>NC_134584.1:111500731-112730731 GCF_037038515.1 Microtus pennsylvanicus | reverse complement strand
TGGCTTTACTGACTTGTCAAATTCTGGCATGTCCTTGCTAACTGAATGTCCTATAAATATTAATATAAACTCATATAAACTGATTAATCCGCACATCTACAGAGTATAAATTATATGCCTAGCATTTTTTAAAAAGTACTTTGGGTATATCTCTGATTCCTGGCATTATGTCACCAGGTGCCTTCAAACACTAATCAAAACAATCAAATAATCATAACAATTCTGCAGTGTGTTAAACACTGGCAAAACTAAATGGATAATCAGAATGATAAAGCATAACTGGCTTACAGGATATGTGGGAGGGAGGGAGTTTTGAACATTCTCTTAAAATTTCAAATATTTTAGACATAGCAGAATTAATGCAGAAGTAGTGTTTTCTTAGAAAGAACATTAAAGGCTGAGGAAACAGCTGGGTGAAAGAACCTCAGATGAAAACCTTTGCTCTTCAAAGAAAAGGAAGGACGCCATGGTGATGAACATAGAGTGGACAAGCAGGAGAATGAGGATTAGAGGGAGTGAGAAGAGATGGCTTATGTAGAATCATGATGCCGATGAGAGTAACCCAAGGGGGAAAAGGCAGAATTCAAGGCAGATATTAAAAATGTACCATAAAAGAAAAGATGGCTCAGATAATTCCAGTATAAGTTAGGTTTGTGGGAGGAGCTGGGTACAAGGATACATAAAGTGTTTTTCAAAGGTTTGCAAACAGAATGCAAGAAATGAGAGGAGAGAAGAGTATGTAATAGTTAATCTTGATGGTCATTTTGATTGTCAACTTGATTTAGAATCACCTAAGAGAAACACCTCTAGAGATGCCAGTGACAACATTTCCAGGGAGTTTTAACCGTCATGCGATTGAGGCTCACTATGATTGTATAGTTTATTAGAGTAACCACAAGAAATGGTTGTGAGTTTTTGGCTATAAATTGCTCATTAAAACTCTTAAAATTTTAGATTCTAGCCTAAAGATTCTAATCTTGAGACAATAAGAATTAATCTCAAGTATAAAAAATAATCAACAAGTATAAGTAGGCACTGCCATCCTTAAGTTGACAAGAATTCACATGGTTGTATTTTTTTTTCAGAGAAGCTCAGGGACTTTATAAAAATTGCTTTGAGTAACAGTTTAAATTTATATGAAAATGTTTATACCAAATTGAAAAGCTTTGCTTGCAAAAGTAATGCTGGTCTGCATGAAGCAATCTCCAAACATAGCAATGGGGTTTCTAAAAAAATTCTCAAGGGCTTTTCTAAGCTTGTATGTCTTATTAAATAAAAATGACTTAAAACAAACAGTTAACAATAGTAATATAGTGTCATTGGGAGAAAGTCACAGATACCAATATATAACACACACGAGTAATTTAGAATCACGAATATAGTTTTTCTACATAATGGCAATCTTTAGACATCTATATTTTAGTTTGACTTCTCTTTTAAAGGAATTTCTAGAAACTGTCTCCCAGTTGAATCCATTGGGTCAATCCCAACCTTGATTTATCAGTAGGTGGTATGGCTTCATACATGCTTCCTTATGTATTAGGATTATAGACATTGAATGGTTACAAATGTATATTTCATCTGAAGTTTAGATAAACACACTTGGTCAATTTGTTTGATCTGTGTTCTATCACATCTTCATATCATAGCATTGTCATTAATGTTATTGGATAATAACATGTGTTACATGTATACTTGTACCTGTATGTGTATATGTATATGTGTGCATGCACATACATAGTCCATTCCATTTCATTTTTGCTTTTTTTAAAAAAATCAAAAAAAAAATAAATCTCCATATGCATTGCCAGTTTTCCCAGATTATTTATCTTGTGACTTATTTTCCTTCTACTTTGACATTTGACATCTATGTGCTTATACAGCAATCAAAATTATATAGAGATTTAGATTTTTAGAAAATAATCGCATACATTTGTTAATCTTCTAAGTATAGCATTTAATACATTCCCTCATGCTTTAGAACTTTGAATAAATATAAAAATTACTCCACTTTGAAATTACTACATGTAGGTATTAAGAAGGAGAAACAAGAGCACCACTTCAAAATAATATGCTTTTGAAAAGTATCAACTTTAATTCTCCTGTCTTACAACACAAAGTTAAACTGCACCAAAGAGTAAGGCATGTTCCAGCTTCCTATCTGTTGCTGAGATAAAATATTCTACTACAATGCAACCTATGAAAGGAAAGGTCTAGTTCAGGCTGTAGTTCCAACTCCCAGTCCTCCACCACTGTGGGAAGTCAAGAGGGATTTTTAATAGTCAATCACATAATATCCACAGTCAAGAGCAGAGTGAAACAAGTGTATGCATGTTTGCTTTCTTGTTCTGGGCTCTCTCCCTCAGTTTTCCCCTCATATATTTCAGGACTCTCTGGGGAATGGTGTCACCCAAATGGGCTGAGTCTTCCAACACCAATTAGCTCAGTTAACACAGTCCCCAGTAGGTACACACACAGCCCAACCCAGGTAGACAAGCCCTCACTGAAATTCTTTGCAGGTGGTTCCAGGTTGTGCTAAATTGACAATTAGAGCTAACTGTCACAAGGTCAAATCTTAAAAAATAAAAAAAAAGTGGCATGTTTGCCAGCAGAAGATCAAAATTAGGACATACTCTCTTGAGTACAGTAATTTCAAAAACTCCCCATTAATGATGAGCTTCAAGTCGCTTCACCTCTATGGTCTCCTGTTTCTCCATTTATACACAAGAGTAGAGTTATCTTACTGACTTCTGATCAGAATTTGGAAGATTCCCCCAGAATTTAGAAAAACGCTACCAGGCATCTGTGAAATAAACAGTGAACTCTGCATTCCACCATCCCTACACTGGATCACCATGTTAAGTCTTTGCTGCAAAACAAGGTGAACCTTCAAAGTGAGGGCTCCTCTTCCAACCTTCATGAGCCACCTGCAGGCATTATGCTACACACCGTGAGGAGGAGTGTTCTACTATACAGATAGAATCTGTTTCTCTATAGCCATCTAATCACTATATGGAATAGGTTTTAAATCACACACCTGGGTGAGAATCTCTACAGGCCTTTGCTATTACTGTAATTCTTTATATGAAAGAACGAATCGGATTTGCTGAATTCACTGACTTATAAATGCTATCTCTAAGTTTCCATCATCTTAAAGCTGTCTTGATTAAGACGGAGGAGGGAATTAAGCGTATTCAAGTTAGATTAATGAAATTCTGATTTGAATACAGCATGTCGTATAATATTGGGCATTTTTTCGTATTGATTTCCTTTCCTTAAAATTCATTTTCCCTATTCCTTGTGTTTAATGTGACGATTGTACAGAAAATACTCAAATAGCATGTTATAGAATGACACATGTGGCTGTGTTCTATCTGTAGCAATATTTTGAAATTATAGTTTCATTTTCCTTCAACTCATTTTTAAGAGAGAAAAAAATGTGTGTATCACCATCATTATAACGCTGCAGGTTTTGAAACACTGTTGAGATTGAAGTGCTGGCCTTGACCAAGAAAAAAAAATGTGCTTCTAACAAATGATATGCTTTGAATTTCCCTTTCAACTGAGTTTTTATTTTTATTTCTTTATTCTCTCGTGGTGTTATTGAATTCAGCTTGCAAATAAATTAAAAGAAATTTCTAGGCACTTCATCTAGAAACATCATCTAAGTTAAAAAAATAAACCGTTGCTAGTGGTAGTGTTGAACAAACAGCCAATAGAATCAGATCAGTATTATTGATTTCATTTGAGAAGCAGAAAATTGAACTATCTCTGAGAGAACTATTTGAACACTTCCTAGAACAAGGTTGCCTTTATATTCATTCCACTAAATGGGGAAATGAGGCTCATAAAGTACCAAAGTCATACAGCATAAATCCTGAGTTATCATCGTGTGTTATGTGCCTTGTTTAAACCCTTGCAGTAGGGGGCCTTGATAGTGTTGAAATATTGACTCTTGGGAATGGGATAGCCTGCCTTTCTTGACATCTGAAGGTGCTAGCAACTGTCAAATGCACTTCAGATTAACTTTTGGACAGGGTGAAGCACTCTGGTCCTGTGAAGATCCTCCAGTATCCCTTCGTGAACTGCAAGAACAACTGCTCAACTGGCAGTGTCTAGCATCTCCACCCACGTGTGTAACTTGCAAATAACGCCTTATCTGTGACTTCAAATTCTAAGTTATGAATCTTTCTACAGGAAAAAGGACTTGCTGCTGTGTCTCCCCAACCATATTTTCTATACTTATGGATTTTTTTAAAAAAATAAACTGATCTTCCATATTGTTATTATCCCAGATATTTTGTATTTTTTCTTATACATATTCTCATAACGCTTACACTAATTGTTGCTTTCCAAATCAAAGGAGGAGGATGAGAAAGGAGGGTAAAAAGTAACCAGAACCGCTTGGTACCTTGGCTTTAATTCTGTATGAGATGAAGATAAACTATTACCTCTCTGAGGTTCAGAGAGTACTCATCCATTCGATATATTTTCCATTACCAAGGACAGTAAGAAACCATATTTTATTCCGAGATAATTCTTTCTAAATTTGATTTAAAATGGAATCAGACTACATCCTACACATAATGTTCCTCCCGTCTAGACTCCGTTGCTTCCTTTTATGTATATTACTCACGCATTGTGCGTATTCAGAGACAATCTTAATACAAACAAATTTAAAGATTTATTTTCATTATTTTTTATATTATAGGTATGTGTGTATATACATGGATGTGAACCCACGTACATGTGACCACAGAAGCCAGAGTCATTAGAAATTCTGGAGCTGGAATTAAAGGTAGTTGTGAGCTGCCCTACATGAGTACTGAGGACCAAATTTGAGTCCTTTACAAGCAGCATGTGTCCTGATCCCTCTCTCCAGCCACATCAATGCAACAATATTTAAAGGAATATTCAGCACTTCTAGCTTAATACTTCAAGTATTAAAATTAATACTCTTCATTATTTGATTTCTGTTATAAGACACTAATTTCAGATTGCATATGAGAACATCTACAAAAATTATTTCTCTTTTGTATGGGCAACCCTACCAACATAAGGTCACACTACCCATATTTGTATAAATGGTAAAGACCTAAATAGAGATAAATAAACAGACAATAGACAGGAGGTAGATGAATACCAAGAGGTAGAGAGACACTTTTGAGCACACACAACAAAAGTTAGGTACTCGAGTCAGTGTTAATTCAAACTGTTCAGGATTCAATGGCTCCTACTGGAATTTCAGGTTTTCCCATCTTTGTGATACCTCATTTTTGAACTTCTCAGGGCAATGAAGGAAAACGTCAAGAACACAAGCACACGGGGCCTCTCTTCCACTTGCTTCAGGATGCTTATGACATGATGGCTGGAACACACATTTCTGTCACGTCTTGAAATAATTGGAACTCTTACAGCAAATAGACCTTTGATATTAAATTACTTCCCCAAAAGTAAATCTGGGGACCCTTTACCTGCATAAATAGTATGGACTTTCTGGCAACAGCAAATTTGAACTCTTTTTAAAAGGCTGCTTTAGAAATTCCCTGTCCTTAGTTTGTATGCCTTTGTGGCATGAAACATTTATTTTCTTCAAGTACATCAAAAATGTCACTTATAAAAAGTTTTATGTTATCCTCACTCACAAAACACAACTGGGCTTATTGAATGTGAATGACTTCAGTAGTCTGGTGCAGCTAGAATCCTATGCTGTGCTTTTCTGTAGAAATATCCTTTTTCAATGTAACTTTAACTCATGAATATTGGAACAGCTCTGTCCGCATCCAGCGAACTGAGACAAACGTCACTCCGGTGCTTGGAGTCTTCATCCCTGAGCTTGTCTCATGAGAATACATATTCAAGGCAGCAGGTCTCTAGAGTGAAAGCAATATGGAAAGCTCATAACCTTTGCATGTACTTTGGGTTTTGTTTGTGCGTGAGTGTGCGTGTGTGTGTGAGTGTGTGTGTGTGTGTGTGTGAGTGTGTGTGTGAGTGTGTGTGTTTTAAGGTAAATCTCAAGCCACAATTCTCATAGCTTTTGACTTTTGAAGGAAACTCTATAAAATAGCTCACAATAAACCAATAAACATGAGTAAGGCTACCATTTTTCTCAACAAAAAAAAAATATTTTGGCACTTAAAATTTAATTCCTCTCTTTTCATTGTTTTTCAAATTCAATAAAACTTAAAAGTCAGAGTTCTAAGAATGTCAGGGGACACCCAAGCAAGTAACTATTATAAAAAGCATATGAAGACACATCATGTCAAAGGTCATTAAAGGAAGCTATCCAAGCAAGGGCCTTAGTCAAAATTAAAGAATGTACGTTACACAAGAAAAAGTAGACAAGCTGAAGCACTACCCCAGGGGGCTGTTAAATAAGAAAGCAAGGAGAACTAGGAAAAAGGTAGTGATTACACGCCCGCTCAACAGAAACATGCCCCCCAACACTTACACTTAGATAAAGAAATCACTGTCGAGATGTTTCAGTACATTATTTAAGGTATTAACATATTGGTATGTTAACATATATAATAACATATTATAAAAGTTTTAGTATTGATTTCTTTTAAAAAATATTTGGAGTCTATATGAGTGTGGGTCTTTGTGTAGGCATGCACTTGTGAGCGCAGGTGCTCATGGAGGCCAGAGGATGACATCAGAGCCCTTGAGCTGGAGTTACAGGTGACTGGGAGCTGCCCAATATGCAGCTGAGAACCAAGTTTGAGTTCTGAATAACAATACCAACCCCAACCACTGAGGAAGCTCTTCCTCTCTGCAGTTCAGATTCCTGATGCGTATATGAACATAAACATTTGCGTACTGCTAGCTTTGTTTGTTGAGAGGGTCTAGAATCAACAATATCCCCATAGAAAGGAAAACACAGAGCATTCAATCCGTGGGTTATAGATACTATTTCTTTGAGAACAGGAACAGAGGCTCCTCAGAGAAGTGGTTGATTCTAGAACTGAGATAGAAAACATACGTGATGCGCCCAGAACATACAACAGGGAACATGTTCGGAGTGTAAAAAGAATGATTAAAAGACAGAAGTGTATACCATCCTTCCCGTAAGCAAAGACTGTTAAGACCAACACAAAAGACACCACAATGGCTCCAACTCGAACCATTTGTGCAAAAGAACCAAAGAGCAGTCTTCAAATATAAACCAGGTAGAAATTAATTCTCATAATTTATGTGGCAACAATGGTTTAATTAATACATAAAACATGAGGAAGAAGTCCAAAAGAATTTCAAGCATTAAAATGTATACAGACTGGTCTCTTTATTTTTACATGCTTAATTTTCTTACAATTAAGAATTAGGAAAGAGACTTGATCATCCTTTTAAAGTCATTTCCTGTCCCTCAAAAATAAGATCTGGCTGGGCATGTGAAGGTTTAGAGTGAAGAAGCCAGGGTAGAACCTGCATAACCAGCCAGCCAAGTTCATCTTTTGAGTCTATTCTGAGAGTCGAAACTGTTTTATTAGCATTCTCTCCCTCCCTCTGCCTTTGACAGGTCTGGAGAAGACTTAGTAAAAGGATTTATAATTCTATAACCAGGCCACCTGCCTGTCACTTAGTGTAGGAAAACTTCATGAGATGTGGTAAAAAGAACACGGAATTTGACTCAGGGTCCTAGTTCTCTCTAGTAAGGTGTCCCTAGATCACAACCACAACCCAAACTTTTCCAACAACCTGGCCCTCTTGCCAGCATCTGGGAAATGGCTCAACCTCAGTGTCCAGCAGCAACTGAATGGTTAAGAAACATGTGGTACATCTACACAGTGGAATAGTGTCCTGCTTCAGTGAAATATTAGATCATAGGATTTTTCTGCTAAGTAGATGGGACTGAAAGAATTAATATTGAACAAGGCAATAGAAGCTCAGAAGCATAAACACTGTGTTTTCTCTCCCATGTGTGGATCCCAGCTTCAAATCTTTAGTTTTGTGTTCAACTTAGGACACAAATAGAAGCTAAGAAACTAGAAAGGGACCCTTCTGGGCTACATGTTATGAGGTGGATAGTAGGTTAAACAAAGTAAGGTGGGAAACTTGGTACAGAATGGCCTAAGCAGTGTGGATTATGGAAGTATGGGATAATTCAGGGGGTGAAATGAAGGGTTACCCCAAAAGAAAGAAGCATAAAAAGCCATTTGGAAGCCCAGCACTTCACAACAAAACTCAAAATAGATATTAAAAAAGATGCATTCTAAATGGGACATCTACATTAACTCCACACCACCAAGGCTTAGGGGACATTGTAGAAGAGGAAGTCATAGAATGTAAGCTAGAGGATGGGATGGGCACTGTGAGATGTCTTATCGGACAATATATAACAGTTGCACTCACAAACCAGTGCATTTGTTTTGCACAAGATCAAACCGTCCCCAAATGCCAAAAGAGATAAAGAAGACTATTTTCAGGCCCCAGCCAAACCAAGGAGCTATTGGCAGTGGATAATTGCCGCAGAGGGAATAATCGTCCTTTTATGAGGATGTGGTCATTAGTAGGTTTCCCATGCTCTGGTGGATGGTCTGACACTCATGTATATATGAACGGCACTAACTGCATTTAATAGGTTGTTGAAACAAAAGACATGAAGTTGGGGGAAGTGTTGGAGGTATATGGGGTATTTAGAGGGGAAGTAAGAAATGATATGATCTCCTATCATTGGATACCTGTATGAAATTCTCGAATATAAAGAGTAATTTTAAAAAAGAGAACACATGATTTGGGCCAAGGTAAGTTTGGATAGATTTTCTCTATAACATTATCAGAGTTAGTCAATATTTATATATGTAATATGGGGTTGACTTGATGTTTAGACAAATCTTACAATGATGCTTTGTACATATTTGGTACTCAAATAGTATTAACCATATACTGAATGGCTACTTTGTATGTGACATAAAATAATTGTTTACTTAATCAGATATAGTATTCATTAGTTAATTATTCTCTTAGCTGTTCAGTCACTCTTACTATATTAACATAAAGAATTAATACACAGGTCTGACAATGTCTTACTCTTTACCATGATGCTGGAACTACTTGCCTCCCTTAGGAAAACAAAGAATCAGCATCTCAAGCATTGAGAGACAACTGAGCAATATTAGTCTACAATGTTAGATTTCTAACATTTCAATAAATTCCATATCTATATTTAGGGGATATAAATTTTCATTTTAATAAATTTGTATGTAGTGTATTTAAAAACATCATTAAATGCTTAGACGATTGATGTGGGAGTGTCATATATCAATCTGTTGATTTCATTAGCTAAGCAATAAAGAAACTGCTAGGCCCATTGGATAGGCCCACCCTTAGGTGGGTGGAGTAAACAGAACAGAATGCCGGGAGGAAGAGGAAGTGAGGTCAGACTCCGCAGCTCTCCTCTCCGGAGCAGACACAAGAGAGACGCCATGCTACCTGCTCCAGGGAAGACGCACACCATGCCCCAGCTCCGACCCAGGATGGACTTAGGCTAGAATCTTCCCGGTAAGCGCACCTAGGGGCGCTACACAGATGATTAGAAATGGGCCAGAGCAGTGTTTAAAAGAATACAGTATCTGTGTAATTATTTGGGGCATAAGCTAGCCGGGCAGGGCAAGCGGCTGGGGTGTTTGGGGACGCAACCCTGCCGCCGCTCCATATTACAACAAATGACGCCCAGACGTGTGGCTAACTAAACCCACTTAAAAAACCTGAGAAGGCTTAAAAATAAGGGAGAGAGAGTTTAACACAGATTTTTGCTGTTTGTTGGTGGCGTGCTGTAGAGAGATTTCCTGATTCAGCAACAGCAGCAGAAAAAAAAGCTGCGTTATCTTAAAGCGCTGCTTCCTGGGGCTTTGCCGCCAGTGCAAACTCTGGCTTTATGTTTGTTTTCCCGCTTGGGATCGGAAGGAGAGTGCTCTGAGACCATGACGATGACTCAGAGCTCCCCGCCTGCTCCTGGGCAGAAGGCAGAATCAGGCTTAGGCAGGCGGAAGAGCATGGCGGATTCCTGCCGCCATACAGAGATGTGTTTTCAGACTGCGCAGTGCTCTGCGTGTCAGATTTGGATGTAACTTGGATGAAAAGAATTTCTGTGCTGCACACTCAGTCTCAGAATTAAAGTGCTGAGTGCCGCTCCTACCTGGTGGCCCCAGAGCTAGCACAAAATGGTATGTCCTCCATTTTGAAATTTTCCTGACTCAGCAGCAGGAACAAACCTGTGTTGTTTAAAAATGCCGGCTTTCTGAGCCATCCTGCCAGGGCAAACTCTGACTGTTTGAGGCAGGAGGGCCGGCTACTGAGAGAGGACTTGAGTGTTGTCTGTTGTAGCTTGCTGGCTGGCAGGGACCTTGCAGCCAGTACCTCAGCCATGAGGCTGAAAGCTAAGGAATGGGCTGGATCCAGCCGTCAAAGCCACGCCTTTAGTCCTACTGATATTGCTTGGTAAATTAAAGGCTCTTGTGGTCAGAAAAAGAGAGATATACAGTAAAGAGAGATTCAAAGACAGAAAATTTCTGAATGGTTTAAAGTGTGTTAAAAATATATGCAGACTAAAAGTTAAAATTCTTAAAGCAAACTTCTGTGACTTCAAGGTGTGGTAGCACACGCCTTTAATCCCAGTGCTTAGAAGGCAGAGATAAACAGATCTCTGTGAGTTCAAGGTGTAGTAGCACACGCCTTTAATCCCAATGCCTGGGAGGCAGAGACAGGCGGATCTCTGAGAGTTCGAAAACAGCCTGGTCTACAGGGTTATTCCAGGTCAAAGATAAGCGCTCAAAAAGCAAAAAGTTAACTTAGGAATGTCTCAGCTTAGATTCTTAAGCGCCTAATGATTTAAAGGCGCAAATCAAAAGTGCTCCTGGATAGTAAAAAATTGCAGATGCACAATAGGACAGATTCAGACCACTGAATGAGTCACACTGTTGGATGAATGTACGTAGGCTTGGGAGAGAGAAGAAAAAGAATATAGAGAATAAAGTTAATGGTTTAAAAAGAAAAAAGTAAAAGTAAAGTCTTTAAAGAGACAGAGTACAGATAGTTATAGATATAAATAAAAATAAGCCGCGTAAAGATGGAAAATTTACAGAAAGTCTGGATTATGTACATTGTGTTTTCTTTAAAATTTTTGACTGTGAAGGAGCTAAGTACAGAGAGACATTTCATTATAAGGGCTGCCAAGTGGAACCAGAACGGATATCATGAGGGTATGATTTCAAAATTTGGATCTAAGGATATGATGCTTTGGAGAGAGTCTTCTTTTGTTTTCACAGAGGACCAGACCCTTTGGATTTCTTCTATCCCGATTTGGTATGATAGACCACGACCTCCTGAAATGTTCCTGCGAACGCCCTCAAAAAATTACGTCACTCAACTGCCAACTGAGATAAACCTGGCACACAGGTTACACCCTAAATGATCTGATTAACAGCGCCCCCATTCAGCAGGAAGCAGTTTGGAGAGAAAAAACTGCGCCCATGTTCCCAAATATTGTTTATAAGTGTTCTTTTACATTTAAAGGGGGAAATGATATAGGTATGAATAATTTGCATTGATAGAGATTTAAGGTCAATTTTGTTATATGTATAAATGTTTCTGATGTAACTTTTACTTGATAACTGTTATATGTAATTTTGCTATGTTAAGGTTAAAGCCTTCGTTTTTTTTTTGTTTAAACAGAAAAAGGGGAAGTGATGTGGGAGTGTCATATATCAATCTGTTGATTTCATTAGCTAAGCAATAAAGAAACTGCTAGGCCCATTGGATAGGCCCACCCTTAGGTGGGTGGAGTAAACAGAACAGAATGCCGGGAGGAAGAGGAAGTGAGGTCAGACTCCGCAGCTCTCCTCTCCGGAGCAGACACAAGAGAGACGCCATGCTACCTGCTCCAGGGAAGACGCACACCATGCCCCAGCTCCGACCCAGGATGGACTTAGGCTAGAATCTTCCCGGTAAGCGCACCTAGGGGCGCTACACAGATGATTAGAAATGGGCCAGAGCAGTGTTTAAAAGAATACAGTATCTGTGTAATTATTTGGGGCATAAGCTAGCCGAGCCAGGCAGGCGGCTGGGGTGTTTGGGGACGCAACCCTGCCGCCGCTCCATATTACAACAGACGATAACTTAACATTGCATGTCCCCTAGTGACTGAAAAATAAAATCATGTCATTTCTATTTTGCTTCAGTGCGACAAGCACTTGCAAGTCTTTTCTAAATGAGAGACATTAGTTCCATTTACCCACAGGAGCACTAGACTGGAATCAAGATTTCTGGGCTATGATTTTGGTGGTGTCAAATTTGAAAATGTCATGTCACCTCTCAGGGGCTTAGATTGTCTTTCAGTAACAAGAAAAACAAATGCTGCATGATTTCACCTATTCAGAGTGCCTACAGTCGTCATGTTAATGAAAGCAAAGAGGAGAATGACGAGAATGAAGGCTGCCAGGGGTTAGGGGGAGCGAGAAATGGGGAATTGCTAATCACTAGGCATAAAGCCTCACTTAAGCAAGATGAATAAGCTCCGGAGACCCTCCCTGCAGCATTATACCTGTAATCAACAATAACGCACTGCACACTTAAAAATTTGTTAAAGGAGTAGATCTCATGCTCGGTGTTGTTACAAAAATAAAATTAAATTAAAAGACAATGAATGTAAGTATAACTTCAGCTCGGATGCCCTACAAAAAGCCTCCAAAGACACATTGTATTGCATGCAGGACACAAACCTCCATTTCTGTTTTCCCCTTCTTTCTCAGTTAGTCATTAATCCCAACAAAGCCCAGGTGAGACCTTAAGCCTAGGCTCCACTGTGGGGTATGTTGTGACCTCGTCAACCCTAAAATTCCATGTATCTGAGGTATGGGTGTCTGGTCTCTGTAGTGAACATCAGTCTGAAAGAGTACAGGCCCCGCTGCAGCTATTCTGTGAGTCTCTCTATTTCTGGTATAACCATAACGAGTCAGCATCCCTCTGGAAGCCCCGAGACTCCTCTTCAGACTGAGCGCAGTGAACTCTTGGACTCTGCTCGGTGAGAACTTGAGTACTCTGTATGGCAGGACTGTTTGTCTTCATTAACAGACCCATGCATCTCCTGCAGGAGGAAACTGTCCCATAAAATCCTGGGCTGGAGGCAATTCTGAAATAGCTCTACCCTGCAATGACAGAATTTCGGCACTCATCCACTCCCTGGGCTGGACCCGTCATTTGGGGGATGATAGCCTTAACATTTTTAGCGAAAGCCTCCTCTTCCCGCATCACAGGTGATTTATGAAGGTGGACTTTTTTATATGGACATATTGAAGAGCTGTCAGATGGTGTTGATTAAGTGCTCAGACTCAAGAGGCAGACTGCCAAGGTTGGAACAAGACAGCAAAGTACACCATCTTGGAACCTGCATGCAATTTACCAAATTCTCTGAGTTTTATTTTAGTTTCCCAGTAAATAAAACATGGAGAGTGTGGATGGTAATAATTTGGTTACAGGACTTCACACTTGTTGCAAAGGTTTTATGAAATTAATTCATACAAGATGCATAGCAAGGGCTGGGAGATAGAACTGTTGGTAAGGTATTAACAGCATAAGCCAGAGGACCTGAGTTCAATCCTCAGTCCGTGTAATAAACACATAAAACAGTCAGATCAGGCATGGTGGCAAGCACTTGTAATGAAAACAGACCAGCCAGCCTCCCTGATCAGTGAGCCCTAGTTTTCATTGAGAGATCGTTCTCATAAAACTACTAGACAACTTCTGAGACATGACATCCTAGGTTAACCTCTGCCCTCCAAAGGCATGAATGCACATGTGTCCATGAATCCCCACATACAGCTATGTACTTGTACAAGCAACTACACATATTCACATACATCATGTCTCATATATAATAATACTTGCAACATGGTAAGCCAAACAGTCTAACTACTAGAAGACACCAGGCAAATGTGGACATACTAGTACATTTATGTGTAGTAGTTCAGTCATGTTTTAGAAAACAGAACCAATAGTCATAGACCATGTATTCTCCAACACCCATGAAGTTCTGCATTAGTCAAAAAATTAAAAACAGAGCTTCACACAGGTGAAGCTATCTATATTCTCAGGCTCTCTCTAACCACTACATTAGACTAGAAATCAGCTCAGAGGAGGATGAGAGTCTGCAAGATCCAAGAAGTTGCCCAGACCAGACCAGTGGGTGGGGCATGTTCAGGTAATGACTCAATAAGGAAGCAATGCCTACACTGTGCTTTCTAGACTAAAGTATTCTCCATCACCAGCATACATTTGCAGAAATGTAATGGACTAAGACAACATATATTAACACTGTAGAAGTAACTGGACATTTCCATAATCTAATTTGAGGACCCTTGTTACACTGGCTTACAGAGGTCATCCAGGACAATTCCTGTGATATAAAGCCACCCCATTGGCAATCCGAATGCTGCCACAGCCCAAATGCTCTTCTATCATAAAAGGTAACACAGTCCGAGATCTTGGGATTTAGGGTGTGCTCCTTGTTGGTGGGGTCTTTGTTCTACCTACCACTGAAGTCTAAATGTTAACTCAAGTAACAAAGCAACAGAGGAAGCAAAATGTGCCGTACAATGAAAAGAATGTTAATACGAAATAATATAAGGGGGAAAGAAAGATGAGGAAGAGGAGAGAGGAGGAAGAAGAGAAGGAAGAGGAGGAACAAAAATAAAAGAGGGAAAATAATAGGGTAGAGGGTAGGGAAATGGAGAGCAGGAGTGGGAATCCTAAAGAGTAAATATGTCCCAGATCAGTTTTATAAACTTCACAAATGAACAGTTGTTTTCAAAATTCAGTGTTGTATGTTTTCCTGTGTAAGCCATGGGGTGTAACAAAACTCATCCAGTTATCTGACTGAAACATCAGTGGTAGACTGAGGAATTACTCCATATCTGCTCTGCATGAATACTATTCAAGTTCTGTTGACATTTGTCTGTGAGTTTCTGCTCCTTTTTTAGTGTTTATAATCCTTACCAGAGAAATAACAGCCCTTCTGTCACTATTCAAGTCAACCTAAACAAGAAAAGAAAGAAATTAAGACTAGGGAAAGGAGGATCAGTTGTGTTTCAGCTCAGGCAGCTGCTACTAAATTAACTTCATTTGGAATTATAAAGCAAAAAGCGTATGCAATTATTATGTTTTAAATTGGCTAGAACATGGGACACATTGATAGTTCACAATTTCCAGCTCTTAATTATAACTGTGATTAATATCAAATGTGTTTCTTTTCATGTATTATAAATGTATATAAATGTAGAAATAACTAGGATCATTCCCATCAATCAACCATCCATCTATCATCCATCAAAACACCTATTTTTCTATTAATCATTTATCCATCCATCCATCCATCCATCCATCCATCCATCCATCATTCTTCTCTCTGTCCACACATCTAGTTAGCTAGCTCGCCATCCATCAACATACATATTTGTCTTTTCATCTATCAATGGCTCTATTTATCCATCCATCCACTCACACTATCTATCTATCTATCTATCTATCTATCTATCTATCTATCTATCTATCTAATCTACCTGTCCATCTGTGCTACCCATTTTTATGTCAACTAAACATAAGTCAGAGTCATTTGAGAAGAGAGAGCTTTAATTGAGAAAATATCCTTAACAGATTGACCTGTGGGCAAGCATATGATGCAGTTTTTTGATTGATGATTGATGTAGGAGGGCCCAGCTCACTGTGGGTAGTGTCACCCCTGGGCTGGTGGTCCTGGGGCTCTAAGAAAGCAGGGTGAGCAAGCTATCAGGAGCAGTACTCTTCCACAACTCCGCATTCACTCCTGTCCCTAGGATCTCCTGCCATTTTGGGAGTTCCTGCTATAACTTCCCTCAGTGATGGAATGCTGCTTGGAACTGTAATAGAAATAAACAATTTCCTCCACAAGTTGCTTTTTGTCTTGGTGTTTTATTACAGCAATAGAAACCCTAAATAAGACACCACTGATTATCTATCTATCTATCTATCTATCTATCTATCTATCTATCTATCATCTACCTACCTACCTCTCTATTTGCTGTTCTGTAACATAATATGTGTATATATCCTGTTTCCATATTGTTGCTTTGAGATGGAATACTTTAACTAGGGAGCATTTGCATCTAAATGATATTTAATATACACATTCAGGAAGATGAGATTTCTTTTAGTTGTTTTAGAATCTGTTTCTATATGCCTTTGTTATCTCAGTAATTTTAAAGTTTTCTGCACAAGAGATAGACCTCTTTTGTTAGACTTTCATTTTTCCTTACAGCTGAATAAAATCCCATTGTGTCTATGCACGGCACTGTCATTATCGGTTCATCAGCTGATGGGTATCTTGACTGATTCCATTCCCTTACTACTGTAAATAGAGCAGCAATAATCACGGGTGAACAAATATCCTCGGTGTGGAAGGATATAGAATCCTATGCTCTCTAGAAGTACAAACCGTTAACACCTTTGTGTCACAATTTGTTTATATATAAATAAGATTCCTGGAGGGAACTGACACTTTTCAGATGAGCCCTGATCCTCTGTGGGGTCACACTAGGAGGGAAATTACAACAAGGAAAAGAAATGATAGGAACATATAAATCTAGTCTGCTCTTGTTTTAAAGGCTAAAATAATATTTAAGGGTTTTGTCCTATGATGGATGATTTGATCCTTGAATAAAAGTTACAGGAAATCACTATAGGGTTAGGGCTAGAAACCCTAAATAAGACAGTCACTGTATTTGTTAAATACAGTAGGAAGACACTAGAAATGTTTATGGACAGACATAGTGTATCTGTGGGGTATACCTAGGACTGAACTAATCTAAGTCTTAATCAGTATTCATCCTCCTTACAAAAGTATGAAGAAAAATCTATATGATTTTCTGCATTTCAGAGGATCCAGTTGTTTTTAATCTGTTGTTTGTATTCTCAAGAAGCAAACACTTGTGGAAACATCCCCAAACTGGAGCAACTTCATCACTAAAATTTGCACCTATTTGGGAGCTCCGTGTCTAGCAACTGTTTCCAATCCACTTCAGTTTCTCACATAAGGTTCATTGATCCTAGTCACAGGAATCTAGCGGCTCAAAACTCCCACAGCTAAATTGCTATTTTATTTGTAATTATTTTTAGCTGTGCTAAAGTGGAGATAGTGTTGGGGGGGGGGGATCTTAAAGCAATTAGTTAGATTAAAAGTAGTAAGTGTGTGGTGTTACATAGTGCTCTTTTTTTTTCTCTCTCTCTCTCCCTCCCTGTGTGTGTGTTTCTTCGCTTTGATACAGTTATGGATTGAGCACATTAAGTAATCTCTGTGTATCTGTTATTTCTTAGAATCTCTAAAAGTCCTTATAACCATTGAGTAGTATTGTTTCTGCATTAATTAAATGACGCAGTGTCTAGGGTATAGCAAGCTGCAATTGATTGATAAACTGAAAGTGTGTGTTCTCTCTATCACCCCCAGATTATAAACTTACCTTCCAGTTCCAAACTGAATACAGACCCAGTGTTTGAAACATTTTGTTCTGATGACAAAGAGACTAATATAGAACTATCCAAGCTTTCTTTTTTTTTTTTTTTTTTTTGATTTTTCGAGACAGGGTTTCTCCGTAGTTTTTGGTTCCTGTCCTGGAACTAGCTCTTGTAGACCAGGCTGGCCTTGAACTCACAGAGATCTGCCTGCCTCTGCCTCCCGAGTGCTGGGATTAAATGCTTGTGCCACCACTGCCTGGTTCAAGCTTTCATAGAATCTATTGTTTAATGAAATATTTCCAAGTCATGAAATTGCGTATTTGCTTGTGCTGTGTAATCATGAGACATATAACCCAGCGTAACAATATCAACACACAAAAAAAATTTTGTGGAATAGTATAGGTGTTTTAGTATGGTTTTGAAAGTTAGGTCAACGGGAGCACATAAAGAGTAACACGGAAGCCAATATGTCCTTAACTGGCACCTGTAGTCGACACTGAGAGCTGAATGACTTCTCTTAGGAATATGCTGAGTCATCATGCACACCAGCAGCCAGCACAGTGTCACCCAGAGATATACTCAGGATGTGCTCTGTTCACCAATCCTGCTCGAGTATACGCCATAAACATAATCGTGCATAAAGGCCATAACTAGCAAGGTGAAATATTCCATATGACCAGACCGTCTTTAAGAAAATACTCCTAAAATGAATAGTCATGATGATCCTGAAGAAAGCTAAAAATTAAATGGCATACTGAAATTATTTATTAGATTTATGGTATATACCAAAACAGAAGGTTTATTATGAATAAGTGAGGAGTCGGTAAATGCTTCTTACTGAAATAAAGAATTTAAATTGCATGTAAATGGATAACCAGTGTAGGATAAGCATTTAATATTCACGATATAAAGTAAATTCCTAACTATTGCCAAATTTATTGAATTTTTCTCAAGTCCTGAAAACATTCTTGCAAAATATGTTCTGATGAACAAATTCAGAGTAAGTGTAATTATCTATTGACTAGATGTGAAGAGGATAAAAACAGAGAGTCAGTAAAACTAAGGAAGATAAATAATATACTCATCTTCAAACCCAGAATCCCAGAATGTTGGCACAAACAACACTTGGAAGGATTATTTGATGTAAGCCCTTTCCATTGTTATTTATTTCATTTTAAATAAAATAAAGAGCATTTATTTTCTTCTTCATACTTACCACTTACATCTTTCTTATACATCTAAGAAACGTATATTATTACTTGTGGATATTGAATAAAAATAATATGCATAATTTTAGAAACCCCTGAGATTCTCTTAAGATCAGGATACCATACAAATTATTCTTCCTTTATGCCTTTGCCTGTTAAAACGAGGCTTGGTTAGATCAGCTGGCTTCAAGCATGCACATTAACTAGAAAGCCAGAATCAGGGGAAGCCCTTGAGGCACAGCTCTTTGTAGCTTTGTCTTTTGTTTATTTGAGCATGTCAGTCAACAGGAAACTGCAGCCAATTAATAATGCATAGAAACTTTTCATGTACAAAGCAAAGCCACTGATCAGACAAAATATTATGTTTTAATAGAGAATATGTGATATGCCCGGGTCAAGATGTGGATACAAATGAAGCCCAATTGTAAGCGGAAAGTCCTTAAAGATGATTGCACTGGAGCCTGTTTTGATAGGGTATGTGAATAAGTGACTTGTGAAGATGACTTAGAAGGCTAGGGAAACAGGGCTAGAGTCATAATACTTCTATCAATTATATGTAAGTACTAACATAAGTATTACAATACATGCAGAGAATGGATAGAGAACTTCCTTGATCATTCATTTTGGAGGCTAATAAATATTTCAGTCAAAAAGGAAACAGTACTTTATTCAAACAGATTTTAAAAACAATTTGCTTAGAAAACATTACCCTTTTCGTACTATCCTGTGTTCAGGGTGTATTCTATCAGATCTGCTCCAGGAGAGGTAGTCAGTTGGTAACTATGGACCATTGGACCACTTTATAAACAGATCTCAAAATGCGTCATGTTCTCTGTGAGTTCTGTTCACAAGACTTGTCTGCATGACATTGTTCATGTCTGTCATTGGTTTCATTTCCACTGTATGTGGCACCCCAAGACTACGCAAGAGTAAGAGTGGTGTGTGTGTCTGCACCTCTGTGTAAATTTAAGTGGAATGTCAAGGCAGAATCTTCATTTTGCCTGATAGTACTTTAAGAATAGACATCAGGTTCCTTTGCATATCTGATAGACATTTCTTTTTTATTTTATTTTATTTATTTATTAAAGATTTCTGTCTCTTCCCCGCTACCGCGGTCCTTGGCCTTCCCTGATAGACATTTCTTAAGGTGGTATCAGGTTCTATAAGACACTGTAGGGACTCCTGAAATACCATGTTCCCACTATCTACGTACATATTTGCTTAATAGTAAATACTTAATATTTACTATTAACATACCAAACAGACATGTTAAGCTAATCTGCTGCTTGTACTCAGTTTCAATTCTATCCTTTAAAAACCCAGAATATTAGTTTTAAGCCTGCTCCTCACAGAAACAGCTCCTTGATCACTAGCAATTACACTTTTGGTTTTAAAGACAGGGTTTCACTATGAAGCCCAAGGTGTTTTTGAAACACTCAATCCCCTGCCTCTACCTCCTGTGTGCTGGAGTTTGAGGTGTGTACCATTGCATCTGATTCAACAATTACTTAGAAACAACAACAAAGACAGCATTGACCATATCTTTAAGGAAATCTGAAGTACTGACTTAATAAATAGACTTTAAGAGTTGATCAAATTCTAGAAAAGCATCCAGAGTTCTGTCACCAGGCAGAAGCGATGGCTTGGGAGGTAAAGCTGCTGCACAGCTGTGAGGAGCTGAATGTGGAACACTAGCACCCACGTAACAGCCAGGAGCAACAGTACGTACCTATAATCCAAGAGCTAAAAGGAGAAGACAGGAAGTTCCCAGAGGCTTGTTGGACAGCCTGTCTAGCCAATCAGCAAGTACCAGGTGTAGGGAAAAACCTGGTCTCAAAAAAATAAGGTGGGCCAGCCAGGGACAGGGATCTCGGGGGTCCCTTGGCCTCCTGTCTTTCTTGGGCTCTCTGCAGGACCTCTATTCCCTGGTTACTGCCTCTTTCTTCCTGGCCCACCCAGCTTCCGTCCAGAGCCCTCCCCACTTGGCGCCCCCCCCTGCCCTCTTTTGGCGCGTGGCATTGGGAGCTGGGTCCCAGTCCTCAGGGCAGCCGGGCAGGCTGCACTTCCCTTGTTTCGGTGGCCTGCCTGCACCAAGGAGGGTAGGCGCTTTGTTTGCGAGCTGCCCAACCAGCACGGAGGCCTGATCTCTGGGCCCCAGGAGAACCAGCGTTGGGGTGAGTTTCTGGCCCGCGGCGCCAGCCAGGGACAGGGATCTCGGGGGTCCCTTGGCCTCCTGTCTTTCTTGGGCTCTCTGCAGGACCTCTATTCCCTGGTTACTGCCTCTTTCTTCCTGGCCCACCCAGCTTCCTTCCAGAGCCCTCCCCACTTACCCCCCCCCCTCTTTTGGCGCGTGGCATTGGGAGCTGGGTCCCAGTCCTCGGGACGGCCGGGCGGGCTGCACTTCCTTTGTTTCTGTGGCCTGCCTGCACCAAGGAGGGTAGGCGCTTTGTTTGCGAGCTGCCCAACCAGCACGAAGGCCTGATCTCTGGGCCCCAGGAGAACCAGCGTTGGGGTGAGTTTCTGGCCCGCGGCGCCAGCCAGGGACAGGGATCTCGGGGGTCCCTTGGCCTCCTGTCTTTCTTGGGCTCTCTGCAGGACCTCTATTCCCTGGGTACTGCCTCTTTCTTCCTGGCCCACCCAGCTTCCGTCCAGAGCCCCCCCCTTTGCCCCCCCACCCTCTTTTGCGTCCAGGCGGGCTGCAGTTCCTTTGCTTCTGTGGCCTGCCTGCACCCAGCAGGGTAGGCGCTTTGTTTGCGAGCTGCCCAACCAGCACGGAGGCCTGATCTCTCGGCCCCAGGAGAACCAGCAGTGGGGAGAATCAGCATTGGGACGAGCCAGGGTTGGGCACGGAGACCTGATCCCTTGGTGCCAGGAGAGCCAACATTGGGGAGGCCGCGTTGGGTAGGCAAGGAGACCTGATCTGGTAAAAGAAGATCCATAAGGGAGTATTTGGAAGAAGAGATGGGCAGACGCCAAGGTAAGAATTCGCCCAACAAACTGAAAAGCAACATGAAGCCACCAGAAACCAGCGACCTCACAACGGAAGGACATGAACACCTTAATCAAGAAGGAGAAAAGATTGACTTCATGAAAGTTATTGACGCCCTTAAACAGCATGTAAAAAACGCCCTTATAGAAATGGATGAGAAATGTAACAGAAAGTTTGAAGAATTGAATAAATCAGTGAATGATACCCTAGAAAACCAAGGAAAAACAATCAAACAGATAATGGAAACAGTTCAAGACTTGAAAACTGAAATAGAGGCAAAGAAGAAAACACAAACAGAGGGCCGGCTGGACATGGAAAATCTAGGTAAACGAATAGAGACTACAGAAACAAGCATAACCAGCAGAATACAAGAGATAGAAGAAAGACTCTCAGATTCTGAAGATACCATAGAGAAAATAAACACACTGATCAAAGAAAACAGCAAGTCCAACAAACTCTCATCACAAAACATTCAGGAAATATGGGACACAATAAAAAGACCAAACCTAAGAATAATAGGAGTAGAAGAAGGAGAAGAAGTGCAGCTCAATGGTCCAGAAAATATATTTAATAAAATTATAGAAGAAAACTTTCCCAACCTAAAGAAAGATATACCTATGAAGGTGCAAGAAGCATACAGAACACCAAATAGGCTGGATCAAAAAAAAACATCCCCTCGCCATATAATTATCAAAACACAAAGCATTCAGAATAAGGAAAAAATATTAAGAGCGGTAAAGGAAAAAGGCCAAATTACTTACAAAGGTAAACCTGTCAGACTTACACCTGACTTTTCCATGGAAACCGTGAAAGCCAGAAGGTCCTGGATAGATGTACTGCAGAAACTGAGAGACCATGGATGCAAGCCCAGATTATTATACCCAGCCAAGCTTTCGTTCACTATAAATGGAGAAAATAAAATTTTCCAGGATAAAAACAAATTCAAACAATATGCAGCCACAAATCCAGCCTTACAGAAAGTAATAGAAGGAAAATCACTAACCAAGGAGTCCAACAATGACCACAATAACTCAGGCATCTAGAGACCCTTCATCAACACAAACCAAAGAAGGGATACATACAAACTCTACGACTAAAAAAAAATGACCGGAGTTAACAACCACTGGTCATTAATATCACTTAATGTCAATGGTCTCAACTCACCTATAAAAAGGCACAGGCTAAGAGATTGGATAAGAAAACAGGATCCAACATTCTGCTGTTTACAAGAAACACACCTCAACCACAAAGACAGGCACCTACTCAGAGTAAAGGGTTGGGAAAAGGCCTATCAAGCAAATGGACATAAGAAACAAGCAGGTGTGGCCATACTAATCTCTAACAAAGTTGACTTCAAACTTAAGTCAATCAGAAGAGATGGAGAGGGGCATTTTATATTCATAACAGGAACAGTTCATCAGGATGAAGTCTCAATCCTGAACATCTATGCCCCTAATATAAAAGCACCCACGTACATAAAAGAAACATTGCTAAAATTCAAGGCAGCCATCAAACCGCACACACTAATAGTAGGAGACTTCAACACTCCTCTCTCACCAATGGACAGGTCAATCAGACAGAAACCTAGCAGAGAAATAAGACAATTAATGGAGGTAATGAAACAAATGGACTTAACAGACATCTATAGAACATTCCACCCAAATAGGAAAGAATACACCTTCTTCTCTGCAGCTCATGGAACCTTCTCGAAAATCGACCACATAGTCGGTAACAAAGCAAACATCCACAGTTACAAAAAAGTATTACTAACCACCTGTGTCTTATCAGATCACCATGGATTAAAGTTAGAATTCAACAACAAGGCTACCCCCGGAAAGCCCACAAAGTCATGGAAACTGAACAGCCAACTACTGAACCATACCTGGATTAAGGAAGAAATAAAGAAAGAAATTAAAGTATTCCTGGAATTCAATGAAAATAAAGAAACAACATACTCAAATTTATGGGACACTATGAAAGCAGTCCTAAGAGGAAAGTTCATAGCACTAAGTGCCCACTTAAAGAAAACAGAGAAAGCTCACATTGGAGACTTAACAGCCCACCTGAAAGCTCTAGAAAAAAAAGAAGCAGACTCACCTAGGAGGAGTAGGAGACTGGAAATAATCAAACTGAGGGCTCAGAGAACAATCCAAAGAATCAATGAAACAAAAAGCTGGTTCCTGGAGAAAATCAATAAGATTGACAAACCCCTATCCAAACTAATCAAACGGCAGAGAGAGAATTTGCAAATTAATAAGATCAGAAATGAAAAGGGGGACATAACCACAGACATAGAGGAAATTCAGAGAATCATTAGATCTTACTACAAAAGCCTATATGCCACAAAACTGGAAAATGTAAACGAAATGGATACTTTCTTAGATAAATATCATTTACCAAAGTTAAATCAGGACCAGGTGAACAATCTAAATAGACCTGTTAGTCGCGAAGAATTAGAAGAGGTTATCAAAAACCTCCCTACCAAAAAAAGCCCAGGACCAGATGGTTTCAATGCGGAATTCTACCAGAACTTCCAAGAAGACCTAATACCTATACTCCTTAATGTATTTCACAATATAGAAACAGAAGGGTCATTACCAAATTCCTTTTATGAAGCTACAGTTACTCTGATACCAAAACCACACAAAGACTCAACCAGGAAAGAGAATTACAGGCCGATCTCACTCATGAATATCGATGCAAAAATCCTCAACAAAATACTGGCAAACCGAATCCAAGAACACATCCGAAAAATTATCCACTATGATCAAGTAGGCTTCATTCCTGAGATGCAGGGCTGGTTCAACATACGAAAATCTATCAATGTAATCCAGCATATAAATAAATTGAAAGAAAAAAACCATATGATCATTTCATTAGATGCTGAAAAAGCATTCGACAAAATTCAACATCCATTTATGTTAAAAGTCTTGGAGAGATTAGGGATACAAGGGTCATACCTAAATATAATAAAAGCTATATACAGCAAGCCGACAGCTAACATCAAATTAAACGGAGAGAAACTCAAAGCCATCCCGCTTAACTCAGGAACACGACAAGGCTGTCCACTTTCGCCATACCTCTTCAATATAGTGCTGGAAGTTCTAGCAATAGCAATAAGACAACATAATGGGATCAAGGGGATTCGAATTGGAAAGGAAGAAGTTAAACTTTCGTTATTCGCAGATGATATGATAGTGTACATAAGCGACCCCCAAAACTCCACCAAAGAACTTTTACAGCTGATAAACAGCTTTAGTAATGTGGCAGGATACAAGATCAACTCCAAAAAATCAGTCGCCCTCTTATACACAAAGGATATGGAAGCAGAGAGGGAAATCAGAGAAGCTTCTCCATTCACGATAGCCACAAACAGCATAAAATATCTTGGGGTAAACCTAACCAAGGAAGTGAAAGATCTATTTGACAAGAACTTTAAGGCATTGAAGAAAGAAATTGATGAAGATACCAAAAAATGGATGGACATCCCTTGCTCTTGGATTGGGAGGATCAACATAGTAAAAATGGCAATTCTACCTAAGGCAATTTATAGATTCAATGCAATCCCCATCAAGATCCCATCAAAATTCTTTACAGATCTGGAGAGGACAATAATCAACTTTATATGGAAAAACAAAAAACCCAGGATAGCCAAAACAATCCTATACAATAAAGGATCTTCTGGAGGCATTACCATCCCTGACTTCAAACTCTATTACAGAGCTACAGTAATGAAAACAGGGTGGTACTGGCATAAAAACAGAGAAGTCGACCAATGGAATCGTATAGAAGACCCGGATTTTACCCCACAAACCTATGAACACCTCATTTTCGATAAAGGAGCTAAAAGTATACAATGGAAGAAAGAAAGCATCTTCAACAAATGGTGCTGGCACAACTGGATGTCAACCTGTAGAAGAATGAAAATAGACCCATATCTATCACCGTGCACAAAACTCAAGTCCAAATGGATTAAAGACCTCATTATCAGCCCGAAAACACTGAACCTGATAGAAGAGAAAGTGGGAAATACCCTACAACAGATGGGCACAGGTGATCGCTTCTTAGGTATAACCCCAGAAGCACAGGCATTAAGGGCAACATTGAATAAATGGGACCTACTAAAACTGAGAAGCTTCTGTAAAGCAAAGGACACTGTCACTAAGACACAAAGGGAACCTACTGACTGGGAGAAGATCTTCACCAACCCCGCAACAGACAAAGGTCTGATCTCCAAAATATATAGAGAACTCAAGAAACTAGACTTTAAAATGCTAATTAACCCAATTAAAAAATGGGGCACTGAACTGAACAGAGAATTCTCAACAGAAGAACTTCAAATGGCCAAAAGATACTTAAGGTCGTGCTCAATTTCCTTAGCAATCAGGGAAATGCAAATCAAAACAACTTTGAGATACCATCTTACACCTGTCAGAATGGCTAAAGTCAAAAACACCAATGATAGCCTTTGCTGGAGAGGCTGTGGAGGAAGGGGTACCCTCATCCATTGCTGGCGGGAATGCAATCTTGTGCAACCACTGTGGAAGTCAGTGTTTCGGTTTCTCAGGAAATTCGGGATCAACCTACCCCTGGACCCAGCAATACCACTCTTGGGAATTTACCCAAGAGATGCTCTATCACATGTCAAAAGCATTTGTTCAACTATGTTCATAGCAGTATTATTTGTAATAGCCAGAACCTGGAAACAACCTAGATGCCCTTCAATGGAAGAATGGATGAAGAAAGTATGGAATATATACACACTAGAGTACTACGCTGCGGTAAAAAACAATGACTTCTCGAATTTTGCATGCAAATGGATGGAAATAGAAAACACTATCCTGAGTGAGGTATCCCAGACCCAAAAAGAAGAACATGGGATGTACTCACTCATAATTGGTTTCTAGCCATAAATAGGGGTCACAGAATCTACAATTGGCGAACCTAAAGAAGCTAAGTAAGAAGGTGAACACAAGGAAAAACATATCGTTATCCTCTTGGATAAGGGAAGTAGACAAAATTGCCGGGGAGAAAAGTGGGATCTTGGGGGTGGGGTGGGAAGGGGGTAAGGGGAGATGGGGAGAGAAAAGGTAGAAGGGAAGGAGGGGGGACTTGGGGAAATAGGAGGATCGGGATAAAGGAAGGTTGGATAGGGGAGCACGGAACCACAATCCTTAGTTAAGGGACCCACTTTAGGGTGGGCAGGAGAATTGACCCTAGAGGGGCCCCCAGGAGCCCAAGCTGAGGTCCCCAGTTAGTTCCTTGGGCAGCTGAGGATAGGGAACCTGAAATGACCCCATCCTAGCGCAATACTGACGAATATCTTGCATATCATCTTAGAACTTTCATCTGGCGAGGGATGGAGATAGAGACAGAGACCCACACTGGAGCACTGGACTGAGCTCCCAAGGTCCCAATGAGGAGCAGAAGGAGGGAGAACATGAGCAAAGAAGTCGGGACCACGAGGGGTGCACCCACCCACTGAGACAGTGGAGCTGATCTACTGGGAGCTCACCAAGGCCAGCTGGACTGTTACCAAAAAAAAGCATGGGATAAAACTGAACTCACTGATCATGTCGAACAATGAGGGCTGATGAGACGCCAAGGACAATGGCACGCAGTTTTGATCCTACGCAATCTGCTGGCTTGGTGGGAGCCTAGCCAGTCTGGATGTTCACCTTCCTAGATATGGACGGAGGGGGGAGGACCTAGGACTTACCACAGGGCAGGGAACCCTGACTGCTCTTTGGACTGGAGAGAGAGGGGGAGAGGAGTGGGGGGAAGGGGAGAGGGGTGGGAGGAGGGGGAGAAGAGTGGGAGGAGAGGGAGAAGAGTAGGAGGAGGGGGAGGGAAAGGGGAGGCTGGGAGGAGGTGGAAATTTGTTTTTTTTTCTTTATTCTTCTTTTATCAATAAAAAAATGTTAAAAAAAAAATAAGGTGGTAAAGAACTAAAAAAGACACCTGGCACTGACCTCTAACGTCCACAAGCATAGACACGCACATCTACACACACCCATGTGTATGCACACACACTCACACACACTTTAAAGATTAAAAGACTGTCACTATGTTAAGCAGGTGGTATTTACTAAATATACACAATATTTTATTTCTATGAAAACAATTTAACACAGCTGTTCTTGTGTCATTGATGATTAATTAAAATACACTGAAGTAGTTTCTATATATTTGCAGACTATCCTGAGTAAAGCTTAGTCTACTATATACATCGTTGAGAGCAGGAGTTTTTATTTTTTTATTTTTATTTATTTTTATTTTAATTTAATTTATTTATTAAGGATTTCTGCCTCCTCCCGGCCACCGCCTCCCATTTCCCTCCCCCTCCCCCGATCAAGTCACGCTCCCTCATCTGCTGGAAGAGCAATCAGGGTTCCCTGACCTGTGGGAAGCCCAAGGACCGCCCACCTCTATCCAGGTCTCCTAAGGTGAGCATCCAAACTGCCTAGGCTCCCCCAAAGCCAGTACGTGCAGTAGGATCAAAAACCCACGAGCAGGAGTTTTTAGAGTGAGCAGATTTGCAATCCATCTCTAGACTGTTCTACTCTTCTGCTCGTCATCTGTAACTAATGCTGCATCGTAGATTCTTAACTCATGCTCCTTATAATTAAACTTGTTCAAGTCTAGGGAGACTCACAATACGAAGTGACTCAATTACTGATTGTAGCTATTGACTCACACGAGAGGAGACTGAGTGAGATACAAAGAACTTTCTAGTGAACTGGACAGGAAAGTAGCCATGAGACTTGCAACTTAGAGTAAGCAAACAAAAATTAAATAATACCACACTTTGGCTTTCTCATATGCCATGGGAATTTTCAAAGGTGCAATTGCTACATGTAATTTTTAGCAATTATATGAGACTTTATAGATGTAGAGTATTTATAATTATCCAAGAACATTATATTGCATGCCCCCAACTGATTTTGCCTGTTTTTCAAGGTAATTTCAAGCTAAATTGTCATCAACTAGTTGAATATTTCCTTTTAAAGGCTTAGTTCTTTCTCCAGAGACAATAGATGGCTCATTCAACGTCGTAACATTTTGAAAACCCACTGTATAGGGATCTGCATTGTGAATATTTGTGAGTGTGTATAAACCTGTGAGTTAAACTTATACCAAGGTCCATCCCCAGACCATTAACCTGCTCTGTCAGCATAGATTAGACTTGCATTTCCTCAAGTTTATGAGTCACTTATATTTAATGAGCTCGCACCTGTTTTATTTAAATCCTTTGTGCTTGTCAAACTTACCCGTTCTGTTATCTTTTGACATGAATTCAATAGATATGTCTACATCAATGATCATGACATTTGCAATTATAGGTTGCATGCATCTTCATTTCTGACCAATGTCCTCTTTATTGCTCTATCTAGGCTATGTATTTGAGGAGTATCTCCAGGAAAGCATTGGGTGTTTTTTTTTTTTTTTGCTTTGTTTTGTTTTGTTTTGTTTTCCCTCCTTAATTTAGGGGAAGCAAGAGAATAATTCATTAGTGAGCTTGACGTTAGCTGCAGGTTAGGTATCTGTGTCTGTTTACAGATCAATTGTTCAATTGCTTGCTGTAAATATGAGTTGTGGATGCTGGTTGAGCAGTCTGTGAAAGGGTCCACCTCTATATCTGATGCTGAAGCTAGAAGTCAATAGGATGAGCAGCAAAAACAAAGCGATTAATGTAAAAGTATAGCCTACAAACACGAACTGCTACCATGAGACAAGACTCCACTGAAACCTGTGAAGGTTTGGGATGGATTTTTCCCAGTCTAGATGGTGTGTATACCCTGTAGCAGAAGCTGACACCCTTCATTACAAAGCTAAACACACACTTGAGACAGGGATCAATGAATCTGATGGGGAATTCAGTGAAGGCAAGGGGTATGAAGCAATTGCAGGTCTGGCTAGCTGCTGTCCCTTCTAATGATGGAAGTCACTAGAGCAGCAAGCTAAGGTGGCATTCTTTTTAGCATTAACCTCCAAGTCTCTGGCACAGATGTCTCTTATAGACCCACAATACCTAGAAATGGGGGGGGGGGAAGAATTAGAAGAATGTTGTGTGGTCCAATCAACTTGACATATTATGAAGCATCTACACTTGTTATTGTTAATATGCTTAGATATTTTTATTATATACATATTTTGAATCTTATCACACAAATTTTCTGTCTTAAGATGTCATGATATAAAATATCTTGGGGGTGCTTTGTTTTCTTTCTTTGCTGTGTTTTTGACCGGGTCTCTCATGTAGCCAAGGTTAGTCTCTATCTTACTAAGTAGCTAAGGATGACCTGGAATTTCTGATATTCATTCCTCCATCTCTTCAACTCTGAGACTGCAGATCTACAAAAACAAAACAAAACAAAACAAAACAAAACAAAACAAAACAGCTGCTTTATGCAGGGCAGAAGATCAAGCCCGGGATTTCCTGAATGCTCGACAAACTCTCTGCCAAATTAGCTGCACCCCACAACCTTATGTCTTCGTTGTTCCATTTTATGATAAAGTGTGTTAAAATGTTTTGCATGTTAAACCGGTTTTGGTCTTCTGAAATATTATGCTCTTAATCATGGTATGTTATAGTAATAAAAAATATAAATTTGTTTTGGAAATATTCAGTAATTTTTGCTTTTCTGTTTATTCATGAAAGACATAAAAGTTTTCTTTACTCTTTTTTACATTTATATATTGTTTATGTACATGGGTGTGTGTATGTATGTGTTTATGTGTGCAGGAACATATGCCATTGTTTGTGTACAGAGATCAGAGGACAGTTTGTAGAACTCGGTTCTCTCCTTCCATACGTGCATCCCAGGGATTGATGTCAGCCCATATCAGGTCAGGTGGCAAACACCTTTCCCTCCTGACCCTTCTTTTGGTCCAGAGTTTCACTTCTTAAAAATTCCTGTCAGGTTTTATCTAAAAGCCAGAGTTTACGTAAATTTTCACTCTGTTTTTCTCAGATGCACTGTAGAATTCTCCAATGCACCCATCTGACCAGAATTAAGTATATGAAAGGTTTTTAGTTATAAATTGATTTGTTGTTTTTGTTTGGGACAGATCTTGCATGCCCTTTGTTACACAGCACATAACTGGTTCTGCTTTTCTCCTAAGGATATATGCTTTTTTTTAATTTCTTAAAGCCTATTAGTAAATTCACCAAGGTGGAAGAATATAAGAAAAATCAGAATATTGTTTTACAGAGGGGCCAGAGAGTTGGCTCAACTGATCTCCCTCATCCATGCCAGATGGCCAACAGCTGCTGCTAACTCTAGCTCTAGGGGGATCTGACACTATTCACCTAAACTCTGCACATTGCCTTCATGCATATATACATGTATTTAAAAATGAAATCTTTAGGGGCTGGAGAGATGGCTTAGCAGTTAAGAGCACCAATTGTCCTTCCAAAGGACCCGAGTTCAATTCCCATCACTCATATGGCAGCTAATAATTGCCTATAATCCCAGTTCCAGGGGATCCAACACCCTCACACAGACGTACACACATACATGCAGACAAAAGAACAATGCACACACAAAATAAAATATTTATTTTGTTTTTTTTTTTTTTTTCGAGACAGGGTTTCTCTGTGGCTTTGGAGCCTGTCCTGGAACTAGCTCTGTAGACCAGGCTGGTCTCGAACTCACAGAGATCCACCTGCCTCTGCCTCCCGAGTGCTGGGATTAAAGGCGTGCGCCACCACCGCCCGGCCAAAATAAAATATTTAAAAATTAATTTTCTATATCTTAGATGGGCATGTGGATATGTACATACCCACACACAGACATGCATATGCATAATTGCAAATGAATAATTAAATAGAGAATAAAAAGGTTAGACCCAGAGTGGGACCTGCTGAGGAGGGATTTGCACTGACCTGAAATGGACAGTTCCCCTATTGGTTGTAGCCCAACCCAGCCCCAGCCACACTTTGTTTAATATTTCTCAAGGATAATTGTAGAATTTGTTACAAATGAAATATCCCGAAATGAGGAGAAATTTGATGGAACATCTCATATTCTGTTGAGTATTCCCCTAGAATGGGGTGGTTTAGTGACAATTCTGACACCCCCCCCCAGATATGAAACCCAGAGCAGGCTTCTTTACAAAGTCTCTTAATTATAGTCCAAGTAATACACATGAAGTTAATTTAATCTACCCTGTGTAAATTTCCTGAAGTTTAGATATCAGCTATGGTAAATCAGCACACACCTGCAATCCTGGCATTTGGGAGGTGGAGGCAAAAGGATCGGCAGTTCAAGGTCATTCTTGGTTATATATCGAGTTCATGATAAGCTCGGGACATATGAGACCCTATAACAAAAGAAAAGAAGGAGGAAAAACAAAACTAGGAAGAGGAGGATGAAGAGGAGAAGAAAGGAAAAGAAGGGAGGAAGCTGAAGTACAGGAGAGAAAGAAAAATACAGAAAAAGAGGGGAATGGGGAGGAAGAAACCCCTTGAGAAGACACCTTTAAGTGTTCAGTTACTGTGAGACAATAAAAACCAACTGGAGATACCACCCAGTGTTAGCACACTTGCAATGCATGTTCAAGGCCAGCACCCTACTACTTCAAAAGTTCTCAACTTCATTACTCATCGGATCATACAAATTAAAGATAAAATATATTGCATATGCCTGTCTCCCTGATTGATAAAAGAATAGGAAAAAGTATTGGCAAGATGATGAAGAACCCAAACCACCTGTACCGCTGAGCACCAACTGTAGAAAACAGATAAACAGCGAGTATATCTTAACTAGATTACCTACCAATTATTAAATATTATCAAGGAGGAAAAATGAGTCTCTCCTCTTACCAGGTAAGGGAGAAATCATTTACCTTTAGAGTAGAGTGTCTATAATGGTCAAAGGGGAGTCTTCCAGAATGTTGATGATGTTTTGATTCTTGGAGTGAATGCTGATTATACAAACAGAGTTAGTTTGCAACTATATGTTAGTGTGTATATGTATAGAGCCTGTTATTTTTCTGTATATATTCTATCTCCATAAGATGTCTTCAAAGGCAACTTTAGAAGTTTAGACCATGATTTTAAAAGACATTTATCATTGATTGCATGTAAAATAAAAACAATTTCAAATATGTGAAAATCAGCTGTCTGTGGCCAGCTCAGTGTGCTCTGATAATATCAAAGTCCCTTTCCTCCAGGTCTCTACCATCCTAAGATCTAACTTTAAACGGCTGAATGGTATTCTCATGTATTAGGTGAGGGCTAGAGAAACTCCCGCCTTCCTACTTGTGCTTTGTTCTCTCTTTCATCAAATTATGGCAGAGAGTCCTCTTTGATTGCCTTCGCTAAAAATTCCTGCAGCCACTTCCAAGCACCACCTCACTTCTAGCTCAGACAGGATCGTCTGATTTATTTCCCAGCTCAATAGACATGAGTTAGTCTCTTATGAGTTTTCCGACTTTATTGAAGTTTTTCAAATAATCGAGGGAGTTTGAAGAATGGTGCAGAAAAAGTAATCTTAAAGTTGTATCGGAAACATTTGTTCTTAAAGTCCATCAGATACATGTGCAAAAAAAAAAAAAAAAGTAGTTTTAGGTTCACAACAGATTTGAGGGACTGAGGCAGACACTTTCCATAGACTGTCTGCCCCTAAACATACCTTCCACCTTCCGCCCTATCAAAACGGAAGGTTGGTTGTAAAGAATTTAAATTGACACCAATATCAACTGAACTTCATAGCCTATTTTCAGTTTATAATTCTTGGAAATGTTTTATTCTTGGTAATGTATATTCTGTGGATCTGTGTAAATGTGTACTGACATTATACACAAACACACACAAATTGTACTGCTTGCTTGCTTGCTTTTTTTTCTATCAACTTGATTCAAGGTCTCGTCATCTGGGAAGACTTAGAGCATCAAGTCAGTAATTTCCTCTATCAGATTGCCCAGTGAGCATGTCCGTGGAGAATTTTCCTGATTAACAATCGTTGTGAGAAGGCTCAGACCGCTGTGGGTAGTGTTATCCTTGAGAAGATAATCCTAAATTGGTTGGGGGTTGGGGGTTGGCTAGCTGAGACAACCAGCAATCGTCCTCCCTGTTTCTGAGTCAGTTTCTGCATCCAGGTTTCTTCCTTGAGTTCCTGCCTTGACTTCCTTTCATGATGGACTTTAAGGTTTTCACTGAAATAAATCCTTTCTTCACCATATGATATGATGTTTATCACAGGAATACAAATCAAGCTAAGATTCCCTGGGAACCTGCAGGCTATTCCAATCAGGGCAGCAGGTAGGCTAACTGCAGGGCTGCATCATCTGGGCAGCAGAGCACCTGCGGCAACCTCTCTTTCCTACCCCCATCCACAGTGACTCACAAAATCTCCCCCACCAGACATTTTCCCCACCATTCATTGCTTTATCCAGCCTGCAACTTCATCAGGCATTCCCTGGGAACCCACAAGCTACCACTGCCAGGAAAGCAAGTAGCTGGGGTGGGAGGTCCTTCTGTCTATGTGTTGCTTTTATTGGTTAATGAATAAAGGAACTGCTTTGGGCCTATAGTAGAGCTATAGGGGAACAGAACTAGGCAGGGAAAAGCCAGGCTGTATGGTGGGAGAAAGAGGTTGGAGTCAGAGAGAAGCCATAGAGCCGCCAGAGACAGATGCATTGAAATTTTGCTGGTAGGCCATGATCTTGTGGTGATGCACAGATTAATAGAAATGGGTTAAATTAATGTAAAAGTTAGCCAATAAGAAGCTAGAATGGGCCAAGCAGTGATTTAATTAATATAGTTTCTGTGTGATTATTTCAGGTCTAAGATAGCCAGGCGGCCAGGAACCAACAAGCAGCCCCTCCTCCAACAGGTAGCCCACCTGTGGATTTTCATTACTCTCTTCCAAATTCTATCCCTCAGTCTCAGCCCCTTCTCTGCAGCAAACCACTTCCTGTGTCTTTTCCTCTTCTGCCCCCATCTTCAGCTGATCAAACAGATCCCCTGCAACCTTCTTCCACACTCATAATAGCCTGAAAACTTCTACTCCCTGACTGCTTTCTCTGAGTGGGTATTTGGAAAACTTCCAGAGTCTATAAATGACCAAAGTACGGAGTCCATGCTGCGACCCCCAATGAAACTGAAAGAAAAACCAGTGCCACCTGGCCCCAACTCCGTGTGTGTAGAGTCTGAATAGTAAGTTTATTTTATATTATCATCACCTTCTTCATTCAAGCCATCCACACAGTTGCATCCAATCCATTACAGTGAATACATTTGGTATGCGGAAGAGTACCCGTGAGCCTGATAACAAGAAATCTTTTTAACAGAAAAGGATTCACATGGATCCTCATCATAAGCATCATAATTGAAAAAAATAAATTCTTCCATTAGTTTTGTTCAGATTGTTTATAACTAGTTTTTATGCAAAACTCTTAATTGACTGATTTTTTAATAGTAAAACTCTATTACATGAAATATTTAAAATGGTAAAATGTAAACAATCTATATTGCAAGCAAGGAAATGTGGGATTTCCATATTCATAAAATACATTACAGTCTCTTATTCCCCTTACCCTTTCAGTGAGGGATTCATAAAGTTCAAAATAAAAGTTCACTTAAAACACAATTAGGAATAAAGGTATTTGTTCTGTTAGTCTAGAAAGAAATGTCTAAGTATGTCTAGAAATGATTACTAAATTATGTATAAGACTGTCTGTCTAAAGTATAATAAATTACATTATCAATATTTGCTGGTTAACCTCTAGCTTGAAAGGGCTATAAACTACGTACACATTCATCAGCCGTGGATTGTTAGTCAAATACACCACAGCCACAAAGTTACACCCCTTGGAGCCTGAGAGGAGATAAGGAGATCATAGGTGAGGCTCTGTGGAAGGCTCTGGCATCTAGAGTCCTCATTTCCTCTCTCTGTCTAGATGACACCTCATAGGTCACCTTGCTTTCTGCACAAGGATGGGTTTATATTTTTCTGTGTTTTGGCAAGGTGTGTGCATGTGCATGCATGTGCCTGTGATAATGTAGCTCAGAGGAAGAAAGCAATAACCCCCCTCTTCTGCCCATCCTCGCTAAAGCTTTATTTACAATACACAACCGGACAGGATCAGTATAGCATACTAAAATAATTTCTTAGGTATGAAATCAAGATACGGCAGGCCCGGAAGACCTTCATTTATCTTCCAGCTAGTAAATTTCATCAGTGTGTTTAAAGGAGGTCAGAACTCCTAAGGTGTCCTCACAGGAGATAAAAATAGTTGCAGACCCATCGCTAACCCTCTCTTTCCCTACAGTGCTACCCACAGCTCTTCTAGGAATCCATGGGGTTTGCTTCTTGTGCTGGTAAACGATACGTTTTTATAGGCAAAACCATGAGTTCCATACAAATATAAAATGCAAACCTGCTCCAAACATATCTAAATTGCCTATTATCTAGTAAATCAGAGTCTGGAGAAATGGTTTAATGGTGAAGAGCATTGACTGGTTTCCAGCACCCACATGGTAGCTCACAAGCTTCTGTAGGTCAGTTCCAGAAGATCCAATGGAATCTTCTGTCATCTGTGGGCACCAGGCACAAGTACAAACATGCAAGCAAAACACTCATACACATTAAAAACTATTTTTAATCCATAAAGTAGTAAATTATCTGAATATTTAATATGTTTCAAATTCAGATAACAAATCCATCTTTATGCAACAAGATATGCTGGAAACGATCTATTATTAAATACTCAACAGGTCAACACTAACAAGACAGTAACAAACTGCTTTCCACAAATTATATTCATGTGCATTTCTAGGAAAATAAACATTATAGTACTTTATGGTTCCTAACAGCCCCTGGAGCTACAGAACAGCCCAAAATCGATGAGAATGGAAATACAAAAGGGTAGGATAGCCAAAATCCCAGTATTTTCTTCTCTGAGTGTGTGAGCATAATAAAATGTTTTACACTTTTTTCCTGACTCAGGACATTTTTCTCAGACATTTACCTAGAAATAAATTTGTTGAATCAAAACTTTTTGAATGTCCTGGTTTACTGGGAACCATCAGATGTTTCCCTGGACTAATTATGTTGATATACACACTCACCACCTTGCAGAAATCAGTCCATGCTCTTGAAAAACAGAAGTCATGCGCCAATCTATGAGGAAGAGATTCTCTAGCTTTAATCAGTCTATTTGGAGCTGGAGAGATGGCTTGGTGTTTGAGAGCCTTGGCTGCTCTTGCAGAGGACCTTGGTTTAATTCCCAGCACCCACAAAGAAGCTCACAACTATCACTTCAGTGCTAGGGAATCAGATGCCCTCTTTTGGCCTCTATAGGCACTGAACACACATGATGAGCAGGCATACATGTAGACAAAGCACCCATACATATAAAATAAAAGGAAGCAAATATTTATAAAAAGTAAACAGTATCTTTATGGTTTTGACACAATCTAAATGAGGGCTGATATGTGATACAATAAATGAGTACCTATGTTCCTTACATCTAGTTCCTAGTACAGAGCTGTGAAATCTTTGCAATTTTCTTTTAGACGGTGGGACGCTAGGTTTAAAAACAATGACGTGACTCATTGTACGCTCCCTACAGAGTTTCAACCAGACATAGAAGTTGGGCACCAAAAAGAGCAAACACATAATTAAAATGTCAGAAAATTGGGCTATTCTGGTCTCAGAAAAAAGGAAGGGGTTTAAAAATCAGTGAGGGAGGGGACTGGAGAGGTGGCTCAGCAGTTAGCAGCATTCACTGCTCTTGCAGAGGAATGAAGTTCAGTTTCTGGTAACCATACTGGCTTCTCACAATGACTTATATCTATAGTCTCATGGAATCTGGTGCCATTTTCTGGGTTCTCCAGGCACCCCCATTCAGTGCACATGCTCACAAACATGCATACATCATTAAAAATAAGTTCAAGGGCAGTGGTCTACAGAGTGAGTTCCAAGACAGTACTACACAGAGGAACCCTGTCTTGAAAAACAATTGAAAATTAGAATAAATCTTAATCAAAATCAACCAGTAGTTATTATGTGGTCAATGATAAAAAGTAACTCCTACCTTCATTATATATATATATATATTAGTCTGGATCATGAATGTCACTCAAGAACCTTGTTCAAAAAAATTATTAAACTAATAGGCTCTTAGCTCACTCTTAATTGTTTTTTAAGGCTTGACCTAAAGTGATACTTTCTGGAGCCTTTAAGCAAAGGAAGAGATAGGATTTCTTTGGGCAATGTGGAGTACTTCCTCAAAGGGAATTGTGGGATCCTAGCCCTGCCCCTTCTTTCTTTAACTTTCTGTCATAAAGTGAGTTTCCTTTAAACACACACACTCCTACCAGAACATACTGGCTTTTGTACAGGCCCCAAACAAAGGGCATTGTTGAACCCTCCATGACTAAGAACTCAAACAGACCTTTTCTGTTTGTAAGTTAATTGTCTCGAACTTTTGTTACAGTAACAGCAACATAAATACAGAAATGATTTAACACATTATACCTGGACGATGCCACCTCCAGGGTAGACAATAGGAAGCATCTACCCTCTCTATAGACCATAAGGTCTCTCTGTAATTCATAATGAAACTTAATCATAACTATAATATCATTCAATATGTACATGGACCATACTGTCAATGTAGGCTTCATACAGACTTAATCATAATTTTAACATGCTTCAGAAAATAGCATAAAGTTATTCTTAGAAATAACTGAAACCCAAATGATCATAGGAACCTGTATATTGGTAGCTAGTTGGAATTATAGATGGCCTGGGCATACAACTTAAGAATAGAGTGTGAAATAAAATCAGTCTTCAGGGCAGAGCCCATAAACCTCCATCTCCTGTGCCTTACACAAGGGTGTGATGTCACCCTTGGATAGCAGTATAGTCAGGTAGTATTAAAACTGAAATCAACCACTACCTTAAATATATACTACTTGTTATATTAATGTCAAAAATATAAAGATATGAAGCAAAGGACAAAGAAAGGAGAGATATAAATTAGTGCAAGGAAATTTCCAGAAAAATAGACACCGTCAACACTAGAGCAAAGACAAGAGAAAGTCGACAGAGAAGAAAAGAGATACAAAACCTTTTTGTGAATATGTGGGAGACTTTTCAATAAGTTTAACTGTCACTCCAAAGATAATGAATATAGAAAAATCCCTTTCAACTGACAAACTGAACAGATAATAGATGACTGAAACAAACACACTCAAATCAAGTAGAAACACATCCCCTCCAATACAAGGTAGACGTTGCTAAATTATTGTTTGAGTTAAAAGTTTTATTGCTCATCATGAATTAGTCTAGAAATGTGCAATTTCTATTATTTTACACAGTCAAATATTATTCATTAAAACCAATCTATAGATTATAAACTGGGACTATAATTACTAGGGAATAAGTAATATAAGAAGCAAACACAAACATGAAGAGGAACTTTGGGAATTTTGGAATATAACATATGCCCTCCACCAAAGCTTTGTAAGTAATTGATATAGTCAAGATGTGTATTCCTAAGAGTCGGAAAAAGACAAAACATCTCGTTTATGTATAGTCTCCTAAATCACTAAAAGAACTCTCTGAGATGAATTTAGTTTTGGAGTTCATCTAAAATTTTTAGACAATGTCTATTTTTCCTCTAGTGGTCTTAACATTTCAATCTTGGTTTTAATAGCGTACTTACATCCACGGTTCTTCTTTTAAAAGCTTCTTGGAAGCTCTTTGAATGTGGGACGATGTAAATAAACAATGAACGAGCGTGCAGAGTTCAGAATAACAATGAGTTATTCTTTGTAAGAATTTAAAAATGAAGGACTTTAAAGGGACAAAGACATATGTGAGGGAGGGGAGGAGGGCTGCTTCAAACTTAACTGTAAAGTTTCAAATACACTTTTAAGACATGTGATACAATTGTTCTGTTTCTAGACATTCAGAATCCAAAGGCTGTGCCCTGATTTGGGCTCAGGAGTGTGTCCTGGCCTGACAGGACTCGCGTTTCCTCATTGCTCAGCAGTTACTGTCATACTGGTTCTTCATGGAAGTCTGCGTTTTTGTTTCCAATGGAAAACTCTACAATTAAATAAGACCTCTTCTCTTTTTGACTACAAAAGACTTGGTATATCATATCTTCTAAAATATAAGGTTGAAAAAAAAAGTGAAGACTTAGCTTTTCAAAAGCACAACCTTCTAAAAAGATTGTTAACGTGTGATTATTCTTTTTGTTTTTGTTCTTTTGCTTCTTCTGTTTGTTTTAATCAAAATTTTCCCTTACATGTGTGTGTGTGTGTGTGTGTGTGTGTGTAAAGCCGAAAAAGAACATAGGGGTTCGTGCTTAATCACTCTCCAGTTTTCTCCATGAGACAGTCTCACACTGAACCTTGAGCTAAAGTGGTGCTGGCAAGCCGCATAGAGATGCCCCTGTCTCTGCTGTTTTCATCTCCAGCAGTGGGTTTTAGGCACGCACGCCAGGTATAGCTTCTTAACCTGAACGCTGAGGATATGAACTCGGGTTCTAAAGCTCACAAAAGAAACCCTCTTACCCATTAAGCCATCTCCCCAGCCCCCTCCTTTTCTTCAATCTTTTGCTCTGTTTATTAAGGCTAGGAAAACGTCTTAATGCTTCTGAATCTCCAACATGCAGAAAACTGCTTGGTTTTATCAAATGTGTCAAATACTTTGTTGAACAAGTAAATACACAGGTTCTAGTCTGAGTCTTAACTCAGTTATTGAGTCAGTTGTCCTAGAATTATAAATGCTGAGAGTCTGAACCGCTCACAGCCAAGTGGATGTTCCTCGCCCAAGAACAGACTCCAGGAAGCCCTGAGTACTCTCCACGAACCCAACTCTGCATTGGAGGGCTGTGCCTGACCTTCAGAAATGATGCCTTCTAGTACAGTTTCAAAATGTCAAAGAAAATTGACTGTCCAACTCCTGACCCAGTCGGTGGTCTCTGCGGAAGGATTAATATCAGGAGGGAGCGTGAAGCGGCAACTTGGAGTACAGTTGCAACTTGCGATCACAGACCACGGGGAAGGTTCTGGCTGATGATTTAGAAATCCCACCTGTAGCCCTTAATAGAGAAAAGCTTTCAATATTCATCCCAAGGGAGGAAAACCTGAAGAAACTAGCCCTAGGCTCTTACAAGCACTCATGATGAGAACAGTACCTTGCAACCATAGAATGACATTTTAGCTTCACTTCCTTTGAACTTGCTGGTTTCTGAAAAACAGATTCAGTGAAAACTCTCTTAGGTTTTGAATACCTGCTTAGAGCATGTGATTTCAATCCTTGTGCATACAGAGAGTCTAGAAGTTCTGACCACTGGAATAAGAGGAAGAAGAGGTGTAATGGGGAAACACTGAACAACAACCAGGCGAAGAGAGGGAAGTGGAGCCGAATCAGGGACACTCTGGTCAACGCATATGGCGTTTAGACCTGCTCCAAGCCCACCACTGGCTGGAAACAATCTCCCTAACATCTGTGTACATACTGTCTACTTTTTCTGTTTGCCCTGTGCTTTTTACATTTTCTTTTATAATAAGAAAGTTCACCTTCATTTTCAGGCAGGTACACCATTTCTGAATAATTAAAGACATCTAAGTGTATCATAGAAATTTTCATTGTTTGAGAATTCTGGTCAACTATTCACAAGTCCAATATCAAACTCAAGAAAAGAGAGCCTCTCTATACTAGCAAAGCCAGAATCGCCCCGGGCAGAGTTGAGCAGAAAAGGAAGCATTTTCTCAAGGTGACTGCAGAAGGAGAGGAAGCCAAGAAGCAGGCCAGACTGAAATCCACTCCACCCAAGCAAAGGGAAGAAGGATGTCTTAAGTGCTGCGGTGAGAGAGAAAGCACAGGCAGTCTTGTTTGATTTAAAGTGAAAGTGCGCTTTCTTTGCACTAGGTGGTAGCTTTGTGACTAGAAGCAAGGCAGGTGTGAAAGTCAGACACCAGCCCTCCCCTGGAGACTGGGAGGAAGGCTAGCTATTTGCCTTGGGATTGGCTTTCAGGGAGACAGCTGAAAAACCGATTAAAAGGCCATCTCGAAAATGTTATAATTGCGAATTGTTCTAAAGCTGATACTGCAAGAAAATGGAGGTCAGGGTGCTAAAGTTTGGGAGGAAAAAAAAATAAGTGAGATTTAGTTAAGCTGAGAATATTATGATCATCTAAGTCAATGTATTTAAGTAGGTTGTGTAATGAAATCCTCCAGAAAAAGAGAAACGATTGTGTGTGTGTGTTTGTGTACATGTGTGTGTATGTGTGTGTGTTTGTGTGTGTGTGCGTATTTATTTCTAGGTCGGTTACTATTAATCTAGCATATATATATAAGATATATGTTATATATAGCTATATATGCATAAGATATATGTTCTTATGCATATGTAGCTATATATAAGATATATATGTAGACACACTTATAATTGTTCTGGCTAGAAAGTCTGAAATTTATAGACCTTCAATTGGATCAGAGTCTAGAGAAGGGCTGAAGTCATTCAAGTCAGAGGAAGAAAGTATGTTGGCAGGATGTCTCTCAAGAGATCCCAGTTTCTGGGTCTTTGGCTGATTGGATAATGTCCACTCATATTTGGAAGGTGAACTGCTTTTCTGAAGGTTGCTGAGATGAAAAGAGTTAAAGCAACTTCACGGCAATAGTTAAAGTGATATTTAATCAAGTATTTGGAAACAGCGGCCAAGTCACGTTGTTCCATAAAATCTACCGTGGCCTGCCTATAGCCTTGACAGCAGGATGCACTGAGAGAGTTCTGAAATTCTCATGGCACTTTTTAGAAAGAGAAAATCTCTGTGAGGATATATATATATATATATATATATATATATATATATATATATATATTCACAACACACATACACACACGATATATTCCTCTACTTTTAGTGAATAAAATCACTGAGCTAATGGGAGAAAAACTGACGGAACCTGAAGGTGGGGGTTGATTCTGAAACGCACCCTTGAACACACACATTCAAGTAGTGAGTGTCTGTTCTCCAGTGATTGTGCTGTCTGGGGGACTGTAGAACCGTTAGAACTGTTAGAAGGTGGAGCGGTAGTTGAAGAAAGACTTAAGTCACGAAGAGACAGGCACTGGAAGGTTATACCCTAAGTCCCTCCTTCAGCACGCTTCTGGTCTACCATGATATGACCAGCCTCTGGTGCAAGCTCTTGACACCAGCGGTTGAGTTTTTCTGCTCCGTCTTTCCCATTGTGGTAGGAAGGGAACCCGCTAAAATCATGAGCCCAGATGAATGCTTCTTAAGTTGTGTGCCAGAACTGAGGGCAAGGGCTTCAGAAGTAACCAATGCACCGGCGCTCACAGGTTTCTCCTCTGTTTTTGTAGCTTCAGAAAAGTAGAAAAAAATTATATTTTTTTCCCAGATAATCAAGCTCCCTTTGAAATATATGAATACGAGACAAGCACCCCAAGGCAAAGATGCCTCATGTTTGGAGAAAAGGATCCAGTTAGTGCTTCCCACAGGCCTGGAGGTAAAGAGTATCTGACCTTCTGATGATAAGCAGGCATTATTTCAGGAACGGCGGGGGTCCCGGCACACAATCAAAGAGGCAAGAGACTTGCAATTTACATTTGCTCTGTGATAGGGGCGAAATGGAGATTTGGCAATGCAGCTTTTCTCGGAGTTCGTTCTACACAGAGAAAACGACAGCCCATGATAAGAATTAGATGTCATTAGCCTTAGAAATGACAACTGTAGATAGTGTGTGCGGCTTAGCTCTTTGGGACAGTAGAAGCTAGGAGAATAAAATAGAAAAGTGCACTCAAGCACTAAATAGACGTGTGAAGAAAGCTTGTGGTGGATGAAGTTATTATTCTCCTGAAATGTACCAGCTCTCAGATCCTTGGATGCACCTTGAAATGCAAATTGCTCTGTCCTAGATAGGGATTGCTTTCTTCCTGTATGTGGGGCCTGGAGATAACTTTGGTTCTCTTTCCGGGGTCTTTATTTTAACCTTACCAAGTCTCTTAGACATAAAATTATTGCAGCTGGTCTCCGCAGTTTCTTTTTCCTGACTCACCATTACCCACTACTCAGCTCTAAAGACTCTGCTGAAAGACTTCTAGCACTAGGTTCAACAAATCAAGGACAGAGGTTTAGAGAATCTTATTTACTAACTATTTAGCCATTTCTCAAAAGGAGATCCCACACCCTATTTTCCTACTGTACGCCCTTCCTATTATTTTATTCTTACTGAACACTAAGTCTTGCTTTGATAAATATTGTACTCTTTGGGACTAGGGAGATGTTTCCGTGGGTAACGTGCTTGTCACACAGGATGATGACTTGAGCTCAGATTCCCCAGAGTCCATGCGAAGTCTGCAGCGGTGGCAGCTTCTGTAATCCCAGAGCTCCTTGGGGAGAAGGGAGGAACAGACAGAAGAACCCTGAAGCTTGCAGGGTGGTTAGCAGCTGCAAACAAAGAGATCCTGTCTCAGTGGAGGTGGAAGGTGAGAACCAGTACCTGAGGTGTCTTCTGACCTCCCCACACATAGTGTGTTATTTCTGCACTTACTCACAGGAATGTGTACACACTCATACAAATATCACAAACACACAGATGATGATGTATGTGTATGTGTGATTGTATTTAAAACTCACAAAACTGAGAGATGATCTCAAACCTAATTATGTTTATAATGTCCATTTTCCCCAGTACGGCTGCATGTACACATCTCTGTATTTAGCATGTAGACATATTTTTCAGCACAAGTATCCTTCAATTCACAATAGAATTCATGGATATTGATATTTTTGATCAGTTCCCAGTCACTTAACCTTGAAAAGTCACTCGCGTTTAAAATTTTTGAAATCTTCAGTTTTTAAAATTGTCGAAGTGTATCAGCTTTGGAGCCTCCCTGTGTGAACATAATGAATGTGCCCACAAATCTCTTAGATGTTGGCATCTACAGATGAGCTGAAAACAGGAAAGGTTATCTTAAACTTAAAATTATCTCTAAAATGTCCAGGGTGGGATATGACTTTGGAACAGAAAGAGAAAATCCACACAAATCCTCTTCCAGAGTGAAGACACATCATTACATATAGTAGCGAAGAACATTGCTCTAGAAGCCACGTCACAAGAAATATAGTATGACTAATTTCTGTGAATTTCAAACGTACATACAACATTACTTACCGTGATTTGAATCCAGTTTGTTTCCACCCAACCTCATGTGGAGGCTTGGTCCTGCATTCAATCATGTTGGAAGCAGGACCTAGTTCAGATGAAGGGACAGAGTTCTCAGGAGCTAGCCCCTGCACTCACAGTAAGGTTGTCACTCACAGGGACTGTGTTAGCTACTACAAGAGTAGGCTGTTCTCACAGGAGGCTGCCCTTCATGTTCTGTCTCTTGCCCAAGTGTCCAGTTGCCTTTCCGACTCTTGCCATGAGTCAAGGCAAGACCATGCCAAGATCATCACCAGAAGTCAAGCAGATGCTATCACTATTCTCTTGGACTTCTTGACCCATAAGTCAGTATTAACCCAGTTCCCCCCTTTTCCATTTTGAACCTATTATCTTTACAAAGTGCCCAGCCTCAGATGTTTTGTTATGGTAACAGGAAATGGACTAAGCCATGAAAAGTATGACTATATGAGAAAGCTGAAATAAAACATGATAATAACTAAAAGAATCAGTGAGGGCAAGGGAGGTGATTCAGTACCTCCTTACACGCATGGAGACCTGAGTTCAAGTCCCAGAACTGGTCATGCCGGTGTACATTCATTCTTGCCAAAATGGTGACATAGGAGGCAGAGCCAGGTGGGTCTTTGTAGCTCACTAGCTAGCTAGTATTGTCTACTTAGCGAAGCGCCAGGCCAATATGGGACCCTATGGGAGAAAGCACCAAAGAAATGACCCTGGAGGTTATCTTTTTACCTCCACACGCACACACAGAAATGCTCCCTATACACATGAATCCACACAAACACATATGTGAAGTGTTAATGGGTTGACTAGAGTTCAAAACTATAAGGTCTCTATAATGCCTTGGAGTAAGTAGGTAAGGGGTACCTGGGTTTCCTTTTCATTGCTTTACCCTCCACAATACTGTCATGCAGTTTAATATATTCATATGCATGCATTCATATAACAGGGTGTCTATGTGCATGTATGTACACACACACACACACACACACACACACACACACACACCCCACAAAGGCATTAGTTTGTGATGGTTAGTTTATATTGGGTGTCGGCTATCCCTCCTTGAGATTGCTGTCTCAGTCTTCAGTTGTTTATATAACTCATGTATCGAATAGCTTTTCAAATAGGTTTCTTCAAGCTTAATCTTGTTGGTAATAAACACTTTTGACAATATTATACATTACTTCTCCAAGATCAGCCTACTCCAAATCTTGCTTTAAATTGTAATTGTGTAAAAAGAAAAAGAATTTCCTTTATAACAGCATTGCTCCGGAGATGGCAAATGAAAACACTTCTGCTAACATTATTCTAATCAGCTGGCATTGTTGAGGAATCTTAAACTTAGAGTGACTGCTTTTGAAGTAATAAATACACATTTGGTCTCTGCCCCCACTTCGTGGCACAGAGTCTCCTTGGACTCCTCTGAAATGATATCTTTCTGGATGGAAATGAGGTAAATGGTGGCTAAGTGCCTAGGCATCGATACTGGTTACCAAGGGAACCACTCACACATCTAATGGTTTGTAACTTTCAGCTCCCCATACCCGCAGGAATAGGAACTAAAGGTTTTCTGCTCACCAGTGCCCAACAATGTAATCAAACTATGCCTAAATAATAATGTTTCCATTAAAGTCCAAAAGGATGTGGTTCAGGGAACTCCAGGTTGCTACACACATGTAGGTTCTGAGCCCATGTCCCGCCTCAGCCTCACAAGGACAGAGCTATGGTTCCCAGGGTCATTCTGAACCCTGTTCTCAGAGATTCTCTTCATCTGGCTGAGAGGTTATCAGTGGCTCTCCACCTTCCTCAAACTGTGAACCTTTAATACAAGTTCCTCCTGTTGTGGAGAAGCCCAACCAAAAAAATTATTTTGTTGCTACTTCATAACTGCAATTTTGCTACTGGTATAAATTGGAATATAAATATCTGTATTTTCTGGCTGTCTTAGGTAACCCAAAGGGGTCGTGACTTGGAGGTTGAGAACCACTGATTTATATTCTCTAAGGTATCCGTTGTAATTAATTGACCACGGTAGCTGTTAGGATTGAACTATAAAATGCCTGACATGTGTGGAAGGCTAGGCCTTCAGCTGGTGGCATATTTCTGAGAGGCTGGGCCAATTTAGGAGGCAAGACTAACTGGAGGAGGTATGTCAATGAAAGCACGGTTTTGAAGGCTCTTCCTGACCCCTGTTCCCTTTCCCTTTTTTTCCTGCTTGGTAAAGTGGAAACAAGTTCTGCCACAGGCCTACCACCACAATGCCTTACCGTATCAGTGGCTTGAATCAACAGAACCAAAGACAATGACCTGAAATGTCTGAAGCCTGAGCCCAGATAAATCTTTCCTCTTAAATGTCAAGGATCTCACCCACAGGGGTGAGAAAACAGCATAGTAGTTACAATGCTTCCTTGAATTTTGTAGGCTGTTCTCGTAACTGAATGGTCCATATGGCTCCTAAGAAATCTCCTTGTAGGGGCAATCAGTCTGAAAGAATGGAGGTCTAGACTTGTGGTCAACATCTGAAGGGAGGGTGAACTTGAGGATGAAGATCCTTAGAGGTCAGGCCATCACAGAATTTAATAATATGACAGCCGGCTAATTTCTAAACTGGTCAGTGTGAAAACATCCCACTCACCTAGTCTCAAAAGGACCCCATGTGGAGAACACATCACCTAGATGCAGCAGGCCAGCCCCAGCCAGCACTACATAGTAAGACCCCCTCAAAAACAAGGTTCTATATTAAAGCTGTTAAAATGGCTGGCTGGCTCCACTCGCTTTTATTATACTGCTCAAGCCTGTATTTTGGATGATTTAACTCATGATTCACTTAGATCTGAAAACAACGTTGCAAGAAGAAAGCTGGAATTTTGTTCCTCCAAATATCTCAATTTTGACTTCTCTATTACAGAATTATCTTCTTGTTTTTCACTTCACAACTTTTGAGAAAATTTTCTCATCTGATTTTTTTTTTATTCCATAACAAATTCATAAACTTAGTTTTTCCTTGATTTTCTTTCTAATTTTCGGGGCCTGTGACTTTAATAATGATGATTTGCAGACAAGGTTTGTTTTGATTTTTGGTTTGTTTTTGGAATTTTTTTTTGTTAAAAAAACACTCCTTGACAAAACCTTTGTTTTGTCCTTCACTGCGTAAAACACATATCCTGAGCGGATCGAGCTAGCTTGACTGTATCAAGGCCTATTGAGTTGAGAAAAGCTCTTTTATACCTGTCCCTCTAAAGAGAAGAGCACGGGCTGGGCAGGCACCATGTGGCCCAAAGAGTGTGGGGGCAGAGGACTTCAGTTAAAGTTCCTAACAAAGTGGCAATCCATCCACAACCCAAATTGGTTGAACACAACAACCATCATCGTTTCCATTTCATTTAGTGCCCATAAAAATGAATTCACTCGAATCCAACAGCTATGGGCTCCGAATATTGGTGCTGCAGTTCTGCTGGATGCACAGACCCATCTCTTTCTATTTTGTGTTCACATTTTATTAGAGAACACTTACACAAGAATAAAGAGAGATGTCCAGTCCCATTACAATTTAAGTTACTTTAAAACTTCTTGCTATTCTACACTCACATCAGTAATTTTGTACAGCGAACAACAATACACTTATACGGTTGTTTTAACATAAGCAAATTTTTACCATTACCATATATTTTTATGGTAATTTCCATTGCACTTATAAAATTACATGAGTTGATTGGCATGGTCTCCTCAGCTATTGTTTCATTATGAGATATTTAAGCTGCTTCGACTTCAAATGAATGATTAAAATTAACTTGTAGTTTAATAACCAGAGAAATGGATTTTCCCCACTATCATTTATTTTAGGACAATTAAATTCTATAGGTTGGCATATCTAGGTCAAATGTTATGCACTTTTATAATGACTTGTTATGAATTTTTAAATATATACACAGTTCTGAATTATTTGAATATCATTTGCAGATATAATATTCCTTTCTTAACTGCTTTGTAAGAATTTGGATTATCTCTGTTGTAACACAGTATATTTTGCAAAATCAAACTACCCAAACCATGCAAAATAGTTTTGTTTATTCTGTAGTTCACGTTCAAATGCTTCCATTTACCCTAATTTCCTCTATATTTTTTTTTTGACTACAGCCCAATCCACAATCACGTTTAATTGTTATAAATCTTTATTTCTTTTTGCTTTTTCCATTTTTCATGTTTGTGTGATATGTGCATATGCATGAATGTGCATGCATGCATGCACTTGTGCAGCTGTGTGTTTCTGCACGTGTAGGGGTGTTCATGCATGTGGAGGCTTAAGGTTGCTATGGGAATCATCCTCCATCACTCTGACTTCTTATTCACCATTGTAATCAAACTCAGAGTTAGTAGATATGATTGGAGTTGCTACCCATTCTGCTTTGGGGATGCCCTGACTCTGCTTCCCAGGCTGTCATTAGAGGAAGGACGCCATGCCCACCAGCCACTTCCTTTTGTTCCTGGGGATCAGAACACCATGATCCATCTACCCGGCCCTAGTCTCTGTTAACTTAAATTAACAATTTTCAGTCCTCTCATTTTACATGGCTTTGAGATTTTTTTTTTCTTTTGAAGACACGGACCAATTTTGAAGACTGTCCTACAACTAGCTTATATTTTCCCAGTGTTTTTTCGTGACTAGGTTCAGCTTACGCATTTTTTTAAGCAGGAATACCCTAGACTTGCTGCCGTGTTCTTTCCTCCACATCATTTTAGGAGCCCGGATTTGCCCTGGTTGGCGGTGCGGTTAAGTTTGTTAAGACCTCACTTCATTAGGTGTAGTCTACCAGGATTCCTCTCTGGAAAGTAACTGGTTTTCCTGTTGTGATTAATAAGTAATCTGAAGGAGGTACTTTGAAGTTATGCAAATCTTCTGTTCCTCATTAAAGTTTTACCTGATATTTTTAGCATCTATTAATAATTCGTGCCTGAATCAATCATTACTCTGATGGTTACAGGAAGGAGGATTTATAATAAATCATTTGTTTTTCACTGTTTAGAGGGGCTTTCTCCTTCCTCCTTTAACTTGTATTACTGTGGGCACACTAGCCTACTTCAATCCATATAGGCATATGTCCTGTTAACACATTCCGTTGACTCTCCTATTGGCCCATGTTCTTCATATGAATCCTTAAAGCCAGCTTATGACATAGTCTCAGGACAATCTAAATAATTTTATTTTTCTTTCTCTTTGTCGCAAGATATTCCAGGCTTATCCTGTTTGTCATGGATCCCAATACTGAAATCAGCATTTCTCTAAAAATTCTAGGTTACTTTTGCGGGCATGCTCTACAGAAACCAAGGATAGGGTGCTAAGTGTGCTTATTGCAAAGTTCAATGTTTCTAGGTCTTTCTGAAACTCAAGGTTTTTACATATGAATACAAATATAGGTATCAATTGTATTCCATCTGTCTTGATCCCATACCATTTCTTCTATTTAACTTTGACAGCACAAACTATACTATAGCCTTCTAGCTTATTAAAGTATCACCATAGTGGCTACAGAGATGATTCCAGGATTAAAATCACTTGTTACTACTCCAGAGGACCCAGATTTGGTTCCCAGCCCTGAAATGGTAGACTACAACCATTGATAACTCCAGTTCCTGGGATTCCAATGCCCTCTTCTGAGCTCCACAGGCAGAAGGCATACATTTGGTACACCTACACATATGTAGACGAACACCCACACACAATGAAATAAATGTTTCCAAACCCCTGTAGAATTTCTATTGGTTATTTATGTTCTCTTACTAATTGATGTGTCTTCAGTTGTTGGGCGCAGTGAACCCCCAGATCCTGAATTTCTTGTAAACAACTTGTTTTCCTCTGCTCTTAGACAGCCTGCAGCTGCTCTGAGCACGAGACCCTCAGGAGTTCCTGATGGCAGGGGAGTGATTTCTGGTGGGTTTGGCTGGAGCGTGGCTATCAGTTAAGGATCCCTATATAAGCAGCTCTGGTACACAGTGAACTTACTGTTAAAAAATAAGTCCAGAAGACAAGACTATGACATATTCAAAAAAAGGAAAGAAAGATAGATAGAAAGAAAAGAAGGAAGAGAGGGAGGGAGGGAGGGAGGGAGGGAAAGGAGAGAGATAGAGAGAGAGCCAGCGAAAGAAAGAAAGAAATACCCTGTCATTCAAGAACTCTTTATACAACTAAACTATTTTCCAAACCTGAAGGTAAGATTATGACACTTACAGACAAACACAGGCTGAGAGGATCTATTAACTGACCCAGCTTATGATAATGTATTGTGCTTTTTAGAATAACATCAAAAGATAATTTCAAACATTTCACCATAAACAATGACAGGTCAGCAAGATGAAGTGTGTTTTAATTAGCTTGATTTACTCATTCAATAATAAAAGGAATTCTCTTTTCTCTTAAGTTTTTTTTGACAGTTTTGTACATTTACATAATGAATTCCAGTCATTTTCGGTGCCCATCCCCCTCTGGCACAGCCCTCCATCATCAGCTGGAATCTTCAGCAAGTGTGCTTCCCACTGTCATATCTTCTTTGTATGACTCACTGAATTCCATTGTACTTTCTGGCTGTTCCATATGGATATTTACTCGAATGGCAGCAACTTAATAATAGATATAGCATGAAAAGAAATAACACCCGTTGCCCCCCAATAGCCATGAACTGCCAAGAGTCCCTCATGGCCCCTCCCTACCCATTATGAAGCACTGATGGCCTGATCTTACACAAGTCTTATACAGATAATCATGTTTGCAGTGAGATCACACGTACAATGGTATGCCATGCCCAGGAAAACACCTTTTTCTGAGCATCTCCTCATCCTCTGACTCTGGCCTTTTATCTGCCTATCTTCTTTGATGTTCCCTGCTCCTTGGAGGAGTTTATATGTCAGTCTCATTTAAAACAGAGCCTTCCACCATCCTTTAGTCTCAACACTCAGCTAGGATGGGTTTCTGTGCTAATCATTGTCCTCTGCAGTAAGGAGCTTCTCCGAGAAAGGTTGAGCACAGCACTCATCTATGGATGTAAACATATGTACTTAGAAGTCCGTTTCACAACATAACCATTTAACAAAGCAATAATAATAATTTCCTTCTAGGGTCTATAAGTTCCCCAATCACGGTCTCTTGACTAGATTGACAAAGCCAGGTGTGAGTTACTTCCTGTGGAGTTGTCCCAAAAGTTCAATCAGAAAGCAGCTGGTCACCCTCCCAACAGCTGTGCCACTAATACACATTCAGGTGCATTTTACCCGACAGGCCACTATTATAGTTTCCAGGATTCACATCGGGATGCCTATAGACACTGTCTCTCCAAGAAACCTGTGCAGCACCTTCTCGTAGTGAGAAGGGTCGCCAGTAAGGGACAACTTCCAGCTCAGCTGCAGCTTGATTACTCTGTCTTTTAAGCACAGTCTGCAGCCTCCTCAGCAAGAGGATCTAACCATCAAGCCCAGGTAGAGAACCAAGAGCCACAGCAATAGTCGGTGCTGTTGCGAGGAGCTTCAGGGACCTCCCTGACCAAAGAGCAAACAAAACCCAAAAATTCTTAAGAAGGCATCCCGCACCTGGCATTGGGATTTTATTTAACTATCAATTGTTCCTAAGAGAAGCATTAGTCATATATTGAAGATACCTTCATACAAAGTCTTTTTTACGTTATATTTTTACTAAGCTTACAAACAATAATTTTCTTTATGAGTTTTTAGTGCATCCTAACTTTTGATTATCCCCACCCCCTCCTTTCGTCACCTTCTCTTCCTCTTTTCCCACCCTCAGAAACCCCCTCCGTTGACTCCGTGTCAGATTTGTTCTCCGACCCTCTTCCTGGGGCTTATTTCTTTTCTCCCTCTCTTCACGGACTCCCTTTTACCTTTCTGACCTTTACTGCCGCTCAGCGATGAGCATACAAGTCTAAAAATTCATAGCTGGATTGTACACACGAGAAAGATAAAGTATTTGTATTTCTGAGGCTACGGTACCTTACCCAGTTTCTAGCAAATGCCATTCTTTTTTTAAAATCAGTGAATAATATTCCATTGGCTGTCTGCATTGTATTTTCATCATTCACCATCCACTGATGGACACCCAGGCCTGTGCCATTCTCTCAGTACTGTGAGTAGATGGACAGTGAACACAAGCATGATTCTACCACTGTTGTAAAGCATGGGTATTTGGGGTGTACGCCTAGGAGTGGAAAGCTGAGTCACAGGATAGCACTCCTTTTAGTTTTTTGAGGAACTTCTTTGATTTCTGTAGTGTTCACACCAGTTTTGCCACCTCCTCACCAGCATTTCTGGGCATTTATTCTACAGCCAATAGTCATTCTGACTAAAGAAAATGAAATTTCAGAGTAATTTAGTTTTACTTTCCTGTAGCTAAAGATGAATAGTGTTTAAAGTACTTGTTAACCATGTATGATCTTCCCTTTTGCAAATTCTCTGTTCAGTTTCATCGACCATGTTTTACTTTTACTCAAATTGTTTGTTTTTGGCATTTAGTTTTTTAAGCTCTTTGTGCAATTACTCTAATTCTCCATCAAATATTCAATTATCAAGAAATTTCTTCCTTTCACTTCATTAACTTGGCTGAGGTGAGAGCAATGGGGAACAGAGTGGTGACTATGGCTACCTTCAATGTTATATGAATAAGGAGGTTCTGTAGGGGAGAAACAAGTGAAGAATAGAGACTGAATGGGGGTCAGATCCTGGACCAACTCCTTTACATCCTAGGGTGACTGGGGTGAGGAGGCCAAGAGTTTGGTGAACTCCCAAACCTCAGATAGTGACCAGGGGTTGGGATGAATGAATAAGCAGGCTCCCTAGACCTCAAATGGTCAACGGGGGCTGGGACCAAAATATAGGTGTGCTCTATACTTCAGATAATGAACTAGAGTTGGAGCCAAAGTTACTAACACTTTGGGTAAGTTCTGGATATTAAAATAAATTCTTAAGGATAAAGGACATGACATGAGGGATTATACAAATCAACATGAAAGGTCAGAGTGCTAGTAAAGGTAATGCAGAGACCTACAAAATGGAAACAATCAACCTTAATGGGCTAGGACCTTAATTGCAGTGACCTTAATCTTCACTATTGTCTACTGACTAGAATTTAAGCAAAGGCCCTGCCCATAAGATTATGTAGATTGTAAACATTAGAGCACACAAATTACTGTGTCAACTTAAGGTCTGATTATCACAGCTGACACACACAAAAAAAACCTGAGTATTGTTTTCAATATATTACTGTTCTTGAGTCTTCTTGATATGAATTTCCAGACAAAGGAGAAGATAAAATATGTTCACCAATGGTTCTGCATGAAATTGTAATGTATGTTAAGATAGCCCTTGGGCTAAATGTAGCAAAATATTTGTTTAAATGTGAATTTTGTTATTAGCATGATGCAAATATCTCTGAAAATCCCTGTTTGAAAAATCCTGAGCAACTACTGAATTAAATCAACTTGTTGCCAGAAGGAATTTTACAAGTTTAGATAGTGGGAAAACCCATAAAATTATTTACAGCAATAAACAAAGAGGGAAAGTCTTTCAGGAGTGAGAAGACCCAATAAATTAAGCATGCTAAAAATTGTTCCGAGATTTCTTGAGAAATCCACTTAGTTAGAAAATACATTTTTTTTCAAGAAGTGTGCTGCAGATATGGCCAAAGCAGTTCGATATAAATAAAATAAAATACAACCCTCATCTAAAATGTGTAGCCTTATGGAATGAATTTACAAAACGATGACTTTGTGCACACACACACATACACAGTGAGAGAAAGAGAGACAGGAGGAGGAGGAGGGGAAAGAGAGAGAGAGAGAGAGAGAGAGAGAGAGAGAGAGAGAGAGAGAGAGAAGTCATTTTATAGCTATGGCTAAAGTTACACCCTGACAGAATCTTTCCTGCATGACCCCTAGTTCCCTTTGAGTGGCCAACAGTCTCTCAGCTTTACCTTTGACCACCGAATGGTGCAGGCATGTATGTCTTGCAACCCTGCGTGCCATATATAGCCCTGTGGCTCTTCTGTCTCTTAACTTATTTCAGGGAGATAGTTTCTACATTCTCATGGCAGGGCATGATGAACAGCCAGTATTAACGCATTCTGCATCACTTAACTAGCCAGCTGTCAACTAACTAGGGTATCAATGCCTCATATATTCGTTTTCATTACAGAAGATCCCTTCTCCTAGGCATCTTTTTTTTTCTAGCAGTCAGGCTGACCAGGTGTGCTAACACAGCTCTGATTCCCCCGTCATAGGCGTCATAGGCAGCAGGTGGCTCTGTCCTTCACAGTAGGGCAAAGATCCAGGCTGATGAGGAAGCCACCATTTCAAATATTAACCAAGGGCAAAAGGTCTCTGGAGAGTCTCCAACTAACAATTACATCTTTTTACCAAAGAGACACAGCTCACGCTCCCTCCCAGGTCACATGACTTCAGGGTAATAATAATGGAGCTACAGAAATCATGTTCCTCCCATGTTCTCCGAAGGTAAATACCCAAAATATTGTCTGATCAGTATTGATAATTATTATAATAAATAACCACCAGGATTTTAGAGATAGTGATTCAATTCAGAAACCTTTTGTTTTCTGAAAGGAAAAATATGGGCATATGTATACAAGCAGGAAAAAAAGATTATGTTGAATCTGTTGGAAGTGGATTGAAATCCGAGGGGCATAATGGGGAATAGGTATATTTCAGCTTTACTTTAAGTATACCATTTCATCTAGCCCGTCTACTGGACAAATCATAATATAATAATATCTTACATCATATAGCAAAATTCCCATTCAAGTGTCAAGATTAATCATGGCATTTTCCTCTCATTTAACCGACATATCTGCTGCCCCCTGCTTATTGTGTCTGCCTCACAGAAAATTAGCAAATAATGTAGTTTAAAGGGTTTTAAAGTCAGTCATATAACCCTAAGAGTGATTGCTTTTTTCCCCCAAACAGACTGCAAAAGGCAAAACGTAGCACAAAAACACATTAGGTGGTAGTATTGTGGTTAAAAGTGTGGTATTTCAGGGCTGAAGAGAAAGCTCAGTCAATACAGAACATAGGAGCTGGGTTACAGCCCTAGAACCTACATGGAAAAGTCAGACATGATGGCTCGTGACTGTAGACTCAATACTAGGGACAAGGAAGTAGATAATGTCCTGCCTCTCTTTGACCAGCCAGCCTTGTTTGCTTGGTAATCTCTAGGCCAGCAAGAGATCCTGTCTCAATAAAAAAATATATGTAGATGGGTCATGAATAACATCTGTAGTTATTTTCTGGACTTTATACACACCTGCATATATACCCACTTCACATGAACACACACACTCAGGTATTCTAACATCCACGTCAACAATTTTGGCTTTCTACAACATTTCCTTTGATACATCAAGAACAAGAGCAATGATTAGTTACAAAATGTAATAACAGCCCCAGAGTCTTTCATTCATAACAGCAAAACAAAAGTGCTGAGTTGTAGCTAAAAACAAAATTTTAAAACATTTCCTTTTAGTAGTATAGAAAATGAATGCAGAAATTTCCCAACAGAAATATTAAGAGAATACCAAACTGGGACACTTACTCAGGTGGCACAGAAGACCAGCTTTGACTAAAATGTGTGTGTGGTGGGGGGTTGTTATCAGAAATGGTTCCTGGAAATGATGACATTTATTAAATGCTCTTGGGAAAATTGAACTTCTGTAGGAAAAACATATTCTTTGCTTAAGGTACACACCAAAGTCAAGTCCAAATATACTAAACACCCCATTGAGTAAAGTTAATCTCACATGTCTGGGAAATATATAGGTAATTATCCATAGGATATCAGGGTGAAGAAGATTTCCTTAAACAAAGCAATATGATTATAAAGAAAATGCTGCTCCATCCATGCAATAAAATAAATCATGAACAACTTCAAAACACAAGACCCAGACAAGGAGAATCTTTATAGCTTATTCAGGCAGCTGGTATTAAAAAAAAAAATCTAAAGATCAATAACGCACCAAATATGTATGAGTAATTCACCTGAAAGCAATGAACATGTGAAAAGAAAATGTTCAGCCTCAATGGTAATCAGGAAAAATGCAAATTAAACCCAGTATTTTCTGTCACGGGCATGAGAAACAGTACTGTATTCTAAGGGAATGGATAGTAAGAAAGAATCAACAGATTGCACTACTAATGGCTAATATGACAAGAGAGAAAAATACATATTCAGCTTTGATATTGTTTGCAGGCTTCTTTTTTTTTGGCTTCCTTTGCTACCTCAGTTTTTTTTTTTCCTATAAATAGTTCAGAGACAGACAGCAAAGGGGATGTAATCAAAGCATTCCAGAAAACAATGTGTACTGCAGTCTTAAAGGGATCTAGAGGCTTGTAGCATCCTTCAATTGACAGTCCTGCAGAAAACACACACCTACACGGAAAATATAGCCCACAGGAAAGACAACCCAGCATATCATTTAACAAGGTGCTAATTAGATGAACAACAGCAAGAAATGAGCCAGGAAGATACCTTCAGAGTGCTTTTCAAGTGCTGAATGAACGGGTTGACATGCTAAGGGTTTTTTTACGAAGTCAATGTATTACCACTCAGCACCATCATTTTGTCAGTGTTAATCTTGTTTTGTGGGTCGATGGAGCTTAGCCAGGCAGTTTTCAGATGAAGTCTCTTACATATTAGAGTAGATACCGAACAATGGCTATGGGTGGAGATTCACACACCAAGCATCTTAACTAGATGGTTAGAATAGGAGAAAAGAGAACTTTTCTCTTTCTAGGAAAGCTGTCTGAGGCTAGTCTGGTCAAGCAGACTAGCAGGCATAGCACCATGGGTACGTTGTGGAGTTTTAAACTGCCAACTTTCTGTGGCTATTCTCCAAAATTCGTACCACTGCACGCCACTAGACAAGCAAGTCATGAAGAGTAGCGCAGATTTAGGAGGTCAAGGAATGACTTAGATGCCATCGCTTTAATGTGAGAAAAATCAAGTAAGAAGAAAGAGGAATGGTCATGGCTACCTAGCTACCTTTAACTGTCAACTTGACACAGCCTTAATGTCAATTACAGAATTGCCCAGATCAGATTGGACTGTAGGCATATCTGGGGGATTCTCTTGACTGTTAGTTAGTGTAGGGGGGCCCAGCCCACTGTGGGCAGCACCAAACTCTGGACAGGCAGCCCTGAGCTATATAAGAAGGGCAGCTAAGCAAGAGCTACAGAGAATGTCAGCGAGCAGTATCCATCCAAAATTTCTGCTTCAAGATCCCTGCCCTGACTTCTCTCAGTGATGGAGTGTAACCTGTAAAATGAAGCAAATCCATTCCTCTCCTACGTTGCTTTCAGACAGAGCATTTTGTCATACAAACAGAAAGGAAACTAGCACACTGCTATAAAAGATGACTTCGCTCCCAGAGGTATGTTATAAAATGATTATGGCAGAGCCAACATCACCATCTGTCATTTTTATCTGTAAATGGTCAACCAGGTCTTCAAACTTACTCTGAAACATGGCATGCATGGGCACAGGCCAGAACCAACCAAAGTCTCCATGGGTGCCTGTATAGGAGTATTAAAACGCTTCATCCTATTGCAGATCTACACACTTGTCTCTTTGAGAGTATCAGGGAATCACTCAATGTCACTAAAACCAGATATACAGACTCAAATCAATGCTGTGGGATCAAATGGATTAAATGACCTTCAGAGTTATTATAACCTTATAAAACCTCAGCCTAGATGTCACCCTATCCATGTTTTATTTAATTGAAAAGCAATTAATAAGTCCTAGCATATATTTCATCTTGATGCTTAAAATTGTGTACTTTCTGAAGTGTTTTCAAGCAAATACATAACTGTGATTCTAAGCTAATAGTTTGTAATACATAAGCTATGCTTTACAAACTATACAAAGGAAAAAAAAGTAACCATTCTTATAAGTAACCACAATTTCAATCCATTAGTCTTTTTGTACTCAGACCCATTCCTTTCCATATGAAATTCAAATATTATATTCAACGCTTAGGCACCCAAAATAAGTTCGGACATTGCCATCTTTTGACTCTGACCTCTGTTGCCAGGAAATTCTGAGTTTAAAATAATATGTATTGCTTAATTTGTTTTTCTTCTTTTGGTGTTAAGAATCTGTTCTGTGTATTATAAAAGACTACCTTGTAATTTTCTTCTGATAATGCTTGATATAGAGTTCTATCTTCAAATTCTCTTTTCCTTTGTCTAAGGCACACATGGAGAAACCAACATAATATTCTAAATATCAAAGCACTATAGAGACTTTTTCTTCTGTTCCTGGCACAAAGATGATTCAAATGATTTTTATCAGTCTCTTGATGTGTTTATGTAGCTCAAAACTATTTCGCAGAGAAAGATAATAAGTTTCAAAATAAAAGGCAACTCTTATCCCTGCCTGTCACTTACATGTGACTAAGGTGTATGGATTAACCCTCTCAAGCACAGGAGGCAAGAAGGAACTCCTGTGGCTCACTATTATTTTTGCTCAGGTTCTAACATACCATTTTAGTATTAACTCTGGTGGATGGAAAATCTCAACCCAATAGAGCTGAATATTAATGAGGCCCTCCACATACTTTAATAAAATAGAAAAAATTGTCCAAATAATTTTATACCTTAATTCTTAAAAGGCATCTTTAAATGCATCCACATTTTTAAACCATCCACACTATCTTAAAGGAATAAGCCTTCACATACAAGTGTTCTATCTGGCTACTTGTAGCCCCATAAGAAGCCAACAGTTGCGAATAATTCCAAATAATTCACTTGACCTGCCCATGTCATCCACTTTAGAAAAGGCAAGCCACAGACTGATAGGTTCATTTTTTGAAACATCTTGGAAAATGCAAAAGTAATTTTGCAATCGAATGAGGAAAATAATTTATCTTTCCATCATGGGACTTGCAGGTTCTTCATTCCCATTCAGAAGAAGACACAACACCACCTGTGTTCTTGCATTTGGTAAGTACCATGTCCTTGAGGGTGGTGGAAGTTGTCATAGAAATAACCATAATTACAAGAAACATGGTTATTGGGGAGAAAAATATTTACTTTAAAATCATCCCCACCTCTTCCTCATGAAGGAGATATGCCCTTTCTCAGAAGCAAGTTTTCCACTTCAAGACTATGCAAAGGCTACAGACCTTGGCTTTTTACTCTCCAGAGTCAATTTTTTTTTTATTTTTAAGACATATTGATGCTTATATGCTTAACTTAAATCATTGTCCTGAATTCTAAACTTGTTTCTGAAGACTCAGGCTTCTTGAATCACTTGCTATAGACATAAGAATAAGATTATTTTAAAGCGTGTGGTTTTTAGCTGAATAAGTAAGGACAATGCCAATGATATCTCCCAAGGTGAGTTATTATTTTCAATCTTGTTTATCCTCTGTGTATTCGGAGATAAAAGAGAATCTTAGGAATGTAGCAGGAAGAGGTGCTTGTAAATACCTCATTTATTTTCTCATTCTGAATTTTTCGTTGTTATTTCTCCTACACAAATGTTGTTTCTTTCTTTCTAGATAATAGTTTCGGCTTATTGACTTCTTGATGACTTTGTAGCTTTGTCTCCATGAACACTTCATAAATATCATAAGAGTTGTGTCTAATGTTCAAATTATTCACACACACTTATTTTTAAATAGATTCTGTTCATTCATATTGGTTCATTTTAATACTCTTATGCTATATTTTAATATTCATCCCTATAACAATAAATACACCTATTTTAAATCGTATAATCTCAAAGATATGAACATATTATAGGTATTCACATTCCTGATATTTAATTTTTAATACTTTGTCTCTTGGTGTTGTATAAGGCTGCTTGTTAGTTCCCAGTTGCTCAGCCCCAAAATAATCACACAGTGTAACATGAATGGGGGCCTGGCTTGTTTGTTGGGGTTTTTGTCCCGCCAAGTACCCCACAACTGTTTAGCCCCAAAGAAAATCACACACAGGTCTCCATAAATTATAAGCTGATTAGCCCATTAGCTCTAGCCTCTCACTTGCTAACTCTCACATCTTGATTAATCCATTTTTCTGATCTATGTTAGCCATGTGGCTCAGTACCTTTTTTCAGTGGGGCAGATCACATCCTACTGCTTCGGTGGTCTGGGCAAGAGTGGGAGGAATCAACTTCCTCCTTCCCAGAATTCTCCTGTTCTCATTACATCATTTCTATTTCCTGTCTGGTTTTCCTGTCTACACTTCCTGCCTGGCCAATCAGCATTTATTTAAAGCATGGTTGACAAAATACAGACAATTCTCCTGCAACACAGAAACCATATTGTTTCTATGCTGTTTGGCCAATAGCTTAAGCATATTTCTGGCTATCTCGTATCTTAAATTAACCCATCTCCATTAATCTGTGTATCACCATGAGGCTATGGCTTACATGTCTCCAATGGAGCTACATGGCTTCTCCTGACTCTGCCTTCTTTCTCCCAGTATTCAATTTAGCTTTCCCTGCCGAGCTCTATTCTGCCCTGCACAGGCCTAAGGCAATTTTTTTTTATTGACCAGTGGCAATTACAGCATGCAGAGGGAAATCCCACATCATCTTGCTGCATTTTACAATAACTTTGAAGTGAGCAAGTCATTCTTGCTCACTTTCCTAAACAAATGAACTTTGTTTTCCCCACCTGAAAGCCCCTGAGTTGATCACTTCCTATTCATCTGGCATTTTTAAACTGCCAAGTCTATAAAATATATGCTTTTAATTATAAACCTCAAGTCCTTCCAATGAGTGTAATGTCACAGTAAGGTCCAATTTACATTGTTCTTGAACTCAAGGCTATTGTTCCCTTCAGTCTTTCCATATGACTGTTACCATGGTGAATCAGCCTTGCTCATCTTACTCATGTTCTCTTCTCCCTACAGATTCATTGCTTCAAGCCAACGTGGGGGCAGAACCTGCCTTTCTCTAATCACAGCCAATTTGAAAGATCTAATCTAATTAACAGGTGCAAGCCATGTTAAATAGTTTCTTCAAGTGGGACCAGCCTTTGATGGGTTATTCCATAATGCTGCTTTTTTGTTTTCTTAACTAAAGAAGAAGTTATACTTTTTTTTTAACTGTTTACCCCAAGTCATGACCTTCTCAGGGAATGTGGTTATTTTCGGAGAATAAGGAAAAAATAAACATCAAAATAAGTAGAGGACAAAGTCAGAATGCACATCCTTGATTCCCGTGCTCTAATTGGGTACTGCATCCAAACAACTTATGACTCACTTGATGGCTAAAGAAACACATCCATTTGTTAATGTTATGGTTTTTATGAGTTAGTAATCTGGGCTCAGCTTAATTAGACCCTCTCCCCAAGGGCTTCTCACAAGGCTGTAATCAACTTGTCATCTAATGCTGTGATTCCCTTGTGAAGTCTAACCCTACAGAAAGATTGGCTTTTGAGCTCATGCTTGTCACTGTTGGCAGCTCTTTGCATTTTGGAATGCCGATCTGAGAGCCTCCATTACTAGAGAGCTGCAGAAGGTGGCCCTCAGTTCCCTGCCGTGGAGGCCTCCCTAACAGCGTAACTTGCTTGACCAGAGCCAGCAGGGAAAGAATAGGTTATTAATATGGAAGTTTACGATGCTGGGTCAAGTAATTATTACAGAGCAAACAACCAATTGTTTTCGCCATATTTTCTTAGTTTGATGCAAACGACTATACCAGCCTATGTTCACAAAGGGCTTGTGTGCGGTAGAGAGATCGTCAGAGACCATCTTAGAAACTTCTCGTTGAAATATCATTGTAACAACCCCTCCCCCTCAACATTACAGAGAGCCATGTCCATTATCAGCTTGTGGATGCTTGGTCAGTGGGCAAGGGGCTGCTTCACACAGGAGAACATCTGTTTCCATAGAGGCAGCAAACACAGCCTGGGCCAGACACAAAACCACAAGCTTTTATCTGTTTGGGCAGTATTACAGAGCTGGCTGCTACCGGTCCACTCTTCCTAAATTGACTTGGCTGGGGCAAGAATTAGATTTCAGAGAGAATCTTTGCACATAATGGCCTTTTAGATATTATATGAAAGGGTAACCATGGCCCTATAATTTATTCCTCCCTCCTCAGGGATCGCTGAAGACGGTTGACCCTGACCAGAATTCTTTGCAAATATCGACTGATCCAATATACTAACTGAAAGATAAATGAGGGTCTTGAAAGGCTCTGCTGTGCACTGATTACAGATCTGGAAATGACCTCGGCATCGTAGCCTAGTTCATTTAGACTCTTCATATTAAATCAAGGGTTGGGCTGACGCATGCAAGTAAAGCTGGAACAAAGGCAGGTGTCCAAAACAACTCTAGAAGACACTGTCCTCCATACGAACATTCTGGACGCTCTTGCCAAAATCTAAACCCATCTATGTTGTGTGGAAAAGGATCCTATGGATTGAGCTCCCAGATGCTGCACATACAGCTGATCCTGTTTAGTATCTACTCGTAATTATATACAAAGCTGGTGCTGGATAAGTTGGGGTAATCTTTTTGAAACAGAAGTAAGAATAAGTCTGGTTAAGTAACAACTCAGGTGAGGTGTTTGTTTTTCAATAACTTCAAATGAGAAATAATTGGCATACAGTGACACACACAGAGTCCTTTATAACATTTTCATGATATGACCTTGAAAACTTGAAAGATAAAAATCCTAAATTCTTGGCTCTGATTCCCCCATGCCCTAAAAAGACTCCTCAAATTTCCTGCATATGATTTAGCACAGATAAGCACAGTTCCAACGAAAAGAGATCTGACATGGCAAGGAACATATGTACAGAGAGGCTGAATTCAAACACATTCTGAGTTTAAAAAATCACTTCAATGTTAAATCAGTAGAAGATTTGCTCACTCAGCACTCAGCGCAAGAATCCAGGATACCAGAAAACAGCCAGGAAACAATACCTCAACTCTTTGGATTTATTAGCTGTTGGTAAGTAGTCTACCATGGTCCACATGGAAGACAGGAGAATACTCTGAGAAGTCTGAAGGTGAACCTCAGAGGACACTGGAAGGATGTGAAAGACGGAGCAGACTATAGCTAGCTCTCATCTGAAAAGTCTGACCTCAGAAAGCACCTTCTAGTTTCACCTTCTTTTCCTAAGATCTTAATTGGGATGCATGGAGAATCATACTCCTCCATATTTACATGTCCATATTCCACAGCCACCTGCTACAATCAATCTCAACTGGCTTCAATTAAATGCCAAATGAGAATATTTGCAATTCCCAAAGACTACACTGAAGAACATACAAAATATTAAAGAATGTCATAGATATGAGAGAATATTAATATTCTAATTAGCCTTACTGATTGAAGTAGAATATTGATTCCCGCTAATTGATTTTATAAATTGACACATGATAAATTATTTATATATACTTATGGCATATAATATGATATTTGATGCATTGGTATACTAACTATTGTAGTCATTAAGGAAAAAAATGTGCACGTTGATCAAAAAATTATAAACAAACCTGCTATATGATCCAACAATTCCACCTTGGGCTACTCAGGGTAGCAGAGATTCCTGTGTTCACTGCAGTGTTAATATGAATAACCAAGGATCAGAAACAACTTACATCCATTAATAGGTGGATAAAGCTTCCAAATGTGTCTTATGTGCATAATGGAATACTACTCAAACTCATAAAGAAAATAAATCCATTCATTTCATTCCAATAGCTCTTTTCAAGGCAAAAATCAAAGAAGACAACTCATTGGTACTGATGAGCAACTATTTGCGATGCATATAGTAGATTCAGCAATAGCATAAGATGTGCCATAGATACGATTTTTCAACACTGCACCAAACACCAGCAGATACAATAGAACAAAAGTGCGAATAAACTCAGCTTGGATTTTCTTTCTGCTCAAGAAAGGTTTGTGTTCATGTGGGACATCTCCAGGTCACTTTAGCCCAGCACCTGAAGGCACTGAATTAATCAATGCGCATCTTCTTCTCACATGGGTGCTCCCGGTCATCTTAAAATCCAGTATGAGTAAGGTGATGATAGCAATGTTCTTGTTATTGCTTCCTCAAGGGAAGTAGCCCAGGAGGATGTAGACCCTGGCCACCCATCTGTCACTAAAGCAAGGCAGATAAACCTCGCTCACATTCAAGTTCTCCCTTCGCCTGTAAAAATTCAGCAAAGAACCTGAGCCAAGACCACAGGAATCTTTCCTCACACTGTAAAAAAATAATTTATAATCAGATCTTGGCTCTGACACTCAGCCCAGAGACTGGAGAAGTAGTTTGAGTTATGGCAAAAAATCACATCTCCCTTTCGGGGATATTGTTAGGCCTGTTTGCAAAGTCACCAGAAAGAATCCTGAGATTGAATTGTGCCCTGACAGAAACAAGCAAATAAAAGATTTATAAAGGGCTGTCAATCAGACAACACCTCCCGAGCCTATGACCTGAATGCACAAATGATTGTAAAGGTGTTAGCGGCTGGAACACACGCAGACCAGAGCCTTTGGCAGAAATCGATATTGCTGCTTGGTGGAGACGGTGGAGATTTTGGACTTGAAAGTGGTCCGAGGCAGCTGCCTAACACAGTCCTTTGGAAGCATAATCAAGAGTTTATTGTTGGGTATTTGCAAAAATTGTGCCTATCTCCAAATAAGCCCCAACCACCATGACTTTCTGATATCATTCAAATTCTGGAAATCCCTCCGTGGAGCTCCTTGATAAATAAAAAAAACTGTCTATTTAAGAATGAACCTACACTACGCCCCTTAAATAGGTGTGATTGCTCTGTAGACAGTCAAAAATAGAAAATATCTTCTAAAAACAGTGGGTACCAGATTTCACAGCATTCATGCCCAGATCTCTTGATTGCATTTGAAGCCAATGGTAAGCACTCAATGCCACTCTGAGAATCAGGCTGCTGTAAGCTCCATTGTCTGAACCTCTGATTTCTCTCCAGGCCATGCCAAAGGCTGCTTATCCATGACTGCATCTCTCCAGCTCTCTGTCCTTGTTTGGCTTCACAAAGCTGTTGGAAACCAGCCGTTACCTTTCTGCGTATTTACCTTTGTCCCTTCTTTGGTGGAAGAAGTGCAGAAAACGCATTTCCAGAATCCTGAAGTGGACTCACTAATCCAAACAGAGACACTAGAGGGAGCTGTTTTTCAGGAACCTGCTCCTGCTGGTGATCAATCAGCCTGTTCCTAGAAACAGCAAAAGTAGGCTTGCCAGCAGCAACTCTGGGAGTGTCGGTCCTTACTCAGGATATTTAACTAGTGATGAGATCAGGTGCAGTTCCCAGGCACCGGTGCATGTGCACCAGTGAGCTAGTTGGGAGCTGTCTAAAACGGTAAGTGCCCCATAGCAGCCAGCACAGCATCTAGAATTGAGTAATGCACACGACAGGTCCTACATGTAAAACACATACGTGAATTCAAGGTAGCTCCAAAAAGGTCATAGAGTTCTTGCCAATGGCATTATGTTGATTACAGTTTGAATTCCTGTTATCCTACCTCTTCTTAGATACACCACTGAAATTAACGCAACCAGTAAGCAAAGATTGTGGGTCAATAAATAGGACAATCATATCATCTCCTCTGAGTAACTAGGGAGCACTGCAGAAAAGGATGTGGGAACTATGTAAGAGTTGGAAGACAGGATAAAGGGCTGTGATGTGCCATTCTGTCTAGGAGAGACCTTGGCAACCATGAACCCCTAACAACAATAGTTACCCAAACTGAGCTGACAGAACACAGACCCTATCAATAACTAGTTAAGAAAAGGGGAGGGGTTCACTTGACCCTTTTTCTCTGAACTAGTGGATGATAATAGAGTCTGGGAGAAGGGGACCATTGTCTTCAGTCGTGTACCCACAGCTGAGCCCAGCAGGCTCCAGGGGTTGGCTCTCAACCCATGACCACATAGTGACCCTGGTTAATCACAGTGGGTCCAAAAGCAAAGCAAGCAGACATCAACATGAGAGAGAGATGTGTAGGGACGATTCTGGATAGACAGGGTAGAGAGCAGGTGGGAAGTGGAGTGGTCCATATAGATTGTGCACACGTGTATACACGCAGAGTTTTCGAGAAAACAAATTGAATTTAAAAATTAAGGCATTCGTGTCACCTTTTCTCCGTGTGCTTCCAGAGAACACACATTTCTTTTGAAGCCTGCTTTAGTGTCTCCTGATCAGTATTCTTCCAGGTAACTTGCTTGTAAGTGACCCTGTAATTTATGGGTTTTAGGTAGTCTGAGTGGTAGAAGACAGCTATGTAGACCAAAATAAGGCCCGAGAAAGCTAAATAGATACAAACTGATAGGCCAAAACTGAGGCCACTTTTCCATGCTTGCTCATCCCACTCATTGGTCCCTCCTTCTGTAGAACTTCAATGTTTCCTAATGAAGAGCGTGGATATCAGGAGATGTGTCATCAGGAGAGGATGAGGAGGATGGGATGTGCCTGCTTGTATCTTTCCTTCACAGCAAGGAGTTTACAGCAGCCAAAACATACCCTGAGTGAGTCTGACACATCCCTAAAAAGGAGAAAGAGAAGAGGACAGACTTTCGATCTAGGATGGCATTTGAAATATTTTATTTTTATTTATTTGTAGTTTTTGTTTATTCTTCTCTCATACAATACATCACAACCACAGCTTCTTCTCCTCTTACCCCTCCACTCCTCCGCACCTCCTCTCTTCCCCAGATTCGCTTCACCCAACTCCCCATAGACTGGTAAAAAAAATCGATGAAATGATTCCTAATGATGTCCTGCTATATTTATAGACCAGTGCCTAGTCCAGTTGTCATCAGAGAGGCATTTCAAGTGCTTTATTTAACAGCCGTCTAGAAGGGGCTAAGTTTGGGTTCCAGATCAAATGTTAGCAGTGACCAAGTAAAACCAGGCAACAGGAAACGTTACCCAGCATGGGCCAACAGCTGGACACAGGCAGACCCCTCCTGAGGTAAAGCAGTGACAAGCTCATGATTTTAAGATCAATACACACATGCTTAAATTGGAATTGGTAATTAGGACTGTTGACATAACTAATTCATAAAATAAAAGGATGAAATAAGATTTAAAATATGTTCAGGTCACAAGGGAAGAAAAAAATGAAATTTGATAAATATCTAATCATGAAAACTGGGTTAGAATTGATTAAATACAAATCAGAATAGCTTTTGCTTTCTTCTCTGAAACAGAATACCGTGGAAGACATGGCAATGTTACAAATGGGTGTACTTTCAAAGTCAAACCAAAATGGACAATTAAAACACATCATTGGCATATCTTTATGATCTCAACTCAGAAAGCAGTCCCTAAGCCACTTTTCTACAGTCATCTGAATTTACTTTACTTTGGAAATATTTATCAGAAGCTTACTCTCCCAAGTTTCACTTTAGAAGCACTTATAAAATTTATCTGAAATCCTATCTTAAGGTTGTTGTTGGCTCTGGAGAGAAGGCTCACAACCCTCTGTAACTAGAGCTCCAGGGGAACCCTAAACTCTCCTCTAGACTCTGGCACACACACACGCGCGCACGCACACACACACACACACACACACACACACACACACACACACACACACGGGGAGAGAGAGACTTTTAGAAAAGAAATATTATATGGGGCAGTGAGATGGCTCCGTGGATAAAAACACTTGTTCCTGGCTTTTATCCCCAGAACCCCCATAGTGTTGGAAGGAGGTTAGAACCAATTTGGTACACCTCTGTTGGTTGTCCTTTGACCTTCCAAAGGTGTTGTGGTCTGTGCACCCAACCACATTCACACACATACACAGTAACAGTAAATACAGCCAGAAGAACGTCATATAGACCTCAGAGGAAATAGCTCGGTTGGTAAAGTGCTTGCCTTGTGAGCATGAGAATCTGAGTGCAATGTCCAGACACAGTGGCAAGCACTTAGAGTTTCAGTGCTCAGCAGGCAGGAACAGGTGAATTTCTGGAGTACAATGGACAGCTTGCCTAGACTGCTTGGTACAGGCCAATGAGAGACCCTGTTTCAATAACACCAAACAAAGGTGAACAGCACCAGAGAAATGACCCCTGAGGTTGACCTTTAGTCTTTTAGCCTCCATATGCACTTGAACACATGCATGCATCTTCACACATTAAACAACATATACAGAAGACTATTATACAGACAAAATGAACAAAAATAACCCTTGATGTGAGATTAACATATTTGAAACATCTAGACTTAAGCGAGGCAGTCTAACAGAAGGCAGTCCCTGATGGACTGGCTCAGCGGCGTCATTAGGAACACTTGGTTATCTCCATCTGAAGTCCCCCCCAAAATCCAGGAACTGGAGGAGCATAGAGGAGGTCAGGCGCTGTTGTCAGCTGATGCCAAATAAAGGACATATAATCTCCTATAAGTGAGATCTTTAATCATAACAATGTAGATTATATGATTATATGGTTTCAGGGGGAAAATATCCCTCAATGGAGTAAAAATGTTTCTTATAGAGAAAAACAATTTCTTCATTAAATATGTGAAGTGTGTGTGTGTGCATTGTGTGAACGTATAGATATATAGATATCTATGACATTAAAATTTAGTGGAGGAGGAATTATCTATCTATAGATACATATTTTTCCTGTCACCTTTTGCACACAAAAGCTGTTACTACTTATTACCTCTGGAATTAAGGGACAGAATAGGCAAACTTTTGATTTGCACACCTTGTTAATTTTATCATATTTATATAATATTTATATACTAATATAATAAGCATGAATCGATTTTGTTAGATTCAAAGAATCAGCAAAACATGCATCCATTTGTCTTGAAGACATATGCATTAAAGTTAGATACATCGTGGAACTTGGGGCTTCAAAATCAAATCTATGGATCCATTTGTGGTTAGAAAAATCAATGAAGAGTTTCCTAGTTGAAGGTAAAAATTTAGTAAAGGAAGCGACAAACCCACAATATACTGTTTCGTAGGGCACTATGTTTTAAGGAAAATTATGCCAATGACTGAGTTTTCAAAGCTTTTTTATATTGGATTATAAATGAAATGAGAGTCTGTCTGATACCCATCAGTACACATTCCCATACACAAATGTACCCAGTGTCTACATAGAGAGACTCTTGAGAAAATGGCTGATAGGAACAGGAGTTAAGGTTTTAATTGATGGTGTGACGGTTGGTTTTAATTATCAACTTGACAGAACATAGAATCACCTGAGAAGAGAATCTCAATGAGGGACGTTCTAGATCCAGTTGGCCTCTGTATTTGTTGATGGGACATGGTTTAGATGTCCTTAATTGATGCCTGATAGTGGGTGGTACCATTCTCACGCTTGGAATCCTGGACTGTGCAAAAGTAGAGAAGGCTAGCTGAGCTCAAACCTGCATGTGTTTATTTCTCTCTGCTCTTGACCATGGGTGTGACTAACTGCTTCAAGTTCCTGCCTCCACTTCCCTGCAGTAATGAGTTATAACCTGGAACTGTAGGAAGAATGAGCCATTTCCATTTCGGCTGTTTTGTCAGAGTGTTTGCCTACAGAGGCAAAATTGAAAGTAGAAGAAATAATGATGGTGCCTGTTTGGTCATCTTTTAAATTAACAAAATACTTTCTGTAAGAGCTCATCATTTCATCATCAGTTACTATGGAAGATCCAACCAAAATGACAAGACCTAAGGAAGTAGGCAGCAGACAAGCCACTGATGTTTTCGCATTGTCTGTGTTTTCTTTCAGGGTATCTATACATATTCAGATGAATTTTTCATTCCTTACATGTTAGAATTTAAATTTTTAATGTATAATAAGAATCTATAATCCAGAAATTATATTAATAAGAAAAGAATGTAGTAGGAGGCCGTTAGTTAGTTCCCGGCTGCCCAGCCCTGGAATCACCACACAGAAACCAAATTATTTGCAGTACTGTTTAGCTAATAGTTTAAGCATATTTCTGGCTAACTCACATCTTTAAATTAACCCATGTCCATTAATCTGTGTATTGCCCTAAGGCAATGATGGCTTACTGGGTAAAGTTCCAGTGTCTGTCTCTGGCGGGGCTACATGGCTTCTTTTTGATTCAGCCTTCTTTCTTCCAGCATTTAGTTTAATTTTCCCCACCTAGCTCTACTCTAACCTATCACAGACCAAGAGAGATTCTTTATTCATTAGTCAATGGTATTCACAGCATACAGAGGGGATCCCACATCAGAAGAAGACAGGAATTTGGGAGAGCGAAGGAGGTAAGGGTTGAGTCTAGGAGGAGTTAAGGGGAAGAAAGGGTTCTGAATGTGATGAAAATACATTGTATGAAATGCTCAAAAAATTAATAAAAATATTAATTTAAAACAATAAAAAAAGAATCTCACCAAAAATAAGTTATGGATCTTGTCAAAAGCACATCAGACTAAATATTACTCCCAATACAATAGATCACTTGCTATCACAAACCTGAGACAGGTAAGACATTTTCATCTTTCAAATTGAGAGAACATATTGCAATTAAGATAATTATCATAAAGCTTATGAATTCCAGGCTTTGTTCTCAGAGTTCTGTTCAGAAATATCTTTCAGATTAATTTACTCGACAAAAATCACATTGATAAATTCAGCATTATTTATAATTAGTTGTTAAATCAAACAGCTATTTTGCTAAATATCCTTTAAACCGTATTTATACATCTGTGTCTATTTTATTTGTACCATTAAATCTTTGGTTCCTTTAAGCAGAGAAATCTGTTTGCCTATAACACTAGAGTAATTTTTCATCTTTTTCTTCCCAATATCAAGTGGCTTTCATATTGAATTTACCTTGCACATTAAACTTTAACTGTTCTATCCCTAAGCATGATGTTGGGTAGTTTTTTTGTTTTCGTTTTGTTTGATTTTTGAGACAGGGTTTCTTTGTGTAGCCCTGCTGTCCTGGAACTCACTCTGTGGACCACGCTGGCCTCAAACTCACAAAATCTACCTGACTCTGCCTCTCCAGTGCTGGGATTAAAGGCTTGTACCACCACTGTCTGATTGTGTATTTTTATATTTCATATATAAACACATTTTGTAATACCAACATCACTAGCCAAAATTATATAAGCAAACCAATGTCCTTCATTTAAATAATAATGAAATCTTTTGACAGATTATTTGTAAAATAATCTAGAGCTAAGTAAATATAACACATCATGACCGATAGATTTCTTTTGTAGCAATGTATGCTTTGTTGGCACTTATTAGAACCTCTCAGCTAAGGCTGAAAGAGAACCAACAAACGACCTTGAAAGAACAATACTCTACTTTATATGGAAAAGCAAACAAAAGAACCAGAATAGCTTTAACAATTCTGAAAAAAATTCTACCAGAGGTGTCTCCATCCCTGATCTCAGTCTCTACTACAGAGCTATGGCAATGAAAACAGCATGGTATTGGAATAGAAACAGACATATTGTTCAATGGAATGCAATTAAAGACCCTGATGTAAATCCACACACCTATGAACACTTGATTTTTGACAAAGAAGACAAAGATATACAATCAAGAAAAGAAGGAATCTTCAACAAATGGTGCTGGCATAACTGGATGGTGGCATGTAGAAGAATGCAAATAGATCCATATCTATCACCCTGCATAAAACTCAAGTCCAAGTAGATCAAAGACCTCAATGTAAGTCCAGTTACACTGAACCTGATAGGAGAGACAGTGGGAAGTACACATGAAGGCATTTGGCACAGGGAGCCACTTCCTAAATATAACCCCAGTAGCACAGACACTGAAAGAAACAATTAAATGGGCCGTCCTGAAACTAAAAAGCTTCTGGAAATATATTGCATATAAAATATATTATATATGGATTTTGAAGAAGAGGACATGAATTTGATAGGGAGTGTTATCAACACATGGAGTGGAGTTGGAGGGGAAGAGAGAAGTGTGTAAATGATTAAATTAATTAATCATGTATAAAATTCTTAAAAATTTTTAATTAAAAATATCAAAATTTAGTTTGTTCTTCATTTGCTATTTCACAACTTAAACTAAAATTGGTACACTTTCAAGCTATCATAGTATCACAATGATTTCGAAATTGATCAACAGCAGGTACATATTAGATAGAAACTTGATATTTCAGATGTGAATAACTCATCAAAAATTTAAAATCTCATCTTCAGTGAAACAGTAAAAATTTTATAATTGGACTTGGATCAAGAATAAATTAATAATCCTGAGAACTACAATTCAATAACCAGGCAAGCAACCCACATCCACAATGTGTAAAATATTTGAATATATAATTCACAAAACAAGATTTGCGAATGCTAATAAACTCAAGAAAAAAATGAAGAATGTTTTAATCATCAGCAAAATACATATTAATGTGCTTAACTTTCTCCCAGACTGCTGAAATATAGGTCTTCTAGTATTAAGTGTTCATCATCACGTTGAACAACTAGAAATCTTATGCATTTCCCATGAGAATATGAAGAAGCCAGGCAACCTGTGTGGAAATACTTGGCAATTCTCTATGCATATGTTAACTATCTATGTGAGTATATGTCCCAGTGGTTTATCTCTAGGAAATTATCCTAGAGATGTGAAAACATTTATATATGTAAATATGTCTACACAATTGTTCACAGAAGCTGCAGTCCAAACAAATCAAAATTTAAAACACTTCAATATTTATCACTTAGATAATAGATAAAGAAATTAACGTATGAGAGCAACAGACCTCAACTTAGGGGCTGGCGAATGGCTCAGGGAAGAAAGGCACCTGCCACCAAGCCTGACAACCTGAGTTCTGTGCCCAGGCCATACGGTAGAAGGAGAGAGGCAACTCCTTGAGGCTCTCCTCTGACCTCCACACATGACACACACACAGAATTGTTTAGAAGGTTTTTCTTTTTGAAAGAAATACTAATTACCACTAAAACTAAATTAATCAACGGTGAAAATAAGTGACCTTTTAGAAGAGTCACAAACAATACACTGGGCAAAAAGAAGCCAGACACAAAAACTTCCTGTCTTGTGATTCTATTCTCACTGAAAATTCAGAATTAGTTAAACTACTAAATAGTGATAAAAATATCAGTCCTTGCCTAAGTTGAAGAGCATAAAGCAGCATTTTTGGGTGATAGAAATTTACTATTGTTTGACTGTGATCACAGTCTATTAGAGTATTATTTGCCAAACTCACTTACATGTACAATGGACACTGCATTCATGCGGCAGATGTGCTCACACGTATGTGTGTGTATGCACATGCATGTACACATGTACACAAATAAAAGCATAAACCTTGATAAACCATTAACACCAGGCAGGACAGCTTGGCCAAGCTTTGTTACATCAACAATTTATTCACATAAATTTGTGTTTTGTTTTGTTTTCATCTCTTATTTACTGAAAAATTCATGCATGGAAAAACATCACTTGTACCTGGTGAAGGAACAATGTTATTACTGCATTTTAAGTTGTACCTGGTGAATCTCAGGTCAAGTTAATTGGCATTGGGGGGAAGCTTCCTTTCTTTTCCTCAATTATGCCAAGTTATTTCACGCTTCAGCTCCTTCCCCTCATGTTGCTTTCTGGGCCTGAAATTCTGTTCCCTTGTCTCTGCTCCATTGACTCCTACTCATTCCTCCAGGCCCTATTTAAAAATTGCTTCAGGACCGGCATTCTGTTTCAATGATGTGTTCTTTATTAAGTTTATTTACCACACACAGTTTATTCCTTCAGCACTTTGGAAACATTTGGTTCCTTCTGTGTCAAAAACGACAACTTTTGCTCCTTACATGACCTTCCTCTACTCTAAGTTCGATGGCCTCTTTCCTTCTGGTTCATAGCAATGATACTGGTGATGAGAATTGCTTCAGATGTATGGCTCCAAGGTATATGAAAGGCAGAATCAAAATTTTTGTACCGTCACAGAGAACTTTCAATCCTTTATATATTCTCTTTGAAATGGCTTTATAATGCACCTTAAGCTGAAAATATGACTGGAGGTTTGGAAGATAAGGACCTTAACTCTCTCCAATATTTTTATTCATAGCTCCCGAAGAGGTGCTAGAAAGACTATAACCCAGTAATAATAATTACAAACTCTCAAGCAATCATTTAAAGAGCAATCTTTCTTGACGTATGCTAAGAAAATCAGTCATTATCATGAAAAATAGCAAAACTCAAGGATTTACCACACTTTGTGTATATGAAGTAACACTAAGCAATCAAACACTGGAAAGTGAAAATGTCCTTTTTATAACCGTCCCATGCCTTAGGGGCTGGGAGTGTAACCCAGTTGTTTAAGTCCTTGAGTAGTCTGTGTAAGAACTTGGTTCGACCCTCAGGACCACATGAAACTGGATTGTGGCTCATGCCTGTAATCCTATAGAGGAGGAGGCAGAAGGATCAGATATTCAAGATCTGAGGTAAATATTCAAGGTCTGTCGTGAAACGGAATAGTCAAGATGTGGGGAAGGACAGAGACAGAGAGCAAGGAAAGCGATATCTTGATTGAGGGAGCCATTATGTCGCTAGCAAGAAACCTGGTACTAGAGAAATTCCCAGAAATCCACAAGGATGACCCGAGCTAAGATCCTAAGCAGTAGTGGAGAGGGTGCCCAATCTGGCCTTGTCCAGTAATTAGATTGATGACTATCTTAAATGTCATCACAGAACCTTCATCCAGCAACTGATAGAAGCGGAGGCAGGAGAGCCACAGTGGAGCACTGGGCTGAGTTCCCAAAGTCCAGTCGAAGAGTGGGAGGAGTGAAAATATAAGCAAAGAGGTCAAGACCATGATGAGGATACCCATTGAAACAGCTTACCTGAGCTAATGGAAGCCCACCAACTTGAGCCGGACAGGGAAGGAACCAGCATGGGACCAAATTAGACCCTCTGAATATGGTGACAGCTGCATGGCTGGGGCAGACTGCAAGGGACCACTGGCAGTGGGGCCAGGATTCATCCCTACCGCTTGTACTGGCTTTTTGAAACCCATTCTCTTTGAAGAAATACCTTGCTCAGCCTAGATATAGTAGGAAGGAGAGCCTTGGACCTTCCTCAAGCAATTTGCCTTACCCTCTCTGAGGAATGGATGGGCAGGTGGAGTTAATGGAATGGGAGGAGGAGAGGGAGTGGGAACTTGGATTGGTATGTAAAATGGAAAAAGATAGTTTTTTAAAAATAAAATAAAAAGTAATAAAAAGAAACTACCAAAAATTATAGTGTACTATTAATCAATTATAATAATTTACTAACTATTAAGCAATTATAAAGAAAAAAGAAATACACAAAATCAATAATAAAATTAACAGAAATAAAATGCCACCATTTCTCAAAATATATTTAATGAATGTAACGACCTTTTAATGTTTCCAATCAGATCAGTAGGAAAACAAAATGTGCCTCTTGATGAAAAAGTACAAACACCCAAAGGACTCACAAAAGAATGGAATGCAGAGCCTGATAAAGCCTTGGGCCCAGTATCTAGCATTAAACAGAGGACAGAGGGTGTGGAGAACCACACTGTGAGTCCCTGTGTAGAGAAACCCACAGTCTGGCACATCAGGAAACCTAGAGGACAGGTGCTCCTGGTTCTCCCTAGATGAAGAACAAGGAAAATACAAAGGAGGTAGACACTGTGGCTTAAAGTGTGTGTAACTTACTACAAATGAACAAAAACAACTGCAAAAGTCATGAGCAGATGAGTCTTACAAGAAGCATTACAGAGTACTTAGTGATGAAATGGAAGGAGACTAGACAATGAAGGGAGACTAGGCAATGACTCGAATTAGAATGAAGAAATTAAGAGCACAGGAAATTTGTATAGGTAAATGGAAAGTATAGTACAGATGTATTATTTATTAGAGCTAATTTTCCTCATATTTAAGTTAAAATACTACTGCATTACCTAATATTTTAAAGTCTATGTTCTTGGGTGTAGAACATAGGTATGATTTGTATAACCCCAGAAATCTTTTGAATGGGGGGGTAGGGCTATATGGGAAAAAAGTTGGTGTAATGTCAAAATTAAGTTGGGATTAATCTTAGATTTTTAAAAATGAAAATATATATTTTCTATTCAACACAAAAAGACATTAACAGATCAAGAACAAATAAGACATATATTGAACAAATAGGATTAGGTAAGGTGTGACTCTAACAGTGTTGAAAATATATATTTTCTATTCAACACAAAAAGACATTAACAGATCAAGAACAAATAAGACATATATTGAATAAATAGGATTAGGTAAGGTATGACTCTAACAGTGTCAGCAAATACATTATATGCAAGCGGAATAAGCACTATAGTGAAAGTCAGAAATAGACACAATAGGTTCTAAAAATACTTACCAAGTACTATATTGGTAAAGGACATGCTTTGTATTCAAGACAAAAATAAAGTACAGAAAGTTTATGTGCACCATGAAAACAATACTAGGAAAATTTGAATGCACGCAGTAATACCAGATAGCATAGACTTTAAAACAAAATTATTTGATATATATTATATCATACTATGTTGAATATCATGTCACAGTTATCAAATGGTTAATCTATTAGAGAAATATAATGATTATATTATGTATCAATTGAGGAAAATCTATAACACATAATGAGGAAATATAGATTTGGAAGAGACACTTCAATAACATTAAAAACCAACACTTCTTTCTGAGTAATCAATAGAAATTCAAGCAGAACGGAAGTTTCAAGAGAAGCCAGGGAATACTTCCCAAGGAACTGGCAGTTATGGCGGTCCCAGGTGTCCCCAAAACAACACAAGCTACTGCATTTTCCTTTGGTTACAAGTACATGGTAGGTCCCTATTTCTGAAGATACCAAACACTTTGGCTGCCAGGCATGGACATCATTCTCAAACCAACCTGGAGTCTTCCTCCCTGGCAGACTAACAGTACCATAAGGTGCTATGCTAGCTGCTTAGAAGGAAAGACAATAGGATTTTACCTAGCACTGGACTCTGTGTGTTACAATACTAACCTGCAAGGTAAGAAGTTTTCATTGAACCAATAGTGCCACAGCTATTGTCACCACTGTCTGGTTGAGCTTGAGATCCACTCCGCAGGAGGAAACTTAATTCGTGCTCCTACAATCAGACCTGAAGTCGATGACTGTTGGATCATTGGCCTTATCATAGAACCTGATAAGGCTATTTTGCTAAATGTTTTCAAATTGCCTTCTAAATATTTGTATTTTTATCCATAGACCTGGGATGCTCTAAACCTTGGTCAGAGCAAACAAGAGTATGAATGAACTTTAAAACCATATGTTGCATGAAATAAGCCAGTCAGGTGGAGCCACAAAACATAAGATCCCATTCATGTAAAATGGCCAAACATACAAATGCATTCAGACAAAAAGACTATCATTTGTCAGTACCAAGAAAGTAGACATGAGGATGAATATGAAGGGCTGTGGGGTTCTTTGAGTGATTATGAACATATTCCTGTAAGGACTACAAATTTACAGATACATTTGAAATAACTAGGCTTTGCATTTTAAAGGGTAGCTTATGGTATGTAGATTCCAGATGCCATTAAAAATGAAAGTAACTAAAATATAAATAATAATAAAGGTAACTCATATTTTAACTCCAAACTCAAAAAATTAATGCATATTTTTCTTATAATACTTAGACAAATAAACAAGGCTTTTCTAGGAATGTGGGCCAATGACTGTCTAGCTTTGTAATTTTCTGACAATCTACAGTATTGATGCAACTTTTATAATTCTTCTTTATATTTTATTTCATATTGAGTGAGAAATCAATGACAGTTTTGGATCAGTCTCAGGGCAAGGTCTATCTGAATATTTTCTTGGTCTTTTATAGTTACCTCAGCAACAACTAATTTGACAGCTTCTTCGAAGCTGTTCACCTTCCACGAGTCTCCCTAAGCTTTTAATTTAGCTTCACTTGAAGCACCAACTTTCTCATATTTAATTATAGGTTTTTCTATTTAATTAAAGCATGTTAAACATGTAATGAAAGCATTAATGATGGAGTTTGGAAAAGTGCACCGTTGTTTCTCAAAATGTTTATCATTCTGCTGCTAGAGATTAAGGGAAGAAAAAGAGAGGAAGGAATAGCATCCTGAACATGTCAAAACATGGCAGAAAGAAAATCCAAGAGTCCAGTTCACTCTGTATGTGGATGTACACTATATGTGTAACTTCTCTTCTCTGTATCTAGACCCACCCATAATTCATGTGTGTTTCTCTTTTTTTTTTGTTATTGTCAATGGGGACTGAACCCAAGGCCTGCATGGTAGGTATTTTTCATAACCATAGGCCAACAAGAGATATTCAAGGTAATCCTTTGACATTGGAAAATTCTGTGAGGGGCCTCTTACAGGCCCTTATGCCAAATCTAGTTCAGTTGTTTCCTGCTATCATAGAGGAAAATCCTTCCTAGAGCAATTAAAGAGCCTAATGCCTGTTATAAGAAACCATACTGCTTTGGATAGTAGAACAGGCATAGAAGAGAGATCAGAAAGTAAGGGTACTGAATTCCCTCTCAACAGCTGTGCAAGCTTAAAGGGAATTCCTCCCATAGAGCAGTCACAGATGACACAAGGAGATCCAGTGAAACTGCCTGCCTTATGACACACAGTGTGAGGCGAGGAATTTCTGCTGTCTTCAGCAAAGCTACCATGGTGCCTGGTTTCCTTAATTTATTGTAGAGTCCATATCCTTTTTTTCCCCCTTATTTCTGCTGCATCTAATCACCAAGCAAGGCAAGTGCACATCACAGGTAGTAACAAAAGCTGGTTCTCCTTTTCCATGTTCCTTAGTCTTGGTTCCAGTACTGTCATCAACCTCCGTCTGCCTGCACCTCTCACTCTGGTTTCTCATCTTTCATTTTTATCTGGTGACGAGTGACATTTTTCCATCCAAACATGATTATGACAATAATAGTATTTAAATATACTCCAACAGAAAGAATTAGAAGGTTAAAGACTCCTCAGTACAACTATGTTGGGCCCCAGATTTACGTATCGAATATACCTAGATAAAAGGCATATTTTGCTTTATTTGGGGAAGGAGCTACAATAGATGGGCCAATTGGCACCTGCCTATAATCCTAGGAAGCTAAAGCAGGTGGATTGCTGTGAGTTGCAGAATAGCATAGGATACACAGTGAACTCCAAGCTAACCTTGATCAAAGTAACAAAATATTAAAAACAGAAATAGGGTAATTAATTTTATTTTATATTAATGTTAATATAATTAATAATGTATGGTAATTAATTTTATTTCCAATAGTCTGCATGTTTGATTCATGCTTACAACAAATATAGTAGTTCATATTTATTTAAAGATTATTTGAAATCAAAATAATATGCTTTAAAAAAACCTCTTTAAACTAGAGGTATGGCTCAGTGGTTAAAAGCCCTTGCTTGCTCATGCAGAGGGCTAAGGTTCACTCTGCAGCACCCACACAATGGTTCACAACCAACCTCAGGAGGTCAAATACTCTCTTCTGTCCTCTGTAGACTTTGCATTTATGTGGTACAGATACAAATATGAAAGTAAACATCCATATACAAACAAAAATTAATCTTTGATCTATCATCTATCTATCTATCTATCTATCTATCTATCTATCTATCTATCTATCTATCTATCTATCTATCTGTCATTTTTATGTAGCCCACACTTACCTGGAATCACAATCCCCTTGCTTCAGTCTGCCAAACTCCAGGATTACAGGCACATAACACTACACCTAGCTTCCGCATAATATTTTAATGGCAAGTAGCCTTACAAATTCCTATTGAAGTATCACTTTCTATCACATGTGGCAACAGAAAGTTTGACATCAGGGTTTATACGAAACCTAGCAATGTATATTTATAGAAAATGTAAAACATTTCAGAATGTCAAATGTAGCATGCTGTAAAAGATAACGGACTATAAATGCTAACTTTATGAGTGAACAAAAATCTCCTGTGCTTTGCAAAGTTACATCAGTCCTCCTGATGAGTCTTTAATGGCGATTAAATCTTAGCTTCAAAGCCTTTTGATTTTTTCAATCTGAAGATATTGATTGATCTATTAAGTCTTACTTCAGACCCCAAGAATAAAAGATCAAGGACCAGCTGATAACTGCATATAGACATTGCCGTAGAGTTCACCATGTAGATGATAACTACATACAGACATCACCACAGAGTGTACCATGTAGGCCTTTGTGCAGTTCTTAATGGTCTGTTGACATCCACCATGGGAGTAACTCATAGATTCTTGACTTTATGTACGACTATGCATATAATTTATTTAATTGAAATTATCAAATTAAAATTGCATCTTATTATTTACTTAAGATATATAGACATGTCAAAGCAACCCTTGGGTATCTAAAAATTAAATACTGCCAAAGGGCTTATCATGGGGAGTAAAATCCTTCCAGCCTGTAATTTCTTTCCTTCAGCTCCACCTATTTTAATTAGTTTTCAGTTCCAATTATTTTAGAGGTCATACTAGCAACAGATCTTTACCTAAAGTGTTCATACGACAATTTTCAAAGTCAATTTGCCATACCCAGAGCACTGAACAGTATCACCCGGCTCGTGTTGTTTCACCGTCTGTTGAGTCCAGTCCTATTAGAGAAACACGCAATTGGCAGGGAAACAACAAAAGCCATTAGGGGAATCAGAGTTAAAGAAAGAAACGGCCGCTATCAGAGGTTTTTCCAGTGACCATGCTGCAGTCTGGCTTTCAAAACAAGAGGACTTTCTGGGGTACCTTGTCATTATCCCTGGTCAAAATGCCTGATACCTCTTTCAATAATGGGGAAAAGCTCATCCCTACGTCGACCAGTGATGAGTAGGCTTGAGGTCACGTGTTTCCTGGAGAGCATCTCTCTGTGAACACCAGGAGAAGGATGCTGTCTCCCTCAGCTCCGTGTAGATTGTCTTAGAGCTGCTGGTCATTTCTTCAACAAAGAGAATGTCACTATTTACAGCATGATTGTTTTCCTTTGGAAAAAGTTGAGCTCAGAAGAAAATGTTAAGGAAGCAGAATTTATTTTTGGTATGTGTTCATGAATTTGGGATTTCAATGGCACAAAGATAAAAGAATCTGAATGCAAGTCCACACTGGGCACCGTGGTTGTGTGTGGAGGCCAAAAAATATGGGCCTATTTTCACCTGTCTGAAGGTCAGAGAGTTTTACCTCCTTCAAAGTTGCTGACAACCAGTGTGGCTATACACCCTGACTTAGGGTGTGGTTACTTGGTTCTTTTGACTTTAAGATGGCTCAGACAGGTAGATCCACTCTACCCTGACCAATAGTCAGGATGTTTAGGCATACTTCTGCTCCTTTTTTAAAATAGGAGGTTTGACCTAGGGAGCGGCTGCTTTCAGGATACTTGGTCTAGGGTGGGGTCACTGCATAAACAACAAAATGCTAATGACTTGATGCCTCAAAGTATTAAAGCAAACAACTGTTCTAATTGTTTTTCGTATCATATTAGAACGGTCTTTTGTCTTCTTCCTCTGTTATATTGGGGGTATAAAAGTGTATAGAAAATTAAAAACAGGCAATTTCAGTATTCACTGGACCTCCTTCCAGGTACTCTCCCGTTTCTATTTTATTCTTTTACTCACATCTTCATACTCTTTACTAACTTTTCGAATCCCCATGCCCCAACCTGGTAAGTGGTATCTTTGTCGAAGCTGGTCTCCTACAGTTGAGATTGTAGAAATTAATTTCAGGGAGCGAACACTTATCCTTTGAAGTGCAATTGTAACTTCTTTAGTTTTGCTTTTAGTGGTCACAGGTATGTGCTTGTGCATATATTATCTGTATGCACAGAAATACAAACAGATGTACATACTTACAAACATACAGATTGCTGGTCGAGACACTGTTACAATGAACTTTTATGATGATATTTTGGGAAACATATATATGCATATGACTCAAACATTATAGACCATCTCTCTTGCTAAGTGACAAAAGTTGTTGGTTATTCTTAATACAAAACTGAGTCATTTTCAAACTTACTCATTTTAGTACATGATATAACCATCCTGACCTTCAGTTTTATTGTCCAAAATTTGAGATTAACTCGTGTATGTATGTATGCATGCATGCATGCATGGATGGATGGATTTACTTTGGGTGTAAGCTACAACCTATCCATCAATAAAACTATTTATTCCATTTCAAATGTGGTAAGAATCTAAGAATCCAACCATTTCTAAGTATATTAGGGTCAGATCACCTTCATGATCCTATGTCAAACCTCTTGCTGGTCTTTGACGTGGCTTGTTGATTTTTGTCTAGTAGTTATCTTTTTGTGATAAAGCATCCACACTGACTGCATAAGTTCCTTTTCTGTTGCTGTAATACCACAACCAGAAGCAACTTACAGAACAAAGAGTGTACTTGAATTTATGATTCCAGATAGATGAGTCTGTCATGCCAGGGAGGCATGGCAGCAAGCTGCAGGCATAGTGACAGGAACAGAAAGTGGAGACCCCACATATCAACCACAAATACAAAGCATAGTGAGCAAACAAGACATTGGGAGAGGCTTTAAGCTCTCAAATTCTACCCCCAGTGACATACTTCCTCCTACAAGGCAATACCTTCTAAACCACTCCCAAAAGTGCCAACAATTGGGAGAAACATTTTCAGATATGGGAGCCTAGAGGGGAAAATACTCATTTAAACAACTACTTAGAAATTGTATCGTGAGATCATTTGGGGCTGAGGAGATGACTCAGCGGGTAAGAGCACTTACTACACAAGTATACAAAACAGCAGGTATGGCTGTCTATGCTTGGAACCCCAGTGCCGTGGGGCAGGGGACCATTAGGACATGTTTCCTGCAAGCCCAGCGCCAGGTTCATTGAGAGAGACTGTTGCAGAAGAACAAGTTCAAGAGTGATGGAGCAGAACCTCCAGAGTCTTCTCCCAGAATCCATAGGACACACAAAAGAACGTTTCAACAAAAGAAAGCAAAAACCTGTATTCAGTTAAGAGCTCCTATGCAATCTAGTCACTTGTGACTTTGTAACCTCATTTCCTCCTACAACTGTTAAACTCTATCATGACTTACCTTCCTTCAAGATATCACAGATATACTCTCAATCCTACTTTTCTATGCTGTTGGGTGGCCCTAGATAATTTCCCTCCATTCTACATCATAAACTTCTCCTTCTTCTAAGTCCTCTAGTTATGAGCACCCCTTTATTAGTGTCTAATAGCTATAAATGAAATAACAATCTTAACCCTTATCTTGGCACTTCATCCTTATTATATTTATTTTTCTGAAATTCATAGCATTTCCACATCTTTTCATGTATTTATATGTACACATCTGTTTTTAAAATCTCATTCTAGACTCCCATTTCGGAGCAAAAACCACATGAGGGCACAGATTTTCTTTTTGGTTTATGCCCATACTGCATGCATTTGCATACTGGCTGGCATGAAGGTAGGCTTTCAAAACACATTAAGCTAATGACTGTATGAATAATGGGTGAAAATTTGGTGCTCAGAAAAATGTGACTGCTTGGGCTAGAGACATCAATTAACTTGAAGCCAGAGCCAGACACGTTGACACATGCCTTCAATCCTGCAAACTGAAGTAGTCAGAAATGCAAGCCAAGCATAGTGGCACACATCTGTAAACTCAGTCGTCAAGAAACAGAGGCAGGAGGATTGATTAAGTATAGTGTAGGCCAACCACAGCTATCTAGCAAAACTCATCTAATAAAGATAATCATGAGACTTGGCGGCATGGTCATTAATGGCGGAAACAGCCAAGTTTTGGTGGCGATGCAGGCCTGCTGTCTTCCTCTTAGATTTCTTCCCATCAGTATTGCCTGTGCATATTTAAGAATAATTAAGACTGACATTTCCTGTACCTGTGAGACTGACATTTGACAGGATTTCCCAGGCTCAAGTAGGAAGAGATAAATAGCAGAAGGACTGGAATCTCTTCAACCCTCATGACTGATAATAGTTCAGACCCCCACTAAGAAGTGGAGACCAAACAGTGTTAGACTGTCATTATGGGTCTTGCACGGAGAAATACTTGTAAATTGTATGCAATCTCTTCCAGTTAAATTCACCATTTTTTAAAGTATAAGTAGCACTAGCTCCTAGAGTTAGTAAGGAGGAACCCCGGGTCATTACTTCACCATATGAGCCATTGCTCATGTATTGATGCCAAAAGAATTCCACATATTCCTTTATTCACTCATTTAATAAAATGAGAATGCTCATATAGGCTGTATGCTATTTTAAATTCTGGGTAGGAACCAAGGATTGAACGTAGTTTCTGCACTTAAACAAATCAAGAAAAAGTGTTTCATAATGCAACCAGCGCTGACTGCCAGTCTTCTCTTCTGTGCTGTTACAATACAGACAGGAGGTCATCTGGTAGTGTTGATGGCAGAGAATAAAGCAAAGCTTCATAGTCACATACACTGCTCATTAACAAAATGTTAGGCTCCCAGTATCTGCCCTTGTATTTTTAATACTCCATCACACGCCAATGGGACAAAACAGAAATTTAGCTTCCACATACTTAATTGATTCTTTGTGACTACCTTAAGACTGTCTTTAGTTAAAACCATCAGTACGTTGGAAGTAGTCCTACTTGGACCTTTCATTAAGGTAATAGACAGATCTCTTCATTATAGTTTGTTTACTGAAGGGTCAGTTGCTCAATGCATTTTCTCTTTAAATGGATTTTATACAAACACATTCTTTATGAATTGGTTTTATAGGCTATGTATGCTGGCATATCACAGGGGACTAAGAAAAAAATTAACTTGTTGTATTACAAATACCATTTAAAGCATTTGAAAGATTTTGTAACAAATAAGATAGTGTTTTGAATATTCATATAATCCCACACAAATTCAATGTTTTCTAAAAGGGTGTAATTCTTTTGCAAACGTAAATAAGCATATGTGGAAACATTATTCTCATCACGTTAATTTGTAATAATAGCAATATTCAGGGGATTTTAAAAAGTTCTCCAGAAAGGTAATTACAATGCAAAACACTTCTACTTCTTCAGATATGCCATTTATTAATTCTTGCATTTACTCCAGGAACATTCTTACAGCCATTTACTTAGGCATTATCAAGTGCCCTAAGAACTTAAAGACAAGTTCAATAAATATTTAATTAATTGATCCAGATTCTTCCAGCACTTCATCTCTAGGATCTGCCAGTCCCAAGGAAAATGGCTAGCATAAATCACCTCATTTGAGACATGAAGGATACTCACTGGAACAAAGTTCATCGTTGGTTTGGTCCATGAGGGTTGATTAGATTGTTCCCTGGGATAGCGGCGATTTGAAGCTCAGGTGATCATGATCATCCAGTTTATGGTGGGGGAAGGGTCTTGTCCCCTGAAGCAATGGCAGAGGTGATACTCAGAGGACAATCATGACTCGCTGTCCTATCACCACGGCTACAGAGACTCGGTCCATTGATGGAGTAGTCTGTGTCATTTCTATCCCAGGTGGCATTCAAACAATGATACACTCACAAGATGATTTAAGAAGTTTTAAGCTACACCTCCCAATGGATTAATCCTTAGCAAAGTCCAGCAGTTTAAAAGTCAGCTCCGGGGCTTCTGGTGATGGCGTCTGGGGATGTCCTTATCTGTCTGTTTAGTGCCTTGCACCATTTTAGCTGAGTCGTTCCTGGTGTACCAAGACACTTCATAGTTTCCTACTTAAAGAACAACATTGGGTCCATACCTCTCCAGCTGCCATGATCTCCTCTCCTTCTTTTTATTGATGATTCTTAGAAGAAATTGCCGGCTATCTACATTTTCTCATTGCTTTTATACTACTCTGACTGACTATGAAATCTAGACACGCTTCTGTGAAATCTAAAGGCATGTTCAGTTTTGATGTTGCCATCACCTGGACCACACATGATTCCATTCTCCCACCGACCTACTCCTCCTTTTCCTCCCCTCCCAGCACTTCACCATCATATTGTTTTCCCAGTAACTCTAAGATACATCTCAATCTGTCTGCTTTTCAAGTTCCTCTCTTTGGATACTCAGTCAAATTATCAATTTCTTTTAAGACATGGATCTTCTCTTTGTTCTTTATTACCTTTCTAGTGGGCACTGACAACTTCCATGTGTTTAAACATTGTCCATATATCAATAACATATCTTTATAACCTTGATAAGCTTAAAGTTTATTTAACTAAATGACTGGTCACCATTGAGGCAGAGATACATCACACAGACTTGAAGCTTCACACAGCCAGGGCCAACATCAGGTTATTATTGATATTCTGATTATTATTGATATTCAGGTTATTATTGATATTTGGTAAAAAGGAATTCTAATAGGTAGTAAATGAAAGAGAGAGTGAAAGATAAGCCTTGGGCTGGAAAGATGGCTCAGCACAGAAGGTTGTTGGCAGCACAATCCTGGGGACCTGGAACAGGATCTCAGCACACAGGTAATAAAAAAGGCTGGATGTGATTTTCTCTACCTATAATTAGAACAATATGAGATGCACATATGGGAAGATGCCAAGCCTAGCTCCAACTTCAGTCTCAAAGGAATAAGGCAGACAGTGCTAGAGCAGAGTACTGAGTATTGGATGTCTTCCTCTGACCTCCACAAACAAACATGCATACAGGTTCTGCGCGCGCGCACACACACACACACACGCACACACACGGCAAGAATCACATATGAACATACCATACACAAACACACACAAACATATGGAAAAATTTAAAAATGTAAATATTTCTTTACAGTTGCCTCCCTTTTTCTTTCCATGATCCAGGTAATCAAGAAAAAAACCTTATGGTTGATATTAGCATCTTCACTTTTTGATGTTTATTTGTGGATATGTATGTGCCTGTTTGTCTGTGTGCGCACTATATTCAGGTGGCCACAGACGTGAGGAGAGAATGCTGAAATCCCTGGAACTGCAGGCAGCTGTGAGCCACTCATTATGAGTGCTGGGATCTAAACTCAGGTGCTTTGAAAGAGCAGTACATGCCCTTAACCACTGAGCCATCTCTCCAGCATCGGAAGTATTTTTAATCACTCAATACACTCCCCCCAAAATTCTTATTTCAAGTCATCTTCCTGACCTTCAACCATGCTTGGCAGCTGGGTAGTGCCTCATTCCAAAATCTGTCCCTTTGTATATGACAGCAATCAAGAAGCAACATATAAATGAGCTTTATTAGTCCGTTGCTTAAAATTCAGTATAAACATCCTTACCCATCACTGCTAGAATGGTCTTATGATCCCTAGACATGCATATGATGTCAGTCAATGGCAGGGGGAGTCACCCATGGCACCCCTATCAACATGGATGCACCTCAATAATCTAACGTTTTACTTGTTGAGTGGACCAGCTCTAAGCAATGTGTCCCTTGTCTAACTGTTAGTTCAGATACTACCAAAATAGAAAAATGAGGGAGAGAGAAGTCAACCATTGAGGATACAGGTGGCTGAATAATCAGTGTTCAGAGCTGGACTGCTCTGGCAGCTGCCTGAAAGTGCGGCTTTGTGGCCGTTACCGAAGAGTAGTCATTACGGTTCGCATGATTTTCTTTATTTTCTACACCTCCATATAAAGCTTACTGTTAAAAAAAAAAAACTGAACAGTGTTCGGCTCTTTGATTCTTGGTTGTTGTCACTAAGGACTCTGGGTATGTTAAATGTAAGACAGAGAAACAGTAGCACTTTCTGCTGGGTAATTATTGTGTATTTAGGAAAATGCCTAATTACACATTCAACTGACACACTACAATGATTTCAGAAAGCCTCGGCTAATACAAAAAGTATGTGTTCTGAATCAGTAATATGCTGTTGTCAGGAGAGCAAACATCCAGGCCTGTGATTAAATAATGTTAATACAACTATGGTAAAGAAATAAATTAAAAACATAAACAAAGTCTAGAAATACAATATTGCAAGTCCTATTTCTGGTTGTTAAGTTGACAGGAACAGAAGAGCTGTTGGAATAGAAAAAAGAAAAATAGCAAAATCATGAGTATCCTTGTTTTGCAGATTGAATTTAATATGTGAATACTGCTCTGGTAACTGAGATTACTTAGGATGGAACTGTCATCTCAGGTGGTATCTGTATATAAAAAGAATTTGGATGCTAATACCAGCTTTAGAAGCTTGGAATTGCTTAAACATATACTTAATACCCTCATTTCATAATGTTTTTCTAAGAAATATAATAGCATGCACTTAAAGGAGGGAAGCCAAAACCAGGGCATATTCTGAGTATAATTGCATGCTGTAATAAGTTAGCTTTGGATTTTCAAGACAAAATGATTATATTTTCATTTCACAGCCGTTGCTACCCTTCACGCTCACAGTCAATCATAATACAGAGAGGGAAACACCGAACACAAGCAACAAGTGTTGTACGGCGTAGCTTGAATCATGTTCATCAATTTGAGGGATGTTTACCTCGCTGAAACCCTAAAAATATCCCTCGGATATATGATGTGAAAATTACTAATATTCACTTAAGGTATGAATTAAATCCACTACTCTTGAAAACTTGGTTTTACCAACCAAATCATTGAAAGTTCTCTACAGATGGATACATTAAAAGGGAAGGTCTCTCATGTGTGTGTGTGTGTGTTTGTGTTTATAAAGAAGAGCAGAATCATGTCCTTTTCAAGAAAATGAATGAAGTGGCAATCGTCATATCAAGACAAATAAGCTAGACTCAGACAAAGATCACAAGTTTCTTTCTCTGACATGTGAATTACAGGTATTTTTATGAGACATGAAACCAAACAAAGAGGAAGGGGCTACAGACGGGGAGAGGAAACCTGAAGGGATGACAGGGGTATGAACATGATTATGGTAAGCTACATATATTCATAAAAATATTATAATGAACCTTTTCTTTTATGCAGTTGATGTAAAATATTAAAACTAAAGTTATATATAATAAATATATATAACACTTTATAGTGAAAATCACAAATATATATAATAAATGGCATTTGCTTCTCCTTTGTAATGATTGCAGTAAAAGATGCTAAATTTCTGTACTAATGTTGCTTCCCTCTTTTTCTTTATTATTTTTCATAAACTTTAATGGCAACTTCAGCAGTACATCAGCCTGTTTACTAAATGTCCCTACACATCTACTCATTCAAACACATTCCTAGGATGTATGTGCATATGGCTTTTAATAGGTAAGATTGTTGTAATATCCCAGTGTCCCACTGGGGTTTGAAAAATCTGTAAAACAAATGGGAGTTTCATTATCAGTCCCAAACAACTTCATTTTTCTATTCTCAGATGACTGACTCCATTTTGTGGCAGTTGATGTACATCAGCCCCAATGACGTGCGTTGTGTGAGGACTGGGTCGGCGCATTCTGCATCGGCTTGGGCAGATGGAGGCTCCAGTCAGTCATGAGCCAGAAGCACGACCCCTTCAAATTCCATTTCACGTTTCACTTCGTGTTCTGAGCTGAATTTGCATGAAAATCAAATTCATAAGTTCAGCCACGGCTTTGATCAGGAATTTTGCGGTTGTTATTGTTCTTTCTGAATTATTGTAAAAGTCATGGCAGATGGCAATGTTTTTGGAAGTATTTGTCAATATTTGTCTCTTCTTCTCCCAACAATGCATGATAAAGGAAAATTACTCATACCAGCACAGGGGCAGGCCATTTTCTGTTTCCTTTTGGTAGGTTCTCAAGTATTTAATTAAAAGACATTTACACAGGCAGTTTCAGGTGGCATAAAGACAAGGTGGTCCCCTGTGATTACCATGCACACCAGTCTAGACTTAGGGTCTAGAGAGAGGAAACAGCAAAACCACTCCTGGTGGGAAGTTAAGCCACCTGAGTGCTTTATTAACCTGTTCACTCTCTGTTAAAAGAAGTGCTGTGTCCCTCACTTAATGGTTTATACTAGCAATGGGAGCGGGAGAAGCTCTGAGCTGTGTGTGGTCAAGCCTGGAGTTTCCTGCAGCTCACTCTCAGCCCTAGACATGCAATCCATTCTCATAGCTGTCTTCAAACCCAGCAATGAAAGAATTCTGTGTTAATAGATACACAGCACGAGTTTATGAAAAGAACTGGTCCCAGTGGATAAGCATCTAGAATGTTTTCAGCCACGTATTTTAAGACCATTGCTAGGCTGCCCATGCTCCAACACAAGGGGTTCCACCTGTGCTCATGTAAGCAATTCTAATTAAGTTCAGTGAGTCACAAAATTTTTAGAAAAAGCATAGGTCAGAAACTTGAATAAGCATTAGATGTGACCCTCTCTTTTCATGTATGAAGGTAGTAAAACTAAGCCCACTTCTCTGACCTTTCTTTGGGCAACACACCAATGTGTTCCCAAAGAAGTAAACGCCAAATACTGGGAAACACTTAACCAAAATTACTGAAAGAAAAAAGAGGTAATTTAAATCGCATGCACACATACATGCAAGTAGCATGTCATATATTTATAAAGAATGTTTACAGTCATACATATATTAAGAAGACTATAGGTGAAACAATTTTTTATAAATATTCAATTACCGTGTATTTATTCCACATGTGATATGTATTTATGTTTTACATATGATTCCGTGTATATTTATTTATTATTTTCATTTATTTATTTTTATTGATTTTTTTATTGAGCTCTACTTTTTTTCTGCTCTCCTCCCTACCTCTCCCCTCCCCTTCAACCCTGTCCCAAGGTCCTCATGCTTCCAATTTACTCAGGAGATCTTGTCTTTTTCTACTTCCCATGTAGATTAGATCTATGTATGTCTCTCTTAGGGTCCTCATTGTTGCCTAGGTTCTCTTGGATTGTGATTTTTAATATACACATATTAAGATACTGTCTAGTGTTGCAACAACATAAACTGAAAAATCCATACGTGACACAAAACAGACCAGGTTCAGAAAGACAGACATTATTTGGTTTCATTACTTGTTGAATTCCCCCCTCTTAGTCTCTTCCAAGATTCTATTGTCCCTATAGAGGTTCGCTGAAAATTCTTGAAGGGATGCAGTGTGGAGAGTGGGGGTGGCACCCGTAGCACTGGCATCAAGTGAGAAATAAACCAAATATCTCCTGTTAGGTAGCAGTAATTAAACTTTTAAACAATCCATCTTATCTCTTAGATTTCCATGGATATTTATAATGACTAATTAAAAGAGGAAACTGACTGACAGGTTGTTATGTTAAAACCAATTATAAATTAAATCCAAGATCTGCTATCTAACAGCTGTGTAGCTGTGAGATCTTGTACTTGTTAGTCTACATTTTGGAGACTGGGTACTGGTATTGGTGTTTGTCGGTGATGGTGATGGTGGTACTGGTGGGGGGTAGTGGTGATGATGGTAGTAGTGCTTTTAGGTGTGTGTGTGTGTGTGTGTGCTTATGTGTGTATGTGTGCATGTACATGTATGTATGCCTGATATATGGACTAGATTAAGACTTGTTTGTAGATGCTTCACACTGACCATGCCTTATATAAGGCATTTCTGATTATTTTACATTTCAAAAAATTTCCTATGCATGCCTGTAAGCATACTATTATTCTACAGGGCAACAAATGGTACAGCTGCTTTCTGTGCAGAAGTTCTCTTAAGTGTGTGTTGAAACTGCTGGTATCTTAGACACAGATAGGGATATGATGATTTGGAAGTATGTAAGTCACAGGCTGTCTGACATCTACTACAGTGACAGGTAGTGGTGTTACCCATAATGCCACCATGAAGACAGAAGTCTATTTTCAGATAAAGTCACAATAAAACCCGTGACTGAGCCAACATAGTGCCTCACATCTGGAAGTTTAAAATCCCAACATTCTAGAGGCTGAAGAGGAAGAGTAATGAGGCCAGTATGAGCTACATAGAGTTGAAGACCAGCCGGGACTACATGGAGTTCGAGACCAGCTGGAACTACATGGAGTTCAAGACCAATCTGAACGACACAGAGTTCAAAACCAGCCTTAGCTGCCTAGCAATACCCTTCCCCTCACCAAAAGCTCTAATATAAAAACAAGAGCTATTTTTCTCAATAGATACATCTCTAAAGCCTGATGTTCTTATATTCTCTACTTTTCTAAACACTCAGATATTTTAATAAGCCATGAGTATGTCTACTCTGATATTGTTTTACTAAGTAAGTATAATATAATCACTGAATTACATAAAGACCATTACCTTCAAATCTCCATTTGTCTGAAGCAAAGCCTATGGATTTTTAAACAGTGACCTCCACAAGAAGGAGGCTTTTAGACACCTGCTATTGATGCTTTAACTACATGCCCTCTTGTGATCTGATTGCTCAACAACCATTAATAAATTTCTAGGCTAGGGCCCAAGTCTCTATTTCGTCCTATAATTTACAAAGCCTCGCTTGCATTCAACGTGTAGGCAACACGCCAAAAAAAGCAACAAACATTTTCCTGATTCACTTGCCAGCTGGCTCTGTGGGCAAAATGGCCCACTACCAAGGAATCACTATTACTCCATCACTCAGGAAAATTAAATTCATTTCTTGCTTAGGGTACGTACTTCTTGCTGTTGGGAAATCACCCTGAGAAGAAACTAATTGTCACTGGGAAACACATTTTCATTGCACCCAGCATCCATCTGGAAACTCTGAGATAGAGAAGTGTAGAAGTCCTGGCAACGGAAATATAAGACTTAATACAATGATTGGTATGTGGCTTCAACCTTTTCTTCTTGAAATTGTTGATGTTGATCTTTTCCATTCTCTGGGTAAATAGTTTGCCTCCATTTATAAACAGTGTTCATTAAAAACTGGAATTTCTATATAGCTCTCCTACGTGTATGCATAAAGCCTGGAGACATTTGCACACACAGAGAATGTTCTAAGTCATTTGCAAAATATTTTACCAAATTACTTCAAACACCACAATTAATCAACTCCTTCATGCAGTTATAATGATAAATTCCTGGTCATTTTTATTAAGTTATTTATTAATGACAGTAATATTCTGAAACACACGAGCCTTGCTTTCAAAATTGGAAGCTGAGATAAGACTGATGCAAGAAGAACAAGTCATTTGAGTCAGAGCCACATGCAAAAATATCTGAAGCTGCTCTGTGATCTCTTTCTAGCTACCACTAGTTTGACTGACATTCTTTCCTAGAATTCAATAACGAATTGAATTGCTCTTGGAGATTGTTTACCCTCTTACAACATGCCACTGCTGTAGGATCTCCTTCAGCCTTTAAGTTACCGCCTACTTGGGCGTGGTCTTTTATACTATAAATGCCCATATAAAGCATTCACTGTGTTCTCTCTCTTTCTCTCTCTCTCTCTCTCTCTCTCTCTCTCTCTCTCTCTCTCTCTCTCTCTCCCTCTCTCTCTCTTTCTCTCTCTCTCTCCCCACCCGGCTGCTGGATTCAGTAGTTGTTCCCCGTTCGAACAGAGGACTGTCATCTGTGAGTCTACCCCTAAATAAATAACCCTTCATCACACTCAATTCTGAGCTAGGGTGGGATTTCTTTTTAGCGTCCGTCTTCATTCCACATCATTCAATATGAATTTGGGAAGGAAAAAGAAGCCCAGCAAATTCCGGTTTCAAACTCATAGAGCTCCATCTGCCTCGCTTCCCAAATTCTGCGATTAAAGGTGTGCACTGCCACACCAGCCTTCACATTTATAATCTAAAAGCCTTGCTGAAATCAGGACTGATAGGTGTCCTAAACTTCTGTTCTGTTCAAGTAAGACTTGGCCATGAGTCATCTGTGTGGTTTGGGTGGATGGAGTATGAACTGGTGTTTTATTAACACTGATTATAACTAAGCCTGCCACATCAGGCTGACCTACAGAGGTAAAATCAGAGCGCTTCCATTCGGTTTCTAATTTGATGAAATGTTCCATCTGCAACTACACGGGATTTTATGATGCATGACAGTGGGAAGTTTCAGCTAAGAAGAAACTTGACTGTCTTGGCATTATTATATAGTGGAAATGAAATTTCCTAAACTATTTTGATGAACTAGGTTCCGCATTATCTCTCAGGCTGATAATTCACTGCCTTCATTTCAGTAGCCACCGACCACTGCTCTTCCCTGCTTACCGAGGGAAAGAGAAGATAAAAAAAAAAAAAACCCGCTATTTTGCGAGTGCAGTGAAATACCTATATTTATTATATTTGGATAGAAATCTGCTTGAGGAGAAATTTCAAATATAAATAGCAACGACTCAATTCTCGAAGGACCTTGCATTTTGTTGCACTATAGAGAAGTAGAGATAGCACACTTAATTGACTGCATTCACTTTTACTAGTGATATTTCCAGACACGATAACTGAGTGGCAAGAAAGTGGATTTTGAAAGTTATGTAAGGAGGATCAGATATTAAAATGTTTTCTGAGGTTTCACAATCAACAATTTCTTTTCCTTCTTGAAAAAAACTGTTGAAGTTGCATTTATGAATTTATCATGTGTGTGTGTGTGTGTGTGTGTGGAGAGAGAGAGAGAGAGAGAGAGAGAGAGAGAGAGAGAGAGAGAGAGAGAGAGAGGAGGCGGGAATGGGAGAGGAAGACAGAAGGAGAAAGGAGTATGTGTGTGCATCCAAGTGCACATAGGGAGGTCAGAGGGCAACCTGCAGGAGTCGGTTCCCTTCTCCCATCACGTGAGTCCCAAGGATTGAAGGATTGAACTCAGACCGTCAGTTTTGGCAGCAAGCTCTCTCACCTGCTGAGCCATCTCGCCAGCAGCATGGCAATCTCTTTCTACACTAACGAGCTTCTACAAGCAGTTAAGTATTTATGAGAAGGCTCAAGATGGGGAAACATTACTTCACTGTGTAGAATGTGCCATAATTGAGTGTTGTTTCATTCTGTTGTTTTTTAGAGACTTCCCCTTGCCTATAACAATGGAATTACTTACAACCCAAACCAAAGAAACTAGCATGTCCAATAAGAAAACTTTGCAAACATTATCTGGAATTATTCTTTCTAATGAAAATATTTTGATTCATTTTTATTTCCTCTGATTTCTAACTTCTTTTTCAGACCAGAAAAGGCAAAATCACTCACACTGTAGAATGTTCCATCTTCCCTGCAAGCACTCCCTGTCATAAATCAGAAAGCTACAGGGGACGCAAATGGAATGTTTTATCAAATTAGGATCCCAATTCCTTTCACATTATAGCACTTGTCCATGCATGACCTTCAGGGATGGTTCTTTTCAAGTGTTTCCGAATGTGACAGGCAGTGTCATATAGAAGAGGCTGTGTGTGTGTGTGTGTGTGTGTGTGGTGTATTCCAAAGGAATGTGTCAGTTAGCCAGTAGTGCCTATAGTGAAGTCTCAAGATCAGAAAGCAACTGAACACTCAGTTTAACCACATATTCTCAGCATGAGGCATCTCCAGCTCCTCGCTATTGGCATAAGGCCAGTTATTTAACCTCTTGGCACTTCATTTTCCTCATAGAAAAATGGGAATGGTGGCAATAGGACTCCTCCATGGCACGTTTAAGACTAGATGATGTTTTCCACATAAAACACTTAATAATCATGGCAGTAGCCACTTGCCACCCCACAAAGCATCTCCTTTCTCATAGTGAGTATTTGGTAATTGCGGGTCACCTCAAGTAGTCAATTATTGTTCGTTCAGTTAAACTAAGGATGCTGACCTTCACTAACTAAGCCAAAATCCATCTTCTTGGACTTTCATTTTCTCTTCTCTATCCTATCCCTTCTCTTCAAAACAGGCAGGGAATAAAAGGGGGAGGCTTAAGCTTCATGCCCACTTCCCTTTAGTTACCTTGAAATATTGGAATTTAGCATTGGTTTCAGATGGCCTAGGAAGAGTTTGAAGAGCTTACTGGGGTCAGTGAATGAAATTTACCAATGTCTTTTATTCTGAGCTAGAAGAGATGGAAAGAGGATGGATAAGTAACATTCAGTTCAGTGCTGCCATAGTGAAAACAGCTGTCAGTCATCATTCTACATTGGAATATTCCTTCACTGATGAAATGCTTTCTCACACACAGGCACTGATGCCGTGATGAAGATTCTTCCTTGCCTTTGACCGTCATCAGAACATCCTAGAGATGTGGTAGAGACAAATGCTTCTAAGTGATTGGAACTCGATTAGTGATGGTGATTGAAAATGAAGATGGGAAAACAATGAGGACCCTAAGAGAGACATACATAGATTCAAAGACAAGATCACCTGAGTAAATTGGGAACATGGGAACCTTGAGGGTTGAAGGGGAGGGGAGAGGCAGGGAGGGTAACAGATAAAAATGTAGAGCTCAATATAAATCAATAAAAAAGTCCCCTTGCCATATAATAATCAAAACACTAAAGATACAGAATAATAAAAAATATTAAGAGAATATTAAAAGCTGCAAGGGAAAAAGGCCAAGTATAATATAAAGGGTGACTAAAAAAAAAGAAAGAAAGAAAATGAGGATGGGAACAGAAAACAAGATACTGATTTCCTTAAGCAGGTGTCTTATGCCCCAGTAACCTGTGTTGGTCCAATGACTGCATGACTCTGTATAGCACTGAGTACCAAAGAGGTTTGGATGACTTCAAAGATACACTCATGCCTTTGATTTTCCTCAAAGGGTTTCTGTTGTGTGTCAGTTTTGTTTCTCTGCTTCTGACAAAGACATCATGTTCAACAGGCGCTTTCCCTATTTTATCAACAAAACATGTCTTTGAGGGTCTGAGCTCCTTAGCCATAGTGAAAATGCTTCCTGACTCACAAACACTCTAGCCAACCACCTAGGAATTTGGGGCCACTCTTTAGTTGCGATTGCTTATTAGTCCTGCTGTTATTTTCCGTTCCTTTGCGTTGAAGACAGACACTTCCCCGTGTACTTATGTGGAATCACATTGCCCTTCACTTGAGGCAGTGTTTATTCCACGGTGCAGTTAACTATTGTTCTCTGCATTGTTTATGAGTTTTCAAAGCAATAACAGAGGATGCTGATAAAATGATGGACCTCGCCATCACTCACTCTGTGAATCATGATGGCCTCATAACTACGTTTTTGCTTCTCCCATTCATCTCCTCTAATCTAAAAACAACCGCCAGTCACTGTTCTACAATACAAATATTTCCTTCACTGATTAAAATCTTTCATCCTGTGCATACGCTATTGTTTGCCTGGGATATTCCTCTTGTTCTTTCTTTACCAGAACAAAATGTTTCCCTTGATGTACTGGTTAGCTCCCTGTCCCCTTTGTGGTGACAAGATTGTACATGATATTGCACAGTTTAATTTTCATCACTTTTATGCATTTGTTCAATATGATTATTTTACTGAAAGATATAGAATTTATTCTAGAATAGTTTTCCCTATATACCTGTTTATGTACCTATATTACTCTATGTATTTATATCTGTCCTACTTGTGGTATATGTCTTTTACATTGAACTCCATAAAATGTAAACAATAATTGTTTTGATGAAGAGGTTTGGGTAGATATTTTTCATATCTATATCTATCTATCTATATATATGTTTATATGTGTGTGGGTATGTATATGTGTGCGTGTGTATGTGTGTATTTGTCTGAATGTGCACCACACGAGTACAGTGCCTACAGAGGCCAGAGGATGGCATCAGGTCACCTTAAATTAGAGTCACAGGTAGTTATCAGATATGTCTGTGTTGAGAATTGAACCCAGGTCTTCTGCAAGTATCCTTAACCACTGAGCCATGTCTCCAGCCACAAGATCTTTTTGTTACTGTAAAAACATGCACATTTCTCTTTGTCATTTGAATTTTATGCAAGCATCAGTAACAATAAGAGTAAACACTCTTTAATTGGAAACTTTAAACTTTGTTTTTAGTTTCCTTTCTTTCCCTTTTTAGAAAGCAGATGTCTCAGATCCAACGATAAAGTGAAATAGAATGGGTCCCCCAAATTACACATCAAATCCTTCTAAAGATCATAAAGTTGAAGTTAAGTAAGCAATTTTATATACTTTCAAATCTATCTATCTATGTGGCATATATCATAGAACCCCAGATGGCACCACAAAGAAGATTCCACATATTCAGCGGCATTATGGTCTTCCTCACATTAAATTGAGTCAAGAAATAAAAATATTCATTATGGAGTGAAAGAATTTACATAATATATAATTGTGAAGATTTTTATGGAAATTGCTTCCTAGTCAATTGCAAAAAGAAATGCTGGGTCTGCATGTCCGAAAAATAACTGGACCACACTAGCTAGCCTTTCCATAGGCAAAAATCATGATGAAACATTTTCTATAGATCCTTGCTGTTCAAAACAAATTCTTAAAAATCAAATAAATTAAGCAAACTCTCCCGAGGCAGTAGAATCCAGAGTGTTGCTCATGCTTCTGTGTTGGCTGTCATTAAAAAACAAAAAGTAGGAGAGACATGACATGATTCCAAATTTTAATAGCTGGTTAACATTTGGCTGGTGTGAGTTTGCAGATCAATAATATCAGCTTCATCTCATCTAACTACATCTGACTCCGGGCAAGGACAAGAGGATCAATTCTCCCTGTGGTGGTGGAATGCTAAACCACTACCTCGAAATGCTTTTCCAAGATATTAAACCATAAATATCCACTTGCCTACAGAGGAGCTTCCGTTTCCAGCTCCTTCATAGCCATTTCCCTGTCTTTTCTCCTCCACTTCCCTGGAGGACTTGAGATGTCATACGTGCCTGCTCACGCCACAAATCAAAGGATGTTTCTAAAAACTAGGTTTTCCTTTCCCATCCAATAAATAATCAGCCAAAGAAAATGACACAAGGGTAGCCAAAAGCAAACAAAACCAAAAAAAAAATAGTTTCAGATGTTCTGCTATTTATAGGAAAATAGCTCTGTGAGTTTGATTTACTTGGATAATAGCTTTTTCCTTTTCTGTCCATCATGAAGAATGTCTAAGTCATAATCCAGAATCGTCTGCTAAGCACACCAGGAATAGATCAAAGGCAAAATCAGATGAAAAACCAAATGCATTTTACAAGCTCTAAGTTTATGAAATGAATGCATATACTCATCTCTTTTTCTACACACACACACACACACACACAGTACCAGAGATGGCAAAACATTGGTCTCTTATTGTCTTAGTTAGGGTTTACTATTGCTGTGAGGAGACACCACGACCATGGCGACTCATAAACAGGAAACATTTAATCGCGGGGGGCTTGCTTACTGATGAGAAGTTCAGTCCATCATGATGGGGAGCACGGCGGCACGCAGGCAAGCATGGCACTGGAGAACTCTCTGAGTGTCCCGCATCTCGCAGGCACTAGGAAATCAACTGACTGTCACACTGAGTGAAGCATGAGAAAAAGATCTCAAAATCCACCCCCACAGTGACACACTTCCAACAGGAGTAGCCCAGGTATGCCCTCCAACCTCAGGGAGATATATACGTGTATATAGATATGTGTCATCCAGCCTCCTCCAACAACACCACACTTCCTCCAACAAGGCCACACCCACTCCATCAAAGCCACACCTCCTAATAGTGCCACTCCCTATGAGATTAATGCACCCAAACACATTCAAATACCCACACATGTATCCTGGATATGGGAGTTCAAGCCACTGTTATCTATTGACCCCTAGACATAAGACATAGTCTCTCTAGAACCGAGTTCTACCACCCCTAATTTGGGATTTATACCTGCCTCCACCTCCCTGTGATGAGGAGAACTGAATGTGGCTGTGCATTTTTACTTCTAGGAACGATACCTTTAAAACAAGAGTACGCTGTAAATGACAACTCTTATTTCTGGTTATTTTATACACAAGCCATTCTTTTTCAAGGTGACTGACCTGTATCTGTCTAGATTCAAGCAGCTGAGAATGCCGTGTCAGGCTCCTTCACAGAATCCTTTGCTCGTGAGCCTGACGGCGCACACGTGTATCCTCAGTTTTGGTTTGTGTTTACTTAATTAAAATTTTTTTTTTTTTTGAGATGAAGTCTCACTACCTCACCCACGCTGACCTTGACCATTCTCCTCCTGTCTAACACACCTAAACCTTTGCTGAGGTTACAGTAAGTGTCAAGTTCAACACGTCCGATGCTCTTGAGAGCAAATTCAATCTGATGTGTGAAGAAGTGAAACCTAATGATCCCTTTCACCCATGTTCTGTGTCATGTGATAGGAAACAGACACATTAATCCAGATGGGAAGACCAAGCCCTTCATCACTGCCTGGAGGCAGATGAAAGGGACAGTCATTTACTAAAGAGAGCAGAGGCTTCTTTTGTGAGCATCCGCCCCCTCTCTGGCTGGTCCTCTACACTTCACAGGTCTTAGGCCTCTCAAACATGGTTTTAAGAAGGAACGGCGAGGAAATCTAGAGCAGAAAAACAGGGAGATAAAGATGGTCAATTCAGGAAAATGTCCAAGTGTATATAGATGTCAAGGCCTTTGCTTTCTGATACTAAAATTCTACTAAAAAGGGAAAGACTAATCATTTTAAAGCCTCTGATGGGTGGAAGTGAGATATAGAAGAAATAATATAAACATTTGCTGGTTAATCAGATGAAATGCAATTGGACCTCTATACTTACTTTCTTTTAAAACCTGCTTAATGTTAATATAAATAATAACAGTTGATAGCTATATGCTATGTTTTGCTATTTCTAATAAAACTTTTATAATGGAAAGGCCATTACTACTTGCCTAATGTGTTAATCTATTCTCTAGATTTCCCCACACATAGAAGCAGCCTTTGCCAAATGATTAATAGTTTTTATGGTCACAATTAACCGTAATTGAAGCTGGGGAACTCAGGAGGAAATGAGCAATCCCTAAAACACAGCCTTAAAGTCTAAGAAGAGACAGGAACACAGTATGGAGGAAGCCCTCTGACTCCCTTGGCATGTGGATTATTGCTCATTTTGTGGTCACCATTAAGAACACAAGGTTTAAAAGCAGACACATGCTGGAACCAGCTTGAACCGGACAGTCGGTCAGACCTATTTGTTTCTTGTCAATGCTTCCTTCTACAGCGTGGTGGTGTGCTCAGAACATGGAGCTTGAAGCTGTGTTTTATATTTTGTATTTCTTTTTCTTCTCCGTCTATCTTTCCACCTTTCCACTGCTGCTATTTAATAATATAAACTTACTTTTAAAGAACAAAATTTAAGTAGCTTACTTTAGAGTTAATCCTAGAATTTAATTAATCCTAGAACATTTGGTGTTAAAATTATCTAAATAAGTTCAACTTCAACAATTACCTAACTGAAGCATTGCTCATCTTTATTCTATTCTCACTTATTATCTCATCATCTATAATCTTAATATTCTGAAAAATGCTTTTTATTCTCAACCTCATGTGAAATTTCTGAAATCCATTACATTTTATATTTTGTTGTCTTCTTTTCAAAAATTTCCACCAACTTTTACTCCTGGCTTATTAACAATCAGGTACAGTCTGCCTATACACCAACTACAAGTTTCACCTGGAAGTAGAGAAACGAGTTTGCCAATATAGAAAATTAGCATATTCAGAATGAGGCAATTATTTACGGTAGAAGCAAGCCTAAGAGGAGACTGCCATTACTGATGTAGTAATAACATGTACTGTGTTCTACCTTTCCATCCTATGCCAGATTCTAACCTTGAATCGTCTGTTTTTCTTTTAATCAGTACTGAGTGGAGTTTCTGAATCCTAGAGCCCATCACTGTTTCCTGAGTCCCTCAAACTGTATGATCCACAGACAAGGCAAACATTAGAATGACAGGTGACATGTCTGCTGCCTGGAAAAGGATCTCAGTGAGCACCTATGGGTTTGATACGTGCTTGAATGAATAAATCAATGAGGATTCTGTAATTCTCAATTTGGTTGGTCAGTTTAGACCTCACTTCTTCTAATTATTATAGCATCTACTTCTCTCTTCTGAATATTTATGCCCCATTGACACTTGTTCCCCAAGACAACTATGTTAAAGGTTCTGCTTCTCGGGGAAAATTAGGTCATGAGAGGACAATTAGTCCTTCATAAGCAGGACTAGTACCTTTATGAAATGATCCCAATAGACATGGTTTATATTATCTACCATGCAAAAGAGCAGTACGAAGACTGTAATTACAAATTGAAAGTCTTCCCCATGCCAGACACTGACTCTCCTGGCAAGAGGAACTTGGATGCATTCTCCTGGACTGAGTAATACTTCTATTGTTCATAAATGTCCTTGTCTGAGCTACTTTACCATAGCAACTTAAAATGAAATAAGCCTCCTACTCACAAAATCTTGTTAGGAGGAAAATTTAAATAACAAATACAATGTTTCAAAAAAAAGAGTGAATTAATTTTATCCTAGCCATTTATAACTATCACATATTTCTGCAGAAATAATGGTTTGAATTATTGCTACCTCCTCAATCCAGTTCCAACCAGATTAAAAGCAGATCAAACATTCTTAAAGAATCTGCCGTCTTAGACTAAGAGCTTTATTTCCATTCTCTTTTTATTCTGACTCTGGAGCTGACCTCATCATGGTTGCCTGGCCTCCAGCAAGAAGCATCTCATTTGGCATTATTGGCTCACGTGCATGCCGAAGCACAGCTTCCCCAGACGGTAATACAATCGGGACTGCATAAAGGTGGTCACACTTTGCGAGAAATCATGCTGATGTTAACTAAATCTTAACTGTTACATCATCCTTGTCTTTATTCAGCTGGTTTGAAATTAAAGAGATGGGGGAATGTACTTTATAGGGGCATTAGACCTGGTGACCCCAATTTTCAATTGGAAATAACTATAAGAATAATTTGCCCCAGATAACTTGAGATAGGTGAGAGTCACCACAATGAAACTCACGGGGCCAATAATGGTAATTAACGAAATATATAAGCAAACATCTCTTATTATTAATTGAATATGTTAAATAACCACATAGAAAAAGAATGGGCCTTAATAAAATGACTTTCAGTAAAATACAATTCCAGAAGAAAAATTAAAGTCAAACTAATGTATAGAACGTCAAACATTGAAGTAAATGCCATTAATCTTATAGCACTAGAAAATATTTTTGACAAATTCTGTCAAGTGAACTAGGTATACATTTGTCTAGAATGATTGTATTGATAATCACAGAGGCAAGAGGCAAGAACTAATTGATCACTTCAAGAAGAGCCACATATTAACATTATATAAGCACTGACAGAAATACTCAACAATATTTTAAGCTATATCTATGTAAAGGATGCATATACATCTAGTTATTGGAGAGATGTGTGTGCCAATATAATATATAGTTTATAGGTCAGCTCTTTACATTCAAAGTCAATCAGATTATTGAAGGATTATTTAATGGCACATGTGGTTTCTTCCACTTAGTGGGAATAGACTGCCATGACATCTGTAGTAGATTGCTGATGGAGCAATTCTTCCCTGAGGAACAACTCAGTTGTGTTGACAAAAGCACTCAGTGGGGATCTAGCGTTTCAAAATAGATTTTGGTTGACTGTGTACATTTACTTAGAGTCTTAGGTAATCCTAGCCCTCCCCAGAGGTCTTAGCAGTCACCTGATTCTCTGGCATCCTCCTCATTAACTCATGGCCGTTGTTGACACTTTTCAATCTACACTAAAAACTTCAACAGAAACTTTATATCTAATAAAATGTATTAAATAGTTTATTTAGAGCTCGTCTTACAGAACTGGCCATGGTAGTGCACATCTTTGCTAGTCTACAAAGCAAGTTCTGGGACAACTAGTGGTACCCAGAGAGGTACTGTCTCAAAAAACAAAACAACAAGCAAAAAATAAAAAAGAAAGAAAGAACGAACATACCTTACAAATGAGGTGAGCAAAATTGCTTAAAATTATTTAATGTTGGAAATGTCTATGTGCTCATGTTTGCCTGCAGGTGCATTCTGGGTGTGTGTACATGAGAATTCAGAGGCTTTGAGGACAACTTCAGATGTCATTCTTGAGAAGATCATGAGATGGGGTCTCTCATTAACCTATAGCTCACTAATTAGAATAGAGAGGATGACAAGCATTCCCCGGGGATCTTCTTGGTTATTCCTCCTCAGCGCTGGTATTACACATGTGCACCACCATGCCAGTCATTTTTACATGGAATTCTGTGATCCAACACGGATCTTCTTGCTCACAAGGCAAAAGCTTTGCCAACTAAGCTATCGCTCAGCTCTTAAATTTTTTATTGGCAAACAACATTATTTTAACATAGCAATGTTTAATTGTAAATCCACTTCAAAAAGGCAATTACAAATTCTAATTTTATAATGTTTTACAACCTTCAACACATTTGTCAACAATTGCTCCATGAAATTAGCCTTGGTAATCTCAGTTCCCCATCCTTTATCACAATCACAAAAGTGATGGACCATAAAGGTCCATACTAAATATCAACCGTAAAATAAATGAGAGGAAAACAATCAGAAGATGATTAATGTATCCACAACCCATTTCTATTTGTAGTTTGGATGGAACTGGCTAGCCATCTTGGCTTACTTCCTTTCTCAAATTTTTCAAAGACAGAGAACTCCCCAAAGAAAAAGGCAGGTCGATTATACCAAGTTTTGGACTCTCAGACTGTATATCATTAATCATTTTAACTTGCCTGCCTCTCTGGGTCTTCTTTTTTCTTCTTCACTATACAAAGGTATTTTTGCTTCATTTTTTTTTTGGTACCCTGTGAAGCCAATAATCACACAGGGTCAAGAGAGCTCTTATGATAAGCTCCAGGTGTTTTTACTGAAATGTTAACTCCTGAATTATGTTATAGTATGCTCAAGTTCATGAATTCTGCTATGGACAGTTTTGACACATTGCATTCGTACACACACACACACACACAGAGAGAGAGAGAGAGAGAGAGAGAGAGAGAGAGAGAGAGAGAGAGAGAGAGAGAGAGAGAGAGAGAGAGAGAGAGAGAGAGAGAGAGAGAGAGAGAGAGAGAGAGAGAGAGAAGCCAGAAGGAGGTAGGGAAGGGAGAGAGACATAACACCCTCCAAATTCATTTCTATCCAAATGCATCTTTTTTTTTATTGAGAAAAAGAAAAAAAAAGTTTCCGCCTCCTCCCAGCCTCCCATTTCCCTCCCCCTCCTCCCACCCTTCCCCCCTCCCACCACTCCTCTCCCCATCCATCTACAGTCCAAAGAGCAGTCAGGGTTCCCTGCCCTGTGGAAAGTCCAAGGTCCTCCCTCCTCCGTCCATATCTAGGAAGGTGAACATCCAAACTGGCTAAGCTCCCACAAAGCCAGAACATGAAGTAGGATCAAAACCCCGTGCCATTGTCCTTGGCTTCTCATCAGCCCTCATTGTTTGCCATGTTCTGAGAGTCCGGTTTTATCCCATGCTTTTTCAGTCACAGTCCAGCTGGCCTTGGTGAGCTCCCAATAGATCAGCCCCACTGTCTCAGTGGGTGGGTGCACCCCTTGTGGTCCTGACTTCCTTGCTCATGTCCTCCCTCCTTCTGCTCCTCATTGGGACCTTGGGAGCTCAGTCTGGTGCTCCATTGTGGGTCTCTGTCTCTATCTCCATCCATCACCAGATGAAGGTTCTATGGTGATATGCAAGATATTCGTCAGTATTGCTATAGGATAGGGTCATTTCAGGTTCCCTATCCTCAGCTGCCCAAGGAACTAACTGGGGACATCGCCTTGGGCTCCTGGGAGCCACTCTAGGTTCAAGTCTCTTGCCAACCCTAAGGTGGCTCCCTTAACTAAGAATTGTGCTTCCCTGCTCCCCTATCCAACCTTCCTTTATCCCAATCATCCTGTTTCCCCAAGATCCCCCCATCCTCCCCTTCTCACTTTTCTCTCCCCATCTCCCCTTACCCCCATCCCACCCCACCCCCAAAATCCCAATTTTCTGCCCAGGAATTTTGTCTACTTCCCATAGCCAGGAGGATAACTATATGTTTTTCTTTGGGTTCACCTTCTTATTCAGCTTCTCTAGGATCACCAATTATAGACTCCGTGACCTTTATTTATGGCTAGAAACCAATTATGAGTGAGTACATCCCATGTTCATCTTTTTGGGTCTGGGTTACCTCACTCAGGATAGTGTTTTCTATTTCCATCCATTTGCATGAAAAATTCGAGAAGTCATTGTTTTTTACCACAGCGTAGTACTCTAATGTGTATATATTCCACACTTTCTTCATACATTCTTCCATTGAAGGCCAACCCCGCAACAAACAAAGGTCTGATCTCCAAAATATATAGAGAACTCAAGAAACTAGACTTCAAAATGCTAATTAACCCAATTAAAAAATGGGGGCACTGAACTGAACAGAGAATTCTCAACAGAAGAAGTTCAAATGGCCAAAAGAAACTTAAGGTCATGCTCAACCTCCTTAGCGATCAGGGAAATGCAAATCAAAACAACTTTGAGATATCATCTAACACCTGTCAGAATGGCTACAATCACCAATGATAGCTTTTGCTGGAGAGGTTGTGGAGGAAGGGATACCCTCATCCATTGCTGGTGGGAATGCAAACTTGTGCAACCACTTTGGAAATCAGTGTGGTGGTTTCTCAGGAAATTCGGGATCAACCTATTCCTGGACCCAGCAATACCACTCTTGGGAATATACCCAAGAGATGCCCTATCATATGGCAAAAGCATTTGTTTAACTATATTATTTGTAATAGCCAGAACCTGCACCTTATTTTTTTTTAATTGACATAAACTAGCAATTCCTGAATCCAGTTTTACGTATCGGCCCATGGAAGTAAGGCTTATGCAGCTTCACTCACAATATGTTGCATTGGGAACTGCTCCTGTTAGGGACTTAAATGTGGCAGCAGCGACAGAACAAGATTTATCTAGTAATTTATCTACTTTCAGTAGCGCCTTCTTCTGGTCTCTAGGTGGAGAAGCCAGTTGCCTCTATCAAAAAAGGAGATGGGTGGAGACTTTTGAGAACAAGAGTCTTGTCTTTATTTATAGGCTGTATACCCCCAGGCAAGTCTAAAGAATCTACTTTTATAAGAACCCTAGCATTCCCATGAAATTTACTGTACCTACATATTAAATATTTTTCAGAAAGTTTTACCCTTTAATATCTTGGGCATCTGTGAATACTAGGAGGGCAGCTTACGGGAATCAGTGCTCTCCTTCGACCATGTGAGTCCCCTCATTCTGCCACCCTGAGTTGCAGGGATGGAACTCAAACTTGATGGCAAATGCCTTTACCTGCTGAACCAGTGGTATGAGCCAGCCATATCTCACTACCCAGATATGCCCATTTGAAAATAAGACAACAGGCCCGGAAAGATAGCTGAGTGATGAATAGCGTCCGGTGCCTTGCAACAGTCTATACCTCCAGCTACAAAAAAACTGACACCTCTGGTTTCCTTCAAAGCCATCTCCACTCACATGCACATAGCCACACGTAGACACACCTGCCAACATATCACAAAAAGAACTCAAAGAATTTATGAACTAAAGTAAGGAAAGCCTCCTTAGCAAATGCTATGGGGAAAACAGTATAGCCACCAAAAAGGACTTTATTCACACAGGCAATAATTCCAAGAACTGACCAATGAGATCACATGATATTCCATAGTGCCTGCACAGCAAAGGGACAGTCAGAAGAATCTGCCTATAGAACAGGAACAAGTCCTTGCTAGTTAGACATCAAATAGGAGATTTGCATCTAGGAGCTGTAACTGCAAACATCTAATACCTATAAAGAAAATCTTCTAGTCAATGAATAAGCCAATGAACTTAACTGATGATATTTCTCAAAGAACTTAAAATGGAGACAACATGTATTTGGAAGAATATTGAACATCCTGAGCCATCGAGGAAATACACATTAACACTGATTTGAGGTTCTTGCTCATTCCAGTAACAATGGCTATTGAAAAGCAAATGAATACCAGCTGAGAAATACCAGGTTGGGAAAGAGAAGCTCTTATTTACCACTGGTGGGAGTGTGAGCTGGAGTAACTGCTGTGAAAATCAGTGTGGAGATAGATTTAAGTTATATCCGACTGTAGACCCACGGGTGTGAACGTCTTCACACAGAGATCTTGGCATCCGTGTTTATAGCTGCCCTATTCAGGAGTCTTGGTCTTCAAAGCAGTTTCATGCATAAAGAAAAGCTTGGTGTAAGCACACGATGGCGTTTTATTCATCTGTGATTAAAAGTAAAACTATAACACATGCGGGGAAATGGATAGAACTAGAATTTGTTAAGCAAAGTAATGCAAAAATATAAACAGCACATTTTCTTTCATATGTGCAGATCGTGTGTGTGTGTGTGTGTGTGTGTGTGAAGTGTAAGTCATAAAACTAGAGCATGAAAGAAAAAAGTCTTAAGCCAGAGATGAAGGGTAGGAGAGTACTAGAATACATAAGGCATGGAAGTGAAATGGGATCCACTAGGGGGAGAAAAAGGGTGAACAGGAGGTGGGTGTGGGCAGGGAGAGAGGAGTGGAAGAGAAAGATCAACCAAAACAAAATATGAATTGAAAGGTCATAATGAAACTTTTTACTTTGTATGGTAACTTAAAAAAATGAATAAATAAAAACATGAAAGTAAAAAGAAAAACAAAGACAAAAATGAGGTACATAACACCATGGATTATTGTTTAGCAATAAAGAAAAATAAAATCTTGACAATAGAAAGAAAGTGGGTGGAACCAAAGATCATTACGTTAAGAAAACTAATACAGACTTGGAAATACAAATTTCCTGTCTTACCTCCTACTCATAATCTAGATTTAAGTATGTGTGTGAGTGTGTGTGTGTGTGTGTGTGTGTGTGTGTGTGAGAGAGAGAGAGAGAGAGAGAGAGAGAGAGAGAGAGAGAGAGAGAAGCAGAGAATATCTTCAGTGTGGGAGAACAATGGAAAACGTGACATGGATGTAGAAGCATGACTGTTTGAGAGTGAGGAAAAGACCAGCAAGAGGGAAAAGGGCTGAGAGAGAGGGGACTGAGACAAGAGGGATAAGAACCAACTACTATGGCGCACACATATGCCAAAATGAAATCATCATTTTGTTTGATAACAAAATTAATTCAAACAAACAAATGATCCAAACAAACACCCACAGCCTAGTTTTCAGCATGCAGTTCTTTGAGGCTACAGGAGAATCTTACTCATACTGTAGTTGAGGGATTTCGGTATTTTAGTAGAGTGGGCAGTCCAATGTCTTGAAATTCTCTTCTCCCTTTTATTAGAAACCAATGCAATGCCATCAACTGGTGCATAGCAAGATTTGCTGACCCTCCCAGGACATGGGCTAGTTTCTGAGTCTCCCCAGCCACTGTATTCTAAGGGGCACTATCACTGTACTTGTCTGTAACAGTCATCAGTGGTGAGGTCACCAATATCCTTATGCTTGGGTGGCTATCCCCAGTTTGAAAATCCATCTGGAGAATGTGTATTTCACAAATACCTGTTGGAGGATATTTGTACACTGTGTGGAGATGTATTTTCCATGGCTGGTGTAGTAAAAAGCTGAACAGCAAATAACTAGGCAGGAGGTATAGGTGGAATTTCCTAGCAAAAAAGGGCGAGGTGGAAGAATAAAGGCTCACACAAGATGACAACAAGACATGGAAGGAGTCAGACATACACAGTGAAAGGAAGGTAAAAAACAACATAGTAAAATGGGGATTTAATATGAATGGGATAAATTAAGTTATAAGAGGTAGTTAGGAACAAGCTTAAGCTATAGGCTGAACTTTCATTATGAATAATGAGTCTCTGTGTAATTATTTGTGAGCTGGTAGTCCAAAGAAAAATCCATCCACAAGTACTTTGAGAGTTACAGTAGAAGGCCAGTTCAGATACCCTTTCTACTATTGCTAGGAGTGTTAGCTGGGGTCATCCGTGTGGATTCCCAGGGATTTCCCAGGTGTCAGGTTTCTGTCTAACCCTGAAATGCCGTGCCCCCTCTCGGTCAAGATTTTTCTTTTCTTAGTCTCTTCATCTTTCCTGCCCCCAACCTGCTTCCAGGAACATGCCCACCCAATGGGCTCATGGTCTCTGGACCAATAGTCAGGGAGTGGCATGGAACCAACTGATCTGGGTCCTCTGCATGTGTGTGACAGTAGTGTAGCTTGATCTCTCTGTAAGGCTCCCAGAAATGAGATCAGGACCTGTCTTTGGCATTGAGAGAGGAAATGAAGATGAAGTGAAGGAGTAGCTGGGTGAGGTGACAAGAGCTGCTTCATTCTGTCCAGGAAGTCTTGAAGCAGAGCCCAGGGAAGTCTTTCTGTCCAGGAAGTCCTGAAGTAGAGCCTAGGGATATTCACTTAACACTCGCCAAAGTAATGCTCCTTAATCCTGCTTTATGTGGGTCAAGTTTCAACTTTGGGATAGCTAATTCTCTCAGTTACTTAGCATTCAGAAAGCCAAACTGCATAGGTATCCTGAAGTGTGATGACTCACTCAAGTCCAAGTCTACCATATGCTGAGCTGAGAACCAAGAACCACCGAGAGCAGAATATTTAGAAAATCTAAAATCGATTTTAAAAAAAAAGTAGTCTTGGTTTCTAGTCATTCACCAAACCTTTCATATCTGCTTACCCGGAATGATATTACCATAGCATGTGGCTCTTTAGGATGTTTGTGTGAAAGATTAGATGCACATGACATCATAATTCATGCCCGTGGGACTTGAGATTTGGATAGAGGAATACACAGATATGAATAAAAGAACTAGGAGGTTTATGGTTAACAGCTGTATATGATGTGTTGATATGTGGATTTCCACCTCCGTCACAGCTCAAGGGGCAGCAAGAGAATGAAGAAAAGACAAATACAGATATAAAAGTTGGTGTCAGGTGAACTGGGCCCTTTTATGGAGAATCTTCAAACTATCCATACCCAAGCACAGCCTCTTTATTATAACAATTGAATACGAATTTGGAGACAGGGTTATTGCATACAGCTGCATAAGAAGGCGGGGTTATTACATATAGATGAACAAGAAGGCGGGGTTATTACATATAGATGTACAAGAAGGTGGGGTTATTGCATATAGATGTACAAGAAGGCAGGGTTATTATATACAGAAGAAGGAAAGGTTAGCTGACCATATAAGAGCAGTCTCTGTAGGGAGCAGTCTTCAGGACATAAACATTTGGATGGGGAAGCTACAGTGTACACTTTCTCCACACAGTGTCAGCATCTACATTAGACATGAGAAGGGCTTTGTCATCTCTCTGAGTCTCACCCAGGAAAGGCTCTGCCACTCCCATGGGACTGAGGCATTGATATTCGACAAGGCTGTACCATGTCAAATAATACACGTTCCCTCAGGACTTGGCTTGGTCACTGCGGTGGATAACTGAATGAAGTAAAATTTGATATGTTTTACTCACACTTGTGGTTCAACCATACTTTGCAAGCCCAGCACCTGTCTCTTGTATAGTTTCATCCCTTTCCATCAAAGTACACAGCCAATCTCTCATCATAGCATATAAACCTGACCAAGGAGCTCAGCAGACTCAAGACAGCAGACAGTCCAATATGAATACTTAGCTCCATGCAGTCTGTGAGCCGATACAGTTAGACACGTCCATTTTTTTTTTTAGGACAGGGTTTCTCTGTAGCTTTGGAGTCTGTCCTGGAACTAGCTCTTGTAGACCAGGCTGGCCTCAAACTCACAGAAATCTTACTGCCTCTGCCTCCCGAGTGCTGAGATTAAAGGCATGCGCCAGACTTCATCTTTTTTTGGGGGTGAGTTAAATACAAACCAATCACAAGCTGTTTGAACTGCCCAAAGAATGAAAGTATCAATGAACACCATGTCTTCACTATCATGTATTTATGGCCATTTAAATCTTGTAAACACCGCACTGTTAAACCAGTAATAACTAACATTGAACCCAATTTGTATGAACTAAATTTCTACTAAGCGATCATAATGTCACTAGTAGGCACACTGCTCCCCAAAGCTATGCCTTCTGGTAGGTGACTCACTGCTGCCCCATTTTAATTTTCCAAGCATAAGGGGACTAATATTTTTAATTTACTACATTTTAAATCCACAAAACACAGCCGTCTGAGTATGAAACACTAATGGAATTATTTATTTTCTTTATTTATGAATACAAGCACAGTGATTCAAAACCATTTTAAATAGACTCACAGTTCAACTCTGTCTGACTATAACCCCCCTCCACTGCCTCGTTCAAAACCTGTTATTAATTTTAACCAAGTTTAACAAGCATAACATGATCCTAGGGCATGCTCTTTGGGTCATTTAGTTACTTTTAGTTTTTTAAAGTCAATTACAGTAAGTAGGAAAATGGTAGGTATCAATTTAGCTTCATGTTCTTTAAATATATGCCCCAGTGAGTGGGTTTCTTTCTCTTTTCTATATAGCACCTATATAATATTTACAGTGGAAGGATTAATATGCCTCATATTTGACAGCGTTTAAGACTCCACTCGGATACTGAAGCACTCTCCTCTTTGAAACTTCTCCTCCAGCCCTCCCTTTACCTTTTGCTCACCGTGGAGTAATGACTTGAGGGATAGGTTTAGAATTTAGTTAAGAGAAAGACCTTGGTCTCCTCAAGACTGGATCCTTTGCTATCTTTCACTAGCACAAAATCTTTATTTGGTATTTATGTATTCAGGTTAATTACTTCTATTTCCATGGATTTTATATCCTCCCTATAGTCAAAGTTTTGAATTACATTAAGGAACTCCCATATCAGTTTGATAAATGTAATTTTAATCATATTTTTGTGGAGAGCAAGTAAATTCAAATAAAAGTTTTTCAGTAAATATATCTAAGCTATGTGTTTTTAACCATGTAGAATAGGTAGACTGTTTTGACTGTCCAGATTATGACTTCTGCATAATGACGTTGAATTATAGTTACATATTTAATATGATTATTACCTTAAACAACATGGGTTAGTGGAAGATAAGTAAATACTATAATTTATAAGCCAAATTTTGAGATAGCTGCAGTAACTATAAGATGGTATGACAACTGCTTGCAGAAATCACAGGTATATTAATATGTACATGGCTGTCATAATCATAGCTAACAGAAAGGTGTATCCTGATGTACTGGAGCTCACCTAATATTCTTCCCCCTGGGAGATGGAAGACAAGAGGGTCAGAAATTCATGAATATCCTCACATATAAAGCAAGTTATGGTCCTGCCTGGGCTATGTAAGACTGAGAAAGAGATAGATGTGGGGAGGGGGAAAGGAAGCTATAGTGGCACTTAGGGTATATATAAATTCAGGTCCTAAAATAAAATTAAGATTTATGATCTAAAGTAAGGTAAGTCATAGACAGCTGTAAAATTACTATTAACTGTGTTATACTCCAGTTTGTTTTACTTCAATCCCAAAAGTATATTGTGAGCATTTGCTGAAGTTACCCGTTTTTCGGATCAGACTTGATTTCTAAAACTTCACAGGCTTTCTCAAAGTCTAGAAGGTATTCAGTTTCATCTATTAAACTTCAGAGCGTGTGTAGGCTGTGGAAGGCCCCCTGCCTTCTAAAGTCTTCCATTTCTACGTGTTAAAGTGTTTAGGAAGAATATGCTTAATACATAACTTCCAGTTTATACAAGTTACAGTAGCTATGTGCTCAGAGAATTCGATTAAGCTATTCATTTAAACTCAGTATGGATAGAGAGTTCATGTTCCTAGTATGAAATAAATATATCTTTCCATATTAACGTGAGTATTACCAGAAACCACAGGTCTAATGCAACCATGCAAATGTACTGAAAGTAACCCAAATAGGCAATGCTGTTTCTTTTTTAGCGTACAGTCTGCAGTAATACATTACAAGTCTCTTTCATCCGTAATCTCACTTTCTGGGCTTCCTCAGCGTCACCTTCTAAGCAACTAGATTACACTATAAAAACAATTTAATTTATATTTGGAAAATAGAAGCATCCTACCAGACAGTGTGGCAGCATTCCTCAGCCTTTGAATCATGGAGACACATTTCATCTGAACACACATCCATCAAATCACCTCCATGTGTCAATTCAAGGAGCAGCAATGTTCACATGGACGGGAGATTCTATAAAAATCAACACCCATAAGATAGCTTCACAGCTCTTGTTTTCATGTGGAATGGGAATTTTAATTTAAATGCGTACTGGAGAAGCTTGCCTTTATTGAAGACACAGGATACATAGTACATATCGTTTTACCCTAACATCTGTCCTGGCAGTGTATGTGCATGGGTGAGTTCTGTGCACCTACAGGCTAGCCTTTGTATTTTCATCAGTATATTACAGGAAGAGTGGAGAGCATACCCTAGGAGAGATGCAGCAGAGACTGGTGGGAGGGGGAGAGGGATGAAAGATGGGTACCAAAGAGGGCTTCTGCAGCTCCCAAAGCAACACCTGGGAAAATGATGAAATGCTAACAGTGGCCTATATGATAATCCATTGGCATGGCTCCAAACATATCATACCTCATAAATGTGTTCAAATACTATATGATAGTTTGAAAAGTAAGAAATTAAAGCTCCACCCCAGAACCTGGTCCTAATAATCATCACATGGCCTAGAGTCTACATGCTGTATTTTATCAACACATTTTCTTTTCTTTTTTTTTTGGGGGGGGATTATAAGCAAGGTTTATTTTGAGTTCAGATACATATGCCCTTTTACAATCCCAATAAAGGAGGAAAAGTTCATTATTCTTGGAACTATGGACTGTGGTCATATTATTCAATCTTTGTACAATGCAGGTTATTATTATGCCTTTAGATTCTCCATACATGAGGCAGTTCAGCAGCTAGTCTGCTTTCACATCTATTGTCATGTCTTTTTATGGAGTCATTTGAGGCTCTCAGAATCCTCTAGAGGAACATACATATGAACACACACACACACACACACATATATATATATAAAGAAGATGTGTCATACTGGATTATAGACTGTCAACACATTTTCTAAGGCGATTTCCATTCATACATTTGCACATATCAAGTTCACAAGAAACAACCAAATATCCTTTCTAATTGTATTGTTTAAGATTTATTATATTTTATTTTGTTTATTTACTAACGCCCACATGTGTGTCTATTCATTTATTTATTTATATTTATTATATCTTTATTTACACTTGCATGTGTACCTATGCACCACACACTTAACAATGCTCTTGGAGACCAGAAAAGGGCATTAGGTCCCCTTATTAGCTGCCATGTTCCTGCTGGGACCAGAACTCTAGCAAAAGAGGCTACCACTCTTTCCAATCATGCAGTTGTAGTGATATTTATTTGTGATCTAACAGATAAAGCTTGCCTGAAGATCAGAGTGCAGAGAGAAGCCACTAGTTAGCCATAGAGGGCGGGCCATGGTGGCACACACCTTTAATCCCAGCACTGGGGAGACAAAGGCAGAAGGATCTCAGTGAGTTCAAGACCACCATGAGCTATAGGAGATGGAATCTGTCTAAAAGGGAAACAGAGTTCACACAAAGGTGATCCAAGCACTTGGGATCACACACCTTTACTCCTTTCAATCCGAGCATTGGTGGAAGTAAGAAGTTTCTAGTGGCTGGCTGCTCTGCTTCTCTGATTCTTCAGCTTTCACTCCTGATAGTTGACTCTGAGTTTTTATTATTAAGACCAATTAAAATTCATGCTACATGCAGTTATGTTAAAGAAAGACTATCTTACTTCTATTTCTTGTGGAAATAAAATATTCTGATGAACGGAACCCAAGGAGAAAGGGGGTTTGTGTAGTAGCTCACAGCATAGCTCAGCATGGCAGCCAAGTCCGCAGCAGGTGCCTGAAGTAGCTGGTCACATGACATCCACAGCTGGAAAACTCAGCTTATTTTCTCCACTCTTTTTAATTTTTACTGCATTTTCATTCGTGTGTGTGTGTGTGCGCGCGCGCTCCTGCCAAATTTATAGATGCCACAGCCTGTGTTTGAAGGTAAGCTTTTAGTGAGAGGACACTATATTTACCTAAGATGACCATTACCTAAGATAATATCTATCTCTCTATTTCGTGGGGTTAAGGTTTGATGTAAACTCAGTCCCTTCCCATGGTCCCTGTGTTTTTGCCGGAAGCTGGCAGGGTTGTATTGGGACAGTCTGGAAACTTTGTATATCAGCGTTAGCTGGAATTAGTAGCAAACCAATAGTAAGCCTCTCTCTGTGTGTCTCATTATCTTTGTCTCTCTGATTCTCTCTATATCTCTGTGTCTGTATGTCTCTGTCTCTCTCTCTCTCCCCCTTCCCCTCCCTACTATCCCTCCTCTGACTCTCTCTGTGTAAGGTCTGGTCTGTAATGAAATAAAAAAAAATACCTCTTCCCCATGCTTATGCCACCACAATGTTCTTTCCAAATGCACAGAGCCAGGGTACCACAGGCATGCCCTCTGGATGGTGAGTCAAAACCCAGCCTTCCTCCCTTGCATGTTAAGCATTTTTGTCTCCGTGATGAAAAAAATGACTAGACAGTAGGTTATCTGCAGATATAACACAGCAGAGGATTTTGCTATGTGTGTTTACTACTGCATTGATAGCCCTGAACACAAGTTGATGCCATATAGATCCTCACTCTTTAATAGATATTGAGAGCAGCCCCCTCCCCTTTCAGGGTTTTCCTCTTCTCTAAATGGTATCAACCACATACCTTATTAAGTCAGGGACAAGCAGGTTGAGGGGATTCTTCCTAAAGACCCCTTATCTCTTTCAGATGAGACCCCTTCCCATGTGACTTTGTGGTACTTAAATCAGAAATGGAAATTATAAGTTAGATATAGATGATAGGGACATATAAAAATGTATCTCTTCTTTAACAGCTAAGTAATGAAAAATGCCAATTTCAAGCAAGCTCTCCTTTAGAAACAAATAACTAAAACCAACGAGCAGAACAGGTACCATTAAATTCCCAGCTAAACCTGAAATGAAGTTTTGGAGTTTCACCATTGATCAAAGCCTCCTTCTAAACAGGAACTCTAAGGTTGTAATTATTCTGAGAAGACAAGTTTCAAACAGCTTTTCCTGCCAATACCGCCGATCGCAGTGATAGATGGCTTCATGACTCTAAAGGGCTTCAGGGCATCAATAAGTCTTCTGCCTGAATCTGCTCCATTTCTGATGAAGTTTCACACTCCCTTGAGATCTCAATTTAGGCACTAGTACTGTCTGCAGCGACTTTTCTAATATGTCTATTACTTTGAGGCACCTATTGGCATCCTATCAATATATGCATAGATATAATTTGAGTTCATATTCGCTTCTCAAACTTGATTCTTCTTACGGCCTTAATTCGCTCTGCAGAAAATAGAAACAGGTGGCTTTTAGTATGTCACAAAGATTTCTCCCAAATAAAAGTATGATTCACAGAGGGGGAATTCCACTAGAAAAAAATCCACTAGGAAAATGACCCCAGTGAGAGGCAGTGCCAGGCTAAGGGACCCCGCGTATGTGACTCCAGTAACTTTCTGGCTGTGCAGGACCACATGGCAATTATTTGGCTACATTGTCCTTCTTCCCTGAATATGGACTAATGACTGCCAGAAACAACAGCACAAATAATTACAGCTATCAGAGACCCTTGTAAGGTGTTTTTTTCTTCTTTTCTTTCTTGGGAGTACAACAAATCCAACTTGCTGACCAGAAAGCTTGTGAATGGAATTTCTTAGACTTTCATTTATTTTCCATTTCCTTTAAGAGTCTTGGTGAATTACTAACATGCATTTCGAGCACAGGAAAGTATATGTTCTTGTTCTTATATTCTTCCAGTTCAGGTCTTAAAGGCACTCGCATTAGATATTTACCCTCCTCAATGAGGTTATAATGTAGGTTCTGTCTCCCTTATCCCCTCCCCAGTAACTGCAAGCACATTGAAATCCTAGTTACATATTGCTTGCAGGAGTTGGGAGCTGCTAGGCTAGAGGGTTTTTAGCTTTACCATTGTTGCCTGGGATTACACCATGAATGCCAGACCATCTGTCAGGGAACTGCTGCCAAGAGTGGATATTTATCTGGCTTCTCTGTCAATTTAAGAGGACTTAGCAAGTTGGCCACCTGCCAGCAGCTACAGAACCAACCTTCAGAGAGATGACTGCTGAGGAAATGACTGAAATGGTACAATTTTAATCTCCCTTTTCATTTATCCAATTTCTGCACATCTGCACATAATGAAAGGGAAGCCGAGTCAACCCCTCTGCACCTCCACACCCGTTCATAATGGCTTCTCTTTCTTCCTCTCCACCACTTTCTTCCTGTCCTAATCCCATCCATCAAGGTCCAGCAGAAATCAAAACCACAGTAGAGTCACGGTATCGTTTCTGCCTTTTGTGCTCTTCCTGCCCGCTGGCTTTAAACATTTATTAAGTACCTGCTGCACATTAGACTGCTATTGCCAGATACCTAGCCTATCATGCAGAGCTCCCAGACAGGAATGCAAAAGTAGCTGCAATTCATTAATCCCTTGGCAAGTGTCTACCCTATAATACCCATGAAAAACTCATTGCAAGAAAAAAATAGGGATGAAGCAAATTTCTAATCAAATATAAGGCGGGGAGAAACACAAAAAGTATTTATTGAGTCTTCCAATGGGGCAAGAGTATAGAAATAAAATAATCAGGCATTGGTGTTTAAAGTCCAGCACAGGGGCAGACAAACTCCATTTCAATTTAGAGAAGTTCCCAGTAAGTGGTAGAGGTAACATTTCTGAAGAAATCATTTGAAGTATCTAAATGCTTGTAAAAACAGATTTGTCTAATGTTTCATTTCTTTCGAACACTAACAGAAAAGAAGTTTTAAAAAGTGTTTCATAAAATTGTCATATGTCCGTCTATGATAGTCCCCTGCTAAGTGTAGCTTCAACTTCTGTGGTAGCAGTTAACTATAATCAGCTGTGGGAAAAATATATCAATTAGTCAAGAAATAAATAGTCCATGTTTTAAATTACTTATCAATCTGAGTATCATGATGCAGTCATGTGATGTCCAACTTTATCTGCCCAAGATGAGATCCAGCTCTTTACCCAGTGTGTATATATGATATGCAGTATCAGTCTATTGTCTACACAGAAGTCACCTCAGTTATCAGACCAACTGTCGGATGTGGGAAGTCCTTCTGTATATGTGTTGCTTTTATTGGTTCATGAATAAAGAACCTGCCTTGGCCTGTGATAGGACAGAGTAGAGCTAGGCGGGGAAAACTAAACTGAACTCCAGGAAAAAGAAGGCGGAGTCAGGAGACGCCAGACAAGAAAGACCCAAGCTGCCAGCTGGAACCTTGGCAGTAGGCCATGAGCCTCATGGTAAATATAAAATGATAGAAAATGGATTAATTTAAGATATAAGAGTGATCCAGAAATATGCATAAGCTAATAGGCCAAGTAATGTTGTAATTAATACAGTTTTGTGTGGTTATTTCAGGTCTGGGCAGCTGGGAATGAACAAACAGCCTCCTACAACAACTGTCCTTATATCAAAGTGCTTGGGTTCAAGAAACCTTTCTTTTATTAAGTAGTAATTCTACCCACAAGAATATGGATGCTAGGAATATTTTATAATCTAGTGTTATAATTATTCTGTTTTGTTATTAGTTATTGTTATTAATCCATTTGCATGCTAAGTTATAAGTTAAATTTTCATACTATTTATGTACCATAAAAGCATAGTGCACACACATATGTGCTTAGTTTAATATTGCACATGGTTTTAGAAATTTACGAGTGTCATTGAATATATCCTACCACACATAAAAAGAAACTATTGTACTTAATGAACAGATTAATTTTTGTGGGAAGACTTGGGATATAAAATACCACTGTAAATTTGGCAGAATGTCTTAGACACAAGGAAATGTTTTAGAAGACCAGACTCATCAGATGTGGTATTTTTATGGTAGGAGTGCAGCTTCCCAAGGCCTGCTGGAAACATCTACTTTAACTGAAGAACATAGGCCACTTCTTCAGGAGATTACATTGCTATCTTTGAAAAAGAAACATGGGAGGGAACAGACTTCCCCCTCATGGGCAAGGGTTGGGAGAAATGGTTTGGGACAATGGTCTTTATTCTGTCAATTATACTTTAAATGAACTCTGATTGGCCAATAGCCAGGCAGGAAGTATAGGCAAGACAACAAGACAGGAAGTAGAGGCAGGTCAATGAGAACAGGAGAATTCTGGGAAGAAGGAAGTCCTAGTCTGCAGTCGTGACCCAGCCACAGAAGAAGTAAGACGTGACTACCTCTCTGAATAAGGTACCGAGCCATGTGGCTAGCATAGACAAGAATAATAATCTAAGTTATAAGAGTTAATAAGAAGCCTAAGCTAGCCGGGCAGTGGTGGTGCACGCCTTTAATCCCAGCACTCGGGAGGCAGAGGCAGGCAGATCTCTGTGAGTTTGAGGACAGCCTGGTCTACAGAGCTAGTTCCAAGACAGGAACCAAAAAAAGCTACGGAGAAACCCTGTCTCGAAAATTAAAAAATAAAAATAAAAAAAAAATAAGAAGCCTAAGCTAATGGGCCAATCAGTTTATAACTAATGTAGACCTACATTTATTTGGGACTTAACGATTGAAGGAACCAGGCAAGACAGAAACCTCACACAACAGAGAAATGGGAATGGACACTGTGGAATTAAACTGGCCTGCAGCACTAACACTCAGAGTAGAGCCGCTATTGCTGGCTTTTCCTGAAGTCTAGAAGGTTCCTCTAGGGAGGGTGGGTGTGACTAGGCACGTGAGGGAGGAGAGTCACTTAACACGGGACTCTTATGCTTTGGTAATATGGAATCTCCCAGGAAGTTAAGAATAATAACCAGTGGATACATTACATTGCAGAAATTTTCACTGTATTGCACAACAAAACAGCCAAGTTTAGGACTTGTTAACACATTTCCAAACGCTTTAGAACTCATGGGTCCTTCCCTTGTGCATGATGGAACGTTGATGGGATCGGACTTCTACAAATGCTGCAATAAAGATGAGGTAATTTCAAGACACAGTAGAAAGGAGAGATGGAAAATGACCTCTGAAACAGACACAAGCACACCAGAACCCTGGGATATTGAACTGTGGGGCAATCAGGACACACGGAAACTAAAGGGCAAAGAGTTATCCCTACGGAAACCACCAACGACCTTCAGGCAAAAGGGATAAAATGATCACAACGAAGCAAGGAATATATACAAAAGACATCCAGGAGCTGCTGGCCAAGAGCAGAACAAAGTGACACCTACCTAGAAACATCCAAACGCACAGAGAAAGGTTGATTTTGAAGGGCATGGAGGACAGTGTTAGCCCACCAAGCCAGTCCCACGGTAGAAATGTAAGCCAGTCCTTTATTAGACTTCAGAATAGAAATGAATTTCAATGGTAAGCCAGAAAAGTTTCTCAAATATTATCTAGCATCCCTCACTGATACCATTTATTGCTGTCTATTTATTAGCATTTAACGGGTACATATTTTGTAATTCTTTTAGACCTGTTAACCTAAATATCCTTGATTTATATATATATTCTATGGACTGAACATCTCAGAAAGTAAAAGCCAAATAACAAAAGCAAATGCACCCACTCAAAGATGGTTATGTTATTTGTCTACATAGGAGAAATACTAAATAAATGCTTTACCACAGGTTAGGATCACAGGGACAAAGATCACTTCATGTAAAGCTATATTTACCTACTTCATCATGAAAAATGACTATTTAAAAACTCCATGTTTATCTTATAAGTTTGTTTAACTTTTATTATGTAGCTTGCGCTTGTGTTCATGTGTCTGTGTATACATATGTATAGGTGCATGTGGCGGCCAGAGGTTGACACTGAGTATCTTCCTCAAGGACTCTCCACCTTTGGTTTCAAGACACAGTTTTTGAAAGAGTCTAACGCTCACAAAGCTCACAATTTGACTAGGCTGGCTGTGAAGTCGGCCCCAGCACTGAGATTACAGGAACAGTCTATAGCACTCAGCATTTTAGTGCACGGTAGGGATTCAATCTCAGGTCCTCATGCTTGTCCACCAAGATCTTTACCAACTGAGTCACCTCCACAGCTCAGAAAGTCTTATAAACATGAGTGAAGGGACTTTTGTACCAATGACCCCATGAGTTTGTTCCCATAGTGAGAGAGTTTGGAGTTCTGTAAATGAAATTCAATTTAGTTTTTTTTTTTTTGGTTTTTTTGAGGGGGTGTTGTTTCTCTCTCTCTCTCTCTCTCTCTCTCTCTCTCTCTCTCTCTCTCTCTCTCTCTCTCTCTCTGTGTGTGTGTGTGTGTGTGTGTCTCTGTCTGTCTGTCTATCTCTCTTTCTCTCTGTCTTTCTTAAAAATATGCCCAAGAATAGTTAAACAAACAAACAAGGCTAAGTGTCACAAGACTTTTACAACTGCCTAAAACTGTAACGTGCAATTCGCTGAGGAAAATCATGGTATCTTTGTCTGAACAAAAGCAGAACTCAAGTAGATACCTCACCTTAAGGGAAAAGAACGCACACTCACTTCTGTAAGCATTCACCTAGGTATTTCTAAGAACTAAACCTCATTAACTTTTCATGAAATATTTTAACAAGTTTGATTTAATTCTGCCTCCTTCCCCTGGTCCTACTCACAGTGGACTAAGCTCTGCACTTCTCTCCCAGAATGCCCAGGACCTCAGGGCTTCAGTCCACTAGGAGCTCCATGTGATGAGTTGGTATTTACTAGTGCTGCTCCCCTGCGTGCAAAGTCTCAGGAGAAAATGTCTACGGAGTCTAAGAGGATTTTGATCAATAGGACCTTCTAAATCCAAGGATTGTTGACACAACTTTCAGATTGTTCTCTGTGCTCCTTTCCCAATCAATTCTTCGAATTGCAGCCACGCAGCTCTGTGTTCACAGTTCATTTCATCTCCACTCCAGGCTCAGTCTGTAGACCAGGAGCTTCTGGACCCTTGAGATGTGATGAAGGTACAGATTCTTAGGACCAGTTCCAGTCCTAACTTTATCAGAAACAGCTTACACAAGATCCTCCACGATTTTATGTGGAGATTGAAATCGACAGTCATGGTCCCCAATAATCTGCCCTAAAGAAATCAGGACACTGACCACTTGCAATGTCTATATTAACATTTTCTGTACTGTTTATTAATCATAATCTTACAAATTGTGATAGGTGGTGTGGCGGTTTGAATGCCAATGGCCCCATAGGCTCATATTGAATTACTAGTCTCCATCTAGTGGAAATATTTGGGAAAGTTTAGGCGGTGCAGCCTGGTTGGAGGAGGTGTCACTATGGTCAGCCACTGAGGTTTCAAAAGACTGGTGTCATTCCCAAGGTTCCTCCTGCCTCTGGGTTTAGATGCGAGCTCTCAGCAGTTCCTACCATCATGCTTCTCCTGTGCTATCATGGACTCTAAGCCTCTGGAACTGGAACCCCAATTAAACACTTGCGTTACTTTGATCATGGTGTTTTATAACAGCAATAGAAAGTAGGTAGCTAAGAAAAGGAACAAAACAGACTATGAAAATAAATGAATTAACAATTTCCCCACTGTTCTATATCTTTGTCCCATCTCCTGGTTGTCACAAACCCTGAAATCTTTTTACTATGCAAATTACTTCCCTTCTTCAGCTAACTCAGGATGCCACTGAGGGCAGGTTCTGCTTTTATACACATGCTCATCGGATACTCCCAGCTACACAGAGCCATACTAATTAAAACCCAACTATAGCTAGTTATCTTCAGTCTTTACAGTGCCTTTGTTTTCTGACTATAAAACATAAAATTGACTGTATTCACTAAAGAGATTTCCAGGTGAGTTTACCAATCATATTCATCTGATAAATTTAATTCTAAAAGCATATTAGATAGTCTCCCAAAACATCCAGTTCTTTGAAATGAGATACCAGTACCCCAAGGTACACTATGTCCTATCTTGGCATACTTTTCTGCAGTTGCATTTTGTTATTGTATTCTATTTTTTTGGGGTGTGCATTTGTGTACATGTGAGAAATAATAGATATATACATACTTATATACATATTCTATATATGTAAAACCATATACACACATACAAAACACATGTGAAATTGCAAGGATACAAAGGCCAGAGGCAGATGTCTGATGTTTTCCTCCAACTCTCTGCCTTAACAGGTGTAGCTATGCCCAGATATTTGCTGGTTCCTAGAGATTCACACTCAGGTCCTGTTGCTTTCAGAGTAGGTTTTTTTATTTTTTTTTAATTCCCTGGGCTATCTACCTAGCCCTTGAATGTGCATTTTAATCTGCATGTTTTTGTTTGGGTGGGGCCCTCGTATTGGCAGCCTAACAAATATATAGATTTAGCAATGAACCAAAAAGTCAAAGGACCTCTAAATACTTATGTATGTTACTGGGAATTCTAATTTTCCAAATTACTTTGGAGGCAATAATTTGAGCTTGGGTCTTAATTACAACAAAATATATAAATAAATATTTTTGCTACTTTGCAGCCATGCGAGCATATCCATATCCCTAGGTGAAATGTTTTGTTTACATTCATATTATTGCTACTTGTGTTCAATTCCCAGAGAACTGGGGAAACCTGATATATTTTACAGCTGGGAAGATACTCAATCGGATTGAACATTAGCCCACTCAGCACACTAGGCGCTTGCTCTTGAATTTCAAAGGAGTTAAAATTATGCTTGAAGTGAAAGCTGAATGCTGCATTATCTCTTTTATTCAGATTTGAAAACATATAGGAAATGAGTGAGTGAAAGAGAACGGTGAGCCAGACTGGGTTTGGGGGCCGAGGACAAGAGGGGCGTTGTTCCTGCCCACGGCACAAGCCAGGTGCGAAAACGTCTGGTTACTTGCATTAGAAGCATTAAATTGAAAATTGTCATCGGTTTTAAAAAAAAAATAGATGCTCACGCTTGCGCTTTCTCTAAGATGGTGTGATATCATGGCGGGACGTGTGCACATTTTAAAAGCACCTTTCAAATGTCTTCCTTTCCGTGAGATGTCTTAGTCGCCAGTAACTGTCAGTAACACAGAATCAGATGAGGAGCCACCAAAACTTCGCTTGGTTCCTGGCTTGCACGGGGAGACTACCACCAAACTTCCACAGGGAGAATTTCCAGACTTCTAGAAGTTGCCAGCTCCCCTGGTCTTCTGCCTTTCTGGTTGCCACTTCTTACATGAGTCAGGATCTAGTTCCTGCAGCTGACCATCCCTGCTGGCTATCCTCCCGCCCATCTAGCAAGGGAAAGAACAGTACTCAAGCCCTTGGCTCAAGCTCCATATACATTAGTGTCAGACACAGGTTCAACTTTGTTGGGGGCACTCACAGGCCAGGTAGACTCTCTTGACCTTATGTGTTGGGGGAGGATCTGAGATACACACACACACACACACACATACATATACTGTTTGTTGAAGTTTGAGGCTGATTTACCCACTGTTCTTTGCTAATTACAAAGTATAGCAAATAGGGTAAGTTTTAAAGAAAAAGAGGTTGAACTTGAACCAAAATTCCAGAAGTCCAAGCTGATGACCATCTTCCTAGCCGAGTCCTCAAAATGATCATGTGAAGAAGGAAGTATATAGTAGGAGCAGTGGGCTGAGTTCCCAGCGCCAGGCCACCCAGCTAGTTTTTACGCAAAATAATAACACATAAAGTGTATTTATTTAAACACTGCCTGGCCCATTAGTGTCAGCCTCTTATTGGCTAATTCTCACATCTTGATTAACCCATTTCTAATAATTTGTGTAGCACCACAAGATGGTGGCTTACCAGGGAAGATTCAGCATGTATGACCTGGCGGCTGGCTCCATGGCATCTGCCTCACTGCCTTTTTCCTCCCAGCATTCTGTTCTGTTTACTCCACCTACCTAATTTTCTGTCCTATCAAAGGGCCAAGGCAGTCTCTTTATTAACCAATGAAATTAACACATAGACAGATGACCCTCCTCCATCAGAATTATGCTTGTGTGCACCTCTCTTCTCTCTCTCTCTAGCCCTCCCACCCCTTTGAGATAGTCACTAGTGTCCAGTTAGAATCTGCTTTGAAGGATGTTAACCACACCCCCTCCCAAGATCACACCTCTAAACTTCGATTAATTCTGCACCCTTCATACTTCACAACATGGATTCAATCTAAGCAACAGGTAAAAGAGACCATCCTTGTTCCAGCCACTGGTGACTACAGCTGTCACCCGGAAGAGTAGACAGCAGGCATGGTCGGAGTTCACATAGCCAGACTACCTAAGAGAGAAATGTCTGTTTGTCAATGGCCTCCTTAGGAGTGGCTTCAGAAACCTCAGAGCTCTACTGTTTCCAGAATTCCATCACATCCATACCACTGTGTCAATTCTGGCAAAGTGAAATTGGCCGCAACAAAAGGATGAAAAGACAGGAGACCACAGTGTGCAAATGATTTCAAATGGGCCCAGCAAAGGAGAAGCTGCCCTGGGAGGACAGGGGGGAATGGAAGGAACTAATTTCAGCTGGGCTGATCTCTGTTAGAACTGTAGTCTGTAGGGAAAAGCTTTCTCCTTGTGGAGAAGTCTGTGGGTGTGGAAGTATGGCTCCTTCCCTCGCTTTCATAACTGGTGTGGTTGCATACAGCGTTAACATTAAAGATGGGTGTGTGTGTGAGGTAAGCACACCCTCTGGGCCAGCTTTCAGCTTCCCTTCATGTCTCTGCGTAGCTCAGAACTGAAGTATGATTTCAACTGTCAACCCATCAGAACCCAGAGAGAGATGAACACACACTACCCTAGTCTTAAATCTTACATACAAATCTCAAATGAGTTCAGCAGATTTAAACAGATGTAAACTATTTTTCACAGAACCCATCTTTTCTTGTGTACTTGTAAATTTAATATAAAACTCTTCTGAGACCCTGTATGGTTCTCCTGGAATGTATTTGAGTTTTGTTCTCGAAGTTGCTACTGGTGTGTGTATGAATGAAGACATACTCCCATGTAGCTTCTCGGGTCTCTTGATGAGGGAAATCACACGCTTATTACTAATAAAAGACATTTATAGTATATGTGTTTATGCTCTTTAGCTTTCAAAATTAGTAAAGAAAAATTACCGATGAGCATAGCATGCATGATGAAATGCTTGCTGCCTTTAAGTGTTATTGTGGGTGATTTGGTGAAACTCAAGAACAATTTTAGCTTATATATGTATATAAGTATATATTATTATATACATATACATGACTCATTTAAAAATATTTTAATACTCCCCCAAATAAAATTCAAGACACTAAACACTGAGTAATTGACCTTCATTAAGATTTCCTTAATTAAATACTTGCTAAATAGGTTATTAGTGATCACTAAGTGAATCTATAAAGAAACTTGTAAGAACGTGGAGCTTGCCATGTAATGGGCTCTCTATTCATGATTATTACCACTGCAAGGAACAGGGGATGTGATAGATAGGTTGCGTTTTGCTTAATGTTTGCTTTGAGGTATTTTATTGTTCTAAATAGGTAGTAAATGTCCATTTAAAAAGAAAAGCAATCGTCAGCAAGCGGCATAAAACATAACTGGAGGACTGTCTATATTTCTCCCAGTTTTAATCAAGTAAGCGAAAGCAATCACCCTCAATCACGCTGCACTGCGGCATCACTTCTGAGTGGAGCCAAGCTGACTCCTGGGTAAACCACAGCAGGGCAGATGAGAAGCAGACCCCGAGAACCAGTGGGTAGAAGCAGCTGGCAAACTCACAGCAAAAAGATAGCCCTTCACCTTTAATTCTCTCTCCCCTCTTCTTCCATACCAATTGCATTTTTCTCCCATTTCTTTCTCCTACTCTCTGTTCCTCCCAAGTTTAAGCTGATTTCAAATCAGACAATTTTCCAACAGAAGAGAAAGATCTTAGCAGGTTGTACACACTCAATACGGTATTTACATCTACTCTGAAGTCTCTCTTTTTACTTTGAAGACACGGCCCATATTATGCACGGAATGTAGCCTTTAAAAACTCAAATTTGAAAAAGAAATCTTTAAAACCTGAATAATAATTTCATCCAAATGCGTATAATGGTGTATTTAACTGGATCTATGCTGTGAGTGTCTCTTACAGGAACTTAACATCAAGAAGCATAGTTCTACACCAGATAACAAGCAACCAGTTCCACAGAATGGCATGGCATGGATAATACTGAGCAGAGAAATGCAAATGCCAGTGGCAGCCTTCTTTTCTAAACCATAGAAGAGCTGGGTAAAGACTGAAACATTTTGCTGGAAAAATACCAGGATTAGATAATTAGAGAACTGAATTAAAATCTGAGAGTTGTAACTGGAAAACAAAGAATCCACTACATACATCTTTTTTTGTTTTGCGTGTCTGCTTTCAATAAAAGTAAAATAAGTCTGATTTCCATTAAAGGGTAGCATTATATAAGCCGCACTGATTTATTTTATTAATCCAATCTGTTTTGTTAATAAATGAAGTTGAGGTCCAGTGAAATGGCTCAGCAGGTAAAGAAGTTTTCTTTTTTTTATTTTTTTTAATTTATTTATTTATTTTAAAGATTTCTGTCTCTTCCCCGCCACCGCCTCCCATTTCCCTCCCCCTCCCCCAATCAAGTCCCCCTCCCTCCACAGCTCGAAGAGCAATCAGGGTTTCCTGCCCTGTGGAAAGTCCAAGGAACCCCCACCTCCATCCAGTTCTAGTAAGATAAGCATCCAAACTGCCTAGGCTCCTACAAAGCCAGTACGTGCAGTAGGATCAGAAACCCATTGCCATTGTTCTTGAGTTCTCAGTAGTCCTCATTGTCCACTATGTTCAGCGAGTCCGGTTTTATCCCAGGCTTTTTCAGACCCAGGCCAGCTGGCCTTGGTGAGTTCACAATAGAACATCCCCATTGTCTCAGTGTGTGGGTGCACCCCTTGTGGTCCTGAGTTCCTTGCTCATGCTCTCTCTCCTTCTGCTCCTGATTTGGACCTTGAGATTTCTGTCCGGTGCTCCAATGTGGGAGCCTGGGGATCAGAGTTCAAGCTCCAGGACACATGCAAAAGTAGGAGAGATCAGCTCCACAAAGTTCTCCACCAGTCCTGACATGTGTATGTCAAGACACACACACTCATGCGCACACATTCCACACACTAACAATAAATAGTTAAAAGGTAAATGACTCTATATTTAAATATGACTAAATATTACAGTTAAATCTCATCCAGGGTCTGGAGAATTGGTGACCTTTGCAGGATCTTCCTCACTGATGAACTGTTTCAGCACGAATGATACTTCCATTGCAATACATACAGAAGACAATTCAACCACTGTTTAGTGAATTGACTTTGCTGAGTGATGGTCACAAGTCTTTGAGCTGGGGCTGAGAATGAATGGGAAATACAATGAGACAGTTCTCCTGATCTCCATGGACTCTTCAGCATGGAAAGGGCAGGAAAATATTGGGGAGGAAGTGTTTTTGACTGGAGAATTTCAGCAAAAAGAAGACAGGAGGAAAAGCTTTGCAGAAAAAGTAATGTCCGAACAATGGGTATAAGTTAACCCTTGAAATGGAAGAGAAAAGAACTTAATATAGAATAAAGTAAAGACAATTTCATACAAACAGAGCAGAGGTGAATGGAAGATAAATACAAGGAATACAAGATATTTTGAAAAAAAAGATGGGGTATTGATCTTATACAAAACTATAGCCATATGCTGCTTCTTAATCAGCTAATCCCTAAAATAAAAGCCCTTACAGAAAGATATTCTATGTTGAAAATGACCCTCTAACAATAAGAATGAATGAAGTGAAATGCATGGGCATGCTTATGTCACAAATTTTCTTCTACATCCGAAGAGAAGGAAAATGGCCAAAGAAGAGCAGTGCACAGGGATACAACAGAGTGGGAGGTTGAGAGGCTCCCCATCCTTCTACCAAAGACAAGGTAAGGGGTCATGTCAGTGCACTATCCACGATTTGGCAATCTTGGGTAGGATGTTCCTGAGCAGCAGGTCACATGCTATAGGTACGATATACCTAAGAGATTGAACGCCACATCATTAAGACTGATGGATAGATAGTGGTGGAAAGGAACGCATGGCTTGATGTCAACATTTGGCAAACAGGTAGGTGGCACGGATAGTCCATCAAATAGAAAATAATGGACGACACAAAGCGGCAAAAACCCGCAGAGGCCGCATTATTTAGGGAAGACCCAGATGAACGTGAAGGATGGTATTAATGCCCACAAAGCCCCGGGAGTAGGTCTACAGTATGCCTTAAAGTGGATAATCAAACCTGCCATCTGGTTCTCTGCAATGACAGATCTTCCATGCTGTGGGGAAAGCACTTTGGAGCATTTAACCACCATGCCCATAAAAAAAGGAGTTAGTTCTCTCCTATGACTGTAATGATTTCCACTAAAAATGTGTTTGTTATTCACGCCAGGTCAGAAAGACTCAGGTGTTGGCAAGGACTGGCTATTCCCCTAAAGCTCTGGCCTTTGGAGGTGTGAATTGAGGAAATGCTCATCCATGCTGGGGTGGGAGGAAAGTGGGATAAAAACGAGGCAGAAGTTGGAATGGGATGGGGGGGGGATTTAGGAGGTATGATTATTGATCGTCTATTGAATCTCATTTTTCTTCATTTTATTAGCTTCTGTTTTTCCAAACTTTACTGTAATTTTTGTCTTAAGTGCTGTGGCTTGATGTTTATTGTGTTTGGTGACTGAAAAGGAAACCTGGGGCACTGTCAGTTAGTTATAGAAGAACAGAAGCGATAACCTCAACTTATACTAGTTTGGACATTAAGTAAAATGACCCAATGTAGAGCAGTTAGCTGAAATAAATCATGAGGAATAGTACATGTTGGTGTGACACCCATCTTTCAAGGCATCCCAAAGAACTGGAAAGAAGAGAACCCATTTAAAAGATCTAACTTCCTCTAGTCTTGAAATATGAGTTCAACCTATTTGCAGCTGAGTGTTGAAGGAACAGCTCACATCTGAAAGCGTTATGTATTATGTATTATGAGGTCTGTGCTGCTTCCACAGAACTACCTTAGACTTCAGACAGGGATTCTACATTTTTTCCCATTCCTATTGCACTAATGTAAACAATTTACATGGCAAGAAAGCATGTGTGTGTATCTGTGTGTGTACGTGCACTGAAATCTGTTTTTCAAATGAGTCGCAATTTCACGTGTACAATGTGAATAACATAAGAGAAATATTTCCTCAAAATTATATAGCAACAGACATTCGTGTTATTTCTGTAGCTTGACTTCCATGTCTATACCTCAATTTTATGATGGAAGCAAATAGGAAGGGATGAATGGCCATGAAGAAATTTTTAGAGACATTTGAACACTGTATCAATTTCATACATCATAAAATCTCAACCGTGATAAAGCCAGAGTGTGTTAAATCTCTACTAAGGAAGACATCAGGAAAAATGAAAGATTTTCTTCTCTTATACAAATCAAAGATGGAAGAGGAAAAGAGACAGAAATTGTGACATTGAAAACCAGTAATCACACTGTTTTCCCCATTCAAATTTTGATGGGCACACTTAGATTCCATCCCTTTGTTATTATGAATCATGATGCCAATCTCTTTTTGTCTTACTGATGTCATTTTCTTTGGACATAAACACAGTTGTGAGATTTCTGGATCATATTTATTTTTATTGTTTTAAGGAATTGCACTCCTATTTTCTACAGAGACTATACAAATTTATATTCTATCAATAGTAAGCAAAGGGTTCTGGGTAAATCTATAAAATATTCTATTAAGTGAAATAAATCAGATACAGGAAGATTGAACAGTCTTTCAGGATCACACTCCCAACAGAATCTATGAAGGTTCACTCTGGAAAGTAGAACATGGCAGTTACTGGAGGTCAGTGGTGTTAAGAAGAGAAGGGAAAAAAATGTTCCTTAAAGAATACACATTTTTAGCTAAACATGAGAAATAAGTTCAAGAGATGTAGGGTACTTTCTTATGACCACAGTTAATAATAAGTAATACTCCTTAAAAATACTGGGTGAAATTAAAAAAATAATGAAATACTCTTATAAAATAATAATATATGAGATACATATTTCAGTAGTGACAATCATCCTATTATGTACATAATACTATATATATATATATATATTCTTCAAAACATTATGTTGTATATGGTGTGTGTGTGTGTGTGTGTGTGTGTGTGTGTGTGTATGCATCTTTTTAGTTCGAGTAAATAGGTTAGAGGCTAGAGGGTGACCAAAAAGTTAAGAGCATACACTAGTCTTGCCAAAGACCCTAGTTTGGTCCCCAGCACTCACAATAGGAAGCTCACAATCTGTGACTTCAGTTCCAGGTGATTGAATGCCCTCTTCTGGCCTGTGTGGACCCATGCACTCATACACACAAACCCACCCCCCACACCCCACCTCCACACACACACACACACACACACACAATCAAAATGTAAAATAAGTCTCAATAAACAGCCATGTAAAAATATCAACATTGTCACCAATATTTCTTAATGTAAATTGCACCTAATTTGCAATATTTTGGTTGAGTATTTTATCTGGAATTTTCGTGAAACCAAAATGCTTTTTTGCTCTCTCTGGCTCATTTCCTCTCGCATAACCTCAATCTTTTTCTGAAAGATGTTACTCTCCAATTATTCATCAAGTGCCATAAATTTCTACTAAGAAAAGTTGGCCAACTATCCTCAGCAAATGAAAAAAGTTATTACGAAGTCTCATTCGATCCTGACAGCCATTTGTAATCATCTTCTTTTAATATGCATTTGGGAAGAACAGGTCATTTCAGAGCTCAATTAAAAAATTAATTTGTTCCTGTTGAAAATGGAGAGAGACATGAATCATTTATAACAGCTTATTTTGAATAAAAAACATGAATTCATTCAACAGAAACATAATTTACTAGAAAATTTATTACACTGACAGCTTGGAAGCAGATGTGTTGGTTCAACGGGTGTAAAGGCATGTCTAGCATCAATGCCCGAAATAAGGAAATAATTTTATTAAAAGCAAACACAAATTAGTCTGGCATGTTACAGAAAAAAAATGTGATAAGAATAGGTCTTTCTTGCTCCAAGCTTGATAAAATAAAAATTAATGACTTAATGGCTTTTAAAAAAAAACATGGTTTGCACTTCTAATTTTCAAAGAGGAAATGGATGAGTCAAGTTCCTGAAGTTTCCATTCATTTCTTCAGAGACCTCTAGTAAAAAGGATTAGACAGAAGTTAGCTACAGGAGGAACTGAAGTTGCTTTGTGGCTAGGTTTTCTATTTTTTATGTGGGACACTGCAAAAAAAACTGAGGCCAATCTATCCAAAGAAATGGATTCAACAAAATACTTCTGACTCCATAAGTAAAGGGACAGGCATATTAAAATCAGTAGACTTTGCACACTGTGGTTACACTTCTGGATCACATGGTAATTCCATTTTTAATGTTTTGAGGAAGCGCTGAAGTGTTTTCTATAATGGTTGAAGTAATTTATATTCTACCAATAGTGTACAAGAGTTTGTGGATAAATTTGTAAGACGTTCTGTTCAGTGAAAGAAGTATGAGAATACAGATTTCTTTCTAGAAAAGATTACCAAAAATAAAAAAAAACAACTTGGGATTAAAATAACAGGACCAGCTAGACAAGCGAACTACAAGAAGTGAAAATACAGCATCATATCCACCCAGAGCTGTCCATAGCCCAGTCCCCACTGCATGAGTGTGTCACTTTACACAACAAGAAGATCAAGGTAGCCTGGAGAATACAGGATGTAGATTCCATGACTTTGAGGTAGGAAACTATCCAGGACTATGTGACCTATGTGGGGTCAGTGGTTACAAAGTTCTGGGAAGGGAAGGGAAGGCAGGAGAGGGCTCAGAATCAGGTGATTTGAGAAGGATTGGAATTGCTGTCTGTCTTTGACGAGAAAGTAGAGACTGTGAGAAGGGCTGTAGGTGATGAGAAGCGAAACTGGAAAGACAAGAAAACAGATTCTCTCTTGAATTTGAAGAAAGGACCAGAAACCTACCTCTCCCTGGCCTTAGCCCAAGAAGACATACCATGGAGTTCTTAGCTGTAGACTTACAAGATGAGAAATTCACCCGGTGGAAAATCATTATGCTGCAGAACTTGCTCAGCACCAGTATAAAAAGCAGTAAAGTGTGCTGAGATGAGGGCTCATTCAGTAAAGCACTTGTCTTGGAACATGAGGCTCTGAATTTGATGACCACAACCCATAAAAGCAAACAAAAACTAACTCAGAAAACCCAGGTGTGGCAAGCAGGTGCTTGTAATCCCAACGATGAGTGGAAGAGCCAATCAGACTCCTGGAACTGGCTGGAGGCCTGCCTTGTCTATTTCCTAATCTCAGTGTAATAATGAGGATTAGAAACTCTTCCAAAACTGCTCAGTTCCAGAAATCTCCATCTAAAATACAGATTGTAAACCAGTGTGAAGTTCCTTGCTCCCATGGAATGGTCAACGAACACATCTGATACTTGAAAGGTCTTTGTTATGGAAGAAATATCAAAAAAATGGTGTCTATCCCCACCAAAAAAGGAGACTAGAGTTTGGAGGATAAGACAGAGTTTGAGCTTGAAAAGACATTTTTGAAAAGTTAATATGATTTGAAAAATAGATGAACAGAGAGGAACACTTCCTACTCCTTTGCTAAGTGGGCATGGTATTAAACCAACTTCTAATGACTTATCGTTATGCCCATAATTAGTACATCTCTCATCCCTCATGAGAGAAGCTTCTATTTGCCATAGATAGTGATCATCACAGAGTGTTTAGCTCTGAAGTACACACATATAGCACCTCTTCCTCTCAAGGCTCAGGGACCATCCAAGAAGAGGATCCATAAAGAGTCTAAAAGGCAGAGGCAGTGGATAACTACAAGGAAACAGGGTCCTCTGAACACAGCAGGGAGTCTGCACCTACAAAGTGGTTGTGAAAACATGTTCAAGTTCAAGCCAGAACAATCCACAGCATGGAACAAGGAACACAATCCTACCCCTGGCCATGGTGCTGCTGGTTATTTTAAACTACTTGGAGTGGGACAGTTCTATCTAAAAGTCCAGCTCTGGTAAGTCAACCACAATCCAGTGGGAGACCATGTAGCCAATAATATTTGAGCATCACAAATTATTATTAATGGGCTAAACAGAAAAAAAAGACAGAAGTCAGATGGACAGGGAAGTGGGAAATATGCCCAAAATACATTGAGCAATATTCTCAAAGAACTAATAATAATTTTAGAAGAATAGAAGTTGATACCTGGTAAATAAATCAGGAACTCAAAATACATTTATTTTAAAAAGAGTTCATTGTAAAATATAAGACCCGAGACTAAGTCCATCCATAGAGACACTGGAGAGAGTTAAAAAAAAAACCTCACCAAGCAGTGGTGGCACACGCCTTTAATCCCAACACTCAGGAGGCAGAGGCAGGTGGATCTCCCTGAGTTCGAAGCCAGCCTGGTCTACAAGAGCTAGTTCCAGGACAGACTCCAAAGCTACAGAGAAACCCTGTATTGAAATACCAAAAAAAACCCCAATCAAACAAACAAACAAAAGCCAAAAAATAAAAAATAAAACAAACAAAAACAAACCTCTTCCAAATATTAAGGGGTAAAGAGAGAATAAATTTAAGATTATAAGCTTGGGAAATAAAATGAAACTTTTAGAAAGAAAGAAACAAACTGAACCATATTAAGGATTAACTTATCCAAAAAGAAACCTGGCCTCTGCCCTTGACCCTAAGGAGCCATCTCTCAGGTCTTCCGTGTCCTGTCTGGATTACAGCAGTGGTCTACAACCCTTCACATAGTGTCAGGGACACAAAGTCTGAGCAACAGCTACAGGAGACCATAGAAAACTAGGGACACAGAGTAATGAATGTGACACCCTGCTATAGAAAACACTGCTGGGACATGTGATGAATCTATTAGATTTTAGTGGCAATAATATACCATACTTATAAGTTTTCTATATTAGTGTGTGTGTGTGTGTGTGTGTGTGTGTGTTAGGGAGCTGGCACATGTTGCTATGAGAGTGGGCACATGCCTGACCAGATACACGTGGAGCTCAAACAACGACCTTGGGTGTTGGTCTTTGTATCTCTTTTGTATCTCTGTTGTCTACCTATTTGGGGGCAGATTCTCTCTCTCTCTCTCTCTCTCTCTCTTTGCTGTTTGTCATTGTGTGAAGTAGGCTACCTGTCCAGAAGACATCTGTGGGAGCACTGGGGTGACAGGAATGCTGTTTTTTAAACTCCTGGTTTTAGGTAGGTTCAGATGCACTAACTAAGGTTCTCACACTTGCATGGTAAGAATTTTACTCTCTGGGCAATTTATCTACCCTGCAAAATTTTGTATAACTTTCAGTTTGTTAAAAAAAAAAATCCCGCAATCATTTAGATGTGAAGCTGAGTCTTCATTCTTCCTTTTTTATCTGTTTCTTACTTTACGTATGAATTTTTATATGAGTTCTAATTCAAAAGCTGAAGCTGCCCCAGAAGCCAACATTTAACCCAGGCTGACTTTGAATTCACGATCTTTCTGTTTCAGCTCCAATTACTGGCATTATAGGTGTGTATGGTCAAAATTGAAATACTATCTATTTCCCAACCTAGGACGTACTGACTGAAGAAGAATCCAATTATTCAGGTTGAAGGACCCTATCATTATACTAAGTGAACATGTTAGTGAGTTCTCAGTTCTTTCCAAAGGGTACAGCTCCCATGTCTCTCAACAACTGGGCATGGTGTGGGCAAAGAGAATGGAATCAATGCATACTGCATTTGAGTTGGCATTGATAACAGGTTTATCCACTCCTTGATTAACAACAAAATTAGGGATGCAGATCCAGGGCTGCCATTGGTTAAGTATCTGCCTTATGAGCACAGGGACCTGAGATCAATCCACAGCACATAGCTGGGTGTGGTGACATGAGCTCAGAACCTCAGTGTTACAAAGGTGGAGAAGGTCAGATCCCTGGAACCTGATGATGAACAGGCTTAGCTTTCTTCATGAGTTCCAGGCTCACGAAAGACCTTGAATGCACAGGACCTGCACAGGTCTGCACCAGGTGGGGTCCCAGAACTGGAAGGAGAGATGGACACATACCTCCATCCTTAACCCGTAAGCCATCTCCAATTGATAGCCACTTGCAAATAAAAAATTAGCTTCTCCAAGGGAGTCGTACTTACTGGGGAAACAAGCTACTCTTGAGGATAGGCCCCATTCCCAGCTGTAGATGGCCAACACAAAATGAACTCAACACCATCTTTGGAGGTTCTTTGTCTTATAATGTTGTCAGGGTGTTTTTGTTTGTTTGTCTGTTTGTTGTTGTTTTTCCTTTTTTTTTACCTTATAGGTTTATTGTGTATATTTTATGGCTTGTTTGGGTTTTTTATGTGTGTCTCTGCATTTCATGTATTTATGTTTTTCCTTTGGTTCCTTTCCTTGTCTTATTTTTTTGTCATAATCTGATTTGATGTTTTTAAATTTATTTTAATATTATTCTTTAGGTGGCCGCTTGTTTGAATTTAGATGAGAGGGGAGATAAGAGGAAATGGGAAGAGTGGGGGAGGGAAACTATAATCAGAATATAATATATAAAAAAAATCTATTTTCAACCAAAGAAAAAAGCTGGGAAGTACCCAAGGAGCAACATCTGAAGCTCTTTCTGGCATCCACAGGATCGTGTTCACATGATCCATGTTAGTTCACATACACATGCATCCATACATATATGCACAGATGCACAAAGTCAAGTCAATTGGGACCAGGAACAAATGACTTAGGTCTCAGTAGCTATTTCCCTGGTCTCCAAATGTATAGCTGGAACTGACTTACCTAGTGTTACTATCTCTCCCACTTCAATCCTTGAACTATTGAAGTGATTGACATCTGAGACAGAAACAAGTAGAACTCTCCGAAAACAACTACCCACTGTCCCACTGGCTTACATAGAACATCTATGCTAGGAAAAGGGTGAATGCCTAGTGCTATTCTTAAGGGCTTAAGCACGCAGTGGTCTCATGGTTGTTCTGGTCAGTTCACTGATCTTGTTCCAGAACATGCTGGAAATGACAGCAACCTATATATCTCCTAGGCAAGCATGTGCAAGCTTCAGTTGTGAGTGCTCTGTCAGATGCATGCTCTTGCTAGAGTCTATTAATTAGCATGGCCCGAAAAATACACAAATGTGGCTGTCAACCTAAAAATCCATCTTTTTCTAAATCAGTCCAATCAGAATATCTCATTGAAGAAATCGGGGAGCATAACAGAACTGGAGTTCTAGCTCTGTGACATGGCAAGGATGGTAGAGCGGGAAGGTGAGTACCAGTTACAGTTATCTGTGGAGGCGGGACCCTTGTCCATCCTCCTCCCTCTTGCACGTTTTTCTCAGGAAACGAGAATCACCCAAGAACTGAAGAAGACACTTGCAGAAGTCATGTCTGAAGCAGGAAGATCCAAACAGTGCTGACAGAAAGAGAGTCCTGGTACCTCCATTTCAGGTTTTAATGCACATACATATCCTCCCACTAAAACATGTGGCTTATGAGTTTTTCCTTCTTTGCCATCACAAAACGACATATTGAAGAAATCTGTTGGAGTCGTCCTTGAGCTGCTACGTGGATGGGGAAACTAAATGTCAACTGGGTGAGTTTGTCTTCAGTCTTCAAGAGCAGTCTGAGCTGCAAAGAGGTGCCAGTCCAAGCTCATGATCATCAGCACACAACAACACCAATCTCCTCTGTACTCTAATGCAAATGTTCAGGCCCTCCACTTAACCCAGAACACCTCCAGAGGGTAACGTAAGCAGGACCAGCTAACCCCTTATCACTACAGCAGCAGAGCCCCAGTTACAACCCCAGCCTACATCAGCCCATCTTTTGTGGGTATAATACCTAATAAATTTTATAACAATTTTCCTCTAAAAATTTACGCTCCAAAGAAGCCATCTTGCAATAGCATGTTATTTACAGGCATAGAGAGAGCTGGAGAGGGGCAATTAAGGGAGCTGAAGCAGATGAGGGGAGGAGATAGGCAAGGAAGCACTATTTTCCTTGATAAAATTTGTTAAACTGTTGGATCTTTTTTAAAAAATTCAATTGTGCATTTTATAATAATTTAAGTATGGTGTTAAAAGATATAAAAAGATTTTAAAAATATGGCACTGGGGAAACCATTCAAATCAGAGTTCAGATTTATTTTTGCTTGAGAATCTTTTACACTGAGCTCCAGGGACCCTCTAATGAACCAAATATCCAAACTTCTTCGCATGTTTCTCCACATGTCCTCTTGCTATTTTTATCATGTCCTGTGCTTTTTGTAGATGCATGAACGTTCCTCGGTCGCATACACCCCACTATGGAAACACTCAGCCTTAGATGTTTTCCTTCCTTGCTTCACACTATCATCTATCCTTGAAAAGAGTGGAGGGCAGGCAGGATGTATTGAAGGACAGCATGCAGCTGAGACGTACGTGGATTTGACAGCTCATCATCAACTGAATACGTTTCAGTTTAGGGTGTGTCTAATTCATCTTCCTAACAGGAAGCAGTTATCTTGTGATTCAATGGGTCATATATAACTCACATTACAGATTTCACAAGGTCTATCTAGAATGCTCTAGGACTGGGTTGGTCAGTAAAGCACTTGTCTTGTAAGCATACAGACTTAAGTTCACTTCCAAGAAGTGCTGGGTGCAGAGGTGAATACATAGAATCCCAGTATGGGAAACAAAGAAGAGGATGTCTGGGGGTATTATGGCCATTCAATCTACCCTTACTGCTCTGCAGTGTCCAAAGGATATGGATGAACTTCCTGAAGACAACACTTGAGGTAGTGCTCTGGCCTGCACACAGGTTCACACCATTGCACATCCACATCCACGAATATGGGCATGCATCCGATAAAAATAAGTGTTCCAATTATAATTGTCTGTCCTGGCATCAAGGACCCTGAAATCCACAGTTTTAGGGAGAAGACAAAATCTAACAAGGACAATGATTTGAAAAAAAACAGTGAGTGTTTATTAATAATATGTGATAGATAAGGTCTAGATCCATAGTCACTCTAGACAGGGGAGCTATTGAGATACTTCAGGTTTCTCTATACCATGAAAGAACTGTTGAAATCCAGATCCTGGAGCCCTAAGATCAACTCTATAGAAAACAGATGATTTTAGTCACAGCTTAATGGCGGTCATACTGCTATTGGCCCCCTGGGAACATCGTTTCACGTACTGTCTTGGACTTTTTATCTGTGAAGCTGAGCTATCCACACTTTAAACAGGGTCTGTGCTCCTCCTGTCCCATGAGGAATGTTATTTCAAAGGACAGAACCACCCAGAATCTGTTTAAATGATCTCCTCTTTGTGAGTGCGGCCTGCTAGTCTTTTACATCGTTCTGGTTTTATTTATGTATTTGTTTGTTTAAATAGCTTAAGGATATAATAAACACAGCATTGAAGGAAATACTTGGATGCACTAGCAGCAACCCTCCGCTGCTTCTGCGTCCGTGTGTTGAGATGGATAGTGCTCTGCCGCACCCATTTTTTAGATGACTTGAAATCCGAGAGGGGTACACTGTATTTTCCATACAGCGTCTCTTTATGTACACAGTGTGCACTTAAGAGATGCTTTGGAGAAGGGGAAAAGACAGGGAAAAGGGAATCAGCCCACTGAAGTGTGCAGAAACCTTTCCCATGGACGATTGCCAACCCAGGTCGTTGTTCTTAGGAAAGGTTGAAAAGATCCTGAAAATCCAGTCATTATCATAGACAATCATCTTTCTGCTTTTCTTTTTTGGTCCCTCTCAAGGAAAAAAAATTGGCTGGAGCAATAGGTGGGAAGGTACAAGTGCCTATTACCAATTCTACCCAGAGGTCAATTCTCAGATCCTGTGTGATGAAAGAAGAGAAGCAACTCCCACAAGTTTTCCTCTGAAATCCATATCACACACACACACACACACACACACAAACACATGCACACAATATAATTAAATTTTTTAAAAAAATAAAGGACCGTAGTATCGTGATAGTTCCCAAAAATCACAGGAATTTTTTAAAAAAGATTAAACACACCACACATATTCATACATACACCAACAAATAAGACATATATCTACCCATATTTACTATTTTAAAAAAGGAAATCCAATATAATTCCCTATTTAAAACTTTTATACATTATCTCTTTTAGTATATTTTGCATTTTAATTCAAAAAATGCATTTTTATTAAGGAAAAAGGGAGAAATTTATTACAAACCAGGAAATCCAAGCCATGGCATACAAGCTACCAATGCAATTTGATGCCATCCTGTTTTGATCTCTTGCAGTGTGGACCACAGAGGACTTTGAAGCTTCACCATCTATCAATGTGTCTGTATTTCAGCTACCGGTGAGGTCAATACTGCTACTAAATAAAACACAAGGCTTTAAAGGAATCTGAGCTATGGTAATGGCTGTGCTCTTTATATCAAATGATTCAAATTCTAGGTTAAGTACTTCTCTTGTCACCACAGGGTGTGTGTATGTGTGTGTGTGTGGTGTGCAAGTACATATAGATGCTATTTACCAACATGGGTCCTTTGTCAATTCAGGTCCTTTAAAATTTAGTCAGGTATTTACAGAAACATTAGCATGGACCATATGTTTTGGGAAAAGAAAAGCAGATTTTTGTAAGAGGAGATCAGCAAGGAAAGCATGGAATAGAAGATGCTAGTGATGCTGAATTCATATATTTCCAAGTTTTCTTTTATAAAAAAAAACCAAGGAGCTGAATTTTTGCTTTGGAAGCAGGTGTGAACATAGATTGTAAAGTGCTTTTGTTATTTAATTGGCTTATGAACTTCAAAAAGAATCCCATGCAATTATCTTGTTCTCTTGGCCTTAAAGTTCATTTTTTTTACAGTTTAATAAGGTTAAGAATTATGCTCCCACCTCCCATTATATATACACACCCTAATCACCATAAACTAGTGAGTGCATGATATTGATCTTAGCCACTTTTGAGGCCTTAATCATCCTACACGAGAAATGACTGGGATGATAGCTTGAGCATCAATGTGATAAGAGAGTGAGCATCGTTGTTACTTTATCTACCGGTTGCAAAATGGGAGCCATGTTACAACTCAGACTACAGAGTACATATATTGGAGGTTAGTGCACAGCAAAATTCATGCCAGTGGCATAACTATATTAGAATGAGAAGTGGGGCTCTACACTTGATGTTATCCCCTTCTCTAACATAGAAGAGGATACGTCACGAAATATCCTCAGGGGAAAGCAAAGAAAACTTGGTAATAACCTCTAGAAAAACATAAACCTGTTTTAAGGTTTGGGGAGAATAGTCTCTGAAATATAATTGAGGTAATACAGTTGCAATTAAAATATTATTTTTTTGCTGTGCTAGGACAGGTTTAATAGAAAACGTTGTACAGTCTTTGGGACATTAAATTACAGTTGCTCAGCATCTTAACCAGTCATCACCAAACAATGATAAGAAACTGTCTGCAGAGAGGCATGACATCACATACTGACAACCACTGTACTTTCCGAGTCTTTTTATATAGGAATTGCATGTTCAGAGTTAAAAGTTCAACACTCAAAACGAAATGCATTAAAAAGTATCCGAAAGGGTCAAATAGAAAAAGAGCAATACAAACAAGCCAAAGACAAAACATTTTCTCAGACTATTGATGTATTGAATGTAATACAGAGAAAGGCAAAGGGCTTTATGTATAGACTTTTGGCCATTGAAGATGCGAACACCAGCCAAACAGGATCTCAGAAGCATTTCCAGGCTCATGAACAACACCATGGGAATACAAAAGCAAACAGGATGTGTGGTCTCAAGTAAAGCAAGGCCGTTAGAGTCCAGTTTTGATTCTTACCTCTAACCAAACTTAGGTTTTACAGAATGAAGAGAAGAGCTACAGTTTCCACACTTAAAAACCGTAGTTGTGAGGCGAGTTAAACTTGGCTTTGATTGTGTGCAGAAGTTGGCAAGGGACACCAACAGCTAGCTCCTTTCTTAAGTAGAATGATGGCTAGAAGCACATCACTGGAGGAGGCTGCCTGGAGCCATCCCGAGCCTGGTCATGGCGAGATGGCTGTGCTGCAGATCCATCGCCTGGATGGTCAGGGCTAGAGCAGTTCTTGTCCCCCAAGAGCCCCTGGCTATTAAAATGAACTCATCCTTGCAAGTCACAGGATTGCTGCCCATCAGAAGAAGTACTCTTTCTGATTTTCACCGACTGCATTTTGGATATGAAGCTCGCTTTTCAAAACAGCCTCGGCACTGTCTATGTTCTCTGACCTTTTTGCTTCATTTCTTTTGTATAACCTTTTCTGTTGATAAATGCGAACAGCTATGGCAGAGACGCAAAGTAAGATAAAGATCACAACAGCTATCAGACCTAGAGAGAGAGAAGAGAAAAGAAATACCCAGTAAGAATAGACACCGTGTCAAGTTCATCGCTTAATTAGTCCTGGGAATATTATTTTCCATTGAAGCCAATCCTTTACATGATATAAATTAGAAACAAAAAGTCTCTCAGGTTTCTGATTAAAGCGGTATTATAATACAGTTTATTTAGGGATTCTGTCAACTTGGTGCAGTCTCTTCCATTTATCCTGAATGTGCATGTGTATTGGATCTGCTTCATATCTTCCTATTTATCTAAGGAAGCATCACACATGTTTCTATGACCAAGTGTTGTTTCATGATTATACATGAAGAAATTTTAATTATTTTGATATTATAGTTAATTATCATGCAGTACAGAGATTGTGTTTTGTGATTAAATATGTAGCAATGTCAATGAAATTGATTTTTCACTCAACTGTTGAAGAATTGGAGTATGTTGAGTACATGAGAAGTGTTAATAATAAAATATAGATATAGGTAGGTAAACGTGTAAAAACCTGCACGAGGCATATTGGATTTTGAAAATGTGATTCTGTGTAAATATTTTAAGGGCTACAATTCTTAGTTGTGTCTACAGTCATTAACTCTAGAGTGACATGAGTTCCACACAGAGGAGTGTAAAGCGCGGATGGTCCTCAGGACACACTGGAATGGGGACGCACAGAGGGAAATTTAGTATTCCATCATAGGTCTTAGGTGCTTCTTCAGGGTGTTAAAATTGTCACTAGTGGTATATGATGAAAGTAGAGAAAATGTGAGAGGTTAGCACAAATGAAGACCCTCACACCATTGGCTTTTGCTAGTCATTGGCTTGTGGAGTGGAAGACATCGTACTGACAGGCAAAAGTCAATCTCATTTAAGGGTGTCTTTCTTGAGACAGTTAAAATACTTCATTTCATTAAGTCTTAACCCCTGACTACGAGTCTTTCTAACGGGTTGTGTATTGAAACAGGAGATACACACAAAGCATGTCTGGTGCACACTGAAGGGTGATTCCCGACCCAGAGATGCACCCTGTAAACATTTGAGTCGTGAGTCAGACTGGTCTTTTTCTCTTATACGTCAGTCACACTAATAAGAAAATTATAGTTGCTCAGATATCTGTGTTTGATAGTTCTGTCTCAATGGAATGAAATAAATCTATTACCCAAGGAAAGCATCTGATGATCTTTCCTGCTAATAATAAAATTAAAAGAGTCAAATAAAAATATACTTTGGAAAATTAGTATTTGTCACCATGATTTTATGATCTTTTTAAAACTTGTCATGAGGATACTAATAGATGAATGCAGATTCTTTAAAAAGAATAGATACTATTAACATAACAGTGTGGATCAAATGTGATTTGGCAAAACTGAGACTCCACATTATTTTGTCAATGTGGTTTTCCTTGAGACAGGGTCTTGTGTAGCCTTTGAATTTGCTAAGTTGCCGAGGATGAGCTTGGACTTTTGGTAATACTGTACCCATCCCTAAGTACAAGACTAACAGCATTCAGAACCACACCCAGTTTACACTGTTCCAGGGATGGAACCCAGGAACCCAGGGTTTGATGCAGACCTCACGAACACTCTACCACCTGAACTACATCCCACGCCTTCAGGCTCCATTCCAATACAAATGAGTGTAAGTTTATATAGTGAAATTAAATCAAAACTTGAAGGTACTTGGAAATTTCAGTAAGATTAACTCAGCAGAGTCTTCGGGGACAGCAATAACGTTTCTGACGATAAGCCAATTTTTGCCTAGGTCAGGCTTAACCAAGAAAGATAATAATGAATCTAATATGCATTTGGTAATTTTACTAATGGCTATGGCTACTTCACCACATTAATAACCAATTTTAATCAGGGTAGTCATGTGTTGTTATATATTTTGTTTCTCATCCCTGTAAAAACAATTAATTTAGTTGTTATAGTTAGTTCAATCATCTTCTAAAGTTACTAGCTCAGAGAAAGGGATTCTGAATAATTACAATGTGAAAAAATGATAAATGTTAAAGAGAGTACTGCTGTAGTTACAAAAATGAATGTCACCATCATATTGCTATAGAAGGGACATCCAGATGATCTGAATTAGGGATGATCCCTGACATTTTTTCCCTCTGAATATGTGATTTATCTCTGTCAACTTGAGGCAAGTTTCATGCAATTACTTTTAATATCCAAGGGAAAGACCTTGAACTTAACCTATTACCTGTGGCCCAACAAGCAATGTAATATATTCATAATAAATAAAATAAACTTCTATGTTTTGTGCTGTTGTACAAGCACCATGAAAGTGGGTTCTCGGGGGAATGTATGCAGGTTTCTATATGTCTGAAATGGTGTAGCTTTATCCTCACACTGTGGCTAGAAACACTCCATGTCCCCTCATCATTTGGAAACATCTCACTGAGTCTGTCCTCCTCTCTCATTTATACACAAAGAAGGTGGTTACCTACAGCTGAGAACACAAAAGGATTATTTCCTCTGGGAAATGTTTGGATGCTTCAATTGTGCTTACATATTAGGTATGATTGACATCTAGTACAACAATGGAATAAAATCCTCTTGGTGATACCAGACAGGGTACCACAGTGGAGGACCCTAAGCTGTGAACGAGCAGAAAAATTGCACATGGTTGGCATGAAACCTTTGGAGCTTACATGATGTAGAATTTCCCTCTGTATGCTGCGAGTCTGAGGATATGTTGCTTTGAAAAAGAGGTACGGACTCGCTGAACATAGCGGACAATGAGGACTACTGAGAACTCAAGAACAATGGCAATGGGTTTTTGATCCTACTGTACGTACTGGCTTTGTGGGAGCCTAGGCAGTTTGGATGCTCACCTTACTAGACCTGGATGGAGGTGGGTAGTCCTTGGACTTCCCACAAGTCAGGGAACCCTAATTGCTCTTTGGGCTGACGAGGGAGGGGGACTTGATTGGGGGAGGGGGAGGGAAATGGAAGGCGGTGGCAGGGAAGAGACAGAAATCTTAAAGAAAGAAAGAAAGAAAGAAAGAAAGAAAGAAAGAAAGAAAGAAAGAAAGAAAGAAAAGAAAAGAAAAGGAAAGGAAAGGAAAGGAAAGGAAAGAAAAGAAAAGAAAAGAAAAGAAAAGAAAAGAAAAAGAGGTATTTCTTTTGTTTCTAAAGAGGATGAGAACCTGTGGATTACTTCCAGACTAATATGGTTGGATGGACCAAGAGCCCCTGAAAGATCATCTTGTATACCCCTCAAAAAATTACTTCACCCAACAAAAAGCAGAAAGCAGTTTGGAGAACTATGCCCATATTCCCAAATATTGTTTATAAATATTTCTTTATATTTAAAAGGGGATATGCTATAAATATTTGCATTGTTATAGATCTTTGTTTATTGATACAAATTTAAGGTCAATTTTGTTATATGTATATTTCTGCTCTTGATTAAAGTGTTGTATAGTTCATTTAAGAAGGTAATGTAGCCAGGTGGTGGTGGCACACGCCTTTAATCCCAGCACTCGGGAGGCAGAGGCAGGCGGATCTCTGTGAGTTCGAGGCCAGCCTGGTCTACAAGAGCTAGTTCCAGGACAGGAACCAAAAACCTATGGAGAAACTCTGTCTCAAAAAATCCAAAAAAAAAAAGAATGTAATGTATAACTAAGAAATATAGGTTAATAGATAATCATCTATAATAGTCAAGCTGGTAGTCATGTTAGTTATATTTTCTAGATGTACAGAGATGTATTTCAGATGGATAGGGATTCTTCAAATCTTTCAAAGACTACAGAATATGGCACTTAAAATGTTTTAAGAACTTAGGACTTTTCATGCCAATGAGACACATCTGCTCCTGGTAGCATCAATTACATCAAGAGGAAGATGGGCATTGAAGAGGCAACTTATGGAGTTTGGTAGCCCTTTAGGAAAGAGATTGCTCTTGCCTGGACTGCTTGATGAACTGGACATGCAGGACCCACAGAAAAATGGCTCCTGAACTTGCCTAAAAATGAGATGATCCTTTCGGGGTTCTTGCTTCATGAAAAAGTCTGCCAGACATTCTGCAGGACACAGAACAAAGTGACTGACAAACTGCCAATATAGGTGGAACTGTCTTTGAAATTTCCTGTTTTGTGGAAAAGTTTGTTGGCTACTATGAGCCTGTAGGCTGAAGATGGATGCCCTGCAATGGTACAGAAGAACTTTAAGTGACTGTCCAGAAGCAAGATGTCTCTGTCAAGTTTAGACTTTTGGAAGTTGTTTACAATGAGCTTCCTGTTTACTTAGGTAATATTATATCCTTCTGGATTTGAAGAATTTATAGTTGTAGTTAAAGTTATAGTTTTCCTTAGTTATGATAAAAGATAAATATAAACATTGTAACTGTAATTCTTATTGATAACTATTTTGTTATATGTAATTTTACTACACTAAAGTTAAAAACCTTCATTTTAATTTAAACAGAAAAGGGGAGGTAATGTGGGATTCCCCTCTGTATGCTATGAATATCATTGGTTAATAAAGAAACTGCTTTGGGCCTATAGCAGAGCTATAGGGGAACAGAGCTAGGCAGGGGAAAGAAGGTCAAAGCCCCGCAGGAGTCAGAAGGAACTTTAGTGGGTAAGCCACAGCCATGTGTCAATACAAAAATTAATAGTAATGGGTTAAATTAAGATGTATGAGTTAGCCAATAAGAAGATAGAGCTAATGAGACAAACAGTGATTTAATTAATAAGTTTCTGTGTGATTATTTTGGTTCTGGGTGGCTGGGACGAACAAGTGGCTCCTTGCAACACTTATGTGGACATTCCCAGCTGCTCTACTATGACTGAAGCTCAGGCCCCACAAAGAACAAACCAGATGACACACTGATTTCATGAACCCTGGTAATGCTTGAGGGGCAAACATGCCTTGTGAGCTCTCTCTCTCTCTCTCTCTCTCTCTCTCTCTCTCTCTCTCTCTCTCTCTTTCTTCTCTCTCTTTCTTTCTCTCTCTGCTCTCTCTCTCTCTCTCTCTCTCTCTCTCTCTCTCTCTCTCTCTCTCTCTCTCTGTGTGTGTGTGTGTGTGTGTAAGCTAGGCAAGAAGAACACTGACTATGCCATTTTGCCTATGCAAGACTCCTACTTTAAAATGTTGAGCATGTTACAGGTATTATAAGTTTAAGTAGGGTTATACTGCAGCATGTGTTTCTGTTAGACTATTCTGATAACTGCCTGAACTCTAGGTTAAACTAATCACCCCCCCCAAAAAGGGAAGGGTTGCTTCGTTTGTTAGGGAATTAAACAAGAATCCTGTTACATGTACTTTTAACTTATAGATATTTAAGGGAAGAAAAATAGGAATAACAATGAGAGAAAGTTTGACCATTATTATTCACCATCTGAACTAGGGTTTAGCTACTAGAGAAACTTAATGTATAGATGAGAGACAGTCCAAGGCATCAAACTGTTCACACATAGACATTTACACACACATACACACACACAGAGGCATACACACACACACACACATATGCACATACAATACATGCATACATAATAAAAGCCAAAATTAAAAGTAAAATCTTTTAAAAGGCAGGGGGCTAGAGACATGCTTGGTCGTTAAGAGCATGTACTGCTCTTGCAGAAGACTTGAGTTCAGTTCTAAGCTCTCATATTTGCTTAGAACCCAGCTTCAGGGGATCCCCTTTATGGGTACTGTCTTAGCTGTCTATCGTTGAGATAAAGCACCAAAACAACATTGGAAGAAAAACATTTATTTCAGTCCAGCAAGGTCATATTCCTTCACTGAGAGAAATCAGGGCAGGAATTCAAGGCAGGAAATTGGAGCCAGGAACTAGTGCAGAGGCCACTAGGAATGTGGTTTACCAGCTTGGTCCCCCTGGCTTGCTCAGCCTGTTTTCTTATGTAACTCAGGACCATCTGCCAAGGGGTGGCGCTGTGCCTTTTGAGCTAAACCTACCCAAATCCATCACCTGTAATGGCACGGGGTTTTGATCCTACTTCATGTTCTGGCTTTGTGGGAGCCTAGCCAGTTTGAATGTTCACCTTCCTAGACATGGACGGAGGGGGGAGGACCTTGGACTTTCCACAGGGCAGGGAACCCTGACTGCTCTTTGGGGTGGAGAGGGAGGGGGAGGGGAGTGGGGGGAGGGGGAGAAGGGTGGGATGAGGGGGAGGGAAATGGGAGGCTGGGAGGAGGTGGAAACTTTTTTCCTTTTCTCAATAAAAAATAAATAAAAAAATAAAAATTAAAAAAAAAGATAATGAACTAAGGACTTGCCTGTAGACCAATCTTATGAAGGCATTTTCTCAATTAAGAGTTCCTCTTCCCCAATATGCCTAGGTTTGTGTGAAACTGACAAAATCCAACCAGTACTGGCATCTACACTCATGTGCACATTCACACACACACACACACACACACACACAGAGAGAGAGAGAGAGAGAGAGAGAGAGAGAGAGAGAGAGAGAGAGAGAGAGAGAAAGAGAGTTAAAAGTAAAATTAAATTATTTAAAACACAAAAGTAAATGGGTCCAGCATGAAGTCTACGTGAAAGTTTCACAAGGATATGAGTAATCACTGTCTCTGGATGTAAGGCCGAATGGTTATTTATTTTATGCATCCATATGATATTCAGAGAGCAGAGCAATGCTGGAGCACTTAACATTTTGGTCCTCTGATTAACAGCATCTGAAGAGCATTCATCACGAAAAGCTCTATTTCTGAATTTGGTTTTGAATAACGTATACCTCTAAGAAGATGTTGTCACATTAAGGATATTTTTAAAGTTTTGTGTGTCTTCCGCAATTTAAAATTACTAAGAACCACTTTCAATCTATTAACTTAGGATTTGATAAGAACGGAAAGCACAGAATTCTTTTATAGGCATGTCTAAATGATGAAATATCCATTTTAATAAGCATTAAGGAAACACAAAATGCATATTTCTAATGTTAATCTAGAGATTTTTTTCCTACTGTAATATGAGCCCTTGCAGAAACAGTATGTCTAAAGAAACAAAGCATGCAGAAGTTTCTAGGGCTTGCAGATGACCATCTTTAAGCTAAATACTGTCCACTTTTACATAGCACAACATCTGGTCTTAGAGTGTGATGCTTTAGTGAGATTATCCTATTTACACAAAGAATTCGCAAGGAAGTTAGAAATTTGGGAAGATTCTCTGAGATCATCCCGGTAAATATTTTTGACCATCCTTCTTCAAGTTCAGTGCCTGGGAAGGTGTGTACAAGCGCAAGTCTGTCAACATTCCATGATGGACAGGAGACAATCAAGAGGCCCTGCCCCTTCCTAAGAATTATTGGCAGTTAAAGCATGCTGGGAGGAGGGTGGTTGTTTTATTCAGCAGTGTAGTTGATGGTAAGTTGACCATGTCTCAGTAGTAGATAACCTCCCATCTATGTTCATGCAAGTAACCTAATAAACTCAATGGATGTGGGTCACACAAAACGTAAGTCATGAAAATAGGACTAGGACTTGCTGGGAAGTAGTGTGTTCAGTGGGAATGGGAGGGATAAGAGAGGATAATAGAGAATGAACAGGAACAAAATACATTGTATACATGTAAGAAATGCAATGAATAAAAAATTTAAAATCAGTAAAGAGGCATTGTATGGCAATTAAGATACATGAACCCCCATGGCTCTGCAGCAGCAGGGTTCTGGGTCCATGTACATGGACCATGTTAGCACCAAAGGTCATGAAGAAGCCCCTGGTCTGGGGCCATGTTGATGTCCAAGGGCTGTGCAGAGTTGGTACCTGCATTTAGGAGGGAAAGGGGCCCTGCACCTTGCCTGGGCAGCACAGTAGAGCAAGCCCTGGTGGCATGGGCACAAGAGTATTGGCTCTGAAGACATGGGCATAGGAGAGCTAGCCCACCCCTTGCTGGGTACAGCATTCAGTCGAACTGGTCCCATCCCTTGCCATGGCAGTGCTGGAGAGCTGGCCCTGGTGGTGTGGCTGCAGAAGAGATGGTCTTGAAGAGCTGGAGAGTGGGTTCCACCCCTTGACAGTTGCTGTGAGCAGCAGAGCTGGCCCCACCCCTTGGGCGAAGCAAGACATGCAGGCACAGAAGAGTAGATAGGCCGAGCAACTCAACTACCACCTAGGCCCAGATCCTGGACTTTGAGTAGACTCACCCCCAGCATCTACCCCATCTGAAAAATCTGGGCATGTGAGAAGGAAGTTCTGACAAACCGAAGCTGCAGGATCTCCACGATGCAGTACAGTGATTAAATATCTAAGAGGAGTCCTGGTGAGGATCTAGTATGGACAGTGTAGAGCAGAAGCCAGAGGCCTCAAACCAGACCAAGGACTCATTGCAATGAACATTAGCAAGCAAAACTGTTTGGGCAAAAGAGTATACTGGGTGACATCCTATAGCTTCCTTAGCGAGATTTGTTTTTCTTTTCATTTTTATTTTTAACTTTCTTTTTAATTTTAATTTTTTGCTTTTTTTCTCGGACAAGATGAGAGGGATTGAGGTGCATGATGTAAAATTCACAAAGAATCAATACAAAGTTAAAAAATAGATAAGTGAACTCCTCCCCGAATTCTTGGAAATGACATTAAAACCTCATGCTTCTTGCCCAGGTAGGCTACCACTTAATTATATTCCCTAGTCAAAATATGTAGAGTCTTCATAGACAGTTTTCTAAGGCTTATATTCAGAATTGTTAGTAATAATAATAAAATTCTACCAAAATCACTCATGCATCCCAGTTACCTCCAATTACTGCAGAGTCACTTTTGATTGCATGCGTCAGAGGTTCTCTGTCATCCATTGTTCCAGAGTGATCTACAGTTAAAGCACACACACAAAGAAAAGGATAGGGTGATACACCTAAGCAGCGGGAGAAAACTCTGAAGAATCCCTCAGTTTTAAGCCAGAACAAAGCGATAGAGCTGCACGTGAAAACCCTGTGATTTTCAATCTTAGCAATGTCAACTGTGATGCATAAAACATTGAGACCCCGGAAAAGAGTCAATGAAGAAGAATGTGAAGATTAAACAGAAGCAATTTTCAGAAGTCATCTTGAGAAAAACAACAAAATTAGGAAATTGTCCAAATCCTGTGAATGAGTCCATTTGTGACAGAGGAGGGAAAGAGCCTTAATTTACCTGCAAATGAATGTGTTCTTTCTCTAGAGGTGGCATCGGTGCCAGCAGGGGCCACACAGCTGGACTCCGTCACATGCCCAGTCACAGTGACAGGGGCTGGGTGACTTGGGTGCAGAGCAGCCTTCAGAGGTGCGATATGGTTGAACTGCACAGCAGAGAGGCAGCCTGTGAAGCCATGGGCTGCAGCCAGTGCTGTCTCCTGGTCAACATCACTATATTCTACAAAGAAACACAACACGATCAAGAGCTGCGAACAAGCAGGGCATGGTGAAACAGGTGTGCCATACCCTGCACCTGTGAACACAACAGCAAGAAAAGTCCAAGTGTGAACTCTTTCTTCCATCTTTATTGAAAGAATTGGGTTGGTTAAGTCTTCCTGTAAATAGTGTTGAGACTTCAAGGTTAATGAAGAAAGTCTGTAAGCATGGCTCATTAAGAACACTACTCTCTGCAGATGATTAAAACAGCTTTAACAATGGATGACGCTATGAACTAATGAGGGGGTCACAAGAGTTCACATTTTTTTTATTCCTTTGAGACAGGGTCTCATGTATTCTGCGCTGGTTTCAACCTTTATAGGTTATCAAGGATGACCTTGAATTTCTGATTCTATTCCCAAGTGTTGGGATTATAGGAGTGTACCACCATGCCTGGTTTTGTGTACTGGTGAGGATCAAACCTAGGACTTGGTGCATGCTAGGCAACTACCCTTCCAACAGCTGCATCTTAGCAATTAACATTCTAGCATAGATCAAAGTGTATTTATTGTGTGCAATCAATACCAAGAGATGTATCCTATGTTTAGAGATTAGCTCTGCTCAGCTTTAAGATTCAAGCGAAGAAAATAACAGAAGCTAGAGGGAAAATTGGCCCAAACTAACAAGGTCCTCCTGTTGTCGAAAGCTTTCTGATGGCTCATGATCCCATCCAAATGTTCCAGGAGACTAGGATCAGCAGGTTGTAGAGGTCAAAACTCCAAAAGTATTGGGGTATCTCCTTGGGGTCAGAACTAGGAACTTCAACTTACTTTCCATCTCAATGATAGCTTGAGAGTGACCTGAAATTCCTGATACTCCATCCCCAATTTCCCAAATACACTGATCACAGACATATGTCACAACCAGCTTTTACTGTAGCATTTTAAAATACACAGACCATGATGCATTCATCCATCCAACAGGGTAGTAAATCACATCATTACCTTCTCTTACGCTGCATGTGTGTGCACAAGGATGTGCGTTTTCATTTCAAAAATATAGTGGGCCTTAGGTATTTGTTGGGTATTTGAGTGTGTGTGGCACACCGTTTTATTATTTAGATTTCACAGTCATTACTGGAATATCTTGTCACCACACAGATGTGACACTTGGACCCAGACTAATGAGTTATTTGAGGTTACAGGGCTGTTGACATTACATTCTGGACCCCAGACCAGTTGTACCCCCAAATCACAAGCTCCTTTTGTTCATGGATCACTTTCTAGTTCAGTCTTCCCTTCACTGAGCTCCAATCTCCAGCAATGGCTTTTGTTGTTGTTGTTTTGAGGGATATCTGGGCTTGAACATTATTTTTTAAGTAACTGCAGGCATCTCAATTCTGAGCCTGTCATTTCTTGTAATAGCTAAGTTTCTGAAGAACATTTTCTTTTGGCTCCATTTTCATTCACATTTTATATCTAATGATAAAAAATAACATTGATGAAAGGTTTCCTATTATGAGTCTCATTCTCTATAAAAAGAATCCTGGAGATTAGGGACACAGCATCACTTTTTGGTTATGGCCTTTAATCATTTCCAGAAGAGTTCATCATCTCGTTCTTAATTAGCCATACTTAAAATCCTCTGTTCATTAACCTGGGAGACCTTAAAGTAGAGGTAAAAAAAAAAAAGGCTCAACAGATCTAACTCTCTGAATAAGGACAGAAGCAAAAGGAATCCAGCTGCTATACATGCATTGCTAGTACAGCAATAGACTGAGAGGATTGTATCTGGGCCCAAATATTCTGCCTCAGGAGGCTGTGACCTGATTCCATGGCTCTCCTTTCTAGAAAGTATAACCCTGAGGATTTATCACTCTGTGGCTTACACAGAAGATCATAATCTCCAAAAAGACATCACTGACTCTTGTGATGGTTTAGCAAGTTGACACAACTTAAGAATCACCTGTGAAGAGAGTTCCACATGGGGAGTCTCTAGATCAAGTTAATCTAGGCACACGTCCTTGGGGGGTTGTCTTAATTAAGGAGACTGATTGTGGGAAGACCTAGCCTATTGTGGGAAGCACTATTCTCTAGGCATGGGCAGTGATCTGTTTAAGAGTGGAGAGATTGTGATGATTGCTGGCAGGAAAGCAGGTGAGCATCCATGTACTTATTGTCTCTCTGCTCCTGACTGTGGGTGTGATGTACCTAGCTAGTTCAAGATCCTGCCTTGCCTCCTCCATGACTGGAACTGAAAGGTGGAAGGAACTCCTCAACGCATGGTGTAGAGTTAACTCACCCACACAGAAACAAAAGCCCTTCAGTCAATCATTGTCCAAGTCACACTGACAAATGTACTAGCTCACCATACCCATGGTCTCCCCATCCACACATTGAAGCACCTACAGACCCCAAATATCTTTTAAAAATGTTATTCAATACAAAATGTTCAGCCCTGAAAGCATACATACAACTAACATTATACAGACTAACCAGTCTATATTTATATACAAGTATGCATACTGTAGCCATTAGTAAAAAAAAGCCATAAATCTGAAAGAGAGCTATAAGGGAGTGTCTAGGAGGATTTGGAGGGAGATAAGAGAGGGATGAAATATAATTATAATCTCAAAAATTAAAGGAAATAAAAAATATGAAAAATCAGTTTAAATATTCACTATTGAGGAATGCCAACTTTCACAAAAAGTTCTAAAGGATAGCATTACTACATTTCGAATTATATGTATTTTTTTTTAAAGTCACTCTTCCACTGGAAAAAAAAAATGTCTGTGTTGAGCATGGCACACATTTTCCTTGGCATTGTTCCCTAAACAACAGAGTATAATGACAGATTGTGCAGTTTTCCCATTGTGTTCGGCATTAGGAGTGACCTAGGCATGACTGTAAATTTGTGGGAGACATCCATAGACTACATATTAATATCCTCTCATTTTACAAGTTACAGGAGACCTACAGATATGCACAGGATGCCTAGGACAAATTGCCCATTTTTAGAGGGACATCTATAAGTTCAGACCTACAGATCTTAATAGAAAAGGGCAACACTTATTTTAGAAACATTTTATAAGCTGGTTATTTCTAAAAATGGCATATATGTTAATAACAATACTTTTCATAATTTCTACAATAGTCACATGTTGAATAAAAGTTCTGTAGGCTTTCAAAATATTCTTAAAGTCTTGAGTCAAAATATATAGTCAAGATTTATTTCCCTCGTGAAAAATATTCCATGTGAGGTGCAGCCTGAAACCTTCAAGTTTGCAAAGAGAAAACTCTGTGTGTGTGTTTGCCTGTGGATATGTGAATGTACGAGTAGGAACCCAAGGAGATCAGAGAGGCCATATTCCCTGGATACAGAGTTACAGATGGCCGTGAGCTGCCTGGTGTGGATGCTGACAACTGAACTCAGGTCCTCAGAAAGAGCAGCAACTGCTCTCACCACTGAGCCCCCTACCTCTCCATTCCCTTTCAATAGGCACACTTTTCACTCAGCTCAGGAATTTCCACAGATGTCACATGTGCCCTTTGGATCCCACCGGGATGTCGCTTATTCATTCTGGGTCTCCCATGCATCTTCTCCAAATCTACTTTCCTTCTCATCTTTCCCATCAGTCATAACTTACTTCTGTGTGGGTCAGACACCTTTCATTACCTCATCTTCCAGGAAATGAATTCAAGTGTCAATATAGATCAATCTTTCCAGTTTAATTTCCAGTTTTTTCTTCCAGCTCCTTATTTGGTTTTGCCCTGCTTTGCTAGAATCTACTTAAATTGCTTGTGCTGAGTTTTACCTGGGTAGTCTGTCTATTGGATAGCTTAATTTATGTAGAGAATCTTGCTGCTTGTTTGGTTTCTCTGTTTCCCTTGATGTTGAATGCTTTGTAATGATTGTGATTGGCAGCTTCAGTGGATCGAGAGGAGCCTAGTAGATTAGCTACCCACGACTGTAGGTGCTTCTGTGAGGGTGTTTCCTCAAGCATTAGCCAAAGGGAAAGGGGGAAAGATACCCGTGGCTGTGTTTAGCATAGAGCGAAAAGTCTACCACTTTGTTCTGTTTTCCATCTCCTGGCTAGGGCTCAGTCACCTCCTGCCTCACTCAGGTGGTTGAAGCTCAGAGAAGGCCACACAGGTGTTGGTGTCCCCTCATTCTACAGTGTTTGCAACATCAGAGTGGAAATGTCCCATTTATAAGGTCATTTTTATGCATTGCAAAACAAGGAGAACATGTGTGTCCTCGTGTTGGTCTTTACACATGTGGTCTAGGAGCCTTAGTAAAGCCAATGGTCCCCAGGGTCAAACTCTTTGTATAAAATCTCCACAAGATAGAATAAAGACACTCAAGCCCTTACATAGAGAACCCCAGGATTGCTTCCTCACTGGCATCCTCCAGATACAGCCTTTCTGCACAACTAGACCAGCATCTCCTTGCTTCAGGACCACTTATGGATGGGTTATCATTAGAACTAGGCGTGGGAAGAAACCTTATGGGACTTGTCTCTTCTCAGAATTCAGTCTAGTTGTGAGACAACATGAACAGTGTAGACTGAAGTTTCTCCTAAGCAATCCAGGCCTTAGAAAGTCCTCAGCATCCTCTGTGTTCTAACAAGTGTGCTAACATTGTCAACGAACAAAATATATTTCTTTCCCATTATCTGATTCCTACAATGCCAACCCTATATCAAGGACTAGAGAAGTGAAGGCCAAGGAGGGAATTGAAAACAAACATCTCTAGCTCTTGTTTCTGGTTATAAAAATCCTCATGTGACTCAAGATTTTTGGGCAGTCTTGCCTATTAAAAAATAAGCCTCAATTGTATATGCCAACAAAGGGAATAACTTTTGCTTGTGTGAAGAAGAAATCATTTAACAAACAGCCTACAAGAAAAATTGAGTTCCCGGAAATTAGGATTTGATGGAGTGCCTTTTTATTACAGAGAAAGGAGTGTTTCTAGGAAGATATGGCAGTCAGTGGAAGAACAATGACAAGGAGTGATTTATAAAATTTCTCATGATTCTCATAACCTACCCCCAAATTAAAAGTCTGAGAACTCAAACGAGAATAAATGCAAGCAGTTTATAATGTCTTCTGTAGGAAAAGGGACCAACTTCGGGGAGGATTTCAATAACTTTCGTATGTAAGATAAAGATAAGGAAGGATTGCCAGCAAATAGTGTCATGAATCACAGGAGCAGCCAAGGCTAGAACAAGCAGATGCGTCTGCCTCTGCATCTATTTAGACCAAAGAAAAACAGGTGTGAACGTAAAAGCAAACAGCAAAGCAGACACCAAGGGCTCCGTGGGCAAAGAAGTTAAATCTGACAGGCACCTACAAATAAATCTATTGCTCTCAGATGGAAACTCAATACCCTAATCCACACAGAAGTTACTTCTAGGTAGCTTTCTCAAGGACCTTCATTCTCTTTTGCTGCAGGAGAACCTGTCTCAACGTAAGTGTCATTAGACAGATTAACAAGATCAGCATCTTCAAGAAGTCTAATTCTGGTTGGAGAGATGGATCAGTGGTTAAGAGCTCTTGTTGCTTTAGCAGAATTCAGTGTGCAGCAACCATGTCAGAGGATTCACAGCAACCTGGATCTACATCTCCAGGGGATTTGATCCTCCTCTCTTGGCCTTTGTGTGCACGTGCACTTGAACACATAAACCTACACACATATGCACATAATTAAAACCAAGTGGCATATTTGTCTTAAAACCAAATCAATCTTTCGAAGAAAGTTTAAATAAACCTCCTTGGCTTTGCAGGAAATTTTATGCGTAATATATCTTTGAGATAAATTTTCAGTCTTCCTCAACTTTCACTGAGGATACTGAATAGACATTCTCAGACCACACCTTTTTTTTTTTTACCCAAAATAAATGTCACGGCATAAATCCAAGTATATTGCCTGAATCTGCAGGCTCAGAAGAGATCCATGATCCCGCCGGTTGTCACCTGGAAGCATACTAAAGTGGCTGCTGATTTGACTGAAAGCAATCTTCAGCTTTTTCAAATCTTTTCTAACGCTAAAAGAAACCCATGAGGAGGACTCAGAATTCAACCACAAAATGTATTTTAGATAGAAAAGATGAAGTCAACACAGCCTAACAAACACAGACCCATGAACTGGGTGTGCTTTGTGCAACCTGGCTTTCAACTCTCATTCTGAAGCAACAAAAGATGACTGTTGTCAATGTTCTTATGTGATCCTACACATTTGACATAAAAACAACAAAGAACAATTATTAACTTCATTCAGTCTGAATAGTGATTATTTTTTCTGGAGATCTTATAATGAGTTAAATTATATCATTATTCAAAACAAGGGCATATTTTCTCATGAGAGGCTTTATGCAACTTTTAAGATTATATTAATTATCTTAATTAGGAGGTTTTTAAAATGTGGTATAATTGTAACCCAATAAAAGCTTAATGAATTATCAAAACAATTTATACCTACATGTTTCTTCGATTAATTACATCTCAGAAAAAGTATCTTATTGTAAAATCATCTCATAAATGTTTAGCCTAAGGAATTTACTGAGAAATAATTCACCTTTTACAAGATTTTCTTTAACTATGCATATATGTGTGTCTGCACAGTGGTATGTGCAACTGAGTGTACTGACCATAGGGGCCAGGAGAGGGTGCTGTATCTCCAGGTGTAGTGGCTGGACACAATACTTAGAAGAAAAGTATGCACTCTTAACCACTGAGACATTTCTCCATTCTCTTTGACGTTAGGACTTAAGAAAGTTATGAACAATGTGCTTAAGGAAATGGCATGTGTGCATCTCACAAGAAATATGAGACTGAGCGAAGTCCATATCTCTTCCTCTTCCAGGATCCAGTCTTAGAAATAATCTGAATGTTTTGACTTCCACCAATGTTAACAAACCTTTCGGGTACAATACAGGAGTAAGTAATTTTTGGTAACAATGATAGATTATGCTTTGGAGACATGGACCCATCTCTATTTCCCCATTATACTTAATAGGCAACACTGACAACGTAAATGCCATGGACACGCTCTAATCAGCATTAGAGATTATTATCAGATGCAAACATTCAGTTTGATCCCCTCCTACCCACGGCTGTGCCCTCTCTCCACCTCAGCAGTTCTTATCCACACTCTGCCCTCCAGCCAGCACCTTCCTGCTCTTTCTCCTACCCACACTTGCTCTTTTGAATAACTTCCTAGCTTTGTTTGTTCATGCATTCCCAATATAGGCACACTGAAGCATGCCCATAATTAAATAATGCCTCCTTCTTTTTTTTATTATAGAATTGTTTTTGTCTAGTGGATTTTTTTTTTGGTCAGGTTTCTAGATTCAGCACCTGATACGGCATGAATTTTGGATCGATGATTTTTACTTCTGTGGCTGGCATTTTCTGAAGCGTAAGCAGAGTTCTGTTTTATGATGCTTGACAACCAAATGGTAGCCCTGAGTGAGACAGCTCACTCAGAGAAGTGTGCTTGCCCATCCCACAGGAACCACTTACCCATGATTATACGCTCTGACAAAAAGCCCCAATTGCCGTGTTATCATTTGTTCTATAATTACAATCAGGAAATATGCTTCTTCTGGCACCATGCATATCCCTTGGGTATGGTGGCATGATGCTTCTGAGCTCTAGTCACATAACGGGGTTAGGAAAAATGATGCTTGTAAGCGTCCAACAATAGCCAGTTCTAAATAACGTGAAAGACCATCACCATCTTTACAAGGACACATCCCTGAAGTCAGCCAGCCACATTTTAAGTATTTTTTTTTAATCAAAAGATTATGGAACTGATGAATTTTCAAAACTAATTTTTGGTCTTTGTATCTTTTCTATTCCTACTTATACTTCCTTTTGCAATTTGATTTTAAAATAACTAGTTATTATGTTGAGAGTCACCACACAGCATATTAACCAAGTCAGTGTCCTTCGGTTATTTAGGTCACCTCTCTTCTCACTTCTGACTGCTGAAGTTGAAGTACGTTTTGCAAAAAGGAGTCCTGAGCATAGGATGTTTAATCTTCCATTGATGTTGGATAGACTCACTTTTCTTTGCTGAACAAACTGTGTTCCTATCTGGCTGAAATCTGCCTGGAAGTGGTTTAAGTGTACTTCTTGGCTCTGTAGTCCCAGAAGACAGACAGCTGTAAGACACCATTGCAAGTGGGTATAAACTATCCCTCAGGACAAGCTGAATAGGTATCCAGTTCTCCCTTCAATAAACATTTACATATACAGTTATCCAGACATATCTCCCAAATCTTAACCTTACAGAAATTGATGGCTATGGAATGTAAAAGTAACATCATCTGTTTATTGATATGGTAACATCAACTTACCTGAAGTGAGTTGCTTGGATAAAACCGTAATCCCCTTGCCATTGTTAGAAATCTACCGTTCCTGCTAGGGTTACTGAATTCCTCTACATTTTAAGTGTAACAGGGAGTTAGAAATGGCCACCAGTATGACCTGATTCTATGGATTTCCTAGGTGTCTGTTATTATATCCTCCTTTTCAGTTCTAATTTTGTTATTTTGGATATTCTCTCTCTTTGCCTTTTAGTTAGTTTGGATAAGGGTTTGTCTATTTCGTTGATTTACTCCAAGAATAAAATACAACTCCTTGTTTTATTGATTCTTTGTAGGGTTCTCTTTGTTACTATTTTATTGATTTCAGCCTTCATCAGTTTCCTGCCTTCTACTCTTGGGTGTGTTTGCTTCTGTTTGTTTTAGAGTTTTCAGGTGTAGCTGTCTCAGAGACTGAACGACCAACCAGAGAGTTTGCATGGGACTGACCTAGGCCCTCTGTCTATGTTACAGTTGTGGAGCTTGGTCTCCTTGTGGGGCTCTTAACAGTGGGAAGAGTGGCTATCTCTACTCTGTTACCTGCTTTGGAGACCCTTTCCTCTTACTGGGTTGCCTACTCCAGCCTTAATAGGAAAGGAGGAGCTTAGTCTCACTGCAACTTGATAGGCAACGGCTGCCTGATAAATACACGGGAGACTACACGTTCTAAAGAGGGAGGAGGAGGGGGTGGGGGAGGGATGGGGAGGAGAGGACGGAGGGAGGGGAAATTGTGATCAGTCTGGGAATTAATCAATTATTTTAAAAAGGAAAGAAATGGTTACCAGATCATCCCTGGCACAGTTTGATACGACTTTCTAAAGTTTTCCCATACTGTTCAGCATCTGCTAGTAATAGTTAACAGTGACAATATTCCAAAATTATATCCATTTCTCCCTAATTTTAAAAGAATTAAAATTTTCTATATTTCTGTATAGAAATATCAAAGCAGTAAAAGCTCGTAGTTTAAGTTTTTGGTTGAAAATATATGCTGTAACTAAAAAACACAGGTCAATTTTATATGCCGCCTCTTACAAGAACTATGCGAAATTTATTTTTTAATAAGCATTTACTATATTTCAATATGGGAGGAAAATGGAATCATTTTATGTAAAACACTTTTAGGGTACATTTTACTCAATTAAATACTCAAGAACATGCTGCAATTACCCCATGATGCTTCTCACAGACTGCTGACCAAGGACTAGAAACAACAGGTGTTCTGATTGTTCACAATTATGAGACACCTCTGATTTGTCTTGGGAGTTCCCAAAAGATTTTGGTGGATCTTTCTTAGAATATACAGTAGTATAAAAGACTTCTGTTTCAACCCTAGTCTCTCCACTTGTAAGGACAACTGCATGACCCTTTGTGTTTTCTCTCACGGTGTTACCTTAATAAAAAATCACCCAGTGCTTACTCTTTTCCTGCCAGTTGTTTCTCAAAATGTCTGTACTAACACGATACATCACTTCAAAAGTGAGCAACAGCCGGGCGGTGGTGGCGCACGCCTTTAATCCCAGCACTCGGGAGGCAGAGGCAGGCGGATCTCTGTGAGTTCGAGGCCAGCCTGGTCTACAAGAGCTAGTTCCAGGACAGGAACCAAAAGCTACAGAGAAACCCTGTCTCGAAAAATCAAAAAAAAAAAAAAAAAGTGAGCAACACTCTGGAAAATTAATATCTTCATTATTCAACCACTTTGTCAATCTATTTTGTGATAACTTAATATATTACACTAGACTATACTAATAGGCTCTGCAACATTTTATAATGAATTCATGTGCCACACAAAGTTTGACTAGAAGTTATTAATTGCCTTTGAATTACAAATGATTAGCTCTCCATCTAGATCCATACCTTAGGTACATGTTAAATAAATTATCACTTATACTTCTGGGAGAATGAATTGATTTAGATTATGAAGTTCATTGCTCAGTTTGGATTTTAATCATAAGTTTTCATCATGAATGATATACATTTGAATAATGTGAAATTTTAATAAAAACATTAGCATCATTAATGCCACATGAATCTCCTACATTCATCCGAAAAAAAGGAAACAAATGCCATTCTGTAATTTTGTTAAGACAATCCTCCTCACAGGATGCCTCTCAACGTCCTAATTATTTCATAATATAGTTAACATGTTTCTACTTTCAATAGTATTATATTAGAAAGCCCGGCATTAATTCTGAAGACAAAATATGATGTCAATATCATCCATTACTTAGACTTGTGGGCACACATGTTTCACATCTTACATATATGCCTCCTTTCATAAGCTGATAAACATAAGAACTCTTGAGATTGGGAACTGGTTTATTCCTTTTACTATTTTCTATTACTTCATACTATTTTTGTGATATATCATGCACAGAAAACCATCTTGTCTTCTTGATATCAAGAATGTGATATTGGCTCATGTTTCCCCCTCATTGTAAGATTACTGTCTAATAATAATACATTCTGAAACATGGGCACACTTTCATGCTGTCGGATGTAGACTTTTAGTTCTAGGGATAATGTTGCCTGTGTGCCCCCAGGCTCAGTGAAGGACTTCTATGAGTCTAATAATCAACTAAGAGGTTTGCAACAGACAGTCCTCAGCTCAGGGTGGATCTCCACCTCTCTCCTCCTCTCTCCTGTGCCTCATCCTGGATTTTTCTAGGGCTTTCATTTTTCCCCATCCATCTACCCCATGACAGAGTCACAGAGAAGATATTAGCCCCACATGTAAACCACCTTGGACTGTATTGTTGCCATGGTTTGGTTGAGGCTGCTCCTTACAGTGGTTGAACTGTCCTTATACCAAAAATGTATTTTTAATTTCAATTTTATTTAAAATTTAATTAAAAAATAAATTATTATTAACCTGGCTCGTTCACATATTTATGGAGTGTGGCGTGATACTTCAATACATGTATACAGTAAGTTTTGTTCAAATCAAGGGTCTAATATTTTCATTTTACTATTGTTTCTTTACACTTGGAGCCTGTGAGCTCCTATTTTCTAGTTCTTCATGGAATAAACAGTAGGTTATTGTGAACTGTGGAACACTAAAGTTACTCCTTCAGTCTTGCTGCGTTTTAGTACCGCCCCTTTCTCCACCTTTCCCAACCCCTCGTCATCTTTATTTTGAATTCAGATGGACTCTTTTGAGCATCCTCATACAAGAGCTGACCCTACAGCATTTGCCTTCTATATCTGGCTAACTTCCTTTAATAAAATGACCTCCAGTTCTATCTAGTTTGCCCCAAATGACAGGATTTCATTCTTTCTCAAATTCTCTTTGGCTTCCTATGCGGCGCCTTCTCTATAAGTGGAATAAAACACTGTTGTTATGAAAAGAAATGATCTAACAACACCTTCTGTATGCATCCGAACCTAAATCACCAATTCATGAAGGCCAGCACGCTCACCTCTACACTTGCCTGAAATGATAGAAACATTTCCCTCAAATAGGCATTGAAATTTCTCAAGGTCAAGTTGGAAAAATGTATTCTATCTTTAACTGAGAGCCTAACTCGTGTTTTGTTTTTCTTTTCTTTTGGCTCCCCCTCCCCATTGGAAAGAGTTTATTGAAAAGGAATTCATAATTCACATTGAATTTTGGAAGGCAAAAGGAATGGAAGGGAGCAGTCAGTGGAGGAGAAGATGCATGACGGTTTGTAAGTCATAGCTGCAAGAATAGCAGGGAGCGTTTAGAACTTCGGAACAGCTTTTTCATGATTTTATTAAATCTCAGCTTGAAAAGTCCCAACATATAAATTAGTGTTTCAAACTGCATTCCAAGATTGTTAGTAAATACTTCAGTATCTATGTAGGCTGATGAATTTAAATATGCCCTTAAATCTGGGATGGTGACACCTAATAAAATTCACCATACTGACTTCAAACAGGAATGCCCTTAGTTAAGCAAGACTGCTAAGTTCTGTATTGACTCTAATTCTGTGCTAGCTTAATAGCGATGTGCTATGACAGGCACTGTAATTAAAGCCTGGTGAGGACATCTTAGGAAATCCTCCCATTCCTTGTGTTCTGGACTAGTTTCCAGAGTGGGCCTAGATATTGTCCTGTTCACTTTTTAATACATTTGAAAATGGTTTTGATATTATAACACATTTCTTCCTTCCCTTTTCTCCTTCCAAACCCTCTCATATGCCACTCCCTGCTCGCCTTCAAATTCACCATCTTTTTTATTAATTGCTACTGCATGTGTCTATGAATATGCAGACATTTATATTCTTAAATATGACCTAGTCAGTCCATATGATCTTATGTACGTGTGTGTGTGTGTGTGTGTGTGTGTGGTTTCAGAGCTATTTGACCTTGGATAATCAGTTGGCGTACTTTCCCTAGAAAAGACCACTTTCTCAGCTTTCCTCAATTGCCTATAGTTTTTTGGGGGGCTGTTCCCTGTCCATCTCCCCATGCCCATTGGTGTCATTCTTGTTCAGTTTTTAATTCTTTTGAGATAGGCTTTTTCTGTGCATGTCAGACTAGCTGTCAGTCAACTTACGATCCTCCTGCCTCAGTGACTTTCAAGTGTCAGTACCATACTGTATGCCACCACATTCAAAAACGCATTGCTCTAAACACTTAAATTGTATTTAGTGTAAGACTGGTAAGTATTCACATGCATAGGATCAAAGTACATATTGCTTTCTCTACTAATTATACATCTAGTCTAGGATCTGAGTCCATCTTAAAGCTACAAAATAAAATAGAAACACAATCTTATATTCAATGTGTTGGACTTTGAATATTCCTTAGAGCAAATGTCAATCTTAAATAGTTAGATTAGATATGATATAAATAATTAACACTGTGAGACTCACTTAGAATATTCTAGTCATGTTTCCTAGCAACTAAGTTGTGTTGTGGATGTGTGTGTGTGTGTGTGTGTGTGTGTAATGGCCATTGAGATCCAGGATATTTCTGCTGCTTGGAGAAGAGGAGGACATAATTTCTGTGCTCATCACACTACCTGAAAGTCTATAAATATTTATAAACTTAGCTATTAACCTTCTCCAGGGCCAATATTTTGATCATTCACCCATGGGTTTAATCAAACATTCTCAGGATTTTAAGATGATGTACAGGGAACATAAGGAATGATTAATCCAGGTACAAACAACTTTCAAGGTCAAAAAATACAGTATTTCACCAGACAAAATATTCTAGGTTGCTACCAAATATCAGAAGGTAATGAAAACCAAATAACAAGAAGCTCCCTTCTGTAAAACATCACGACTTATTAACATTCAGTAGTTCATTTATAAGTGAAAATAAATTATATTTTGACTTCTATGTTTTCATTTTAATCCTTGTTGGTAAGTGCATGTGTATTATGACATTTTACCAGAGATAGCATATAACTACTTTAATGCCACTACTATAAGAAATAATGCAAGTGAAAAAGAATTATAAGACACCTAGGTATGCCTAAGGAAGTCTGTAAATAAAACACAGCAGATGAAATATGGCACAAAGCACAGCCAAAAGCATGTTCGTTAGCTGGAACTGCCTTCACCTCCCATTTCCTCTAGACATTGTTTCGGTTTCACTGTTAAGTAAAAGTCTGTATATTTTCAAAACGTCCTCATTACCTTCTTTGTTGTTATGATCAGATATTTGGCAGGAAGCACTTAAGAGAGGAAGGCTTGGCTTATAATTTAAGGACTACAGACCATCGTGGAGAGATGGTGTGGTGGCAGGAAGGTCTATGGTGGCTGTGGTATGAATTCACTCAGGACATCTAACTCAGCCATATCTTGGCAGAAAAGGAAAAAGAGAGAGCAGGGAGTGGAGCTGAGTATTAAAGCCTCAAATCTGCCCCAAACAGTGCACATCTGTTTTCAAGTCTCCACATTCTAAAAGCGGTTATAATGCCATCAGGTGGGGATTATAACCATAAGCCTATACGTGACATTCAAGCAGTAGAAGCTGATATAGCCATTTCTACCTTGGTATTTTTGATGTAGAAAAAAATACCATGCTTCATTATTGTCTTAGTTAGGTTACTATTGCTGTAGCGAAACACCATAACCCAAAGCAACTTGGACAGGAAAGGATTTATTTCACTTACAGTTCCTTAAAAAGCAGTAAGGACAGGAACTCAAGCAAGGCAGGAACCTGAGGGCAGGAGCTGATGCAGAGGCCACAGAAGGGTGCTGCTTACTGGCTTGCTCCTCGTGACTTTCTCAGCCTGCTTTCTTATAGAACTCAAGATCAGCAGCCCAAGCACGGCACCACCTACAGTGGTATGGTCCCTCCTGCATTAATCACTAATTAAGAAAATGCCCTACAGACTTGCCAACAGCCTTATCTTACGGAGCATTTTCTTAATTGAGGTTCCCACCTCTCTGATGATTTTAGCTTGTGTCAAGTTGACTACCTAGTACAACTACGAAGATTGACACATGACAGAGATCAGGGTGGCCTTCCTATCAAAGAATGATAATTGTCATTTCATAAGAAACCACTACTCATGGTTACTTCCATCATCGATTGCTTCCCCGCTGAAACAAGGCAAAGTATTCATTTTGACACGATGAGGTGTGTGTGTGTGTGTGTGTGTGCGTGTGTGTGTTCATTATGATTCATGTTTATCTACTTTGACTAAGGAGAAGATTCTTTCTTTTACTTACCTAGCATTCTGCCCAGTACCAGAGATTTGACTGCACTGAATTCTGTGCCTGATGACAAGTAAGTTTGTCTCCGTGTATTCTCATCAATCTATAAAATCATTACACAAAATATAGCCATCCAAATGACCATTGTTTTGTGTCACAAAATGAGATGAAGGAAAGAAAAAAAAAGATAAGCACTTGTTAGTATGGTTCTATAATAGTTTAAGAAAGTGAAATTTAGAGATGTAGTCACTCAAAATCTGATCATTTTTAATTTATTCACAGATATCCATTTATTCCACAACCTTTCCCCTTTATTACTTTACCTAGCTCTACCACATAAGAAACCAAAGATGGGTAAATCCAACAAAAAGACGTGATTTTTTTTTTACCTCAGTACTTCCCCTTAGCATAGGGTTTTGACTGGAGTCATGCAGCTAAGAAATTTTGTTCTATGTAGAGCTGAAACATTAGTGGCTTTCTGAAAAAGCGCTTAGGTGAATAATTCCATTTTGCTGTGAATCACATCCTTTCTTCAAGCTCATTCTGATATTTCCGTCATTATTTTCTGTTGTAGAATGATTGCTGCATTTATACCCATCTAAAGTAAGTGGGTTTCCCAAGATGACTGATGGTCCTACCAGTAGGTCCCTGAGAAACTAGACATCGTTTCCTCTCTGAGCATAAAAAAACCAAGCAGAGCTTGGCATTTTAAGCATCCGCGATTAATACTATCTCATATAGTTTTGTTAAAAACAAAAATAGAAGGGTAAAATACATGACCACATTTGATGATTTTGTCCTCAGCCTGATTTTATCTATAGAAGACCACGGGAAAGTGTCTTCATCAGGGTGATTGAGGACCGTGTTTCTGCTCTAAGTGCCCCATGCCTGGATGTGGTGTGACCCTGGAGGATGTCTATTACCTCCACAAAGACCATGGCTTCTTCTCTGGCAATCTGTACGTGGCGAAGCTGCCCGTCTGCCATGTTCTTAAAGTCAAAGCTTAAAACATCGGGCTCTTGGTACTTATTTAGCTTGTACCTTATCTGCAAGCTTCCTAAAGGAGAAAGAAGGTACATATTAGTAAAAATGACATCTTAAAACAACTTAGGAAATGTCTGAATCCTTTTAATTTTTTTTAGACGCATTCACTTCTAGAAAAAGGTTCACTAACACTCATTGGGGTATGTCACCTAACACTAAGTCCTAGAAGTCAATTCCTAAGGGAAATCACAATATTTTCTAAATCAAGAGTAGACATATTGTCCGTAAACTGACTCCTGTAAATCCTTAGCTTCACCTCTAAAATTTAACTCTGAAATTATAATGTGCAAACAATAACACCATCTTCTATCACAAAAAATGAAAGTGCCAGTATTTATGCAATGTCATGTATAATGTGATATTGCAATAACATTATTTTAATAGAACCTCATATTATTTTAAATATCCATCTCCCACACAAAAGTACAACTGATAGAGGAAGCTTTGAGCAGATGTAGATTTATACAAGATGAGACTCATTTCCAAGGGACCAGAAGTATAAACTTCGGAATGAAATTAAAGTGAAATGAACGACTTTTAGCCAAATTTATTATTCAAATTAATAGTATTCAATTGCCTGCAGAGATTTAAATTAATTTGTTTCACAGAACTCCTCCTGAATTACCAGAAAAAGAAAAAAATATCCTCAATGTGCAGATAAACTCTGAGCTCAAAGCAGACACTGGAGGCACCCATGAAACGAAATTATTCCTATTGTAGCAATCAGCGCCCTTGGGCCACTTGATTTAAGTGAGGCGACACAGTTGCATATTTGAATGCCAGTTTATCTTTCTCACCTGGAGAATTCACTTCTAAAATATCCGTCTTTCATCCACACACAGAACAGAGAAAAACAGTAGTAAGCATTTTCCGGTGACAAGGTTTCTGTAGCAAACACATTCCAGAACCCACAAACCGTCACCCCGTACAAATACAGCAACCATTCTAACGACTACATTATCATCTGTTAGGACCAATAGGTCATCTCCTGAACATTTTTGTACATAATACTGGTCCATTAACACTCCTTGAATACATTTTATCTTTGATTAGAAGAAAATCTGTATTACATACAAGGAGACATTTTATTTTAAAGTAGAATATTAAAGCTGTATCAATAGTCATATAAAATACTTAAGAGCTCCTGGCAAAAAACAAAATATAAATATATGGAGAGGTGACTCAGCAGTTAGGTGGACACTCTGCTCTTGCAGATGCCCTGGGTTTTATTCCCAGCACCCAGATCAGGCAGCTCACAACTTCCTGTGACTCTACACCAGTTCTGGGGAATTCAACCCAATGACTCACACCACCAAGGACAATTGCACTTGAGCCTATAGACACACAGATACATACACATGCACACACAAATAATTAAAATATTAAACACATATAAACATTTTCTAGAAACAAACAAAAAACTCACATAGTTGATACAAAATTACCAAAATTATAAAAATATAAAAAGATGTTAAGTACTAAATGATCCTTTTAGAGTAATCTATAAGATCCTACTCAAACTCAAAAAGAAGAGAAAACCTAAATATACTCAGTTTTTCTCCCTGTGCTAGATTAGAAGCCAGCACCCCAGAAGGAACTGTATTCTACTGACCCACGGTCCTAATCCAACCTTCCCCCTCCTCTAAAACACACTCACCATTTTTGGCGATGACAACTGAGAGGTACTCTTTATAAAAGGAACTCATATACAGTAGCAAGCTTGGTGCCCGTGTCGTCCGGAAGCTAAATTTGATTATTTCTCTGCTCAGCTTCATATCCCCATGAAATGAAGCAGCGTGGAAACTGGAGTTTTTACTTAAGGAATAGTTTTCTTGAAAATTGTAAACCACCGAAGATCCGGATCCAAAGTAGGCAGAAATCTCTGAAATGATAGGCGAACTGACTGTGAAAAATTTAACAACCAAGGATCTTGTTCAAGTTACATTTATTGACATCTCAATGCTGTAAAATGAAGTACACAGCTAAGAGAAACAGTCCCAGGCTAAGATAACACAGCAAATGAATGGAGCTTTCACAATGACTTATGGAATGCCTTTATGTTAGAATGACATATAATTAATTCATTAGTCTGGCTTTACAATTGGAAACTGAGCACTCTCTTATGCAAGTTCACACATAAGCCACGCTTCTTGTCTTGTTCCTCCCTGAACATCTACTTTCTTATTTAAATTCTAACATCCATCTATTGCTTTGTAGGTACAATGCACGTATCCTCTCATGATAGAAAAATTGAAGAGTGAGGACTTTCCCCCCTCCATTTCAATATCAATAAGCAGAAATACCTTAATTTTATATTAACTGCTTTCACATTTGATGCACACTACATAAAGAAGGTGAAGTCTAGCATTACTTGTGAGAGAGGTGCGTGCTTAGCATGTTTCAACAGAGGAAATTATGCAGCCCTTTTGAAATAATTTAACAAGTATAACATTTTACCTATAGAAGGTTAATATCTCAAATTTACATACATGTGTAGGCAGATACATGTGTATGGAAAAGGTCAGTGGAGATATTAGATTTGAATGCTTAGACTTTGTTCTCTTTGCTAGTATAAGCATCTGGTTGCTGATAGGTTTTATAAATCGTGCTTACTGGGTCATAAAGCAATGCGTTAGTGCCCATCTCATTTTAGGTATTTTCAATATATTAATTGTATTATTTATAATATAACTTATATAGTATAATGTATGCATGTAGCATAACATTTCTGATTACATTTAGAAAGAACTGGAAATTTCAATTAGAAATTGAAGGAAAGTTATCCTCAAGAAGGGCTTAAATTCATACTTCAGACCAAAAATGTCTCTCGGAATACTACCAGTGGTGGGTGATCATTACCAAAATTGATTTTGAAATCACAGGTTGTTCTTGGTAAAAGGAGATGACCTCAAAGTGTAGTTTTTGCCAGGTTTTCATTAACTAACCCCTGGCGCTATCTTTGCAAAGTTGCTTTGATTTGGAGCCAATTTCTTTTTGCTTCCTTCAAGTGAAGATTAAGAAGCCCAGAGATACTTCAACAAACTCAATGAATTTAAATTAATTAGATGTTGGTTTTCTTCTACGAAAAACTATGAGAGTATAATATGTGTCTGTGTATTCAGAGAAGGTGATCCAGATAGTTGCTACTAAACTCTGCTCTGTTTTTCTTCTGTGGCATAGATGGGTGAATAAGAGAAAGAGCAAATAAATTCCCTGCTGTTTTCATTCTCTAGCAGATATTCATTTTATCACACACCAAGTATCAGAGTGTAACTGTTTCCTTATGCATCAGTATTTGGTAGAAAATATTTGTTTGAATGAGTAAAACAAATACACAAATTTATTATTTAGGTTTTCGCATTGCTGAAAGTGCTCACCCAAAACAGCAATACCCTCTGGAGAGTATTAGATATGTTAAATGTTTTAAAACCAAGAACTGCTCCGTAGGATAGGTTGTTGACATCCCTGTTCTTTAAACACATTAATAGTAGACAAAGCAAAAGTAGATTAATGGCTAGCATTGAAGACACCTAACGGCTACTTGTAGCATGATTAATCAAAACTCAGAGACAAATATTTGAGTTTAACCTGAAGGTCAGAAAAGCAAAACATCCAGCCATTCTCCCTTACCTCTAACTCAGTCCGAAATGGTAATCCTGCCTCCAGGAATCCTCAGAATGAGATTTTGTCTAAGAGCTGTCTCTTCACATCTGATGTCCCTTTCAAGTTCTAGAATTAAAAACATGCACCACTACTGCCCTGTTTCTATGGCAAACTAGTGTGGCTACTGGGAATAAAGGTGTATGTCCCCACTGCCTGGTCTGTAAGGTTGACCAGTGGAGGTGTTTTACTTTTTAATCTTCAGGCAAGCTTCATTTATTAAAATACAAATGAAATATCACTACAGCTACTATTTGTGACTATTTAAGAATAGACAAGTATTTTTTTTCAGAACTGAGTTCAAGGTCCAAGGATTAATATATGATTGGCATACAATAACCGCTTTTCAAAAGAATATTTTAATACACACACACACACCTGCCTGGTGTCTTATTCACAGACATACAATCTCAAAGCATACCTACCATTGGAGCAGAATGGTCCTGCATAGGCAGAGGAAGAGCAGTCACAGAAGAAACCACTGGGCTTTTCTCTGCACTTTCCTCCATGGCGACATAACTTTCCATAGCTACCACAGTGTCCTCTGCAACCTGGCTGCACCCCAGGGGTCACTGTGGCTCTTTCTTCCAGATCCAGGGCTATCCCATTCAACTGAAGGGACCTGATGCATCCTAAGAAGCCCCTCTGCCGGGTGGCGGTCCCACCTACAAGGAAAACACTGCAGATGCAAACGTTCCTTCACTTAAAGACCAAACAAATAAAGGACCCGATGAAGAAGAGGCAAACCTGTGATCTGATGTTAGAGAATTGAGCAGCCAGATGAGAGGAGCAACTGGAAGCTGGGAAAGACAACTGTTGATGGACGCTAGCACTCAGAAAGATGCACCACAAATTCTACTCTTTGAACTTTGGGTTGCTTCTTTTTCTGTTGTTTCTCCTGGGGATCAAATCTAGGTACTCATACTTACCAGAAAAGTTCTCTGTCGATGAGCCATGCCTAACTCCACACACTTGTTTTCTGAAAATTATTTATTGAGCTTCATACTGGAGAAGCCATCTTTCCCCATCTCTTTATTTCAAAGAACAAAATTAGGACTATGCTTCATCTTCATTTCAAATAACAATGTGTATTGTCATGGGTTGTTATTTCCTTTTTAAAGAAGTATATGTGTGTGTGCGTGCATGTGTGTATGTGTATATAGATATGAACATACACACGCATGCATATATTCATGGTATGTACAAATATACTTAAAATCTCGATCTTCATTAGTCTGATAATTTAATTTGACAAGTATACCTTAGGAATCCTTAGTAATACATTCATAGGGATTAGTTTTTACTTAATATCTACCAAAAGGTGATTATTGAGTATTATTTTATTACTTTTCTTGGACTTTTTTAGTATATTTTACATTTTTTTACAAGTTGACCTAATATTCGCTGTTTTGTACTTGAGACTAATTTTAAGAGAACTTGAAAAGGAAACTAATGAGGGAATAGTGGTGCGATAGTGGTACCCATGTTAGTAGGAACCACTAGCTCTCTAGCCAACAACCTGGGGCTGGTAAGGTTATGAATCTTAAGAGAAAATCTATTACCATCACTTTACTAGACTTCCATTGTTCCTAATTTATAACTGCATTCTAAAACTCATATTTGTTCCCACAGAGAAGTGAAGTTCTCAACTCATATCAAAAAAAAAAGCTTCTCTCTAACAAATGGTCAATATTACAGAAAACCACAGGTCATAATGCAGAGATCATCAGATGGTGTGGAGCCCAGACCCAGTGGATAAACCTCAACTATATCTCTAACACCTTAGGCTCAGGTAACATCACAGAAAAGGGGGAGTGAGAGACTCTCAGAGTCATAGTACAAGGAAGTATTTGAGATTGTGTTTCTTAGAGACAGTGGGAAATTACATCTATGATACCTCAATAGGACTGTCCAAAAAAGACCTGGACATTGGCAATATCAATAGTCATGCTAACGTGGAATGAGGAAATCTCAAGGGGTCCTGACCTAGACAAAGCACTGTAGGTAACTACCAACTGCGGAAAGAACGAGAATTAGCCTCTCCTATAGCAAGTTCATCTCATCCTCTTCTAAATCACATATCTGCCTCTCAATCTAACAGTAACCCACAGACTCTCACTGTTCTCAGTGATTCAACATTATTTAGTGCAGATTTTTAAAGAAGTCACAAAAATTATTATCTATGGAGTTTTACGTTGCAACAGTTTGCTCTGTATATATCCCTTTATCTGAATACACACCAGACAGGCTACTTCAGTCACTGCTGCGTAGCACATAGAAAAAAATGCTTGACACATCACAATTGTGCAATAACCAGTCACTACTGTATCCACCCTTCCATTCACTCCTTCAATCACATAATATCAGAGTGGGAGACGGGAACTCCTCCAGAATTGAGGAGGGTCAGCTTTTGACCCATAGAGATGCTTGGGTCTCTGAGATAAAGAATGAAGGCCAAAATCAAAGAGCATTTCTGAATAAATTCATAATAGCTTATTAATGAGAGATTGTGAAGAATGAGTTGATAAGAATGTTTACCTTCAGGAGCATTCACACTACTTAGAAATCAAATTTATAGATGCAATGACCTCTATCCAGATTGCTTTAAATAAAATTTTAATATAAATTCAAACTTCATTTTATATCATGCATGCCTCTACAGCAAAGGACACATAGTGCTTCAGATGGCATGGGCCAAATTTGTCACCTGTAACTTCAGAGGGAGTAGAGTGTGACAGAGAGCTCAACACCTTCCAGCCTTCAGTTTTCAATATTATCAAGTCCATTGAATTGAGACATGGAGAATACCTCAGGGTGTGTCTGGAGGATGTTTCTAGGAAGTAAGAACTAAGAGGGAAGACACTCCCTGAATGTGGGTGGCACAATACTATAGGTAGTACAGGGACTATATATAGAATAAGAAAAGGGGAAAACCATTTTGTAATCTCTCTCTCTTCCTCTCTCACATACTATATTTAGTCATTGAACCTAGAGTTCCTTAGCTATTATTTATGTTATTAGGAGAACAGAGATAAATCCCTAGGCATTCTTTTTGGGTATGTCAATGAAGGTTTTGATTTTATCCAAAATTTTAGAACAACTAACAATCTTTGTGTTTAAATGCTACCAAATTTGAACAATCTTCTGCAATTCTCAAAGTCTCTCCCCTGCCCATGTTCTCAGGATATTTCTCTTCTTTCTACATCAAGTTGCTATTCATCTTGGCTTCATACCTGCCTAGCTTACCTATTTGCTAACTTTACTCAGTAAACACCTGAGGCTCAATCTCCTTGCCCACAATTCTTCTGGCATTCTTACTAGACTTTAGAGTTTTCTAACCATCTATGCCAAATTACCCTTGGCATGGGAACCTTTTGGAGGAGCTAGAGCTGCATCTTGGGTGTAATTTAATTCCTTCACGTTACATTACATAAAACCATAAGGTACAAATTTCATAGCATACACTAATAGAAAATCACCTTGTTTTTGTCTGTTGCTCTGACATATGATATCACTGTAAATCGGGGGATTCTTCAATTCTTCTAATAGCATAAATAACTAAGCAACTATAGGTTCCACAACTAAATATAGTTCATTTTCATTTATTCTAACTAATTTTTCTTACTTATTTTACATTAAGAGAAGTTAGAGACATATAGACACTTGTGGTTATAATGAAGAAATAACAGAATAAATACATTTAGTTTAAAATATGTGTGGTCATTATCTCAAGGCAGTGTTACTTCTCCCAACTTCAAAATTAGGTCAAAGAAGAAAACATTTCCATTTTCTTCTTAAGCCATCTTTGGTTTGAACTGTATTTATATTCTCTGTGCCTTATTGAGCAGTTCTTTGTGGGATCCCATATCTGATACTGGAAATATGAAAAGTATATGTATTTGATCATGTTCTCATAGAGCTAATAGTCTGCTAATATATTCAGAGAGAGATGTTCACGATTACTACCTGATGCTAATGTATATATAGAAATAAACACTAGCATAATACTAGAGTATAGAGTAACTAACAGGAAACATATTAACATATATGTTTATACAGATATAATATGAAATACAATCTTAAATATTGTCATAGTGATGAACATCTAACTTTGAAACTAGAACTTCTTAATTCCACACTTTCAAAGAGTTTAATGTTTACCTAATAAACTTATTTTAATGCCACCTTTATTGAAAACATCATATCTAATTAGACATAGCTGCATTGCACGTGTTTGAGGATTTGTAACTGTACCATTGGGTTTCCAGTCAGTCACAGAACTCTTCTGAGAAGCATGTCTCATGTAGATAGGATTGGGCTTGAAAGCTTAATTAAAGATTGCCGTGCCTTTCCAGGGTTAGAGTATGTCCAATTAAAATGAGCTGCGGTTTGATTAATTGATTCTGGATGTTTCTGCTGAGCTATTTTGTTGGGAACTATCTTCCAATTAATTTTCTATCAATTTACTTGCCATGCTGGATCAGACATAATGAATTCCGGAACTTTACAAACACTGAGTAGCTTGTGCCGTGAATGAATAACCTTTCTGTGTGATTGAATTTAACTGAATCATTCCACACGCATGACAATACTAAGGTCTCATACCTAAATACCTGGCTAGGTGTTGAGTAGGAAATGAATTAGGACTACCTATTGGTTTTATCCTTCCAACACATTTGTTGTTCTCAGAAAATTCTTCTAAGTGACAAGTGTTTTTGTCACAGAATTGGAGCCAGCTCTTTCATAGGCCAATTTGCCATTACTTGTGGCAAGAAGACCTTTAAGATTAAATTTTGATTGTTTTAAAAGACAAACTATTCACACGCTCTCCTCGATTTTATTGTTGAGTATAATGAGAACAACTTCATTGCCCCAGCATCCTTAGAGACTGAAAGAACTCACGATTGCTATCCGTGTCTTTAAATGCAAGCCTATAAAAATGATAGGCTCCCTCTGATCTTGACACTGTGGTAGAGGAAGACAGATCAAGTCCCAGCCACAAGCCCATCTAGAGCAAGAAATCAGCAGGGCATACAAGCTGAGCTCAGAACCATGCCAGGGTTTAGAAGTGCTTGGAATCTAGAGCCTGATCCCAGCACAGCATCCTGGGGGAAGACAGCCCTGTAGAAACAGTGATCTAGAAACTTAGCTTTAGTTATGTCAAATAGTGATCTTCATTGTACAGAGTTCCAGGAGCACGGAAGGAACGAGACCATTGTCCCCCATGCTCAAAGAACTACTGTGGTTGAATGAAGCAGTTTGTATAAGAAAGACTGTCATAGGCAGAATGTCCGGTCTCTTGCCTGAACCAAACATGGCCCAGTGGGTATTGCTCTGGCAAAGAGCAAGTCACTTTGGTTTCTTTGCCTAAATCATAGCTCTCTGTATTGAACATATAAAGTATATTTCAAAGAAATGAGCTGTTAGCAGTATCAGGCACATAGTTGTAGGCTCTACTCTTAAGATTTTGTGTTCAGTCAAGGGTCGTTATGGTCTTCCCACTGAGGATAGAAAAGTCTACTCAGAGGTTTTCAGACAGATAATAAAAAAGTACTCCAAGGAAAGAAATAAAATGCCTAAAAACAAATGATATAAACACACAAAAGAAATACAACAGTAAAACTGTATTTTTAATGAGGAAACACAATTACTATCAAAGAAAATAAGACTGAATTGAAAATTATTACAATAAGACTATTTGATAGTCTCTTAGCATGACTATATTTTAGCATATCAAAAATGAAAGTCCAAAAAGAAAATATTAAGAATGTGTCATAATTAATAACTTGCATTTTCAAGGCTCTTTTAACAACATAAAATATGAATTTATAACAAGCTAAAAGATATTGATGATAAACTTATATGACAAAGACTTAGCCAAAACAGGGAAAGAATTTTTAAAAATTACTATTTGGAAGAAGGGTGACCTGGTAAGAAATGAGAAACAAATACGAAGAGCCACCTCATAAACTGTATAACTCTTGTGATCAGCGGAGACATGGCTACATCACCTGGTCAATCCATGCAAGTTCTATGATCGAGTAGTTATAGTCTTTCATATTCGCCCAGCAGAATACAAGCACACGTTCATTTTCTCCCTCAAACTTACAAGGAAGAATTCATAATATCCAATCTTGAAATTACTAAAGAACTATATCTTTGTATTGGTTATTTTGGATTTCCCAAAAGATCACGAGGGATACACTTGTACAGAGAACCAATATAAAGAACTACAGCTTGCAGCCTCAATGTGATTCGTATACTGATTCCAGTATCAACCGTTGTGTGGGACATTTAGAGACTGCTTGCACCATGTGTTTGCTGATTTGATTCAATCCAAATGTGACATAAATGACTCCTCCCTGAGTCAGGGGTCCTTCCTTCCACCCCTCGTCCCCGACTATTCAAATGGAGTTTAACTTGTGTGGAAACTTGTCAGTGAAAGAATTTAGACAGGAAACGAAAATTGCAGAGCTGGTTGAATGAAAATCAATTCAGGCCTAATTTAAGAAGCTTCTGGGGGGAAAAATGCTGAGTTTACAAACCGAAATAGAAAATGACCACTGTCACATTGCAGTCTAAAAAAAATGATTGATTCTTTTCTCCCCATCATTTCCGTGGTCAGAGAACATTGGTGAGCGCAAGCAGCAGTGACCTTTATCCCTTTGTTCTCGGTGTTCTATCAAGGTCAAGGACAAAGGCTCAACACGCTGAGCATCTTCAGCCTCCCCAGATGATGAGCAGCATTTCTGAGTAGGATGGTGTAAGGTGTTTCATGAATCACACACATGTGTATACATGCACATCCAGAGACCAAGTGAAAGAATAAGAAAGGGGTGGTAAAGACCTTCTGCCTCAAGTAAGAACAAGAATGGAGAGGGACAGGCTGAAGACATGGCTTGGTGATAGACCACTTGACTTGCACGTTCAAGGACCTGGGTTCAAATCCATGCATCATCAAATAAAGAGAGTTGGGGCTGAGAACACATAGGCCATCATTTTTCATTATGAGAAGCAACCTGATATGATGTTTGGGAGTTTTGAGGGGAAAGGAGATGTCTGTCATATTGATGCTGTAGTTTCCAACCTAATTATCATACACTTGCTCCAAAAAGTTTTGTTTATTTTTATCCCTCCTCCAGTGAGAACAGCATCTTGGAGTCACGTTAGGTGAAGATAACCATTCTGACGTTACCTAAGCCAGCCTGTTTCTCACCTCGTAGCGTAGAACACCTCTGCTTGGATCCATCACTACCTGACTTCAGTTTCAGTTGGCACAAACAGCTGTTGCCCGGGCAGCTCACAACTTTCAGGTGTTTTAGCTGTCTATTTCTACTGATATTCTTTGAAAGTGAGAGCATTGCTCTCGCTTCAAATTCTGCTCTGTAGTGCAAACACACTGTCTGGTTGGTCTTCAGAGGCAGGGGTGGGGCAAACAATTGGGTAAACACATTTAATTTTTTTTTATGCTATCTCAATACAACCAGCCACTGCGAAGAGCTGATGAAAACTTTCAATATTTAAAAATTTTAAAATCTCATATACATGTAATGTCAATGAACACTGTCAGCATGCTGGTTCGTGAAAAGGAGAAAATGATTGGTCAAATTAAGATACATTGGGATATCTGCAACTTCTATTTGTATATATATATATATATATATATATGACTTAGTTAACATCAAGAAACAGCTTCCAAAACACTATTGAAATTTCTTGCGTTTCAAGCAGATGAAGCAACTCTAACTTCCTACAGACTTGTGTCCATGCAAGAGGCACGCTTGCAGCCAAATGCTGGACCAGTGACTAAATCACTCTCAGACTACACCAAAGTTAGACTTTCCCTTTTTTCATGTGCCTCAGCTCGGGCTTCCATATGAATGCAAATACTTTTATTTTCTCCGCTCTCCACCCTTAAAGGATCTTTATTAGAATAAAGCCATGCTGAAAGCTGCAGCCTTACTTTCCACAATCATGTTGACTTCACTAGTTTGTCCCTACACCCAAATATAAATGACAGTCATTATGCACACTTGAAAATACTGATTAGTCATAATCATTCCTATGATGGATGGATGAACTACAAATTAAACTCTCGAACTTGTAAGTAAAGGGTATTAAATTACCCTTTAAAATTTCAACCAGAAAATCAATTACATTGTATTAATGCAGAGATTCTCAGTCACCCATATAACCACCAACTCTGAGGAGGGAAGGAGACTTAACTCTCCTATTTATTAGTATGCGAAGCAAGAGTTCCCAGGCAAATGGACCCTTGACACATAACGTGTGTTAAACACACTCTATGAATGGAAAAGCCAGGTTTCCTGGTGAGCATATGACCATAGCACTGGTCGGATTTTGTTTGAAGGGGAGAAAGGCTGTGAGATGTTTTCGCAGCTTTCCTTCAATAGACTGGGTCTTATTGGAGATGTGAGGCCAGGGAACAACTTTAATCACTGCCGTGAATTCAAATAAAGGGAGAAAAAAAGAAAAACTCACATGAAAATGAAGTTGAAAACTCAAATGAAATTGAAAACTAGGAAGCATTATGAGGAACTCAGGGACCTACAAGGAAGCACCTTACAAGTGAGAATTTCGTTATGGAAAAGTCAACAAATGCTGACAGTAACAGCCAATCAATCTGTTTGCAAGTTGTAAGCAGCTACATATAAAACAAGGTCCTGCGGTGCTTCAACACATCTATGTCAGCTGGGGCTGCTGAGAGCTGTCGTGCAGATCTGCAATAGCCTGCTCCCACTGGCTTCTTCTGTCCACTTCCCTTGTGGCAGTAAGTGGGAATTAGAGAAAGAAGGAAGCTAGGTTTTGGCATCCCTTAGCATTAGATGCATATTCCTTGCAAGGGCCTCCCATGATCAAGTGCATAGCTCGACCTGGCTTCCCGTTGCATTCCAGCCACATCGGTTTAGTCCTGTTCCTGAGCTCTGTTGCACTCACTATCATCACTTAGGATTCTGCCATTGAGAAATTCATCTCTAGTCTGTTTCTTCTGGCCTCAACTCAAGGGTTAACATCTCCCCACACCCCAGTTTGAAATGGAAACTCCCAACATTAATCAATGCCTGACCACTCTTCTCCAGGTTCCATTTCTACTTTACTTTTTTTCATCATTGAAGGATACATGTGTGTGTGTGTGTGTGTGCATGTGTGTGTGTGCATGTGTGTGTGTGTGTGCATGTGTGTGGTGTACATGCATATATAAACATGTATACATACATATGTACCATATCTTCCTTTCATTCTCACCATTGACTACTCTTACCTCTTCTACTGAAATACACTCATAGGGCCACAGAGGACTTTTTGCTCAAAGCAAGTGCTTCATTAAACCTCCTCTAATTACTGCTGATTTTTTGCTAGTATGCCACCCACTGAGCTCTAATTCAGTGTAACCTTTTTAATTATAATTTGTGTCTCATGGAGTCTGCCTGTAAGGCAAAAACTCTTTATTGGCAAACCTAAAAAAAATAAGAAAGAAAGATATATCGTGATTTGTTTGATAGGGTATTGTAAATTGGAAGACTAATATTTTGTGTGTGCCCATTGTTATGTGAACTAGAAAGCTGTCTTCTCCTGGGAGTGGTCTGCTCGGTGATAGGCATAGCAACAAAAGCAGCCCCTTAGGTGGCATTTTGATAGTCAGGTATCATTACACTACATCATGTGATTGTATCCCCAGTTCCTGTAAGTACAAATGAAGATCTTAATTCATTGAAAATAGAACATTTTTTTTGGCAGAGATCTATTTTCCCCCACTGCCTTTGATTTAAACATCATCAAGATTTCCATTGTTAAAATTTTGCAGCGACAAAGCCACTTTAAGCCTGAACACATATGGAGATGTCAAAGGCCCGACTAATTGCCTCCATAAAGATGAAACCTCTTCGATCCTTATTCAAATTATTGCATATGATTGATAGCAAAAGACCTGAGCCGGTTCCAAGCAGTTTTCTGATGTCATATGCTACTTCATTACTGGCACCTGAAATCAAATTAAGGCCAGGATTCCTATCAGGTACAATATATAGTGATGCCATCTCTGGGAAGTTGAGATCCCTCCCAAGGAGGAAAGGTCATCTACAGGCAAACTGCAGCATATTTCACTGAAAACGTTGAGGACAATTTCAGCCTTCTCAATTTCCAAGAATAGTAAGGCTATTTCCAAGCCACTGACAGATTTTAAATTGCAGTCCTTTTTGTTGTGACCATCTCTCATTTTTTTTAAAATTCAAGAGATATCTATGTTCTTTCCTGACTGAGCTTACAGTATGACATTAAGAGAAAAGTTATATATTCCTGCTCAGGTGTACTTTGTTGTTTTTATACTCTTAAATAAGCCAACTGAGTGACCACAAGCTTGTGAGGAGACTGTCTACTAGGGTACTTCAGTTGCGGAAGCTAGTCATTACATTTGTTTTCAGGGAAAAAATAAATAATGGAAATAATGAGGACATAAATTTATTAGTAGACCGAAATGTGTCTTTTCAGATATGTCACAAGCAAGCTCATCCCTTTCAGTGAAAGGGTGCTAATAACATTGTTAGGCAACAGAAGGTGTAAGCAGGAAGCTGATGAATTCTGTTCTAAATATAGCCGTTGAAGATGTCTGGAGTATAATTTCTGATAATTCATCATTTATCCTGCCTTATCGTGTCTCTGGGTCTTTGTTTACATTAAAATGTATGAGTTGGGATCAAATAAAAGATAATCCTTGAACTTCATGGTCCGTAACTTCTGCAAAGTAATTAGCAAAGAAGCCAAGGAAAATTAAACAGATGGAGAGGAATTCCAGTCTGGCGCCTTGTAAACGTTGAGTCAATGGACATTGGGGGAGACACTATAAAGCAAGGTATCAGGAGAGAGCTGGGGAAAAATGGGTAAAGTAGAAAAGAAGCTGTTGAAGCTGAGTACCGTCTTTCTTTTTTCTTTCCTACCATCAGCCTAGTTTGGGTGTTAATTGTACATGTTGAGAAACATCAGCAGTTGGCACTGGCTGGCATTACAAGGGCCTTTCATTTTGGGGAGGCAAGAAATAAACATTTCCAAGATCATACTAAAAGCCCTAAACGTAATACACAAGCTTTAACAAATCATGCAGCCTCTATATATTAAGGAGGTAAGTATGCAGAATGAGGATATTGTCTCAGAGATATTTGAGTCTCTTAACTTCTCTCTCTCTCTCTCTCTCTCTCTCTCTCTCTCTCTCTCTCTCTCTCTCTCTCTTTCTAGGATAGGTATAATACCTATTGCACGAGTAGGTTATTAGAAAAAAGAAGGAATGGGGTACCTGGCACAGACTGGAATCTGGGTTTTCAATAATTACTGCTTGTTTTTGCTACTAGCTCTTTGTCATCATTTTTTGGGTTGAGATTACTTTATAGTCGCTCATTGCTATTCATGCAGCATATATTCAATATTTTACTTTTTTATTTTTTTGAAAAAGCAACCTACCCACGAAGAGCTGACTGTTGAGCTGTAGAAGGACATGGCCATCAGTGGGAGCAGCTTGTATCTTTGGCGAGAGCTCATCCACCTGAAGTGATGCCTCTTTCATGTTCCTTTCAACTCTCACGTGATGCCACTGGTTGTCATTGAAGTGCGTGGGTGATTGCACCGAGATCTCGAAAGGTCCATTTCCCACGTCAAATGAGAAGGTTACTGTTGTGGGTGCTGGAGAGACCAGAAGTGAGGGTTTTCCAGATGAGTATCCAATACACTTCAGACAACACCACACAGCAGTCATTAGACACAAGGGAACAATGGCATCCAAATAGACATAACTCTCCGCATCTTACTGTGGAAGGACACAGTAAGATACATTTTGTGGTAAAATAACAGATTTTTTAAAAGTTCACCCTCTAACTAATTTATCATATTGATAAAGATGAAGACTATTTAGAGAGCACAAAACTAGCATCTGTAATTGATTATACAAAATAATTGCTTCATTGATTCAAAGTTTATATAACTTAACAGCATGAAACATGCATTTGATATTGTGCTATTAATAGAAGACTGAATATATCAAAATAATAAGTGGTTCATTAAATAATTTTGTAATTAATATTAGTCATTAACTGAAAATTTGTCTTAAATTTTAATTACTTCAATTTAAAAACTTTTTCTACTGCTAATGCATTTATCAATATTTTTACTGAATTAACACTTAAATTATTTTCTTGCAAAGCAGATCTTTTTCCCAAGAGGCATGAGCTTCTAAGTGTCAACTGAAGAATTCAGGACTAAATGAAAGTATCCCAAGACTTTCTGAAAAGGACACTTACACCGTAGTTCTATCCGTATGAAGTCGGTGATTCCCAGGTTCTCTAGAAACACCCCAGATTGGGCTGTGGTCTTGAAAAAGAAGGACACATCAGCACTGAGCTCTCCATGGAATGTGGGGAAGTGGAGGTAGGAAGCCTCAGTATTAAAGGAAGCTGCATTCCAAAATGGCCCTGTTTCAAAAACCACAAAAAAAAGAACAAATTCATGCCATACAAAGAATACTGTAACCGTAATTGTCATTTTTCCACTTAGCATTGTGCCTGTTTAAAAAAAAAAAATCACAAATTTCGTATAAAACCACTTCCCTTGCTATGTAGAGAGTACAGGCCCAGGGTGAGAGCCTCTACAATGGCTGAAGCCCTAGATTCTTTCCAGCCTACAGGTTCATACAGAAATGCCTCCAAAACAAGAAAACACACTTGCATCCAAAAAACCTATCCTCAGATAAAGAATCTGCTAAACCTTGACTAATTACGTAACATTTTTTGCATCTTGAAAGTTTAAACACCTAGTTACTTTGACTCAAAAAATTTCTATAGCGGATCCTCGCAACCTGCTCTTCCTCCCATTAACGACCTTGCCAATCTCACACTGAGATTGGCATTCTACAGTCTCCGTTAGTTAAAGACCCAAACACACTTTGTGTATGCAGCACGACTGTTGTTAGAAAAAAGATTCTTTCATTCAGAAGCCATTCCTTTCCTTGCTCATAACAGGGGGGTAGATGAAGAAACTTTCTTTAAACGCTTACAAATACTCAATACAAGAAAGAGGTGGGAAATGTGAAAGGGATTGGAACATCAGTTTAGAGATGGAGGAAACAAACCAACTTGTATGGGTTGGAGAAGTGAATCAGTAGTTTAGGCTGTGTATTCATCTTGCAAAGGACCCAAATTTGGTTCCATCCCCCCACATCATAGAGCTCATAACAGCCCTGTAACTCCAGCTTCAGGATATCCAAGTCTCTTTTTCTGGCCTCCATAGATACCTCGACTCAACCCAACCCATCTCCCCCCTCCCCCCAACATACACACAGACATGTAATGAGACCTAGAAATAAATCTTTAAAAAAACGAAGTTAATTATATTTTCTGTCTAAACGCAGTGCATTCATCTTCACTTTCTTTGGTGGATATGTGCGACTTTTCTTTAGAAAAAAATATTCAACTGATATGTAGGAAGAAATATGGAAAATGAAATATAAATTCAAAGGCAGAGCCGCCAGGATGAAATCCAGCTGGATATATTGAGCTGATATGGAGAATTATCCAGAAAAAAATGAGTTATGTGCCTCAGCTGCCGCCAGCAGTTCTCAGTTCATCAGCTAGAACTAGGCATCCTTAGTGAGAAGCCACTCCACCCACCCTCTCATCAAGGATTAACATCCTCCTAGCTAAATTACCTTCCTCCAGGAAGGATAGCCTGGTCCTCTGGAGTCAGAAACTGTTGTTCTAAAGAAAGACTTCATGATGTTAGCAAAGAGAAGAGATCCTGCTACTTGGAAGTCACAAACGTGACTGTCTCCACCTGCCCTTGAAATGTTCTCTTCTCTGTTGACACTGGGAAGAACAGCACACAAGTCTACTATTTGTTTCTTTGTTTTGTTTCTGTTTTTCATGTGGGTTTGACTCAAAAGTCAAATTTCTGTTGCATGTGGACAATTTAAAACTGAGTTTATATAGTTGGAAAAAAACGTAGTCTGTGGGATCTCACCATGTCCCTCTAGCTAAGCCAACTTATACATTATCTGAGTTCTGTCAAGGCTCTGTCTTGCATCCTTTCGATAGTAACATCTGTATATTAGACCCTTGGATCTTAGTCTATGAAAATATACACAAAATGAAAAATGTCAACTTAGAGATAAAAGTACATCTGTGTCCTTTAACGTGCTAACCGGATCTCCTTTTACAAGGGGTGACATGCCTTTCTCTTAAAATGCTAGATATAAGGTCAAAATAAATATGTAACTTGAAATTATGGGATCCTACTAAATATGATCTCATGTGCTTAGGAAGGGAATGATCAGGATTCAGGCTTAAATTATGTAATATATTTTTATATTATATATTATAAAATCAAGGTTTTGTTTGCTACATATTGTATTTATAACTAACCCAATAGAGCTTCATATGGAAGACTTCAGGGAATGGTTGAAACTGAAGGACAGTCTTTGAATTGATTCCCTCTATACAGTAAGTGCTCTCAGGCTATTGAAAACAATTTATTGCTTTAGGAAGCTAAAACACTCTTACACACACAATAATACATTTTGCTTAGTTAGGAAACCCCACTTTACAAATTCACAATAGGTGGAGAATGAGGAAAGAACCTTTCATGAGATTAAGAAATTACTGCTAATTCAAGACAATTACAAAGAAAGCCAAGGCCACTGTGGATATTGATGGGATGGTGTGCAATGGCGTGTGAAGCCTCATCTCCATATGTCCTGTGCACCCAAGAGAAGCTGGGTAGTCTAAGAGAAGGGAGGAGAGGTAGAGATCTGTAGCAATAGCAGTAAATTGTAAATCCTTGCAAGAGGATTCTGTAAAGAAGGGGGTTGGAGAGTCCCTACGCTGCCCAGGAGCAGATCTGAAACACTGCATCAGTGTTTGCCTTATTGCCAGGCAAATAAGATGCTCTCTTTAATCATTTCAATGAAAACACATCATGAATGGCTAGACTGTAGAGATGAACCAGTCAGTAAAACACTTGCTATGTAAGCACAAGGGCCTGAGTTCGGATCCTCAGCACCCGTGTATTAAATTCCGGTGTGACAGCATGCTTCTGTAATTCCAGGGCTAGGATGGGGGAGATAAGTGAGCTTCAGCTTCAGTGAGAGACACCTTCTTCTCAGACAACAAGGTGGAGAGTGACTGAGAAAGACACCTGATGTCAACCTCTGGTCTCTGTGTGCATGCGCGCACACAAGCATAAATGGATACGCACAAACGACACATCAAGATGCATTATTCTATAATATTAATACTTAGTGATAATTAGCTAAAGAGTAATTAAATATTACCTAATTAAAACAATGTGAATCAGAAAAAAATTAAGTTCTTTTAAATTTTCATAACTATACAATATGTATATGTCTATAAAGGTATATGTATCCATTCTAAATCAGAGTCAATGTACTTATTTATGCAAAAGAAGAACATGTAATAAGTATTTGACTTCATGTGTAAACATTTTTATAAAGCCCCTTAAGGAATTAGAATTTAGCACTGTTTAACACTAAGTGTAGTTTAAAAAGTTACTAAGCATTTAGTTCTCTCATAAGTAGAATAGCTTTTAAAAAAGAATTCTTGAAAAAGTAATATTTTTCTTAGGATTATTGAAATGAAATTGAGGGAAGTGAGTGATAAGAATTCTTTCTTAAAAGTAAATTTCATATATATATATATATATATATATATATATATATAATTAAAATATTGATGAGAAGTATTTTACCAGTCAATTGTGTCTTCTAAATATTTATGAGCCGTTAAAATTAGCTTAAAATATAAATTTCTTAACAGAAATGAAACACCAAGCTTAATTACATCTTGTTTCATTGGAATACAAAAACCGAAGTATTGGTTTAATAATTCACTGGTGCCTCTTTTTAGCACTTCTGTATTATTTTCAACAATTTATGAACCCCCATTGAAATCCATATATGTAAAAATGAGGGTGGAGCAAATGAAATCTGGCTGGGGAGAATCACAGTGTGTGGGTGATAGGCCAGTTAAAAGGGGAGCAATGTTATTCATGAGTGTTTGCATACAGTAAAATATCCCTGCTGTCCCCGCCAACATGTTCAACATAGTTGGCATGATTTTTACCTCTTACAAAAGCAAAGCAGAGATTGCCTTTGCAATCAAAGGGCTTTTACAAATAATCTGAAGCATATGTTTTTTATTATTCTTATAATAATTTTATAATTTTATGCAAAAGTGGATATCAGTAACAAAGGGAAAGACACACACATACATATTATTTAATTTTTCAAGGACATACAAACTTAATTTGCAAGAGGCTGGAAAAATTGAATTTGTGTTGGGAAAGTGTGCATATATGTATTTCTGTGTGTGTGCATGGCCACAAAAGCATACATACACATGTGGCCAAAAGTCAACCTCGGCTGTCATTCTCCAGGATCTGCCAACTTTGTTTATGAAAAAAGATCTCTCATTGCAGGCAGGACCCCTGAAGCTCATGGACCAAACTAAGTAAGAGATTGTCTGGCCAGCAAGTCCCAGGTGTCTACCCATCTCTGCCCCCACAGGACTTTTGTGGGTGCTGGAACTGAATTAAATTTCCTGCACCTGTACAGTAAACATTTTCTGATTAAGCTATCTCCCCAGCCCCAGGAATGATTTTTTTCTTCTTTTTATTCAAATAACACTTTTTATTTACTTTACATACCAACCAATTTCGACTTCTTCCCCTTTCTCATCTACCCCCCTCCCCATCCACTCCTCCTTCATCTCCATTCACAAAGAATGAAATTTTGATGCAAGTAACCAACTACTTTCATTCTAGGTATAAGAGGGTGTATAAAATTGTGAACAAGGTTACTAATGTTCATTTAAGTTTGTTTAAGTTTAGTGTTGCTTATATATCCTTCATTCCTATGAAGATCAGAGTGACAATGGAAAATGTATGTGAGATACCAGAAATAAAGATCTTTCCATAAGTCACATTCTCTTTTTGTTTCAAGCAATTTATGTTGAACTATCCAATGACAACATTCTAGTATACGAAGGAGAACATGTATCAAATGCAAAATATATCTCACCTACCCAATATTAATTCCCTACATTAACATGTATACTTAAGCAGTAAGCTTTGAATCCAGTTACTCATTTGAGAAAAAAAAATCATCAATCACTTATATCCAAACCTAGGTATTTAAGTAACATAAAATAGATATTTTGGTAGAAGCACAATAAATAAGCATAAATTAACAGCTTTCTATCAAGCAGATGCCAATGAAAAAGAAGTTCTTTTACTCGTACATTTAATGTCAGAAAATAGCTTCATACTCAGAATATTGCCTGAGAATGTTGTTAAAATGTTTTAATCCTCTCATGGACTGTAAAAAGACCTCCTACCATCTTTCTGTAATTGCATAATACATACTTTATAGTAGACCACCACTGTTTTTAAGTTATCATACTTTGGTCCTTCAACCATTTATAGTCAGACACATCAGATTCTTATTCCAATGCATTTTTATATATTAATTAACTTGTTGGAAGATTTCATTGACCATACTCACCAAAAATAAGAGCTATTACATTATTTATTATCCAATGACCTCTGCATACGTGACTTACAATCTTTATTTGGGCTTAAGTATAAACAACCTTTAAAGGACACGCTATGTAAACATATGTTGGATAGAGTACAAGGCTAAGTGAGAACACTATATGCTAATTTGCCAGCGCCATTTATGGCTTACACTTTACATGAATCCCATGATCTGGGAGGGTGACTTAGCACCTGCCCTGTTTCCAAGCATCCAAATTTCCATGTTTCATCCTTAAACTTCTCTATAATTAGAAAGGGAAAGAGACATTCTCTAATCACCCACCTGACCTTCCTCTCCCTGTTAGCACTAGCTACACACTACACCCTCTCAGTACAATCCCAAACTGTTCCTATTCCAAATTTTTCTATATCTGGTCTCTTTTTTCAGTACAACCATGATATTAATTCTCCCATCTTACAAAACAAATTCTGTAATGTTACTTTCTTCCCACCTACTACTAATTTCCCCATTGTTTCACATCCCACTGCTTTTCTGGGTCTGTTCTAGGCTCTGATCTCCCACGCATAGCTCCGTAACTCTCCTAAAGAAGCCATTGTCAATGTCAGTGATGATCTCGACATTGTTCAATTCAGTTGTCACAATTCCTTCCTTACATAAGCTATCAACATTTAACATAGTTGATTGTACTTTCTCCCTGGAAGCACTTCCTTCGCTTGGAGTTCAGGATGCCCACACTTTTCTGTCTTTCTCACTGCTGATATAAAATTCTCAGTCTTCCTTCTTCCTCTTCACCCACTTCAAATGATCACTGTGGAAATATCCCAAGACTCTGCCACTACACAGCTCCATCCACAATAACTCTGTTTTGTGGCTGTAAACCTATTTATTCTATATGAATGTATGTCTCAAGCCTGGACTGTTCAACATGACAACACCACATCTCTATTTCAAGTTACGATGACATCTAGGCTTTTAGATGTCTGAAATTGAAACTCCTTCCAATAATTACAACTTCTTGACCCTGTAAATAGCCTTTTCCATTTCAATACATGCCAGCTCCATGTATTGAATGCCTTTAACTATTATGTCAAACACATCTCTATCATTTTCTTAGCCTTTCCTCTTGAAAATGACACCAATTCGTCAGCAAACTTTATTAATCCCCCCCTCTATACAATACCCACATCACGCCTCTCATCATTGCACCATGCTCCAAGCCACTATGATCTTTCAGCATAATTAATAATGCAGCATCATATCACTCATCATCTTCCTTTGATCCTATCCTGCTGAGTCTCGCTAAAAGATAAATCATAAGAACCCTCAACTCAGAACTCGCTAATCTTCTCCAGGATCACTGATGTTGAAAAATAGAGACGTCTAAATCTTCCCAGGTATGACCACCAGTTTCCTCGCTGGCATTCTTGCCATTCTTAGCTAGCTCACTGTGCCCTGTAGTGGCATTTCACTTGTATTTTAATAAATTAAACTTGCCCGAGGATCAGAAAAACAAAAGAGCAACACTGGCCAACCTTATAGACCAGGCAGCAATAACACACACCTTTAATCCCAGTAGACACTCTAGCTTGCCATAGAAACCAGACAGTGGTGGTGAATGCCTTTAATCCGAGAACTAAAAAGGATTATAAAACGGGAAGAGACAGCACTTAGACTCAGTCTCACTCTGAGATTCCTGGAGGCAGGATTGCCATTTTCGGATTGAGGTAGAGGTAAGAGTCAGTGGATGGCTGTTTTAGTTGGACTTTCAGGTTGAACCCCAATATCTATCTCTGAGCATTTATTAATCATGCATCATTCCCCCAGCACTTTGTTACATGAATCCATGCATTTATAAATCTATGTCAGCTATGTCCCTATCTGAATCACTGCTCTGATTTCCTCTTGCTTTGAGACTCTATCAAAGATACACACAAGCCTTGTTTACTTAGTCTCTTCAGTCTTGTCTTTATTTGAATGTTGCATTCTTAATGGTCCTTTAACAATCTTCTTGCTAAATAAATAAATAAATAATAAAAAAAGCGGGGCAGTGGTGACGCACGCCTTTAATCCCAGCACTCGGGAGGCAGAGGCAGGTGGATCTCTGTGATTTCGAGACCAGCCTGGTCTACAAGAGCTAGTTCCAGGACAGGCTCCAAAACCACAGAGAAACCCTGTGTCGAAAAACCACACACACACAAAAAAAAAACAACCAATCTTCTTGCTTAAAATTCCCTCTATTTTGCATTAATTATACCTTTGTTTTTTTCACAGCTTCTGTTAGTACCTATCATAACATATACTTTCCTGGATTATTGGCTTCTGTTTCCATGAAAATGTAAATACCAAGAACACGTCATAAGCATATTTTATTTCTCTCTCTTTCCCTCTCTCTCTCCCATAATCCCATAGTATAATGTATACTATTAATCAATACCTACTAAAAATTATACACTTTCCCTTGTCGTTGTAGCCACTGAAAAGCTTAGAATAATTCCTACTGTTTAAATTTTAAGTATTCTAAGAAATACATTCAATTTTTTATTAAATAAATGGAAATAATGCATGGAATAAAGAAAAGGAGAGGAGAGGGAGAATAAAAGATAGAGGATGATAAGATAACAATGTTAAGAAAATAGGGAAAGGAAAAAAGAAAGAAAGGAAGGAAAAAAGAAAGAAAAGAAGGAAGGAAGGGAGGGAGGGAGGGAGGAAGGAAGGAAGGAAGGAAGGAAGGAAGGAAGGAAGGAAGGAAGGAAGAGAAGTCCAGCAACATAAGATGAACAATTCGCATTGAAATAAGAGTTTATTGAGGATGGGGGATTATCAGATGTAGAGAAGGTATGAAAAATATATTATCTTATTATGTATTGAAATGGAATTAATCTCTGCATTTTTAGTGACTCAGAGGTAGACTGCCAAATGGAAGGAGAGTCTGTCAAATAGAGGAGAAATTAACCAAATAGCTAGTCAATACCTATTTTCCAGTCTGAGCATCTAACTTCTGCAAAGTTATCTATTGAATCCCGTAGATTGATTATTTAATGCATTCTGGGCAGCTGTGTTTTCTCAGTTAACTATACTAGTCAATGTGAACAAAATGAATTTCACAAATTTCTTAGGATAAAAAATTCTTAACAACCTTTCCTAACTTGATAGATTTTGTAGGTATTTTTCCTATAAAACCCCAACATAATTGAGAAGAAACATGTTTAATAAAATGGATTGAAAGACTCAATGTCAAAAAGTAACTGAGAACAAAAATTTAGAAGATTTGCAAAAACTCTTTAAAACACAAGATATATAAGACTTTTAGAACATCTTATCTGTTTCATAGAAAAATATCAAATATATAACACTTGCACGCATTTTATTAAATAAAGGTCTTTAAATATAGTTATCCCTTTAAGCAATAACCAAAAAAGCAGTATCCTCTAACGTGGAAAGTTTTGTTTGGTCTTACATTTTTCCGAAGCTTTCAAGGAAGCAAAAAACAAAACAAAAACAAAAACAACCAACAAACAAACAACTGTCCACCAATTTCTGAGCAGGAAAAGAAAATATATCCAACCTAGAGGGTGTTTTGTTATTTTGTAAGTGTCAAGGCAACAGATCGTCTTCTCAAATTTAAAGGAACTCTGAGAATAAAGCCCATGGGAGCCTTGCAGAAACAGAACCTGCTCCACAATAAACTAGTCAGCTCGAAAGCTAGATATGCAGCTACGGAAAACATGATGGCTGCATCCTTCAGTGCAGACCGAGTACAATGAGGTGAGCAGTCTGGGAGAGGTAAAAAACCATGGCTCCAAAATGCTAGCTATTCCCAAAGGAATGAACCCTATAGGGATATGCTAGGATTTATCGATTCTGCTCTCGGATATAAGATTAAGAGAAATGAAAAACTTTGTCCACAACTAAAAGTGATTATAGGAATTTAGTCACACTATTTAAAAAAGAACAATGTAGCCATGTCAGGTGTTCACCAAACAATGAATGGATACATGGAATCTTTCTATCTACTCCTTTGATAACTTGATTGAGGAGCCATTAAAGGACAAGTGAGAAACATCGCACTAGGGAAATTCCAGGAATCCACAAGGATGACTCCAGCTAAGACTCTAAGCAACAGGGGAGAGGACGCCTAAACTGGCCTTCCCCTGTAATCAGATTGATGACTACCTTAATTGTCGGCATAGAACTTCCAACCAGCAATAGATGGAAGCAGATACAGAGGTCAACAGTGAAGCACTGGGCTGACCTACTAGAGACCAGTCCAAGAGAGGGAAGAACAATAATATGAGCAAAGGGGTCAAGACCATGATGGTGATGTCCACAGAAACAGCTGATGTGAGCTAGTGAGAGCTCACTGACTCTGGACTGATAGCAGGGAAACTTGCATAGAAACAAAGTAGGCCCTCTGAATGTGGGGGACAGTTGTGAGGCTTGGGCAGTCTGTGGGGCCACTGGCAATGGGAGCAGGATTTATCCCTAGTGCTTGAACTGGCATCTAGGAGCCCATTCTTTCTGAAGGGATACCTTGCTCAGCCTAGATATAGGGGGGAGGGCTTTGGTCTTGCCTGGAAGTGAAGTGTCAGACATTGTTGACTCCCCATGGGCAGGGTTACCCTTTCTGAGGAGTGGATGGGGGTTGTGATGGAGGAAGGTCATTGGCTAATAAAGGAACTGCCTTGGTCCATTTCATTGGTTAGAAGATAGGTGGGAGGAGTAGACAGAACAAAACGCTGGGAGGAAGAGGAAGTGAGCTTAGACTTGACAGCTCTCCTCTTGGGAGCAGATGCCTCAGAGAGACGCCATGCTCCCTGCTCCCGGGAAGATGCACACTATGAAGCTCTGACCCAGGATGGACTTAGGCTAGAATCTTCCCGGTAAGACCGGTGCTATACAGATGATAAGAAATGGGCTAGTCCAGGTGCGAGAGTTAGCCTAGAAGAGGCTAGGTAGAAATGAGCCAAGCGGTGTTTAAATGAATACAGTGTCTGTGTAATTATTTCGGGGCATAAGCTAGCCGAGCAGGCGGCTGGGGTGTTGGAGACGCAGCCCCGCCACTCCATATTACTACAGGGTTGGGTAGAGAGAAGGGTGGAGCGGGAGGGGGTAAGGGAGTGGGAACAGGGATAGCTATGTAAAATGAGAAAAGATTGTATTAAAAATTCTTAATAAAAAATAAATAATTCTCATAGGAAAAAAGAAATACTATTTGGCCATAAAAAATGAGATATTGGTATATGCTTCAACACAAATAAATTTTGGAATATTGTGAAAATATCCAGCCACAGAACCATATACATTGGTTATTTTAATATATATGAAATAGACAGACTAAGCAAGTCTGTGGAGATTATTTTTAACAAGTTGCATATGTCTGAGGGAGATTGCTTTTAACTAGTTGCATATGTCTGAGGTGAGAATGAAAGGGAAGTAGACACAGGTTTAATTTGCAGATGATACACAGGGTTCTCACGCTAGCCGTGAAATGGCTGCTCCTTTCTGTAGAACACACTAGAATGAATAAGCACCCTGAACATGGTTGGATGGTGCGTATTAAAAAAGTGCACTGGGAGGGGGGCATGTGAGTTACATCTCAGTAAAGCTGTTGCCAAGAGAATGAGAACATTTAAAGGCTAAATTGGCTGTGTTTGTGACAAATCCTAAGGTGACAATTATCCCAAAGCATGTGCAGAATTATCAAAGACAGCGCTCACGAGTCCTAGAGGGAAAATAAAGGAAAACAACAGCTACTTGACAACAAAACCCAAGCAGAAATAAATCAAAATAAAAAACATTCCAGAATAGAGCCGCTTTAATGATAGGACAATGAGATAATGCTTAAATATAAGCATTGCTACAAGAATAGCAAAGCTAGCAAAACTGGTTAGTAATGATTTTTGTTTTCTAAACAAAAACAAAGAAATATAGGCCATAAACCATTTTTTTCCTCCAAGCAGTAGAACATATTTCTGTTTAAAATGAACACGTTTCTGAAAGAGTGTACTTTAAGGCTGTGGGTGGCTGTGCAAAATTAAGCCGGTCAACATTCCAGCATGAAAGGGAAGGGACACATGAGCTCTACCACTAGCTGAGGAGCTATGGAATGCTGGTGGCTGCTAGAGGAGAGGGAGTCAGTTTTCTTTAGGGGTAGATTGTCTATGATCAAGTGGAAGTCACACACCTGTGTGAAAAGGGGCAGCACTAATGGATCCAGCGGATTGTATTTTTTCACAAATAGGGGGGCATGAATTTGGAAGGAGAATGGGGGGGGGGCATCCAGAAGTTGGAGGATATAAGAGGTGATGTTATCAAATTATGTTGCATGCATGTATGAAGTTCTCAAAGAATTAATGGAACTGTAATTAGTGGATTTTGACTGCATAGAGAGTGGAGGTGGGCACAAAGTCCCGTCTGTAACTCAGGAGCTATTGGTAGTTGATAGCTGCCAGGAGAGAGAGTCAGTTGTCCTTGAGGGTGTGGTTCCTGGTCACTCCTTCAGGATCCAGTGAATGGTCAAACACTCAAGAGGATAATGAGAAGAACAAATGGGCCTGATGGGTTTTAAAAGATGAGGACACAATGTTGGGTGGGTAGGGAATGGGGATAGGTCTGGGAAGGGTCGGGGGAGAGTGAATATGACCAAATTACATCATATGAACTGCTCAGAGGACTAATAAAAGGATCGTAAAATATGACTAAACTTAGAACTAAATTCATGTTCTTATCTGAGAGCATTTTGACAGCCACAGTCAGGCACATTACAAGCAAATATCTCAGGAATAACCAGATGTCCTTTGTGTTGTGAATAACTTTAAAAATAAGTCAGACTTCCTGTGTCAACCAAACTACTTTCACCAAATATACACATCTGCTTACCATCAACTTGTTTCTTACCAATAATTGCAAACCATGGATAGATTTTTTTAGATGTGTATAATGGATCACTCTCATTCTCCTACAAACTGCTATTTATTGATTATCTTTCATGTCATAGGCAAATGCTAGGTACCAGAAACAGAAAAATAAATGAGCAATGGACCACACTCTTAAGGGATCAAATGTAATCAAAAACTGTATGAGAAATAAATCTTTGTAATTTACTCGGCATTTGTCTCAACAAAGGGCAGAAGGTCTGTGCTCTCAAGAGATCTAAGAGGAAGGCTTCATTGAAGAAAGGTTTTTATCTGAATGTTTGGTGAGAAGTGGAGAATTTTGCATGAAAATGCAAATGAGAGAGAAAGCCAGGAGCTGGACTGCGTTGAGGTCTAAGCAGGTTCTTTGTGATAGAGGACTCACAAAGCAGCCGAACAGCCCCATGATGTCTTTGTGTGGTGTGTCCAAAACCACTTAACTTTGTCCATCATACCTGGATTTCTTTATGTCTCTGTAAAATTTAAGAGGAGTTCTGAAGATATTTCAAAGAGCATTTGGGCTTTAGGTCAGTACCACTTCAGACCTAAGCCAACTGCTAGCTTCTAGCTGGGATTCTCAAGCCATCTTGAAAAACCACTTTCTTTCTTTTAGTTTTTTCCTTCTGGCCCCAATCCATCATGGACTGATGCTTTTGTATGACTACAATAAAAATAAATTGCTAGAAAAACAGAATCAGAAAAACAACAGCACAAAAATCCTACTATCTCTAGTCCATTTTTTATTACTGCTATGTTCAACAGACATAAATTTCTCTGTCCAGTTGGCATAAATCATCCTAAAAGCACACTCTACATCCTGTATCAACCTCATCATTGACTGGCACTCGGAATTGCCAGATGAGATCCAGCCTATGAAACATACTGGCCTAGCCCATACTAAACAGATAGGTCTATAGGTTGGAAGCTTCCAGAGAAATGCTAGACAAAGATCTACCCAGCCCCACATCTCCTGAATAAGAACCTATATGAATAACTGGTCTTAATATATTCTGATGTGGAGGGAAGGTTTGTCTAGAGACTGTTCAAAAGTATGACAAATTCGGAGACATCCCTCAGCTCCTGGTAGGCCAAGGAGACATAAAAACACACAGGTGAACAACATTCCTCAGCTCCCTGCCAACTGGTAAGCTTGGGTCTTTCTCTTTTATTATTTCCTTTGGTCCTTTTGTGTCTGAAGTAAAAGAAAGCTAGGTGAATCCTCAGCAAGACTTTAGAACTCAGGACTGAGGTGAAGGTTTAGTGGGTAAAGACCTTACCATGCAAGTGTGAGTTCAGATGCCCAGAATGCATGTGAATCTGGATGTGATAGCATGCAACTGTAACTATCAGAATCTCTAAACACACAGGAACACACACACTCCCTTTGCTAAAGATTCTAGAACCCTCCTAAAGAACCTAAGAGTCACCATGATGCTAAAATCTTTATCCTTTGATGAGCTTGGTATTTGAGGTATGATTTACTGGCTCTGTCCTCTACTGCATCTTACAATGTAAGTCATACCTTACATACACCATATGAAATAGTATTCCCTGTCTTAGGATGATTTTTAGATAGAAATGGAGAATTTTCAGGCATAACTATCTCTATATTGGCTTTATTAATAGTCCCCTAAAGCTGGAAATAACCAAACACTGCACAAACCAGTGAATGGATCCACATCCCATTTACTATAAGGCAGCCACATGACAACTGCTAATTCACTAAACAAGGGTGAACTCTGGGTACCCACAACCACACAGATAAACCAAGCACAATATGCAAAGTTAGAAAATCCAGATGAAAAAGGAAACAGCTTTGAACGATTCCATTGTTACAGGGTCTTGGAAAAGTCAAAACCATAGTACTAGGAAAGGAAGACTTTTTGGAAATGTCAAAACCAAAGTACTAGGAAAGGAAGACTTTTTGCAAGGGTTTCTGGGTGATAGGAATTTTAGCAGCATGTGAGAGGGAACTATTATCAGGTGGAGGAAATGCTATCTGCTTTGAATGTGAGGATTTTTCCCCCCTAAGGGACTCTCCTTGTTCCCACCAGGTTAGCTTGTGTTGTTATCAGGGGAAGACTGAACCAGGGAGATGGCTCAGCAGGTGAAAGCCCTTCCACACAACCGTTCCCATCTGCGTTTGATCCCTGGACCGCATGTGAGAAAAGCTATGAGGATGTTTTTGTAGCTTCCTGCTTTTGCCAAAATTCTTAAGCTTTTTTACATTGTCTACGTGATTCTTTAAAATATGTCATACACATAAAAATATACAAAAATAAACAAAAACAGTGAATCAGTTAGCCACATAAGAGTATGACATACTGTTGCTTAATCTAAAAGCTGGGTCATTAAAGAACAACATAAATAAGCACATGAAGGATCAAAGTTTAGCGTCATGGTAATTAAGGATGATAGTTTTTGCTGACATTGTTTTTCTGCCACAAAATCAGTTTGTCCATACTTGGCCACCATGCTTTTAAGAAAAGCTCCTTACAATTTCTACATATGACTTTTGCTGTCAACAATAATGTTAGCAGTGGCATGGACTCCAGATCCGCCTGTGGTAGAAATGGAAAGGATCTGAAAGAAGAGACGCCATCCACTAATTAGGGTACGTCTCATCGCTAGTACCCACAGAGCTCACGCTCATTATTACCTTATTTGAATCATCTCAACATTTCTATCTCTCTTACACAAAACGGCCAGAGTTAAAGTTTCCAACATCTCTACTTGTACCTGTAGACACATTTCTGGGAGAAAAATTTCAGTCTGTTTTCTTGCGTTTATACTTCAATGCTTGTCTGTTCAAAAGTCATTAGAAATCAGATCTCAATGAATGACAAAACCAGTTTTAGTCAAACTGAAAAGTCATAGGTCATCTGCAAACACCTAATTTTGACTCTCCATTCAGATCATATGGGATTTGCTTCCCTAACTGACTGCCTTCTTTTCTATGCTTTATGGTAGCCACTTCGTGCCTGGCTTGAGCCCTCCCTTTTCCATTTTCCCTGTTATTACATCAAAGCTCATATTATTGGTCACTAGGTTTATAGTTCACCTTGTGTTTTCACTGGATCATGAGATTTTAATTATTTTAAACATTAAGTTATCCAAAGCCCACGTCTAATACTGATGTAAAGCTGTATCCTTCCTCTGCTTACAAAATCCTCTTTTACAGGGACCTATATCTGTGGGCAGCATCTCTACCCAGTATACCTCACTTGGAACTTGGCTGGAACACCACAACTTTAAGTGTACAGATTTCCACATAGTGAAGAGGAGTGAGATTGTTCTGCAGCCATTGCTCTTCCAATAGGAACATTTTTACAAAGGACTTCATGTGGAAACTCATCCTTGGGCTCTGCTACAGTGTGAGTATGAAGTGTCTTCTCCAGAGGCCTGGATCGGAGGATTGGTGCTTACTTAGAATCAGTCCGTGGTAGTGAATGGATTAGGGGGGTTCTGACTTGTTCAATGACTTCATCCATTGATGTATTCATAATTTGATGATGTTATTGGAAGATGATGAAAACTAAGGAGAACCTAGGTGGAGGAGTAGACTGTGGTGGGTGGACCTTTAAGGATGTACTTGGTCCCCAGATTTCTCCTCTCTCTTCCTGACTCCTCTCTGTCTCCATCTTTCTGCTTTCTGACACCATGGGGTAAACAAACTTGTTCCACACCTCTCTCCTTTGACTTTTTGCCTCACTGTAGCATAAAAGGAAGAGGGCCAACTGACCACAGACTGTACCTCCTGAAACCAGGAGCAAAAATACTCTTCCCTATTCAAATGATTTCTGGCAATGTGCTTTACAGCAGCTTTGAAAATCTGCCTAATACAGGGCCTCATGGGGAAATGACCTCACCTCACAAACCATAGGAGGCAAAAGGACTAAGTATTCAATAACAGCTTAATAAGTCAGAAGTTAATTATCAGGCCTCAGAAAACTACAAACAACATATACATCTATACTGCCAAGATTGCTTTCGTCAGTATCCCCTTATTCGTACTGTTTAACTTCCAGTTTCCCAATGTTAGCAGGTTAGACACTTTGACCCTAGAATCTTTGGCACATGACAGACTAGTGTACTGTTAGATACCTGCTACCATATTGTACCTCTCCCCCAGATGATGCTAATAGCTTACATTCCAGAACTATGACAACCAAAACATATCAACTAGGAAAGAGCAGGGAAAGCTTGCCTTGGATGGAGACTCATTCTAAGTCAAAAAAAATTTTTTTAATTAAATTTAAAAGTGTAGACATTGTTGCATTTATATGTGTACTATGTATTTGTTTCTCTCTGTGCGTGCATGTGTGTGTGTGTGTGTTTAACAATTCAGCAAGAAAGGTAGGTAAGGAAATTCTAAGGATTGGGGCTGGAGAGATGACTTGGAAGTTATGAGTACTTATTGTTCTTGTGGAGGACGCAGGTTTATTTACTAGCACCATGTGGTTGTGTGGTTGGTCACAACCGGTAACTCCATTCCAGTAGTTCTGGAGTCCTTTTTCATACTCTGCAAGCAACAAAAATTAATTTGCTGTGCATGCACACATGTGCGTGTGCACAAACACACACACACACACACACACACACACACACACACACAAGGTCCCATGCAGATGCATGCACACAAAACACTCACATTCAATAAACTCTTTTTTAAAATAAAATCTTTCTTTGAAAGAAAGAAAGGAAGGATCAAAGAAAGACAAAAGAAAGAGAGGGAGGGAGGGAAGGAAGGAAGGAGGAAAGTCTAAGGGATTAAATTAGTAGTGACCTCAGTAGAAGCCCACCTGATTCCCAGAAACTGTGGCATGGTACATGCAGTAAGAAAGGAAGCCTGGCTGATTGCTGCAGCATTTTGATCTAAGCATGCAGTGACAGGGCAGGTGATCTACAGAAGCACTTCTCTGTTGCCACAAAATATTGTTGTACTCTCTGGATGCATGCTGACTTTACGACCTCATCTCTCTGCTCATAATTTTTTCCCTCCAGGAAACATCCTTATGTAGGCTTCATATGAGTGTGGGATGGAGGCAGGGGTAAGGCTGATGAACGCCAGAAATGGTGGCTAGAATAGCAGCTTTATAGAATGCATATGTAATGTTTATGGGCCAGGAACATCTTTGCCTTTTTAACTAAGCAACTTTGCTACGCATCTCTCTACATCAACCGAATGTCACATCTTTCCTTCTTATGTGGAACTCCCGCAATAAAATTGTATTTTAGGGTGCACATTTAATGCAAACAAATATTTTTTTTCTATTTCCATTTTAATTTCTGCAACTACTAAAAGCATCCATAATGAATGCATCTACCTCTGTGATAACTGATTTTGAAGAGGAAGTGGTTCAGACTTAGTTGACTCCCCATGGGTGGCCTTATCCTCTCTGAGGAGTGGATGGGGATGGGGAGAAGGTTGGGGGAGCTGCAGGAGGAGAGGGAGGAGGAACTGGGATTGGTATGTAAAGTAAGAAGATTGTTTTAAAATTCAAAAAAATCTCTGTTCTTTTCATTTCCTGATGAAAAACAAATATTTAGGTATGCGGGGGGACATGCACTGTGTGTACATACATGTGTATGTATATGTGTGAGATTAACTACTTCTAAATTTCAATATCCTACTTTAGAACGGTAACACTTTGAATATACAAAGCAGAAGTCCAATTTTTGAAAGTCAATTCACAGACATATAAACTGAAAAAGAATAGAGATTAAAGGTTGAAATATACATTTGATCAAACTGACATCTGCTTCAATTGATGTTCTTATCCTACCCCAGGCTTACCGGTAGGAAGTACACATGAATTTCTAACCATTTTGATGGCACTGATTCTTCCTCAGCAAATACAGATGTGGAGAAATGCAGAAACGCTGGAATGCATCTATGGACCAATCAGTTGGGCAGCCCATGGTTTCTTTACCTTTCCCAAGGCAAAGAAGGGTGGCAGGAGGAGACTTGTGGCCAAGCCTCATGATCTGAGTTGATTCCTTGGTACTCACATGTTGGTAGGTGAGAACAGATTCTCTCAAGTTATCTTCTGACCTCTACATACACTTTGCAGCCCATGTCCCTCCCTCCACCCTACACACATCCGTATGCATACAATGAGCGTCATTAACAATTCATTACATCTCATGGGATATCTTGACAGAGTTCTGGTTCAATTACCCTGTGATAGACACACACTGCTTAAGCAAACAGACTTTCTTCTGGTTAAGTTCACACATTGGGACCACTTACTGTCTCCCCGGCAGAGCAGAGGTCCCAGTTTATAGGCAGCTTCTGAATGGGGGCGTCCTGTGTCCGTAATCACTATCTTAGTGACCGGCAGATGTTCTTTATAGGAGAGGAATCCAGTGTCATTGGTCCTAAAAATAAACAGGAGCAGCAACGAAATCCTTCAATTATGATGATGAGCGGAATTCTAAATTAAGCCATGATTTTCCTGGCACTTCTAAATGAAGACCTTCCTGCTAAGTTTGGACAGTGACAAAATAAAATCCAATCACTCATCTTAGCATATGAAACATGGTGAGATGTTAGCTAGTCTCTCTTGTAGGCATTAAAGTCTAGACTACAAAATATAACGTAGGTTAAGATTAGAATACAATGACTTTTTGGGTGGAGACCTTCCTCCTGGCTCACCGGCCCTCTCTCATTCTAGGGAGTGCTCATCCATGGACTAGTGGTAGATTCTAGGTCAGGGGTAGTCATTGTCTTCATTGTGTACCCACTACCGAGCTCACCAGGATCTCATGAAGAGTTCTAAACTCACAGACACACAGATGGCCCTGGTTTAACTCAGCAGTCATGAAATAAAATGAAAGAACAGGAATGTGGAGAAAGGGCTTCCTTGTGAGGAGAGGGGTTGACAGGAGGAAGCAGGAGAACAATCAGAATGCAGACAAGGCATGTAAGAAAGCTAAAAATAAATAAATAAGGTGTCCATATCACTATTTCTAAAGCAGACAAAAGTTTAGAACAGTGGCTCTATTTTTTAATCAGGTGGAAAGTTTTTAATCATTTTGGTGAAATGGCTAATTTTCTGACTCTTGGCGTGCTGATTTTTAGGCAAAGTTGCTTAGTATTAGTTCATTTTTTTCCTCTTATGATTTATTTACATTTTTGCTTTGTTTTTGCTGCTGTTGTCTTGTACTTATTGATCAACTCCACATTCCTCTATAGTCAACCCTATCTTCTCTATTCATTTTTCAGATAAAACTTTGTTCACTGAATTTTACTATTTCCTTAAATGGGTTATAAAATGCACCCATGACTTTTGCAGTCTACTTATATTTTATACTATATAACAATGTGTAGTATCAGAAGCTCTCCATGAGATTGTTTAACAGTCCTATATGCACAGAAATACACACACAAACTTTTTGTGAGATTAGGGCAATCTACTTTAAATGTATATTGTAAACTTTGCGACGTAACTAAACAGAGAAATTTACTTTTGTATTTAAGGAACATCGGAAAATTTATAATTTCTAGTGCTCTTCATTTCTTCCTAAATTTTCCTAAGAAAACTTCCTGAGTTTTCTTCCTAATGTTATTTCCTTTTATCCCAGAAAATTTGTTACAATTATTTTCATTTCCAGTGTTAATTTGCCATTCTAAAATGTGCACTTGGTCCTTTAGTGTAGTTCGCTTTTATTTACAATAAAATTCCCTCTTCACTCACTGTGGATATTTTTACCTTTAGATTTTCAAACATGTTGATAATGTTAGCCTTAAAGATTTCAGCTACAAATTTTAAAAGGTGGCCAAGACTTTGTTTACAACAACCTCACTCAATGTCTTGATTTTATCTGGATGTGCACTTTCTTGAAATATCCAGGAATGTGATAGTGTTCTCGATAATGTAGGTGAATGAGTCAAGAAATACTCGATTTTTATTTTGTTCCTTCCACATTTTATTTTTTCTCATGGGTATCTAAGTAGAAGCCTATGATTTCTGCCTTCCCAGGGTTCTCTACGGCCACCTCGCTCTGGATTTTCAGTCTTCCCTCTCAATTTGACGAGCATGGTCTTTGCAGTAAAGACGTGAACTTTTGATACTCTTGCCCTAAACTAAAGGATTTTCAAAGCAAATATCAGAGACTTAACAGCCCAGATCTTTTTCTCCTCCAGCAATAACTGGGAATGGCCTGTTGCTTGCTCAGTTTTCTGTCTGTGGCTCTCCCCTTGGCCCTAGAAGCTCTCCCAAATTCACATGCCCTTTGAAAGGTTGAGGATCCAGCACAGGAGCTATGCAGCAGACTCGTTAAAAACAGCCTTCTTGTTTCTAGAAATTACCCTCTCCTTCAACTCCCAGTCACTCTGAACAACCCCAAGTCTGCCTCCTAAAACATTTATAAAAATAATACAGAATTCCCTTGGAGTTTAGGCTCCTAATGGCAAGACACAGCTGGTGCTTTGAAGGAAATGAAATTTAAATCTAGGTCCCATTCTCCCTGGTTCTTTTATTTCGACCAATCCTGGAAGCCCCTATTGAAGTCTGAGTCTACCACTCTCCCATCAACACACACACACACACACACACACACACACACACACACACATTAAGATTTATCATTTGTTTTAATTCTATGTAATAAGTATTTGTTTTGATGTATGAAAGCCCACCACAAGTGTACCTGGTGCCCTTGGGAGCCAGAAGACAGCAATGCATCCCCGGCACTAGAGTTAGTCATTAACTACCAGGTAGACACTTGGAACTGAACTTAGATGGTCTGCAAGAGCAGCAACTGTTCTTAACTCAAATATTTATTTATTACATTTATTATTATTATTATCATTACAACATTCATCTATTTAAACTCTGTTTAAGAAATGCATGCCTTGGCATGTGTGTGAAAGTCAAGGACAGCTTGCAGCAATTGCTTCTCTCCTACCTCCTCGTGAGTCACAAGGACTGAAGTCAGGTCACCAGATTTAACAGATAAGTGCCCTTATCTGTTGAGTCCTCTCTGCAGAGCACCAGATACTTATTTTTGTAATATTTTCCTGTGTCTGTAAAAACATAGGTTTTTTTTGTGTGTGTATACATATAGACATATATGCTTATTCACCTATAAGCTGAAAGGAATATGAGATGTTTTAAACTCTTTTTTTTTAAAAAAAAACTAGTTTTAATTAGTAATGTGTTGTGAAGACACTTAGGGTTTATCAGTGGTGTTTAGGTTAATTTTTTGTTGTTGTTCAGCAATATTAATAACATTTACCCATTTACAATTACAGCTTTCAGTATGTGAACAATTTTCCTGAATATATTAAGAAAAAACGGTTATTATTCAAAGGGAGTAAATATCTGTTCTTACAGAATTCCATACAATGTTTTTGATCATATTCACCCTTCCTCCATGTTCTGCCAGACCACCTTCTTCCTTAATGTAGAATTTGGGTGAGAGAAATGATACTCTTCTTTTTCTTTTTATTAAAAATTTCCACCTCCTCCCATTCCCCTTTTCCTCCCCCTACTCCCACTCCTCCACCCTCTCCAGTCCAAAGAGCAGTCTGGGTGAGAAATAATATTCTTCCTATAAAAATTCAATCAGAGCTCTATGATTCCTTATAGGTTCTGCTTAGAAAAATACTTTAGATTTTGAAATTCCTAAATGTCATAGATTTCATTTTGAAGATATTATCCATATAACATTTTTTTTTCTGGTATACTTTATCCTTTAAAAATATAAAAGGAATACATGCTAAAACAATTGCTCAGAACTATAATAATGCAAAATCTACAAATTCGTGCTTCTGAAGTTTGCAGCCTATGTTAATGAGATGTGCTTTGGTAATTGGTTACATAATACTGCAGAAACAGAAAGGGCTGTTATTTACACTGAAAGGATCTTTGGAGAATCGCAACTCTCATGTCACAGACACATTGGTTTTCTCATACGATAAAAATAAATTAAACAAAATATGTGGTCCACTGTTATAATAGCTTCTGAAATCTTGCTATCTTAACCTGTAGAATTGGAATGACTGTACCATGTATCATCCAAACATAGTTCTACCTAATTCTTTCCTTCGCATTCACCTAGCTGTATACCCTTTATGTAATTGAAAGGAAAGTTACCATTCGCTCCTGTCCGCATCGCAGTTGCAGTGATATTGAGCATCTATGCAGTTGCCTTCCAAGCCACAGGTGCACTTCTGAGGCACAGGCAGGGAACCTCCCCAGTAGGTCTGTGTTTCATTGGTTCTTCCCACCCACCAGCTCCGAGGGCTTCCATCTGAAAGACAAGTAGGAGGGATGAATCATCTTCCTCCATCTTAGAGCATTGTTCCTTCTTCCTTAGTCATTAACAGTAAAGGTGGCCTTGAGGAGTCAGAGGGAGGAAAGGAGACAGAGACAGAGAGAGGGAAAGAGATGGAGACACACGGAGAGGGAGGAAGAGACAAAAACACAGACAGAAAGGGACTGATTCGGTGGAATTATGCCCTCAGCACTGTAACTGACAGCATTTGGGAAGAAAATCTTACAAAACACTTGAAGTCCCTTTTTTAAAATGCCAGTTTATAATCATTAAAAATCATTATGTATTCATTCTTCATGAGTAAGTGTTCGTGCCTGCACAATTGAAAATACATCCTATGCATGCAGGTGTCTAGAAGGGGTCATCAGAGCCTCTGAAACTGGAGCTGCAGTTCATTGTGAGCCACCTTATGTGGGTGCTAGGAACTGACTAGGTCTTCAGTGTGTGCTCTTTGCTGCTGAGCTCGCTCTCCAACCCCTTATTATCAGTTCTAGATAAACGATACATTGTTCTTTAAATAGAAACCATCAGTCCACATTTAATCATAAGAGAGAGTTCTCACAACTTTTTAAAAAAAATAATATTTAAAAGAAATTGGCATCAAAATATGAACTGTGGTAATTAATATAGTGAAATAAAATTGATTCTAAGTCACAAAACGCCCATCCAAACATTCTGGAATGTTATAGAAAGGCACTGATTTGTCTCCATATATTTATCGGTTAAAATATACTAGCTGTTTATTAGACATCAGGCATGGAATAGCAATCCTTTGTCATGATTTAGTATTTATCTGGAAGTCTGTATTTTCTCTTCCATTTACTGGCTTGGCTATTTATTTGAAGACTAGAGAAATAATACTGAAAAAGCTTCATGCCTGAAGCGAATATTACAGTTAAAAAAGTTTCCCCTAGCTAAACGCATCTCTTTCTACGATAAATGTTCAGCTACCAGCTCCTTCCCAAAGCCAAGACTAAACACGATGCCAAGGAATTCAAGCAAGGAGAAGACAGAACATTTAGCAGAGGATTTGGGGAAAGGGAGGTGAGGCATGCAGGCAATCCATCTCAGGGGAGAAAAAAGTTCTAAGGAAAAGAATCATAGTGTCTGGAGACACAGAGCAAAAGAAGAACACAAGCAACATCAAATCGCTCAGCTCCCCGCGAAGGAGCGGGCATTTTCCTCTTGACTTTCAAATCTTTACGTTGTCACCATCATTCCCACGGGGGCTCTGCAGCTTTTGCTCATTCATATGTTACTCGCTAATACAGCACCTATTTTAACCTACTATTAAGTAGACCTTCTGCGAATACTGACGGCTTCTCTCCCAGCATCAATACTAACACCCACCATGTTTAAGTAAAGAAAAAAAGGGGGGGATGAGGAAGCTTGTGTTACGTGATGCTGTTAACCTCAATACTCTACTTCTAGCTTGATTAACGTACAACTCATCAACAGTTAAGCCTACTTGAAAATTTTTCTAGGAATATTAAGGCACACTGCTTAAAATATTTTATGTTCATAGGTTGAGGAAAAATAGATTGCTATCTTTAAAGAAACTAAATCGTATTTTACAGTTATATTTCTGATCTTTACTACAGAAGATACTTTGCTGAATACTTTGTATATTACATACATAATATACATATTATACACACACCCATATATATATATATATATATATATATATATATATATATATATATATATATAGTGTTGAGTACCTGTATGCATATGGAGGTCAGAGAAATCTATGAGGCTTAGTGGCAAGTGCCTTAGCCTACTAAATCATTTCACCAGCTTTTGCCAAATGTTTTAAAGTCATCAAATATGTTTGGGTTCATTCTTGACTTACTGAAGAGTCACTAATTTAAATAAATGTATACATGAATTTTTAAATATACAAGAAACATTTTTTAATTAAAATAAAATCATGTGAGCAGATCAGGGTGAAACATGGCATCTCCCATAGAATTCTTTTCATTGCTATTTCATAACTGTAATTCAGGTACTGTTTTGGATCATAATGCAAATATCTGGTATGTGACCATTGTGAAAGGGTTGTTTGACCACCAAAGGGGTGGTTACCACAGGTTGAGAATTGCTGATCTAGAAGAAAAGCTTCCAAAGACACCTGTGAGGAAGTATATAGATTTGGTGAGCTTCTTGACTATGCTTAGCATGCATTTTCTCAGTTAGGTTAACTGATATGGGAAACCCACAACCATAAAGATGGGAGACATCATTTTCTGGGCTTAGTTCTTGGGCTCACACAGTGGAGGAAGCCAGCTGAGGGCCAGCATCCAGCATGTCTGCTGTCCATCGGGGGGGGGGGGGTGATGCTCCCACCAGCTATTAGGACTCGCCATCACCATGACTGCACTCTCAAACTGCGAGCCAGAATAAACCCTTCCTTCCCCTAACTTGCTCTCCTCAGATTATTTTATCATAGCAATAGGGGAAACAACTAACACGGGTGGTATAGTCTCAAGTTTGGCTGCAGCATCTTAGAAGGTTCTGCTGGTACCGAAGGTGTTGAAGATCCTCCTCCGTACTTTCCAACCTGCTTTTTTATCACCTTGCCCATCCCATCTGTTGGTTTTCTTAGCATATGACTCATTTGTGCTTTCAGTAATTTTCTTCCCTTATGTGTAGTTTTCAGATTGATTGAGTTGAAGTTAATACATGGAAATTGTACCAATACATTGAGAGCTAACTATCATAACTATCACTTTACCTAGGTACATGCATGTGTGTTTGTGTATGTACTGAACATATCTTTTCTCCTAGTAAATTTCAAACACAACTTATGATATTATTAACCATCTTTACCACACTGCTGTAACTTAAGAGCCTAGCTGTAACTCACCTTGTGGCCCCCTGCTCTAAGTTCCCTCTTGTTTTTCAGTAGTTACTTTTCCATTCTCTGTTTCTATGAATGCAGCCTTTTCAGGTTCTATATACGATTAAGATGATGTAGTATTTGCGCTCTTGTTTTTGGCTTGTTTCACTTTGCATAACGACTTCTACCATCTCGGCGAGATTTCCAGGACCACTGCAGAGTTATTCAAGATAGCTAGAGCACACAGAAGTCTAATTGTCCACTTAGGGTGGGTTGCACAAAGAAGATGGGTTATATAAACAATGGAATATTATCCAGTTTAAAAAAAAACAAAAAGCAAAAAGGAATCTTGCCATGTGTGATGAAGACAAACACACAGAGCATTATGCGATGTGAAATAGCATAAATAATAAAATATGAATAATATGCATATTTTCATTGTAATCACAAAGAATGGCAGAGAATGAAAAGGGCTCTGTTCATGTATGTTTCGTGGTGTGTGCCAATCGAGCCAAACACTACCACATGCCGGCCTGTGCTGGCAGCACCTTGCTAGAAAAATTATCTTCTTGATGAATTAGGGCTTATCCACCCCAGATTTGTGTCTGGTCAATGAGAGACCTAGAACAGGAAGCTAGCTCTCTCCTCATATCTAAATAACTCTTGTGATTTGCGCTCAACAACCTGGCTCTTCTTCATAGACAGAGTTGAATTGTCAGGGTATGATATTTGATTGAAACCAGCAAGATGGGGTTGAACGAATAAAATACTAAAGGAGAACATTCTGGAAAAGAGGAAGAGGAGGTGGGAACTTGCATATTGTAGAGAAAAATAATCCTGCAGTAAGTAGCCAGAGAGTAAAGAGAAAAGAAGTTTAACTAGAAAAGGAAGATCCAGCCACCGGATGTCAATCCAGTTGTGCCTTTGTTAGTATGGATGTCCCACATGCTGTTTGATATCACAGAAAGTCTACTTCTCAAAAGTTTCCTCAACAGCCCAACTGGAATCGAAGCCCTTGTTAGGCTAACAAACAAGAGTAAACAAGGTGGAGTAGATGTCTTAGAATCCTAATTTCCAAAGAAAAATATATTCGAGTATATATAAAGCTCCATGTTAAAGGATGGCAAAAAGACTGCACAGCATGTGGCCTTTGAATCCAAGCAGAAAGTTTGTGTTGCATAAATGAGCAGGAAAAGACAGTCAACCTGTTTAAAGAGAAGATATCAGAGTGGAAGAAAAATTCATATATAATATATACATATATGTATATATATATATACACATATACATATATATATATATATATATATACCAGTTTCTCCTAGTTCCTCTCCCCCCAAGGGTTAAGTTCCCCCATGAAGATTTATGTATTAGATAATCTGAAGGCAAGACAAAATAATGAGAGCACCATTCACTTGCTTCAGAATGACCTCATCAAAGTCTGTTCTAACACTGAGGATCGATGCCAAGACTATACTTGCATCATGAAACATTCTGAAGGGGAGAGTGTAAAAGGAAAATGTGGTACATTTACACAATGGAGTACTTACACAGCAGAAAAAAATAATGACATCTTGAATTTTGCAGGCAAATGGATGGAGCTACAAAACATCATTTTGAGTGACGTAACCCAGATCCAGAAAAACAATTATCACACATACTCACTCATAAGTGGTTTTTAAACATAAAGAAGTAAAGAAAGCCAGCCCACAAATTACAATCCCAAAGAACCTAGACAACAATGAGGACCCTAAGAGAGATATACATAGATCTAATCTACATGAGAAGTAGAAAAAGACCAGATCTCCTGAGTAAATTGGGAGCATGGGGACCTTGGGAGAGGGTTGGAGGGGAGGGAAGAGTCATGGAGGGGAGCAGAGAAAAATGTAGAGCTCAATAAAAATCAATGAAAAAAAGTATAACCCCAGACAGGCCGAGCTGTGGTGGCACACACCTTTAATTCCAGCACTCAGGAGGCAGAGGCAGCCAGATCTCTGAGTTTGAGGCCAGCCTACTCTACAGAGGAAGTTCCAAAACAGTCAGTACTGTTACATAAAGAAACCCTGTCTCGAAAAACTAAGGGAAGGGACAAACAAACAAACTAGACAGGATTGAGACTGGACTGGTTCTTACTAGAATGTATGAGTTCAGATGCTTTTCTTGTTTCTGCTCGAGCAGCTGAATCCACTATTTCTAGCAGCCTTTCCTAATTTTCAGCTATACCTAGAGGCTAGCTGTCAACAGTTCATGAAAGAAAACAAGTCAGTTTGAGAAAACTAAGTCATATTTGTATTAGCTCTTGTCCTTGATAAAATAAATCTTATTGGCCACTTGCTCTCTATAGGGATAAACACTGTCTCCATTCATCTAGTACCAGAATGAAGCCTTTACTGCACAGTTACCCAATTAAGGCCAGGAGGGGAGTCAGAAAGCAATCAGGGCTTTGGACGAAGCTCATGTAACTTGACCTTGTACTTTTCTCCAGGCAAAAGCATCCCCGAGACCTTCCGACTGTCACACGTTTGCTAAGTGTGCAGTCTTAGCACGGGGGGTGGAATTAAAATCGTCAGGAGCTCGTCGAGGGAGCAAGCCAGGTGCCTCAGTTTACCCACCTTGCTGATTAACGAGCCTTGACTTCTTGCAGTAGTACACGAGCTCCTGCTGGCAGTGCTCTGCGCGGTTAATGGAGGCCTGCAGCTGTTCCACGCTGGCCGCATACTCAAAAGCCCCAGTGTGTGGGTTCTCGGAATGAGCATTCCTGACTCTCACTAAGTCAGACCCATTGTGCTGTATGATGGTCCATGCCGTTTCTTGTATGCAGAAATGGGGGAAGAAAGAGAGGAGACCATCACTAGTCTGCAAAAGTTAAAATAAATAAAGAAAATCAAAATCATCTTCTATCTGGGTTAAGTCTTTCCAGTCATCAAATCTCTCTGAGAGAGAATCAACACAAATGGATCCTCAAGTTTTTAAAATTGTAGCAAAATGACTCTCTTCCCTGAAATGTATCCTAACACCATGCATTTGCCGTGATTTTGCTTATGCCTTATGTTATTTAACCGCAGCAATATTTGTGATGAAGTTATTAAATCAGAACTATTGAGTGTTCCTAGTCATGTTCATCTAGTAACTCCGACAGGCTAGCCTTTTAAAGGAACATCACTCCTTTTGATCTTCAAGAAAGAAAAAAAAAATGCCACATGTTCTACATGTAAAACATTATTTGTTTATATACATAGAATTACATTACATCCTACAATGTGAAAAAGTGAATGCTACAATTAGTAAAAGAGCTTATACTGCCTGATGTAAAAATAAAATTGTTTACTCTTCCAAATATTCACGTTACCAGAAAAAATGAAATCAGAATTTTAAATCTCTCTTCAACCAATATGAGTATATATCTCATCCTTCCTTTTAAAAGTGTGTTTGAGAGAGAGAAAGGTGTGTGTGTGTGTGTGTGTGTGTGTGTGAGAGAGAGAGAGAGAGAGAGAGAGAGAGAGAGAGAGAGAGAGGTGTATGTGTGTGTGTGTGTGTGTGTGCATACGAGTGTAGGTACCTTGGATGCCAGAAGAGGGCATCAGATTCCCTGGAACTAGGATTATAGCCACTAGTGAACCAATGAATATACCAAATTGGGGGAAAGTCGTAAAAAAGTGTAGAATCTCGCCCCCTGTTTATAATATAGTCACAGGAAACAGCAATAGAAACAAGACAAAGGGATCAAGTTTGACAGTTTCTCCACCCATCACTCCTGGAATTATCAAATAAATCGGGTGAAATGAGTCAGGAACAATTCAGTGTTCATGTCCCTCTGTTCGTGGGTCATTGTTTTCTGTGAAATGTCTGCTGGTCCTTTCATTTCTCCTTTACATTTCAGCTTAGGGCGCAATCAGTAGGCCTCTTCTCTCCAGAAGGGCATTATATATAAAGCTAAGGAAATTAATTGTGGGTGGCCTGCAGAACAGGGCTGAGAGGCCATCACATAGGGTTGTACAACTGGCATAGGACTGTGCCCTTCAGAAAGCGAAGGAAAAAAAAATAAAATCTCAGCCTTCCCTTCCAAGTTTGAAATGAATTGGCAGAACAAGTCAATAGGCTAGGTCAGAAATCCTACAGTTTTTGCTGACTCAACCATAGCTGTTGGAGGCTCAAGGTTATTATTAAGCAAGCAACTCCAGTCACCCTGGCCTCCCTCAGATTGGGCTCTTATTGTTCAACAAAACCAGTGGCCTTTTCTCGGGGTGAATCTGCTGCTATGCATGAAGAAGCTTAACTCTGGCTGAGTAGCTTTCAAAAGAGCAAGACAATGAACCGGCTTGGGGCCTTTGGGGTCGCATTAAGAGGGACCTCCATATAGTTCAGCTTCCCTGTTTGTTTGTTTTTTTTCTAAAGGGACTGAGAAAGGTTAAAGCCATCATGCATGGCAGCCATTCAATGGCAGCTCTTAGAAATGTTTCGTTTTGGAAATACTGAAGCCAGCAGATATTAGGAGAGGTTCTGTAAGCAGTTTTATATTCTGATACAAAATGCTACTAAGTGTGCAGTTAAGGAGAAATCGTTCTTAGCAGACCACCTACATCTCCAAGGCAAAGGAGACATGAACTCATTGGAGATTTTCAGCAAAGGAAGTGAGGGTTCCTGCAGTTAGGTCTGGCCGGAATCACCTGTGTAGGTTTTAATAGGAGGATCCTGGGAAACTCTGAGCTTAGAGCCATCTTCCTTGTCATGCAGACATAATTGTGCTAGCTGAGGTATCTGGCATGGCCTTAGAAATAATAATAAAAATGCAAGGACCGTGGTTTGCTTTATTGGAAATTCTCAGTCTGAGATCACCGACATTACTTAACATTGCTAATTGTTCTGTCCCCAGCACACAGTCTGGCACATGCAAAAAGCATGTGCTGGGGAAATGAGGGAATCATCAAATAAAGAAACAGAGGAATAAAAAAATGGTGTGATATCTAGGTTAGAGCACAGCCCAGGTCATCTCATTCTCTTATGCAGTGACTCTGAAACTTCCACTGCCATTGGAGTGGCTTATAACTCTCCAACAGCAGAAAGGAGGACAAACTATGGGAAAGTGTGAAACTGTGACAGGCCTGCTTTCAAGCCAACAAGTTATTCTGTCATATATGCAGATAACACCCTTCGTCTCTCAACTATCCATCTATGACCCAATCATTTATCTACCTATCCTATGTCCATCTGACATCTATCAACTACCTAACTTCTATAGATGTATCTGTTCGTTATCATCTTTGTATCTATTACCTATCCATCTTTTACCTATCATATATCCATCTACCAGCTATGCATCAACTATATATATATATTATTCATTCATCTATAATCTATCTAAAACCTATCCAACTGTCATTCACCTATTTACCATGTCTACATATTATTTATTAATCCATTTATCTGCCAAGCCATCTATCCATTCATATATAATCTATCAATCATCCATTCATCAAAGTCTATCATATACTCATATCTTATTTACCTATTCTTTATCTATCACTTGGATAAAATTCATCTATAAACTTTCATCTATCTATCTATCTATTTATCTATCTGTCTACTCATACATAATATATAATGAATATCTTCCATTTATCAGCCAACTATCTATCTATCCATCTATAAGCCATCATCTGTGTATCTATCTGTCCCCAAGCATACATTCATTTACCATCTATCCATCTATCATCTATCTGTCACAGGCCATCCTTCCGTCACCTAGGCCATCCTTCCATCACCTAGGTCATCCTTCCGTCACCTAGGTCATCCTTCCGTCACCTAGGTCATCCTTCCGTCACCTAGGTCATCCTTCCGTCACCTAGGTCATCCTTCCGTCACCTAGGCCATCCTTCCGTCACCTAGGCCATCCTTCCGTCACCTAGGCCATCCTTCCGTCACCTAGGCCATCCTTCCGTCACCTAGGTCATCCTTCCGTCACCTAGGCCATCCTTCCGTCACCTAGGCCATCCTTCCGTCACCTAGGTCATCCTTCCGTCACCTAGGCCATCCTTCCATCACCTAGGTCATCCTTCCGTCACCTAGGTCATCCTTCCGTCACCTAGGTCATCCTTCCATCACCTAGGTCATCCTTCCATCACCTAGGTCATCCTTCCGTCACCTACTAGCATCTACTTACCCATCTGCCTTTCCTCACTGACCTGGAAGTACTCTTTATTGGGGACCATTTCTTACAGGGACTCTTAACAGCTTAGATTCCTCACACCCCAATTTCCCACATGCCATGACCCTGAGTGCCATATGCCCCTGTGTGTGCTGCAGCTAAATCACAAGACAGGAGCCCAGACATGAGAGGCACATGTCGTCTGGAGGATGATGGGTATACCCCTTCCATCGTGAGGAGCACTGTGGCTCTAGAGTACAACAAATCTGTACCGGGGAAGTTACAAGTCCTTTGATATCAATTACCCCTAAGAGTGGGCAGCAGACAAGCCTTTAAATGTCCATAGAGCAGATTCCTATCTGGAACTTCCAAGACAAGCCTACCTTTGACCACCTTTCAACCTCCTAGTCGTTCTGTGTATGTGTGTTGTTTTGTTTAACTGTTGTGCTTGTTGCCAGTTTATCTAACGTTCTTAGAAAGAATAACATTATTTCCTTGCAGGTTACTAGTAAGTCCTGTGGCTAGACAAGCAACTACCATTTGATTGACAATCTATTGACTTGCCTCCCCTGCAGGGAAAGAAACCGATGTGGCCTCCCCTTACACAATAATATTAATATTTCTAATGTGTCTGAGTGTCTGTTATTTGATTTCTCTTTTGAACCAGCTTTAACAGGGAACTCATCTCTTCGCTGATAATACATTCAACAAAATCTCTAAAATCTGCTCTTAAGTATTTACCTTAATGCCTATTTTAGAGTTAAGCTTTTCATTTCTGAAAAATTATTCCTTGCTAAATGCAACAAGAGTTATGGAGTAAGGAGACACAGGCCAATAATGAACAAGAAGAGACTGCTGAAACGGGCAGAAAAATCTACGGACTTAAAATAAAAAATAGAATGGTAATTTGAGTTTGCCAGTGTCTCTCCCTGCAGAGATTGCTAATACTATGAATTGTAAATAAAGCAACTGAGTAATTAAGGCCTTGATTTACCTGAGGCTGGCTGCTATTTTTTAGGGTGATAACAGTATAAAGAAAAAAAACCTGCTGTTTAAGCAACACAGTTGCAAAGCTGTGGTGCCTCGTGTTTAATAGCAGAGGGTGATAGATGTGCTAAAGACTGGAAAGAGCAGGTAGGGAGTAGTGCATTCTGGAAAGCAAGAGGGAAGAAAAGCAGGGCCCGCTAGTGCACGGGGTACAGCATTAATGCATGCACAGCTAGCTGCCTTCTAGCAAAGGCGCCCTGTTAGCCTACATGGCTCCTAACAAACCCTAACCTATATGGCTCCTAACAACCCTAACCTACATGGCTCCTAACAAACCTTGAAGTCTGAAATCTCCAAAGTAAAAACAATTACGCTACTTTTGTTAGACCTAGCACACTTGTCTTATTGTTAGAAAAGCTCTGAGAGCCCATTAAATAAAAGTTGTTTTCCAGTTAAAGGAATGGAAGTCTCCTCCCTTAAGAGTTCATCTAGTTGGGCATAGCCAAGAAGACAAGTTTAAATTAATCCATGCTAATGAGATAGAAGGAACAATTATCTCTTTAACAGAAAACGTATTTTCCTTCCCAGGATTCCTACCCACTAGTACAGTCTCTATAAGGCACAGGAGGTTCTGTTGGGTCTGCCCAGGTTTCTGTGTCCTGACTCAGAAAAACGTCACTTCCTCTCTTTCCTTTCTTCTGGGTCCTCTTTCAGATGCCAGCCAGAGCCTGCCTGTGCTGTGCTGCCTTTGGTACTTTGGACTTTGTTTTCAGAATCTGAAGCTCTCCTCCCTGCCATGCGGTCGACCTCCATGCCTAGCTCAAACGATGTGGCTCTCCTTCTCTCTACTAAGGTCTCATCTATGCATCTGTGATAAAGCTCACCCTAAAACTCCCACTCTGCCTGAGAATCTCATTCTGTGAATTTACAAAAATCTGAAAGTCACAGGCTTGGGAGAGCTTTGGAAGCCATCAAAATTTTTTTTGGAACACAAGCTCCCCCAGAAAGACTCCTTTTTTCCAAGAAACCTTGATATCTCCACATCATTATGATAAAATTACATGGATCTGCCTGGTAGAAAGGCAGAGATTCAAGCCCAGAAAGCCCTGACAGTACAGGAGGGAGTGGGGAGTTGAAGACACAGCATTTCCACTTGTCAAGGGTTGGAAAGCCCTGGCTTCAGCTCTGGCTGAAGCAATCTTCTCTACAATGCAACATTTGATAAAGAGAAACCGCTTAAACATAAAACTATTTCATTAAAGCAAACACAATGAGTTTAGAGTGGAATACAACCGCCTTCCACCAAACAGCAACATCGCCAGGGACCCATCTAATTCCATTTTTAAATTATATTTAGGATGCTCAATTGGCAAAGAAATTTGGTCTTTAATGTGACTTAAGAAATTACCCATTCGAAATCGGGATTTTTGTTTGCTTGTTTGTGTCAGTTAGCTGGTAATGCTTCGGGTTCTTTTAATCTACTTGGAATCGTTTCCTTCACACTGATTTCAAACGTCTATTCGTTTTCTAAGCCACGCATTTGAAAGTCATTGAATCAGCACTGTGCCTGGTATTCTTGACTGCTCTCCCTGATTTGAGTAACAAAACGAGACAAGGAACAAGGCACTGATCAAACATGGAAAAGGCTCCAGGCTGCAAGAAAAGGTACTAAGGTTTGTGTTCTTGCCTGTTCCCACCTGATACCGCCAACCTACCACACTGGCAATTGCTGAGTCTTGGTTTCCTCATTTGCAAAAATAAAAAACCTCCAGGTTCCTTCCTGCAATGGAGTATGATCTAAGAACTGTAAATTGAACTATCCCTACTGCGTGTACTGGCTTTTTGGAACCCATTCTCTTTGAATGGACACCTTGCTTAGCCTAGATATAGTAGGGAGGGCCTTGGTTTTTCAAAGCATTGTGCCTTATCCTCTCTGAGGGGTGGATGGCAGGGGTGAAGGGAAGGTGGAAGGAATTGGAGGAGGGGAGAGAGTGGGAACTGGGATTGGTATGTAAAATGAAAAAAAAAAAAGATATGTTTGTTTTCTTTTTTAAAATAAAATAAAAGGAAAAAAAGAAAAATAAAAATCCAAGGAGAGTTTCACATTATAACACAGTGCTTCTCCTGCTTCGTGCTGGGGGTTGTTATATTCTGAGTTGCTTCTTTTGTTGGACTACGTTTCAATAGTCTGAAGCTTCTGGAGACATGTAGCTGTCCCTGAACAAATGTGTCTCTGCCCTCAACATCTGGCAGATGTAATTCAGTAATTTGCATTTGGTGATGCCTGCCTGAATTATTATCCATGGCAGCATATGAGATAGTGGGTCCCATCATTTATAGATCTTTATTATTTCTGAATTCGCCCACTTGCTCAAAATTTATTTGTAACCCCAACATTCTCCATTCATCTGTAGACATGCACAGAGTAGCAGCAATTTGAGTTCTCAATCTATGTATTCCCAGCTAAAGCTCAAGAAATAGCTGCTCCCTGTCTCCTGTTTCGGTTCTCATATCATAAACGAATGTAGTTATGGTCTATTTTGTAATCCTTCCCCCTTCTCTGATTGGTGAGATTGCTGTTTAAAATGGTTGCCTAATGCTGCCGAGGCACTGAGGATTATCACTAGGATCAAACCATGACTGGAACATAAAATATATTAGATTAGCACTGCCCAGATGTGAATTACAATGCTTTGGGTAACAAATTCAATGTTAATGAATCACAGATCTCTCTCTCTCTCTCTCTCTCTCTCTCTCTCTCTCTCTCTCTCTCTCTCTGTGTGTGTGTGTGTGTGTGTGTGTGTGTGTGTGTGTGTGTGTGAAAAAGAGAGAGATTTCCTTAACCTTAAACACATATAAAACAAGATTAAGTATTGATTTATTGAAGAGAATACAGCAATACCAAAGACTCTTGAAAACCTATCTTACTATGCTCCTCTTAGGAGCAATGATTTAGTACTTTTTAATCTAATGTCCATGGTTATTTTATGGAACATGATGACCACAAATCAAGAAACAACTAACTTCCCCTACCTCTACCCCCGCCACTCTTTGTGCGTGTGCACGCATGTGAGCATGTGTGTGTTCCTGGAAGCCTCAAAACCCAGAGATATTTATTATTTACGGAAATCTAATTTTTAGTATCACAACTTAGGCCTCGCTGTATGTAGATGAATGGCTCATGAAGCATTTATGGTGCCACAAGATTATTAGTTTTGCAGGGGCATTGCTGTTAATTCTGACTCAATCTGTCTTATACAAACTGGACAAGTTTAAAAATTAATTGGGACACTCAAGTGCATAGCTTACATGGACAGTTTTCTTTTGTTCTTTGTGAACTCTTTTTTCAGTTTTTTTAATTTTTACAGGGTAAATTCGTCTAGTCATCCAAAAATTTGAGAGTCTTAGGTGTAAAACAGAAACTCGAAACCTGTGTACATAAAATAATTTGGAAAGAGTATCTATGGTTCTATGGCCCTCTTGATCTACGAGGCAGAAAGCCCTGGCTACTGTCTGGGAATATGTATCATGCAGACCATACCCTGTCGTTTTGAGAACTATGTGTTAGGGAAGACCTATTGTTTCGCCTCTCCAGCTATCTCCTTAACATATTGTTTGATTGTGCGACAGACATCTTCAACTGAACCTGAATTATATGGAGTTTCTTCTCTCCGTTCTTCAAACCTTTCCTGATCTCATCTCCGATAACATTCATACTTTGGTTGTCTAAGTAGATCATGGTTCTTTGGGTTTTCTCATGACTCATGTGTATTCCACACACAAGGCGAGTTTCTTTGCCCCATCTGCATTGGTAATGTTCAGGGGCAATAGCACCACCATCAGCTTGTCCCTGGACATCTGCTCTGAGGGTTCGCATGAACCATCCTCCTTAAGTCCCTAGCATGGGAAGACGTGGTCCCCAGATGGTGTTTCTTTGAGAAGGATTAAGAAGTGTGATGTGTGGGAAAGCCTGTCACTGAGGGCAGGTGTTGTGATTTCAGAAGACTCACGCCGCGTTGAGCGCTCACTCTGTGTTTTCTGTTTGTGGCTTGAAATGTGGGTTCCTTGCTGCAGCTTCAGCCACCTGCTGCCTGCTACCTCTGCTCTGCCATCATGGAATCTGCACTCTAGAACTATAGCCCCCCTACCCTGCAAACCTGTTCCTTCTATAAGTTGTCTTACTTTTATCAAAACAGTAGGGAAATAGCGAATACATCTATGCTTTCAAAATGGTCTCCTAACTTCCACTCTGTATCTATTGTATTTTTGCCCCTGGACAGGCATTAGCCAACATGAGAGCAGCTATGGTCCTGTCAGAAGAGGACAGGTCGAACACTTCATATATGACTGCTTGAAATGTACGCATCTTGTCTCACTCACTTCTTATGCCGTCTAGTTGACTCTCCTCATCCTTCACTGGGCCCTCCTCCCTAGTCATCCTCAAGCTAACATGGGTTTGCTGCTGGTTTCTGCATATGCCTAGAGGTCTAAGGACTTAGTATTTGTTATCGCTTCTATCTGGAAGGTTGTTTCTTTGGATATTCGCAACTAGATTTCCAGGGGCAAATCTTCCTCCAAAACGATGCTTGACTCAAAATTGTCCCTTTCCTTTGCTTGCTTCACAAATCCAGATGTCCTGCTGCAATGTTGTGTGGGGTAACTTCCTGACCTGGAGGAAATGTTCTGTGATGATGACCAGTGTATTCCTTACTACTATACAGGTTAGAACTTAATAAGCAATTATTTGCTTTTAGTTACAGTACTCATTTGCTTGTATTGGTAAATTACAATTGAATTCATTGAACCTTGGCACTAATCTTAATTTAAGTAGTATGTGGCTGTCATATTGGACATAACAATACACCCAGAATTCATCATTTTGTGTTTGATAAAGGAAGGATAAACATGCCTTCTCTTTTTGGTGTTTATGTACAATTTCCCTTGGTATCAATTGTTGAAAAGGTTATCTTCCTCGTCACCCATCAGTATCACCTTGGTAAAACCTCAGTTATCTACACATAGGAAATCTGTTTATGAAGTCTCTCTTTTGTTTCAGTTAACAGTGTTTATATCTGATAAAACTGAGTCCTTCCGCTCTGTTCTTCAAAACTGACTTGTTTCTGACCCTTTCATGTGTGCCCACAAAGTATAAAATCTGCTTATTACCCATTCTCACCAAAAATAATAACAACAACCTACAAACACACTCCCCGCTGGAATTTTAATTTAGGTTTGTACTAAAAATCAATATCAATCTTGCAAGAACTGACATTTTACAATGTTGAGTCTCTTAATTAATGAAAATTTTATATTCCTCTATTCCTCTAGGATTTTAAATCATATAAAGGGCATTTTACACCTATCCGTGAGAAAGCTTGCATATCCTCTATTGTATTTAATACAATTTGGGAGCTTGATCGTATCTTGGAGATACGATCTTCTAAAAGGTCATTTTCTAATTGCATACTACTGGTATAGAGAAACAAACAATTTTATGTTAATTTGGAATCCAGTAATCATTGTAAATTAAAATCATTTACTATGGCTTTTCAGAATGTTCTGAACATATAATTTAACTACCTATGAATAATGAAAAGCATAGGTCATACTTTTCCATCCTTAAGTTTTTCTCTCTCTCTCTTGTATTGGGTTAGCTCTCCTATTCCATGGTGAGCAGAAGGGTGTTCGTGCTGGCAAGAGGAGAGCAGCTGTTTGTACTTGTAATCTGTTACTGACATTGAAAGTCTATGACCACTCTGTTTTCTTTTGTAGCATAGGTAAAGGTTGAAGTTAATCAAACACATTTTTCTTTGACTATTAATTTCTCTCGGAGTTTATATAGAATACAATTTCTAGAAAACAAATAAATTTCATGGCTACATGTATTTATAACAATGTATCTTATTCAGTTTTTTTTTCTGGGTTTTGATTGCTGTCACAAAGTCTAGTGTTCTGAGACACAATAGCAAACGTTTTCATTAGCTATATTGCTCAGTTACCATATGCACATAGACTAACAATATTGTAAATTATTAACATTTAACAAGTCTGTTAAATATTCATGTTGCTTTTTACCAAATAGTACTGTGACAGTTAGTTTTCGTTGTCACTGGCCACAATCTAGAATCTCCTGGGGAGAGAGTCTCAGTGAAGGATTAGCTAGATCAGGTTGGTCTGTGTGCATCTCTATGGATAATTGTCTTCTAGAGTCCGAGGTCACCATGGGCGGCACCATTCCCTAGACTATGCAAGATAGTAACGGCTAGCTGGGCACCAAGCATGGATATATTTATGATCTCTGTCCCTGACTGTGGGTAGGATGTAACTAGTTACCTCAAGCTCTTGTTGCCATGACTTCCCCCAAAATAATAGACTATAATTTAGAACTATACACTAAAATAAAGCCTCTCTCTCCTAAATTGTCTCTTGTCAGGGTGTTTTACCACAGCAACAGAAATGAAGCCAGAACAAATGCCCATTTCAACCATGTTGCAAATTAGATCAATGTCACACTTATGTCATTTTAATTTTGTAAAATTAGTTCATTGAAGCAGATTTAACTAGGAAACGGAAGTGTGTTAACTTACCAGTCATATTGCAGTATAGCAGAAATGGTTGCAGAGGCCCACTTCCATCCGAGTCTACGTAGTAAAAGCCAGAAGCATTTCCACGGTGCTTATAGGCTTCACATGACTGCTCATAGACGGCTGTGTGAGAGGAAAGAGAGACATCATAAATGAAACAACACGAAACAAATCTCTCAACCTTTAAGAGATTTTTTACAGGAGATCCCCAAGTCTATCTGCTTCACTAGCCAAGAGAACAGGTAACATTTCTATTTTAAAACAAAATCCATCCTTCTTTTCTTTTCAAATTAATATGGATGAAAGGGGTAACATACAAAAAAATGAGGTTGTATTTTATGACACTTTTATCACCAAAGGAGAAGGAGATTGTTAGATCAAAATGAAAATTTACCTTACTTTTTATAGTAAAGAGAACTAGGGAAAAGAAGGCAGCTATTTAAATGTTAAGACCTTTGTAAGTATAACGAGGGAGCTTGTGGTTCCCGTTTCAGAATATCTAATTCTAGCATCACCTTGTAATAACCTAACATCTGAAGGCACAGTAGTGTGACCTTCAGAACGAATCAGGTGCTACCCAATAATTATGCAATGGGAACATTTTAAATAATGTTTGAACTATGCTACTTTCTCACATCAACTTAGCTAAAGGTAAACATTTTTCTTCGAAGGGAAAAACGATTCACGAAGTTCCTCATCTATAGCTTTAAATGTAATTATGAAACTTCTCTAATGCTGTTTAATGAGCATTCAACACAATTAAGATTCAAAGCAGAGGAAATATTCATATGAAATATGCCCCCAAGTGGTCTCATTGTGTTTTGATCCATAATTGAATTTTTTATTATAGGCGTATATATTTGCCACGCATAAGGTTTGATATTAACAGCTGTGAAATGTACGCCTCTCAATGAATGCCTGGCCAAATGTACCAGTAACTTCCATTAAGGTTTTTATTCCATGAAATCTGAAATAAAACAAATCCCTGGGTAGTCTCCCTGAATTAATTTAAAATTTTTGACAATAGTCTTAATGAATGTTTAGGCCACATGAAACATTACAGCTAATTTGTGCAAAGTTACAAATTTTACAAATAATTCTGGAACTTTCCTTCCACCCAGCCCTACCATATGATGCTTTCACTTATCATATTTAAATTACATAGATGGAAACATAAGCACACAGTAGTTTGTAGCAATATGCATTGTGCACCGAAGTGGGCATGTAAAATGGTTAGCTTTATATTTCTGAGAGCATATGCATACGGTCATAAATGCCTTAAAAGTGTTTCCCAAAGACATACACATTACTTTGGAATGGTGATGGGTTCCCCAAAGCAGAGGTAGGCAAGAATAATAGAAATGCTTTTTAATATTTATTTTTATATGTTTTAAGATTTACTTCTATTATTTTTAATTACATGAAGGTGTGGTGTGGTGTGTGTGTGTGTGTGTGTGTGTGTGTGTGTGTGTGTGTGTGTGTGTGTGTGTGTGCGTGTGTATACAGATGCCCAAGGAGGCCAGAAGAGTCAGATCTCCCTGGAGCTGGTGTTAGAGGAACTTTTGAGCCACCTGGTCCAGATGCTGGAATCTAAAACTCGGGTGCCCTGGAAGAACAGCATTACTTGCTCTTAAATGCTAAGTCAAATCTACAGGTCCATTGTTTTTTATTACGTGTGTGTGTGTGTGTGTGTGTGTGTGTGTGGTGGAGTATGTGCACATGAGTTCGGGTGCCTTTGGAGGCCACAAGTGTTAGATCCCTTGGACCTGGAATTCCAGAAGGTTGTGAGCTAGCTCAAGAGGTTCTTGGTAGCAGAATTCAGATCTTCTGCAAGAGCAATACTTGTTCTTATTGACAAGTCATCTCTCCAGCCCCAAACAGGAAAAACTTTTGTTTTGATATTCACTAACTGATCTTCTATGATGTGACAGTTACTTTCTAATTTAAACCTTTCCTTTTTAAAAACAAACTCTCTATATGAGCTCAGTCTAGCCTCTAAGCCATGATGCCCCTGCCTCAGCCTTCCAACTGCTGGGATTCTAACAGAACCTTTAGAAGACTCCATATTTGTCTCACCACTATGACCAGTAGCATCATTCTCACCTTGTTTCTCAGAGCATCATTGACAGAAACCCTCCAGATCCATTTAAGCACCTTGCTCTATAACCTAATCTGTTGGTTTTTGAATCCCATTATGGGTCACATGTCAAATGACCTTTTTATTTCCCATTCAAGTTTCTCCTCAGAGCTGTTTGTGTTTATAGTTACATTCCCTTATTAATGACAATGCAGCCTGCAGAGTCAATTACAATGCATTTAATAACTGTCAAATTTGAGTCAGACATTATAATGGAAATGATAAAAGTTATAAAAATTAAAATGCACCATCTCTCAGTAACTGGGTAACATGATTGAGCAATTTGGCCTCTGGTGACAAGTTAGGTGAAGTTTCATCTCCTGTGAGTGTTTGTAGAATCTGATTGAGGCGCTGTAATATATATAACCAGTAGCTGGTCATTACCCTTGAGAGATTGATAGGACCAAGAAGTCCTCTTGACCACAGTCTTTCTACCCTTGAACTAGAGCTTCTTGTCCTCTCTAGGGTGTCCAGGGCTGAGAGCCTCGGATTCTGTTTCCTACTCAGGCAGGGACACACATACACAACAATGAGTTGTGTGGTTGACCTGTCCAGGTTTGTAAGGTCATTGACTTTGCACCTAATGCTCTTGCTTCAAGTCAACCCTTGCTTCTGTGTTTCTTAGAATTTGAGTAATAATATGAAACAGTGGGTGTGGAGGGTGGAAATGTGGGCCACTCCTTTATTGAACAAGTGGACCACAAAAATAATGTGAGAATTACAGTAGAAAACATTTCAGTAGAAAAAAAAAGGGTACATTGTTTATAACATAGGAAAATATATTGGCTGTGACCTCAAGCTCTGGAGTATCCTCCTGCTTATACCCCTTAAGCAAATTTAGGAAGTTTATTAATATTGCTGAATTATATCATGAGCTAACTAGTTCACAACAATATAACATACAAGGTGATATCAGAACCAAATGAGTCAGCACGCACAAAGTGCTAAACCCACAGATGAAATATAGAAAGTGCCCAGTAAAATTAACTACGATTACTATAATAATTATCTGACCCACTATACTACCATCAACCTCATTTACTAATCTTAAAGGGAATTTAAGACTGAAGGTTTGTGGCCCCCCAAAATTCACATACAGAAGACAAATTCCTGGTAGGATGGTTTAGGGGATAGAGATTTGGGGGGAGGCAAGATCATGAGAGCAAAGACTTCATTATAGGCAATGGGGTTCAGAGTTCACTCTTGGGGCTGGGTGAGAATACAGAGGGAAAATGACAGTTTGTGAACCAGTAAGCAGGCTGTTAGATGCCAAATCCTTGAACCCACATGAACTTAAACTTCCAGCACCAAACTGTAAGAACAAATTTATAGTGTACCTAAGCCAGTCTATGAAACTCACTTAGCAACGTCCAAATGAAATACTGCCCTTTGAAATGTCCTTGAGGAGTGCCTCTCTATACCAGAGCCAACCCCAGCACAGCCCATGCAATGCTGTTTCTGAGAATATCTTTATCGCATAGTACCAACAAAGAATCTAATAACTGATCCAACTTATACTGTACTTCTAGGAAGTTCAGAGTCTAATACCATCCAGGTTAGGTACCAGAAAGTAGTCACACCATCTACATATTATTGTATTATTTTGTCCTTAGATATTTTTTGCTTTCTGTACATATTTTTGTCCATTCCAACTATATAATCCCTTATTTCTTGTTTTATATTATGTGTTTGTACTTTGGGAATTTAATGAAATGTGATGTGGACTAGAAACTAGAAACTGGTTGGATGCTGAAATTCAGGCTGTGTGTCTCAGTACAAGGTCACATAAGTCCAGAGAACAGACAAAGAAATGCAAAGGAAGCAGAAGGCAGAAGAGAAAGCAGGTGTGTGTGGCTTACAGCTGTGGCAAGTGGCTCCTGTGTACCCTGTGTTTGTGCAGTTACAGTAGAAGGTGCTCCAAGACTGAGAACACTCGCCACCGTGCTCACAGGAGTTGGGCAAACACCTAGGAGAAAGAGAAGAAGCTTTTAATCATGATGAGATACAACATAGTACTGATCACTCTTATATGGTCATGTGAAACACAGATGCCAACCCTGTGGAGGGTAAATTCCACATGACTAAGGGCTATACAATCTGCTGTTGAGACACTTAACTGACAGAACTAAGCTTTGGGCCATTAAAGGCATCTGGGTTTGGCCAGTGCTCAAATAGCTCTGACTACTTAATCTTAAGCATGTCTCAGCATATCACAGCTCTTTATTTTCCCTAAGTGACATGCCATGTCATGACATCGATACTAGCCAGAATATTAACAGCTTACATGAAAGGGTGTTCCATCATTCTGAGTTACTACACTGCTTGAATATGGGAAGGAAGATTGACTGAGGAAAGGATAAAGAAAGAGGGAAAGAAAAGGAATGGCTGTCTTTATGTACTCAATCTGCAGGACTAGAAATGTCCAAGAATGCTTGTTCTACATTCATATATGCCAGGCAGTGTTGGAGTGTTCTCTGGTGCTGGACCTAAATCAAAAGGACTGCTCAGTTATTGTAAATGTCTAAGAGAAAGAACTGGTCTACTCAGTAAGTATAGAGCATAGGAGGCTTACCTCTTTGAGGTAGCTCAATTCCAGTATTAAATCATAATGCATCCTTTTAATTACAACCTATGTTTGAGAGACTATATCATAAATAATTCATTTTTTTTAAAAAAAATAAGAGGATCTTTTGAAACTAACAGGGAATAAAAAACAGAACCTAGCACATCATCTAATCTGAATCCAGGCTTTGAAAGCTGTGCAGGGCCCAAATAGGTCAACAGTCAAAAGACTAAAGAATTGTGTTTAATTAAAATATTTCTTTTCAATTCATATGCATCACTTGACCTTAAAAAAAATCATTGTGTATATTAGCTGAAAAGAGCATGATGCTACAAATAAAAAAAACTGTTATATAATGAAGCAGATTAACATATGTATCATCTCACATAGCTAGTTAATTTTTTAGAATTTATTTTATTTTAAACTGTGTGTGTGTGCATGCGCACACATGAGTGCAGGTGGCTGAGGAGGCCAGATGAGGGCATTGGGTTCCTGAGAGCTGGAGATCCCCATGGTTATGGGCCACCTGAGATGGGTGTTAGTAAACCAACTCTGTAAGTCGACCTTGCTTTTAACAGATAAGCTTCTCTCCAGCCCCTGGCTACCTAATATTTCTCATTGTTTGTTTGTGTGGCAAAGACATCTAAAATCTATTCAGTTAACATAATTTTCAAGTATGGTATGAATTTTGTCACATATTGCCTGTACCTTTGCCATCAAGCTCACTATCATTTCTCCCAAGGTGAATAAGTCATTAGAAAGCAAATGCTTATTAAGTTGTATTAAGTTATTTAAACGTAAATAAACCACTTTTAAAATTAAAGGGCCTATCTTTTGACATCAGGACATAGTGAAGATGGTCTGAGACATTTGGGAGAAGGAGCTGAGACCTTTTGCTGTAGACTGAAATACTCCTGGTGGAAGAAGATGAGTCCACAGTCTTCTCAGCTTGGATAAGCGTTAGCTAAGTTGCTATAGTTTCTGAGCTGCTTTTCCCTAGAGCATTTCCTCTAAAAAATATGAATGAATGAATGAATGAATGAATGAATGACCTTTCTGTTGTGAATTAGTTCTTGTTCCCTTTGAGGAATAAATCGTCTCCAACCATTTACCAGTTTCCTGACCCAGGAGGGGCCCCTGGAAGACAACCACTTTGAGATACTGGGATGCAGATACCAATAGCAGAACCTGTATCCTCTGTCTCCATACAAGGATAGAAACCCAGTGATTTTCCATCAACACTGACTAGCAAACAAATGTGACAAAATCACACTGCCAATCACCTGTTAGGAAATAAATCCTCATTAAATTGTTTGGATCTGAGGCAGGATGGGAAGATGGGAGGAAGTAGGAGACGCTGGAGGGAAAGAAGCTTGTCCTGGAATCTGTGTTGTTTTCTACTGATTAAGAGTCAAGATTTCAACACAAGTGTCAAAGTCAGAATTTCATAAAGGGCCAGCAAGATGGCTCAGAGGCTAAAGGCACTTGCTGTAAACCCGATGACCTGAGATTGATACCACGGACTCACACAAAGACCAACACACAGGCACACACATATACATACACCTGAATACACACATGCAAATGTAATTTTAAACTTTCAAAAATTTGTTGTGCTTATTTTTATAGATACATCCCAAATGCAAGGTTGACGTGCTTACTCAGGGCCAGAACGAACACGCATTCAAGTCTAATGGTGTCTGCACTCCTCTCTTCCCTGATCTTAAATAACACACCTAATAAAAGTTCACTTGCAAAGGAAGATGATTTAGCATAAGAAAAATAAATAAGCCAGCTTGTGTAGTTTTTCGGGGAGGGGAGGAAGAGGGGATTTGCTTTGTTTTATTTTGTTTGTTGGGTATTTTTTGGTTTTGTTTTGTTGTTTTGATTTGTTGTTTGTTTGGTTGGTTTGTTTTGTTTTGTTTTAGGACACAAGGTTTCTCTGTGTAACAAACTTAACTGTACTGGAATTCACTCTGTAAACCAGTCTGGCCTCAAACTCACAGAGATCTGCCTGCCTCCAACTCCTAAGTGCTGGGATTAAACGTGTGTGCCACAGCTGCATGGCTTGCTTTTTGTTGTTCTTGTTGCTTTTTTTGTTTTGTTTGTTTTAAATTTGCTGTGAAGTACATCATTTGAACAACATTACTTAGGAAGCTACAGAATTATTCTTGTGTGTGTATGTGTGTGTGTCTTTATAAAGACACTCTTCTCTCTCCTCCTCCTCCTCCTCCTCCTACTCCTCCTCCTCCTCCTCTTCCTCCTCCTCCTCCTCCTCCTCCTCCTCCTCTTCCCCCAGCTCCTGCCTATGTCTTAGGCATATATTGTCCTCATGTGTCTGTTTCTCTCTAAACACCACCACTTAGAGCTAACATGTCCTATCGTTTTCCCCCTCTTAATAAACACATTAGCTCCATCTAACTCTGACTTGTCCTGAATTCTTTTCAGCAGCGTAGTCAAACTCTAGCTTTACAAAAACTAAGTGGAGGTCCCTTATGGGGGTGTTCCTCAAGCTTCTGCTGGCAGTGAAATGTCTCCTCATTGATGATAAAATTGCAAGATTTTAAAATCTGTGTATGTGTGGTCCATGGTGTGTCTGTGGTATGGTGTTTGTATGTAGTATATGCATTTGCGTGTTTTCAGGTGCACCTGCACATATGTGTGTACCCGTAGCTGTGGGGCCAAAGGGTGACACTGATCTCTTTCCTTGATGGCTCTTCATGTATGTTTTTCTCAGACAGGGTCTCTGACAGAACCCAAGTTCATCAGCTGAGTTAGACTGCCTAGCCAATGAGCTCCAGAGACCAACTTGAGCTACCCCCACCCCAAATGCTGAGGTTACAGAAGTGTGCCACCATGCCTGGCATTGTACAGAAGTGAGCTTGAGTCCTCCTCACACTTGTGAGGCAAACACTTTACAGACTGAGCCATCTCTCCACCCAAACATCACATTTGAATGAAAACGTCGGAGGTAACATTTGGTTTAGAGGCACTACAGTGGCAATATCCCTAACCCGGGTAAAGTAACAGGAACAGAAGACATTTGTGAACTTCTGGTTTGACTCGAATAACTCCCCAGACCCCTGACGCCTTTCAGAAGTCAGAGTGGATAATATATCGAGACCAAGGCTTCCCATGCTCTCATCCATTTTCAATTAAAAAAAATAAATAAACTACAGAGCCTGAAAGAACATATTTAAGGTGGACTTTCTGTCTCCTCTCTGATCAGAACTGAAGCAGGAACCTGATGCTTTGCTTATAGGCTTTTTCCAATGTTAGCTGAAAATAGTGCTATTGATTTTCTCCTTGATTAAAAAATATGATGCCCACCGTTCACAGAACAAAACAATCCGAGGCAGGAGAGAGTTCCCCTGTAGTCTCACTACAAACATGACCTTGTAGTCATAAATACAATCTTTATCTTTTTTGGTGGGGGGGGGTTGTTGATGTAGACCAGGCTGTCCTCCAACCCACAGAGATCCACCTACCTCTGCCTCCCAAGTGCTTATGCCACCTGACACTCAAAGACAATCTTAAAGTAATTCTTCTGCTGTTTGGGGATCAATCAATAAATAAAGTGTATACTTTTACAACCATTAATTTCATGTTTTTAGTATTCTTATAGATTGGCAGGAACCCATTCAGACACACTATCATAATTTAATTTTTAAACATTTTAGCTCAATGACAATCTAGTAAAAAAAAAAGGCATTTATAAACTATCAAAACAGTACCAACCTTAGTTTACAATCAATTTGAAAATGACAACAGAGGTGACCTTTCTTTAAAATTTCTCAGAACTGTTTCAATGGTTTTGCCTAAAATCCAAATGAACAAAAAAGCCTTCAATTGTCATGGTGCATGGGCTGTTTCCTGTTGATCTTCTTCCAAAAGCTTACTGAGCCTGTTTTACTCCATTCAAACTAGACAGGTGAGGCTTTTCACAATTGTAAATAAAATGTGAAAGACTGGATTGTGAATTTTACTAAATTCATTACATGGGAATGTTCGCCAGCTTGTAACCTATGGCAATCTGCACTGCATGGCGGAGCTCTTGTCCTGACCAAGGACTCCAAACAATTGCGTTGTACACTTCCCTCTGTGCTAGCCATTCCAATACAAAGTAAAACAATCCATCAACCCATTTTCTCAGGCTTCTAAATCTTTCTCCTGGACATTTCCATCACTATTTTCATTGCGTGTGACTTTGAACAAACACATCCATCGACATACTCAAACCTGAAGTGACAGGCAAAATTTTCATTTAGCCAGATTCTCTGTCCTGCACAATCTCATTTTCAAAGGCTTTCATAGGCTATAATGCTCGGCTGGAATGAATGATGTTGAATCTAGATCTAGGACATTATCGCATTCAGGGGAACTAAACATTAGTTACCTGTAGGTCTCCCATCCTCAAAACAGTAACTAATGAGAACTTCTCCTCACACAACTCCCTCCCCCAGCTACTCCTCACAGAGCCATGCTCTCTGTGCCACAAGAGATAGCTTGTCTTCAAATGCTTGGAATGAACCTGCTAGAGGGTTGGTGGACTCGGAGGCTTCCGTGGAAAAGAGGAGAGCAAATGTGGAGGACTATGGGGAGAAACTCAGACCCTGAGAGGGACAGGATGAGCCTAGCTGGAAGATGGTTCGATGAACACTTGGGGTTAAAGGCCAAGAAGTGGCCAGTGCGCTGCTCCAGATTTGGGGACAGGAACAGCTGCTGATCCTACCTTAGTAGAGTCTCCTGACTTAGGACAACACCGCTCATGTCAACAGAGGATGAAGAAATCACATTTGGAGGAGAGAGCGCACATGGGTATGTAAAAAGCAGGAAGATGACTTTACTGAGTATGGGTACGAGGATGGTATAGTTATCTCCTTATGGACACATGTGAATGTGTATAATAAATCAGCACAAAGGTTGTGTGAGGAGTTTCCAGTCACGTGACTGAGCATATGCATGTGTGTGTGTGTGAAACACGATGTTTGAGGAGTATGTGAGTTTAAAGCACATGCGTGAAGAACCATGTGTACACAAGTGAGTGAGTTTGTTTGTATGATTTACGTATAACTTTGATCTTTCTTAAACCTAGCTACACTTTTTAAAAAGTAAAAAAAAAAAGAAAAGATTGCATTAGACTAAGTTCCCATCAAATTTTAATGTTACCACTTATTTTAAATTATGTTATTAAACCATTAAATGATATTTATTATGCATGGATGAAATATTACCCACCCATAATTCTAATGCATACCCAGAGAGGATGCATGGCATCCCAGGAATAAAGATCTGGCTTCCCGGCTCTATGTTTTCTTAGTCAACCTTACTTCTCCACACATCAATTTCCCTATTCCTCAGACATAGTCACTTTCAAGATTATGTGAGGGTAGATTTAAACACTTAATAGCATTATATGCTTAGTTCGAGGCCCAGTATATGGATTTAAATCTGCAACAGCGTGACATTCCACGGAACTCCGTAATTAAAACTAGCATCCTTGGTTAGCAGCACGGCTGGAATGACTCCTTCACTACAGTTGTCCAGGCCTACCTACAGTTTTTAATTATTACTACCTGTTGGCTATTGTGTCAGAAGTTGTTCAGCCTCTACAATTAACTCTCGAATCCTGCTTGCCATGCCCTGCGCCCATGCTCCTGCTGAGTTTATGGGGTCATGCTCACACCTTGATCAATACAACACCTCCAGCATTCCTAGGGGCAGTGATTCTCCTACTCCCACACAGAAGACAGTAATGGGATGCGACAGTGCCCATTAGACTAGGCACAAGCCACGTTCCCCTGCCTCGGAATATATCCACCTATCAGGGTATCTAAAGCCAGCTCGATAATCAACCACACAGGTTTCTGTACCTCATAGTCAATTTTACTGTTTGGATAAGAGACACAGTGTGTTGATTTTAAGGACATGTTTTGGTACATTTATGCCCTTCTCGAACTATAACAGGGTAGGGAAGTTGATCCAGTGGTTAACTCGCTTATTGTGTAAGCATAGTGACCTGAGTTCAGATTCACATAATCCCCACAAAGATGAACCTGATAGCATTTCTGGAACCCCAGAAATTCTCAAGAGGTTGCTAAGTGGAGACAAAAGAGTTCCTTAAAGCTCATAGTCCAAATAGCAAGAGAGCCTGTCTAACTCGAGGTAGAAGATGAGAAGGGACACCCAGGTTGTCTTCTTAACTCCACATGCTTGACATGATATATATATGTGTGCCCACATTCACACACAAATGGACTGTTGCTCAAATATTGTATACACACACACACACATTAAAAACAAATGAAAATAAAAACACAACAGCATGAGCAACAAACCTTGTGGGTTGGTAGTATGTTAATGTGTAATTAATAGCCACATATCTTATACTTATTATTAATTGTTATTCAAAATATGTTATACAAAGAAATTACTATTTTTTAATGTAGATACAATTCATTTCTGATATATCAGTAGTGAGAAAAATACATAACAAAAGTTTATTATCAACATTTTGAATAGGTCAATATGGAGATTGAGGCTGTCCTTACCTGTCTGAAATGCCACATGAGTCTATCTGAAGGTCACTGAAGTTGCCAAGGGACCCCTGCTGAACTGCAATCAGATCTACCATTTTGTTGTTGATGGATATGAGTCTCATGCATCCTTGAAATCCACCTACTGGGCTCTTACACCTCGATCCAAAGCTTTTGTCTGGGCAACCTGATAAGAACAAAGCAAAGTGAATCCACAGTGCAATATTAGAAAATCAGTATTCGGGATCACAGCAGAATTTAGATAGACAAATAAATAAATAAAACAGACAATTGATTATCTTCTGCATTAGAAGAGAGAAATAAACCCGCTGGAACCATTATTGGCTTCCTCTAAATCTATGCAAAGTGTTTTCTTTATTTCCATAGGATTCAAAGGAAGCCTCTACAGTGGTTATAATTGTGGGCACTGATTTAGCTTAATCTAAAATTAGAAGTTTAGCGATTGGATCCAAAATACTAAGTGTGCCAGTAAGCAGTGTCAAATTTCCTATAGCTTAAGAGGGAACTTAGTCTTTAAACTGGAAAACTCAAAACGTGAACTAGGATAAGTGTACACTGAAGACAAGAAAAGATAAATCGGTAATAATGAAATGCCTCTGCACTTAAACCTAACTATCTGAGAAGGAGATATATTGACATAGAATAAAATTACCAACTCTTTATTTGATTAAATACTTTATTTCCTTATACATGTAAGAGCCCCGTATATTTTTGACAAATACAAATGGCTAAATGTCAAAAAGTATTTCGCTGTTTGATTTTATTTATTTTTTGGCTCAGCAAAGAATGTCCTCTTTATGCCAATTTTTTTTAACATTTAAGATTTGTTCTCATTATTTAAATAACAAATATGATATTAGCCATTACTGTCTGGGTTTAATGATGTTCTAAATGTTTATTCAAGTGAAGTAAATAATTTTATGGAGTATGAGCACATATATTTCACTTACATATTTTCCATCAATCTTTCTTTGCTGCTATGGCTGTCAGCCATGACTACGATTTCACAGAATTAGAAGGGAAGCAGCAACTTCTTAATTCCTCACTGCTAGTTTTCCACCTGGAAATTTCCATTACAATTCAATATTTTCACCAAGGATATCTCTCTTTAATGCTTTCTTTTCCCAGCAAAATACATTTATATGGCAAGGGAAGACCAATACTATTTAAAACTATTAGCAGGCACTCTGAAATATGCTATTTTGATTTTAATGGAAATTTCAAAGTTTCAAATTTAATATATCAACAAAAGGCCATCACAGCTTTTTTGAGTAGTGATTTGAGGTACATAGTAATGTTTTCATTCCTAGTAATTAAAATTCTTCTGGACCATAGTACAGTGTTGTGTAGTTATATCCTCTGATGTGAATGCTTCCTGGAGGGAAGAGGCAGGCTTATAAGACTCAGCAATCACACAAAAGTTAAAAGACCTCCCCCTCCCCCGGGTTATATAAGCAGTAAGGAAAGTGCTGGGGAGAGGTGGAGGTGGTTCTGGTGCAGCTGCCTTGAAGTTATGAAGGTAATTCCAGAGATACAGTTTCAGTGAGTCAACATCCCATGGCAGAGTTAGCATCTGTGACACAAGTGCCTTGGAGCCGGCCATGTTCTCATAAAGGGCCCCAATAGACCCAATGATTCACAAACTACACTTGGATTGAATCATTTCTTTGGTCTGTTGTAGGTGCCCTATTTGGAGCAAAGAGACATTATCTCACTTTTTCCAGGGAAAGATACACTGCACTCAAGATTATTCTACTCTCTTTGGTCTGTTATCCAAATGGCAGGAGAGAGTAGAAAGGGCAATAGCTCATGGACACATGACAGTTCCGATACAGCAGGAGTGTAAATACTTGACTACATTCTTCTATGGCTAGTGTTGCCAAACACATCCCAAACTAAGTCAGAATGTATTAAATCATGCAGCATGTCTGCAGGAAGCAAGACAAGACAAACTAAATCACAAAGAAAGACAGAAAAAAAAACTGTAGACAATGCCAAGAGTCAGATCATGGGTACTTCATATTCCTGGATGCAATGTTCATTAAGAAATTCCAAGAGTAAAGCAGGATTCTATCAGGTTCCTCTCATTAGTCTTTGAAAAGGCAACCGTGGGCTAATACATTGCAATACCAGGGAGAAGTCGAATACTGTGAAAGCTAGTGAAAGTTCTAAAGTAGGAAGATGGCCGGAGAATTCTTAATGCCGAATTGATGAATGGATCCATTACCAGAGGCAGTCATTGTGTTAAATGCCTCTGGAGATGACACATAAATTACCAATGTGTGCTGCTTTTCCAGAAGGGAGATGCCATTTCATGGTGGACTGACCTGGTCCTCAGATACTTGATGCTTATTTTTTTGTACGGGGAACTAGAACATGCATACTCTGCATCTCCGTTGGCATCCCCAGTTTGTGATGCTGTGATACCCATCAAAAAAATGACATGAGGGAACTTATAGAAATTAGACATGCAACTATCTTCCATGCAGAGAACCAAGACTTAAAATGTGAGGCTGATAAATGGTCAAAACTGAGCGGTGCCTCATGGTGCTCTCTGATTTTTGCAAAGCACTCAATTGAAAGAAGAAAGGTGAAGAGGAAAGGGAGCAAGGTGATGGATAAATCGTGGATGTTTTGTGTTGCATACAGAGTTCTGCTCTTTGAGAAGGAGTCGTCCATCCTAACAGCCAATGGGCAGTCACTCTGAAGGCTGTAGAGTGGGGACAGAACCCAAGCTGTTGGGGCAGAATGAACTCTTCCCAGTAGAGTATGGCAGTTAAGTCAGTGTGACTGGATTTTGACACTATCACTTTGAACTTGCAGTTGCATTTGGAGACAAACACAGGAAAGACCATGGGGGAGTTTCTCAGAACGTGGTTTTTTTTTAAAAAATCATGAATATTTTAATAACTGGTAAAGAATTAACTGTTGCAAAACTGTGTTCTACCTAGACAAAGTAAGCTGCAGTGATAAAGGGATCTCCCTCCACACAGGACAAGTTTTGAGTGTTGAACAACTGGGACATGATGTTGTGGAGGGACAGTAAACTTCAAGTTAGAAAATGAAAGAGTGTGGTCATCCCACTGCCATTACCAGCCTGGCAATCAGGCCAGTGTTGGATTGCCAGCACTGATGTGGGATGCCCTTCTGTGTACTGTGAATATATTTTATTACCATTGATTAATAAAGAATATGCTTTGGCCTATGGCAGGGCAGAATATAGCAAGGTGGGAAATCAAAGCAGAAACTGAGAGAAAGGAAGTGGAGGTGGAGGTGGAGAGACGCCAGCCCTTGCAGGAGGAGTAAGATGCCAGAGTATTACTGGTAAGCCATGGTGTACGGAGCGATAAACAGATTATTAGAAATGGTTAATTTATATGTAGAGCTAGCCTTAAGAAGCCTGAACCATCGGCAAAACAATTATAATTAATAAGCCTCTGAATGACTACTTTATAAGCAGCTGCAGGGACCAGCAGGCAGAAGAGATGCCAGTCCAGCAGGAATGGGTAGGGTAGAGAAAAGTCACCAATGACAGAGCACTGCACTTTAGAATGCCCTACTTTACCCCTTCCCCAAACACGACTTTGCTAATGTTACCCAGAGTTTCTCAGGGAAACTATGCATTTAATGTTTTGGGATACAGAATTCCTATTCCCCAAATCCTAATGTGTTTGGTTTCTGCACTGACTGAATTTCTCAATGCATGCTTGAAGCCAAACCCTGAAAATATTGGGATAACTAAGATGCCACAGGGCATCTATTAAAAGGACATGGTGCTAGGGCTTTACTGTAGATGCTCTATAGCATATCTTTCAGGAATATCATAAATTCTTATAAATTTATAAACAATGGAAAAATAAAAATGAACTCTTAATTCAGATAGGAGTCATCTGGGGACCTCCTAGAGGATAAACAAGCATGACTTAGTCTTTCTTAAGTAAAACTATGTATGAGAAGATTTGCATTTTTTTAAATGTTTTTAGAGGGGTTGAGAGATAAATCTGTGGGTAAGAGCACTTGTACAACCACGAGGAAGCGAGTACAAATCCCCGGTAGTCAAATAAAAGCTAGGCATGGCATTACACATGCCTTTTGCCCAAGCACTGTGGAGACAGGTGGAGATAGGAGGATTCCTGGAGCTTGCTAGAGAACAGCCTCTCTTCAGGTTCATTGAGAGACCATGCTTCAAAGGAACAAGGTGGAGAGCAATAAGTCAGGATGCCTTACATCCTTCTTTGGCCTCCACATATACTGGGGGACATCTGCACCCGTGTGTGTGTGTGTGTGTGTGTGTGTGTGTGTGTGTGTGTGTGTGTGTGTGTGTACCACGTTCACGCTTGCAGACATACAAATACATCAAAAAGTCATTGGTATTCCTTAAATGTACATAAGATCTAAAACAAGGACAATAAAGAAAACTTAGATATGGGGTACACAGTAAAGCTCTGTGTAACTTTGCGATATTTCAGTAAATCTTGGTGAATCTAAACCATTTTAGAATAGTACAGAGTGTGACATGCATATCATAATAAACAAAAATTATAGCATGCATATAGTTCACTCTCAAATATACAGCGTGAATAAACAGAGTAGCCAGAGAAAATGCATCAAATAGCCAAGTATTACTAAATCTCAACATAGAGGTCATAAAATGCTGTAAGAAAGACAATTCCATTTTCATGATTTATTAACAGTTTTATCCAAGCTTCTATTCTTATTTTGTATCCTTTAACAGTATGCTTGGTGGGCTATTTTTATTATCTCTTTTTCTGTTCTAAATCCTTTCATTTGGGTTGAAAGCTCTGGGTTAACGTATTCCATATACCTTACTATTGATTAAAAACTATGTTCCTAGGGTAATCTCAAAATCCATCATGTTTTGTGAAGCAATTTAGTCCATAGATGAACAAATCTCAGTTTGGGAAGCAATTATATCATTTAAAATACTATTTTGCTGCTTTTTGCAGTATTGCATTACATGAGTTTTTTTCTTAAAGATTTTACATTAAATTGTGCATGCATATATGTTTCCATGTGTGTATATATAAGTATAGGTACCGCAGAAGTCAGAAGAGGGTGCTGGATTCCAAGAAGCTGAAGGAACAGGTGGTGTGAACCTCCATGTGGTTGCTAAGAGTTACATCTGGGTCCTCTGCAAGAGCAGCCAGCAAGTCATCTCTCCAGGCCCTTGCTTTTATCTTCCTTGTTTAACTTTGTTTTTATTTGTTCTTTAATTTGCATTTAACCTCTGGTGAATGGATCTGAGTTTTTATAACAATTTTTAAAAATCATTTGCATTTCATTGATAATTACTGAAATTAAAAATCATTTTTCATATCAAAATGATTCTAGAATTACTTTATTTTTAAGATTTATTTTATTGTTAATTTTGTGTGTGTGAGGGTGTGTGAGGGTGTGTGTGTGTGTGTTTATGTGCGTCGAAGATTGGAGGTATCAGATCACCTAGATCTAGAGTTGTAGGCAGTTGTGAACTACCTGACAGGGGTCTGGAAACAGAACTCTGATGCACTAGAAGAACAGTATGAACTTGAACCACCAATGCATCTCCCTGGCCCCAGAAGCAACTATTAAACTGTAGTCATGCAATAGCCAAACAACAGTATTATGGGGAATGCGATGACATAATTATGTCTTGCTACTGCCTGCACTCCCTATGTCGAAGAGCCTAGTATTTTCACTTCAGTTGTAAAAACTCATTTTTATGCCACGAGTCTGCTTTGCCAAGCTTTTATTTCAACCAACCATCCATAAGACTGCTAAACAGTTCATTTGTTCTGTTCCCTAAGGAAAAGGCTGACGCTGAAGGCTGCTGTCCTGCTTTTATCAAATGCGCTAGTGTATTTGTTTTTCTTCAACAAAGAGATCGAGTTGCTATGACTAATTAGGTTAGATTATTTGTCCATTGGCATAATATTGAGTTCTGTACTGGGCAGTGGGGAAGCAGTGAGAACCCTCTAGGGGAACTATGAGTCAGATCAGAGAAACACCGCAGTGACATCAACCCATCAAATCAGAGGATGGTGTACAAGGGCCATTGAACACTAGAAAAATCTAACAAAGCTTGAAAATAAGAATGGAAGAAAGTGACCTACTTAAAATAAATCTCATTATAAAAACCATAAGCATAAGGAAGTCTGCCTTATAGGAATTCATTTTAAGTCATAATTTGTCATTTTGATCCACTCAATATTTCCATGTTTAAAGAGAGTTAAAAAATAGTCCTGGGTTAGCAGGGTTAGCACTGATCAAAGCATGTGAGACACCATCCCCAAGACACAGAACTGGGAACACAAACATGATCCAATGGACCATATGACCAGACTCCGTTTCTTACCTCCAAAATAAAAGATGCCTCCTGAATTAACCTGCTCAGATCCCAGCCAATGAGAAGCCGGGGTGATGTGTCCATCCACGACCACACTCAGGTGATTCCTTTTAGCAGACAAGGAGACAGAGTGCCATTGGCCATCATCCAAGCCAGCACCTGAGGGGGGAAGTAGAGGAAAAGCTTTCAATAGCAAACACAAGACAGTCAGCGGCTCATGAGTAGCAGTAGACATTTCCGATCAACTGCAAGGCATGAATCTACTGAAGACTCACCTTCTCTGGGGGACACATTACAAGACATCCATGGATGCCCAAACCTTATATGTACTGTGCCTTTTTCTGCATATACATAACTACGATAAAGTATAACATACAAATTAAGCATAGTCAGCCATTAGCAGTAGTAACTCAAGACTAGAATCGAAAGAATATACCATAAGCATCATTGAAGCCCTATGAACTGTTTACTTCTGGGATTTTCCATTTAGTATTTGCAGACTGTAATTGACCACAGTCACTGAAGCTATGGAAAGTAAAGGCATAGATATCAGGATGTCATTTGAATTGTCCCCCATACCAAATGTGAAGGATATGCCTACAATCCCACTGCTTGGAAGGACAGGTGATACAGGAGAATTAGGAGTTCGAAGCCAGCCTAGACAACATAGTAAGTGAGGGAGAAAGGGAAAACAAAGGAGGAAACACACACACACTCACACATACGGGGGGGGGGAGAGTCTCTCGAGAGGAGCATTTTAGGATGTGGAGCCCTTGCACAGTCAAGCAGCTAAGTGGACTCAGTGGGTTTTCTCAAAAGAGCACATGTTGTTGGGAAGGAAAAGTGGTTGTTGGGAATGAGGAATGAAAAGGGGGGGGGTGGATTTGATCAAAACACATTTTATTTCTATATGAAATTATCAAACAATAAAGACATTAAAACCATATATTGTATACTAAATATCTTTTAAAGGGAAAGCATAAGGTTGTGTACATAGGTTTGGCCTAAGATTGCTAGAGAAAACCTTTGTGACCAGAGGCTTCACAGAAACACTTTCTCCCTAAGAGTAACGGTCTGACATCAGGCGCTCCCTGATTCAGCTCCATGCACGTATTTACTATGACTGTCAAAGTACATAGAACTGATTCTCCCTCGCCCCTGCTCACTCTTGCTCTCACTCTCTTTGAATGTAACAGACCCATTTCCAAATAAACTCCCAACGTTATAGAAATATAATATGGCCCTTAGGAAAACCATGGAGCTTCCACTGCAACACAGTCTCTAGCTCGTCTTAAGGCGACACTCATGTCATCGCCCTTCCTCTCAAAGGCAAAGGACACAATAGCTGTGTCCTAGGTGAACCAGGGATAGGGAAGCTGAACTCTCTGTGGTGGATTTGTCAGCCAGTCTTACAGCCAGAGACCACGCAAGTCAGCAAACCAAACTACAATCATCCTGTGAAGACGGGGAGGGGGGGCATTTGTAATCACCTTATTAAGCTGAAGGAGTTTCCCCCATGATTGCAGTGTGAAAGGCACCAATGCTCTCTTAAACTGGTCACATTGTTCTGTCATGCGTGTACTAAAAGGGACACAGATCCTACCCAGGCTTAAAAGCACACTGTCCTATCATCCAAGAAAGGAATTTTCCAGGAGCCAATTCCGGATTGCTATGTGAAAGATACTTGGGCCCAGCAATGAAGAAGGCAGATTAGATACTTACTAGAAAGGCTATTTCTGAAAGTGGACTCTACTGAAAAGATAGAATAGAGTTATAAAGCTCATGACTAAGATTAGAGTAAATTATGAAAAGTCCCCCATTTGTCCTTCCAGCATGACCTTTAGGAGTCTGCACTCAGAGTGGCAAACCTTTGCTTACTTACTTAACCCATAAGTGCAGGTCCCCATGTGTCCTCTAACTTGCCCACCAAGCACAGATGTGCCAAAATGAATGGCTCCAATCTGTTGTTTCTCCTTAGGCTTTTTTTTCTTAGAGTTTGCTTTTCCGTTTTCTTTTTCAATTAATTAATTAATTTTTAAAAGAAAACAAACTATGTTTTTTTCATTATACATATCAATCCAATTTCCTACTCCTTCCCTCCTCCCATTCCCCCCACATACCCTCCTGCCCCACCTACATCCAATCCTCAGAGAGGGTAAGGCACAAACAATGCTTTGGCGAAGGTCCAAGGTCCCCCCTACTATATCTAGGCTGAGCAAGGTATCCATTCAAAGAGAATAGGTTTCCTAAAAGCCAGTACATGCAGCAGGGATAAATCCTGGTGCCACTGCCAGCGGCCCATCAGTCTGCCCCAGCCATGCAACTGTCAGCCACAATCAGAGGGTCTAGTTTAGTCCTATGCCCGTTCCTTCCCAGTCTGGCTGGAGTTGGTGAGCTCCCATTAGCTCAGGTAGACTTTTTCAGTGGGTGAACCTATCATGGTCTTAACCTCTTTGTTCATATTCTCTTTCCTCTTACTCTTCAACTGGACATTGGGAGCTTAGCCCAGTGCACCGATGCCAGTCTTTGCCTCTTTTCTATCAGTTGCTGGATGAAGGTTCTATGGTGATATTTAAGATATTCATCAGTTTGACTATAGGCCAAGTCAAGATTGGGTCCCCCTCTCCTCTAATGCTTAGGGGTTAGCTGGGGTCATCCTTGTGGATTCCTGGGAATTTCTCTAGAGCGGGGTTTCTTGCTAACCCTATAATGCCTCCCTCAATCAAGGTATCTCTTTCCTTGCTCTCATCGCTGTCCTTCTTCCTTCTAGACTATCCCATTACCTCATGTTCTACTCACCCCTCCCCTTCTCCCCTCATCTATTCACCCCTCTACTTTCTCTTCTCCACCTTCCCCATGCTCCCAATTTTGTCAGGCGACCTCCTCTGTTTCGACTTTCCAGGTGGATCTATTTATGTTCTTCTTGTGATTCACCTTATTACTTAGCTTCTCTAGGATCATGAGCTATAGGCTCAATTTCTTTTGTTTATAGCTAGTATCCACTTATGAGTGAGTTCATACCGTATTCATCTTTTTGGGTCTGGGTTACCTCACTCAGGATAGTGTTTTCTAATTCCATCCATTTGCATGCAAAATTCAAGATGTCATTATTTTTAACTGTTTTTTAACTAATGCGTAAATATGCCACATTTTCTTTATCCATTCTTTGGTTGAGGGCATCTAGGTTGTTTCCAGGTACTGGCTATTACTATTAATTCTGCTATGAACATACTTGTAGTATGGTTGAGCATCTTTTGGGTATATACCCAAGAGTGGTATGGCTGGATCCTGAGGTAAGTTGATTTCAAATTTTCTGAGAAACTACCATGCTGATTTCTAAAGTGGTTGTACAAGTGTGCCTTCCCACCAGCAATGAATGAGTGTTCACCTTACTCTACATTCTCTCTAGCATAAGCTAGAGTTTTTGATCTTAGCCATTCTTACAGTTGTAAGATGGTATCTTAGAGTTGTTTTGATTTGCATTTCCCTGATGGCTAAGGATGTTGTGCATTTTCTTAAGTATCTTTTGGCCATTTGAGATTCTTCTGTTGAGAATTCTCTGTTTAGTTCTGTGCCCCATTTTTAATTGGGTTATTTAGAATTTTGATGTCTAAATTCTTGAGTTCTTTATATATTTTGATGATTAGTCTTTTGTCTGGTGTGGGGTTGGTGAAGATTTTATCCCATTCAGTAGGCTGACTTTTTGTCTTATCGACTGTGTCCTTTGCTTTACAGAAGTTTCTCAGTTTTCAGTGGTTCCATTTATTAATTGTTGTTCTCAGTGTCTGTGCTACTGGGGTTACATTAAGAAAGTGGTCTCCTGTGCTCGTGCATCGAAGAATACTTCCCACTTTCTCTTCTATCAGGTTCAGTATGGTCGGACTTATATTGAGGTCTTTAAACCATTTGGGCTTGAGTTTTGTGCATGGTGATAAATATTGTTCTATTTTCATTCTTCTACATGTTGACATCAGGTTATGCCAGCACCATTTGTTGCTTTTCAAACACTTATGCTGATGAAATTTCTAGTGGTCAAACTCTCCTATGATTGTGAGTGAATGAGTGCATGTGCCTGCACCCATGTCTGTGTGAATGCACGCATGTACATGCCACATTGTGCTCATGGAGGTCAAAAGGTCTTGGGTGTTAGCTCTCCCCTCTTCTTGCTTATGAGTCCTTTGTTGCTCACCGTGGCACATGCCAAGCTAACTGACCTGCTAACTACTGTGGATTCTCCCATATCTGCTTCCCTTCTTGCCATGGGAGAATTAGGATTACAGACATGTACCACCACATCTGGTACTCTCAGGAATTTAGACTCAAGTCCTCACTCTTGTTCCGCACATGCTTTATCCACTGAATAATCGCCCCAGCCCTGATTTTGGTTCCTTCTTTAGTTACAGAGTTTGATATGCAGCCCAAGATGATTTCAAAATCAGTATCACCCTATGTCAGCAACCCACTTGCTGGGGCTCCAAGGTGTGTACTGCTTTGTCTGGCTTTCATAATGATATGTTTCTAACACATGATAAAATGGATTACTATAAAATCCATGTTATATCAAGTACAGGTCTAGGGACTGAAGAGATGGTTAGTAGTTAAGAGCATGGCCTGCTCTTCCTGAGGACCAGAATTTGATTCCCTGCACCCACCTGGTACTTCATAGTCACCTGTAACTCCACCCCTAGAGATCCAATCCCTCTTCCAGCCTCTAAAGACCCTTCATGCACAAGGCACACAGGCATGAATGAAGACAAAACATCCACACACATAAAATAAAAACTGAAAATGAAACATTAAAAAATGTAAGTCTACTAAGCACATGCTTATGCCTTCTATGGATTTCTTTGTGCAGTAACCATTTCCAAAAGCTTTATGTCTGTTCTTATACTTGTGGATTCAGACAAACCCTGCAGAGAGATCATAGTGGTCCAAGGATTGCGCTTTGTGTAGCTGTGCCCTGGGCATCTGCTGACTGGGCACGGGACAGAATTAAACCAAAGGCTGGGGCAGGCCTTTGGAATCTTACTTTCCATATGGAAGCCAAGTTAGATTATGAACAAAAGATTGGCAGGACACCCCACGCTGCAATTTGGCCCAGTGAAATGCAATCATTTAACTGGCCAGCAGGTTAAGAACTGGGGCCACACTTCCAGAGAGGCCTTTAGAAAGCTGAAATTTGGTGTAATAGACATCATTTACCTGTGGAGTAGACGTATTGCCTGTCAACGGGATGGATTGCTCAAATTAAAACATGAGTGATCCCTAACATATGTCGATTAGCCCTACCTAGTAAATCAGACTCCACTTCACTTTCCCACCTCCAATCTGATAGGAAGTGTCCCCTTTGAAAGCCACACTACAGTTAAAGGGAGGAACCATGCAACTTGTTCTTTTTCCTTATTAATTATATTACCTAACTCAACCCTATCGCTGCTTTATTAGTTATTCTTCTCATTGCTGTGACAGAATACCGGACAGCAGTGACTTAAGAAAGGAAAGGTTTATAGGACTGAAAAGATGACTCATTGGTTCAGAATGCTTGCTGCTCTTCCACAGGACCTGAGTTCATTCTCAGCACCTGAACTTGGTAACTCACAATCTACTATAACTCCAGATTCCCTGAGAACCCTCTTCTGGCCTCCATGGCCACTTTCACACACACACACACACACACACACACACACACACACACACACAATCTTTTTTAAAAAGAAAGAAGGTTTATTATGGTTTATGGCTAGATGTCATGGCAGAATTCCTGATGATAGGCGTGTATAGCTGAGATTATTCCCATTCCAGTAGGAAAAACAAAATAAAACAAACAAAAAACAAATCAAGAAACCAAACCCAGAAAAAGATCATACCCAAGGTAATCCTCAACAGCTCAGATTCACTATCCCACTTCCTCTAATCTTCCCTTCAGAGTCAAACTTTACACAATTCCAAACACCACCCATAGCTGTGGACTAAGAATCCTAAGCCATGAGCCGGTGAGGGAGATGTTTTGCACTGAAACTATTACACCCATCACTAATAATTCCTTTTCCATCCTGGGCAGCAAGACCAGGGCCATGAGGAGGCAAGGGCTCTACCACCGAGCTATAGCCCAGGCCCCACTCATCTGGGGAGTAAATACATTGTTGCTATATTAATAAAGTAATAATTGCAACAGTGTTCTTGAGTAATGCTTCGCAAGCACTGTTTGGTGCCTTCTATGTATTGTGTATTTTACACCACAATGGTTATTACCCTTGTTTTAATTCTGAAGAAAATGAAGCTTTGGGAGACTCAATGATTACCGTGGGTGCTATCCAGCTAGTAAGCAACAAAAACAAACCAGAAACCCTTGCCTGACTCTAAAACCCACGATTTTCTCTGCCTATAAGGCAGGTGCTCTCCTTATTTTTCTTCACGTCGGATAATCCACTTTGAGAAGGGAGAAAGGCAGGGCTGGCAATCAGGCATGTGGCTATGAAGAAGCTAAGCCGTGAGAAGCTGGCTGCCATGCAGGGCCAGGTGAAGGACCTGGAGCTATCCCACTGAACATAAGTAAACTCCCAGAATGCCAACATCAGTAGCTATGCGACGATAGGATCAAGAGAAGAAACCAAAACTATTTCTAAGCTGCCTATAGTGGTGCATGCCTGCCTATAATCCCAGCACTTGGAAGGCAGAAACAAGAGAAGGGCTGTAAGTTCAAGGACAGCCTAGTCTACATAGTAAGCTCCAGGCCAGCTAGCAAGGTCTTTTCTCAGAACAGCAAAGGAACAAACAAACAAAAACACTACTATTTCAAATTCTTGGTTGTATACAACCCCCAAAAGATATAAGATTAATGTATAAACAAGAAGCATACTAAAGTTCTCCCTCCTCTAAATAATGTGAATAACTACTGTCACTGTTTAAATGTTTAATGTCCCATTGCAGGTTAATGGTTTGAAAGATTGGTCTCTGGGTGATGCGACTTTGAGGCTGTGGAACCTTCAAGAGGTAGAGCCTAGCTAATGGAGGCAGGTCACCAGGATCTTCTTCTGAAGGCTAGCTGTAGAACAATCCCTAGGTCTGGCCTCTCTGCTTCCTGACCAGATGTGGTGTTAACAGGCTCCTGTATCACACATTCTGTGATAATGAAGCCTACTGCTCCAACATGCCTTTCCCGGGATGATGGGCTGAAACTCCCCAAGGCCGTGAGCTAAGCCAGTCCTTCCTCCCTTACATGGCTTCTGCCAGGAGTGGTGATGCCAGCAACACACACTAAAATGGCCACTGCAATGAGTAATTTCTCTCGTGTCCGTTATTTCATCATGATTTCTTCCTTTCATCCTTCTAGATAACGATTACAAAAATACCAGATCATAGAATTATCCCCACTTCCCGAGAGCATTTCATCTACAGCGAATGTTCGCTCTCTAGACACACCAGTCAATGAACATAACCCCAAATTGTATGTCATTCTCAATATGTCTGCATCCAATTGCTCACGTGAGTCTTCTTGCAATGAGCAACAGCCTCAAGGTGCTCAAATACCAAATATGTCCAAGGTGGAAGTATTTGCAATTGCAGGTGGTGGAAAGAATGGAATTGTTCCAGAGTCTTCTCTTCCTCAACCCAAGTATGCAACCCTTGTCTCTGGGTCAAGCCATATAACTGTTACACAGATCATAGCAGGAAGTGAGAAGGTTTTTATCTGCTTTCTCCTGTGTAATCTGCAGGCCTGTCGTAAATTGCTATAGAAACAGTCTGACAGCTCAGCTGCCCTCAGCCTCTGCTTAGACTGTAGCAGGCGTCTAGAAGGGGAGATAGATAAAGAAAAGCACCAAGTCTGCCACTTAAGGAAGATCCTCTGCAAAGGGGCAGGAGGCAATTACATGTATGCAATCACTCAAGGAGCCCCTGAAGAGTGACGCTCCATCTCCAAATCTATCTCAGTGCTCTGAAATCACAGGACTCCTAGGTTTACTAACTATCGTCACTAGCCAGAATTAAGGACCCAGATCACTAGATAGCTCCTGTCAGGGGGAAAATATAGGGGTCATTGGTAACTATCGCTTCAGTGGAGGGCAGGAGTTTGAAGGTGACAGGTTTACAGAGTGAAGAGAGGAAGAGATTAACAAGGAAAGGGGATGAGGTGGAACTAAAGAATGATTTCTACTTGGGGAGAAACACCAAGAGGGTTGTACCATTGCCAGGGACACCGTGATTGCAAATGTCTACCAAAACACACACTTCAGACAGTACAAGCGATTACCACAGGCAACTTCTGCTCTGGGGCCAAAAAGCTTGTCCACAGGGCTGATTTTTCCAATTAGGCAAAAATGCTAAGATTATTGAAGGAACTCCAAACTTGACAGCAAAGAATTTCATTTCCAGTAAGAAAATGTGACTGCATTGTTATGTTAGGTCCTTGAAGGCATCTGGAGGGGTTTTGATTTGCATCTCTAACAGTGGCAAGGGCTGAAAATACCTTGTGTCATGAGGGATTTCAGAGCCCTGCTAAAACATCTCATGATTTAGGCTAATATACTACCATTAATATTTCAAGGATGGCTTAGGTTCACATAGTATTTTCAAATAATTCCAAGTGACAATTTGCCAACAGTGCACTCCATTACAAATTTATCCTGATAATTCAGATATTTGCATAATTCAGTTCTTCCTCCTTATAATTTAGTTTCTTTCACTAGGAAAGGTAAAAATAACTTTAATTTTTCAAACCCTAAGGATTGTTGATTCATATGTCTAATAACTATGAACATTTAAGTCATCCCTATTTAATGAAAAGATTTAGTGTAGTATAGTACCCCAAATGACCCCTAGTGAAAGGTCATTTCCTATGGGAAAAGAAGCTAACCAGGTACCAACTACCATTTAAGTAATTCATTTGTAAATTTTAAAAAAAATATTTGCTCCACTGAAATTCACAAAAATTAACATATATCCCATAACCTACTTGGGGTGCACTTAATAAGGTTTGACAACGAAATCAACAGCTGTATAACAATGACTTAAAATAAAGTCATGTGTAACTGTTGGATTGGTATTATGTTGTAGCAAATCTTTTTGTTACATAAGGATGGCTTAAACTTTCATAGTTATTAGATATATAATTTTGAAGGAAACTGGAAAAAAAGAGTGGGGTGAGTTGGTGGCCCACGGTTGCTATTTTCAGTGTAATTTATTTTACCACCCTGACACTCCTAGTTAGATTCCTTATTATAAGCTATGAAAATAATCATATAAAGTCACATGATATCATAATGGATTTTGCCTTCTCCATGTTCAAACATTCATTTAGAGATTTTAAAAATCACTTAGGGTATTCTATGCAGAGCTATACCTAGTAATTTATTAACCACACATTCCTGAAAAGAGGTTGGAAGTGAGCTAGCTTCACGCAGCTCACTACAGTAATGTTGTACCGAAGCAGTTCTTTAAGATGTTGAAAACTAGGCTTGGCTGTAACCACTTCAGAGGATGCTAAATGCATCACAATACTCTACACACTGGTGACAAGCTTACATTTTTAGACTCTCATTTTAGGAGTCTCTTAATTATTCATATGACACTGATTAATTTATTTCCTTTGGTCCAGACTACAAATCCACCACATTGAACATTACATAAAAGTCACAGTATAGTACTTCTCAAAAATTATAATTTATGCTGATTTTCTAACACTGTAACTTAAACTGTAGTGATGCAGGAACATGAATGGCAATAAACATATACACACAAAGGATCCCTGTGCTGGCTGGTTTTGTGTCAACTCGACACAAGCTGCAGCTTTTGGAAAAGAGAACCTCAATTGAAAAACCGCCCCTACCAGATGGACCTGTGGACAAGCCTGCGGTATGTTTTCTTGATTGATGATTGATGTGGGAGGGTCCAGCTCACTGGAGGTGGTGCTGCGCCTTGGCTAGTGGTCCTGGGTGCTCTCTGAAAGCAGACTGAGGAAGGCATGAGGAGAAAGCCAGAAGCAGCATTTCTCCATGGCCTCTGCATCAGTTACTGTCTCCAGATTCCTGTCTTAACTCCTCCGATGATGGGCTGTGATGTGGGAGTGTAAGTGAAGCGAACCTTCTCCCCTCCTGGTTCCTTGTGGTCATGGTGTTTTCTCACAGCCTCAGAAAGCCTAACTAAGCACCATGCTAGCACCGATTTGTATACATACTTTTCTTATTAGTTCCAGACTCTATTTTAACTTTTCTCATTTTTTTCCTCTCCTAATCATATTCTATAAATGTTGGTCATGGTTAATATATAGGAATAGTACAGTAACATCTATAAATTGTTTTTAAAGATCATTTATTAAATTAATGCAGCAGTTTACCCCAATGTGACCTCTAGCTGCCAGGAGTAGATGCTATACTGTCCATGAAAAGCTCTGATGGAGATTCCTTGTTGAGAGCTCTATCATTTTAATGAAGAGACAAATATATCCCTCACTCACAGCTCTGACCTAGATTGAACATTAAGTTTCAAGACACATATAAAGTCGCCTTAATTATATTACCTCTAATTGATAAAAAAAGGATGCTATATGGTACACAAATACAGAGAATTTCAATTGGTTACGCAAATGACAAATTTTCACAAATCTTTGCCTGTTTAAAAATGTATCCAGTTTTAAACGTAAGGTAACCATTACAGGTACATTTGAATTTTAGGATAATGACATAGATAGCTACAGGTACCAGTGTGGCCTCTATGTTCTACACAACGTTGGACAATAGCTATTTAGCAGTCTGATTTTTCACTGAAACATTCAGTTCATTTACTGGCTGGTTTCAGTGCCATTCACTTTTACCCCAAAACCCATTTTCTCCTGGGATGATGATGACTTGTCTGAATTGGTAGAAGGGTCATGGGTAGAAATTTCTGTTCCCTCATCATTACTAACTCTATTAATAAGAATTTTGAACACTGGAATCGTATGTAGAAGAAAAATTGGAACCAAGTTTCTCCAAGGAAGGGTAGTGATAATCTTATTAACTCAAGTATCCATTTATTAAACAAATATTAATTTTTGATTATGCATGAAATTTATGGAGAAGAGGCACAGAGATAAGGAAATCTTTCAAACCCATATGCTTTGCCTGCAGGAATACATTTAATACCTGCTGTGATGTCACTGGGTGTCTTTCCTGGCTGGTAGAGATTTAGTTTAAGTTTCCCATCGCTGAGCAAGAGGAGAAGACCGCCCGAAACCAGCTGGAGTTCACTGAAGAGCAGAAGTCCCACCTTATTCCAGGTTCGGAATTGAAAACTGGCTGAGATGGCTTCCTCTTTGGAAGATGCTGGGAGTGCCAAGTAACTCCGGGTGCTCAGGAAAGTCAGAGGCATAGACTGTGGTTGTGAGCAAGAAAACGATGTGTTTCCCTGAGGCAGAGGACAGAAGCAGGCATTCAGCTCATTTCGGCCCATGTGGGATGCAATTTAAATACTTGTGAAATCTGATTATCAGTCTTATATTACTCTAGCCAGAAAACATTTTGCAGTGCCATGAAGATCCAAATCTTTACCATTTATCTTAAAAGCTCTTGAAGTGTGCCCCCAGGTTTTCTCCACATTCTTCAACCTTAGCATAGACTAGCAAAGTCAATGAAATCAACTTTATCAACAAGAATAAACATGGGGAAGAAATCTTGGTCAAACAAACAAATAAAAATGATTCTGTTAGAAATTGAACTTTTACTTTATACAACAGTTATGATGTGTGTTTGGTGAAATGTTAAAAGCTTAAGAGCACAAAAATGCTAACTGATAATGTATGTACTAACTTATAAAATGAAGGAAATTTTGAGATCATTAAACCCTCTGGACATGGGACCAGCTACTCACTGCAGTTTGATCCTATGCTTTATTTTGGTAGCTACCTCCTCCCGCCCTATATACAGCACATCCTCTTGTTCATGGACAGAGGGGATCTTTGCACAAGCATTATGTAGAAATATTATTTTGAATGAAACACACACATTTGTCTATATTTCATTTTAAATTATATCCATTTAATAAAAGGTAATGAAAATATAACTTTACTGGATGTTAGGAACATACCAAGAACACAGATTCACAGAGAATTAGAAATAAAATCTTTCCCATAATAAATATTCCTGTGATGCTCTTTGGGATTTTCTGCACAACATGAGATTCAATTTACATATTTTGAATTTTAAGCAATGAAAGAAACTAATGAAACTCTATTTACATCGGCATTTTATTATCAAAGTAGTAAAGCTGGAAACTGTGCTCCCCAGAATTTCAATCACTGACTAATTCTAAGCAAAAGTTTCCTGTAAACCTCAAAAGATGACTGAGTGTCAGAGAAGTAGAGCACCAGCCATGTCGCCCCAAAGGTTTGGGGAAGCGTGTGCAGTAAAGGATGAGCACAAACCTGTGGGGACAGTCACTGATTTCTTGCTAACAAGAAGACTGGAGTTCCATCTTCCAGAACCCATGCCAAAAAGCCATGACTAAGACTGGGAAGATATCCAATGGTCAAGGAACTTGATGTGCAAACTTGATTACTGGAGTTAGGATCCCTGGAAACTCACCCCACCCCGATGCTGGGTGGGCAGGGAGGCCACCTGTAATTCCAGCCTCAGCAAGCAGAGATAGGGAGATCCCTAGAGCAAGCTGGCAGCCATCAGGCAGGGAAGCTCTGAGTTTGACTGACAGATACAGCAGCAATGAATAAGGTGGAAGAGTGATTGAGGGTGATTCTGAACGGCAGCCATCAGCCCCCACTTGCACACATTCACACGTACACCAAAAGCATCAGTGTGCCCACCCACCACACCTATGGACATAGTGATAAGCACTGAGGGATGCTGGTTTGTCCCACTGCCCTGCTCTCCCCCACTCTATACCATCTATTCATCAAGACATCTGGTCCTGCTGGACAGCAACAAGCCAAGCTGATGCCCACCCCAGATGTGCATCATGGATTTATAGGGACAGAAGCCACCCAGAGGCAACATCTCATGCAGAAGGCTCAGAAAGCTGCCTGCATAAGCCACAAATCCTCTGCCAAGTCCAGTCGGTCCATTCACAGTTCAGCTTCAGACAGTGACTAATCTGAGCTTCAATCTTCCCGTGCCAGGCCCTCAATTCCTCGTTCCTCTGCTCAGTTCCACATCCAGAGAAGATGCCCTGTTTGGAATACACTCCACTATTGCTTCCCTGACTGAACCATGACCAACAGATAGAGCTAAATGTTGCCATAATTCCATGGATTTGGGGTATAAAGGAGCCCAGACAACAACACTATTTAGACAGCCACAGGTTATAACAACCTATAAGTTCTTTATTTGTTATGAAATGACCATGACAAACATGGTCATTTTCTAGTTTCTTGTTAACACACCAGAATGCTACCCGATTCCAGAGACTGTGTTCATCTAATCTTCTGGTCAGGGAACAACTTCTTAAACAAATAAAAATAAAAATAATTAATCTACTGAGACAATAATACCTCAACAAAACTGAAAAATCCATGACAAAATTAAAAACCATGTCATGATAAAATTTAAAAATATTTCCCATACTATTTTTTTATATTTACTGATGTACGACAGTTCTTTCCAAATTAAAGCATTCCATCTAGATGGAAAGGCAGGCTCATGAGATTCAATAGGCAAACAAAACATCACAGCTTAGAAAGCTGCAGCTTAGAAAATTCTGGAAGGTCTCTCCTCAGTTTTATGGGAAGAGACAGCTCTGGAGCAGCAGTTTGTGCTTGGGTGACTTCTTCCATGATGCAATGGCTTTTGGGTCATCTGTGCTCCTGTAAGCAACCTGGTACCCATACCTGTATTAATTACTCCAATAGAAACTCATTGATTCATTAAGCTAGACTTTGGTACAATCATTACTTTTGTCTTTTATGGGTTCCCTTTCTAGAATGAGGAGGTGAATGTGTGTGTGCTTGTGCGAGCGTCTCTCTCTTTCTCTCTCTGTGTGTGTCTGTGTGTGTTGTGTCTACACAAGAAAAATCTATCATGTGTTTACTTTTCATAAAAATAAATACATGAAACATAGTCGTTTTATGAATTATAATTCCCCTAAATAGAACTAATCTCCTATATGCATACTGTCAACTAGAGATAATTAAATAAGAGCCATGTCTAAAACAAAAGCAAGACCCTCACAGGGAGCAATTTTATTTGGAAAAGGTGCATCTTACTCATTGCTTCATATGAAGACTCTTACCGTGGTGATGAGCTGAGGGCTGTGTTGCTTGGCCAAGCCAATGATGTCCACTCCATTATAATAGAGGTTCTCCAAGCATCCATGAAAATGTTTGTATGGCAATGACACTGATTTTGCAGGTGCTGAGATCCCTCCAAAGCTGATCTTAGAAAGAAAAATGGCATCAATAATATTGTTTAGTGATTTTTATGATAACCTGTTTAAATAATTATGATTAGAAATTATAGCAGTAATCATCACGGAGATAACTTTACAACACCACACATAGAAAAAAATTAAGATACCAACTTTTAAAAACAAATTTATGTGCATTCAGTCTTCATTTGTGTGACGGCTTGATTATCTTTCCAAGTCGCTAATCACACCTGGTTTTGATATTTATTGCTTAATGAAGAAAAATACACCTTTGGTTCACAGTAGAACTTGGTCTATTTAATAATGTAGCTAATTATGATATTTTATTTTGTATATGTCTCTAGCACAAATTGCTATTTGCATATTTAAATCAGTTGTTAATGGATTAATCTGTTCGCTGCTATCGTCTCTCATAAATCTCTATTCCTCGGGGTTAGAACCCAAAAAGAAATCAGACCATGCATTCTAGATGTGCATGTGGCAATGAGATCTCATCATGAGCAATAAAAGCTGCCTATGAAGTCCGGTGACTGTACATGTCAAGTAGATGATGATCATGTTCAATAATGATGCATATAAATATATATATATAATAAATGATGAGCCCCACGTTCCACATGCTAATAAGCTAGGCCACCTTAGGAATGTTTTGTCAGCCTGGAGATTTGCTCTGGAGGTGTTTTTTTTTAATAGCCTATTTTCTATTAGGAAGTTAAACCACATATGCATCATCAAATCTGAATTAATTGAAATGTAACCACCACACCTCATAATCAAGATCCAGGTAATTGAATTCTCCCTGGGCATGGAAGTGACGCCTGTGCTCGTCCACTGTAAAGTTGACCTGTTTGCCCAGTCTCTGGATGAGCACAGAATGCCAGTGCTGGTCGTCCAGAAGGCTGCCCAAGGTGAGGTTGATCAGGGTGGAACTAGAGGTCAGTCTAGCTTCACCTAGGAGGAGAAATGACAACAGCGTGATTCAGTGAAAAGGGTGGGGGGGCTTCTTCTTGATGGATCAGCATCTCTCACAGTAATTTGCAACCTTCTTCCATGCATACCATCCTGAACACGAGTGTGGATTTATCTGAAGCTTGATTATAATGATCTCTCAACCTTGCTGTAATTTCTTCCACTGTTAATTCTTTCTATTATTATTACCCATTGCAAGCTCATTTTCTATGTAAATTTTATCTTTGCTACAAGCTCATTATTTTTACTGCTGTAATATTTTTCAATGACCCATCCCATCCTTTATGATGCTAGGGAATAACTGTGGAGCTACGTCAGAGTTATAGGCAGAGCATCCAAAGAAGGGTTTGTGCAGCTTGCAAACATGAATCATTTGGGCATTTGTTGGAGGATATTTGATCCCACTATGAACCTTGCATTTGCATTGGCTTTAATTAAATAAAATTAATCTTGGGTCAGGAGGCTGAGTTGGCAACTAGTTGACAGAAAGTAATCATAGAACACCAGAGGGCACCTAGGAGAGACAGAAACAGGAAGTAGTAGGGTGGGGTTTGGAGAGGTATAGGTTTTTTTCTGGGGTGGCAAAGCAGAAGCACAGGTCTTCGTGGACACCAGGGAGGAGAAGGGGTTAGGTAGTTGCTACTCAGCCACTCTGAGCTCTCAGGTTTTCACCCCAGCCTTTGAGTCTCGAGTCTTATTCATAATTAGAATGAGAGTGATTTAGTTAAATCAACCTTTAGAGGGAGCAACAGGGTTGGTGGCTGTGGGAGCAAAATTCTCCCCAGGTGCAGTCTGAACAGCCAGGCTGCAGCTAGAGAAATAGGTAGGTAACAGCAGAGTAGCATTTGCTGGCTGGCATAGCAATAGATTAAGGTGCAGGTACTATGCCAAAATTAAAACAACATTTAGTGCTACTTATTGGGTGTCAAATATATAGGCTTTCTTGACCCACCAGCCCCCAAATCATGACATGGAGACTTACTATTAATTATGAATGCTCAGCCTTAGCTTAGGTTTGTTTCTAGCTACCTTTTTTATTAGCTTAAATTAACCCATTTCTATTAGTCTATGTGCTCCCCTGAGGCACGTTTACATCATCTACATACTATCCACCCTATTTTCCTGCTTCATCCACGTCTGGTTGGCTGGCCGCTGGCTAGCTGGTCCGACTGGATGGCTGACTCCCCTTTTCTCTCTACCTGCCAGAATTGCCTATCCCTCCTCTGCCTACCAATTGGCCATTCCGCTTTTTATTAGGCCAATGGGGTGTCTGGTGAAAGAGCAACACACCTTTACAGAATTAAACAAATTCAGCATAAACAAATGCAACACATCTTTACAAAGTTAAACAATTATTCTCTTCCACAGTAGGCACTGGGTATACACAAAAGTCCTTCAATGGGAAAATAAAATACCTTGAATGTTAAAAGCAGTGAGCTATGAAAACATCAAGTTACGTAAGTGGCAATCAAAGAATCAGACCTTCCAAGAGCATCACCAAGTAGCTTTACCTGAATTAATAAGTAAGAAGAGTTTTCCTCTTCTTAACTCCAATGTGATATGATCTCCAGCAGGCCCTGCCCTGTGCAGAAGGATCCCATCACTCTCCATGGTTTTAAATTTCAAAGAAATGATATCTCTTATTGGACTCAAGGAGTTTTGATCAAATCTGTAGAGAAGGGAGCTTTTTCCATCCAGATCAATCACCACTGACCCTGGTGACAAAAATAGTAAAAGTCATCATTCTATGGATAAATATGGTTTGCACTGAAGCATGTTAACTACTACGGTGTGTGTGTGTGTGTGTGTGTGTGTGTGTGTGTGTGTGTGTGTGTGTGTAATATCATTGCAAAAAATACCTAATCCTATCAAAAAACAAAATTGATTCAGTTCCATCTAGATCATTTTAACTACTCACAAAATTCATGATTTAGAAATATACTTTAAGTGCATGCCACAAATTTTCTTATGTTACTAAAGGCTAGCCTTATTCTACAACAAAGAAAATCAGATTGCAATTTATATATATATATATATCCACTTTATAATACATATTTAAAAATCAATAGTTTAATATTGGTCTAGGACTGTTAAAAACTGGTTTGGTTATCACAAAATTCTACCAGGTATGTGTTATACCTATCAAAAACAGCATATGTCTTTCAGACACACACATGTATGTCTCTGTGTGTAGTCGAGAGTTATAAAATACCACTTCAAGCACACATTAAATTGGCCTTGTGCTCTGTTTTATAATATTATTTACATGACTAAGTGATAGCATTTAAGTACAAGACTCTTTTCTCTTTTCTCAAGGGCATCATTGGAGAGCCATTATCCTAATGGTATTGTGAGGTTTATTCTACGGCGTTTATGCCATACTTTGACACCAGTCTGTTCCTTCAGCTATCTGACAGCGTCTTACCTACTCATTGTCAAGCTTACTCTTATTCAGTTTATCTTCAAAAAGATGTCATGTGATACTGGTAACATAACAGTACATCTGTCAAAATCAGTTTGCACCCCCAGAAAATGAAACCAATAATACTCAGAAATCCTCACTGTATTTTCTGTTTTACAAACCAAAGATTTTTTTAAAGCAATTACTGTGAGAGTACTTTATATAAGAAATGAAGGGGTTAGAGAAACCCAATAAAATAAGAAACTGTTTTTTAACGGGTAAACTGACTTCTTTCAGTCAACAGCATGACATTATAGCTTACTCATCATGTTTGATCTGATGAAATTATTATAGTTACTTCTATTCCCAAATATGTATTGATTCAGACTATCCACTACACCCTGGAAACTGTTAGTTACCCCCACCAACCCTAAATGTTTTCACTATTCTATGAAGTTCTCTTCTGAAGACCTGGGGGTCTGATTGTTTTTTACATCTTGTTAATATGCTTATAAAGAATTTATTCGCCAAGTACACATGAATAAACATCACATTCCTTAGAAAGAATAATGTTAGCTGAACAATCATTCCTTGTTATATAACCAAATGAATGTGTATGGTTAAAGCATAACTCTTTGTCAAACACAAATGATGTTTTTTTTACCATTATTAGATAGCAATAAATTAAGAAAAATTTCAGCCAGATAGACTTTAAATGCTGACACATTTGGAGCAATGCAGTTACCTCTGAGTTATCTCTGAGTTAATGTATTGCTTAGAGGCAACTATCAGAGTAATGATTTTATTATAGATAAAGACTATTTTTGGAATTAGCTACCAAGAGATTTTTCCCCCATAAAAACAGACCATGTTACTTTAGCCTACTATTTCTTTTTTTTCTTCTCTTTTTCACTATTGTTATTATTACATTATAATGGTTGTATCCATCTTCCATGGCACCTCAAGCTTGGGGGCCTGGAATATTTCTGTCAGCAAAATAAGGTAATGAAAAAAAAATCTTGGACAATTGATGCCTAAAGCAATGATGAAATGTTTTATCCCTCAAACTGAAGCCACTTGCTATTTTCTCTGACTCTTACCTACTTCCGACTTCACAGGTACATGGTTATGCATGTCAGTGAAGTACTTAGTATAAACATACTCAGTCTACCATGTCAGAGGTACTGTGCACTAAATATTCCAGGTAGAAAATATTCAAGATAAGTATGCCAACATGGATCTTACAGACAGAGAAGATGAGCAAATATATTAACAAAACTGTTATGAGCTGTAACAGACATTCTGGGGGAGAAGAGAAGACCAACTGACTAAGATGCTGAAAAAAAGCTTACTTAGGTGTCATACCTAAAAGTCTGAGTCTCAGGCAGGTCTTCATATGCAACCAAGCCTCTCTCTATAGTTTCCAACCATATCTTCTCCTCATACACTAGATTACACTTGTGGCATCTCATTTCAAGAAGTCTATGTATTCTCCCAATATGTCCATGTTTACTGCCATAAACAAAAATCTAAGGATTGTTGAGAAACTGCTATGACAAGAAATAATTTAATACCTCTGAAGTAGAAGGTAGAGTCCCTTCAACAAAGGGGCTCCTGAAGAAAAAATTACAGAAGTATGGAAATGAGTATATTAATAACAATCACATCACACACTCCACATGTATATAAGCAATGTCTTTTGGAAGGAAGGGATGGAAAGCAGTCACTGTTCTCCCTGACATTTTCATGTTAACTTTATGCTCATTGACAACCATCTCCCTTTTGTTATTATATTTACAAAGTTATTTATGTAACTATTTGACATGTGAAACCATCAGCACAAAGCACTGTCTTTGATACATGAAACACCCTAGTTTTTTTTTTCCTCTCACTTGATACAAGATAGAGTTGTCTGAGCAGAGAGAACCACAGGTGCAAAAATGCCTCAGTAAGACTGACTGAAGCAAGCCTGTGGGATATTTTCTTAATGGGTGGTTGATGTGGGAGAGACCAGGCACTGTGACTTGCTCAGTCTGTCTTCTTATGCTTTGCAGAACCACCCACTCTAGGATGTATGAGAATACAGAACAATCAAGGCACAAAGAGAGAACAAATCAGAAAGCAGCATTCTTCTGTGACTCAGTTTTTGTCTCCAGGTTTCTGCTTTGGGTTCTTGCCTTACCTTCTTTGATGATGGGATTGTAATGTAGGAGAATAAGTGAAATCAACCCTTTCCTCCCTAAGTTGCTTTTGCTGTGTGTGTGTGTGCGTGTGTGTGTGTGTGTGTGTGTGTGTGTGTGTGTGTGTGTGTGAACAGAAACCCTAACAAAGGCATAAAAACAAATGATAGAAATATCTGAAACTATCTTCTCTAACCCATCACCTCCCTCTCATAAAAGACCTTTCTGATTACATAGGGTCCCCAAAATAAACCAGGGAGCCCCCCAGCAATTGCGCCTTTGCTGCATAAGGCACCACGACATTTTTACATTTTGGTTTTAGGGACTAAGATTTGTGTCCTTGTGGTAAAATACTTGACAGATAAAAAATATGAGAGCAGAGATTTATTTTGTCTCTTGGAGTCCTAAGGACTCTAGCCTGGCAGGGAAGGTAGAATCTGTGACACCAAAGTATCATGGGGGCTAGGAAACAGAGAGAGCAGGCAAACCGGGCCAATATGAAACCTTCACAGGCCTGAACCTTGTGGCTGACTTCTGCCAGTCAGGCCCCGCCTCCTAAAATTTCTACAGCCATCCACAAATACTGCCAGCATCACAGGGACACATGCTCAGATACAAGCCCTGCGGGGGGGGGGGGGGCATCTCGTATCCAAACAATAATAGTAGGGGTGTTTCTTTTTTCTGTCTCATAGCAAATTACTTAACCTCTTTGTCTTGCTTCTTCATGCATGAAATGAGAGTAACAGTATATTCTCCACAGATTTGTTGTATGAATGTTTATCCACATAGTAACAAGTAATCAATGAACACTCATTGCTGCTAATGCTAACCTATTATTTATTATTAGAATATTGAGCAGGAAAAGAGGTGCTCAAAATAATTAAATACTTGGGTTGATTTCTGATTCTTTAAAACAATGAATTTCTGAAGAGCACACAAGGCACATGCACACACAAATACACATGCATGCACACACACACACACATACTCATACACACACATATGCATGCACATACACACATATACATAGCACTCACACACACAAACATACTCCTATATACATACCCATGCACACACGTTCATGTATGCATACACACACAGGCACACCCATGCAGTCACACGCACACAGTGCTCCTCAGTATCCATATCATTGCCAAGTTGTACAGAGAGGATGATTTGAGGCAGCTGTGGGGTTTGTGGCTCTCTGTCTGTCATCTCCCCCTGAGCTGACACACAGTAGCAGTTGTGGGTGACCTGAATCCTCCTCAGTGAATACTGCCATCTGAAATCTGCTTATTTAAAGCTAGAATTGAGGAAAGAGGAGACTCAGAAAGACTGTAGGCTTGAACCCAGTCACCTGGTGACTCCATATATAGTCTGGCTTTCCTTATATGATGCAGAAATGTAATCTTCCGTGGAATGGAAAGCTCTCCGACAGAAAATATACAAACGTCTTTCAGGGAGCTGTGTCGGAAGGAATGCTCCAGAAACGGGCATTCTGCCCTCCTTCCTTCAGCCCGTATTTATGGAGAGGTCTCCGCGAGTACAGAGCAGATGAAGTGTTGCAGGAAAGCAAAGCGCATGCTTTCATATTGTTCAAAGAGCTTACCATCCACGGGAAGACACACATCCCTGAGATGTGATTAGTCATGCCCTCGTTCAGAGCTCTGCTTCCGGATCAGGGCAGGGTCCCCAGAGCTGTCTGAGATGCATAAGACAGTTGCTCTGCCGCAGCCTCCAAGAAGGATGTCCGCGGGCTGCGGATATGCTGTACCTCTTGGAGCAGCAGGCACTGTCTCTACCTGCACGTACTTCACGTGCAAGCCCACTTATCGTTCTGATATATTGTCCTGCACCTGACTCTTCCTACCCCACCCTTGCACCCAGTCCTGTGTTCTCCAAAAGTCTGAGCATTTTTGAATCCTAAAGAGCTGTCACTTTTCAAAGCAATAGTCTCCCCCACCCCAAGGAGATCACTAACAAAAAGAGGGCTTAATTTAAATGGCCCAGCCATAACAAAAAGCAAACTGGGCTGCCAAGATGGCTCAGTAGGTAAAGGTTCTTGCTCTGCGAACTCAGATGACCCACATTTAATCTCCAGGCCCCACTTGTAGAAGGACAAGAGCTGATTCCTGCAATTTGATCTTTGTCCAGGAGCATGCCATAGAATGCCTGGGCATACAAAGAAACATATTAAATGATTTTTAATTTTTTAATTAAGTAAAGCTAAAAATAATTAAAGCTAAGAAATTTGTTTCTTGGGTCTTCCATAAACGGTCACCATCTTAAGCTCTGCCGGGTCACCACTGAATTAGAAGCTGTAGACTCCTAACTTGAGACCTGGGAATGCAGGTTCCCCCATGAGGCTGACTTAGATTACATCAAGAAGATTTGACTGGACGAATATGTAGGTTACAGAGGCCTATTTTCCGAAATCAAATAACCTCATTGCCTACTGAATTGTACCGGGGAAAATGAATACGCTTTATTTATTTATACTATCGTTGGTTCTTGTAGAAAGTTTCAGAGGTTTGAGAGATTTTTTTTCCCCTGAAAGATACTTCAGGACAAATTGATTCTGCAAGTTATACTATGAATCATATTATTATTGATGAGGACAGATGACTAAAACCTTAAAAGAAAAGGATTGGAGTAGAAAATGCATGAACTGGAAAACTATCCCTCCAATAAGAGAAAATTAATCTTATTTAAAGGTCATGAAAAGATTCTTCATGAAAAAGATAATTAAGTTTTCTGTTCATTTGGGGAGAATTACCTCCAAAATATAAATTGAATCAGAATTTTTCTTTAGGGACTGGAGAAATGGCTTAGCAGTTAAGGGTTCCTTCACAAGACCGTGTTTTGAATCACTGAACCCATGTCCAGTTTCTCGCAACTAATTACAGTTTTCGGGGGTCTGGCACCTCCCTGTGGCCTCCAAGGGCACCTTCACTCAGCTGTGCACATACTCAAATACAAATGCATGCCCTCATATGTAGGCACGCACACATAACCATGAAAAGAGTTCTATCCTTAAAGATCAAAGAATAAAATTAATCTAGACCTTCCAAGAGCAAGAGAAAGGGGCTATAGGCCAAACTCTTCTTGGTTAAAAGTGAAGTCAGCATTTAAGAGCAATCAATCCTACTGATTATTTGAGAATTATTACCCATGAGTTACTAAACGAAGAAATGAATCATCTGGAGTCACTGTTAAACCTTTCTATAGTGAGACATTGGAGCAGCGGGGTGATGAATAGGCACTTGGGACCTGCATTACTGAATCAGGCGGGAGACCAAGCACTCAAGAAATCAACAGAGAGTGGGTGATACTACTTTTGCATAGAAGCCTAAAAATGCCCAGGGTGATTTAAGAAGGGGCTCCTACTTTTAAAGCAACGCAAACGAATACCATGAAACGGAAGGAGACATAGAAGCAAGCTCTACACGGAACCACAAAGAACAGTGACTCTCCTGCTGTAGCTCTAAATAGACGGAGGTAAAGTCAGCACTACGCCGAGGGACTGAGGGGCTGTCCACGACTCCTGCACTTAACTATCAGTCTAATCTAACTTTCCGGGTAGACGAAACCCTCAGCATCAGCTCTGGCAAGGTTTTCAGTGAGTGTGTCATGGGAAGATTGCAAGTTGTATTTCGGTCTCTAGTTTGATTATTGACTTCTGTAACATAACCAAAGTAACCTAAATACTTGGGTTTTTTTTTGCTTAGAAGATGCAGAGATTAAATTTCATGTTTCATATTACTAAGATGCTATAGAGATCAAACAGAAGTACCTCAGAGTCCCTACCTTGATGACAGTAATGCCATTTTGATAAGGATATTATTTATTCACCTTGAAGATATCCTTTCCTTTGATCTACTGTTAAATTTTGAATGTAATAAATTTGTACTTTTATGTACTAACTCATTATTTAATTTATATCAAAATACTTGAATTAAATTTATTTACTTATTTTGCATACTGACCACAGTTTCTCCTCCCTCCTCTCCTCTCATTCCTTATTCCCCCCTCCCCTCTTCACTCCCCCTACCTGGAATCCATTCCTTCTCTGCTTCTGTTCAGAAAAAGGCAGGCCTCCCGGGGGTATCATCAAAGCATAGTATATCAAGCTGTGATAGGACATATCAAGTTATGATAAGCACATATATGCAGAGGGTGTAGGCTCCCTGGTTGTCAGTTCAGACTCTGTGAGTTCCTATGAGCCCCAGGTAGTTGTTCTTATATCAAAATATTTTTAAAGTTTTTTTTTAAATTACGTGTATGAGTCTGTGTTAGGTTTGTGCACATGTGTTTACTGTCCTCAAAGGCCAGAAAGGGCATCAGATCCTCTGGAACTGGGGTTACTGGCAACTGTGTGCCTCTTGATATGGGTACAGGAAAAGGAACTTCTAAAAGGGCAGTACATGCTCCAACCAATGAGTCATCTCTCTATTACCTGTATAAAAATAGCTTTTATGAGTCTATTTGTCAATTGTTATTACACATGAACTATGCCACATGACACCATGGAAGCTACAATTGCAGCCATGGGTCACATCCTGTCCTCAAAAGTCCTCCAATCCTAAGCAACAGACATTAATCTATTTACTGGGCCCAGAAGGACTTCCAAATTGTAAGTGATATAGGAAAGAAAAGAGCAGAGTTACAGAAAAGACTGAGTAGATGTGTTTGAAGTAGATTGGCAACCAGGTATGTTTCCGCTGTTGCAGTAATTCACTGAATAGGTGAACACATATATAAATGGACGCAAGGCAAGGAAATGAAAGACAGTGAGCGAGTACTGTGAGGAGGATGGAAAAGGCTGAAGGGATGACATGGAAGAAGATGGAAACGGCTCACAGGAAGCACTATTTGGCGGGGAGGGGGGCTTGGTCCCGCCTCAGCTAGATGTACCAGGCTTTGTTGACTCCCCATGGGAGGCCTTATCTTTTCTGGAGAGTGAATAGGGGGTGCAGAGGTGGGGAGGAGCAGGAGGATGGGAGGGAGGGACAACTGTGGTTGGTATTAAAAGAAATTAAAAAAATAAATTAATTTTAAAAAGGCACACAGCGTTCAAGAATCAGTCAAAGCGCGGGTGGGCAGCCAAAGCGCGAGTTCTCATTGATAACCTTCTTTTGAATATTCCCTTCTCAATTCCTAGCCTCTCTGGGGACCTGGCTCTGACCTCTGTCTCCTAAATCTGGAATGACAGGGAAACTTTCTTCTTGCCCTTAGAAAATGCCGGGTGAATATGAAATCTCCGGAAATGTGTTTCTTGGCTTTCGAGAATCAAATGCTTTCAAGTTTATACCTGCTTTGAAATGAATTTTAGAGCTCTGAGTCAGCTTATAAAAAAAAAAATCTACCTAGTTTGTTTACTTGTGGGTAGCACATCAACCCAATCACAGCTATTCTGACTCAACGTACCAAAAAGGAAAGTCATTAATCTTCTTTTGAACATTTGTAGTTACTGCAATCCATTTCTTTATCCAAGGTTGCCAAGTGAGCATATTTTCAATACCACCTTTTCTTTATATTATTTCCTAGTTAAAAGGAAAAAAAAGAAACACTCTTTTCTCTTGTATTTGATTACCTCATATTATAGATTATTATAGAGATTATGAAAGAAATGCAGCTTTCACTTCTTTTATTGGTTTTCAAAATAAGAAATTGGAACCTTAATATCTCTCCTATGTGACTAATGGGGCTGTTAAAAATGGTAATTGCGGGACCAGTGAGATAGCTCAGTGGGCAAAAGGGTTCGTTTCCAAGCCTGATGAACTGAATTCAATCAATGGAACCTACTTGGTGGGATGAGGGAACACTACCACCCACAAATTGTCCAGAGAGAGAGGGGGGGGGCGGGGAGAAGGAGAGGAGAGGAGAGGAGAGGAGAGGAGAGGAGAGGAGAGGAGAGGAGAGGAGAGGAGAGGAGAGGAGAGGAGAGAAGAGAAGAGAAGAGAAGAGAAGAGAAGAGAAGAGAAGAGAAGAGAAGAGAAGAGAAGAGAGAAGCATAACTAGAAAGATAGTTCAGAAGTTAAGATTCTCTATGCTCTTGCTGAAGCTCCACATTTGGTTCCCAGCACCCATACTTAGCAGCTAACAACCACCTGTTAACTCCAGCTCCAAGGGATCCAGCGTCCTCTTCTGGCCACCATGGATACTGCACCCACATGCACATTGAAACACACACACACATAATTTTCAAAAACAAATATAAATCTTAAAAAATTAAATATTATCATGAATCCCTTCATTTAAATATACTTGGCATGTTTTGAAGTTTTAGAGATACTTTTTATTGATGCTGTTTCTGTTATGGGATGGCACAAGCCTACTCAATTACTTCTGAATTCTTTAGACACATTTTTGATGGATTTTTCATAGTTTTCTTTTTTCATTTTCTAGTATTATACTAATGTGTGTGGCAGTATTAAGAGAACACCACTTATCAAGTAAAACTATTAGGACTATCCAAACGCTTTACAAATAAAGAGACTCTGAATGCTGAATTTTGCTCTGACTGGGAGCTGTGTTTCTTTTAAACTCTGGCACAAAATAGCATCCTTCAGCTATGTCTTATAGGATGAACAGCCAGATGAGGAGCTGTGTCTAAGTTAGCTGTCAACTTTCAGCAGTTACCATGAGAAACTTGCTCAATAAATATGCATTTAGTTCAATCATAGGTTTTCTTTTTCATAAATGAACATCTTTTAATGTTTTTGTCCTAACTAGACACATATAGATCAGGATACTTAAAATAGAAAATTACTATGTTGCTCTCTTTGAGTATAATGGTATTTTAAGTAAAAATGTCCCCCATTGGTGCGTATATTTTAATATTTTAATATTTAGTCATCAGGGAATGACATTATTTGAGAAGGATTGGAAGGTACGGCCTTTTTGGAAAAAGCATGTCACTGAGTGTGGACTTTGAGATTTCAAAGGCTCACACTAGGCCCAGTGTAGTTCTCTTTGCCTGAGATTCAGGATGTAGTGCTCAATTATGGTTCCAACGCCATTAGTGCTGCCATGATGACAATGCCCTAACCCTCTGAAACTGGAAGCAAGCCCACAATTTAATTCTTCCTTTTATGAGAGTTGCCTTGGTCATGGTGTCTCTTCGCAGCAACAGGACACTGGCTAAGACAAATATTGTCTTCACCTTGGTAACTATCTGCTTTGCAGGAGTCTTCTAATACTATATTTGTCTTCTAAGCTGAAATCTACTGACAGCATTGTTATACTCTGGATCTTATAAGTGTTCTCTGACAGTCTGTGTAGACAAGGCTTGCCTCCTGCTATTAGGAAATAGTGAAAACCTTAAGAAATACATTCTAATAGTCTTCTAGTCTTTCAGCATGCTTCAGAAGGCACGGCAGACCTCCAGTCTCTTTTTTTTTTCTCTTTTATTCATATCCCAACTGGGAAATGAACAGCTTTGCCACATTCTGTTGCAATAAAGCTCTGCTTTATCCCAAGCTACAAATCAACAAGCCCGTAGATCATGAGCTAAACTTCCAAAACAGTCAGAGCAAACGTTTGCTCTTCTTGAGTTGGGGATTGCAAGTATCTATTGCAATATTGGAAAGCTGGCTCAGTGTATAATTCTAGTCTTCAGTGTTCAGGGCATTGATAATTCACATTCCTATTTTTTTAAGTTAGCATGAGCTTTGTAATGATTGACTTATGTTCCCTTCAATGAATAAAGCCCATAATTTCCTCTTACATAGTCAATATTTAAGCAATTAAATGCCATAGTTCGGAACTTTTCTACATTTGTTCTCATCAAGTTTTCTCATTCACTTTTCCCTATGCCCTGTTCATGATTGTCAGGGTTGAACATGCTGCGTGGATGATAGGGGAAGCCTCCCTGAGGTTCACCAAAATGCTCCCATTCACTCATCCATCTATGCAGAAGATTGATAGCAGAAAGGAAGTTGTTGTGCACCCGTACAGTGAGAATGCACCATGGAGAAGAAAGACTGTTTTGTGACAGCTAAAAACATATCTTGGCCTGAAAATGGAGTATCAGGGAAAGGGAGAGGAACTATTACTTGCTGAGGGAAGAGAACGAGCAAGGCAATTATCTATGTGGAAGAACGAAGGTAGAATACCGAGCAATTGCTATAGGCATCATGCAAAAGCCCCTAGGGCTAGAACAATTATAAAATTTTGACATGTTACAGCAACTGAAATTAATTCAGTATGGCTAAATAGTTGGATATTCTTATTCTGTAGCGGGGGGCGGGGGGAGACCAGAGGCTACAAACTAAACATGCTTGCTCAAGATTACAGACAAGAAATTTTAAGTTCAGTCTAAGGACAATTGTCCAAGCAACTCATTCACAATTATGAACATTACCTCCTGTGGTTTAAGCTCCACCCCCAAAAGGCATGTCAGAAACATTCATGTTTTTACCCAGTTATTTTCCCACCCGACTTTTGTTTGCATCCTTGTGTTTGTCTTCGGAACACAAAGAATTTCCCCATCTAATCATCAAAGACTTTATTTTATTTTCTTTCCTGTCTTCCCATCACTCATGCCCTTCCATCCATCTCTTCCCTGGATGTATAAATGTGTTCACAGCTGCAGGGGCCAACATATCTAAAATTTCCACTCTCCCTCTGATGCCATAAAATTTAGCTTCTGCTTCACTCAGTCCTCGAGAGACAACTTCAGGGTTTGCTGACGTTAAAGCATAGCAGTCTCTTAGAGACGGGTTTTCTACACACCTGGCACCTCCTCATAATCAGTTGTTGCTCGAGCTTGTTGGAGCAGAGGGCAATAAAATTACAGGTGGGTCTCACAATAGCCATTTTCCCTGAAATGGTCACAGGACAGCCTGAGTCTATAACTTTAGCAGGCACGTGTATTACAAAATATGGGAAGAAGCTGGCATTTAAAAAATGTGAAAAATAGGACTCATATGGCATAAATGTGCTTCCTGCCGAGCCTAACAACCTGAGTTTGCATCTTAGGACCTATGTGGAAGAGAGAACTGACTCCTGAAAATTGCCCTCTGACCTCCACAAGTAATGCACAGGTGTACACACACACACACAATTACACATACAGTTACAAAATATATTAATTATATAAATAAATATATTAAATGTATGAAGGGTCTGCTCTAGTTGTAGAGAAGCATTCCCATTATTTTTAAGGTACAAGTAGTTGTTGAAATTTAGCACTTCATTATTTTATTAGCAGTGACACAGGGGGAACACTTTATGATTTACTAAGAAGTAAATTTATGAGAGTTTCAGTTCTATATTGTCAACATGAAGGCTGGAGTGGCTTCATATTTCATAGGCACTTGAACTCAAGGAGTCAACAACAGGATTAATTATCCCTCTGTTCTCCTCCACAGCAGCCTATTCATTCTCCAGTCTAGTTTTCTAGATGCAATGATTCAGTGTCCCGTCACACTGTAACCAAGCTCTGATGCTTCGGCATCTGCAGTAGACTCTTGACCCTGACCTTCTCCCCATTGGTAGACTGTTGCTCTAGTATGGTACACCAGTTGGCTTGCACAGGTGACATCAAAAGCATTCAATTCTGCTTCTATATACATATTTAGCTCCCCCAACACATAACCTCCATTTCTGTCTGAGTCACCATTCACAATGCAAACTCATCCTCCAGCCTAAGGAGCGATGTGTCCTACAAGGGGCTGGCACTTCTCACATTAACTGACTTGATTAAAACAATCTCCCCTCAGACATGCCCACAGCCCAACTCAATATAGACAACTTACTCATTAAGACTCTCTTCCAGGTGCTTTTAGATTGTATCAAGCTGACAATTAAAGTAAATCATTCCATGATCCATCAACTCTCTTTCCCATGTTTGCCTGAGTGGAATAATTTTTTTTATCTGGAATCTCTTCCAATCTTACTGTGTGAAAATACACCTTAATTTCAAAACATACTGTTATCAAGTTCTGTTATTAACCTCAATCTTTGTCCCTCATATTAAGAAGCTTTAATATTTCATAAGCTACAGTACTTTGCTTTGATGAGTACAATGCATTTCAACGTTTCACTGTCTTATTTAATAAAATATATGCTATTTTAGATTTTCTCCATATAACTATTATATTGGAAAATTCTCTCTTGGAAAAAAAGTCAGTCTAAACATATTTGTGAATAGACGCAAGGTCCTAGTAGTTGGGAAGAGCACTAACTTGGGAAAATTACATAATTCATTTTAGATTTTGGTCTAATATATGTTACCCGACTTTGGACAAAGTTCCCAATTTGTCTTTGATTTACTTCATTCCATGTCAGATGTGAGGCACTTTGATGCTTACTGATCTTGAATGAATAGCACAGACAAAGCCTGTCCATGAACTAAGTTATGTGAGTGCATCCCATGGCTGTTATCTGGGAAGGAGACCATGCCCCAAATACCATTGTTTCCTATTTACAGACATTGTAGCAGAATGCCCTCCAATGTCTAGAAAACTCTAGCCTGTTCTTGCCTACACCACTCAAAAGTGTGGCAAACAAAATCAAAGAACTTGGTGCTTATGCTGAAAATATCCAGGCCCCTTTATTCATAAGTGGAAAAAGCCAATGGTTCCAACTATTCCTATACCCAGTTACTGACAACAAGTCTATGGTTCATTAGGTAGAAAATTCTGCTTGTCTTCTATGCCTGCATAAAATGGTGATATTCAAGTACCTACTCCTCTGTGCTGTTCGCACCAACTGTGAAAATGCCTACAAATAATGCTCTTTGGTGCATAATAACTGTTCATTACTTGTTGGCTTTATGGTATCATGTGTAATCAACTAACACTCATGCAAGGATTATGACATAAATAGTTTGAGAATGTGATGACTATTCAACTGAAAGATTAAAGTTAATATGATCCAACCTATTCCTAGAAGTCATGTACACCCAAGTCAACTTTAAGTTAGTTTCTGACTCTCTATGAGAATATATTTCCATTAAACTGTTTACTTAACATCATTTAATAATTTAAAACTATCCATCCACCATTTTACATTGGCCTCTGTCATACCATTTTACTCTGTGTATTTGAGCTTAAAATCCACTAATACTTAAATCATGAGTCAGGGAGAAAAGGAGACTGATTGGTAGGTGGGAAATGTACTTTTCCTCAAAGTAGCAAATGCAATCACAACAAACTGGGTATTTCAAAGAGTTATGGGCCTGGACAGGCAGGATACAGGCTATCCTGAGTCATATGGCATCAAAGAGAACTCAAAGAAGCCTAAAGCTCATCAGACACTACCTCATGGGTATTATAAGCAATAATTAGGTGTCAGCACAACAGCATTGCATTTACAGTCAAAATTCTAAAGTTATTAAGTATTGAAAGTGGACATATTGCTTCATTTCCCCAAGACTCAGTTTACCCTGGGAAATGTAAGAATTAAATTAGAATGTCTCTAAAAATGATCCATGTCACAGTGTGTCCACAATCAATGTCAGCTCTTATTCTGCTGTAGTAAATATTTTTGCAAAATGAACACTCTATAGAGAATACAATTGTCAATACAAAGCAGTCTGGTATCTGTTGTCTTGTTTATCCATCATGCGTGCATGAGTTTGGATAACCTCCAGCATTTAAAGACATAGGCTGGGTATATGGACCCATGGTCGAGCACTTGTCTAGTGCATAACAGGTGCTAGATTCAATCCCCAGAACTGCAATAATAATAATAATAATAATAATAATAATAATAATAATAATAATAATAATATGTTAGAAATAAGACTGTCGAAGTTCTGACTTCCAGAACTTGATTAGGGTAGGCTATTTTCCAAAGGGTGTTTTTCCCCAGGTCTGAAAATTATGAAATGAGAAACAAACATACGCAGAGCAACTAAGCTGGATTGTGGAAGCCAAGAAAGCCATCAGTCCAGCTGGGCGGATGGAGAGAAAGCTACTCTGGAACTCGGCTCTGTGATCCAGGAGCTGCAGAAAGCAAGAGCTTGAGTCCTGGGCTGCAAACCCAGCTTTGCCACTTCCTGTCTGTGCAACCTGAGCAAGTCAACCATCCCCAAGCCTTAGTTCTCTTTTGTGAACAAAATGGGAAAAGGGAAACATTATCTTGTCATAGTTACCTGGGTCCCTTTGAGATGTCATAAACATCTTTGTCTCGTGTCTATAAGAAGTACTTAGTCAACTGGAAAACTCAGTCTAGATTCCCAGCATCTAAATGAAAAGTCAGAAACAAGGACACATGCCTATATTCCTAACACTGGGAAGCCAGACATGGAAGGATCTATGGGCTTCCTGCAAAGACTGTCTAGTGGAATTAGTGAGAACTCCAGGTTCATTGAAAGACTAGTCTTGGAAAAAGGTGTTTGAGGAAGACCCCTGATAACAACCTCTGGCATCCACATACTATGGACACATGCACTCCCATATACATAAGCATGTATAAACACACACACACACACACAGGTACCACATGCACACAAAGAAACACCCTAGTGCATCTAGTAAGTACTCAGGCAAGTTCTTCTATTTCTAGAATTAGCAATATTAATGCTATTAATATTAGTATTGGTGCTGTTGCTAATTGAATCACTGTTCCATCAAACATCATTATTGTTGTTCTAGGAGCCTGAAGGGAAAAAATGTTGATTGATGATGGTATTTAATACTAGGAACATCATTAAAATATGAGGCACTCCAGGAAATCTATACAATATGATCTCTTGACCTGACCATTTTTAAAACTTCATCAATGGTCTGGAGAGCTGGCCTAACAATTAAGACTACAAACTGCTCTTCCAGAGGAACCAAGTTCCATCCCCAGAACCTACATTTGTCAATTCACAGCTACCTGTAACTCAAGATCCAGGAGATCTGATGCCCTCTTCTGACCTCCACAGGCACCTGCACACATGTTCACATACGCACTCATAGACACACAATTAAAATGATTATTAAAAATAAATTTTTGAAGACTCATCAAGTCATCTGACTTCTTTCTGACATTTGCTTTTCTTCTCTGTTAGAAAAAGGAAGCCGGACATTGCCAGGACAGCATCCCAAAGTGATAGGTTACATATGAAATAAGAAACCATTAGTGGCTAAAAAATAAGCAAATAGATTTCTGCTGAGGGATAATGATTTAGTAAAATTGGACAGTCCTGAGGTCTTATTCTGAAGTTTCCCATGTCTTAGTTGTAAGACACTGGGTCAATGCCTGAATCTCCCAAAACCTCAACCTGTTTGTCTGATTAGACCTTCTGATAGACCTTGCTAGCCAGCTCACTGCTCTCACAGAGGCCGCACCAGGGTGCTGTGGCTTGAGGTGGGGCTCTTCCCCACAAGAACATGTAATAAAACGCTTCATTAGGGGGAGACAGTGAAATCTGTGGCTTCTGCCTTTTTTATGTGAAGATATTTCAAACGCATTTTCTATTCTGGCAGAGGTCTTGGCTGTCTCTTTTAATTTATGCTGAGGGCATGGTACACTTAAAACTGAATTCCTTGGCATATTATTTTAGTCTAGAGAGAAAAGACAGCTTTCATAACAGCTGGCTGGTCATACTAGATGGACTGTTGTCTCTTTACTTAAAGTGAGGGTACCGACTTGAAGCTTTAAGTGTAACCCACTGGGGGAGATGCAGTATCTAAATACTCAGACCTACTTAATAATGATAGTTTTGTAAGAAATGGGTACACACACACACATACATACACACACACACACACACACACACACACACACACACACACACCAGGGTGTTTTTGCAAAACCATAAGTTACTTTGTGCATTGTCTATAAGAAACACTCAGGGGATTGGAGAGGTAGCTCAGTTGACATCGCCAGCACACACAGGAAAAAGCCAGGACCAATGGTACAGCCTTGGAATCCCAGCACTATGGTGAAGTGGGATGGGAAACAAAATAAGCATATCCCTGGATCTCACTGGTCAGCTAGTAGCCGAATCAATTAGCTCCACACCAGTGAGAAACCCTGCCTCAAAAAACAAGGTAAAGAGCAATCACACACACACACACACACACACACACACACACACACACACGCCCACAATGGGGAGAGAGAGAGCACAAAGACACTTCATCCCTGAGTTCAAACGTTAAAGTTGAATGCTCCTGTAAATATTGGCAAGTGTGGGTCACAAAAATGGCTTTCAACTGAAATCATTCCTGTCTGCTGTCTCTCTTCATACCTACAAAGTTGATTTATTTCGGCGGGCAGTGTGGCTTTTCAAGCATCTGCTTTGATATCTGTTTCAATGTGCTGGGTAAACAAAACACTTACGGTATGCACACCCGAACACCTCAATTCGCATTCCAATTCTGCCCTTGGGGTTCCATTCTAGAGGGATGAAGCGCAGAAACCTGGCTTTGATTGAAGGCTGGAGTCTATAGTACACAACGCTGTCTGCGTTCGCATTGCCAGCAAAACCCTGGAAGAAAAGGGAGAAGAAGGAACTCAGGGTATCTGGAGACTGTCGGTGTCACCTGCAATGACCGACTGTGTGCACACCCAGCCTTTACCTTTACTCCTGTGTGTGAATAGTGTCACTTTCAAATCAGATGAACAGTTTTGCCTCTCCATCCATGGAAGTGACTGCTACCTGCTTTTCTTTGTATTAAGAGAAATTTTTAAGTTACATCACACCCATTAAATCAGCTTTCAACCAGGATACCCTCAGTAAAAATTGCTTCTGCCAAACACAGATTAAATGTAAGAGCGTGCGTGCCTACGGCTGCCAGCACTGCAAACAGCATGGAAAGAGCCGAGAAAATAATCTCTGCGTATTGAAAAACTATTACCTGATTCAGCAAAGAAATTGCTCACCTTCTTTGGCTATGGCGCTTTCTAGGCTCCCTCATTAGCATAAACAAAGGCCTCCCCCCAGTAGGAACTCTGCTCTCTATCACCTGCTAAGCTTCATCAGCACACTGCCTTAGTCTTGTCCAGAGCTGGAAGGGGGAACTGGAAGCGACGAGAATTTGGAAAGACCTGTGATTAGACTTACAGACTCTGGCCCTGGAAAACTAGAGAGACCTTTGGAATGACGCTAAGCCAGCACAGTCAAATTGCAGATGAGGAAATTGAAGGTCAGAAAGGTGGGGGAAAAAATCTCTGGTGGCTGCAAAAACCATTATACTGAGTGAGCCCGGGCTGGTTCCTTCCACAGTATTAGGGCACATTCGCTGATGTAGAACTTGCCTGCGAACAGACACCGAACTCAATATCTTAGCCACTTCTGAAGATATTTTTAAAGATGTATTTATTTTATTTTATGTGTATGAGTACCTGCATGTGTCTAAGGAAGCCATGGACATGCCTGGTGCCTGTGAAGGGCAGAGGAAGGACAAAAACCTGCAAGGGTAGCAAGTGCTCTGAGGTGTATCTCCGGCCTGGAGCCATTTTTATCTTCCCTAGCATGGGACTTCACATATGAAGAAAACAGCGTGGAACAGAAGCTGCTTCCATTGTTTATATTTTAGCTTTATTTCTTCCCTACCTGTCTCTTCCAACTTTTCTTACCCTTCTCCTTCCTTCTCCTCCTTCCTTTTTTCCCACGGTCACAATTGGTTTATGTTGCAAAGACATAGGAACGATGCTGTTTCAGATGAAGGCTCAGTATGACAGATCTCCCCAATGTTCATCAATAAGGGACCAGGGAGGATCTCTGGGAGTTCGAGGCCAGCCTGGTCTACAAGAGCTAGTTCCGGGACAGGCAGCAAAGCTACAGAGAAACCCCGTCTCGAAAAAGCAAAAAAATAAAAATAAAAAATAAAAAAAATAAGGGACCAGGTAGGCAAGCGAGGACACAGGCAGCTGGCTCCATTACTACTACTTTGTATTACTATTTACCAAACTAATTTCTAATATATTGTAAAGAAAGTTATATTGCATGTTTAAAACTCAGCTTAATTTGATTCCATTAGCAATGAGTTTACTTCCTCCTGTCTCATCGGTGTTCTCAGGCTCCCCTGACATGAGCATTTCCACAGATGTACAGAGTAGCTAGCTGCTCGCAAAAGAAGTCTGAAACCTGGGCACCTGTGATCTTTCCTTCTCACCATCTATTTGACTGTATTTGGATGCTTCTATGAGAAGATTTCCAAAAAGTAGAACTGACTCTGAATGTGGACGATGCCTCCAATGGGCTGGGATTCTTGGCTGAAATGGGGAAAGGAAACTGAGCATGTGTCACTCGGCTTCCGGACCAAGGCTCTGGCTGCCCTGGCTTCCCCTCCATGATGGACTTACTCTCAAACCATAAACCCACAGTAGACTCTTCCCTTCATTTCCTTCTTGATGGGTATTTGGTCCCAACAAAAAGCAAAGCAACTAACACAGCTTGTCTTTCCATCCGTACTGTGACCACGCCGTTCCACAAAGCACGCTCTCATCAGAACTGTCATCAGAGCCTGCTCTTGGACCCTTCCCTTCTTCTGTTTCCGCCTCCATTCATGCCCCCACTTCAATGCTTTCCCCAGTGATCAGTCTGTAAGACTTGAGCAGAACTAGAGCACCTCCTCCCCTGTTTTCTTTGCCTCTCAGACAGAACCCAAATCCTTCATCAAGTGTGACAACCACAACTGAGGAGTAGTCACATGGAATCTCCTTGAAAAGGTTAGAGTAAGTCCTGGGTGAGACCCTTGCATATCATTTCCCCTTGTCTCGTCTATCTTTGCGGCCTCCATTTGAGACGGAATTCTTTGTCATCAAAGCTGCTAAGGTCATATATGTGGCCTCCCATATCAAATCTTCCATTTTCCTTTCTTCCTGTTTCTCATCATTTGCAGGAGAGAGGGTTTTTCCATTTCCTATTATTTGGTTCTGTTTATCTTACGCAACTAGCTGGAGTGCTCCAGTAAAGAAAGCTTGGGCCTTAATCAGCAACCACAGCAGTGAAATCCCTGCTTGGCTCAAGGTGACTCCCAGCAAGACACATGGGCATTTCTGTTTGAGGAAGACCAGCCTTGAAAACAACATTAAAGAAAGCTCAGCAGGCTTCTCCATGACCTGGCCTCGCAGAGCACGGCCCAACCTCTGAAGACCATGTGCTGTGTTGCTCAGGACATGGAACAATCCAGCATGTCTCAGGCATACTAGATCACATAAATGTTCCTCCTTCCCTTTCCATCATTGCTGTAGATTGCTGCAGCTCTTTGGCGGACACCTTCCTGGGCTGGTGTAATTTCCCAGGATGTAACATAAGAGCAGTTTAACCCCACAATTGTTGGGCTCTGACTGTCAGGCCCTCTGAGAAAGTCCCTTTTCCTATTTCACTGGTCAAAGCATTTCAGTAAGGATTAGGTAAGAAAGATTATCACCCTAGCAAAACCCCCATTCTACCTTATCTCTACACCACAGAGGTTGCCATTTCTGGGCAGATCATGAGCACCTGCCTGAAAACTGGATAGCCATGTACTCTAAGTTTTCTTTTAGGATGGGCAAGGCAAAGCACAACTTCAAACTTGAAATACTTTTTAAAGTTTTCTCTGCAGACCCCTAAGCATCGGTGTGTGTGCGTGTGTGTGTGTGTGTGTGTTTGTGTGTATGTATACATGTATATGCATGTTTCACATAGACCCTAGATATTGTGTGTGTGTGCTGTGCAAGTATGTAAATATGTGTATATGCATCTGTCATGATGTTCCCCTGCATTGGTGTGTGTTTGTGTGTGTGTGTGTGTATCAACACATATATATGCAAGTGTCAGGATGACCCTAGGCAGTGGTATGTGTACGTACGCCTGTATATTCATGTGCTTTGCAGACCCCGGACCACATATACATAAACACATTGGTGTGCACACATGCATGTGTGTACATGCATCTGAACAAGCTCTCCACATGAAGGTGCTGTGCAGTCAGAGCTGACAGCCTGGTTTCCAGATACTGGATTCTACGTGCTGTCTGTCAGTTCATCTCGTACCTTTGATTCTAGTTCCTAGGTGCCACTGGCAGACTAATGTAATCTGTAATTATAATCCCTTGCCAAGTGAACAGGTGGATGATTAATTAGATGACCTTCCAAAAGATATCACATTTTTTCCAAAATTAATAGAATTTCACACATTCAGATAGCTGCACTACAACGATCTCAGCTTCTTAAGGGACTGGGGGGAAAAGATTCTCATATTGACAGTGATAACAGATGGGTAAATGGCATGGGAACTTATGTGGATGGCAATGTTTGGTTTTTACCTGATTGATTTATAGGATATTTAAAATTTTAAACATAAAGTATAAATATAAAATACATATCATTTGCATAAGTAATACAAATATCTTCCCTGGCACAGGAAAAATTTTTAGCAGTTCTCTCTTACAAAATCGTGGGGCTGAAGATAGTGGAACCTGGGATTTTTAAGTAGGCTGGCATTCTTTTTATAATTATTTTTAAAATTAAGATATTTATATAGGAAGTACAGGCGGTGATGTGGCTGGCAGAAGCATCATGTAAGAACACTCAGGGACCTTAAAAATCTTTCCACTGCAAAGTCATTTGGAAAAAAATGTAGCATTGCTATTTCTCACATCAAAATCAGACTGGCATTATTTGCTTTCCATTGCCTGACCTGTTTACCTTCTTTAAATCTCCAAATAACCAAGATTCAGTTTTAGATGCGACGCTTACAGAGAAAGTTTTCCGAGCATCTGTGGGGGTGCAAGATTGATCCCACATTGCCTTACAAATGTAAGTTTCAAGGCCCATTGTCAAGTGTTAAATGCATCTACTTTACCAAGGAGACATTCTTCAATCTGTTATGAAAAAAAAGGCTTTTTTTATATACCATCAAAATTCCTTTAAATAAAAAGAGAAAACAAAAAAAAACAGAGTTTGTTGTTGGTTTTGTTTTCTTCTTTGAAAAGGACCAGGGATCACTATAGAGCCAAGACTGGCCTCAAACTCAGCATCCTCCTGCCTCAGCTTCCAGGTACTGGGATCCAGGTGCCAGCAGGAAATACTTAAATTTAAATCTCTTTTTCCCTTTATTTTCCTTTTTTTTTTGTATTTTTGGGATTGTATTTTAGTTACGTTTCTCCCTTCTCTTTTCTTCTTAAAATAAACTGCACTACATGGATAAATTTATTCCTTCCTTTTAAGAGTTCGGTTTGGAGCCAGCCTCCATGAGGTGCACTTTAGACAATCAGGAAGTTCTCCCCTCCCACCCCCCATCCCAGGCAAGAGCTGTGAGAGGGGTCAGGAATCTCTTTCTCAAATGCCTTCTACTGCAATCAGAGTGAGAAGCATCTCAGCAGGTACCTCTGCTTCCACACTTTCTCCCCAGCTCCAGGTTTTAGAGACAGGGACTCCCTGGAGGAAGTGGCTATTCAGAGGTGTGTGGGCCTTCATGTCTACTGCACAATCCTGTCTCAGCCATTTCTCTCTTTCTGGTCAGCTGAGATGCTAGCCAGCTGCTGCCAGTGGCTCCCCCTGCCACAGAACTGCCTGGAGTCAAGGCTTTCCTAGATTTCCGCCATATCTGTCAAACCAGAAGTCAAATCAAATCTCCCTTCCCTGCACACACACACACTTTGAGTTATCTCTTCCCAGGAGTTTGGTGACCTTGACAAGAAAAGCAGCTAACGTCTCTGCCACGCTGAATCTGAGACTGTGGTCTCCCACCTCCTCAGCTCCTGGAGAAGTCCTGTTCTTACACCCTCCCTACTTTATCTCATAAGATTTTTCAGAGACTAAAAAAATTTAAGGGTTAAGAAGGAGAATAATAAGTGATGTCTTTTCCCCACTGGAATCAACTCACAAACCAGCACAATCCAAGGAACCTACACCAAATCTGTGTCTGAGGCTTTGTGTTTGACTTGCTCCCCAAGAGCGAATTCATTCCCAGTTCTGTTAGTCAGAGGCAGTAACTAAGAACTGACTGCCATTTTTTTCCCCTAGTCATAACATCCAACTGCCTTCTATAAGCTCATGTCTGTATCCCTTGATTAGGGATACACACAGCCTTCATCAGAGAAGGTTCCCATTACAGTGGTCATCGGTTAATATAGAAACCAATAACCGGCCAAAATGCTGAGAATGCGTGATGCTGAAGTCATTGACTCTAAAGTGGTATCTACACCGCGCACTCCAAAGCTCAGGGAATGTTCGGAAACAGTAAACAGAAAGAAGGTACGAGCCAGAGTATAGAGGAATACACAGCAAAAATATATCCACTGGACATAACATACTCACCACTCCTGAACTCCATTGCAGTCATGTTGACCTGCACAACAGGTGCACAAGATTGGGTCCTGGCCGGGCGGTGGTGGCGCACACCTTTAATCCCAGTACTCGGGAGGCAGAGGCAGGCAGATCTCTGGGAGTTCGAGGCCAGCCTGGTCTACAAGAGCTAGTTCCGGGACAGTCACCAAAGCTACAGAGAAACCCTGTCTCAAAAAACCAAAAAAAAAAAAAAAAAACCAAAAACAACAACAACAAAAAAACAAGATTGGGTCCTGCCCATCCAAATTTTGTCATGGATGAAGGAGGGACCATGAGGCTCCACCCCTACCCCGAGGGACTTTCAGAAGCTGATGGTTGTTCCAAGAGGGGCTGTCATTTTCTTCAGTGCTATCGCCACTGACAAGCGGCCTATACTCCAGTAAATAACATCCCACCCAGGCCTACCCAGGCAATTCTAGACTCAGCGGGCCACACCCACGAAAAGCAGACTCGAAAGCAGGAGATGGGGTTTATTGGAAGGAAAAAAATGCTTTAGTGGAAGGGTGAACAAGAGTGAAAATGACTGAAATCCATTCTATACAAATATGAAACTGTCCAAGCATTTTTAAAGTGTCTTTCCCATCATTCTAGTTTTGCAGCCTAAAAAGTCCAAGGTCAAGATTAGCAGATTCACTGTCAGTGGGGATCACTTCCTGCCTTGTAGAAGCCTATGGTTCTGCTCACAGGGTAGAGAGGACAAAGGATCTCCCATAGCACCCATGTGTCTTTCATAAAAGCATTAATGGCACTTCCATGAATACCCTAGAGCTAACCCCTTCCCAACAGGCCCTACCCACCAAACACCACTGCCCTAATGATTGGGACTTCAACATGCAAAGCTTGGAAAAGGCAAGCGTCAGATTACAGCACAGAGCAACTGTGTTCTGCATTATCAATTTAAACGTCTTCCGCATGAAAATTTGTCACTCGGGCTAGAACACAGCTGAAGCGTTTTATGCGACTTTGATATTGGTGACAACCCTGTGAAGCAGTTATTTTTGTCCCCCATTTACAACTGAGGAAAATGAAAATTATAGAGGTTAGGCGTCTAAAGTCACACAGCCAGAAAGTGGCTAAGTAAGAATTTAATTCCAGGCTGTTTCGACTCCGAAGCTCATAATTCAGCAAAGTCATCAAAACAGCAGAACAGGAACGCAAAACACCTACCCTGGAGGAAGGGTGATCTGTTTTCTAAAGTGTTTCCCTCTGTCTCACAGTTCGTATCTAAACTATTTCATACATCTGAGGATAATGCTGCTTAGATTATGGCTGTGTTGGGACTCAGCTCTATACACCTCCTTTCATAGAAAAGAGTAAGATTCTATTGAGCTTTTCATTTTCTCCAATCTACTGGAGAAGGATAAAAATAAGAGACACTGTTCGTAAGACTCTTGCAAATAAACAGGCATCCCTCAAATATACAGAGTGTAAGAGGCGACGCCAACATGTCATTAAATATGAAAATATCTAGAAGCAAAATGTAGGCTTATATGATAAAAATTGAAAAGCTTAATTGTATTTTCTTTCCTGGTTGACTCGTTGACTTCTATACTCCATGTGATATTCATGGATGACGTAGAGATGCAATCGAACCACGACAGGGATGGGGCTCAGTAGCACAGTGCTGGCCTAGCATGTGCAAGGCCAAGGTCTGATATTCAGGACTGAAAAGTACATGCAGCCAAGAGAATTCATAAGGTAATTAATTTTAAAAATTCACAGAATTTTAAAGAATTTCCTAAACGATTCTAAGGTTTGTGGTGAGGTGCGACAGCACTAATTTCTTCTGCAAATATTAATTGAACAAGCCATGTATAAAAGCCAAGATGTTTAAGAAACTCCTGCCTGTGGCAAATGATAGGGAGCCATGAAACGTCACTGTCATAAATCAGAAGCAGGGGACCAGTTATACATAGTTACAGAGCAGACTCAGACTGCATATAAATTGATCCAGCTCCAGCCAAAATAAACAGCAGCAACAGCAGAAATTCAATGCAACAAACAGACAGGCAAACATGAGAATCCTCTTGTCGTTATTGATCTCTTTTATTATGAGAATTCCAGTGACCTACGTGTGACCTACACGCGACCTGCTTCCAAATGCAACTTCTTTTGCCATTGTCAGTTAACACAGAGACACTGGCTAAATCACAGCCACAGGCTGTCAAATAAAAATCTCTTTCTTATTTGATGTCAGTTATAAATCTTGACTAAATGTGTCCCCCAAGAGGTCCTTTAGCGTTGAAAAGTGCAAAAGAAAAGCAAAGAAAAAATAAAAACTACTGGAAAACGAGGGATTTGCCAACATGAACCCAGATAGGAAAAACTTGCAAACATATGTCAAAGAAGACATCAGAACCACAGCTACAAATATTGAGCTGACTCGATTTTCAATGAGAATGTAATTCCATTGTTTTCAGGCATAAGTAGTAATGGCAGTGTAAGAGTTGAAAAGGGGCTCCTGTAACCTTGGTGGAACTCTGAAACACAGCTTACTCCAGTACTGAGGGGACTTAAGAGATGAGTGAACAGCCACATGGCAGAACACCCCACTCTCTAGGACCTCCCCAGTGGGATAAAACCACAGGCCCCTCCCCCAACTCCCTTGGCTTTTCTAGCCAGCCAGCTGAAAGTTTTCTGCTTCTAGGATTCCCCCCAAACCCAAACCAATCCAGCCACCAAGCAAACTACTAGCAACACCCCACCCCCAAACCCTCCTATCCTCCTGTAACCTTGGTGGAACTCTAAAACACACCTTGTTCCAATACTGAGGGGACTTAAGAGGGACCGAGAGCTTGCTACAACACTGAGGGGATTAAGAGAGAGCACCAAGAGAGCAAACCAGGAGAGAAGACCAAGAGATCAGGCATATAGAGACCTCAGAGGCTTTTTGAGACAGACATTGACAGTACAGATCAGTCCAAGAAAAACTCCAAACACTCATATATCCACAGCAAGGATTGGACCAAGATGCAAAGACACCACTGGCCTCATTTGAAGGAAGAGATGGGTAGGTGCCAATGCAATAATTCCTCCAACCACCTAAAAGGGCAACATGGTAACACCAGAACCCAGCAATCACACAACAGGAAGACTTGGTCATTCTAACCCAGAAGAAGTAGAAGAAATGACTTTAAACGTAACTTTATGAAAATGATAGAGACCTTTAAAAAGGAAAAGAAAAACTCCCTTAAAGAAACGGAGAAGACAAACAAATAATTGAAAGAAATTAAGAAATCCCTCAAAGAAACCCAAGAAAATAATAATTTTTAAGATTAAAAGGTAATATTTCCACTTTCTCAATTGAAACTGTAGCAAAGTATGCAGTCAGGTTTATTGCCTCTTGCTGCCAGCAGAAGTGAATAGAAAGACTGCTTGTAGGCCTCTAATTGCCTGTTCGGTTTTTCTCATTTAATATCTTGCACACAAGAGAAAATAATTAATAACACCAAATACTGTTCTTATAGGAAAATTTACTGTCATGAAAACACATTGACATAGACACACACACACATGGGCACTCACATAGACACACACACACATGGGCACTCACATAGACACACACACACACACATGGGCACTCACATAGACACACACACACACATGGACACTCACATAGACACACACACACACATGGACACTCACATAGACACACACACACACATGGGCACTCACTTATACATACACATGAGCACATGTGTTCACCCATGCACCTGAGTACATGTGTATACACACACGAGCATACATGTTTACATGCACATGAGCACATGTGTGCACACAGATATGAGCACATGCATACGCGCACACATGGACACATGGACATGCTCCCACATGCATGTGCACAGACATGAGCATATGCACCACACACATGAGTGCATATGTGCACAGGAGAAAATGTACACACTCATGAGCACATGTACACAACATTCTCCTAGGATCATGAGGTAGAGTATAACATTGCATTCCTAGTCAAAAAGGAAAGATAAATTCTGATACTCAATTTATTTTCTTCTTCTAGTTCCTGTTTTTATTCAATCTGGGATTCTAGACTAGTGGATCTCAACTTGTGGGTCTTGACCCCTTGAGCATCAAATGATTCTTACAGAAGGATCACCTAAGACCATTCTGCATATCAGATATTTACATTACTACTCACAATAATAGCAAAATTGCAGTTATGGAGTAGCAGCAAAAAGAATTCATGGTTGGGATCACCACAACTGGAGGAACTGTATTAAAGGGTTGCAGTCCTATGAAGGTTGAGAATCACTGCTCTAGACCATGCGATGGTACCACCCTTATTCACGATTCTCTTTCATTCTCAATCAGAACTCTCTGAGAACACCATCACAACACACCCACAGGCATATTTCCTGAACAATTCCAAACCTGTCAAGATGATAATGTTAATTAACTGCCACAAACTCCAACCTAAAAGCACGTCAGCCAATACCTTGACCTAAGGTCTACCTTGACAAGCTCTGGGACCATGAGAAATTAGTGTCTGATGAGAATTTATTGAATAAACTTTCACTGACTCATGTACATGGAAAACCACCACCCTGAAATGCAAAGAGACACGTTCCTACAAAGACAGAGATACATCTACTTGGAACCACAATTTCCGGTACCCTGAGCCAGGACTGGCACTCATGAAAATCCTGATGAATTGCCTGAGAGTGATTAGCAAAGATCAGCTGAGTGAGTCTTCCTGAGGATCACATTTCTGAGCACTTGCAGACTTTGTATCAGACTCTAAGAGTCTGGTCTGGCAGGAGAAAAAGGTAGCAGTCACTGAGTCTTCCATAACAAAAGTTATGGAAGCATTTATGGCCAAATGCTTTTCCAGACATTCTTCCAACTAGAGAGGCTCTGTCAGTCCCTCCAGCCTCCTAAGCCTTCTGGTCTCACCCATGGGAAAGAAGTCAACAGGATCAGGACATCCAGAAAACAGCCCAAAACTTAACACCGTGGAAGAGGAAGGGTGGAGGAGCAGAGTAACCAAACCCAATGAAGGTTGCACTTGGGAGACAAAGGCATTTGAAGCAACAAAATTTAGTAGATATGGCAGACAACACAACCTTTCCCACACATGCTAACATCCAACAAGTCTCTAGTATAATATAGTGAACAACTGACAATCTCTGGGAAGGGCCCCAAAGTCAAAAAGTAAGCCAGAAACGCCAGCACCAAGTTTGAAGGCAACTATTTGGCACCCAGGGCACCTGGTGCAAACATCCCTGAATTCCTAGCAGGATAATATCAGTGCTCACACTAGTGACCTGATGGTGAACACAGCCATGACTGCTTTCAACAAAAACACTACACAGCTATGCAGAGTCAAGAGAAAAAAAATTCTACTAAGGTGAAATAATGATCTAAAATAAAACCAGATTTATCTATGGCACAGATGATGGAATTATATTATCAAAATTTTAAAGGCTATAACTAAAGAAGGTGATAGAGACCCAAGAAGTCTGGAGCATAAGAATCAACTCAAAATAAAACAACAATGTATCATAATATATTCAAACTAAAGAAACGTAACTGCAAAAAGAAAGCACTTGCAAAGAAGTCAAGAGGAGTAGAGAATTAAAGATTCTTGTTTTCTAAAGACAGTACAAATGATCAAAATTTGACAGTAAACTTACAGAAGGAAAAATAAAAGTCAGTTATCACTCTTGAACATAGCTTCTACAATAATTAAAATGTAATAACAAAATGAGTCTAGAAAAATACATATAAACAGAATAAATATAATAAATCATATTTGAATCAAGTTTATTTTCAAAATCCAAGGACTATTGTCATATTTAAATTATTAGATCTAATTAATCACAAATAAGAATATATGGTATTGCCAAAAGATGCAGAAAGAGTCTTTAGTAAAATTCAATATGTTGAAAATTCACAGGTTGAATATTTCAAATCTTTAAACGACAGTATCTGCAAAAATCTTACAGCCAAAAGTTACAAGCCAGATGGGCCTTCAGAATCAAGATGGGGAAGTAGATTTGGCATCTCACCCTTAACCAAGAAGTTATCTGCAATTAATAACTTAAGGAAAATCTGTTTTCTCCAATGGGGTGTCATTGAGTATATCAGCCACACTCTGGGGCAGGCCACACACTCAGAAGTAGCTGGCCAGCATAAAATGAACTCCCTGGATGGGAGGGTTTGTTGGGTTTTGTTTTTGTTTTACTGTGTTATTGCTTTGGTTTTTATTTTTTGTTTGTTTGTTGAAGAGAGAGGGAAAAGGAGAGAGCGAGAGAGAGAGAGAGAGAGAGAGAGAGAGAGAGAGAGAGAGAGAGAGAACATAGAGTTGTGTGGGTAGGGAATTGGGAAGAATATGGGAGGACTTGAGAAAAGAGAAAACATAACCAAAACATGCAGTATGAAAAAATGGTTTTAATAATAAAAAGAAAGCAACAGTTCAGTGAAGATGATAAAGATTTAACATTTGCACGTATTTATCTAAAATCTCAGAGGGAATAGGCTCTATTTTTCTCTTTTGTTCTTTTCTCTAGGTCATTAAAACTGTTAAGAGAAATGCTTTTCAACCTTGGATATTAGATATCATATAATTTATCATTCTTTGTACCACAAGGAACCCCATTAACATCTTTCATTTTATCATTAATATTACAAAGCATAATGACAATCTCATGACCATTATCATTAAAATAACTATTGTCGAGTGCTGCTGGCAGACAGCTGAGCCCCTCCAAGAAGATCATGGGATTTAAAGAGTATTATTCCTTACTCACCTTGACATCCTACAAATGTTTTCACACCAACATTCTAACACATTGATTAGTTCCCAGAGCCCTTCAAGATGTCACTTACTTATTAAGTGAATTACTAATCATTTTCCCAAAGGGAAACGTCAACATGTTTCTTAGAAGGATTCAAAGTCAAGCGATCTTTCCAAGAAGATCAAAATGTACTGCTTGCTTTACCATACTAAACTTGAAAAATTGGAGTTGGTTAACCTAACGCTATTAGTCTGCTAAATATACACAATATTAAACTAACTCCTAATGTCTTACTGCTATACCCATAGAGCAGTGCATTTCTCAGCCCTCGGGAGAGAAGCAGCTTCTCAGAGTAGAAAGCAGTTAACAGAGACCCACAACTAAAGAGGACATCTCTGTCTCACCCTTCCCCCATAGAAATGATGACTCAATTTCAGCCTCTGAAGCCAGATGTTAGTTAATATTTATTATGATTTCAATGTGGAGCATATTCAATATGTATTTCATATTGTGATATATGTTAACTACTATATATATATATATATATATATATATATATATATATCACTTAGCTGATAACAACTGTATCATCTTGTAAATCCCAAACTTTTCCTTTTGTAACCTAGACCCTGAGAGAAGCGAGAAGAAACAATTTATTACACTTATTTATTATGGGGGTGAAGAAGTCAAGTCAGGGTGTATATGGAGAGATCAGAGGAGAACTTGGGAGAGTCTGTTCTTTCCTTCCACCATAAGAATCTCTGGTATTGATCTCGGGGTGTTAGGCTTGGGACAAGCACTTTTACCCACTGAGCCACCGTGCAGGCCCTATAGGTGAACTTTGCGGTGTGTCTAATTACAGCAAGGGATTTCACAAACACAGAGACACGGTACTCCCTTCTAATGTTGCCTCTGACTTTAAACATCACCCAATATTTTTAGAATGCACAGGCAACAATATAATTCTAGGGCCAGAGAGACAGCTTATTGGATCAAGGTACTGGTTACGAAGCATAATGACATGAGGGTTTTGTCTGTTTGTTTGTTCTTAGATGTATTTATTTTATACGTATGAGAGTTTTGTTTGTATGTTTATATGTGTACCATGCATGTGCCTGATGCCAATGAAAACCAAAGAATTGCATCAGATCACCTTGAAACTAGAGCTGTTGATGGTTATGAGCCATCATGTGGGTGCTGGGAACTGAACCTAAGTCCTCTAGAAGAATAGCCAGTACCCAACCTCCTGAACCATCTTCCAGCTCCAGTAACATGAGTTTGAGTCCTATACCACACGGTAGAAGGAGAGAACTGACTCCTGGAACTTGGCTTCTGACCTCCAACATAAATGCTGCAGCAGAAACTCACAGGCATACACACACACACACACAAGTAAATAAAGTATAATTCTGGATCATCTTAGATTCATTGACCTTCAGCTGCGTTACAGTTCAGTCATACAATTTGAGTTTCACAATCTGAAAGTCAGAAGAGAATCATACAGTAGTTCTTAGCTTATTCATGACCAAAGAGATAAACACATTTTTCCTCTGGGAGCTGAGAGTGATTAAATGCACACAGTCAACATTGAGCTAGAGAGAAAGAGAGTGGTGCAAATTTTTATTTCAATCAATAACAGCACCTGCCTAGCTGCACGGCCTTTGAAACACTGCCAGGTATAATAAAACAATAGACCAGGAAATGTCTCTCACACCCACGGGTAACTCGATGCAGATAAATGGAACCAAAAAATACACAATAGTTAATGTTTGAGTGCACGTGCTCCATCTTTAACGCTAAGGTCTCCGCGGTCTGGGGAATGCTCTATTCCACTTGATGACACAGGCTCATTTATTCCATGTTCACAGAATCTCCTCCATCTTTTCAACAACGTTTTCTGTTCAAGCTCCAACCATCACTAATCCCAAAACAAACAAAACGCTACCATTATCTTCACCTTTTCTGCATAAAAAGAAATTAAGGATAAAAACAACAAAGCATCCACCGCTCCTTAGAATTCTCATGCTCCCCACCTACCCATTGAAATATTGGCATCCAGGACACAAAAGCTTCTGCATCTTCACAAATACGTAGGCATGGTGTACACACCTGTAATCCTAGCACTTGAGAGGTGGAGAGAGACAGAGGGGTGAACTCAACACCAGCCAGGACTACATACCTAAAAACTGGCCAGGCAGTGGTGGTGCACGCCTTTAATGCCAGCACTCAGGAGGCAGAGGCAGGTGGATCTCTGTGAGTTCAAGGCCAGCCTGCTCTACAAGAGCTAGTTCCAGGACGGGTTCCAAAGCCACAGAAAAACCCTGTCTCGAAAAACCAAAAATAAAAAATAAAAACTTACCTCATTTTTTTTCTTTAAAAATAAAATGTCTTTGTAGTTTGAGAAATTCAGGAGAGGGAGTGGATTGACAAAAAAAACAAACATTTAGTTGGCAAGTAACAGTTGTATGTACTCAAGAAGTACAGTGTTATGTTCTGATACATGTTTGCATTATAAAATAATCCAAACTATTTAACAAATTTATTGTATTGTGTAACTGTTATTTTTTTTGTAGTGAGTATATTGAAAACCCACTCTTACTGCAATTTTGAAATGTACGATGTCTTATTAATAAGAATCAGTATTCTGTGCCGCAGACCACGATAGCTTATCCCCCAATGTGCTCTGACTCCAGGCTCCCCCGCTCCACTCCCAATATGGCCACCTGAAGCCCAGACTGTGCCCAGCCCGTCTCATCGACCGCCACCTTATAATGGTCTGATTATAATCTGTCCCAATTCCCCACTTGTTTTGTCTAGGGAAAGAACAACACTTTCTCCATAATTGAACTTCGATACATTTTTATCCTGTGTGTGTGTGTGTGTGTGTCTGTCTGTCTGTCTGTCTGTCTGTCTGTCTATGTCTGTATATGTGAGAAGGAGACAAAAGAGGGAGGATGGGAGGGGGAAGGAGAAACTAGAGATAAATATCCAACCTTTGAACTTGGGGACATTGCATTCACCTTGGGAGAGACACGGAGAACCCAGCTCTTCTACCATTTAGCAGTTAGAGAAACTGGAATCAGAGATTCTCCAAACACTCCCCATCTAGAAGCTGGAATCTATATAAGGTTTTAAAGTCTGAAAAAACGAAGTCAGATAAGGAGATTAACATCGAACCTGCCTAAGGCCAAGTCTCCATCACAGGCAGGTGTGACAACTGTGTATAAGAATCCAGAGCTTTCAGTCTCAGGTACACCCCAGTAGGGTAAGCCGAATCTAAATCTCACCATTTGGATTGAAAATCTGAAATACCCAGCTAGATAGTCAAAAGATCCATGCTATCTCCTCCGGATAAACCTTGATCAAAGAGACAATTGCATTTGAGAAGTAAAACCCAAGTACATATGTAAATGCTGTTGACAGTTCTATGTTTTCACCTTTATTTCTCTTTGCTGCAGAGATGAAGATCAAACACAGTGTGTGGGCGCTAGGTAAACACTTTCCCATGGAGCTGCAAAGCTATCTAGAAAATACTTCCTATGAAGGAAACTTCAACAAAAGTAGTTTTAATTTCTTTAATACGGAGTTTTATTTCCTTTTAAACTAGTTTGCCTTCGCATATAAATTTTGGAAATTATATTTCAGTGGTTGTAATTACAGTGTCGTGAAGCAACAAGCAGTCCCTAAATATCCATATTGTTTCCCTCTGAATGCAACTGAGATTGGTTGATTAACATTTGAAAAATATCTCAAAGGTGCACCATCCATTTAAAGACAGATAACTTTTATATTTAGAGGCATCTTCTGAAGTCAGTTTATAAAACACAGTGCTCACGGTCTTAATGATGCCATATAAGTATTTTAATTTAAGCTCTGCTTATTTGAATTTCGAGAAACTGCATTATTTATAATAGACAGAATAACCATAACTTTCTGTAGAGAACCAGATGAAATGCCCGGGTGCTCTCTCCAACAAAGAAATTAAAAGAAACAAACTGGAGGCAAACTCTGCTGGCATTCAACGGGTACAGCACTGCACTTACGATTTTACACCTAAACTGCATTTCTCAGTTGACACCTGTCGTGCAGAGTCCATTGTTGCATGTGCTCCAACTGCCCTTTGAAGGCTTCCAGAATGGTCACAGGTTCTCAGATTACACACACATGTAAAAACAGTGAGTAAAGGATTAACATGCTTGGTGACCTCCACAGGTGCTGTGCCTTCAGCTCTGAACATCGTGTCACACTATAAGAACTGAAATAAGCATCCACCAAGAACACTAGCACCTCTGGCAGATCCCCAGAGAGTGGAGTTGGGACTGAGTGGCAGATTGTGTAGATGGGGTGATGTTTAGAGCACAGAAGCAGAGATCGACAGTTCTTACCACCAAATGCTCTTCATGTCTTACTGCACTAAGATCTTGGAATACTATGTGGAAGGCATGAAACATGGGTTGCCAGCTGATACAGTAAGTTTTGGCATTGGGCTATTTAATAATGCAAATGAGTATTTTGTGTGTGGTTTGATTAAGGAAGACTCTTACTTTCAGAGATTTGCACCAGAAATTTTCACTGGAGGATAAAAGGTTAAAGTGCTGGAAGTATGCTTCAAAATAATAATGGGTAGGCGAGCAACATATTAAAGGAAAGGCACAGGCCAAGATTGGCTGAAGTTTATTAAGATGGGGGTGGCCAGAGAGTGCTATTTATTGGCTATTTAGTTAATTGGGGTATAGGAAATGAGTGTGGGAAGCAGTTACTATAACCATTAACTGAATTAGTTTATATAAGGAGTATGTTACATGCAATCTAATATTTTCTTTTATTACCTTCCTTTTCTTTCTCTGGGCAAATAGTTTCAAGTCTTTCTGGTAACAAGCAAGATGCTTATGTATTTTGTTGGATCCAGTTAATTTAATATCTCTCAATGCATCACAAAAAATCTTACTAAATTTAGTAATCAAGACAGATTAGGTTTGATAAAAATTATCTACATTTGTAGAACACGCTCTTTAGCAATGTATACTAATACAGATACTTTGCAAAAACAAAAACAGAAGCAGAGAACTCTGTACATTTCGAAAATAATTTATTTACAAGTTAGTGATATTGAAAATTGCAATTCCTCCCTTTTTTTTCCTGGCTCAATGATTACAGTTTTCAGATCTCAACCAACACAGGGAATGAGCAATAGTCATTTGTGCGGTTTCACAGACACGGCCTCGAGAACACTGTATCCTTCTGTCGCATTTAATAATGAAGGCTGGGTCATGCTGGAAAATGTGGTTCTGCCACCGGGAGGCTTGCTCACACTTTCATCGGGGCAATCTCTTACTTCTGTGTCACTTTTCTGATCAGAATTCAAGAAAACAATTATTTTCTTTAATTGAAACATATGTATTTTAGCTTACATTTATCATAGATTTCATTTTTTTTCTGAGAAAGCGCTTATATACTTCCAGCTATTCTAAATTTCATAACAAAATGAACGTTGACTTAGACGCTAGGGAATACAGTTATCTGACCAAATGAGGTGTTTCTGTCTTCCCTAAGATTTTTGGAGGATTCTTTTTATATGGTTTTTGTTAATAGTTACTAGTTATAAAATTTGAGTAAGGGGAGAACAATAGAGGGCAATGGGTGTAATCAAAATGTAGGAAATACCATAATGAAGTTCACATATTCCTTTTAAATTATATTCTTTATATGTTTCTATGATGACAATAAAGGTAGTCATCTATCTGATTTCAGGAGAAGGGCCACTTGGGTACCCCCTCCACTAATGCTTAGGGTCTTAGCTGGGGTCATCCTTGTGGTTTCCTGGGAGTTCCCTAGCACCTGGTTTATCGCTAACCCCACAATGACTCCCTCTTTCAAGGTATATATTTCCTTGCTCTCCCTCTCTGTCCTTTACTAAACTCAATCTTCCTGATCCCTCATGTCCTCCTTACTCCCGTTCTTCCCCTACCACCCACGCCCCACATTGCCAATTTACTAAGGCGATCTTGTTTACTTCTCTTTCCCAGGGGGATCCATGACTGTGGTTGGTTTCTCCATCTGGAGAAGTAGAACACAGTCATCATACCTGGGCTGACCCAATCACTGAGCTACATAAAGACAATTCTACCAGAAGTGCTCCCTCTCCATAAGACCACACAAGTGCTGTTATAAGGTATGAATGAGTACATGGACTTACAGGAAGATATGTCGGCATGTCTAAAATCATTTGATTAAAGTAATTTATAAATAATACCATACATTTTTTAAGATGTCAAATTCCTTTCAAGTCCAGAGCACTAAAATATAATTAACCTGGCACATGTGCTTGATAGAATATTATAAAGCAATTAAAATGTTGATTTTTGTAGACTACTGAAAAATTAGTATGCTCTCTTCATTACTTAAGTGTGACACATGATTATGTGATCAGCATAGTTATAAATTAACTCAAAGTTAAGCTTCCTGAAATAAGAAAGAGAAGATGCATCAAAGTTTTAGTAATAGTTTAGTTAGGTGACAAGATTTCATCTTTCAAGTTTCCTCTATTTAGCAATGTCTAATGACGTTAGTAGGATAATTATACAAAAGAATGCACAAACAGAAAACATGACACGCATCCTTCTCTTCATTTCCTATTAGTCTTCTCTTCCTTTATGAAAACTTCCTTGTCCTGTGTAGCATCTATTCCCCGGACCTTATGGCTGGGCAGCCTTCCTTGATCTGTTCTCGTTGTGGGTTCTAATCACCTCACAAGAAGGAAGAAACCTTACACTTCCTGGGTTTTGCTTAGCACACAAGTGAAGAAACCAGAATGCTTGCTGAGCATTGCAGCATGCTGCATCCTATGTTCTGTTTCAGTTTACCTACTGATGACTGGAGTGATGGTACAACAGGCCACGTACTTCCTATGCAAGCACAAGGATTGGAGTTTGGATCCCTTGGCACTTGCAGAAATTTCAGGTGGGCATGGAGGCCTAGCAATAATCCCAGAGAAAGGGAGGTAGAAGCAAGGAACCCTCAGAGCAAGCTGGCTAGTTAGATTAGCAATTAGTGAGCTCTGACGTTTAAGAGAGAGACCCTGCCTCTGAATATAAGGTGGAAAGAAATCCAGAAAGCCATCCAACATCAATCTCTGGCTTCCACAGTAATATGTACATAAATGCATGGGAACCTGCACACACATATACGCCCACACATATAAGCACTCATACATGGGTGTCCAGATACTACACACCCATGCACACACCAAAAATAATGACCAGCCCTAAAGCGAATGGTGATTATGGCTATTTACCTGTTTTCCAATATTTCCTAAATTTGTCATTTGAAAACAATCATGTTTTTCTCTGCTGTGAGAATGTTTTGCTTGGCAGATCTGAAGTGAATGCTGTGTGTGCATGATCAGTTCCATGAGGCTTTATGAGAGACATTGGAACGTCAGAGGTGAAGACACGTTTTCAAGGTGGCAACAGTAGCAACGTAAAATAAGAAAAAATAAAAAGGCGTATGCAAGCCCAATGTTAGTCCCAAAAGGTTTTAGTGCATCCCTTTGTATTTTAAAAGAGCTGGGGAGAGTCAGGAAGCCAGATAGCAGGATGTGTTGGCACAAGTGCAAGAGACAAGAGTACTTGTGTCTTGCTGGGGGAAAGTGTGGAGAGGTAAGGCTCTTGAGGGCACCTTCAGATGGTGCCCTGCATCCTGATAAGTGGATTCCACATGACCCAGTGGCTCTGATTCTACTTGTAATGTTAAAGTAATACCGATGCGCACATGGAAATAGTACACAGAGGCTTTGCATGGTGACTGAGAAATGAAAACAACTGTTGTCCATGCCTATGGAGGTCCAAGCCGAAGCAGCACAGGACTCAGTGAACTGCAGTGCTTAACAAACATTCCAGGTGCTTTTCTTGTATGCTAAACAGACCTGAGGATCTGTACCGTGTATTACTGAACTATACGGTTCCCCCAGTATGAAACCTCTCTGCATATGTATTTGCATCTAAATATATTTGTGAACATTATATATATTCATATTCATATATATATATATATATATACATGTAATGCTACCATTACAACCATGAAATTTTATTCATGAAATGACAGATTTATGTATTATCTATAATACTGGTGTTTTACGGTTCAGACCTTATTATTTCTAGTTATTTACTGCTACTATTAAATCTACAGTGGTTTCTGTATATTTCATTCTTACGAATGCATAACTATGAACAGGAATGACTCCACATGATATCCTACGTGGGCTATATCCTCATTCCCAAGCCTCTTTTCCATCTGCTTTAGCCCTGTAGTGCATGAAAAAAAAAAAGAGGGAAACAGACTGTCTCTGCCTGTCCTGTTCTCATCAATATTTGACCCTTTACCAAGTAATTCTGCTTTCCATCACACTCCCGGCATTCAGGGGTCACCAGCGTTCTCCTGACTGCCCCACGCCATAGCCTTGCTGAGTGTTCACTGCTCGCTTTTAGCTTCTGACAGCTTCTCTTCACCTAAAGATTTCCCCATAGATTCTCCACTTGGAACCTGCTTCTTGCTGCTTGAATCTGTAGCCCCAAAAGTCACCTACTGCACAGGGCTTCCCTTCATGCCCATGTTGAGTTTGATATTCCTTCTATAATATTCTTGTTTTCCATCTACATGACCACTAAAGTAGAAACTGTATCATGATAAGGTCTTTTCTGCATGTCAGGTTGTGATGTCTGCTCTAAATTAAATATCTTGCCCAGTCATTGCTCATGCTATCACATCAGTTGTGAGTTCATATGTGCAACTTCCCTCCCATGGCCAGGACACACTGTTGTCTTGTAGTCATCTACCGCCTCTGGATCTTCTAATCTTTCTACCACCTCTTCTGCGATGATCCCTAAGCCATAGAGAAGGGACTGTGATATAGATGTCCAATTTAGGTATGAGCATGCCACAATCTTTTATTCTCTGTACCAGGACCAGTTGCAGCTCTCTGTGTCAATCAACGTCTTAGAAATGGCTTCTCTGATAAAAGTTAAGAGATATACAAAACTTTGGTCCTTTCTGTCTGTTTTTGTGCCAATACCATGCTGTTTACAGCACTGTAGCTCTGTAGTAGAGTTTGAAGTCAGGGACTGTGATGCCTCAAGAAGGTTCTTTATTGTACAGGATTGTTTTGATTGTCCTGCACTATCCTTGCACTATTTGCTGATGATATAATAGTTTACATAAGTGACCCCAAAAATTCTAACAAGGAACTTCTACAACTCATAATCACCTTCAGTAATATAGCAGGATACAAGATTAACTAAAAAAAAGAATCAGTAGCCCTCCTTTACACAGATGATAAATGGACTGAGAAAGAAATCAGAGAAACATCACCTTTTACAATAGCCACAAAGAACATAAAATATCTTGGAGTAACTCTAACCAAACAAGTGGAAGGCCTATATGGCAAGAACTTTAAAAGTTTGAAGAAAGAAATTGAAGAAAACACCAGAAAATAAAAAAATCTCTCATGCTCTTAGGTAGGTAGAATTAATATAGTAAAAATGGCAATCTTGCCAAAAGCAAATTCTATACAGATTCAATGCAATGCCCATCAAAATCACAGCAAAATTCTTCACAGACCTTGAAATAACATTACTCAACTTAATATTGAAAAGCAAAAAAACCCAAGGTAGCCAAAATAATCTAATAAAAAATGGGGTATGAACCTTAACAGAGAACTCTCACCAGAGGAATCTAAAATGGCTGAAAGACACTTAAGGAAATTCTCAACATGCTTAGCCATCAGAGAAATTCAAATCAAAACAACTCTGAGATTCTATCTTACACCTGTAAGAATGGCCAAGAACAAAAACACTGATGACAACTTATGCTGGAGAGGATGTGATGTAAAGGGAACACTCCTGCACTGCTGGTGGCGCGCAAATTGGTATGGTTGTTTTGGATAACAGCATGGCAATTTCTTAGAAAATTAGGAAACATCCTACCTCAACCCAGCAATACCAAAGGATGCTCAACCATACCACAAGGACATGTGCTCAACTATGTTCATAGCAGCATTATTTCTCATAGCTAGAACCTGGAAACAACTTAAATGCCCCTCGACTAAAAAGTGTATAAGGGAACTGTGGTGCATTCACACAATGGAGTACTACACAGCAGAAAAAAATATGACATCTTGAAATTTGCAGGCAAATAAATGGATCTAGAAAACATCATATTGAGTGTGGCATCCAAGACCCAGAAAGACAAATATCATATGTACTCAGTCATAGTGGCTTTTAGACATAAAGCAAAAAAAAAAAAAAAACCAACTTACAGTTCACAGTCCCAGAGAACCTAGACAACTAAGGGGACCCTAAGAGAGACATACATGGATCTAATCTACAGGAGAAGTAGAAAAAGACAAGATCTCCTGAATAAATTGGGAGCATGGGGACCATGGGAGAGGGTAGAAGGGGAAGAGAGAAGAAGAGAGAGGAACAGAGAAAAATATATATCTCAATAAAAAAAATTTTAAAAAGAGAGGTATACTAACCTATGGGCACAGTTTCAAATCAGGAGATTTTGGCAGTTGAGATAGTTAACAGAGGAGGAATCAGGTTTTTTAAAGTGTGTCACCCCCAGCAGGCTCATCACACTCCAGGAGAAAGTCATACCTCCAAAAGTATGTGGGTAGCACACATTGTTCCTGATGTTGCGTAGGGAAAGGAGGGGTGGATCTAAGAGGAGCTGGGAAAGGGATGAACATGATCAAAACACATTGTACAAAATTCTCAATAGACTGCTAAAAATGAGACAAATAAAGAGAAATAGAGAAAAATCTTAACACAATTGAACCTCCTTCACATGAGCCATTGTCTATGGTACAAGTGTTGTCGAGTAAGCGAATGGGCACTTGATGCTTGGCAAACATCAGTTATGCGAGGTCGCATAATATTCACCATGCCCAGCTTGAAGACATTCCCAGTGAAAAACAAAGCACGTACTTCTCTCTCCCTCAGCTGAAACTCCACCCTTGTCCTGCATTCCAACTCTCCCAAACCTCCTGAGCGGCACACATGCTCCAGGTACTATCATGCACTCATGATGTTCATCCATTGCTCTGCTCCTGTTGCTTTTACACCTCATTTTCCTTTATCTCTGCCTTGGCTCTTGGGACTCTAAAACCTACCGATGAAACTTCATTGTTGCATTTTTGCATACCTAAGTAATAGGCCTATGTCGCAGTTGTGGGAGACTCTTTGGCTCCCCCTCCACCGCTTGACTTTCTTGAAAATTATTCATTGTTTCCTCTGTGTTTCCCTATCTCTAGAATTCTTCTTGTGATAAACAACGTCCCCTCACTGATACATGGCCATCAGCAAGCTCCCAGACTTCTAAGAATTGTGCTTGTATCAACTGTCAGCTCATGAGGAGGATATTGCCTGAATTTGCAGGACAGTGCTGGCGGGGTCAGTGATTTTGTGCAGGTCTGAAAGCAGTGGCTGATGCACAGGATGCCTGCTGAGAACGATGGTGACAAAGATAAAAGCAGCCCTGGCCTCTGTCAGTTAGGAGCCAGGATAGCATCTCACTACAGCCCGTAAACAGTTTCCTAGGACACCAGCATCAAGCTCATCCTGCGGCTGTTATGGAATGAGACATAAAAAAATAATGCTCCAAAATCACGTCTGATGGAGACTGAAGGGAAAACAGTGTTTAGACACTTTGGAGACTCAGCACCAAAGAGGCCAAATTTGCTACTGTGAGTGGCAGCTGGCTCGTCTTTACCAATTTTATCTTCTTTCTCTGTGATACACCTATGAACTCTGAGGATTTCACACAGACATACCAATTCCACCACTAGCTGCCTCATTCCTATCTCCCAGATGAAAATGAAGGTATCACAAACATGATAAGCTTCCCTCTTTCTTGCACCGTGTACAGTGTAAAGCCTGACTTTGACTATTGGTGTGTTCACAGTGGAGACTGGTGGGCTGGCAATGCTAGTAACTGTCGTCAGGTGGTAAGCATTTGTGGGATTTGGTAGTTGGCTAGCATGTAGGTTAAATGTGAAGTGTCCCTTTATAAGCATATGTGTTGAAAGGCTTGCTCTCTCCCTGATGCATGGTTTTTGAGAGGTTCTATAGGCACCAGAAGATACGATCCAGTTGGAGGAAATGGATCACTGAAGGGTGGGCCTTGAGGATTATAATCCAGCCCCACTTCCTGCTGACTTCTCTATTCCTCCTTATCCACCTAGATATGAATTTGCAGCACCCTCATGTCCCTGTGTGATCACTGGAGGGCAGGCCTTGAGGATTATAATCCAGCCCCACTTCCTGCTGACTTCTCTATACCTCCTTATCCACCTAGATATGAATTTGCAGCACCCTCATGGCCCTTCTGCCACAGTCACCAGTCTCTCCTAATGCCACATCTCACCCACCATGATGGACTCTACACTTTAAACCATTAGCCAAAACACAACCTTCTTCCCTATTGCTGTGTAATGCCAGATATTTAGATACAGCAACAAGAAAAGGAACTGATACATTCATAAACTAAAATTTGTAATAAATTTGATATCACTAATTCAGTTTTAAATGTCTAGTTTTCAGTAGCTATTTCCTTAGTAGTGAGGAAAAAAAAACCAAAAAACAAAACAAAACAAAAACCACTTTTTCCCCCCACCATTGTCCAGGTGAGCTAAAACCACTCAGAGGTCTTCGCAGGGGCCACAGCAAAGCTGGCACCGTCATTGGCTTCCAGAACAGATCTGCCAAAAGTCGTTCTGTATACATTGATTTTTACTCAAGATGCTCTAAAAATATAAGTCCTCTTCCAAGGAAATAATTTATCACACCGCATTTAAAGAATACAGCCTGAAAAGGGAATCAAGAAGGTAAGACGATAATGTTAGGCTTCCAGATGTCCTCTAAGAAGCTGATGAAAGCAGCGAGGACAGGTAATGACCCCCGATGTCTGGCCCGAGGGACTCGCGGTTGGCATCTGTGCATCCTGAGCGTAGTCAGTCCTCTGAAAAGCTTGTGTTTCATCGAAAGAAAAGCACTTCTAAGACACAGCTCTCTTGGGAAAGAGGCATGCTCGAGGGAGGGCTCTGGCCCCAGGGGGTTGGGTTGCCCACTTCTTCTGCTAATTTCGACTCAGAACAAATATATGTACTAATGCAGCTAGTAACAGCTTTGGGGAAAGGATTGTGGCTGTGACCCTAACTCCAAATGTCTGCAGCCTGCTTCTATTGACAAAAACAGAAGACCTAAAAGGATGAGCTCAGTCCGGGGGCTTTTCATGGTAAGAAGATCTGAAGGATACAGCTGAAGGTGCATTCTTTATCATGGCCTTCTGGCTTTTAAATCCTCATCTGTGAATATTACCTTTATTTTGGAAATAAAAACATTTTAATATACCTAAATGTCCAAGTAGATCCCAAAATGATTTCAGTAACATTTTATTCCAAATTACAAATTAAACCTATGTAAGGGAAAACTTCTGTTACAGAAGGCATGTAAACATCATGTAGAATTTAGATGCAAAAGAGGGGAAGAAAAAGTCTATTCATAAAACTAGATGCGAACAGAAAGCAGCATCAATTCCCATGGCCACTTAGAATTTCACATATGGGACGGGTAAGATGGCTCAGTGGGTAAAGGTACTTGTTGCACATGCATAGTAGAGTCCCACCTAGCAAATCATCTTATCACTGCAATTTAATTCCAGTAAATACAAATTTCCCAACCTAATTGATAGTTATCATTTCTTCCCAGCTCTTGGAAACACTATGCATTGTGCCTGTCCGGTAGTGTGCACTTGCCAGTGCACACTCTCCTGCTTCCATGAAAGTGAAGGGTTTTGCATCTTGAGATTTACGGAATAAACCCCATCAAAATAGACAGCATTTAAATAATTCGCTCAAGGTCAGCTTGCAAAATTGGTAAACAAGCTTGGCCACCTCTCTTCTGCCACCAGAATCAGAGACTGTCATGATGAATGACTAACAAAAAGCTGAATTTTAAAAGGTACATATTTTCTCATGAATTTTCAGATGTCGTGGAGGCCAGAACTTGCTACAATAAATAGGCATAACTTTTCTGCCAGTGCCATTTGATATTTTTTTCTTCCCTCTGGCATGCCTGTTCGTCCCCATGAAGAAGAATATCCAGAGGAAAAGCAATCAGGGTAAATATTAGACACACTGAAGTGCTCACAGTCTATAATGGAGTTTGTTTCTGCTGGGAAAAATGAAATAAAGCAATTGTATTGACTATATTTTTCTCTGAACTCATTTAAGCCCCTAATGTCTGAGTTATTTTATGGCTTCTTGATAGATCCAACAGTTCTCTGAAGAGGCATTGAGAGCTTCTAGAGTTTAGCAGACGTTTGCACAGCACGAGCAAACCGAAGTCTCTTTCTGTAAAAACTGAAGCCGAAGCCAAGGATGCCCTCTGTGCCCTATGTAGGACCTGATGGTTTCAGGAGTTGGCCATGTTGTTTTTAACTACGGTGACTTTGAATGAGCTTCCTCCCAGCCACAAAATCCCCTTCCTCCTCTTCCCACCTGAGCTGACTCCTTGCCCAATCTTGATTGGGAGTGAAGGTGCTCTCTATGTTTCTTCAAGGGAGCAGGAGGAGGGATCAGTCTTTGTCATCACGTGTGCAAGGGCATATGAACGCCAAAGGTCAACCTCAGGTACTATTCTGCAAGTACCTTCCTCCTTGACTTTTGAGATGGAGTTTCATCACTGTACCTTAAGACTCACTGACTCAACTAGGCTGGGTGGCTAAGTGCCCCTGGCATCTGCCTGTCTCCACCTCCCATGCCTGCTGCCATCCTGACTTTTGGCATAAATTCTGGGAGTTTAAATCCATGCCCTGATGCTTGCACTAACTGAGCCACTTCCTCAGCCCTAATCCCAACTCCTTTACATGCTTCCTAACATCACCGGGTTGTGGGCATTCTGGATCCTAGGGCTGAGACTCCTTCATCTCATTATACTCAGCAACACCTAAGGATGCTCAGTCAGTCCCCAGGGACGGTTTGGGCACACAGATTCCCAGTGACAGTGCTGAGTACTGGGAGTGACTCTCATTGTCACCAGGGTGAATGGATGTGCGGAATGAGCTCAGTGTTACTATATGAAGTAAAGTCGGTTTGGTGAGCCCCTCCCCAGCTCTGTGTTTCCCATCAAAGACATCTCCTTGGGTGTGAAAATTACTTTGAATGTTGAGAATAACCATAGCAACAGTAAGATTATTTTTAAAACAAGGTTTTTGTTTGTTTTGTTTGTTTTCCTAATGAAAAGGGGATTACTAAGTAAGTGAGTGACTTTGAGAGAGAATCTGGGTGTGATGTCTCAGGAGTAAAAATAAATAAGCAAAACAGGCTCCGTGTCAAAATGAAATTTAGACATCCACGCTTGTTAAAGCTATTTCCCAGGCTTGCAGAAATTAAAATCTCCACGATAAAATGATAGGATCTTAAGCTAAGAACACATTTCTCAGGTAAAGCACCATTTCACAACCAGGTCTAAAGCAGAGGCAGGGTAAACACCCCAAGTCCCTTGCTCTTGGCAAAGCAGCTGCCACAGCCAGCCCTTCTGCAACACCCGTCCCTAAGCTGAAACATAGATCCCTCTGTGCTCGGGCAATGAATCTCTGCCCAGGTATCTAGGCGTGTGTGCAAACTCTAAAAATTCAAATTCCATGCCCATTTGTTATTTCAAATTAGAGTTCCTCTCTACGGACTCCACACTCAAAAAAAAAATTTCTTTTTCCTTTGTGTTTGACTAAAGCACATTTCCCAGGTGACAATGTGTGCTTGAGCACAGCCAGCAATGTTTGCTGGGAAATAAATCTCTGCACTCCACATTCTAAGAGGACATTTCTCCCTCGTCCTCAAGGGTGTGTTCTAATCATTTTGAGTAGTCTTACGATATCTTCAGAAAATAATGAAGTAGAAAGTAGATGTGCAGTGTGGCTTTCTGGATTTTTATTTTTCGGGTAGCTTTATCTTTTACAGAACTCATCTTGTGGATGTTTAATATCCCGGCTTACAGCCTTCTAAAGAGGACCTTGATTTGGGAATTAACATAGGGTCTCCATCTAAGTAACTTACAATTAAGATAACAATTCAAACAGATTTTGGGATCCTAAGAGTGCAAGCTGTCTCATACCTATAATCCCGAGGGCTTGAGGCAGGAGGATCTTCACAAGTTTAAGATGAGCCTGGGCTACCTAGTGTAGTGAGTTCTAGGCTAACCCAGGCTGTCTCAAAACAAAACAAAGGGTTTTTATTTTTCTTGATTTGGAATCTGTACTAATGCTAATTTTGGTGAATAATTTGATAGGACACATCACTTTTTTATTTTGAAAACCCAAGCCAAGGCCTTCAAAGTGATGCCTATTCAGTCTACTCTGTACAGAAATTAGCCTATAGCTACAGCTAAAGCAAATATTCTCATGGGCTATAGAGATGACCTGTTAGCTATGCAAGTGCATGGAGTTCAAATCGCTAGACCTGAGAGGATGGTGGTGGTTACAGTGGCCTGTCTGTAATGTCAGCCTCAGAAGGAAGGGACAGAGGACCCTCAGAGCAAGCCAGCAAGACTAGCCATATCTACAGTCTCTAGATTTGAATGAGAGACACTGCATCAATGAGAAAGGTGAAGAACAAAGGCAGATAATTCCCGAAATCAACCTCATGTCTGATATGCACACATGTGTGTGAACACACACAAACACACTTGTACCCACTTCATGCCCAAAAACATGCATAACGTCCCCCCCACACACACACACATTGGAATTCCACAATAGCCCGAGTGGAGTATAACAAAGGTTTATTTATCTGGGGATAAACTCACAGCAAGAAAGAGTAGCGATCCACAGTCCTCTACGAGCACTGGGAACTGGAACCAAATCCGGTAGCCAAGAGGCCCGCTTATGCTTTTTGTCCGCATTTATAGTACATGGGACAATACGGGCCGTATCTTTAAGGCTATTGGCTGAAGGAGTTCCCACAGTACACACACACACACACACGCGCACACACATAAAAAAATGGAGAAATGGCATGGGCCCTGAGATCCTGGATTTCTATCAAGGAGAATGCTGTTGTGGGTACCAAAGCTGTGAACTATGCTACCCAAGTTTGGAGTGGCCATGAAACATCATGCAGAGGGCTTGTTCTAACCCTGTCCACGGAAGCCCCTCTTCAGAGGTTTTCACAAATTGGTCTCAGGTAGGATGTTATATTATGTGCCCTAAAAGCTTCTGAATAATTACAACACTGACTGTTACTAGATGAGAACTTGGGTCATTGCTACAACTGCTTTTCTGTTGCTGTAGTAAATCACTCTGACCAAAAGCACCTTAAGGAAGGAGGGAGTTTCACTTCCTGGTTACAGGGCATCACTAAGGGAAGTCCCAGTAGAAACTCAAGCCAAAACTTAACAGAAACCATGGAGGAATACTTAGCCCGGAACCATCTGCCTAGGGAATGGTGCCACCCACAGTGGGTTCTACGACATCTATTAACAATCAAGATAATTCTCCATAGATATGCCCACAGGTTCATAGGTCAATCTGATCCTGGCAATTTCTCAATCAAGGCTTTCTTTTTAGGCTACACTGCACTGTGCCAAGTTGACAGGTAAAGCCGACTAGAGCAGTCGTGTAAGATATACTAGTTAAGCCATGAAAAGCCAGTCTAATCCTTACTACCCCAAGACACAGGTGGAACTTTCAGAACATTTTATACTAAACTTTAACAAGACTGTAGAACATTCAAAATAGTCAATTCAGGCACAAATTAGAAATATGGTCCCTGGTGAAAAGCAAACTTGACAGTGAGCTACCTTTCCTGGCAGAAAAGAATGAGACAAGAAAGGAGGCGAAACTTGAGGCCCATCGGAGTTGGAAACACTTGCCACGTTTGTCTCTCCATCACCTGCAAGAGGACTGTGGGAGAATCTTCACCCTTCTGCCACCAGTCAGTGTAATTTCCAATGACAATCAATAGATACAAGTAGTTGAGGGAGATTAAAAAGAAACAGCAAGCTCAATCTGCCAAGCATCGAAAAGGTAAGGTCTCAGAAGCAGTTGGGAAAATTCAAGTCAGCTAAGAGAGCTGTGGGAGGGAGGGTGGAATAAAAGTCCCAGGTACTTTGTAATGTATGTAACAGGGACAACCCTAATGGGCAAGTTGTCTGTGAAGCCCCACCCCAGGCTATCTATTTGGAACCCTCTCTGTAGGCCAGAGGAGAAGGCACAATGCCCTGCTTAAAACAAGCAGAGGCTTACACATGTATGTGTGTATGTATAAATATATGTATGTTATGTATATGTATGCATTGTATAATATAATATGTACATATACATAGGTTTATGGGCCAGAGATAGAGTGTGGAATTGCAGCTCCTGAGTAGGCACCAACTGTAGAAATCTAATGAGCCAAGCAACACCAAGATTCTCTCAGAAGCAACCTCATACAAGCACGAGGCTAAGAAGAAGGCAAGAGTTCACACAAGGATGTAGTTCAGACTTTGATGTTCAGGGTAGACAAACCACACAGGTCTCCAGTACAAGTGGTTTTAAAAGGGCCTTGACAACTTTAACACATTAGCTCTAATAGATAAGTTAAGATGGCTGTGAGGAGCTCTTGGCAAAGCTAGAGAGACAGCTCAGCTGTTAAGGCTTCCTGCGTTTCCAGAAAACGCCAGTTCAGCTCCCGGCACCCACACTGGGAGACTCATACCTGTTTGCAACTCAGCTCCAGGTGATCAGATGCCCCTTTCTGCCCCCCCTAGGTACACACACACACACACACACACACACACACACACACACACACACACACGTGGTATGTCTGTTAACTTCACCCATCTCCTCCAGGGAGGAAAGAGGCAGCAATGGCTTCTCAGAGATTGTAGATGAGAAGTTCCCAGCTCTGTTTTCCTTCTCTTAGATGATGACATAACACTTGGGAAGTATAGAGCCTTCTAGAATTCCACAACAGAACTAAGGTCCAGTTGCCCACAATTCACCCTAATTATCAGCTGTTTTCCCTCTTTCTCTTCAGCTCAGATTATTAGTATCAAATATCATGAGCTTCCAGTCAAATTCTTGTCTTGGTTTCTGCATCTACTGGAGGCAAACTAAAATGCATGAGTTGGGGCGCTATAGTGAAAAGAATACCTAAGACCAGAAGAGGTCTTCACGCTGACATCAGGAGTACAGCTGAAGCTCTGGCTAGGGAAAAGCCACAATCAACACTGCAGAAGAAAGACCTTGACGTTGGCTTTAGTTGTAAACACAAAGAGCACTCACAATGAGGAGTCTCCAGGGGATTTATGGGAGTATCTGCATGAGTCAGGACATGTCAGCTGTCTGTGCAGTCTCAGTCTCCCAGTTAGCAATGTCTGACGTGAGTATTCACGGTTCCTTTAACTGCATACTAATTTCCTAACATGCAATTTTTTCTGATATCTAGCAACGTCCCTTTTCATTCATCACAACAGTAAAAACATCTTTTGTGCATTCGTCTCTTTGATTATATATGAAACAAAATTCTAATACATTACTATTTGGGCTTATATACATGTATGTAATGTTGTGAGTATACATGGAACATGTTTTCTATTGTTTGGTTCACAAACACATATATAATGCTCTGAATATAATTGTAACATATTTCCTATTTTGGGGGTTACCTCCTAATCGTTCCTAAAAATTGCTGAAAGAGCATAGATCAACTCATGCAACACAAGATGGTGCACAAAACGAATGGATTGACACTGGAGGCAGAGGAAGTGAGAAGGACTTATAGACCTGGACTTGGAACTCAAAGTTTCTGCTAGCTTAAGCTTAAGTGAGAAAAATGTAAATTCTGAAAAAATATCACAGGCATCTCTTGATACAGAAGGGGAAAAAGTCCATAGGTTAAGAATTGTCGAGCAGAGAAGTTGGCGTTACTACGAAAGCAGCATTGCAACACAGCCTGTCACATGAGATGGGAGATAATGCTCAGGTATCCTGCTGTCTTTGCCTTCATTTAGTCTTCAGAACAGTGAGTAAAATGTTTCTGAAAATGATAGAAATGTCTATATTTCCTTTATCTTCTTCAAATCATCAATGCAATCAGTGGTTCACTCGCTGCACATTTCTGAAGGTTTCATAACCACTCCATCACTCTGCAGACAGGGAAGAATGGAATTCTGGGGTGCAGAGGAAAGTTCTTGTATTCCCCATTTTGGTTATTATACCAATGCTTGAAGAAATGCTGACTGCTGAATAGAGGGAATCCCTAGCTGTCCACGGGGCCACTGCCTTTCTGAGGATGGATAAAATGAACGGCAATGTTGTAATGACCTCTCTGGGTAAATGTCTCAGTAATGTTCCTGACACCAAAAGACGCTGATTTAGCTAAAGCTACAGAGTGGGAACTTGGGAAGTAATTGCTATCCACCGCCGTTTAAGGGGATTTTTAGAATATATATCCACTCAAATAGTGATGAATAGTAAAATGCCAAGCTCTTTAATGGAGGCAGATATCTGTTAATGATGGCTAGCAATTTTGAGTTTTGGGAAAATTAACATACATTTTTAAATCATTTTTAATAGTCCAGAAATTAAGGGCAAAGAGCACAGATCTAACCCTCCATGTGCATACAGTTATAGCAGAAGGAAAGAAATGATTAAATTTGAAGGTGATGGATGTGTTCTCGTAGTTGATCATTGCCCAAAGCAAGTAAGAATCAAAGTATCACATGGTACTTCATAAATAGGTTCAGACATTATATGTCAATCATAAAATTGCAAGTAAAAAATGATTAAGAAAACAATCGCTTTTCCAAGGTCGATTGCTTCATATTTACTGAGTACAGCCTACATCGACAAGGCAATGTTCGGACACTCCAGATGATCTTATTTTGTCCTTAAGACAACACAATCATCTGTGTCTAAACTACTATTAAATCATGTCGGCTGACAAAATGCAATCAAGATCTTGTCTGTGTTCAATGATTTTTAAAACAACATTAATTTTCATGACTTCATTGCTAGATTATTTCATGACCATTAATTCCCAAGTTTCAGGAGGCGGTTGGCGTTCTCTGGTGCCATAAAACTGATCTCACTCATTTCGTCACAAAGTCTGATGATTAAACCTTTGGAAATATAGAAATATTACTTACTGTGTGATTTATAAATACATAAAATACTAATTTATCTCACACCAGAAAACAACAAAATGGTGAGATAAAAATCAATTATTTTTGTCCTAAGGCAAGATATACTATTGGTTCCAAAGGATGTATCAAGTTGATCAATCAATTTTATGAGCAGCTGCCAAATTATAAAGTGAAAATTGAAGGCTGGGGCTTCTCTGGAAATTTCCGTTTCATTCCTCATTGTGACGTTTGATGTTGACACAGAACACTCATCATTGGACATCTTAATGGATTTTAAAATTTGTGACACCACTTATCAGACTATAAATGTCAGGGAGTGGGTGATGTTTCCAAAGACTTCAATGTGCCTTTCTTAGAATACCAAGGTCTGTGGTTTCAGAAAATATGAGTGAATTTTATGATGATTCTCTAGGTCAAACATCTGACCTAAGTCGCAGGTCAGATAAAATCCATATTCCAGGCCGGGTTGATGACTCAGTTGGTGAAGTGCCTGCCTTGCATGCATGAGGACTTAAGTTACCATCCCCAGCACCCACATAAAAGTTCAGGCACAGAGGCCTGCTTCTGCAATCCCAGTGCAGGAGCATGGACACGGGGGGATCCTGTAGTTCATCAGTGGGCCAATCCAGCCACCTAGTGAGCTCCAGTCCAATGACAGACCGTGTCACAAGAATAAGATGAAGAGTGATAGAAGAAGAAGATGCCTAATATCAATCAGTGACCTCCACATGTAAGCACAGATGCACATACACAGATGTACACCAAAAAATAAATAGATAAAACCGAGATGACTTTGGGCTACATTTCTTCTGGAAGATTCTCCAGGATGTCCATGCCCGTGCCTATCTGCAGTAGAGGCTACAGGGTGTCACCGACTTCCAGCCTCATCCTGACAGCGTGGAGAAACATTCTTGGTCCCCTTATCTCTTTCACGTTCTTCTCTTGGTCTGTCTTCCATGCTTAGTTCCTTCTGCATAATCTAGGAAAGTGTTCTTGCCCAGTGCTGATGGTTATCAACCCACTTTCCATCTTCATTCAGTTCTCCTGTCCCCTTTACCATGTAAAGTAGCTTACTCACAGGTTCCAATATCAGAAATGCGAACATCTTTATCATAACGCTAATTATGCATGCCCATTTATTATGTCCAAGTATTTCCTGAGCACCTATGATATTTCTCATACCAAAATAGGCTCTACAAATGAGAACAATCAAGAAGAAATATCATTTGGGACCTTGCATTTTCAACTGTAGCTTTTCTAACTTCCGACAGCAAACACAACTTAAATTTTCCAAAATGAAAAAAAAAAGTCTGTATTTAAGAAGATACCAGATAGTTTCTGAGAATAAACAAATTGCTAACTGTACTATTTTGCCTGAGGCTAGTTCTCTAAATCAATTACAAAAGTTATGGAAAGAATAAACAAGAATCAGTGGCCCAAAGAGTAGATTTTAGACAAATAGTAAATTATAGCTCATCTTTATTATGCACAGATTCTGCATTTTTGAATACACCTACTAGCTACAAGTGATTTGTAACCCCCAAAATAAATGTCCAGGCTATTTTTCTTGGTCATTACAGAGATGTACCAAACCTTAGAAAGCTCTCACTTGCCCCAGGCAACCGTCATAATCAGTATTTGATAACTCATTCTTTCTGGAGATGTTGTGAAGCCAAGGTACCAGATGTAATGAGAATCAGCAATGCCCAGCACAAACCTCAGCTTTCACTCACTCTGGAACAATTGAAGCAAGCATCAAGGCACATCAACAAAACACATTATAAAAATGCACTAGGATATGACAAACATGGGTCTTTAAAGATTTATAATTAAGCTGCCCACATGTAGGCTGCTTCAAGCTTTATAAGTTGCACCTGCCAGGTGTCAGAGTCATGCATATGAATACATTCAGGATATTTATGATCCTAGGACATTTTATATTGAAGCTGCCTCAAGCTGCCTGTCAGTGATTGATTTTTTTTTTTTTTGAAACCTTAAGCACACACTTCAGATGTCACTCATGCTCTGAAAGGTTTGCTTTTTTTTTCTCTAGTTTTCTACTTTTACTTTGTGTTAGGTATTTGGTAGGTAGAGGTGACTATGAATCTCAATGTTGGTAAAGTGTAAATATAAAAATAAATATAATATCTTACTTGAAAATGTGTTGTCTTGGGGGCCAGTGAACAAACATATGTGCTAAAGCCAGGATGAAGGTCAATAAGATGGTTCTTCAGTGGAAATTCATGACTGAAGTGCATCTAATATTGTCTCTCCTAACCCTCTACTGGAGTGCCCTCCAAGAGGAGTGAAGAGTTCTCCATTTTGAAGGTGGATAACAGAGATGTTAATCTCCTCATGGCGTCTCCACTCTACTCTGCCCAAGTGCGGGAAAATGACAAACAAATCAGCTTCCCAGCCCAAACCATGGGGTCAATGGAGTCAGGGAGACGCTTAGGTCTGGGAAAGGAATAAGAAGATACAACCAAGTCATTTCTCTCCCAGTCCCCAAATCCATTTTACCCACTTAAATTCTGTCTTTTCTGTTTTTCAGTCCCAACAAGCCTCCCTACAGCTCCTCACTGCCAACCTGCATTGCCTTTATAGTAACACCTGGCCCCTGCCTTGCATCTGGACAGCCACCTCTATCCCTGGTGAGGCAACTCATTTCACATGAATCAATACTTTTCTTCCACTTGGTCCTCACGGTGCTCATTAATGTCCACCTTAACTTACTGCAAGTAAAACTGTACCGTGTCAGATTGGGAATTTCAGTTACTAAAAATTTCAAAAGAAGAAAAAATATATCTGCCATTCAGTGTTTTTATTGTGGATATGTTCAAATATATATACTAACCAGAGAGAAAAAAATAAGAAACTCACCTACATCCAGCTTCAAAGACCGTTAACTGATAGCCAATCTTATTTCACTTGTAATCATATACCAAATTAGTTTATCACCTTTTCTAACAGGTTAAGTTAAATTCAACCACAGAAATACATAATTCCATTCATAAATATCTCCAGATGTGTACTTAAAGGATGGGGATTTCTCTTTAAACAAAAGCACAATGCCCTTATAGCAACTAATGTTTAATATTGTCTCTGTAGTATCCTTATCATCCTGTGTGGCTTAATCATTGCTCCAAAGCAGAAGTACAAGTTTGAAAGTGCTGGCAATGTTATTGAAATCAGAAGAGCACAGAGTTAGTTCCAGGACAGCTATGGCTGTTACACAGAGAAACAAAAGTCAGGAGAGCATACAATTCCAAGATCACTGGGATGGAAAGATGGCTCAGAAGTGAAGAGTAACTTGATGCTCTTGCAGAGGGCCAGGGTTCAATTTCCAATAACTACATTGCAGCTCACAACCATCTATAACTTGAGCACCAGAGCTTCAAACACCTACTTCTGACCTCGGGAACGATGCACATACAGACACACATGCAGGCAAAACAACCACCCACACTAAATAATAAACAAACTAACAAACAAATGTTTTCAAAGTAAATTATTAAATGTTTTCTTGGTCTTGTCTCCATTTACTTAAACAACGTAAGTAAACACAGATGTAAACTCGTATCGGAAGTCCATGCAGTGTGATTCCTCTGCTATCGTTAGCACATTCTCTTTTCACCTGGAAGACTTCAAAACTGACCTTACAGCTTCTTCTGGGAAGAACTGTACCTTTCTGGGTCTCTCCTCAGTTGGAGACTTATAGATATTCCAAGTTATCTGCGCTAATGTCCCCAAAGTCTTCCAAATTTTAAGCAATGTAGGCTCACCAAAAATGGATAACTCATCCCCTAGAGTTGTTAGATTTAAGAATTCAGCTTATCTGATGAAAAGTATTCAGAGAAAAATAATATGCACATAATTATAATTTCCTGAAAAAGTTTTATGAAAAAGTAGTTGTGGTTAAGGGGTAATGGGAAATAGAGGAAAGGGGCTGTATGGCTTAGAAAGAAATGTAGGACAGTTGTGGACCACAGCTATGACGCATAGTAACACAAGCAAAGCCCAAGGGTGGTCAAGAAGAAGACGACAGCAGACACTTAGAGCAACTGAATCCATAACAGCCATCACTTTCTTCTATCATCCTTAGATACACACATTAAAGCTTGTGGTGTGGGAGAAATAGCCTATCATATGACTTCCTGAGCTCATTCTGCCATCTTTGGTTACTGCTGACGTCGTCACTATCTTTAAATATTCATGGGTGTTTCAAGTTCATAGCGTTCTATTCCAAGTGTCTCTTCAGCTCCCCGGCAGTCCTCTCTCTCCTAACAATAGTTGGTGAATGTTCTCAATGGAAGAAAAGGTCCTTCTGATCACATTCAAAGCTCAGGCATGTAGGTTATACTTTACTTGATTCTGTTGCCATGATTGAGAACATTTTAGAAAATCGGAAAACCAAGGGAAAATACAGAAATACAGGCATTTGTCACTTCTCCTTCAAGCACAACAGTGATTTCAAAATAACCGTGGCATTTGAGGGACAGTATGGGAATGTAGCTTCCAATATTGCTTTCATTATCAGACTGAGATTAATTGTATGATACAAAGAGCCAGAGTTTATAAACATATACAAGTCTTGTATGTTCATATCAGAAATAGAATTCCCTTGTCAAGCATAAGTATCTATCACCATCTGCAATCAGAACCAATTTTTGTATTAGGATTTGAAAAACTCTAGTTATCATACCATTCAAAATAAAATCATTTATAATATGTATGATCAATTTTAAATGCCCTGGGCCTTTTTTATAATTTTATGATAAATTCATATAAAATTACAATGCATTTTGACCATATATACCCCTCTCCTCCCCAACTCTTTTCTGTCCACCACACCTCCTTCTCGAATTTGTAACCTGTTCTTTGATTGCTACACGCACATACAGACAGATCACACACACACACACACACACACACACACACACACACACACATTTTGACTTTGGCATTACATCAGCATAGAGTCATTTTGAACACATTTTCCAACATAATATAATGGACTGGTGGCATCTTGAGAAATGGCAGTAGACTCGAGTCTCACTTGATAATATAAATTTCTCAAAAAAAATGTACAGAACCTTCCCTTTACACTTGTGACATCCTATATCAAACATCTGAGTGACTGTCATTGCACAAGGCAGACAAATGGGCTCCTTGTCAAAGGCACCTCACCTCAAGGTCATCGGAATGCAGGCCATTAGCTACAAGGTAAGTGTATCTTTTCAAATCTGAAACGAAGTCTAGAGAAATCCTTCACATATCATTAACTCAAGCAGAGAACAGAAAGCCAGAATATTACATGTGTGTGAGTCAATTTACAGAAAAGATGGGAACCATTGTCCTGGTCAGAAGCAGCTACGATCAGTCAGGAGCGATTGAGACTGATGTGTGCATACAGCAACTAAATCAGAAGCAGGGAGTGGAAAGCTATTCAAAAGACGGTGTCACAGTTGGGTTAATCAGGGGTTCCATTGGGAGGCAAAGCCTGATTAGTGGATGGGTCTCAGATGAATGACAAAACAGCTTTTGCGAGGTTGGGTATAAGTTTTGGCTACAACATAGAAGAGAATAGCAAGGGTAGGGCACCAAGGTATATTCAGGAATTGACTCAACTAAACCTGGAAGGAAAAAAAAAAGATGGAGTAAGAAACTTCAAATTGTTAACAGCATAGAAAGCTTGCTAAACCATAATGGTTGAGATGAAATCAGTGGAAGCTGTTCTTAATCTCTTTCCCTTGGAGGATGTGATATGGAAAAGTCTCTGGGAGGTCCCCGCTTCCAGGACCCCCTTAAAACCTTTCCCCATTTCTCTTACCATTCTAGGAGTTGCAATGATCTGCTAGCTGCCACGAAGTGGGGCTCAAATTCATTTAGATCCTATAATACTGACAGAATGATCCAGGTAAAAGGCACTTTACAAATGTGGATCTTAGAGTTGGAGGGAATTGATTTATCATAGATAACCAGAGTTCTCGGGTTTATAGATGAGAAACGTGAAGTTAAACCATACTAGAGCTTGACAAGTCACAAACCAGAGTCTAGGGAGATGGCTCAGTGGGTAAAATGTTTGTCTAACTATGAGAACCTGGGGTCAATTGCCAGAAACCATATAAAATAAAGCCCAGAGTAGGGGGATATTGCAATGTTCTCAGCTGTCTCACATCCCAGCACCCTGCCTTCTCCCACAGTGATGGACTGTTCCCCCAGACTGTGAGCTGAAAACAAGCTTTCCTCTCCAAAGGCACTTACATTGGATATTTTGTCAGAGATGTAAGAAAACAAACTAATACATCCTCCTTCCAAACGTCCAAACCTGAGAACATTGCCTCGGATGGCCCTGTTTTTGAAACACTGTAAATGTTTCAGGCAGATGACTAGTTCCTTTCAATTGCCTCCAATTGTTTGTGTTTTTCAGCCCTCTTAGCTCTACTCTTCCTCCGATGCCTCTATCTTTGCAAGGGTTAATGTGATGACTCAGCGTCGCTAGACCATGGTGCCCACATATTGAGTCAAATAGACCAGGGATAATGTAAACTGCCCTTTAGTGTGTGGGTGGGCCTCTTCTAAGCACTGAAGTCCTAAATGGAAACTAAGTCTGACCTGTTTGGAAGAGGAAAGAATTATGCAGCAGATTGCTCTGCAACCCTGCACCCTGGATCCTGGATTCTAGCCTGCTAGTCAGTCTACAGAGTCCAGGCTGACAAAGCTTCCATGGTTACATGAAGTAAGCCTTTTAAAATCTGTGAAATGAATCTCTCTCCGTCTCCCTCTCCCTTTCCTGTCCCTTCTCCTCGACCCCACCCCCGTTTTTTCCATGAACAGTGTTGACTCTTTTCTTTCCTGATGCTCTTAACAGCTCACACATGTCCGTATCCTTCAAATACAATGTCACTGTGTATTTGAACCCTGAGTCTAGTAAGCATCTCCCTGCATGCTTGCATATGGGCAGTTGTACACGGCTGACTATGTTGTATCTGGCAGTGTACACAGGGTCTATCAGGGCCCCCCAAACTGGGCTGGGCATGCATAGCCATCAGACTCTGTTTAAAGCAGACAGAAGTGTTACATTTCCTTAGACAATTTTGTACACGAAGGGCCCTTTCAGTAGATGGATGCTCAACCTGACCTGACTTTTTCATGGGAAACTGTGTCTCTCCTTAGAAGCAGTGTGACCTGGATCCATGTTCCCCATCCAACCCCTCTGTAACTGTTTTCCAACCTCCTACCCAGGCTTGCCCACACAAAGGTCTGAGAACAGCATTGGCTGTCTCTACAATTCCGTACTGTCGTTCCCTTCCAAACCCCAGTACAGCCCTTGAATTGTTTACTCCCACCTTTGAGCTACACTGTTGATAGCCCCAAATGGCTTGTTTATTTTACAGGCAGCAGAACAGTGCTTCTCAAGCTGTGGGTCACAACCCCTGTGAGGTTTGATCAACCTTTTCACAGGGGTCACCTAAGACCATCATTCATATCAGATATTTATATTGTGATTCATAACAGTCCTAAAATTACAGTAATGAAGTAGCAACGAAAATAACTTTGTGGTTGGGGAGGTCACCACAATGCGAGGAACTGCATTAAAGGGTCACAGCATTAGGAAGGCTGAGAACCACGGCAGTAAAGGATTATATTTAACTGTGATAATGTTTTTCTCTTTCCTTCTGTCCCCTTTCCTTGCCTCCCTCCCGTCTTCCTCTCTCTTCCTTCCATCCCTCCTCCCTGCTGGGTTTATTATATGTGTCTATATGCATTTGTGTGTGTGTATTCAGGGTGCATGTGTACCACAGCGCAGGTATGAAGCTGAGAGGACAACCCCAAATGTCATTCCCACCTTCTTCCTTGTCTAAGACAGGGTCTCTTCTCCATCATTTTCTGCTGCATGCTCCAGGCTGGCCTGTGGACAGAATGATTCTCCTGACTCCACAGACCAGCTCAACACAGGAACACCAACATTTCAGACACAGGCTGCTGCACCTGGCTTAAGTGTGTGTTCTGGGAATTCAAATTCAGGTCCTGAAGTTTACACATCAAATGCTTTATGGATGGAGCTCTCTCTCCAGCTCTCTCTCCTCCTTTGCTCTTTTTCCCTCTTGCTTTACCTCTCTTTTACTTCATTCTTGTCTCATCATCGCTGTCTTTTGTATCGAATTTTCACACGTTCTTTTGTGCGTGCACTGTTACAGAGGAGATAAGAGCAACTGGCCTGAGGTGTAAGAGGAGGATGATGATGATGATGATGATGATGATGATGATGATGATGATGCAGTTTGCATGACACAGAGCTGGCGTCTGTCTGACTGCACATAGGCCAATCACAAAGATGGCATCCTTAACAGCCACCCTCTTCCTTACAGCTCTTACTCCTTTTTTGTTCGTTCATTCGCTTTTTTTTTTGCTTTTTTCCCTTAGTTTCTTTACTTTGAATAGGCCTTGATCTGGCATCCTAGTGACACAAGTAACCCTTGGCACAGGCATCTGAAGAGGCTCACTAGTCTCATAAAGCCACTTCCCATGCCTGTAGGTGAGAAAACACAATTGATGGCTTTGGCTACTCTACCCCAGATAATCAGATCTAGTTATATTTCCATTCTAGGCCCCAGGAACAGTGAGTTCCAGGGAGGAGAATATGAGAGAGAAGGGGAGGATTGAGAAAAGAGAGGTCCAAAGAGAGGAAGATTATGGCTCCCAGGAACTTCTTTTCCTGAACGAGAGACGTGAGATAACTGTTTTATGTCATAGTAGATCATGTCAAGCCGCACAGATTTTTCAGAAGAACAGAAGACTCCAAAGTAGAACTTTATGGAATCTCTAAGTTGGACGAGACACAAGAATATATCTTCCAGACATATACAAAGCTTTTGTTGGCCATTTATAGGTCAATTTAATACAAGTTAAAGTCATTTTAAAAGAGAAACTTTCAACTGAGAAAATGACACCAGCAGATTGGCCTATGGGCAAGCTTATGGTACATTCTCTTGACTGGTGGTAGATGATTGATGTGGGAGGGCCCAACTCACTTTAGGCATTTCCATGCCTGAGCTAGTGGTTCTGGATCCTTTAAGAAAGCAGGTTATAACCATAACCGGGCAGTGGGGGCACATGCCTTTAATCCCAGTACTCAGGAGGCAGAGACAAACAGATCTCTGTGAATGTGAGGTCAGCCTGGTCTACAGAGAGAGTTACCAGATAGCCAAGGCTAGGGCTGTTACACAGAGAAACCCTGTCTTGAAAATAAAAAGCAGGCTAAGCAAACCATGAGGAGCAAACCACTAAGCAGCATTCCTCTATGATCTCAGCATGAGTTCTTGCCTCCAGCCTTGAGTTCCTACTTTGACTTGCCTGGATGATGGACTAAATGCTATAGACTGAAACAGACCCTTTCTTCCCCCAAGGTTCCTTTGGTCCCAATGAGGAGCAGAAGGAGGGAGAACATGAGCAAGGAAGTCAGGACCATGAGGGGTGCATCCACCCACTGAGACAGTGGGGCTGATCTATTGGGAGCTCACCAAGGCCAGCTGGACTGTGTCTGAAAAAGCATGGGATAAAACCGGACTCTCTGAACATGGCGGACAATGAGGGCTGATGAGAAGCCAAGGACAATGCCACTGGGTTTTGATCCTACTTCATGTTCTGGCTTTGTGGGAGCCTAGCCAGTTTGGATGCTCACCTTCCTAGACCTGGATGGAGAAAGGAGGACCTTGAACTTTCCACAGGGCAGGGAACCCTGACTGCTCTTAGGACTGGAGAGAGAGGGGGAGAGGAGTGGGGAGGGGGAGAAGGGAGGGAGGGAAATGGGAGGCTGGGAGAAGGCAGAAATTTTTTTTCAATAATAAATAAATACATAAGAAATAGAAAGCAAGCTAGGACATAGGTCTTTCAAATCACTCAATACTGTTGCTCCTTGCCCAGATGAGGGGGGCGGGGGAGAGGGGGCTTAAAAAAATGCGCCAGAGCCAAGTTTACACTTGATTCAATTCAGGTTTGAGCAAAATAATGAAAGGTTAAGAAGTTTTGAAAAGTGCAAATAAAAAAGTCAGAGTCAAAGGGAAGCTCAGCCTTCATGTGTATCTACCTGAGAGGTTTGATTTCACAAGAGCAGGGAGACGCAACAGAACAATTTTCTCCCAGTGTGGATGAATTTCAATATTTACCTGTCATCTTTGACACGGAGCTTTACAAAGAGAGCGCAAATGTCACCGTGAACTCAATTAATTCATATATTTATTCTAATCTCAGGTTTTAAAATCGATTTCCAAAGTGACATATTGAATTGTTTTTTATTATTATTATTTCTCTGTAGAAAGACAATGCTGTTATTGAAATATATAGCATGGTAGTTCTTGGGATAATTTTTCACCACTTTCCAAAAACTTGATAAAATAAATACAGGTTTGGGGGCTTTATTTAAACCTCCTGAAGCTGATATTCCCAGCCTGCCCTCCACTCATGATGATTTTGACATAGTCTAATAAAGCTATGAGTCCCGGAGGATAGCTTTCTCATTGCCCCAGCAATTTTTCCCTTCTCTTTCTTATAGAAGAGGAATTCTATTATTAAGTACTTAAAATATTCAAGGCTCTAAAAGGGAGACGCGCTCCGTTCCAGAGATTAATAACAATAAGAGACACAGAATGGAAGATGAGGGTTCAAAGCCAAATAGAAATTTCATTTGCAGCACGGAAGTCAGACCCAATTTCTCTGCAGCATGTGTTTCTGATTTATAGACTCCACTCCACAGACTGTGTCCTCATATTTTTGTGACGCTTGATTTTTTTTTCCCTTTCATAGCCACTGTTGCTCCTGGATAAAGGCCCTCACTCATGCTTGACTCTTTTGTAACACATAGTCTTCTCGGTCACCCAACGGATTATTGTTCATAAATGCTGGTCAAAGTCCTAAGACTCACACAATAATATAAAGAAATAATTTTAGACAACACCAGTCCCAGGGTGTAAAGCACAAAGGCAATGGGAAGGCGGGGGGGGGGGGGAGTCAAGTTGTGCAAGTCATTGTTCTTATGATATTATGCAAATAGCTTGTCTCAATGCAAACACAGATCTCTACTTGATAAGCTGGCCAGGTATACCACCAGGCTTTGGATCTGAAGTAACTAATAACAGAGATTTTTTTTCCCCCATGTTCGTCCTACAAGGGAACTTTCCAGGTCTGTCCTAACTCACATTGGCAATGAGCATTGACTGACAATCTCGGAGGGATCGGCAGCTTTAATTAAGACATGAGTGTACTTTTTTTAAAAAAAAAAAAAGGCAGATGCATAATCTGAATTTTAGCCAGTAGTATTTGGGCACTTAGTTATGTCAAGGGGCTAATTTGGAACAGAGACCAGCGTCTAAGGAGAGTGAAAGAGACTGAAAACAATATATGCATGAGTCTGAAACCCAGTTGATGAAGGTTATAGAAAGCATGCAATAAAACCTAGAGGGACTTCCTGGAAATGGAAATGACACTATTGCAGATGTCACTAGAAACAAATAAGACCCCAGAGAGAGAGTTGTGTGACTATTGGAAAAGTAATGGCGGGGAGCAGGCTTGACAAGTTAGTGGCTTCATTGAGGCTGGGAAGTCCTAGGCTATAAGGATGAGTCAAAGTTTGTCTGGCGAGTCTGCCTTAGACGTCAGTAAAGACCCAGACAAGAAGTTTAGGAGTACAGCAAACTTTGGTGAATGCCTGATGAGCTGGCATTAAGCATATGAGACCCGAGCTACGGTGCTCAAGGAAGCTGTTGCTAGGACATGCCGGCATTGCAGTTGGACAGAGCCTCTAAGTTTGTCTGCCAAGCGAAACATTTCAATAAAACCCAGTCACATGCTGCTCTTTGCACACCCAAGTATATGACAACCCCAACCCAGAAGTGACAGCAGATGTGTGTTAATCCACATATATACTCTTCCACCTGGTCCTCAGCAGTGAGTTCCCGAGCTCATCTGCCAAGCATCTGATGAGGCACAGCAATGCTACTTCCCCACATAGAAAACAAATTAAGGCTTTGAACCACAATGGAGGCTTGATAAATAACAAAGAACCAGATGCATTAGAGTTCACAATATTCTACTTGCTTACATGACATTGTATCTTAAAACAATTATCCTACATCCATGGTTGACCGTTCTACATGGGTTCCCCTTTTTCAAGATTTATTATTGATTATGTGTATGGGTGGGAGATTACGTGCATGTGGGTGCAAATGCTAATAGAGGCCAAAAGGAGACATTGGATTCCCTGGAACTGGAGTTAAAGCTGGTTGTAAGCCATTGGTGCTAGGACTAGATCTCCACTCCTATGGAAGACTAGCCCTTAACGATTGACCCATCTCTCTGGCATTAGATCCCCATCTTATATACTTTGGCCAACTGCTCTTGGTGCTAGAAAGATGGCTTAGGAGATGGGACCACTAGTTACTTACAGAGGACCCAGGTTTAGTTCCCAGAACCCAAATAGTGATTTATAACCATGCATAATTCCAGTTGCAGAGGAACCGTCATGTTATTCTGACCCCCCCCCATGAGCACTATAAACACATGATGCACATATAGACATGTAGGTGCAAAAAATAAACTAAATAAATATTAAAAAAATAATAAGACTTCTCTTGCTAGATCTGCATGCTCATGAGTATGAGCAGGAGGAAAGAGAACTGAATGAAAACTATCAATGCCCACCTGTTATTAAGAGTTCAGGTAGGAAGACTGGATGGCCTGGAGACCTAGTATTGAAGCCAGCACAATTGGAGAAAGAGAAAATGTCATTGTAATGATGCCTAACTATGTTCTGCTATCCTCATAGACTGGTGGTTACCCCAGTTGTCATCAAAGAGCTTTCATCCAGTAACTGATGGAAACAGATACAGAAACCCACAGCCAAGCATTGGGCCAAACAGGGAATCCTGTTGAAGAGAAGGAGGAATGATTATATGAGCCAGGGGCTCAAGGACATCATAACAAAAACCCACAGAAATAACTAACCTGGGTTCATAGGAGTTCATAGAACACAGCTGCTGGTAGAAGGAACTAGTATCTTTCTCTCATTCTTGGTGTGCCTCGGTCAGTTTGTCAGTAGCCACCAAATCTTTCCAAGATCCCAGCCCCGATTGTTGTCTCCTACCTCATGGCCCTCTCTTCCACAGCCCTTGACATAGTTTGCATCCCAACTAGCCAGTGCTAGGCTCAGCTCTTGAAACACCACCTTCTCATTCTGCCTACAGTTCCAGGCCATGGAGCGTCTTCCTGCTGATGTTAAATTCAGTGTTCCCTCACCATCTCATACTTGGCAGCTTGGCTTTTCCATCACCTGTAACCAATTTTCTATAATGACTTCCCAGTTTCAGATGCCTGGGGCGATCTCTGGTTTCCTGTCTGGGCACTGACTCACAGGACAATATAAGATCAGAACTAACGCTTTTACTTCTTCCTACTCTGTCATAATAGAGTCAAAGATTAGACAACCTGCTATGTACAGGCACGCCACCCAGCCATCATGTAAGTAAGTGTGTGTGTATGTGTAAAGGGCTAGCAGAATAAATAAGGGGAAATGGTCTATGATAGTTCATTTTGGTCATTCCCGTTTACTACCAGGATCTGCTGCACAATGGCAAATAAACCAAAGGAACGTCTGTACTTATGTTTATTAGTTTTATCATTGCTATAGCCAACCACATAAAAGAATGACCTTCAGGGATGAAAGATGTATTTTGCTCATAGTTTCAGAGACTTCTGTGAACAGACACTTGGCACTATGTTTCTGGCTCTCTGAGGAGGCAAAACTTCAGGGTAGATGCTGCCTGCTTTATGGAAGACAAGAAGTAGAGAGAGCTAGAACAGGAGTACACCCTGAGGGACCTACTCCCTCCCATTAAGCCCTACCTCCAGACTCTTTCAGAACTTTCACTAGCTGGGGACCAACACAGGAATTATGTGTGTGTGGTGGTGGGGGGGGGGGGATTCTAATCCATTGGTCGCTAGGGAAACTGTCAAAGGATTCCTTCAGGAAGGGTTCTCAAGCAAAATTAGATCTGAGTGTCAGTCAAGTCAGAGTCCAGATCAGTCATACCATTGTGAGGAGGTGAGCTTCATTCAACTGCTGAGAACCAGAACAAAATGAGAAAAGATAATGTTGAATTTACAGCATGATTCTTTCCCTCTCCTCCTCCCTCTCTCCCCCCCCCCACTTCTCTTCTTCTGCCTTAGGACAGTTGAGCACCTGATTCCTGGCTGCATCCCATCACCAACATCTCAGATTTTCCAGCTTGTAGACAGCAGACTGAGGCCCATCTCAGCCTCTGGAGTTAAACTAATTCTCTTTACGGTTGCTGTTTCTCTTAAAAACTTTTATGACTTCCTATTGTTTCTTTTCTCTCCATCTTTTTTTCTTTCTTTTGCTTCCTACTAGCTTTGTCTCATCTGAAATTATTCATAAATTTAATTTTTATTTACTCTTGGAATGAATAACTATACATTCCTCTGTCTGTCTCTGGGTCTCTAGTTGTTCGCTCCTTCAGATTCATCTGTGCTATGAGGTCGCACCTCACCTCCAAATGTGGCATCAGTCTTGGAATTCACTAAGGAATTAGACAATATATTCTTGCATCACTTGTTTTTAATGACCACATAGTATCTATTTTTGAGGAGGTGATGTGACTTATATAAGTTAATGATCTGCTGCTATAAATCAATAATATCATGCAACCATTATTTAATTTGCACTCTATATAAGACAATGAGCTTGATGCTGTAGCTCAAGAGCAAATTATTGCTCCAAATGCCTATTTTAAAATTGAAGAATACAATATTTTGTGATGTCAAACATTGTCACACATTCCAATCTTTCAGGAAGCATTGTGTCAATTTTAAATAAAGACAAAGAAGCTTTTCGATAATTACATGCTATTTTTCTTTCTGTACGTTTCCTATTTATAATTTTGTCATTTTCTTAAAAAAAACAGAAAATTAAGGTTTTATTTTTGTCATTAATTTTTAGACTGCTTGTACCTGTGTAATAAGATAGAATTTTTATGACATTGTACACACACACACACACGTGCACCATAGTGTCCATGTGAAGATCAGAGGTCAGCACGTAGGAATTGGTTATCTTCTTCTACCATGTGAGGCTGGGGGTGGAACTCATGACATCAGAAGTTTTGTGGCAATTGTCCTTATCCATTGAGCCATTTTTCTGACGCATAAGAAATTTTATGTGATAATAGAAATATCCCATAACTGAATTGATTTATAGACTAGCGCAGCTGTTCTAACACAGCTATGGAATGCCTTGTGTGGCCTGTATGAACCGATGCAATCTCACTCGCTACCACTTTCAGACAATCGGGATTGAATCGAGGCCTTCCCTCCTACTAAGCACACTCTATCTCTGTCTATCTTCCCAGCCATATTTTCTAAATTTTTTCATGTTAATTAATTCGATTTTAAATTTAAGTAACCATGTGGTTAGAAGCCACTGAACCAAACAGCCTAGCTTTATAAATTAGGGAATCCCAGTCTTTGCCACTGAAAGGACAGAGTTAACAGTTAGATAATTGTTTAAACAGATAATTGTTTTCTCAGTCCTCATCTTTCAGCAACTCCTCCCAACACCAACTTAGGGAATGTGCAGATGTGCGCTAGGGCTCAGGTGATTCTACACCTGCTGCTGTGCTTTTATGGAATTATGGCTCTGGTGCTGGTTCTGAAACCTATCGAGTGACCCAGATTTTCCCCTGCTTGTCTGCAAACTGGAATTGCCTAGGTATACTTTTAAAACCACAAATGCTTACGCTCCCACCCCCAGACAGTCTCCAGGGGAAATCAAAACAGGATTACGAGAAAATGTAGGGCCCACAGACACAACCTGGAATCAGTGTCTTCTCCCTGGCCTTCATGAAATGCTGCCAACTAAAGAAAGAGCAAGATTATATAAGTTAGTGACTCAACCTCGAGGGGCCCTATTGCTCCCCATGTAAAAGAGCCTCAGGGCCACTGGAACAGAGAGGGGGCTCTCGTCATCTATGGTGGCTGCACCTACCTGGACTTGTCAACCGTGAATGCGTTTATCTCAGATAAAGTCACTGGAACAATTAGAAATGATTCAGTCTCTCTGGATAGACATTATGCTCCTGCTGTGTGTGATACGCTGTTGCCTGTCCCTCACCGCTATTTAAATCTAAGTGAATCTGAGGCTGGATGAAGTCTGTTCAATCAAAGCCTGTCAGAATGTCAATCCTAACCCAACATCCCAGCTGCCTGGGAATCAAAGCGGACATCTCTAACGTGTACACTTACATCATCTTTCTTTTACTGTCTTCGTTCTATTGTTCACGCAGATTTCTAAATACCATGGATTTTTACATTTTAACCTAGAGTGTCCAAATTTAGTTCTATTGTGTAGAAAGAAAAGCTCGTTCTGGTATTGTATGTTCGGTTTTACATTGCTCTGCATCTTCTACTTATGATTTCTCTGTATATGAATAGTTTAGCCTATTTCATTAGTCATCTAGAGCCTATTAAAAGTTACTGATTTTTCTAGTAGGCTACAACTTCTCAAGGTCCATCTTGACTGATCAATGTTTCATGGCATATGTTTTCACATTTAGTGTGTGTGTGTGTGTGTGTGTGTGTGTGTGTGTGTGAGAGAGAGAGAGAGAGAGAGAGAGAGAGAGAGAGAGAGAGAGAGAGAGAGATGTGTGACGGTGGGTAAACATTTACCCTGGTATACATGTAGAGGAGAAAAGACAACCTGAAGAAATCTGTTCTCCCCATTCAGCACGTGGACCCTGTGGCTCGAACTCAGGCCATCAGCCTTGGCAACCAGTTCCATCACCTGACGAGCCATCTTGCTGGCCCTCGTTCTGCATTTCCAACATCCTATCTGTCTTATTGACACCTTTTAATATATAATTGACTTGATGGTGAATTTTCTTCCTAGTTATCTATTATGTTTTAAAGCAAAAATAACAATGTACTTTAATATACATTCATGTTTTCATAACTGATATTCTCCTTACTATTATCATTTTGCTAATCATCTTAGTTTATTTATTGCATAATTTCTCTGTATGACCTTGGGAATGATCTCCTTTAGGCCATTACTTCAGGTAGAGGATGTCACTGTATAGCTAGCATGTTCTGGTCAAAACAAGTTCTGTTGCATTTCATTGACTCATGTCATTTAATGTTTGTATATCATGTCATTTAATGTTTGTACATCTTGCTTATTTTATATTGTACATTTTCCTTGATATACATTCATTTTATTGGTTTAATTATACACAGAAGCCAGACATGGTGGCTCATGCCTATTATCCCAGCACATGGGAAGTTGAGACAGGAGGACTGTTACCAGTTACAGTCTAGCTTAGGTTACAAAATAAGGCTTTGTCTCAAACAAATAAAAAGCAAACACAGAAGAAAAACTGAACTGTATATTCCTTTTATATTGCCTACCTACATATATGTTTATATATAAAAAGAAAAAATAATGATTTGAAAAGTTAACTTATTGTTAGATATATTACTTTGATATCTTTAATTCTAAAAACAGATATTCTTCTCAGATCTTTAGGGAATATAAAGATATCTGTTCCAAATCTCAGATCCCTTTCTAAGGTTTATGAATATTTTTCTATCGTCTTCTCTAATGGAATCATACTTGATAAGTTTGGAAAGAGAAGATGGAAAATGAGGAAAGAGAGGCTAAGGTAGTTGCTTTCCCTAGGTCAAATAAAATGATGAAAACACATTTCAAAAGGACAGATTGCTTCCGAGGGAGGAAAAATGCCAAGTGTAGCCACCTGGGACTGGAGAATGACAAAAGCCAGAGGCAGACATCTGAACACATTGCATCAGAACAATGATAATAGGACAGGAGAAGGGGAGTGATTCTGCCATTGCTGAACTGTCACACGGCCAAATGGGAGACACGTGTCACAGTGCGTTGCAGACTTGTTATTCTCTGATCAATGATTTGAGGATGTTCTTGATGGAGCTTACTCTTTGAGGGGGGACCACATCGAGCCTTCTGCTACTTCTAATCACTCTTCAAAAACATGCTATTTCCTTGCCTAAAAACAGATGGATCTGAGAAGGTTAAACAAATACCATTTGTCTCGTGTCACCGTGTTTGTTTACTAGCTAACAGCTTACAGGAGTGGATAGAGATTCCTTGGGCACTGTACATATTGTAAAATTCCCATCGTGTATGTCCCAAAGAAGTTTATGAAAGGAGCTTATAGAACCAGCTACAGAGGGGAACAGGTCCAAAGAAGTAAAGTTGACCAGAACACTGAACAGAGAAGTTGCCTAGCAATTGCTGCCCCAAGTCATGGCTGAAACCACATCACAAACCACAGAAACCCTTAAGCCTTATCAGATAATAATAACCAAATTATTCTCTCCATTCTATAAGATACACTTCCAATCTACTAATCACCTCCTTCACCATGACAAGATTTTTGCTTAAATTTATTCCAATGTCTGTTTTTCAAGTCTATGACTTTATTTCGCATCTAAAGAAGTCATTCACTCTAAATCAATGTGATAGGCTCTCCCACCACCACTATGTATTTTCTCTGGCACTTTTGTTGGTTTGGGGGCTTAGTGTGTCAGTCCTTCATCCATTTTAGTTTAAGTTCACAGGGTATGAGGTAAGATCTAACTTCCCTATTTTTGAAAACACTTTATTATATTATAATAATATTATGGGTGTGTCAGTTTGTGGGTTTGTGCAAATGAGTGTGAACGATGGAGGAGGCCAAAGACAAGGAGCAGATCCTCTGGAGCAAGAGTTCTGAGCCACACAGCAGAGGTGCTAAGAGCCAAACTTGATCCTCTTCAAGATCAGTGCCTGCTCTTCACTGCTGATACACCTCCTCAGACGCCCAGTTTAACTCTTTGTGTATCCACATCCAGTTTCCCGAGCACCCTTTGCTTAGCCCATCCCCATTGTAGACACGTGCACTCTTGTGATTCCACAGTTGACCATAAGTGTGCGGGTTAAATCCTGGGTTCTGGTCTGTTCCATTCACCCACATTTCTGAATTTATACCAGTATCACACTGTTTTAATCACTGGAGCTTTATGTTATGTTTTGAAATCAGTCAATATGGTGCATCCGATTCTGCCAACAGGGTCCTTGAAGGTTCCAATGTGAATATTACAATTTTTAAATACTTTTGGTAAAATACGCATTTGGGATGTAGACAGAAATTATACAGAATGTGGAGATTATGTTAGGTAGCACTGACATTGTGAAAAAATCAAATATTTATGTATATGAAGTTTTTAATCATTTGTGTCTTAACAAATTCTTTGGTGATGTTTTAACATTTAGTATACAGATCTTTCAGCCCTTTCATTAAATCGATTTTAAGAATTTTATTCTTTTTTACATTACTAAACAAGGTGTTGTGTTGTTGGTGATGATCTCCAACTTGAACTGCTCATTGCTAGTATACAGAAACTAAACCCAAACTACGTAGAGCTGTGCATATCTGTTATCCTTTATAATGGATGCTGATGATACCGAAGGATAAAGAACTGGAGGCCAGCCTGGGTAACAAAGTGAGACTCTACATCAAAAACGTTTAAAAAAGAAGCTACATACATAGTAAAATAATGTCGTGAACACACGTGAAAAATCCCCTAAACACCTTGCAGAATGGTGTCCCACGATCACTTATGTAGAGCTCAGAAAAGCCCATGCACAGTTTCTCATGTTCTATATACTCCTATACATGCTCAGTTCATTCCTCATGTTGAGGAAATACAAAGCAAACCCACAGTGAGATAGCAGCTGACACCTGTTTAAATCAAACCAAATGAAAAGCAAGGGCAAAAGTCCTCTGACCTCAGAATCCTTGCATAGCATCAGATTCTTTCTGCAGTGGGGATGCAAAATGGTGTAGGGTGTGAAGGGAAGAATTGCACAGCAGGAAGTGTCTCAGAAAGTTAAAGGCAACAATACCATCTGAACCAGAAATCCTATTCCCAAGGGCTAATCCAAAAGAACTGAAATCAAGGTCATAAAAAAGGCTATGGCAGCAATAACACATGACGTACTGATGAAAATAAAAAGTCCATAGACAGATTAATGGATAAAATGGGAATATCAAGATGGGGAGGGGCACCAAGTAGACGAACTTCAAGAAGGAACACTATTATTGCACACACAAGCTCATGTCAGCTGTGGTCATTTGCACTAGGCCTGCTTAAGATAAAGCTGACCAAAGTCACAACACAGGTGGGAGAGGTGACCTTCAGGCCCCGCCCCTTACTGAGCAGTTTCTGGCAGGTGTTAGCTGCTGGGAACAGAGCATCATTCATTTTGGATATGCAGCCACTGGAAGATTTCCCATGCCCCAGTGGGTGACCCACACCCACACACATTTGAGCAGCATTAATTAAACTTAGTTATCAATAAGAAAAAGAGTACATGAAGTGGAAAGGGGTTATTGGGGTTATTTGGAGGGAGTTGGGGAGAAGGAAATAGGAGTGGTGTGACATTTAATTGTATACATGTATGAAATTCTTAAATACACTGAAAAAAAGTAATGTTTAAGATGTGCTAGAAAAACAGTCTTCTTCTAAAATAGATGAACTTACAAAGAAGTGGAATGGCTAAACTAAGCTATACCTGGGACAAATAGTGTGGGGTTCTCCTATTGGAAAAGCCTGAAATGGTCCCAGAAATGAGAGATGGGTGAGGATAGGCACCACTCAGCAGGTATAATGCTACAGTTACAAAAAATAATAAGGATATTAAACCCAAAGAGCAGCTGTTCGACATGGTGCTTATAACAAACAATACTTCACAGCACACTTTAAATTTTGTTTAGAGGATAAACCCCACGTTAATTGTCCTACTGCAATTTAAAAAGAAAACCCAGCTACCTCTGCACCATTAATCGTTGCAAAGGGAGGAGAATTCATAGGTGCATAGAAATATAAATGAGAAACTTCCTGAAGATGCAGGCTAATAATGCAAGCTTTAATTAAAAACAGCTTTGTGGGGTTAGTGTCCCGAAAGGTAGTGCAACTTAGCATGCCCCATAGGAATGAGCCAAGGACTGCAATGACAAAGGAGACAATCTGATGTGGACGTGGAAGTAATACTTTTGTACTTCAGTAGGGTGGGCTCACTATAATAAGGATTTGGCACAAAGAAAGATTTAGGGTATATGCCACTTTGAAGAATGATGCCAGGGGAATCTCTATATGTTTCTTCTAGGATTATCCACTTATGAGTGAGTACATACCATGATGCAAATTTCACTTGGATGTAAAAAGCAATGACATCTTGAAATTTGCATGCAAATGGATAGAACTAGAAAAAACCATCGTGGGTGAGGTAACCCAGACCCAGAAAGATGAGCATCATGGTATGTACTCACTCATAAGTGGATACTAGCTATAAAGCAAAGGGTAATGAACCTATATAGTCTGTGACCCCAGAGAAGATAAGTAACAAGCATAATCCTAAAATAAACATATAGAGATTCCCCTGGGAAGGGGAAATAGGCAAGATCTCCTGAGAACATTGTGATCATGGGGGTGGGAGGAAGGAAGGGCGAAAGCAAGAGGAGAGGAGAAAATGAGGGAATGGGATGGCTGAGATGGGGGGAAGGACAGAGACAGAGAACAAGGAACGTAGTATCTTGATTGAGGGAGCCATTGTAATCATTGTGACTGATAGCCCTGCCAACTCCATAAGTCAGACAATTGGCGACTGGAAACAGAGACTGCACATTTGTTCCCTGGCATTAGAGAAATTCCCATTGATCCACAAGGATGACCCCAAGCAATAGTGAAGAGGGTGCCTGATCTGGCCTTGCCCTGTAGTCAGATTGATGGCTATCTTAAATGTCACCTTAGAACCTTCATCCAGCAACTAATGGAAGCAGAGGCAGAAATCCACAGTGCAGCACTGGGCTGAGCATCCAAAGTCCAATAGAAGTATAGGAGGAGTGAGAATATGAGCAAAGAGGTCAAGGCCATGATGGAGACACCCACTGAAACAGTCTACCTGAGCTAATGGGAGCTCACCAGCTCCAGCTAGACAGGAAAGAAACCAGCATAGGACCAACAGGAAAGAAACCAGCATAGGACCAACAGGAAAGAAACCAGCATAGGACCAAACTAGGCCCTGTGAACGTGGTTGACAGTTGTATGACTGGGGCAGACTGCAAGGCCACTGGCAGTGGCCCAAGGGTTTATCCCTACTGCTTGAACTGACTTTTTGGAACTCATTGTCTTTGGAGGAATACCTTGCTCAGTCTAGTAAGGAGGTCCTTCCTCAAAGCAATGTGTCTTACACTCTCTGGGGAATGGATGGGAGTAGGGGTGAAGGGAATGGGAGGGAGTGGGAACTGGGATTGGTATGTAAATCAAAAAATAGAGGTTTTTTGTTTTTTAAATCAAAGAAACAAAAAAGGGAGGGAGGGAAGAAGGAAGGAAGGAGAAAAAGAAAAAGATTTTCAAAGTCCACAAGAGCATCCCTGATCATGGGAGCTTCTCTTCTTGTCTGGTGAGTTAGTTTAGTTGGTTAGAGCATGGTGCTAACAGTGTCAAGATTTCACATTTGAGCTGGTTGTTGGTGGTGACTCCATTCCTCTAAAAAGAAGCTCCACTGACACACTTTCTGGTTTGTGGGTCTCAAAAGAACCGCAAAAGATGTCCATGTGTCTTTATAATTTTCTTCACTCAACCCACCAAGTCGGTTAAGACTTATAAATTTGTGTTGTGCAGGAATGGCTCTGTAGTTAAGAGCACTGGATGCTCTTGCAGAGGACTGAGTTCAGTTACCAGCATCCACATACCTCACAACCACCTGCAACTCCAGCTCCAAGGAATCTATTTGATGCCCTCACCTGTCCTCCATGGGCTCTGGCATGCAGGTGATACACATAAACCCATACAGAATACATATATACATATAAACAAATTGTGTGTGTGTGTGTGTGTGTGTGTGTGTGTGTGTGTGTGTGTGTGTGTGTGTGATTTTTCAGGAACTGGAGAGATGACTCAGCAGTTGAGAGCACATACTACATACTGTTCTTCCAGAATACCTGAGATCAGATCCCAGCAGTCAGGAGGCTTACAATTGTCTCTCACTCTAGCTCCAGAGGATGTTAAACCTCTTCTGGCCTGTGTGGGCACTGCCTGCATGTTCAAATACCCATAAACAGACACATAAACATACATATAATTCTCTTTAATAAAAAAATGAATCTAAAAAACTACTCTCATGTATAACCATCATGTTTAAATAAAACCATTTAGAAGGCTGGTCCCACCCATTCCTTGAAGTTGGAGTTAACAGGAGAATCTTGGGTGCTTATCAAGAAGATGATAGATAGATAGATAGATAGATAGATAGATAGATAGATAGATAGATAGATAGATAGATAGATAGACAAATAGATAGCCTGGGAAAATTTGGCTGTAGGTTTTTGTACACATTACCTTACTGAAAATTTATAAGATGTTGGCTTCATATTTCTGCAATTGTTCTTAAATGAGTTAAAAGTATACCTTTCATTTACTTTTTCATCACGTGCAATACACTAGCTGAAAAGAGTCTTTGCATCCCGAAAACGCTGAGGGATTTTATTTTGTCTTCAATTTAAGGGAACAATTTTAGTGGCCCATATTTTTCTAAATTTTCATCAAATATTTATGTACTGTCCAGCCAAGCAATTTAGAGGAACTACATTTGATAGATATTAGACCACAAATTTTATTCTGAAGAAATGTTTTAATGTGTTTTTAAAAGTATCATATGCCTATCAAGTTTACATTTTTACTAATCACCTGTATAGATAATAACAAAATATTTTCTTATTCTACTAAATGACTGCAAGAAGCAGAGAGACTTTTATTAATTCTTTCAGGTGAAGAGAAGGCATTGTTCTTTCTGAAGACAAGAGAAGTGAGAAATTCTCACTCTGGGGCTTCACACCATGTTGAGAGGTTTTATTGGTTTGTTTTATTGTATTTTTTTCTAAACCAATAACACTTGTCTTTCTTCCTCTCCCTATCACGCACTTGTATAATGCGTTACGTGTTTCTTAACTTTCACTCATAGATTTATTTGTATCATCCTAGACAGACTGTAAAACCATTAAAAGAAATTGGCACTTTTGTATAATTGGTATATACTCTGTAACAGCTAGAAAAACGCAAGGAAACCCTCAGAAATCAGCTTAGGAAATGTGCATTTGTAAAATGGCAAAAGGTTAAGTTCCTTACTATGGGTATACACTCAAGATTGTTCTTCTACTTAAAAACTTCAAATTGCAAAAGTTTGTGTTCTTCCAGGTGGAAATGTCAAGAGCCAGGGCATAAAGCAGCCGCACTTTCCCTGCTTTGGCAACTACAGAACCTCAGATGAGGTTCCATTAGTGTTCAGAAGAAAGACAAAATAATTATGGAGGAAAATAGCTTGGCAGCCTGCCTGTGACCAGCAAAGGCAGATTTAAATACACAAATGTAAGTATAAAAGTATAAATAAACAGTGTTTATATTAAATGTAAATTAAGACGGATGAGAGGAAGACGGATATTAGAGATAGATGATAGACAAACAGACAGGTACAGAGATAGATAGATAGGTAGATAGGTAGATGATGATAGATAGATAGATAGATAGATAGATAGATAGATAGATAGATAGATAGATAATAGACCAGTGTTGCTTTAACAGTTTTGTGATCGATACTGTTTGTCCTTCTGTGGTTTAGATTATTAAAAATGTCATACTTGCTGCAATTTCACCCTGAATACCTCCTCCTTAACAGAACTAAAACAAGGAAATAGCAATGCCTGCATTTTACTTGTTCCGTGTCTAATATGCAGAAACATACAATGTTCGCAATATAAAAACAATGCCTAAACAATACATTTTAATTAGAGCAACTAAATACGAGCAGGCAATAACCACCACTTACCTAGTTTAAAATCCAATTCTTAATTGAGAAAAGCAGTAAAAGATAATCCAAATGTCTAGTTAAAGTAAATACCTCATTAAGCTTTGGTGTTATTGGTTCATCGTTGCTATTCATTTCAGCCTGCGTTTGAATGCATCCCTTGGAACTAACTGACCCACAATACCCAGTTGTGTAGGTTTCTGTTTCCCACGCTTACACACAGCTTCAACTGGCTTTGGATTTTAAAGCAGATTTAATAATGATAATGAGAATTTTTAAAAAGCAATGCTCATAGGCAAGTTCCTTCAGCCTACTTTTCTCTCTACAGAAAAGACGATGGGCACTTCTCCTCAGTTCAGTTTGCATCAATATACACACACCTAATGACCCCCCGGAGTTTTCCAGATACAAAGGTAAGCAAATCACAGTCCATTTCTTCAATGAGTTTGTAATGTGCAACTGATTCCAAGAAGTCTGAAAAGAGCAGCCACTGACAGGTCAAAGAAAATCATCATCATGTGCCCAAATAGGCTTCCAAATTATCTGTGTGCTAAGGATGCTTCATTAAGTTACTCATTTTCTCCAATTCCAGCACCTCAGCCAGAGCGGGGGGAGACCACTCCTTTGATTGCAGTGTGTCATCCCTAGCTCACATAAAAGCCAAAACATGCTTTCTACACTGACAAAGAATTTATTTCTCTTTATCACCAAGAAAACCTCCTATAGCTTCCTCTATCAAGGGAAATGCAGTCACTGCAAGAAAAGAAAGGAAAAAAAAGCAAAATATCCCACTTTATCACAACCCACCACTTTTCTGTCTTCTGTCTTTGAGAGCAGGCAAAACATGCCATCATGCACACTTATTGATGGTGCATGGGTGTGAATTGGATATATGTAATATTATTTATCATACATACATATATCATATACATATGCACATATGTATACAACTCTATAACTTAAAAGACAGCTCCATATATCATTAGTCTCTACCTTCAAGAGAGAAAGATCCAGAAACATCAGCCATCAGACCAAATAAAATAAATACTTTTAACTGGCTTCAACGACAATATAAAAGGACCATGTCACCTTATAAACAATATTTTTAGGCAAGTCTTACTTCTTGAGTTTCCACGCTGTTTAATAGCCTGATAGAATTTTTTCACCTTCTGAGGAAATTACTCATAGTATTTTCATAAATTACTCGTGAATAGTCTCCCTTAAGAAATGGTGTTAAAGTCACCCTGAAGGTTCTAAGGCTCCTTTATAAGCGACTGATTAATAAGCTTCAGGGTGACTGTGCTTCCATATCCGCCTCCACACACACCCCAGAACCCATATTTTTTACTAAGAAAACATACCCAGATGCTGTCTTCTTGTCGGTATTGTTTCCAGTTCCTTCCACTGTCACTGAACATCAGGAGATAGCTGGTCACCCAGTTGGAGCTCCCATATCCACCTTGGGTGGCCACCGATGTGACCTCCATCCTCTCTCCAAGGTCAATCTGCAGCCACTGGTATTTGTTGGACACAAGTGGAGACCAGCCACCAGCTCCTTTTGCAAAAACAGAAGGATATTGGGAAAGAATGCATTAAAATTCCAAAAAAATGGAGTGGAAATGCTGGTAGGTTTATGGAATTCAGAAATATTTTCAGGATATAGAAGGCCTCGTAATTATATTAATATATAGAAAACCAGAAATGTAGTAGACAAGGTTAGATGCATGCTGGTTGTGTTCATTTAGAGGCATCAGAAGTTTCCTGGTACTGAAGAGAAATTAGGAAATCTCATTGAATATTTTTAAATGTTTCATATGGAAGATCATGCCAACATTTGGTGCCAGGGTGCTTACTGCCCACAAGCATGGCTGGGTAATGGTGTGTGGCTTTTGGTCTGTCTAGATTCAGAGAGAAAATATAAAGGAGAAAGTTTTGGTGTTGGCAGAGCTAACACACTTAGTTTGGTACAATGTTAGTAGTTGGATAACAAAGATGTTAAAAGTCTCATGAGAGGGACAGACATTGAAAAACATGTGTGAAATATAATCCAAAGAAAATCATTCATGGTTAGACACTGTGTGGGAAACCATAACATAAAACAAGATGGAGCATTCTGTGCAGTGGGAGAATGGATTGGGTTTGCAATCGTGTAAGGGAAGATGTCTACATGTTCACTTTTGCCACCTTTGTCGTGGTAGGAGTGTGTAAATCACAGAAGCTGTAAATTCGACAAAGAAGCACGGTCCTGCACTGAGACAGTTTGCCCGCCTTCCACTGCCAGGTCTGGAGGAGAGTATGTGCATTTGGGAGGGTGCTAGCGTACTGAAACATCACGAAGAAGCTTCCTTCGAGCACTTGGGTTGCAACAATGAGAGTGTAACACATATTAGAAGAGCAAGAGGTGGTGTGCATTGTTTTCTTCAAGATGCAACAAAACGTTAAAGCAGCACTCATATCTTTTTTATAAGATGTTTCATTTTTCCCCTTCAATATACTTTAGGAATTGTTTCAGTTCTTAAAGTACTGACTGAATGTACAAGACACACACACACACACACACACACACACACACATGCGCGCGTGCATTCTCACAAGCATGCACACACACAATTATTGTTTAAAATGTCACAAAATGGAGCTCACACATTCTGGAATACAATATCCAGGAGCTGGAGAGATGCCTCATTGGTTAAGAGTAAGAGCATTGGCTGCTCTTCCACAGGATGCAGGCTATTTCTTAGCATCCACGTGGTAGCTCACAACCATCTGTAACTATAGAGCTAATGAACCCAATGCCCTCTATTGGTTTCCATAGGCCAGAACATGTAGTGCATGCAATGCACAGACATCCATGCAAGCAAAACACAGCCATACACACAAAACAGAAAGTTAAGAAATACGCTATCTATTGCATAACTTCTCAAACAAAACTAATATCCTGGGTTTTCATCTCATTACTTTGCAGCCACCTGAAGGCTTTGGGGATAAGATCTGAAATTTTAAGCACAGATTACCATCAATTCACATAGAATTTGATTCTAGCAATATATATATATATATATATATGTGTGTGTGTGTGTGTGTGTGTGGTGTGTGTGTGTGTGTGTGTGTGTGTGGTGTGTGTATGTTGTGTGTGGTGTGTGTGTGGTGTGTGTGCTATTTGTGAAACTTTGAATATAAGCATCACTCAAAGAAATACTCCCCAAATGTCACTTTGGTGTGTGGTGTACATGCCATTATAACACACGAAAAGGGCACACCTTGTGGGTGACCGTTTTGGACGATGTAAAGATTCTATTGATGGCAGGACACAGTGGTGCTCTGCGAGTTGAAGGACCCAGTCCTGACTGTTATTTAGAACTCTAAATAAGAGAAGACTACCAGACAGGGGCCCATGGGAGAGTGACACCCCAGGACAGCATAACCAGAGCTATAAAAGGGGGGTTATATGTGACAGCTGGGATGAGGTCAACTAGGTTTTGTGAGCTTTCAGCAAACAGACTAATTTGAATAATTTCTCTAACTGCAATTATGGGCTGTGGCTGATGTTTACAGCCCTATGATGCCAGGTTTCCCCGTAAGGAAGGCTGATACATGCTAACCCAGATGGTTAGAACTCAGTAACAGAATTGGCCGGGGCATAAACATAATCATTTGCTCTAGGCAAACTGACTGGTCATTTTTCAAGGCCTCAAAACTAACTCAAAATAGCATTTAAAAAAATTATAACAATGTCCTCTATTGCAGTATCGTAATCCCTCTTGCTTGCCTTAGGGTGTGATCCCCAGTATTTACTACACTGTGCTGTCTTTAGTGCTAGGTAGTTTGGGAGTTGGAAAGACAGCTCAGTAGAGGACCCAAGTTTAGGTCTAAACATCCACCTGTCCTATAATTCCACCTCCAGCGGATATGATGCCCTCTTCTGGCCTCTGTAGGCAATGTACTCATGGTCACAACCCACACAGAGATACACACATGTATACATAATTAAACCAGAATTCTAAACTGTGAAAAGTAGATACTGTTTCACAATTCCTTCTCTTCTTTTCTTTCTTTGGCAAACTATTATGTAGAGTGGAATTCTACTCCATAAACTGGAAGTTCACTGCCATCCTTTCATAAACCCAAGATATTTATACAGCATGTATTTCTTTTTGTGGATGTGGTTTTATTTTTGAATTTTCTCTGTATTTTCTCTTCAAGGGTGCATGTGACTTGGGAGCTGGGGAGATGGCTCACTAACTAAAACACTTGCCACACAAAACTGAGGACCTGAGTTCAAATCCACTCAAATTCAGGAGTGGTAGCCCAGTTCTGCAGTTCCGGGACTTTAAAGGCAGAAACCAGAGAATGCTGAGAAGTGTACAGGCCACCGAGCCTGGTATACGCAGCACTGGACAAGAGACCTTGTTTTCAGCAAGGTGAAAGGTGAGGACCAACACCTGAAGCTGTCCTCTGACCGCTACATACACACGATGCCAATGCATAGCCCACCGCACACACACACGGAGTGGAGTTGTCTTGATCCCTAATCCCAGCAACCTTGTTTAGATTAAAGTAGAATGCAATTCATGCTTCAGCAAGAGAGCTTGTGGGTTAGACATGGGCTGTATTGAAATTGGAGTGGCCCAGTGCTATACACTGATGTCTCATAGTCTCTTCTACACAGGAATTGTATTTTTGTCTTTTTTTGTTTTGGTTTTTCGAGACAGGGTATCTCTGTGTAGCTTTTGTGCCTGTCCTGGAACTAGCTCTTCCAAACCAGGCCGGCCTCAAACTCACAGAATTCACACAGGCCTACCTCTTCCTCCTGAGTGCTGGCATGAAAGGCCTGTGCCACCACTGCCCGGCTGACAGGAGCTGTTCTCGAGAGATGTAGAATTCTGCCAGAGAAATCTCAGTAGTTCCTTGAACTCTCTGTGGGAACTGCACCCATCAGATTATTTTTATATTCAAGCCAACACTTTCTCCACACTCTATTACCTAGAATCCAGTAAGGAGGCAAACCCTATAAACAGAGACTTATGATGGTCTCTCATTGTCAGACATGACAGTAAGAATATGTAGTTCCCAGGAAACACATGGGAACAAAGCTCAGAAATCCTTAGCTATCAGACTGCAGCAGCCTCCCTCCCTGCTTACAATGAACCATGTATCTAAAACATAGGTGGAAGATGGGAATAGCGAATGGCTGAGGATTTCCATCCTCTGGCCTATGCAATGTCCTTTCCTCCTCGGGGTCTATCAAAGACTCAGAAGCTGACAGTCATCGTAGAGCCAGATTTAACCAAGTATCTTGGGTCCTCCAATTGCTGTAATTGAAAATCTTTCGGAATTTTTGTCATTTTTTACAGTGAAAACTTGGGCAAGAGGGATGCCCACAGGCAGCTACCATCTTACTTTGGAAGTTCTGCATGCAGAATTTTATCTCTATTAGCTTATACCTCCACGAACATGCTGATGATTTTTGCTTCTTATTCTTTCTCGTTAATTTTAATGATCTGAAATTGGTAATGAGGTTATTCTGGGAGTTTTTTTCATCAGAAATATCCCGGCAATTCTGCGGTATTTCATGACATCTTTATACTCCTGTATTTAAAAAACAAACCAGAGAGACGCACAGTAAGGAAGACGTGTCGGTGTGGTCTGAGTGGGTTAAAATTGGATCATCAATTCTCATCAGGAGTAAGAGGAACCCCTGAACGACCGCTCCCTCTCCCCGGCATCTCTCACGGTTACAGTCCCACAAGCCGACTTGAAACATTGGCAGTTAATTGACCTTGAACGTTTCAATTTCTTACCTGTGGTGAAAAGGTAGTACCAGTATGCAAATTAAGCTATCTCATTAACAAGGTACACTGATAAAGTAATGGAAACTCTGACGCTCCCAGGCTTTACCAAGTAATTTCAGTAGGATAAGTCAGCCATGGGGGATGGAAAGATTCCCGTTGGGTTTGAAGCTCCGAGGCTCTGTAGTGGTACATGATGGAATGTGCTTGTTGGAACTTTAAGAAAAATGTTGAGTAGCGACGGAGAAAATGTAAGATAGAAATGGATCCATCATTGGCTGATCTTGGCAGCCTCTGATGGCAGGAAGGGATAACGGCGCCAAGAGATACAAATGACCACCGCTGAGGGTCACACTGCACCAGCTCTCTGGTCATTGCCCATCTATCTGGCCTCCTGGAGACAAACCATCAGCACAGCTACTTTTTGTAATGGAGAACATGATGGCTAACTCCAGTAAATTGAAAACTCTGAATTACTATAAATAAAACACTGTAATGAATTCTTTATTTTGTTTATTAACTAAACCTTTCAGCTGCTAGTCAAGTGTTATTTGTCCTTAATGTGCTTTTAATATGCTAATATATTCAACATCACAGTAAGCCAATACCTATGAAACTAAAGAGCATCTTTTCCTAACTCCATCTATTCTGTGGTTACTGATAGCAAACCCATCCAAAAGTCTTGTCCCTCCATTTCATTTTTTCTTCATATCACAGGCTTCCTTTCACAACCCCATCGACCTGCTTCTCCAGCCTTAGCCCTGCTTCTGAGATTTAGCATAATAAAGTACCATATACGCTTCAAATAGAAACATTTCTTTTATTTCTTTTTAAAAGTATTTGCTTATTGTTTTGTGTATATGTGTGTACCCAAGTGTATGTTTGCACATCACATAAGTGTAGGTAACCATGGAGGTCAAAAATGGCATCAGATATCCTGGAAATGGTGTTACAGGCAGTTGGGAGCCACCAGATGTGGGCACTTGAACCACACCTGGGTCTTCTGCAAGGCCAGCAAGCACTCTTAATCACCGAGCCATCTCTGCAGCTCCTAGGAACATTTATGCACTCTTCATGTTACAGCTTGGAAACTCATATTTTAAGGTCAGCCCCCTTAATAGAATCCCTAAATATGATAGTATTGCCATGAGAATTCAATTTTTTAAAGCAGACGAAGTGCCTATTGATTTCCCCACATCCAGGAATTGTGGCCGTAGATGCTGGCTATAACTTTCTGAGTTGTGAAACTATTGTTATTGCTATTGACTCCCAAGCAAAAAGTTGTCGTCATAGGAAAGCCGAGCTTTAAAAATGTTACTGACCCCACAATCTATGGGTATGAACATAAATATGTAGAAGGGAGTTTGCTCTCAATCTTGGCCTTCTTCTTGCAGTGAGTAGCCGTAAAGACAGATGCTGCTCATAGCTGCCCAAAGTGCTGAGAATACGGTACTGTGAGGGCTCAGCTGCAGATGGGAGATCTATAGACACCCCCACCCCAATGCTCAGGAATCTATGGCAAAGGGGACAGAATTAATGCAAGAGCTGGAGGGTGGGGGAAATGTCGTGGTATGCTATCCTTCTGAGCACGACATGGCTATTGCACATATGATCTCATGACAACTGTGTTTACCTACACAAGACCTTCACAAGAACAAGCCAGTTAAAACTTCCCGCATGGGTGGGGGAGGTGCTACAAACCAAATGTGTTGTCCCACGCCAACCCAAGAAACTATTGGCAATAGATGGCTGCTTTGGGTGTGTGTTAGAGTTTCTACTGCTATGACCAGAAACCATGAGCGAAAAGCAATTTGGTGAGAAAAGTGGCTATTTGATTTATACTCCCATATTACTGTTCATCCTGAAGGAAGTCAGAACAGTAACTGAGAAACAAGGCAGGATTTGGGAGGCAGGAACTGATGGAGAGGTCAGGAAGGTTGCTGTGTACTGGCTTACCCAGCCTGCTTTTATAGATCCCGGAACCACCAGTCCAGAGATGGCACCACCACCATGGGCTGGCCCTTCTCCCATTGATCACTAATTGAGAAAATGCCTTACACCTGGATCTCATGGAGGCATTTCCTCAACAGAGACTCCTTTTTCCCTGATGATTCTAGCTTGTATCAAGTTGAGGCACAACACTTGCCAGTATGGGGGCGGGGTGTCACTTTCCTTTTGGAGTATGGCCATTAGTAGGTTCCTTATACCCTAGTGGACAAGTTTACATTCATTTCCATAAGGGCACCACTGTAGTAATAGGAGCAGCGGGGCTGCGTCCCCAGCACCCCGGGCGCCTGCTAGCTTATGCCCCGAAATAATTACACGGACACTGTATTCTTTTAAACACTGCTTGGCCCATTCTGCTTGGCCCATTAGCTCTAGCCCTTACTGGCTAATTCTTATATCCCGATCAACCCATCTCTAATAAACTGTGTAGCTCTGGTCTTACCAGGAAAGATTCAGCATGTCTGACCTGGCGGCTTGCTTCATCGTGCGCGTCTGCCCGGGAGAGCAGAGCATGGCCTCTCTGAGCTCACTTCCTCTTCCTCCCAGCATTCTGTTCTGTTTACTCCACCCACCTATGTTCTAACCTATGAGAGCCAGCCAAGCAGTTTCTTTATTTTTTTAACCAATGACCTTCCTCCATCACACCACTAACCAGACTTTTGGTTTTAAAAGAATGGATGTTTTAGTGGCCAGAAATAATTGAAGGGGGGGATGTATACGATCAAGACACATTGTATACAAGCATGAAAATTTCAAGAAATTTTAATAAATAATATTATCTATAAAAAACAGTTGGTTGTTCTTCCCTATTTTTTGCTCTTATAGTCTTTGTGACCCCCTTTCCCACCATGATCCTTGAAGAGTTGGAAGGAAAAGATAGGGTGTGGGTTTTGCATTTAGAGTCCAACGCTCTGAAGTGTCTCTCTTCTCTGCACCTTGAGCAGTTGAGGGTTTCTTTAATAACTGACATCCACTGTAAAGAGGAGTTTCCTTAGTGACTGTTGTAAGGTACACTAGTCTACGGGGACAGCAATAAATCATGAGGAGTTGGTTGAATGAAACAGCATTTTCCAGACCAAAGAGGACAACTACACATATGAACTCACAGCATCTGTGACAGCATACACAAGACCTTCACATGACCTGCGCAGGCTCGCACCAGAAAAAACTCTAACATGGAAGGTAAAGGTGGGCATGAAATCCCACCCATAGCCAAAGAGCTATGGCAATTGATTGTTATTCATAGAAAAGGGAGTCAGGTTTCTTTAAAAGTGTGGCACCAAGGAGGTCCTCCACGCTCCAGGGGGTGGCCCCACACTCAAGAGGGTATGAGACGACAAAGTTGGGGTAGGCTGGTGAGGGAAAGAAAGGATGAATATGGGAGGAGGTGTCAGAAAGCTAAATATGATCAAAATACATTATATAAACTTCTCAAGGAATTAAAAAAGGTGTTTGAAACTCTTTAGTGACCAAGAGATCATACAACACAGCATCTCTCAGACCTGTTACCTACCATTTTTAGATTACCACAGAACCTACCTCTGGAACATATACTTTTATAAGTTATAATGACAAACATATAAAGTAAAATGTATCCAGTGTGTATACAGAATTTGCAATTATGCTATATTTCATTATCAAAATTATCTAATCAAATGAACTATATTTCACATTTCTTCAAATAAAAGTTAAAAATACTAGAAAAGATAGCAATTTTCCTAATATTGTGCAATGCAGTTTTGAGAGATGAAAACCTAACATTTTCATTAAAACTAAAAGAAAGTGTTCATTTTTAAAACTCTTCTAATCTCACAGTGGTACGTTTTATCCTAATAATATGTTGAAATAATACATTCAGTGTTGTTTAATTTTAAGTAGCCTGCCTGGCTGAGTTGTGCTTAAGCCTTATATATCCAATGTCGAGTTATTGGCATTTAGTGCTGGCTTGTGAGGGACTATTCCTGGTTAGAGCCATAAAATGTAGATGAGAATATGTTTCCTTCATTACTCATATTAAAGATGGCACGGCAGTCACTTCCTGTGCTTGTCAGGGGAGACGACATGCAAAATTAATGCAAGATACAGAGAGTGTGAGTCCAACTTCTTCCTCGGGGGATGAGAATGCAGGGCCCAGACTTTGAAGGACACAGGCACAAAGTGACCACCCTTGAGTGGCACTGCTTGCCACCACTAGGACATCGACATTTCTAAAAAAGAATTTGGCTTAATGAAAAAATGTCACAGGAAGGTTCTCTTCAAAGGTAAATTGCTTCTTTTTTCCAAATGGGAACTCATCTATATTTTCCCCCAAGAGTCCCCATTTGCCTGATTTGAACTTGACATTAATTTTAAAAAAATGTACAGAATGGAATGAGCATGATGCCACTACTTGTCTTGTTCTGTTCCATGGTATATGTTGTCTAGGGAATACCATATTTTCATAGCAAATATAGTCTTTTTGGAGGAGGAAAATAACGCTGCTGATAAAGTGTGGATTGCTGTTGGTCTTTTCTTGAGATCATTCATGGCTCTTGGTATCACCTGATCTGGTCTCAGAATGCTTCTAGAGTGAGCAGATGACCCTGGATCAGGCCAATGACGCAATGCTAGAGTGTGGAAGGAGCTGCTAAAGAAGATATTTCTGTGCTAGTGAGAAGAGGGATGCTAAGACAGAAAAGAACTTATAGGAAGTCTAATCAAGTGCAGCCAGCAGAGAAGCAGGGGAAAAGAGAATGCCAGAGTGAGTTCTAATGATGTGGCCAGGAACCCTTGGTCTGCTCATTGGAGTTTTGGTTTTGTGGGCTATGCATTACCCTCTACTTTAACAGAAGTTACTCAGGACCAGTTTCCTTCTCCTCCTCCCCCTCCTCCCTCTTACTCTTTCTCTTCTTCCTCTTCCTTCTCTTTCTCCTCCCCTCCTCCCTTTTCTCCCTCTTGCTCTCCCCTCCACCTCTGCTTCCTTTTCCTCTTCGCTCTTTCTCTTCTTTTTTCCCTCTTCCTTCTCTTCTCCTCCTCCTCCTCCCTTCTCCTCCTCCATCTCTAGCTCCTTTTCTTCTCTCTGTCTCTGTGTACCTGTGTGTCTGTCTCTCTCTGTGTGTGTCTCTGTCTCTCTCTCTGTGTGTGTGTGTGTGTGTGTGTGTCTTTCTCTCTCTTTCTCTTGCTTTCTCTCTCCACCCCTCCATCCCTCCTCCTCACTCCTGGTCCACCATTGCCTTTGTTCTCTAGAATGGATTATTCCCATCAGTGCAATACATTATTACATCAGCATGCTGCAGTTACCTTCTCCTTTTTACAGGATAAAGATGCACCACTTGACCCCATTTTACTAATCTTTATTTTTTGCCATTTATATTAACACCCTTCTAGGGAGCTGTCCTAATCACTTCCAACGTTTCTTGTCCCATCTGATCTTAGGTCAGCTGTAGTCAGGCATCTCCTCCCAGTCAATTAATTGAAAATATTCTTGTACAAGTAACCAAAGAACACCAGATCTTAAATCCAGTGGTCAGACTTCAGTCCTCCTACCATTGAGCTCATGGAGATTGCCATTTTGGGGATCACTCTCTATGCCTTCGTGAATTTTGCTGACTTAGCTGCTGCAGCAGTGAATTCTAGAATTCCCTGCTGGGTTATTGACTCTTCCTTCTCAGGCCCATCATTGTTCACTCTTTTTCATTGGCATTTACTTATATTTAAGTGTTTATTTATCTATTTATTGTGGGGGTTTGGGTGGAACCATGCCATAGAGTACAACATGGTGCGTATATGGAGGACAAAGGGCAGCTTGCAGGAGTCAGCTATCGCCACTGTGTGTACCAAGGGAGTCCAACTCAGGGCACTGGCCTCCTCTCTTCCCTTGGTCCTCAGTCATCTCTCACTATTGAGACTCTCCAGGTCTTAGCCTTTAGCATGGTTTATTTCCTTTCTATTTTTATTCTTTGCTCTCTTAGATAATTTATATATCTACCCACGCATCATCTGTACATTTTACTCTTTCATTGAGAACATTTCCAACCCCCGCACACCCTGCACCTTACTCTATAATCTGCCTAACACAGTCACTACGAGCTCTTCCTTCCAGTTTCTCAGGATGAAATGTTAAGTGGAGTCACACTGGACTCCTTTCTGTCTCTTACACCATATATCTCAAGCCCTGGAGGATGTTGGTGTTGGTTCTCTACTCCCATAACCTTCATGGATGCTTCCTTGGCTCAAGCCTCATTCTGCAATCCTGGATTCTTGCAATAGCCATCTAATAATCTGCTTCTTGTCTTTGTCCACTGAGACTCTATTCTCTATACAATATGCATAAATTCCACTCCTGAATTCAAAAATACTGCATTGACACTTGATCTCACACAGAGGGAAAGGCAGGTCCTGGTTATATAAACTTGATGCTCTGTTAGGATCTGCTTTCCTTCTAGTCCTTCCATCCATCCTTCTTCTCTTCCCAACTGCTAAAATTTTTATTAAATTTTATTTATTTTATATAACAGCCAGTTTGCCCTCTCTCCTCTCCTCCCGTTCCTTCCCCCACCTCCTTTCTAACCCTCTCTATGCCCCCCCATCTATTCCCCTGAAAGGGTCAACTAAGCATGGCATATCAAGTTGAGGCAGGACCTAGCTCTTTCCTCCTGCATCAAGGCTGAGCTGAGCATCCCACCATAGGTAATAGGTTCTAAAAAGTCACCTCTTGTGGCCACGACAGATCCTGGTTTCATTGTTAAGGGTCCCAAAAACAAACAAAGCTACACAATTCTCATCCACACCCAGAGGGCCTAGGTCTGTCCCAGGCAGTCTCCCTAGCTGTTGGTCTAGAGTCCGTGAGCTCCCACAAGCTCAGGTCAGCTATCTCTATGGGTTTCTCCATCATGATCGTGACCACCCCCTCGCTTATATCTGTGTCTCCCCAAAATTCATACGTTGGAAACATAATCCCCCAAATTTATGTTTGGAGACAAAATCTTAGGGAGGGCATTAGAATAGGTTGAAGCCACAATACCCATACCACATGAAAACACAGACATACACATATACATGCATATGCGCACCCCAAATTGGTTTACTAACTCAGTCTTAATGTGTGCTTACCCTCCACCTTACTATGATGCCAGAAGATCTTCATCAGATGCCAAAAAGATGGCAATGCCATGCTCTCAGATTTCCTAGCCGCCAGACTCGCAAGTCCACACAATACCTTTCTTTACAAGGTACCTGGTCTGCAGCACTGTGTTACAACCACAGAACACAGACTGAGCGCCAACTCTCTCCTCTCCATCTCACTGTTATTTTTTGAATGACCTGCTCACCACTTCCACTTCCAGAGCTCTGTTAAACACTCTCTTCGCAGAGATACCCTGGGTTAATATGTCTTCAGGACTATTCAAAGCTCGCCAATTCCAAAGGCTTACATCTCCTGACCTCCTCTTAAAAAAAAAAAAAAATTTATTCCATCCGGAAATCCTGCTGCCATTTGTCGTAACTCACATTTCTTCATTTTTTTGATAGAAATCGCCATCCCTTTGCACAGCATATGTTTCTCCTAGTTGTGTGTTTTGTTTATTCTCTGTCTTGGCCCATTTAAATACAAGCTCCACTGGACAAGAAATTTTTACCTGCTGCGCCCACAATAGAGCCCAGATTCTTAGCATACTGTCTAACACAGAAGAGGTTCTAAATAAATACAAATATTGATTAATTTTAGGGACATGCACTGAGAATTGTCATCAGGCAATTTCATCACCAGGCAAATGCCATTGATTGCACTTACAATTTCAGGATCATATAGTCTACCACCCACTCCTGCTATATGGAATAGCCACCACCATGCATGCAGTCCATCGTTGACCAAAACATTATATAGCTTATGACTGTATTTCTAAATGACGGAATAAACTAAAATTGCAGTTAGATGGGCCTGAGTGTTCGAACTCATACAAGCTAGGCCTGAATTAAACCACAGAATTCTTTTCAACAGTGCACTTGAATTGAAAATCTAGACATTTGGCTGAGATGTCAATCTCACAGCCCACCAATCAGCTCACAGTTACCCAGTTTAGTTACTCCAAACCACATCTCACAGATGTATCTATAGTTTTGTTTTTTTGAGCTCTGGATACAATGGAAATGAACTGCTTTTTCGCTTCATCTCCTCGGCAGGGCCCTAAATTAATAATACCTCACTAAGTTCTCCTAGGTTTGAGTTCTTTGTTGTCTATCAATTTTGCCTCACAGCAAATTGGCAGACTGACTTTCAGCCTTTCTTTTTGTCTTGCCAGATCAAACATTTCTGAAATCTTTAATAATTCAGAGGATTGAAAAGTAAATATTTATATCCTTTCTCCGTTCAGGCATTTTGATTTATATATTTGATTTTCCTATTTTAGGACAGCCAAATTCCCTCCAGAAGTCCAATAAAGCTACAGAAAAAAATATCATGCCTTAATCAGTTTTTATTTTTACTATGCCCAGTTTTACCTTATTTAAATTAGCAGTTTGGGGAGAAAATGGTTTTGAGTACACGGTGTCTAGAAAGTCAGATGATGATCAGGATATGTCCACAATTTACTTTCTCAGCCCATTATAATACTTGTCTCAAAGTTCCCATTTAGATCCATTACAGCGAAGCAGGTCGTTTCAGTAAATGACATCATGGATGAGAGAGTGTGCTGGCTCAGAGGTTTAAGTAACATTTTTTTTAATCTTTCCCAGCCAGACTGCGACGATAAGCTGACATGAGCCAAATGCCCTCACCCCACTCCTTCTGGATCACCAAAGTGAAGTCACTCAGAGAGCCCTGCAGCCAGCAGCCCTCATCTCCACACAACAGTTGGGAAAACAGTGTGGGCATTGGGTGGTAGACAATGGGGCACGGTGTATCACGAGCACAGAAAGCGAGACACTGGTCACAGGTGTTCAATTGACTAAATGAGTTCATAGTCTTCTGATTTGAAACAAACGCTTAAATATACTAGTAAAGTTTTGTGTTTTAAGGCACATTTATGTGGGTGTACGAATTTGATAAATCTACCCTTGGGTGTACAGATTTTAATTCCAGAATCTATTCCTTTGTAAGTATAACCTTTCTGTGGTCATTGTTATTGCACAGACAATAAGATCAGTGATTAGTGATGTACACAGCCAAAGCAGCATGAATGTCTACCCCTCAGCTGGGGTGCAGTTAGACAGACTATTTCTTTCATTCTAACACCAGCTCCTTATCCCCCTTGCCTTAGAGCCCTTAATTTCTAAAATATACGACTATAAGTTCTTTATTGCTTGAGATGTAAATGGTCATGTAGCCTTTTGCTATTTTTATAATCCAGGAAAGTCTTTCTTGAGGATCTACAAGACACCCCTTTGAAAATCAAGTACTGAAGACAAGCTCCCTGTCTTCCAGGCTCTGTGGGAGATTAGTAGCCCAACTTCCTCAGGCTCCAATTAGCAAGCAGATGGTCTGATCACATTGGCTTGCACCCCCACCCCCACAAACACACACACAGTGTCCTCTGGTATATTTCCACTAGGTCAGTCCAGAGCCTCCACAGAATTGTTTTAAAAGAACTGAGTTCAGTCTCTCTCTCCTCTATAGAAATATCCCTGACCTCTGCTGCAGTGTTATTTGGTAAAGTCCTCCTTGACTTCCTACCTCAATCCAGCCTATTCTTTTTTTTTCTTTGATGGAATATTATTGTTCTGTTTAGACTTCTTTAATGTAATATGTTTTTTGTTGTTCTACCCAATGGATTATATTCTCCAGCAACTCAACAATTTTAAAATTAGAGGCTGAGAGAAGAAGAATGCCTTACTGGGAATGAGTGCCTGTCTCAAAGCTAGAAAGCCATTTTCCATTTAGCGGCCAGTGCGTGGTTGTTGCTACTGTGTTCCTGTGTTATCCACCATCAAAAAGGAATCTGAAGAGGAGCATAGAAGTGCCAGGCAGCTCACTCGGCACAGGATGATCCTTGCTAAGAGAACAGAAAAAAGGTGTGACTAGGCTACTACAATGGCAGTGGTGGCAACAAACATCCAGTGCTGGGTACCAGCCCCATCATGTTCAGATGATATAGAAGGTGCGAAGCTCAAGGATCCATCAATAACCCTCTACCTCCCTGATGTAACAACCAAAATCCATCACCTAATCACACCAAGGCATCATGGATGTCCTTCATGAATCAGCTGCCACTTTGGAAAGAAGAATGTTAGAAAGTTAGTATGTCTTTTTTTTCATATAGATAGGATTCACACATTAGTTAGTAGAGGGTAGGGATTTGGAGCAATGTCATGCGGGGCCGCATACAGTAAGAAGTCTCTGGACAGAATTACAAATAGAGTACTGCTTTAAAACATGACAATCATCAACACTTTGATAATAATGAATAGTATTGAGATGTTTGTGTTACCCTTCAACCACTGACCTAATCATCAGATTCAAGAGTTCGGAACAAGCTAGAGATGGTCGTACCAAAGAAGATTTCAGATCCATGTAGCCTATGTACTTTAGTAGCACTAGAAACTATTCTGAGAAAGAGGAACATCCTCGAGCTGCCAATAGTACGTCTTATAATTTTTAATGGATGTGTAGACTTTGGAGAATAATGCCATTTCTATGTGTAGACAACCAAAATTGGTGTAGCTTTACAATTACCAAAACATCTTGCTACTTATAAATAGATAACTTTATTGAGCATCACAATGATTTTTAGTTCGTACACAAATCTATCTACCTGTCTATCTATCTGTCTATCTATCTATCTATCTATCTATCTATCTATCTATCTATCTCTACTTGTCTACCAAGACTTTAATAGTCACAATTTTCTACTTTAGTATGTGAAGTGCTATGCAAATAGAATTAGAGTCTGGAGCCAGCAGGTGAAATATTTCCCTGTGCACACATTCAATTCTAGAAATGCTTCCAAATGCAGACCTCTCTGCTGCACAGAGAATCACTTCCTCTAACATCTTTGCACCCCAGCCAGCTCCATCTGGCTCTTGGTCTATGCAAAAAAGAAAAAAAAAAGAGGGACACACAAGGTTATTGTTTAATGAAAAATTGAGTAGAAAAAAATAGCTATTATGTGGTTTATGTCAAAATTATTCTATGACCATGAGTCTTGCCTGGGATCCACACATATTTGAGTATTTTGCATCACCTTTGATAATTTAATTATTTTAACTGATTTCTTTACCTTATTGAATAAAGCAGATCAAGTTTCACAATCTTTGATCTTTAAGTATTTTTCTGTACTAAAATAGTAAACAATAGGAATGAAACAAATGTAACAAATTCTAGGTGATTTTTTTCTTGAATAGATGTTTTTCTTTCACCTATTAATCTGATTATTTTATTTTTTTTTTACTTATGTGTATGTGGGTCTCTGTGAGTATTGACTGAGTGTGGGCAAGTGTCTAAGGAGACCCAAACTGGACACTGGACATGATGCAGCTGAAGTTACAGACAGTTGTAACTTCGATCTGCCTGACGAGGATGCTGGGAACCGACTGGATCCTCTGGAAGAACACCTAGTGCTTTTCACCACCAAGCCATCTCCACCGCTTCTACTAGTCTGAATTTAAGATGTGATTTTAACTGTGTCTCTGGACTTCCTTAGCCTCTCCTAAACTGCAAAGAAGCATTTCCCAGAGTCACACACCACTTGTCAGCTAGTCTGTACCAGAGAAGGAAGGCAGATGTTCCCCTGGGTTTGTTAAGATAAAGCTAAGCCCACGTTTAGAGGAAGCACAGTCAAGCATGTCAGGAAGTAAACAATGAGAAAGACCAGGCATAAGATGGAAAAGGACATCAGGTTACCCCCGCCTTATTTCTATTCCTGATACATAACGGAAAATTCTAAATTGTCCATTTTGATAAAAGAAAGGCTCACAAGGCAACCTCATCTCCACTCAAACCAATGAGGCCTTTCACGCAGCTGTCAGGCTACCTATCATCGTTCATGGTTCCCAATGGATATTGATCCACTGAGTCATAATAAAATAGTGATTCCGGCCGGGGGTGAGAGCTAACGCAAACACTTTCTGGATGAGAAAGATGGACCAAAAAGAAGAAGAAAGTTGTGTTTCTGCCAAGCCAATTTCAAATTGCTCCTGGCGATACTGTGAATCTCCTCCTTACCTCTCTTTTCCCTACACACTCTGTTACCACACAGAAACATGAAGCAACTGAAAGCAAAAAAAAAGGGAGTGTTGGAGCAGGGGCTGCGCCACGCATGCTCATGATGAGAGCTACAATAATTGCAAAAAGAACGTACTTTTGATAAACAAAACGGACATTCACCGTTATATCGTGGCTGTTATTGCTTTTATTACACACGACTTCTCAAAATGTGTAACCCATAGTTACGAGAGGATGGTTTTAAAACACCAGAGGTCAGTTTGCTGTTTCAAATGCACCTTCAGAATTCAGAACTTTGCTTTCTTAGTTGAAGACATTTGCAATTTGCAGCTGTGGGAAACGCGAATGTAGTATTTCCCGAGCCAGCTAAGCTCAACAGTCAACCATAAATGTCAAGAACTTTATATTTTCGCTTAATGGCACCAATTTTTCCTTCAACAGATGCATAACTGAGCGCCAGAATATTGTGCTGTATAATTGCCCTTGTGAAAATTTTCAATCTATGGTGTTTGCAGAATCACACACAAGCCTGAATACGATCTTTCCAGCATTTTATGCTCCTTTATATAAAAATGGGAGGGACCACCTGACATCAGGGGCATTACACTTTGGGAGAGTCTTGAAGATTGGATTAGCCTGGTTCAGGAGAGCTGATGCTTTCAAAGCAAAGGGGGGCCTGGGAGAAAATATTCATCAGGACAGAGTCACTTATAAGTGTCTGACCATCGGTACGACCTCCTTCTGCCCTCCAATTGGCACGACAGCTTTGGCTGCTTTGCTTCTCCTCCATCCTACCTTTTAACATCATTCACATATCCCCTTGCTTTCCATTTGCCGAAAAGCTAAGACACTTCTGTCTCCTCCACCTTTACATTCTCAGTGAACCACATTTCCGAGAACCCTTGCTACAATGGTACATTGTGGATGGTAAAGTCTGAATCTTGTGTCTTCTAGCTTTTCTTTCCTTTCATAACCACATAGAGCAATATCTCCTGTGCATCTATTCCTGGACATCTTATATATATCTTAAATCCAGAGCTCCAAAAATGAACACTCCATCACTTGCCAAAACTACATGGCCACATAATTCCAATCTTCCGCTCGTTTGCACGTGTGCATGTACGCATGCATGCGCGCACACACCAAAAAAAATTTCAAATCATTTCAAATCTTCAAATCATTTCTAATTATTCCTTCTCAAAAATACTATGAGATTGCAAAATCAGGTCACCGTGACTTCCAAACTGATTTTATTGTATTTCTTTCCTTTTCTTTACTCTTGCCCTGGTTGGAGCTTTTATTATCTCAAAAATGCCATTGAAAAACATCTTCTCAGCTTATTGTTCTGTTGCTTGGGTAAGAATTTCAGTAAGACATCATCTCGAAGCAACAGGGATTCTATTCACCCGAGAAAAGTGGGTTCATGATTACAGGAAGCATTAAGATTGCAGGTGAGGACAAAGAAACCAGAACCCACACTGAAAAATCTGGGAAGACTTCCAGAGATAGTCATGTCTATGCTGAGATCCTAAAAGAAATGAACTAAGATAAGATGAAACCATGGCTTTCCCAAAGGAAGAAGAGAAACAAGTTCTGCAAACGAGAGAGAGTATATTCAGGGACTTCAAATTGTACCAAACAGTTGGACTGTAAAGTCATAGAAGTTGGCTTGAGATAAAGAAAAGAGGCTATGCTGGTAAGAGGAGGCCTATCTTAAGGGCCATAAAGGATACAGTAAACACTGACAGAATGAGAATTAGAGCTGTGGAGAGAAGCTAAGAAATGAATACGTTGCCAGTTGGCAATGTGGAAAGATCTCCTTGGTCAAATTACAGAGAAAGGAAAAGCATGTTTAGAGTTGTGTTATTAATCAGAGCTGGGTATTCTGAGGCTCAAATGAAAGCCATATTTTCTAGCAAACACCACGAAAGGAAAAGAAAATAATTGATGCCTTGATGATGAAGGATGGGCAGAATCTCATGGTCTGTGGGTAGCCCATAACTATAAGATGTTAGAGCATCACTAAAGATATGAGGAAGGGAGAGGGTAAGTCCATGGTGATAATTTGGAGAACAGTCTAAATGGTGGTGCTAAGAGTGAAGCATGTGTGCGTGTGTGTGTGTGTGTTTGTGTGTGTGTGTGTGTGTGTGTGTGTAGGTCAGAGGTCAAGGTAAGGCACCATTCTTCAGGTGCCATCCACTCTGCTCTCTCACTAACCTGGATCTCTCCTAGTAGGCTAGATCAACTGTCCAGCAATCCTCGGGGATCCACTTGTTTCATTTCCCACGACTGGGATTACAAGTTCAAGCTTCCATGGCTGGCTTTTTTCATAATGGTTCTGGGAATTGAATTCAATTCTTGTGTTTGTGCAGCAAGCGCTTTACCAACTGATCTCTCTGAAGCCCTCATAGAAGAAACATTTAGAAGAGAAAAATTGAAGCATTAAGAAGTCTGAGGAAATGCAAAAGATTTAGAAAACTGATCAGTAGTTCACTTTGGAACCTGGAGGTAGCTCTCCTTGGTGATCAGAATGGAAGAAGCAGCCTGGAGCTGGTAGTGCACATATGTCAGTCCAGCTACCAGGAAGGTTGAGGCAAGAGAGTCACTAATTCAAGGACTCCCTGGGCTACACAGAAAATGCAAAATAAACCTGGAGAACATAGCAGGGTCAGACCTCAAAATAAGAAGTAAGAAGAAGACTATATTTTGGTTGTTAGCCTAGCCTTTAATGTCTGACTCATTTCTCCAACCCATGGGAGAGGGCAATAGAGGAGGGACCTCAACTATCATCTCCCCCGAACCTCACTTGATAACTATGGACTTGGTCGTGAGAAAAGGTGGAGTTCCTGATGTTCATTACATTAGCCACTGAGAGCCAGCTATCACGTTAGAGAACACCAGCTTCATACACAAATATGGCTTTACTTAAACTTTTGTGACCTGGTTAAACATGAAAGTGTGGCTTGTCATTAGTTGGCCTGCCATTGTTCTCATATAGCCAAACTCAGAGTGACTGAAATAAATCCGGTCAATTCTGAGATGAAATCAGAAGGTCATAGGATGATGGCAGCTTTTCCTTTTTGGTAACGAAGTGAAAAAGAGAGAGCTTTGTAATGAGCAAAGCCGACACTTCAAAGGATCTTAAAACCCACTCTGTCATTTCTATTCTAAGAAATATTTGGTGATTAATTCCCATCCATCGTTTTTGGAGCATCTGAAACATGTTTTGAATACCAATTGAAACTTTACCAGTATTGATATCACATAGTGTCTTAGAATAATTCGATATATTAAAACTTAATGGGTTTGTACAGAGGTTTCAAAGTGGCTAATGTTTACAGTTTTGAGTGACATGAAAACGACTTACAGATTGTCTGTATGTGTATTATAATATGTGACAGAGACAGATATGAGGCATACATGGATTAGAATTGTGTTTTAAGATGTGATGGAGACAGATATGGGGCTTACATGGACCAGCATGTATGTTTTAAAATGCAATGGAAACAGATATGGGGCATATATGGACTGGATCTAGTGCTTTGGGCATTTCTAGTTCTTCTAAAGATTATGAAGACTCAATGACCTCTGAATGAAAAAAGATATCAGAAGGTTATAAAAGGCCTCATTTTTAAATATCATATATATACATATATATATATATATATATATATATATATATATATATATATATATATCCCTCATGCATCAAAGAATATAGAATTTGCTTCTGTAATCATGTAAGCTAATTGTGATTTTCAAAGCTTGAAAAACATTATACTTATTTTAAATAAATAAAACTATTGTATTCTAGGAGTTATCATTCTAATTGTAGTCTGGATCAGAAGAACTCTCAATATACGGCCTAAAATAATGGACTAATAGATGCTTGATATAAATGAGTACCTATATGTTGTGGGATATTTGATCCCAAAGAACCTAGAGATTGTTCTATGTAGATAAAATCAACCATAGGTTAAGAGGCAGAGCAAGCAACCAGTTTACTGGAAGTAACCATAGAGACTGAGAGAAAGTTGAGAAGTCAGAGAGAGAGGAGAAAGGCACTGAAAGTAGAAGGGACAGACACCTGGTTGGAAGAGAGAGAGAGAGAGAGAGAGAGAGAGAGAGAGAGAGAGAGAGAGAGAGAGAGAGAGCTCTTTTTCTCAGAGAGTGACAGAGGAGAAAGGTCAGTTGGCTGCTTTCTCTGTATCTCTGAGCTAGCAGGTTTTCACCCCAGCATCTGGTTCCTTAGTCTTTATTGGTAAAAATGGAATGAAAGAGGGTTAAAAACAATTGCCTCCCAAAGTAGAGGTGACTGAGATGGCAGCAGAACATGGAGGCTCCCCTGGACCACAGCCTCAGTGGCCAGGTGGGGGGTTTAAGTGCAGCCACTATCCCACAGGTAAAATGACAGCTCTACAGCCCAAGAAAATGAGTCTGCGTCTATTAGACATATATAGAAACTGCCCATCTATTCCATAACATACTATGTATTTTGGTCTCAACTCCTTGGATCTGGGCTGGAGATGTAACTCAGTTGGCAGAGAGTTTGCCTAGCATTCACACGGCCTGGGTTTTATTCCCAGTACTTCATAAATCAGGCATGGTGATGTACACCTGAAATTTCAGCATCCCAGAAACAGAGGCAGGAGAATTAACAGGCCAAGGTCATCTTCAGATACATTCTGATCTAGAGACCAACCTTAGATACAGGAGATCTTGTTTAAAAAAAAAAAAATGAAGAAAGATCAATTTGTTAGATCTTGACACTGGGCCTATATGATGGATTCCATTGTGGTTTTTTTTTTTTTTTTTGGTTTTTTTTTTTTGTGAGTGTGTGCCTTTTTTGTTGTTGTTGGTGGTGGTGTGAAAAGATTGTACAGTCCCTGGAGAATGGTCCAGGAGTACTGGTGACTCAGGCAAGCCATAAGCACAGTCTGATTCACAGGCTGTTACATATATACATGATGTGGATTCTGCCTCCAGGTATATTTCACTTACAAAGAAAAACAAGGGACTGAAGAGATGGCTCAGTAGTTAAGAGCACATACTGTCCTTGCAGAGGAACTGAGTTTGGTTCTACCTATATTGGATGGCTCACAACTACCTGTTACTTCACCGTTAGAGAAGGGATCAGATGCTTTTCACCTCTGTGGCCATTGCACTAATCTGCATATAGGCCACATTCACACACACACACACACACACACACACCACAAGCATGCACGCACACACGCATGCATATACATATAACTTAAAAATAAAATGTATCTTAATGTCTTTGTTAGGATTACTTTTGCTATGATGAAACACCAAGACCAAAAGCAAATGAGGAGGAAAGTGTTTATTTGACTTGCACTTCCTTATTGAAAGAAGTTAGAGTTCCCTGACCTGTGGGAAGCCCAAGGAGGGGGAGGGAAATGGGAGGCGGTTGTGGGGAGGAGGCAGAAATCCTTAATAAATAAATAAATTAAAAAAATAATAAAAAAAAGAAAGCAAACTAAGCAAGCAGTGTGAACCAAGCTAGTAATCAACACCTGTCCATGGCCTCTGCATCAGCTCCTGCCTCCAGGTTCCTGTCCTGCCTGAGTTCCTGTCCCGATCTCCTTTAGTGATGAACAGCAACATGGAAGTGTAAGCTAAATAAACCCTTTCCTCCCCCCCCCCAAAAAAAAGAGAAGTTAGAATAAGAACCCAAACACACCAGAAACTGGAGGCAGAAGCTGATAAAGAGGTCATGGTTGTGTGCTGCATACTAGCTTGTTCCTCAAGACTTGCTCCGTCTTCTTTCTTATAGAACCCAGGACCACCAGTCCAGAAATAGCACCACCCACAGTGGCTCTTTCGCAACAATCACTACTTAAGAAAATGCCCTGAAGGCTTGCCTACAGCTTGATCTTACAAAAACATTTTTTTAATTTATTTTTTTTAGAAAGTCTTTTCTCATTTTACATACCATCCAAGTTCCCACTCCCTCCCCTACGCCCAGTCCCTCTACCTTTCCCCTACTCCTCAGAGAGGATAAGGCTTCTCATGAGGAGTCAACAAAGTCTAGCACATCACTTTGAGGCAGGACCAAGACCCTCCCCCACAACATCTAGGCTGAGAAAGGTATCGTTCAAAAGAGAATGGGCTCCAAAAGTCAGTTCAAGCAGGATGGATGAATCCTGGTCCCACTGACGAAGGCATTTTCTTAATTTAAGTTCCTTCTTCTCAAATGGCTCTAGCTCATGTCAAGTTGGCATAAAACTATCCAGCACACTTTAAAAACAACAACACCATGGCACATCCGGAGATTATGTGTGTTATCTGAGGGGCTGAAATAAAGCAAGTACTTCAAAAATTAGGACGAGGAGAACACCCCGTGGGCTGAAGGACGGAGGAAGCAGAATCCTTGCATTTTGGTTCTAAGGTCAAACTTAGAAAGGGCAAAATGGAAGGCTGGAGTGGTTAAAGCGGAGGAGTGACATGGGGGCAGATGAACGCTAGGCACATTTTTCACCATGGCAGTAATTGGACTGAAGGGATTGAGGGACACAGAGAGGCCAGCGCTCATTAAAGCAGGAAAGGAGGGATTGCAGAAAGTTCTTCGTTCGAAGATAAAGACAGCTAACTCTCAAACTTTCAGTGTCCAGCAACCATGTGTGTTGCCAATTATGAACAGCTTGAAAGAGAGAGACCATCAAGTGTTTAGAAATTCAGAATAAGCAGTAATTTCTGGTCACTAGTAAGATCCTACTGTTTTAAAGGAAGATAGCATCCACAATCTTTTAGCCTGTCCATTCCAGGCTTGAGAGCAGATAATTTGATATGTCTAGATGTTTCCCAAAGTAAATTAATTTGACTTTTTTTTCTGGCTAGTAATCAAATAAAAATAAAAATAATACTCTTTTTCAGATAGGTGATGATAGACAGACAGACAGACATCTGTGTGTTCTGGGGCTGGGGAGATAGTTCAGTTGGCAAAGTTCTTGCTTTACAAGCACAAAAGCCAGAATTTGATCCCTGGAACCCATATAAAAACATTCAAGTGCAGTGATATACACTGATAAACCCTGCAGGGGTATGTGACATAGAAACAGATTCCTAGAACTCACTGGCAAGTCAACCTAGCCTATTTGGTGAGAGCCAGAAAAGGGAGAATGCCTATCTCATAAAATATGGACTCTGGCTCATCCCCCACAATGCCCTTGTCTCTTTTCCTCCTTCATTTCACAAGCATCTGCCTCTCAGTCTCTTTTCTAGATTTTTAGGCTTTGCATACTATAGTGGTTTGAATAAGAATGGTCCCCATAGACTCATATAAATGAATGCTTAGTCACCAGAGAGTAGAACTCTTTGATAGTGTTAGAAGGATTAGGAGGTGTGGTCTTATTGCGGGAAGTGTGTCATGAGGGGTAGCATTTGAGGTTTCAAAAGGCCAGGTCTCTCTCTCTCTTCCTGCTGCCTGCGGATCACAATGTAGCTCTCAACTCCTTCTCCAGCACCATGCTTGCCTTGCCTGCTTCCCAGTGTGATGATAATGAACTAAACCTCTGCAACTGTAAGCAAGCAACTAATTGAATGCTTAATTTTATGAGTTGCCTCAGTCAGTGTGTCTCTTCACAGCAATAGAACAGTGACTTAGACAACCATATTTATACCCATATTTATGAGTACATATATAAATGCAACATCTATAAAACTTACATATACCCACATACATTACAGACTAGGATCTGCAATTAGGTGAACATGTGTTATCTAATGCCTTTCTAATCTTAAATATACTAAACTTGAACACATTTCTGTTGTTTAATCATCTGTGTTGGGTAGAGAGTGAACTGACCACTTGATGTTATAGTGAATGATCAATCACGATAAGATGAAACATTCAATGGTCATGGTGCAATAATGTATCTTAGTAGTGGGGGCTGCCTGAGCATTGCACATACTTGGTTTGCCCACCAGCAAAATAAATTAACACATAATTAAAGCTGCTTTGAAAGTATTACATGCAGAAAACTGAAGGAGTTCTGGGAGAGAAGATTCAAAGACATTGCATTTAGGATGGAGGTGGGAATGGGAGTAGAATTCTGTAGACTGAAAAAAAAAATTCATGGTATAGAGGAGTCAGCTAGCAGAGACTCTAGATTCAAGGAGAACGTTCAAGAAGGAAAGAAGAATGGATGGCATCTGCTCATTATTTTACTTTTAATAACCTGGAATTATCAGGAAGCCGGGTTTTGCCTTGGCATCATCATTTTTCTTCCTCTAGTGAGTAGAGACGAAAATGCACAACTAAAGGCTTGCAATACTGTAGATACTACATGAATAAGCCAATATTCTTATTCTTTCTTTAAAGACAAAAAGGAAAGGAGTAGTATCTGCAAAATAAGAGTCAAGGATTCCTCTGGCCTGCATATGGATATGCACATGTGCACATGTGCGCGCACACCCACACACACTCACACACACATTTCTACAGCACTAATATTTCTGTATGTTTTGCTCAAAGATCAACATTGAATGGGAAAACGCCCTCCCTTGAATCAAAATCAAATAAATAAGCCTGTAACCTCAAAAATGAGGTCTGAACATTTTCCCTCAGAGTACAGTCACCACACCTGCTCACTATATGTGGCCTGGAAATGACTTGTTCAAGCCCCGCTAAAGACCTTGAATGTGTCTCGTGAATATGCAAAAGAAAATTTATTAAGATGTTTTTCCCCATAAGCCAAAAAAAAAGTATTGAAAACCAGATGACAATCATTGGTTCATATTTTTTTTAAAGGAAAGCCTAATAGCTTCTCCACAACATCGTTTCACTCTGGCTCATGAGTGGGAAGTCCAGTGCAGTGGCATGCTGGGAAGTGTTTAATAACTTGTCCCCTGGGGAGGAAGGTCGTGCTTGATAATATGTGTCAGTTCCTGTGGTACCAATGCTCCCTCCACAGCAGACTCTAGGCTATCTTCCTGGACAAGCAGAGATGGGAAGAGAAGCTCACAGTAGGCTCTCACACATCAGCAGGCCACTGACCATATCTCTGAGGTAAGCTACTTAAGCCGAGCAGCTAGAATCACATTGCAGTTATGAGATTCTCTGTTACAGCCTCGAGTGTGAAAAATGCATTTTCCCCTCTAACTCAATCTAATTTTCTATCTTGTGCTCTTATTCTGTCTCATGTAGAAAATCAATCTAATCATTTCAGAGGAACTCGGTCCAGTTCATGGATGACTCAATCAATTAAGAATTATATTTCTGTCACCTTCAGTTTCAAAATGCCTGCAGGGATTTATCTTCCTTCCCATCGACACTGGTGACTTCTGGGAACAGCAGACAAGGGGCTGCTTCTTGGTCAGCCACCGGGGCAGTAAATTACTCCAATGATGAGGTATCTTTCACTCTTCTCTGTATCATCTGGTAGAGCTTGGAGGATATACACTGGACATGCTGAAACCTTACATGCATCCCAAGCCTAAGGTTTTGTCCACAGCTGTGGCCTCAGAATATAACACTTACACTCCTCCTCTCTGATGCATCCTAGTATACATCCAGTCCCCACATTCATCCCTGGTACCCTGGGTGGCTCCTAGACATCCCCAATGGGCACCTAGGGTTGTTGTGGGTCCTTTCCACGTGACGATCCACATATTTCAGCAGCAGGTGATTTAACTTTTTCCCCTTTAGTCAGGCAGACTCCTTGTCCAGCATCCCTCTTAGCACATTGCTCACATCAAAGGAACGAAATGTGAAGGAGTAAAGGGTTCCATGAAACTCCCTATGATAAATTGGTATGGAACAAGAAGCAAAGAAGGCAAGCTAGTCTTTGCTCTTGCTTGCTCATGACCTATCTTCTCCCTCTGTTCCAAATTCTCCTCCTATCTCCTCCTAGGTAGAGCAATGTTGTTAATTGTTATTAATAGGTTGATATAGTCTTTCAGCTTGACAAGATCTAGACTCACCTAAGAGATAAACCTCTGGGTGTGTCCCTGAAGGAGTTTCTAAATTGAATTACTAGAAGTGAAAAACTCACCTGAGTGTGGGTGACTCCAATTCATAGTGTGCTCCCAATTGAATAAAATGGAGATAGTTGAAGGCTAGACTCTTTAGAGTACTCTCTGCAGTGTGATCTCATCTCTTCCCCCTCCTCTCTCCTGATCTATCTATCTATTTATCTATCTATCTATCTATCTATCTATCTATCTGTCTGTCTGTCTGTCTGTCTGTCTGTCTGTCTGTCCGTCCGTCCGCCCGTCCGTCCATCCATCCATCCATCCATCCATCTATCTATCTATCTATCTATCTATCTATCTATCTATCTATCTATCATCTATCTCTCCTGACTATGCACACACTGTGACCAGCCGCCTCATGTTCCTGATGCTATGGTTTTCCTGCCATGCGGGATTGCACCCTCAGACCCTGAGCTAAAATCAACCCTTCCTTCCCTAAGTTGCTTTCATCAGATGTTTTGCACAGCAGTGAGAAAAAAAGAAAATAATACATACAAAAAAGAGATTTCTTTAGCCTTCTTTATCCCTTGTCAAATCTTTCATAGTTCAGGCTTAAAGGTATTCGGCTAAACCTTGTTGTCAAGCTATGTGATAAACCTGTATTTGCTTAAGCATAGGATGACTCACAACACCTGAGGTGGGTGGGGAATAAAAGGCAAACAGGGCAACTAATCTACTCCTCACACCATCCCACACAGAGAGGGAGTCACAAGACAAACACTCTATCAGTCGATTTTATAGTATCTTTCATTATGGAAATGTGTATGTCCACCTTTCCCAGTGCTGGTCACCACATCTTGATACCAAAAAAGGGAATCTACACTTACACTTTGTGTAACACATAGAAAGAACTCACCCAGTGTCTCTCATTGCCCACAGTTTAGTAAGACTGTATCATACAGATATGTCAATAGTGATCAAAGCTTCTAGTATCTGCCAGCTGTTGCATCATCCCTGATCCACAGCCTTTTGCAAATTACAATATGCATCCCAGAGGACTTAACACAGAAGAAAAAAAGGCTTTTCCCTAAGGTTTGGTCATCTAGGTCTGCCAGCTGAGAAGCCAATATTTGCCTTGCTGTCATGTGGACAGACGCAGGATTAAACCTCAGAAAGCAAAGTTGTGCTTACATCGACTACCCTGGAGACTGCTAACATTTACACAGTATTGATTTCTCCACATACAGTGCTACTAAAACGCACGGCTGTTGACAGTGTCTCATGATAGGAGAAGTTTGCAAATGCCGTGCATATCCCATTTTCAATGGGTTTGCCACAAAATGCAAATATCTTTCTTCTTTATTATAGAAAAAAATCATAACATTGTTGGTTTCTTTTTTTAAGTTTGGGCTTTATCCAGAAAAATACAATTGCACTGTAAGAGTTTTATTTGGAAGGAGTTGAATGCTTTGGCTCGTATATTCTACTTTCATGAGGCATCATTTAGGGGATTAAGCTGAACACAATTTGGAGGATTACGTCTGTGAATAGAAAGTGAACGATAAGGAAGAGTCTTATACGACCTGGCTAAGGAGTGACGCAGCAAAGAGCCAAGGAGCAAAGACTAGGAAAGAATTTTATTTTGTCACATTTTGATTCTGTTTCCTCAAGTGGTTGGGAAAACCTGTCAAAACACTAGCCAGTGGCACGTTCAAAGAATATGGATATCTGCCAAAGAAAACAGGAAACTCGGGAGCCAAGTGTGAGGCTGTAATCCCAGAACTCAGGAGGCCAAGGCAGGGGGATGAATTTAGAGACGGCGAGTCAGCGGGAATTCACAGGTAAGCCCTGTGCTACATGGAGAGGATTGGGAGGTGGGCAGACAGAGAGAAAGGGAGACAGAGACAGACGAGAGACTGAGGCAGAGAGAAGAGAGGGTGAGGAGACAAGCCCAAATAAACATAAAACAAATAGCAAACTCTGTGAGCATGAGAACCAAAGAGTTAATATAATAATACTAAAATGCTGTTTCAAACTTCATCCCTGAAATACAAGGCATACATGGAAATAAAAACAATAGCAGTCGTGGTGTGAATATGGTGTGACTCCCACAGGCTCCTGCATGGAATGCTCTTTCTCCAGCTGTTGGTGCTATACTGGAAGGTGGAGCCTAGCCGGAGGAACTGTGTCACCAGGTGTTCCTTTGAAGGTTGTACCCAAACCCTAGGTCCTTGGTCATCCTCTGCTTCCTGGTGAGGAATCCCTCCCACCCCGTTCCCATTGCCATAAGATCTGCCCACGTACATGCAGTCCAGTGACCACGGTCTGAAAATGAGCCAAAATGCATCTTTTTCCTTCGAGGTGTTCTTCCAGATATTTCTGCCACTGATACACAAAAGTAACACACACTAGACCAACAGAAAAAAATGAATAAAATCAGTCACTGAGGAAGCCAACATGAGGCCTACCTAACTACAACTTGAAATAAGTTATATTTATGGCCAAAGGCCTAAAGGAACTCAAGAACAAAGAGTGGGAGAAAAATTACAAATGATTTCTCAACACATGGTAAATAAGAATAAATAGATACAAAGTGTGAAAGGGGGAAGCTGGAGAGACTGCTCTTTGGTTAAGAACATCTACTGCTCTTGCAGAGGACCAAAGTCCAGTTCCTAATGCCAACACAAGGCAGCCCGCAGCTGCCTGTAACTCCGGCTTTCCAAGGGGATCCTACATCTCAGGATCTCAGGCCACTGTGGGCAAGCACCTCCATCCATGTGCACATTCACACACACTCACACACACATACACACACACACACACACACACACACACACACACAATTTAACAAATAAAATAAAAATTTAAATATAAAATGGGACCACAAGGTACAACTGAAATGAGTCCAGCTGAGGGTTCAGAGGAGATTTGAGCAGACTGAAACATAACTGTGAAGACTGGTCAATTGGTGCCACAAAGCCTGAGTACTAAAAAGAAAAAAAATAAGCCTTAAGAGATCTCTGCGACACCATTAGGCTTAACCATGTCTGAGAGCACAGGAAGACAGAAGAGGGAGAGGGGAAGAGATCAAGCATTTAAAGAAGTAATGACCGAAAAGCTTTTCATACATGATAAATGATAAATTCAATAAACAGGCAGGATAAACACAGAGGGTTCCATGCAGAGACATCCTACAATCAAACTATTCAAAGCTAGGGCACATAAGAATATTAAAACAGAGACAAGAGATCTGTCACATGACAGCGACCCTCAATAAGACTCACAGGTAGTTTCTAAACAGAGACTATGATGGCCAGAAGGTAATAGGATGACAAATTGGAAATGCTGCAAGGAGAAAAGAAAGTCAGCCAAGAGTGTATGTCTGGTCAAGTTGTCCTTTTAAATGAAGGATAAATCATGACAGTCCCAAACTTTAAAACGATGGAGGTTGTGTTAATAGACCTACCCAACAAGAACAGATTCTGTATGTGGAAAGAAAGAGCAAGGGACAGCAAAGCAAAGCTAAATGAAGGAACAAAGAACATGAACCAGGTAAATACATAAGTAAGCACAGGTGAATGCATTGTTGTATTTGGGGGTTATAATCCCACATTGCTTCAAGGTTGAAAGGAGGAAGGCAGGCCAGTGAGATGGCTCAGCAGCTGAAGGTGCTTGCTGCCAAAGTTCACGACCTGAGTTTGATCCAGGTACGACAGGTGGAAGGAGAGAACCAACTCGCAAAGGTCATCCTCTGACTTCGCCATCCATGCAGAAGCCTGTGCACATCACTGGGGGGCGGGAACAGGGCGCTGGGAATAATTGAGCATAATTTAAATATCTAACTAAATAAAATGAATGAAATTAACTATAAATCTATGTGAGGATACAAAATGAATATGTACTTTGTGAAAACTATACTTACAGGAGAGGCAAACATGTCAGAAAGGGAAGCCCAAGAATATTAACTTAAAATAGGTCATTATAAGTTTTATAGATGGGTTTAATTCCAAAAGTAATCACAAGGAAAGAAATTTAAACACAAAAAAATGAAGAAGAAAATTAAAACATAAAATCTCAATTACAAATTTGGGGGCGGGCTTGGGGGATGGCTTAGTGTATAAACCACTTGCTGTGCAAGCATGGGGACCTGAGTTCAAATCCCTAGAGCCCACGTACAGTTGGCTGCAGTCGTGTGTGTTTGTAATCCCAGCAGTCCTATAGAGAAGGGAGGTAGAGACAGGAGAGTCCAGGTAGTGCTGTTGCACACAAGAAATCCTGTCTCCTGACAAGTTGTCCTCTGACCCCCACCTCTACCTGTGTTCCATAGCATGTGCCTACACACAAACACATGGGTGGGGGACCGATTTTAAAAATCTACCAAAAATGTTTCCTTTTGGAACCTAATAATGACAAATGCATCAGTTATACCACACTGGGAATATTCTTAAGTGCCCCAGGATCGGTATCACATAAATATAAAATTAACATTTTGCCATGGTTAATTTTATGTTCCACGAATTTTATCCCAATGTTTGATAGTTTTACGGTGAGTTTATAGGGAATTAATTACTGGCCTAATAGTATGCAATTTTTACAGATGCACCCGTCACTTTTCTTGAGCACTGTGTAAAACCCACCCACTGTGTTCAACCACCCACATGTTCCATCTCATGTATGTTTTATTTTAAATTGTACTAAAAATTGCAGTTATTGGTTATTTTTATAATTTGCTTTAAATATCTGTCTCTTACATCTTTATTTCATTGATGGTTTTCTGTATCAATGAGCTCCTTATGTGATTGTCCCAATGAGCACTAATGCCATGCCGTACACAGCGGAAGATCCTCCTCTAATAAATATAAGAAATAGCATGCAAATGCGGCAGAGATGGGTCAGTCCGGGAGCAAACGCTAATACATTTTCTTGCTCTTTAACTTTGAAGATTTGCTCATTTTTATTCCTTTTATCTTGAAAGCAACATATAACGTCTCTAGCCATTGCAGAATCCTAGTTAGGCTTTGAAAACACATTCATAAACACCCTTCCGAGCAATGACGATGGGGCTGAAAGTCTTAGGCAGGCGTAAAAATTTGGGGTCTCAAATTTATTTTTATTGAGGGAAGTCTCAAATTACAGGACCAAATACAGTTCGACCAAAACGACCTGAATTAGAAATCAAATCACCTTAGGGTCATGGCTTCTATTTGGAAAAGAAGTAGCATCTGATCCCGCCATCCATCTCCCGGGCATGTACCTGTGTACCCAAAGGAGTCTAAGGCAGCACATAACAGGGACAGTCACACCTCCGTGTGCTCTGCAGCACTGTCCACAAAAGCCAACTCATAGAACCAGCCTCAATCCCCATCAACATTAAAAGGGCAAAGAAAATGTATTTCCATAGACTAGAGTAAAACTAAGTTATGAAAGAAGAATAAAATGATGTCATTTGCAGGAAAACAGATAGAACCCGAGAACATCATATTGACTGCAACAGGACAGATTTAGAAAGATAAATTACCCCTTGTTTTATTCATACACAGAATCTAGATGTGAAAAGGACTCAAGAAGTAGAAGTAGCCTGGAGGACTACTTAGGACATTGATTCTCAACCTTTCTAATCTTCCAACCCTTTAATACAGTCTTTCACGTTGTGGTGACCCCAACCAAAAATTTTTGTTGCTACTTCATAACTGTAATTTTGCTACTGTTGTGAAGTGTGATGTAAATATCTGATATGCAGGATATCTGCTATGTATATTCCTGTGAAGGAATCGTTCAATCCCCAACGGGTTTGAGACCCACAGGTTGAGAACCACTGATTTAGGAGGACATTTCCAGGAAGAAGGGAGATGAGACAGGGGAAGGGAGTGAACAAGGTCAAGGTGCATTGCATGCATCTATGCAAATGTGAGGGTGACAGTCAGGACTCTAGCTCGGTGGTAGAGCATGTGTCTGCCATACATGAGACCCTAGGTTCAATTCTCAACACTGCAGAAAGAAAGGTTAGCTTCATAATAAAACTTATTTTCCATACAAATAGAAAATGCAAATTTTAAAACGCCCTGTTAATTGGGAGAAGCAGAAGGGGATTTTATTTTTTTCTGAGTCTCTGGCATGAATTCCCAAGGCCTCCCTGACATTCTAGATGCCAACACCAGAATTATACCAACTATAAAATGACACTGAATCCATTCATTTTTACTGCGTTTTTCATTCCTTTGTCCCAACACTAAATCTATTTTCACCTTACACACACATTCTTGGTATTTATTAGCACAAGTCAACTCCACATTCCGTGTTGATAAAGCCAAGGTACTGGTACATATTTTAAATAATTATTTGTCTTGATATGGTTTCAGAACTGAAGAAAAGCTGGAAGATTATCAGGGAATTTCCAATATGACCTATACCCGGATTTCTTCATCATTAACATGTTAAATGAGAATAATATGTGTGTCCCAAGTAATAATTATCATTATTAACTAAATTGATATTTTATTTTAATTCCTTTAGTTTTCACCTAATGTTCTTTTTCTATTTCAAAGTTCTACCACTGAAATCATGTTACACATTGACCACCCTGATTCCCCGTGTTCATCTAGTTATGACAGTTTTTAGGCTTGATTCTTTGGGGTTTTTCTTGTCAGCTTTGAGGATAACTGTCCAGGCAGAATGATCATCATTTCAGGTCTGCCAAACAATTTCAGAGTTTTCCAGGAGACAAATCAGAAGGATTAAAAGTTCTATTCTCATCACAACAAATCAAGACAGTTTATCAATATAGCTTATCGTGGACAGTGTTAAAGTTGGTCACCAGCATGAATTTGAGTTTGTCTATTTACTGCAAAATTCTTCTTATACTAACCCACTATTAGACATAAGATGCTTCAATGCATCTTACACCTAAGGGATCATGATTTATGCTCTACTCCTTTGATGTGGGAAAGTCTACTGTGAAGTTATTTGGAACTGTTTTGAACGGGAGTAAATATATTATTTTGGTTATTCTACTTAAACTATGTGCAGTCATATAGGTCTGTGTGTGGGTTCATGTATGTGTGTATTGTGCTCATGGAAGCCAGAAGAGAATATTGGATAGCCTGGAGTTAGCTTTACAGGCAGCTCTTAGTCACCCAACCTGGGCAGTAGGAACTTATCTCAAACCCTCCGTCAGAAGAGTATACATTCTTTAACTGCTCAGCCATCTCTGTAGCTCCTATGTTGTGCTAATTTTTTGGATGGTAAACGGTATGGCTTGAAGGTACAAGTTCGAACTACATCATCCATTGAGCAAATTCAAAAGGTAGGAGAGTATAAAGTAAGGAAAAACCAAACAAAGCTGAGCTCTCCACTGGGATGAAACTATAGGCTCCTGACCTTCAGCCCCACCCATAGTTCTGACTATCCTCAAGGGACGTATCCCTTAACTTTCCATCGTGAGGACATCATCCTCTACTGTTGAAGGGTAGCCTTCCTCTAGACAGAAAACCTAGAGGACCATTACCATTTCCACGCCAGCGGATTTCCAGGAACAGAGGATTCCCCACTATCATGGAAGCCATGGGACAAAAGCCACAACTAAGTGTCCAGCCTAGGGCAAATCCCTTTTACATCTGTTAATAGTAGATTTGATGGCTGCAGTATTGGATAGAGGAAGCAACACAGCTGAAGGCATGAAGATACCATGAAGTAACTAATACACACATGCGTATCTTTAATTGTAACTGTCTTTAACAGGGATGAATGAGACTTTTCCTCCCACTTTGTCCTCCCTTCTCCTCACAAGAAGGATGCTCGGGTTGTGCAAGACAAGGCCAGAGCCCGACTTCCTTCCACTGGGTCTTCAGCTTTGCAACCCACCAAGCTTTCTGAACACACATGCCTTCCAGCTTTCTGAGGACATTCTCATTCTGGGGCTCAGGCCGAGTCTCCTCACACATGTATGCTAATATTCTGTTTAGAGTATTTTGCATTTATATTCATGAGCAAGTGGCTTTTAATTTTCCTTTCTTGTTTGTCCTTGACAGGACTGAGGACCAAGGTTATACCGGCCTCACAAAATGAGTTAGGAGGATTTTGACTTTTTTCCTTTCTCTGAGAGAAAATGTCAGATCTGTCTTAAATATGTTTGGAAGAATTCCCATTTGAATACACACTAACCTGGAGTTCTCTTTGTTGAAACATTTTAATTACGGATCTATTCTCCTCTAGAGATAGAGGCTTACTTTTTCTGTAATTTCTTGAATGCGGTTTTATGAAATTATGTTTTTCAAATTTCTTAATCATATTTCCCTTTTGTTTGTATGTGAATGTATGAAGCCAGAAGAAAGCATTGGATCTCCTGCAACTGAAGTTATAGGTCATGAGCTGTGGGTGCTGGGAACCAAACTCAGCTTCTCTAGAAGAGTAGCAAGTGCTCTTTGCCCCTGAGCTGTCTCTCCCGACCCATAGTCTTTCATTATTTTTAATTTAATCTGTTAGATATTTTTCTTATAATTTCTTCACGTGGCTGCTTGGCTGGTTTCTTCATATTTAGCCTTCTTTCTTCTGTAACACTTGAAATTAAGGGTATGTGTTTTGGTCTAAGTGGCACCTCACAAATTTGACTTATAGTGAGTTGTCATTGAGCAAAAACGATTGCTAATCTCCATTGAGATTACTGCTCTAGGAGTGCGGTAATTAAATTCCACACCTTTCTGGATCTTAAGTATTTTTTTAATTAATGATTTCCAGGTAATTCCACTGTAGCCAGGACACTTATTCCCCATGATATGAACCCTTTGAAATTTATTGAAACCCTATTCCTTATGACACTGCATAAATTTAGATAAACAGCCTACGTATACACAATAAGAATGCATGTCCTCCAGTTGTTGGAAACACTATATAAATATAAATCACATTTTTCTATTTGGCTAAATTTATTAATTTTGCTCTGTCAGTCTTCTGTAATTTCACCAATATTTTCTTAGCTTGCATATCAAATAACTATTCAGAGAGTTGCCTTAACAATAAACCCATTGCAATCTGCATTTCTATTTATATTCCGTGTTTCTACGACTCCTTCTTGTATTTAATACTTTTTTTATTTGGTATGAAAAATGACCAGGTCACTAGACAGCATTTCCTTTGTCTCCAGAGTTACTGCTGGGTTTTTCTAAGATACATCAAGCTGCTTCTACTTTCTTTTTGGTTCGCAAGTTTCTAGGAATACTGCTAAGTAATACGATTTAAGTATTTGTGTTCCTGTATAATCTGTTTTGAAGCCCTGGCCATCAATATGATAACAGCTGGAGATAGGGTTCTAGGAAGTAATGAGATTCAGATGAGAGTCGGAGGGTGGAGCGGCCATGATATGCTCAATATCCTCATACTAGCAGAAGATGGAGAGATGGTGTTCTCCCCATGTGCTTACACCCAGATAAGGCAACCAATAGGAAGTCAGGAACAAGGCCCTCATCAAATAACAAATCTGCTCTCTCTTTGGTCCTGCGCTTTCAAACCTTAGAATTTTGGAAAATCCATGTCTGTTGTTTGACCTGCCTAACCTGCGGTTTTGTTATTGCAGCCTAAGTGGGCTCCTAAATTTTCTAAATTATTATTTCCCCAAAACTAGATACCAGCTAGACTTGGCACCCTTGACTTTGGGGCAGAACAAAGGAGTAAGGAAAATCTATCAAGATATCCATCTTATCTATCCCTTGGCAGATAGACCCAATCTGTCTGGGTCATCTCTGGAAATTGATGGCTTCCTTACTCTCCCATCCCCATTGGCCCATAAGCTTCCCTTTTTCTCCCCACAGCTTCACCCTGACACATTCATCCCTTGCACCTCAGGTGTTGGCTTCAGCTGTGCCTCTGTGAGAACCTAACTCAAAGTCCAGCAACAAGAAATGTCCTACTCACTACTGACAAAGGTGACAGAGGCCTGAAGGGACATGGAAGTGCATAAGGACACTTGCTGTTTGTATCAAGGACCAAGGTTCAGTTGCCAGCACCCACATTAGGTAGCTCACAGCTGGTGGTAATTCCACATCCAGGGGATCTGATGCCTTCTTCTGGTCTCTGGGGCATCTGTATCATGTGCACTAACTCACGCATAGAAACACACACACACAATTAAAAAGAAAATAAAATAAAAATTCAGACATGTACTAAAAGGACACAAGCTACATCCTGGTGACTATCAACTTTATGAATATCTTTTAATTGAACAAACTTGAGCCACTGTATCAGTTTGAGTGTGATCCTATTTCTACCTTGAATGTCTTCGCCTTACGGAAGTTGAAGGCCTCTCCTAAGCCAGGAACATCCTGTGTCTCCTAGCTTGAAGGGACTTAGAATGGCAAACTGGCTTAAGGAATTCCTCCCTCATCTTCTTAATTACCTCTTTCTCACTCTGAGCTGAAGATTTCTATTGTTACGTGAATGCTATTTCTATTGTTCAATAAATACATTGCCTACAAATGACACATGAAATAGTGCACTTGGGGCTGGGGAAATGGCTCTACTCCTAAAGCGCTTACTCAGTTCCTAAGTAAAATTCCAGGTGCAGTAGCACCTGTCTATAATCCAGAGCTGGAAGGCAGAGACAGGAGGATGTCTGGGTTTACAGACCAACCAATCTAGCCAAGTCTGTTAGCTCTGCATCCCAGTGAGAGACAGTCTTTCAGAAAAACAAAATGGAGAGTAACTGAGGAAGACATTTGACATCGACCTCTTACTGCCACCCCAGGTGCACACACATGTGCACACATCCATGAACAAATGCGCACACATACCCCGAGCACACAAATTGCACATTGTTTTAGAATATAAAGACCCTCAAATCCAATCTCATTCTTCTATAGGAAAGGGGGAAAGAGCGAGCCGGTGTTATTCTCAAGGCCACCCGGGATTTACTGCTAGAGTGCAGTGCTCTGGATTCCCAAGCCAGGGCTTTGTATCCCCATAAATTACTTACGATTGGCGACTTGACACATCCGCTCAGATGGAATTATGGGGTTGATTTAGAGCTAGAAAACATGTGCTTTGGGGCAGACAAGGACAATAGAAGGAAAGAAAAGACGGGGCACCAAGACGGGGAGAGGTGAGAACAGGGGTGAGCACGTCCTTACAGAAGGAGACCCAGAAGAGACACCAGCATGTGACTCACACAGGAAAACAAATGCTCACCAGATAGTCCCCCCTGGTACACAATCAAATGAACCACTATAAGGATAGCAGGAAATATATATGTATATTAGAACTGGAAGCAATTTTTCCCTTGCTTTAATGAGTAAGGTATATGAGCATATCGAATATAAGAGATGTAAATCTTCACTCGTTTTATTTCACCTTCTCAAGGCCAGTGTATAATCCATAAGCACAAGTGACACCACAGACCATAAAATTGATCTCAGAATTTATTCTCCAAACCTTTATCAAAATGTGAATCTCTTAGCTGTGTTTTTGTTTTTAATTCATAAACCAATTTCGATTGCTTCTTTTTTTTTAAAAAAAAAAGCAAAACTATTTTAAATTGAGTCATCACATCTCCCAAGCTGGTGGACTCTGACCAAAAGATACACAGGAATGCGCTATCTTTACTTCAGTCTCATTTTAAAAAGTATAATATATAAGTGTGATTCTCTGACACTGCTTTATAGTTAATCAGGAGCAAGTTGATCCCTCCTAGAAGGCAGAAGACTAATGTGGACATCTGTATTCCCTGAGAGATTAGTGCGTATATTTGGTCTTGCTAAGTTTGTTAAGATGGGGTTAATTGACTGACTCCACGTTGAAATTGGTTAACATTACTCCAGCCTGTGTTTCTGGAATCCACTTGGCTATGCTTCTGCACTACCATCGTTTTCAACGAGGCCAATGCCACCTCACTAAGATTGTGACACTGTTAACCCTATTCCTCCAACAGGAAATTAAAGGACAGAGGCTAAATATTTTTCCCATCCTAAGTGAACAAGAGGTAGCAGTGATTTAAACCCAAGGAGAATGAATCGATCTCAGAGTGTCTAATAATAGCCGCTCTTCACCTAAAATTTTATTATCCTCAGGAGAAAGTTAAAAAGAGAAATGCAAGCCGGAGAGCTGAAATTCAGATGTCTGGGAAGCTTGAGTCCTGTGACTCTAAGGTAACTTGTGGCCCAAACGTTAAGGATTTGGTTGGGTTTAAATGCTTGCATCTCAGCATTGTGAGCTGTAAGTCTGAATTTCAAGGGAAGAGATTGGGTGGGGAGAGGAATGGAAGGGGAGAGGAAGGGAAAGAAGGAAGATGAACATGAACAAGGGAAGGAGGAAAAATAAAAGGAAGTGGAAAGAGAAAACAGGAGGGGAGGAGTGGGAAGGGTCCATAATAGTAGTGAGAGCACAGGGCATAAAAATTAGGCATAGCCACTATGATGTCATGTTGCAGAGCCCAGTTCAGCCTGAAGGTGTGAAATCCTTACAGCTCTATATGCCAAAGCCTTTCTTGGCATGTTAGATGCTGGGGTGATGGGGAAGAAGTTGGTACATAATACAATATTGCAATATCTTCTGTTCTGCATCAAACTCTGCAAGTTGCCCCTAATAGTCCAAACTCAGCCACTGAAGTTCATGGGCATTGTCCCTGGCCACAAGACCTCAGGTACATTACAGACTCACACCATCTGTGCTGAGGCTCCCCTTCCCTCAGGCTTCAAACTACTCATCTGTGCATAATTCATTTCTAATTTATCAGCTGTCATCTAAGACATCAAGTAGTAACATATATTAATATTATCATTTTAGAATATAATGACTATAAAGGATTTTATGTAGCATCTTTAACAACAAGAAGCACTGATTATTTGATAGTATCTCAGGGGACCTCTCTTCTTTTTTTATTTTCTTTTCTTTATTTATTTATTAAAGATTTCTGCTTCCTCCCTGCCACCGCCTCCCATTTCCATCCCCCTCCCCCAATCAAGTCTCCCTCCCTCAAACAATGATGTGTATCATGAATACCTTGAAACTGAACTTAAGGGTCTTTACTTAAACATAGTAAGTTGTATTCGAATAAGCACAGTGATATAGGACAGAAAGAATGGCCAGATGATTCTGCATTTGCTGCTAGAATAATCCATCTTAGAGTATACAGAAAATGAATGCTATTACTGTCAATTCACCAAATAAATAATTTCTCTACAGACAGATGTTTGAATTTTTTAACAACAGATACTAAAGGGATGAGAAAATTCTGCTTATTTAGAGCAGAAGGATTTAGTTGTGGTAAGAAAATTGACAATGGACAAGAATAAACAAATATCCCTCTTCTAGCAATAGTGAATACTCTGACCCTTCAGGCTAGATTAGAGCAAGTCCATAAAGCTACCTGCTGTACTTCAACACAGTGCATGTGTTTGCACCCCCATGCTTAAATACCTTATTTTTTTCTGCATGCAATCATTTTCTTCATTGGTATATTCACGAATTTAATGGTTCCAATGAACCCACTTTCCAAGGTGCTTATGGACATTATATCTCAGCCTAAGAAACAATAGAGCATTACTACAAAATATATCTTCCTAATATTTTTGACTTAAGGACATTGGTCTAGTGTTAAATAATACACTAGAATCTGTTCGGACTCTAGGGCAACAACCATAACATAAGGGCATGCTCAACTCTACCTTCCATTAGAATTAAAATAGCAGTGTACTCAACTAATAGGAAGGTACACAGTAGTTACCAATGTTCTTGCTCCAGGGACACAATGGATGCCTGAAGTCACTAATAATAAAAATCATTGTGTACAATGGGGTTCTATCTTATGTATATATGTATTGATAAGTTTAGTTTATAAATTTGGCACAGGAGGAGAGTGATAATAATAACTTGTAACAAAAGAAAACAATGATAGCAATACATAAATTGTGTGACTACGCTCTGTCTGTGCCACACAAACTAGCTCATGATAGGATCCCATCCTTTTCACATTTAATGTGGGGTGATTATGCCTACGTGATGCAATGAAATGATTGCATTGAGATGAAATGATGAGCATGGTGTAGGCATTGAGGTGTGGCACCAGGCTACTACATCCAGGTACTTGATAGCCAACATGGCTACTAAGTCACCGATGAGCAGGTAGCACACTCAGTGTGGATACAGTGGTCAAAGGATGATTCATATTCCTTGACAGGTAGAGTAAAATGATAGGCGATTTCAACCCAACCTCAAAACAAAAACCCAATGTAACTGAAAAGCTGGCCTGTTTAACATTCTCTTACCATTGCTGAGTGAAAGGGCTGAAAGCAAAGCAACAAGTTAGGAGGAAACTTTACACCAGAGAGAGATTGGGCTGTGTTATAATTCCAGTATTAGCAGTGCTTGATTTTGTGTTTGTGTTACTTTATGTTGATTTTTGTATTATATTCCCAAAAGCTGTGAACTCTCTGCGGGATCAAGGTACAAGCCCTTCCTTGCCACTTTCTGGCATCTGCAGTCCTTCACAAGTTTTAGTTCATAGCTGCATTACTCCTAATTCAGCTTCTGTCACCTCGTGGCCTCGCAGGCTCTGTGTATCTCCAAATCCCACTCTTCTTATAAGGATGCCAGCCAGTGGTTTTAGAGCCTGTCTCGGCTTGGTAAAAATCTCATTTCAGCTTCATTGCATCTCATAAAACCCTATGACCAGATGAAGTAAATCACACACACAGGTATCAGCATTCAGACTGCCCTGTAGCCTTTTGGTGGATACAATTCACCCTGGCTCTCCTATCAGGATCCTACTCATTTACTTGGCAAAATCCATGGTATTTCTCCCCTACAGCTGGACAACACTTGGGTTGTTTCTCATCCCCGCCTGACCTTTCTTCACCAGTTCTTCCAATTCCTCAGAAACGATGCCACTCTATCACAGATAACTGGGATTTTTATCTGTTGGTTTCACCTACTGATACATGACCTGATGGCTTGGCTGAACACCTCTCCCAAGCTGAGCTAAATACTTAGGAATGTTTGAATAAAATAAGTAATATATAGACTTTAATAAATCACTCAAAATCTGACATTCCTTTATGAACATTCCATGTAATTAATAAGAAAAAAATCAAATCTAAATAAAAAAAGAAAAATGTAATCAAGTAGGTTGACAACCAGCAAGAGATAATTAAAATGATCCTGTTTTGTTTCTTACTTTCATTAACATGCAAATGAGATTCATGAAGTTTGATATTGTGTTTCAGCAAGAGCCATAGAAACAAATTAAGAATGAAAATGAGTCCCACCGATGGAGATTCCTGTTGAGTATATAAATTAATGAAAACTATGATTGCATCCAATTAATAAAATATAATTCTGTGATTTATTGGGCCTCAAAAATGAAACAAAGCTTCATAGATAAATTAAATTTTGATTCTTTTTTGGTGGACCCCACTCTGTGAATGCTGTCAAGATTTAAGAGAAGGGCAATAAATGTTAAACTCTGCTTTACTTTTACAAGCACAAGGTAGAGAGACCTTGCTTACAAAGCAGAGTGTTGTAGAAATGGTGTCCCCGATAGGAGGTGAGGCAATCTAGGATGTCATCCAGAATACAGAGAGAACCCAATGCCTATGCAGTCAGAGATCCAGAATCACAAGTAGGAATCTCTGACTACAAGGTACTTGTAAGAAACAGAGAAGCATGAGCAAATCCAAGGACCTCTGTGTCTTTCACTGAATACAAAGATCTCAGGGTTTCCTTCCATTTGGTACCTTTGCTCTGAGAAACACACCAAAGTGCTTACCTCGAATAATTTGAGATTTTAATCATATCGAAAAAGGGTCATACCAACATGTCTGTAGTCATTGGAACTGAGTGATATATAATGTATACCAGATGACAAAATGCACACACACACACACACGCACACACACACGCACGCACGCACGCATGCACACACGCGTGCATGCACACACACACTGTTAGGTCCAAGTTTCACATACTCAAACTCAAGCATTAAGCAACAGCACCAAGAAGAGCAATAACATCAAGGAATAGATTCTGCAGCATGGTGGAAGAGGAAATAACACTCAAGCAAAGTACGGTTTTGAAATTATGAGTTGTTGGGAGTCTGCTTTTTTATCTGTTAAAATGGCTTCCTATTTGTCAGTGTGTCCCTCACATGTTTGTGCTGATGTCTTTGACCCCAGTATATTAAAGAATGTAACCTCGGTGACAGTCATTTAGTACATGGGTATGTGGCATGGCACACTCTCATATCTCCTGCCAATGAATTGTTTTTGTCTTCCCTTTCCCTGAATCATATGCAAGTCATCCCTCGAGCCCAGCCTACTTAAAAAATACAAACAACTAGAATTGAGTATTTCTCAAGGGGCAGAAAAGCCTTAAGAAGCTCTTGATCCCCAACAACAAAGAAAGCCATGTCAACCACGTCAAGGATTAAACAAAATAGGGATTATTATTTTCAAATACATTGCATGCTTTAAAATTACTTCTTGCAGACCCCTTTAACTTGAAATAGGAAGCCAGTTAAGTTCCCATCACTCCTATATCCATAACGATTGCAAATCATTGCTATTTTTTAAATTTTACTAGATACATAAAAAACTCACCAGATTGAAGAAACTAAATTCTTTGGATGTTAAAATGATGGTATAGAGTTTTCTGGTAGGATGTATTTCTTTGTCTTTCCTGAATGGAAGCCAGGTGTCTTAAACATCTACTTTATCATCATTGGCCTATTTAGACATTAATTTCTTTTCAGAGCATATCACTTGCAATGCTTTTATTAAGAAAATGGAAAATTCACAAGATTCATCCTGAGTCCAAGGGTTGGGGGGGAGAGCAGACTTACCATCTCTTCGATTCAACCTTGCGAATCCAGGACCATGACTGCTGGAGAGCTCAGAAGAACTGCTGAAGGATGCCGGAGGCAAGGCAGACACCAGGGGCTCATCACAGTCATCTGCCAGGAGGGAAAATGCCACGTTCCAGTGAGCACAGAGCTGACAGTTCTCTTCAAATCAATAGACACAACAAATAAACACAACATCAAAACGAGGATCTAAGCCACGCGTGGCAGCACGTGCCTGCAATCTTAGTGTGCGCAGGAAGGTGCAGGGTGACCAGGAGTTCAAGGTCATCCTCAGATATACTGTGAGTTCAAAACCATCCTGGGCTGCAAGAAACTCAGTCTCAAAATCAGTAAACAAGCAGACCTACATTCTCTAGAACTATGCCTATTTTGCATGCAGTAAGCCGCCAAAAGTCTGGCAAGGTCAGCAGTCATAGAAAAACAACTGATAGATGAGAGATTGTAGAAACATGGAGAGAAAGGAGACATTATAGAAATTAAAAACTAAAATATGGTAAGATCAAAAGGTATGCTTTAAAAAAGAATTTTTTTATCATGAGCAGAAAAATGTATAAATTTAACTACACTAAAATGAACCTTGTGACTTGTTGGAATATACCTGTAATCCCAGGAATTCAGAAAACTGCTGCATAAAGATCTCAAGGTCAAAGCCCAGCTGGGCTAGACAGTGAACTCAAGGACCCACAGTCACATTAGTAAGACCCTATCCCAAATTATTTACAAAAGCAGAATGAAGGCTGGGTATCTAGCAAAGCGATAGGGTGCTTGCCTAGCATATGCAAGGCCCTGGGTTCAACCTCTAGGTTCAGAGAATAAAAAGAATCGATGGTTTCTAAAATACACTCTACAGTGGGAAAAAAACACAATCACAAAATGTATCAAGTTTATCTAAAAGAAACAAATGAGACATAGTTTTTTTCTATAAAAATGTAAAAGTCTGTTGAAATGTTTAGAAACTTATAGAACTATGAAAGAAATATTTAAAGAGGAAAGAAATACATGGAAACTTGTATCTGAAAGAATGATTATAAAAGAAGCATAAACCAGTACACAATCCAGGAGCCTGAGTAGAGAAAACGTTTTAAGTGAAGAAAAATAGAAATACCTTCCACTTCATTAGCACAAGAAACCAGACACATTGATTGACATGCAAACTTCAAAAACACCAAAACTACAAGTAGATACATCTTTATAAGCAATGAGTGGATAAACTGTTCAGGGTCCAAAAAGGCCAAAGGAACTGAAGCATGTGGATCAAGAGGAATCCCTCCATACTTATGAGAAAATAGCATAGGTAACTACTTGTAGAACATCTGGCTATATGCTTGTCAATTTGAACTTCAGCATGCTCCAAGACTCCACTACCTCTACTAAGGAGCAAGTGCTTCTGGGAATGGCTTACCCACGAGGAACAACAGTCTCAAGAGGCCTTCTGAATGCACAAGAGTGATATACAAATGCCAGCAGTTTTCACTTCCCATCAAACCAACAAAGCCAGACACCACTGAATGAGCTGCAGACGCGAGGGTCTCTGCACCCAGAGGCACGTCCATCATTCATAACAGCAAAGAACTATTCACAACCCACAAGTAGTGTCCAAAGAACAGACAATGACGGCATAGTTCACCAGGAAATAATACACGGCAATGAAAAGGAGCCACAGCGACACAACAAAAAGCTCATAGAAATATAATTTTAGTGGGAAAATATTGAGTTAAGCAGCAGATCTGCTAGTTTTGGGAATTTGTAAATGAAAACATAAATAACATGTTGTTTAGAAGCATACATGATTTGTCATTCAAATTATTTTAAGAGAAGGAATGAAACTGTAAGACTTCAGGATTTGTTTTTATCATGGGGTAGACTCAAGATGAGAAGAAAGTACCCAGGATGAAATCGCCAAAGGTCAAAGTTTGGGTATTAATGGCACCTTCCTAAGATTCCATTTTGTTATAACACTTCAAAAATACACAAGCATTGGCAAATATGCATATGCCTGTGCAGATCATAGGCTCTGTTAAAGTAGAGACAAGTCTCCATCTATTTATCTTAATATCCCATAGACTGCTCTTTGTGTATAATCATGGGAAGGGACACATATGTATGGGTGTTTGCATGCACATGGAGGCCAGAGCTCAACTCAGGCTTCTCACTGGTCTGGAGGTTATGGAGGAAACGGGGCTGCATGCATAACTAGCTGCAATGTTCATCCTCCTTCTATGTCCCCGGTGCTGGGATGACAAGAGTTGCCAGCACACCCAGCTTTTGTAGGCAGGTTCCCGGGATTGATCTCTGATTCTCAAACTTGATCCTCAAGAATGTTACAAACCCATCTCTCTCTATCCAGCCCCACATGTACTGCTTTTACTGTTAAACAGCAAAGTACAAAAAAAAAAATACAGTGATAATGCTTGCTTTGATAGTGACACATGCTTAATGTACTCTGAATGAGCTTTAAAGCACTTTCCTTTTTGAATTAAGAAGTTACTCTCACTTCTGCTTTAATCAGAATAAAAGCTCCTACTTAATATTTTTATGTATCTTGGTAATTTAAAAGCATGCAGGGTTATTGTCTCAAATGTTTTCTTTGACAGTAATTTAATTTAGATTAATTCAAAAGTTATCTGGATTCACCTGAAACGTTACAGAGTTCTTTCTGCCTGAACATAGCTTGCTCTTGACTGACTTTCACAAGACTTTGCCCAATGTATCCTTGTTTTCTTGTCCTCTTTTGAGGTTTCTTGGTTTGTTCTTTGGGGTTTTACTCCGTGTTAGCAATCAAAACCACGGCCCCAAGCACGCAAGACAAGCACTCTACCAGCTGAGCCCCAGCCCCAGCTCCCCATTTAGTTTCTTAAGATTATCTCATTTTCATGTATAGCTCACTTTCCCCTCTTCTGTACCTCCAATTCTCTAGCTGACTCTTAAGGAAGACAGGTTCTTGCATGTCTATTGATTAGCTTAATGCTAACACCACCCATTCTAGTTGTTAACTCAAGTAGCAAGGGGCGTAGACATTAAAAGACTTACAACCCACGGAGTGTTGGAGGGGGTGGGTGGTTGTACCCAATTATAAAAGCAACAACCAGAATGCTTTAGTACACTGTGGGAGCTAACGTGTGTGTGTGTGTGTGTGTGTGTGTGTGTGTGTGTGTGTGTGTGTGTGTGTGTGTTTGTACATACAGAAGGGCATTATGTATACATGGGGACAGTGTATGTGTGTGTGTGTGCGCGCGCATGTTCACTAAAACTGTCTGCCTTTGGGGTCATTATCAGTATGCAGGTGTGCGATGCAAGGGGCTATTTAACTGCATCTCAAATCAATTACGCAGATGAGGATCGACTCGGCAAACGTAAAGAGCACCTCCGCTGCAGCCACTCTGGAAGGTATATATTTATTGCCCATTTGTTTTTGTCAACTGTAAATTGAGAATCCATACTGCTCCACTTTTAGTTTTTAAAGAACAGGACTGAAATAAGAGAAGGGGTCATTTTTTCCCATTTGTGGGGAGAGGGGCAGACAAGCTGGGAGGGAGGTGGATCATGGAAGGTGTGAGTGGGGAACTCTGAGGTGGGTCAAGTTCCAATTGGACCTTCACATGCGTGACTCTCTTCTTTCTCACAAGCCTGCAAATCCTCTGCATGCTGCTGTAAGTTTTCCCAACAGTAGAGTCGTTTAGTCATTTGTCTCCAACTAACTATAACATAGTGCATGCTTGGAGGACTTAGACACTCTCACACACATAGGAACTGGCCTTTATTCTTCTTCATTGAGATTTTAATATTAATAACTTATCAATGAAGTCTCTGAGGCACAAAGCTTAGCTCACTCTCTTATCTTCCTGTAGCAGGATGGAGACATTTATAAATCAAGTTGGAGCAGAAAATCAAGCATATAAGAACACCATGATTATAAAGAGCATTCCTTTAGTTTCCGCTGTCTGAATGCGATGGGGCACCATGGCAGCATTGCTAAAATGCGTCTTGAGAAGTTATTCTCTCAAGTTCAGGGTTTCCCATGCTGTTGTTCGTTACACATTTGATATTCAATAGTTTTGACCACAAGAGGAGAAGACCTTGGGCAGCAGTAATGAGTCTGAGGTGACCAAACAGGGAATTTCCCTGTGACTATTAATAGGATGAAATTGTAGATTACATATAGGCCTCCTGTGAGGTTAGTTCTGAACTTTCTCAGCTGGCAGTCGTAAAAGGAGAGTTCTGAACTGATGGCGTTGAGGGACAATGTCTCAGGTCAAAGATTCTCAACCAGAGCAGACTGCAGCCCTGAGAGGCACTGAGCAATGGCTGTTGGAGGCATGTTCCTCCTAGCCACCTGTAGATCAGGTACAGAGACGGTCTTCGGCACACTCTCTAATATACAGGGCATGACTCCACAGTACAAATCCCAATGGTGCTGAGGCTGGAAAAGAGCATTCCCGATTCAACACCCAGCCTTCTGCAGGAGCAGTCTCTCAGCGGGGAATCTCCAGCTTCCTCTCATATTTCAGCGTGGATGAAGCTCTAATTTGCAGCATTTTTGCATTTGAATGACGATCATTCAGGACGTTTTGGTATATACGCATTGACGCCAGGAGGCATGCAACACTGAAATGACAGGCTACTCTAGCTCAACACAAAATTATGTTTTTGTTATTAAGTACTAGATCAGATCATAACAGCACCCTGGTCTCTTCACTGCCAGTAATGTTGTTGGCAAAAATAAAAGTAAGTAGAGGGAAATAACAAGACACGGGAAAAATGATGGGTGCATTGATTGTGGAAGGGAATAACATGGTTGCCAGACATTTTAGAGAAGATTACAGAATTCAAAATGGTAGCAGAGCAAATTGGGATATTATTAGACATTTCTATTAGCATAAGAAATTTTCATTATTCTGCTTTTTAAAAATTATAACACCTTATTTGGCATTTTTAAAAGTCGTAGCAGGATTTCTGCTTTTTCCTTGATATCAGTGGAAAGTAGTAAAACTGCAGATTTTAGTCTTTTTGTTTAAAAAAGTGGTTCTCAACCTGAGGGTCATGACCTTTTGGGAGGTCAAATGGCCCTTTCACAGGGGTTGCCTAAGAGCATTGGAAAACACAGACATTTACATTATAATTCCTAACAATAGTAAAATTACAGTTATGAAATAGCAAAAAATTAATTTTATGATTGGGGTCATCATAACATGAGAACCTGTATCAAATGGTTGCAGCATTTAGGAAGGTTGAGAATCATTTGTTTAAGGAAAAAAAAAAGCTATACTTGATTGATTACATTTAGATAGTTAATGAACTATCTTAGAATATCCATAACTGGAAAGAAAGTTTTCTAGCTTGTGTTAAGATATTTTCATATACACAGAGAGAAAGTGTGTGTCTGTGTGTGCGCACTGTGCATGCACGTGTCTGCACACGTATGTGCGTGTTGGGGGAAAGAGACAGAGACAGAAACACTCTAGCTTCCAGATCAATAGTTCAGAAAAGTCAGCATTTGTTTCTTCCATGGGAGAAAAACTTACCCTTGTCATTAAAAAGACAATGATAAATTAGATCTCTTGCAAGCTGTATGCATGAGAACATTCAACATTCTCTCACAAACGGAGGTGCAAGCTGTATTGAAGGTATTTTAATACAGCTCGATAGAAAGTAATTTCCTTTTATTTTGAAAAAGGCTTTAATGCATAATTCTCATAAGTAAGTAAAAGCTGTTCACTTTTTAATAAAAGTAATTCAATTTCCTTAAGCTGTTTGCAATATTACCTGTACTAAGATAATAAGTGTATATTATGGGTGCTTACCACGTTCTCAGTGTTTATATCTCTTACCTCCCTCGTTTGGTCCTGATGAATACTCTATACTGTCCTATTAGATACTGGGGCAATTTTGTCCTGGATAATACCATATCATAAACTATTAACAACTGGGACAATTGAGGGAAAATAAGTTACACTAGTTAAATAAATCACTTGAGGACACATTAGGAATGAATGGATTTACAGTGTTTCATCCCCTGTTCTGAGCTAAGCGCACTGTTTAAAAGAGAATTGGTCTTCTGAAATCTATAATATAGAAAGTCGAGGCTGATTTGCAAGAACAGGCAGCTTAACCGCTGCTGAGTAACCGCCTTCTCTGATATTCCGAAAAGCTGCCAAAATAATTTGCATCCTTGCTAATGAATCATACATTGCAATGGAGATTGGCATGGGAGGGGGTGGAGGGCGGGAAGATGATTTTCTTAAAAGTTCCCTTATAGTAGAGGCAGCGATGACTCATTTTATAGGGAGCTTTGAAAACATCAGGGCTTCAATTCTTTGAGGAAATGGATTTCACAGACCTGGTCCATTGACAGTTTTAGGATTAAGGAATGGCCTCTTCCTCAAGAAATCCATATCCTTGAAAAAAAATTATTCTAATCTATATTTTTGAAAGCTCATCTACTTGAAATTGGAAACCAGGAACTAATTTAAAAGGTAAAGTATATGATTATGCTGGTGTATCCTACCAAAAACTACTCTGAGCAAGACAAGATTTCATCCCCAACAACAGTATTCTTTTATCACACTTAGTTTCCTGAGTTCAGGCAGTCCTGTCTTCTGACCTGACCTGACCCACGGCCTGTATCTGTACCTGGTGTGTCTCTGATGTCTGTCTAGTGAGAGACTGGATATAGGAGGAGCAAAGGCCAACCCACACGAAGAAACAGGCTTCAGCAGCCAATTCCAGAACCCAACATGAGCTCCTCGAGGGAGTGCCTGCAAAGAGCCAGGTTTTGGCAGCTAACAAACAGGTTCCCCAACATTTGTCTCTGCTTCCACGTTAAGAGCGGCTACAAACCAAGTCAAATAGGTGATCCCAATCAATCTCAGGGGATGCCCTGCTTCTACTTAGCCTGGTCACAGCTGTCCCATGCCTGAGGCCTCTAATCAGGGTACACAGGAGCCCTCTCTGATTTCAACTCTCTTCTGCTTGCCTTTGACTCTCTGTCAAGCCTAAGTGGCAGCTAACTCCTTTGCTGCAGCAAACAGTGAATAAATAGGCTCCGCTGGTTCTCGTTTGGGTGCTCTGCATTTCTTTCCACTCCAGTGAGCTCTTCTCTGCTCTCGCATCTCACCTTTCCAGGTATAGGCACCCATGCGTTCAGAAGCCACACAACGGAAATCCCACCCACAGTCTGCCTTGAGGATGCATGGAAGAGCTGGGTTAATTTAGTGTGCTTGAAAAGTGATCAGTTCCAGAATTCATGTATGCATGTATAAATACACACACACACACACACACACACACACATTCCATATAGAGACATTTCTATGAATATGTACATCTATATATACCGGTTATGAACCGGCTCCAGGTAGTCTTACCTGAAGTAGGCACCTTAGAGGATTCATTTGAGCTACAGAGTAGAACCACATGGGAGAGATTTCAAACCTCCGCTCTCTATGCCCCACAGCCAGGACCATGCTATTCTGGTAACTACTAAAATAGATGTGCGAAGGAATGCCTGTCCATCCGAGTGTTTTGTTGCTTTCACAAATGTCTTTGTGCTTTATGCTGGTGTTTCATGGGTCTGTTTTAGGACTGAAGAAACGGCTATGATACCATGCTCACCCCTTTCTCCCTACAAAGCCATGTAGACTGAGCACACAGAGGCAGCTACTTTGCAGTGACGTGGTGACGGCGGGTACATGGGGAGTGTAAGTTTTAAAGAAAAGCGAAAATGCTAGTGGACTTGAGCAAAAGAGAGAAACTGGATGCAGGGGTGACAGCATGGTGGTGAGCTTTTGCGGGCGACCCTCGTTCAGTTCCCCGCACCTGTGTTGGGTGGCTCACAACCACCTGTAACTCCAGCTCCAGGGAACCCAATGCCTCTCCCCTTGGAGGGCACCCGCACTCGTGTGCACACACCAAACACCCACATCCACACACCTAGGAATGCGCACAATTCTAAATAAAAATAAAAGGTGACATATTTAGAAAAAGAAGAAGTTTTAGGGGAAATGAAGATGCAACTGAGACTAAGTAAGGTCCAGCATCTTCTTCTGCAGGCAACAGAACAGGCAGTCCACACGCTGACCTCATCATCTCACCCTTCCCTAAAATAACATCTCAGCAAAACTAAACACTAGTGAGGGTGGGCGGCTACAAACTCCCTCCTTAGCTTCTCTGAGTATTAATTTGACTTTGACATGAAAATTAACATTCGCTTGAGGATAGTGGTTTTAGATATATTAAAAGGGATAAACATGAGCTTCTAACTGTCAGTCAGTGGCTTAAATTTAAAAAAAATAGCATATGGCTGCAATTTAAAACAAGTAAATATTTATCAGCATGTTTACACAAGCCTCGCTCAAGACAGACATGCTTCCCACACAGTTCGCATAGGCAGCAATCTATAAGTGCCTACGCATCTTTCTCCCACAAGGATGGGCAAGCTGTAGTCGTGGCTGCTAATGCTCGTGGTGTTAATGGGGTAGCTTTCGTGTGGAGGCAAACACTGGCTTATGCGCTCCAAGTTACAGCCTGACTTTAAAGAGCTTTCCCAATTAATCTTCACAAATTAATGGATTAATGGGAAGGCAGTTAACTTTTAACGACAGCACAGCCAGAGGCTGATTGATTTTGGAGTTTTAATAGCAACTATTTAAATTCTAGATATTAGAACAAAGAGACCCACAAATCCACCCATGAAAACAACCAAGGTGAAGGAGTGAAAGAAGCAATTGTTTTGAAGTCAAGTGAACATCAGTACTTTACGAGTCTATGTAGTTCACAGACTTTCATCGACAGATACCTTGACCACATTGGCCACTGTGTCTTCTCAGTAATGATAGGAGAAATGGGAGATTATGGAGCAAGCTTTTCAGCAGTTTATTGTACATGGATTTAAGATAAATACTTAGCCTAGGGGTTAGGGATGGTGTGGGCAGGCAAGATTCTGGGGAATGTGGACAGAGAATATTCCACAAAAGCCCACCCCTGCATGAATAGCTACAGGTAGGCAATGGCTGCTGAGAAAGATAGAAACATTTTCCTCCAGGGATGAGACCCTTATGATTGTCCAGTCCCAAGTCATCAGCTCTGGACATTGGCACACATGAGCAAAACTAAATGGACTCAATAAGGTATATGCATATATATGTAACAATAAAAACTGGAAGAAGAGACGGGGGTGAAAATGACACAGAGGAAGTGATCGCAAGTGACGTGCTCAAAAATAAATTTCAGGGGCTGGAGAGATGGCTCAGAGGTTAAGAGCACACTGGCTGCTCTTCCAGAGGTCCTGAGTTCAATTCCCAGCAACCACATGGTGGCTCACAACCATCTGTACTGAAATCTCGTGCCCTCCTCTCGCATGCGGGCATATGTCGAGGGAGAATGTTGTATACATAATCAATAAATCTTTTAAAAAAAATAAAATAAAAATAAATTTCAAAGTTTTTTATAAAAAGAAAAAGCTACCCAGAAGAATTAGTGGATAGAAGTTTAACATATTTAAAAACATATTTAGATATTCTTTCAACATATCACATAGTTAAATATATTTTATACTTAGAAGTATTTAAATACATAACATAGCTAATTAAATATGTTTATATTTAGATATAGTTTGATAGACATGAGATGTTGGAGCACATTGCCGTTTCCTTCCAAAAGTCTGTATAGAGTCACTCAACCTTCTCTCTGACTCATTCACTTTTCACTCCATCATACACACTTCACTTCATTTGCTTGTTAGGGAGGCAAGAAAACTGGGACAATGTGCATTGGTGGCTCAAGTAATGACTGGTAGTTGACACGGTAACGTTTCCATATGCTGTCCCTCCTTTCAAGGTCTGAGGATTGTCATTCTTCTCCGCTGCTTATAGAATCATAAATTAATTATAACATTTTATTTACGTGTGGTCAAACTTACTTGTTTTAGATGTTTTTTTCTTATTTCACGCTCATCTTTAGTTTTGTTTATGCTTTTTTTTAATTAAATGAAAAATGCTTGCTTTGGCTGAGTATTGAGTATGTGTACCTTTCATAATCAGAAATTGTCTCTAATTCTCTGTGTATGTGTGTGTGTTTACACGTGCTATTCCTATACTTATGTGCATTTCTGTGTGGAGGCCAGAAGTCAGCCTCAGATGTGGCTCCTGCCAGGGTTTCTCAGGTGGCCTGGTCTTGTCACTTAGGCCTGCTGGATGACCAGTGAGCCCCAGAGATCCGCCTGTCTCTGCCTTTCCAGCATGGGTATTAAAAGTTCATACCAACATGCTCTGCCTTTTTTTTCTTCCCTCATCTAATCTGGGTATCACTCCAGTCCTCATGCTTCTGTGGCAAGCACTTAGCTTACTCAGCCATTTTCCCTAGCTCCTTGTTGATCTCTTGGTCAAGTAGTATATTTAACAGAAATGACACAGGCGATGATGGGAACTGAGAAATGTGGGCTCCGGATCCAGAGAAGCCTTAAATGCTTCCTCAGGCACTTCCCAGGGTCTGATCCACACTCCTCCAGCTTGACACGCTTCCGCCTACAATGCACACTAAAGCATCCTTGACAGAAGAGCTTGATCGCTTCATGTGATAAAATCCCTAAGATATAGAAAGCATAGGACAGGGTACTCATAATAATGCATCTCTTCTCTTTGATTCCCAGTTCCAGTGAATAAAGAAAAAAATGTATTTTTTGAGGAGTTATTAATATGCTTGTCTTGAATGCACCACCTTTGAAATTAGTGTGATAAATGGATTTAGCACATTCGTGGAAACAAAACATTCATAGCAGGTGGCATAGGAGTCATTAGAGGTACAAGAATATTGACTTCTTTCCTCTGGCATCTCACATCCAAATCTTCTGACTTGAAGACGACACTCAGACATCTTACTTTCTCTTACAGTACTCTGCTTCCTGTAACCATTCCAACTAGACACACTCCACCTTGAGTTGGGACCTATCTGACTCAGTGGCCTTAGGGTTTTGTTTGATTGCTTCTTCACTTAGAGATCAGGGTGTCAAGAAGAAGAATTTGATGAAACTGTGGGGCCACTAACTGTGTGCACTGAGGAACAATCATTGAGGAAAGACAGATCCTTAGAATGATAGCGATGAATTTCATAGCACCATCCTCCAAGTAGAACAAAGGCCGTCTTCACAGGACCAGCTGTGTCTGCTCACAAGCTAGGTTTGTGGACTGTTGACATGCCCTCACAGAAGGAAGGGGGAGCCAGGAGGATCATTGACCCCTTCACCTGAATATCTGCCCTCTCCTCCCATCCAGTGGTAGGCAATTCTACTTTCATTGCACAAAGTCTTCGGGATCTCAACTTTTGAAGGGATACTAGACTAGGATTGGGGAGAGTTCTCCCTTTATATGACTATAGAGAAGCCATTGTCCACGCAGGCTGAGGATTTTTCAGTGAGGTTACTTTGGAGGTCAATCATGTTCTTGTCAATAACATCTTATCCATAAGCCCAGTAAACTATTGGTTCTTCAAGGGGAGCTTTGGTATAACTGAGCTTTGTTTTATCATTGGAACCTGAAAATAATAGAGGATGTAAGATGTTGTTCCAGGGAAGAATTCTCAAAACGAGTGCTTCAAAATTAAAACAGTAAGCCCCCAAGAAAAACAGTGGGTCATGCCTGACATCTAACATTCATTCCCTACTGCTAAGTCTTATACACTCCATTCAATAGGCAGATCTACCATAGTGCGTAGTCTTAACTAAATGCTCAACTAAGCCTGACATTCAAAAGTCTTAAAGACCTGATTTAAAAGCAGATGATGGAAATAAATGACTAATCACTCAGCTTGAGAGAACACAACATAAGGAACACAAAGAAAGTTCAGAGAGGGAATTAATAAAAAAATGAAAGCTGGTCAGTTGGGAAATATAGAAATAACAAAATAAAATTAAATTAACCTAAGATCTGCTTCATTCAGAGGAACATAATCAATCATTAAAAAACAAAAGTTAGTCCCAGGGGTAAGCAGAACTATGTAAAACACAAACCAACAGGATTTCATGATCTTCTTCCTTTTTTTTCTTTTCTGCTAAGTTCAAGGAAATTTTTTTGAATAAATTTCTACAGACAGTGGCTTGCTTTTCAGAGCCCAAAGACAGAAGCAGAGCAAGGAAGAGATAAGTGACTATAATGTTCATTTACCATTTGCTTCCCTAACAAACTGTTGTGCACTCGGCGTCTCAAAATGACACCCATTTATTATCCTGCAGCCCTGAGTGTCAGAAATCCACAGTCAGCTCAACTGGGCTAAAATCAAAGTGTCTGTGAGGCAATGTTGCTGAGGAGGCTCAAGAGAATAGTAACTGTCACTTTCCAGCAGCCAAAGGTCACCTGCAGTGACCTGCAAGGTCGGGTCCTGCACTTGACCTTAGCATCAACCACCAACCCTTCTCTAACTCTCCTACTACCCTCTGTCTCTTCCTAGGATCCCTTTGGTGATATGAGACCAACATGGACAACCCAGGGAAACCCAGCTCGAGTCCTTCGCTTAGCCACCATCTTCAAAGTCGCTTCAAGCACGTTTAGTAACATAATCAGAGTCCAGAAAAGCTATCTAGAATTGCACATGAACATAAGTTCGGCACTTGGGTGGCTAAGCTAAAAGAATCAGGAATTTGAGAATAGCCTGTGCTATATAATGAAAGCACTTAGTGCCCCTTGTTTTACCAGTACTATGTACATTTATATAATTGTGACTTTCAACACCTGTTAATTCAAGAGTTTCCAGACTTCAAACTATTTTCAAAGTTTTTAAGATTTTCGTGGGTATGATGTGTGTGTGTGTGTGTGTCTGTGTGTGTATCAGTGTGTGTGCGTGCATGAATGTGCAAATTCATGCACAAGCAGATACGCCCAGAGGCCAGCAAAGGGTATCAGATCCCCTGGAGATGGAGTTACAGGTCCTTGGCAGTCACCTGGACTGGGTGCTGGGAACAAAACTAAGGTCCTCTGAAGAGCAGGGCATGCTTTTAGACACTGGGCCGTTCCTCCAGGTGAAAACTAAAGAAACTCCAACATCTGCATCTCTTAGAAAATTGGGTAAGAACAATTCCCTGAGATGGAGAGAGAGAGAGAGAGAGAGAGAGAGAGAGAGAGAGAGAGAGAGAGAGAGAGAAGGCAGCATTCAAGCCCTGAGCATTCCATACCGTCCGCCTCCCCTTAAGTCAAGAGGATTTTACAGAATCAAAATGAAGTAAAATTGCCCTTCCAATGCATGGTTCACCTATGAGGGAACAGTTTTAATGTTCCAAGAGGCCATATGTTTTCTTCGTACCTCTTGAGTTTTAGAGTTGTTTTCTGCTTACTACAGAAAAATGGAAGTGAAAACTACTTATGAAGCAGAAATCAAGAGGTTTTGGTTAGTAAGGAAAGCGAAAAAGATTGGGAGCTCATGAGCACTATAGATAGCTCAAGGATGCACTGAGAATGCTCTCACTAACGCTGTGCTGACTGCACCGTGGATGCGTGAAGTAACAGTGCGGCCCCATGGACACGCTATTTGCACTAACTGATAAAATTGCCATGTTTCAAACTTTGATTCCTGGAGGGAAAATTGGGTAAGCCTCAATTCACATTTTTATTCTAGTCATATTAGGTGGTATTTTGACATCAAGGAAGAAATACTCCGTCTTATTACCAAATCATTCTGAGAGTCGTTATTTGTGCCACCAACCACAACCACGCACACTTAAAAATAGAGGCCAAAGTGGCTTTAAGTGATAAGGATTTTTTTTTTTTCTGAAGACAAGTGGATTTTAGCAGGGGAGGCCACAGAGCTATTTTAATAAACAGCTATTTCTCGCCGAGGAAGGAAAATCAAGCCAACTAGAAACAATACGCTTCTCTGAACAATAACATATGAGATTAGGCGGAAGCTGTTTCCATTTCATTGGTTAAGATTATTGTGTTTGATTTCATAATCAAGCAAGGGACGAGTTTGGCTGGCCTCAGAGGTTGCTTTCCACTGTGTTGGCAGCTTAACTAAAAGCTGGCTGGGCAGGTGTGAATTAGCTCCATGACAGATCTGACTGGGTTCCGTAAACACCGCCTGTCCCATAAAGCCGGGCCCCTGGCCAAGGAACCGCTGGATCAAATGCAAATGTTCCAAACACCTGGCCCACGTAAAAACAGCCGGCTCTGATGCCTGGACTCTTTTCTTTAAGAGGGGCAGCTGGTTCTGTAAACCTGTCTTTAGGCAAAACTTCTAAGATGATACCCAAGATTCTAACCCCAGGTGACAAATGTCTTCACGTGTTCTGTTCCAGGTGAGTGCAAGCGGAACCATTACAGGTGATCTGTTGACACTGGTGTGGTTGCATAATATCACCCAGCAAAAGAGATTTGGGACATAGAGTTAAATTGATTAAAATTTGGAACTGAGGGTATATAGCCCAGCTGATGAAGGGCTTGCCTAGCATGCATGAAACCCTGAGCTCCACCCCCAATATCTCAAAAACTGGGTGCATGCTTGTATCTCCAACACAGGAGAAGCAGAGGCAAGAGGATCAAGAGTTTGAGGTCATTCTTGACTACTTAGCAAGTATATAAATGTAGGACGAGCCTGGCCTTCATGGGACTCTCTCCCCATCCCACCCCCAAAATCCTTATTTTATTTTATTTTCAAATACTGAAAGGTGAGGTCATCCTGCCCTTCAAAAAGCCTAAAGGACAGAGACAGAAAGAAATCAGAGAGATGAAGGAAATTTCTCCTTCTCGTCTTCAAGATGCAAATTGCCAAGTCATTGACTGGTGCCCCTTGGTAAGATGCAGTAGTTGTTCCTCCTATAGGACCTGAGGTTCCAGTCAGAAACACACAAGAAAACATGACCCGTGCTACCAGAAATTGAATTCTGCTGAAAACTTGTCGCCTGGGGAGTGTCCTTAATGTCGCTAGGTCCTTTGTCTCTTTATGAAGCTGTTGTGTCCTTTCCAACATTCTGGTGGCATCCCTTCATAATTAGACAAATTCTGGCAATCCATTTGCTTCTAGATCTTTCCTTAGATGAGTCCAGATATACTCTGCAAGCACTTTGTCACTTGTTAATACTGTCATAGACATGTGTTTTTTTTAAGTCAGTCATGAATTTTAAGATCATGGATTAGTTAAAAATAGAAAATATGTTTCACCATGTCTTTTTTTTTGCACAGTCTAACATAAGCTACCTTTGGCCTCAAACACACCTCAAAAAAATCCTTTTAAATTTGTCATTTAAAACTCAAATTGCTAAGTTTAAAATCATTAGTTTAAGGCAATTCTTGAAGTTCTCAATAAGACAGTACTAAAAGCGGTTTTCATACATTCCCTATTTGGTTCTTCGAGACACCTTGTTTAGAAAAACATTGTCTCAGCTAGGCATGGTGCAACAAGTTTGTCATCCCAGCACTCAGGAGGTTGAAGAAAAAAAATCTTGAGTCCAAACTAAGACTGCAAAATAAAATAAACTGAAATTGAACAATTCCAATCAAAAAGACAAAACTCAATAGTCTTTCTCAAACTTCTCTTTTGGGTCCCATTTTTACAGATATTTCCTCCCACACCTTCATTAGAATTAGAGATTTGAATTGTGTAGCTTTAAAATTCAAGTTCTAATTTAAGCACTAGCAAGTATTTGAATAAATAATATAACTTTGACTTTGTTTTTATGTCTATCATTCCCCATTTTCATTTAAGTTCCGACAAAATGCTATTGAGCTGACCAAGTATTTGTTTGCTCATTCACCCCATAGGCACTCTATTGTCAAAGTCATCCCTCCCATTGATCTATAATTCAAATACCTCTCTGACATGTGTCAAAATGTTTGATATACTGCAAATTGGCTTCATGCTTAGAAAGGAAGACAGCCATAGAATAACTTGACCCACACCAATGTGCCAGTGAAATTTTAACTGGGTCTCTGTAAAGAAAGAGTGCTAAGAGAAAGATGATTAATCTGGATTATCAAGTTGACTGGACTAAGAGAGCAAGATTAACGAAGCATATGTCTGGGTGTGTGTGAGAGTGGCCAAGAATTTTGACCTACCCAGTGACTTAACTCACAGATGAATTAGAATCTTGAACAGACGACTTGAGGGTTAGAAGAACTGTGGGAAGTGGAGCCCGGTTGGAGGAAGTGGGTAAGAAGAAGCAAGTCTTTGAAGAACACGTTTTGGCTTCCAGATCCTTCCTGTTACTGTCTAGACTTCCTGGCCACCATGAGGTAAATAGCTCTGCTCCACTGTGCCCTCCGCCATGATGCTCTGCCTAACCTTGGGTCCAAATCAATGAAGCCAGCCGACCATGGAGAGAGGTCTCTGAAACCACGAACCTCAACAAGTCTTCCTTCCATTAAGTCCCTGACAAATAAGCCATGACAGTTACAGATATTCATGTTATGTCCCAGTCAGTTAAATCCTCACATGAACCCCTTGAAGAACATCTGTCTGTTTCCTAGGTGCTGTTCTGGAGGTCAGAGAATTTAAATTTCTGGCTGAAGTCTTTGGGCATATGTTTATTTTCCCATTAAGTTCTATTACGATGCTGATTACGCTGCCAGCACCACTTTCCCATATTATTATCTGACCATTCTTTTGTTTCCCTAGTGTATGGGTGTGCATAAGTATAAGTGTGTGTGTGTGTGTGTGTGTGCACGCGCGCGCGCGTGTGTGTGTGTGTGTGTGTGCAGGTACAGGCGTGTGAGTATTTGTGTTCATGAAATGGCCAGAGGGCAGTCTCGGGAGTCTGTCTACCTTCTAGACATCAGTCTCTTATGGCCCGGAACTTAGCAATTAGGCTGGACTGGCTGGCCAGTGAGTCCACGGGAGCTTCTTTGTGCCTTTCTCTATGCAGGCACTCTAAGCATGTGCTACAATGCCTGACATTTTTCTTGGGTTCTGCAGGTGGGGTTCAGTTCGTCCGGTTTTGCAAGGGAAGTGTTTGCCAACTGAACTCTTCTCCCAACCCCTACTGTCTGAACTCAGAAAGAGTCACCGGAGCAAATATTTGAAGGCACTGTTTTCAGTGGGGCACGATGGAGGGGTGAACGAGGCACACCACATGACAACAGTGATCGAACATATTCTCTGGAGCAAGATTTCTTTACATGTGCCCCAATGAGATGCCAGACATCACTATGAAAGCTAAGTTAAACTTCTGAACACAGGACATTGTCACCAAAGAAATTAGGAAAGTCAGAGTACAGAGAAACTGGCAGGTGCCCCTCACCTTAGCATCTCTGCTGCTCCACCTCCCCGTCTCGACTGGCTCTTGGGACTAAGTGTCCCCCCCCTCCCAGATAATGTCCCTGCTATGAGATGAGAAAGAGAAAGCCTCTGGAAATGTACCGACCATTAGGAGAACAACCTGGAGATCGTTCAGAGTCCAGCTTTCCAATATCCCTACAGGCAACCGAGCCTTTAGAAGCTGCGTGGGACTATGGCATACGTGCATGCCTACACAGACACGCATGTATCCACGTATTCATCATTACTTCCAGGACACGGTCATGCCTCTCACTAGCTTTCTATCTGCATTTCAGATTCTAATGCATTTCTCCACCCTGTGGTCCCTGGAACAGAGGCTCTGGCTGCTTCTCAGACTGCCACCACTCACAGGCACAGGAATGGGGTAATCTAAACAATCTAATTGCCATCCATAAAACCTGGAGCGTTAATTATAAACTCATCTTCAGTTCTACTTGCTCCCACCCCATCAGCCGTTGGTATAGATGTTCCAGGACTATTACATTCTGATTATTACATTTCGGGTCAGCCTGGCTACTCCATTTTGATTAAACTAAAAGTTCCATTTGCGTTTGCTTTGCGGCACCTCTGCTGAGACCCACAGCATGGAATGGCCTCCAGACAAAGACCTGTTGGCTGACCTCCTTGGGCTTAAGTGTTCTCCTTGTTTTTATGGTACCCCGTGTAACACTCTTGCTCAGTAATTAAAATAATGCATTGAAATGCCGTGCCCATTTTTCTCGGCCCTGCTGAAATGCCCAGCCCCACACTGTGGTTTGAAAGGCCATGCAGGCAGAGAGGAGGGGATGTAGGGATCCTGAAAGAGGGTTTGCTCTGATTTGTGTAGTGATTTGTTGCTATGCGAATGCAGGAACAAAGGCTGCAGGAATGGGAAAGTGTCTCTGACTAGAGCTGATCTAAAAAGGATGATTCATCTGACACAAAAAAGTGGAGAGGAGGGACCAAGAAGCAGGGATGGCTTCCCATTTCTAGCTTAATACCACGTTTATCCGTTCTTACTACATGAATGTTTCTTTAAATATTTTGAATATTGAAGGAATATTTTATGAATATTTTGAGGTTTTTAAAAGACTTTTTTTCTGCATCACATGAGCCTATCAAAGGGGACAAGGAGGCTAGGAAATAGCTCAGCAGGTAAGAACACTGCTGTTCAAACATGAGGAAAAAAGAGTTCAAGTCCTCAGTGTCCCTCAGCACTGTGAAGCAGAGACAGGTGGATAACTGTAATTCCCGACCACCAGCTTAGCTTCAGGCTCAGCAAGAGACCTTCTATAAAGGGAGATTGTTTGAAAACAAAACAAAACAAAACAAAAAAAATCTCCTAATCTCCTAGGCTTTTTGCCTAGTAAAAGTTGCAAATTTAAAACATAATGGGTTGTTTCACAGCCTGGGAAAATATATTTCAAAGATCTTGGAGAAATTTAAATGGTAAATTGGGCTCAAGTAAATCAAATAAAATTACTATCTTAATTCTCAACAACACTAGGAATCCAATTTTTACTGTAAATCACTTCATGATGTGCACATCTGGAAAGACAATCCCTGTTTACACTTTTTAGAGGTGGAACAAATAGATTAAGCATATTATAGTAACTGAATAAAAAACAAACCACTTCGGTTCGGTACTGTCTCAAAGATTTCACGTTGCAAGGTATTTCTATCAGTAGCTTCCACCTTCTAACAAAGTTGAACATAGTTTGCAGGTTTTAAGCAAAATGTGGATAAAACAATGTTTTACAAATACTAAAATCCAAATAGCCAAGAGAGGCTACCCAAGTGGTGTCTTCAATTTCGTGTGTGTGTGTGTGTGTGTGTGTGTGTGTGTGTGTGTGTGTAGAGGCATCTAGGGACTGACCATCTCAGGCAAATGGTTCTACCACTGAGCTAAAAATCCCAGTCCTAGGACACTAATTAAAAAGGCTTTAAGGAAACAAGTTGCTGGTTTTCTTGTCCACACATGAACATATAATACTTAAAATGCTTATAATACTTAAAAAGCTAAAGTTTTTCTATTGTTTTACAAATGATCTCCCTTCATACTTTTTATCAGTCTTCCAAGCTCACATATAAATTTAGTAAAGTTTCTTTCTTTCTTCATGACTTTTTCAAGGGGGAAGGGGGGAAACTTTCCAGGTTTATCTTCATAGCTGTATATGTCCAGGGGCAAGTTTTAAAAATGTAACGGTTGCCATTGGAGAGCCAAAGGAAGTCTCAAATGCTTCCTGCCACTGAGTTTTAAATCTCACAAGAGTACAGAAGGATGTAGAACACACTGGAGAACTAAAGCTCTCTGGAGGGGCAATTATCTTGGCTTTTCTCAAATCTTAGGATATCAGATATGGTCAATAATTCAGAAGCATCTACTGATGGCTGCTGAATCCCCAGGTGTAACCAAGGAAACGGATTCAAAAGGATGTATAGTTTCCAAAAAGGCAAGTTAGGACCACCATGGTGGACCATTGCACTTCCCTTTCCTGACTCTTTTGTCAGGAAGCAGTGTCTACACAACTTTACATACCTGTTTCCTAGAACACACTTCAGATGGAACATACTTGGAACATTTGTTTAAATGAACTGAATCCATTTCAGGAGCCTGTTTTAAATTCAAATTCAGGAGCTGGTGTAGTGATATTTCATTTGTATTTTAGTAAATAAAGCTTGCGTGAAGTTCTGAGAGTAAAACAGCCACACTGAACAGCCTTACAAACCAGGCAGTGGTGGCGCACACCTTTAATCCCAATAGTCACACTAATTTGCCATAGAAACTGGGCACTAGCGGTGCATACCTTTAGTCCCAGCCCTAGAGAGGAACATAAGATGGGAGAAGACAGTTCTCACACAGCCTCATTCTGAGATTCCTGGAGGCAGGACCACCATTTCAGACTGAGGTAGAGGTAAGAGCTAGTGACTGACTGCTTTGCTTTTCTGGTCTTCAGGGTGAACCCCAATATCTGTCTCTGAGCTTTAATTAATTGTGCTCCAAGCTGGAGTGATAATTCAGCGGTTAAGAGTCAATATTTCTCTGGATAAGAATTTCTGTTGGGTCTCCAGCACCCACACAGGGTGACCCTCAACCACCTGGACCTCCAGTTCCCCAGCATCCACACAGAGTGACCCTCAACCACCTGTACCCCCAACCTCAGGGTTATCTGACAACTCCAGCCTCGAGCACATATCCCCATAGACACACATACAGACACATAACCAAAAATAATAAAAATAAATCTTTTAAATTCAGCTGGACATTTGTTTTCCCCCATTTTGTCTGTACTCATTGGTGGCAAATACTTAAATACTAAATGTTCTTGGCAAGAAGCAATAAGCTTGGCCAGAAGCAGTAGATATTTCTACATAGGAACTCAGCATTATGTGTCCAGGGAGCATCTCACCTTTAATAACTAAGATAAATTGAATAGAGATCAATGAGAAGCAAGAAAACATAATAGTGCCCAAAGATGGAAAAGAATTCTCCAGAAAACTTCCAATTCTGGAAAATTCCCTTTTTTGTCAAGACAAAAAAAAAGTTGATAAAATACAGTAAGAGATGCCTGAAAGAATTTTGTTTGAACTTCATTTCAGAAAGACTTCATTCACCATTACGAATGTCTTCCCAAAACACTGCACTTGTTCAAGGACATGTAAGCCTGAAACAATTAACTATGCTCCTTTGTCTCCTGAATTTCTTTGTTCAGGAAGAGAGTTCAACAAGCAAGAGGGACCCTAGCTTGACTTCCTAGGAACTATATAAATGCTAGGTATAGACACATTTGTCTGCAGCCCCATCTTTGGGACCAGGGGTTGGGTAAAGACAAGCAGATGCCAGGATACATGGGCTAATGTAAAAGGTTCAGTGAGAGGCCCTGTCTCAGGGAAGAAAGGCAAAAAGTGACAGTGTCGGATGCACACCCTCAGGCTCAGCATGACCTTGAAGAGGTACATGTACAAATATACATATTTGAATATAGCAGACAGACAGGCAGGTGGGCAGGCAGACAGACAGAGAGAGAGAGAGAGAGAGAGAGAGAGAGAGATGATAGATAGATAGATAGATAGATAGATAGATAGATAGATAGATAGATAGATAGATAGATAGAAGAGAGCAGAGATGGAAAGATAGATAGTAGATAAACAGTAGATAGGTAGCTAGATGATAGTAGAGATAGATAGATGATAGATGATAGATAGATAGATAAAGAAAGCTTGAAAAATATGAGTGAAAGGAAAATCCCATATTCAGAAAAGCAACTAAATATAAAAAAACAAACTTTGAAATTTGAAAGGCATAAATATATTTACAATAAAACAAGAGTTAATGCCACTCAGTGGAATCTGTACTCTTATTCCTCTCATGAATCTCTCCTGCCAATCAGCTATGGGAATTGTCACTCACAGAATGCTTCCAGTGCCTCCTCCTTGGGAATGAATTCTTGGATTCTGTACTTCTTGTCTTTCCTACGAGAGTCACTCCATAAGCTCAGTATCTGTTATTCATGGTCCCACATCAGAGTTGAATTTCTCTCCCTTTCCAGTCCCATCCTTACATTGCCACGAGTTCTACAAAAAAACTTATTGTCACACCCTTGAGTGTGTATAATAATTGTCATAGTAAAATGATCCATTGATGTTCTGGGTAAAATATTGTGCTGACATGCTAGTAAGATAGTTCAAGGAGTAAAAACTCCTGAATTCCCTCCCCAGGACTCACATAGTGGAAGGAGAAAACCAATTGTCAAAAGGTTTCCTCTGACTTTAACACACATATCACAGCAAATGGATTCTAACATGTGCACAAACTCACACTCTCTCTCTCTCTCTCTCTCTCTCTCTCTCTCTCTCTCTCACACACACACACACACACACACACGCACACACACACACACACACCACATAAATATATGTCTTTTAAAAATATTGCCCTTAGCTTTACATGAAGGGGTTTTAATGTTCAGACCACCGGTAGTACTTTTTTGTCATCTATAACTATGCCGTTCCTACGGCCTGTCCTTCTGAACGATTTGCAGGGCATGCAAATGCCCCGAGCTTTTATGGCTCTTACCATGATGGACAGTCCTTTTTTCTCTGATCCCTTCCAGCCTTTTTTAATACATCCTTCAAGAAAGGGCTAGCCATGTTCCACACTGTCCGCACCTGATGCCACACTGCTCTCACCTGTCTATGACCACCCCAGAGGCTTTGTCTTTCTCTCTCTTTCCTCTCTCTGATCACACTGTGCTGTGCTTTTCTACAGACCCAGGAAATTAAAGAGCTGAGCCCAGAGCCCAGGATGAGCTGGTTAAGAAACAGCCATACAGCCAACCAAGAGTACTGTCTGCAATCACAATGGCACCCTGGAAGCACCCCGAACAATGGCCTGCAATTTTGTTTTAAAGGAAAACAAAACCTTAGGAGTAAAATACGATCCGAAAAGCACCATGTGTCTGAGATTCAAAATTCTACTTTGGATTGTGATCAACTTACCCACACTGAAGACATATGTCATAATGGGCACCCTACTGTGGAGCCTCACTAAGTACTTGTTGAATGAATAAATGAGTAGCATAAGCAGAATAAGATGAAACCCCAAGGGGCCTCAGAAATGGCAAGAGGGGAGAACAAGCAATAAGCTAAGTGAACAATAACCCAACCCTAGGAAGAGTAAATTGTATGAAATCAAATACATCTAGGGGATGCAAAAAAAAAAAACACTTCACTAAGGAGTGGTATAGCATAGTTAGTATTTCTTTCAATCTTAGCTATAATTCTCTGAATCCTCGGTGCCAACTGAAAGAAAAATAACCAGAGTTCCAAAGTGTGCAATTACAGGGTTCATTTAACATGGAACATATTCAATGGGAGTAATTCCTAAGGATAATTTTCACACCATCCAGAGTCAGGTGAAAAATATAAAAACTCACCTAAATCGACTCCAGAGATGTTAACAGTTAGATTTCAATTTGGAAAAAAAAGTTAGAAGGAACGACAGGTCACCCATGAAATGTAAATGCCATTCACAACATGCGTGTTGCAGTGCAGGAGGCACCAACATCTGTGTTTGATCAGATGTGTCTTTGCGTCTTCTCCATTTTTTTTTGTTGTTCCTGAATATCAGAGATTGGGACAGGTTTGTGATTTCACAGTTTCCTTGACTAGAACAACAGGCTGGTACGTAGTTATTTTAGAGGTTGAGTGGCTGGATCGTTCCCTTATCTATCCCAGAGCCCCTCTCCAAAACTTCTCAAACAGCACTTGTTTCTGCACATCACACCAGAAGCTCAATGAAAAAATAAGAAGAGACCCATAGCTGCAGCCAGATAGACAAGAACTTACTGTCTTTGGCTCTTTCTTTTAGAAGTATGGATGACTTTGGAAATGACTATAGGGCACAAAGCAAAAAGCTGAACCCAACTTTCAGTGAAAGACACCCACTAAAAATACTACAGTTGATTCTGGACATCTGTGGTATTCTTTAATGAAAGAAAAAAGGAAGGATGAAAGAAATGAAGAAAGGAGGAAGGGAGAGGGAAGAAAAGAGGGAGGGGAAGAGAGAGAGAGACTCCTGCCTATAATATACACAACATAACACACAGAAGACTGGGGTTGGAAAACCACTGAAGCACTGAAACTTAAATCAACCTGGGTGTTGGAGTATGATACCTCAGCTCCAAAGTTATCTACCACTGTGGAATTAGTCATTGGCCGAAATACCTCAACTAGTATATGATCTAGTAGAAGAAGTTTGTGATTGAATACATTTATTTTCTCAACACTAGTTGCAAACAAATAGCTATAAACCTACGAAAGGCCTTAACCACAGGGCTGCAGGTGACCACTTAAAACTTTTATTTGACGCTTTTAAGAAATTAATTTTACAATGAACTGATTCACTCTCCGTAGAATCACCTCTCCTTAAATCTTTTTGCACATGTCACAGTGCATAAATGAAAACTAAAATAAAAACAGGATAGAAATCGTGCGAAAGAAATATTAAAAGGATAACCTCATTGTTCCGTCTGATGAAGCACATACTTTAAGCTGTAGTGCATTGCTGGTGTAGTAAGAAAGAAATATTCACAGCCTCAGGCACAACTATACAGAGAGCCAGGCTGGATGCACAGAGGTCAACGATCAAAGAAGATGTGAGGTACAAAACGCCTAGGAAATCTGTATTCTTTTCCTTTGTTAAAAAAAAAAAAAGGTCTGAATTAATGAGAAACACCAGGCAAAGCCCCATTAGATGTTACATAAATAGACCCGATTTCCAGGAGTCCATCTGAAACGGTATCCAATCAACACCGTAGCAGGGAAGCGCTGCCTTCTTCACTTTGCTGTGCATTAGATGTGCCCAGATTTCCCTAACAATGGGGAGGCAGAAAGCACCAATCACCATGCCCTTGAAACACTGAACCTTTTCCTCTAAAAGATTAAAAGGAATACATGTTTTTCCTGAAGAAAGAAAACTGTAGCTGGGCATTGATGGCACCCACCTTTAATCCCACCACTCGGGAGGCAGAGGCAGGTGGATCTATGTGAATTCAAGAGTAAGTTTCAGGACAATCAGGGCTACACAGAGAAACCCTGTCGGAAGGAAGGAAGGGAGGAAGGAAGGAAGGAAGGAAGGAAGGAAGGAAGGAAGGAAGGAAGGAAGGGAGGGAGGGAGCACGAGCTCTAAACTGCCCTGGGAAACGCAACATCGGCACTGAGAGGAGATTCTTCACCAGAACATGATTCACGCCACCCGAAGAAGACACTCCACAGAGAGTGACAGCTGGGAGCTGGCACCCGGAACAGCCCACCTGAGGCCACAGGCAGGAGCTCTGAGGAGGACACATGTAGAGAAGATTGGTGACACCTCTCAAGGCTGGGGAGATGCCTGCACATGTAACTGACAAGACCAATTGATAAGTGAGGGGTTTTCCTGGAGGGTGACAGATGGGCTTCTGAGATCTGTCAAACATGACAGTCTCTCCTCACCACCGCTGATTCATGCTGGAAGAGACCACCCTGGGGAAGACACAAGAAACCATCCCTACAGGTTATAAATTCCCGAGCGGGGAGGGGAGGGTGGAGGAACTATCCGTGCCTTTAAATTTCTTCTTCCAGAGGAGGAGGAAGCCCCGATTCTTGCAAGACTTGCAAGACGAAGTAAGAGAACGACATTGAACAGTTCGTGACATTGACATTTGTAAATGGCTTAAGCTGTTGCAATTTTAGAGAATTTACAGGACTCCCAAGGGAGGTGTGAACTACTGGAGATGACACGGGTAGACGGAGAGTGTTCAAAAATCAATCAACGAACAGCCAACTGGCTCAAAATTGAGAAATGTTTGAGGAAGAGCACGTGCATCTGATGAGTTACTAAATGACCCCCCACCCCCCGCCGCCGCCAGCTTATTTAACCAAAGGGAAATTCACAGGACAGGAAAGGAACACACAGAGGAGGAAAGACTGGGCAGGAACAGATGTTGTGTTTACATGGAGTGAAATAATAGATGGCGAACAGCTGTCCTGGCTCCCACCACTCAGAAGACAGTTGACAAATTTAAGCCTAGACAAGTTTTAAATTGATTTAAAAAAGCAAAATTACAAGGGCCCACAACTGGTCAAGGTGCAGAAAACAGGAGACTTCAGACGGCCCTAAGTAGGGCATCTATATCACACCTCCCGTTCCTCAAGGACCATTTCAGAATGGACAGGAAGATTTTAAGAGCCAGATGTGGTTGGTGACAAAAAAAAAGCAGTATTTTCCTGACAGAGCAGGAAACTCATACATGTGAACTCACAGTGTGACAGCAGGCACAAGACATGTGCCAGCCCAAGTCAGACAAAAGTCCAGCACGGAGGCAGGCCGGTGGCACCAAAGCCCACCCCTAGATGAGGAGCTGTTGGCAACTGATAGTTGCTGGGAGAGATAAGAGTCCTTTTTCTTTAAGTGTGGAGCCTCAAGTAGGCCCACCACACTCCAGTTGGTGGACATACATCCAAGAGTATATGAGAAGCACAAGTTGGACCTTAGGAGTTTTAAAAAAAATGGGGGGGAGCTCAAAGTTGGATCGTTAGGAAAGGGGGTGGTAGATCTGGGAGGAGTTGGAAGAGGAAATGAGTAATGCGTTGAACAAAAGTATCAAATAGCTAATAAAATATAAACGAAAACTTAACGGTAGTAGGTTGGTGCTTTTCTTTGTTTGTGGATAGATATGGAGAGATCCTATGGAGATGGAGAGAGAACGTTGTGCTGTGTGATTCAGGAACAGGACCTGGGAAAACAAATTGGGCAATCCACTTTAGTGGAGGGGTGCTAAACACAACACACTCAGAGCGCATCACCCCAGCACTGAAGCTCCGCAGCATAAAGAGGAGCGTAATTGAAAGGGGATAAAAATAATACTTGAGGTAGCAGCTAAGGGAATAATGGTGGTAAATACAGAGGTGATTTTGACAAAGGGCAATAAATTACCACCCTCTGGATACCTGAGAAGATCGGAAGGAATGTTGGAAATACAGTGATGTACTCAAGGGAAATGGCTTCCTTCTAAGATACGGAACTGTTGTGAGTTTATAGAAAGGAATTTTTGTTTCATTAATGTGCACATTTCCTATGGGTATCGGTGGGTCCTGGGTAGAGAGTACAAGGTGCTGATAAAAAGAAAGAGACAGGACAGGAGTGAACCTATAACAACCGGTCAATAGGAGGGCACACTAGGAATGATATTAGCAGGGCCACTAAAGAAGGGCCCATCTGAACAGAGGGTGTCGTTGTTCATTTTTCAATGTGTCAAAGAAGCCTCAATGTATAAAAGAAATATATGCTGTTGAACTTGAGAAATCTCTCTTCAGATGAAGAAAACAGACACTTTATGTAGGCAGGTGCAAGATTCAACCACGGACTGAAATACATCCCCCCAAAATTTATTTGTGGAACCCTAATTGCCAATGTGTCAGTATATAAAGAGGAAATGCAAGAGGTAATTAGAGTTAAATGATGTCCTAAGGGTGGTACCCTAAACCAACAGGACTAATGTTCAGATAAGAATAGGAAAAGACAAAAAATCTCTCTCTCTCTCTCTCTCTCTCTCACACACACACACACACACACACACACAAACACACACACACACACACACACACACACACACATATATATATATATATATATATATATATATATATATATATTCTCACACTCACATAAAAATTCAAACATACTACCATGTTCTTGAGGACACTGGGAGAAGGCAGTCATCACAAGACAGAAAGAAAAGATCCACCATAAGCCAACCCTGGCCCCTGCCCTTGATGCTGGACTTTGGAAGTGTGGAAAACACGAATTGCTATTACTTTAGGCACGTAAGCTGTTATATTTTGTCATGGCAGTGCTAGAAGAGGCACAGCGCAGCCATAAGGAGTGTGCTTCTGCACAGCGGGGAGGAGAGAGGTTTGGATGGAAGAAAGCAATGAAGCCAGCAGAGCGCTCAGCCAGGCAGTACACAACTGCAGGAAGGAGCCAGCTTGTCTTCGTGCCTTGGGCAGTTTTAACCTTGTATATGCTGTTCTAGGAGGTGTTGACCAGAACTATAGAGGGAATATATGGATCTTCAGTAACAGGAAGCAAGACAGTGTGAAGAAAAAAAAAATTTAAAGGATAAAATTGTATTATTGCTTACCTGGAGCCTACTGTTTCTCTCTAAGCAGTGAGAAAGTTTCCTGTTAAAATACAAGTGGCAGGATTTTGGGAAGGCAACAGAAGAATTGTCTTAGAATTTATCACACCACAGAAAGACCAATACCATGTCTTGCTCACATGTGCAAACTGAAACGTTGATCTTATTAAAGGAGACAATGTATTTGTGGTTACCAGAGCGTGAGAGGGCAGAGGACGGGGGACAGTGATGGATGGATATACCTGATAGAGGAATCATTTTGTCCAATAGGACATACTTAGGTTTGAACATGATGTGCCCTGTATCCCACCTCGGGCTCACGGATCTGAATGTTTGGTCCCCAGCTGTAATGCTGTTTGGGGAGGCCATGGAAGCATTGGGACTGTGAGCTAGCCAGAAGAAGTAGTTCACCTTTGAAGATACAACCTACTTCCAGTTCAAGTCCAGTTCTATGCTTTCTGTCCACAAAGACACAAGAGGCTCTGCTAACTGCTCCCGTTGCCATGAGCGCTGCTACGCCATCTTTGCTCTGAGAAGGTGAGCCAGAATAAACTTTTGCCCCCAGAGCGGCTTTTGTCATGCATTTCGTTAAATCGGTGAAAAAATAATAAACTAACAATCCCCAGGATATAATTGTAATAGATAGCAACTACTTGACTACTTCAAAATAGCTAGTAGGGAAGATTTTGTAACTTCGTAATAAAGAGAAATGGTTCATATTTCGGGTGATATGCCAGTTAGGTTCATCTTATGCATTGTATGCATGCATCAAACATGTCATGCTGCAGCACCAGAAACACATTAGTTATTATGCATCAATTTAAAATCAAAATACATATTTTAAGATTTATTTTGTTTATGTGAATGTGTATGTGCCTGCATGTTTATGTGTGTGTACCTGTAGGTTTGTGTGTGTGTGTATGTTAATGTGTTTGTGCCCATAGGGCTGTATGTGTTTGTATGTCTGTCTGTCTGTATTTTGGGGTAGGGGAGAGGGAGTATGTGCATGTTACTGTAGGGCCTTGGGAATGCCAGTAGAAGGCATCAGTTTGTCTGGAGTTACAGGTAGTTGCAATCCACCCCACATGGGTGCTGGGAACTAAACTCCAGAAGAGCAACAGATGCTCTTTACTGCTGAGTCATCTCTGCAGCTCCTAAAATATGTATTTAAAACAGGAGCAATGGGCCACGCTGTAGTGGCATTGCATTTGTATTTTAGTAAATAAAGCTTGCCTGAAGATCAGAAAAGTAAAACAAGCACACTGGCCAGCCTTACAGACCAGGCAGCAATGGCACATACCTTTAATCCCAGTAGCCACACTAGCTTGCCATAGAAACCAGGCGGTAGTTGTGCAAACCCTTAATCCCAGAACTAGAGAAGATTATAAAATGGGAGGAGACAGCTCTCAGTCTAAGTCTCATTCTGAGATTTCTGGGAGGCAGGATCACCATTTTCGGACTGAGGTTGAGGTAAGAGTCAGTGGCTGGCTCCTTTGCTTTTCTGGTCTTCAGGTTGAACCCCAATACCTGTCTCTGAGTTTTATTAGGCATGCTTCACCATGCCTAAAAGGAAGCCCTGAGAAAAGGCACGAGTATGCTGTAACGCTCAGAAGAGGATATTTGCAGGGTCCTGGACAAGATGATGAACTTGCTCCCAGGGGATGGGAGTGAAGCCAGAGGGTTTGAGGTCACGTGTCAGCTCTGTAACCTTCCAAGTCTCAGTTTCCTAGTGTGTAAAGGGGTCATCACCTGTGTCACAGGCCTGTGTGGGAAGGAAAGGAAAAGAGGAGTCCACACTCCACCACCTTAGAGTCCACAGAGCCTAACACAAAAGGAATAGCTGTCATTGTCAATGACAACATACGTCAACACTCGTGGTTAGCTGCAAACTCTACAACTCTGACAACAAAAATCACAAATGTGTACCCTGAGAAGGAAGAAGCATGAAAGGAATCTGAAAAGATGTGGTACAGTTTTATAAGAACATCATTATTTTTAAAAACGAGCATTGTGCAATTAAAAGAGGAAATTAAAAGTTAAGAACGCATCAATGCTGGCAAAGCCTGCTCCGGGCAACAAGAAACATGTTTACATTTTCTATAAAATAAGATCGGGGAAGCTGCTGGTTCATTCTGGACGAGGTCCGTGAGGAAGGGGGAAAGTGGAGAAGGGGTTGGAGGCTTTGGTTTTTGAATCGTCGCTGTTGCTTGTTTTTGCCCCTACTCTCTGTATATGAGGAGAATTTTCAAACAAACAAACAAAAAGAAAAGCATAAAAAAGAATGGGGGTGTTGTCACGTGTCTGTATTATTGGCACTCAGGAGAAACTGAGACAAAAGGACTACTGTAAGTTGTAGGCCACCCTGGGCTGAATAGGAAGTACCAGGCCAGCCGGGGCTACACTGAGAGACCTTGTCACAAAAATAAATAAATAAGCAAGTTAACAAATATAAAAAAAATAATTAAAAGAAAAGGGAAAGCAAATTTTCATGAAGAGGAATTGAAATTAAGGTAGATAAAGGAGCTGAAGATGTCTCCCTGGGAAGCAGAAGGTCCTTGTGCACAACTTCCAACGCACAGACTGCCTCCAGGGGCTGTTACCAAGGTGGACAGACACAGGATGGAAGTAGCTATTCAGCAGTCAGTTTATGCTCTCTGTCTCTCTGTCTCTCTCTCTGTCTGTCTCTCTCTCTGACTCTCTCTCTATCTCTCTCTCTCTCTGTCTCTCTGTCTCTCTCTCTGTCTCTCTCTCTCTCTCTCTCTCTCTCTCTCTCTCTGTGTGTGTGTGTGTGTGTGTGTGTGTGTATGTGAGAGAGAGAGTGTGTGTGTGGTGTTTTGACCTTTCCTCTGAGAGTCTTAATCAAAATGAGCTGAGCGAGTAGCCTAACAAACTACAGTTGCTTTTGCTTTTTAGAAAAAAATAAAGGAGGATGAGAAGAGAGAGAAAACAGTATGTCAGCCAGGGGAATATCCTAACATTACTACAGCGTGAAATGTACTCGTTCCAACAAAATGAAATACAATAGAGGAAAACAGAACGGCAAAACTTTAAAAGGTTAGCTAAAAGGGAGGAGGAGTCCACCAAATATAAATGGATTTCTTAATCATTTAAATAACAGATGTCCTTCTGATTTATCTATGACACTAATATTTCAGCTAGAAAACAAAACACAAGCCATGCGTGGGCTTTCCCCCACATTTGCCGAGCACTCTCTCCAGCCCAGGTACCACACCAGGTGTGTGTACAGCCATTACCCAAGTAACACCTTCACTTCTCAGAGAGTTTACAGTTTCTTCAATACCAGCTTTCCTGCTCAGACCAGGCAAGCACTCCCGAGAACGGATTCCTGCCAGGGATTGATGACAGTTGAGGCAGTTTGCTCAGGGAAAACCCTACAGAGGAAGGGGTGTAATTGGCTTTAAAAAGATTTCCAGGGCTGAGGAGATTCCTCAGTGGCTAAGTCCTTGACACATAAGCCTAGGGACGAAGTTTATATACCCAGGAACCCATGTAAATGCCAGGTGGACATAGCAGCCCGCCTCTAATTGCAGCCTCAGAAGGTGGAGACAGGGATCTCTGGCACCCTGACTACCGAGACTAACCATACCGACGATCTCTGTTGATTTAGAGACCCTGCCACAAGGAATATGGCAGAAGAGCAATGGAGGATGAGTTTCATAATCAGCCTCCAAGGGCAAACATAAACAGTGCACCCACAACATGCAAAATATGTACCTATACACATGTACCATACTCAATATTCACACAGGTATACCCATACACACACACACACACACATTCTCACATGCATACCCATACACACACATATTCACACATGCATATCCATACACACACATATCCACACATGCATATCCATACACACACATATTCACACATGCATACCCATACACACATATTCACACATGCATACCCATACACACACATATCCACACATGCATATCCATACACACACATATTCACACATGCATATCCATACACACATATTTACACATGCATACCCATGCACACACATATTCGCACATGCATACCCATACACACATATTTACACATGCATACCCATACACACACATTTTCACATATGCATATCCATACACACATATTTACACATGCATACCCATGCACACACATATTCGCACATGCATACCCATACACACATATTTACACATGCATACCCATACACACACATTTTCACATATGCATACCCATACACACACATATTCACACAGGCATACCCATACATACACACACACACATGCTCACACATACAATTGTACATACAAGAAAAGAAGTTTTCCAGAGCCCAGTAAGATGGCTCGGCTAGTAAAGGCACTTCTGTGCAAGCCTGCCCTCCTAAAACGATCATCCACAGAGCTCACTTAAAATTAGGAAGAGAGAACCAACCCCCCCTCAAATGGCCTCTGACCTCCAAACTCATGCTGCGGCATGTGTGTCCCCTTCCCCAATAATAAAAAGTCAAATGACATTTATGAAATTTTCCAGAAGTATTTGGGGAGAGCATATGGGGGCTTACCAAAGCAAAGACAGCAGAGGTGAGGAGTGAAAGAGGGAGGGTGGAGGACACAGGCTAACATCTGGGTTTTGAGGAAGAAAGAGCAGTAAGCACAGGCAAGAGGAGGAAGACACGAGACTCCTGTCCAGCACACAGACTACCATGCTGCTGATTTTGGTCTACACATCAAAACAACCTCGCTGCAGTGAGACTACCGAGAAGCAAGACCTGTTCTTCTCCAAAACGGAACACTTTAACCTTGATTAAATATGTGGACATGTTTTATCAGGCCTACCTAAAAAGACAATAATGTGTAATATTTTAAAATATTGCCTAACAAGGGATGGATAAAATGGGGATGCTGGGGGGAGGGCAGAAGGAAGGAAGAGGGGACAGCTGCCACACTGGCCAGATCAGCCAAGTCATTCCTGGCAATCGCTAAACATGACAGATGCCACAGCCAGATCGCCCTTATATCCAGGAAAATGAAAGAGGAACATGATCACAGGAGGCTCAATTTTGCTAACTCAGAGGAACAGAGAACTTCCTGGCTTCGTCTCTGGAGAATGTTCTGGTGATTAATGACACACATCCATGGTCTTCTCACTAATCTGGTTTATGCTACAATTATACACATTTATCTAAGAAAATGCCGCTCCACAGAAAAGCACATGACAAGTCTTCTCTCCAAAACAAATATAGTTATTCACAAGGGGGACCAGTTTATAAAAGAAAAAAAGAATTTGATTTAATTTTTACATATTAAGCAGAACAAATTATTATGAATATAATTTTACTTTACCTTAATATCCTATTCCCCATTTTTTATGAGCCCACTTCTTTCCCCTCTCTTCAATAGATGACATATTTGATTAGGAAATTGTTTATGTTTCCTTGTTCCATTTTGTGATAAAGGATGCCATTAATCTACAAAACCAAGAATTATCTTCGGTGTTTGATTTTTGTTTTCTTTAAACTCTTTTTCTGAATTATCTGGGTTGTTGTTGTTATCATTTACGGTTTGTTTATTTCATTGTTTGGTGGTAGCAGTTTAAAAAAAGATTATATATCTCAAGACATCGAGGAGTAGCAATCATGACATCTTAGACGTGTGTCAAGTTAACAGGGCGGTACGATAGTCTCTACACTGAAGCACAACAGTTCAAACAAGCCTGGAATCATACACGCTGTGCCAGAAAGGCACCTAATTGAGCAGCTTTAAAACCTCACACAGAATTCCCTCGCCGCCAATTTAGACAGAATTGCTTTTATTTTTGCCATGTTCTTTTAATTAAGTTCTAAACATCTAAAACATGGCAAATGTAAATATGAATTATAAATCCTGAACTATGAGGATCAGTGAGCAGCCATGCAGCTTTCTGCCTCGGAGATAGACTCTTCCTGTTTAAAATCAGCCCAAATTGAGCGATAAAACTGAACGATATGGCAAATGCTGAACGTCGTGTACGATACCCTGCCCTGGGTACCAGCCTCACTCCACTGCACAGTCTTTGATAGCTATATTATGCTTCAACTTGTCCCGTGGCTGTAAAGCCAGAACCTCTCCTGCCATTCTTCTTTCACCCTCTATGTCACTTAGACAAAAGCTAGAATTTAGGGGCTGATAGAAAGTTGAGTCAAATATCAGGATAATCATATTATGCCTTACAAAACAATGGAGTTTGAAGTTATAACGGATGAATAGAGTTATCTATGTTCAGGGTAGATTATATATAACCAGGATCTCCAAAGACATTCTGTTAAAGTTTTATTACGCTTGATTGCCCTTGGGCTTTTTACTGTAATTTTTTTTATTTCTTCTCTGAGAATTTCATACATGTATACAAAGAGCGTCTTTGATCATAGGTACTCCAACTGCCACTTCCAACTCATCCCAGACTCCCACAGCCAACCCATCTTCATTTTATGTTCTCTCTATTTTTGTTTCTTTGAACTAGAATCATATTGCCCAAGCCGGCCTTGAACTTTGAAGTTACTATCTGGCCAAGGCTGATATCAAGCTTGCAATCCTCCTGCCTCAGCTGAACACCACCTTACTTAACTTACTTTGTTATATTTTAATCCTACACACTGTTTCTTGTTTGGCTGTTGGGTGTTGTTCTGGTTTCCTTTCTGTTGCTGTGATACAACACTCTGACTTAGGGGAGGAAACTTAGGGGAGGAAGGGGTTTGTTTGGCTTATACTTCCTGTTCCCAGTCCATCACCTAGGGAAGTCAGAGCAGACACTCAAACAGGAACTGGCAGGCAGTCACCATGGAGGAGCACTATTTGCTGCCTTGCTCAGGCTCAACCTTTCTTAATCCGCCCATGACAACCTACCCATAGAATGGGGTCACTCATAGCAGGCTGGGCCCTCCTATACCAATCAATAATCAAGACAATCCCTCGTAGAGATGCGCACAGACCAACCTGATAATGACAATTACTCAATGAAAACTCTTTCCACATGATTCTAGACTGAGTCAAGTTGACGCCAACACTAACCAAGTCAGTGGTGATGGGTTTCTTTTCATGACGAGGAAATTGTACATGTTCATGGGGTAGAGTATGATATTTACATATATATGTGTTGGACAGTGTTCGCATCGTGGTAAGAGATCTGTCTTCACATACTGTTTTATAACCATGTTAGAGATGACGGTGGTATAAACAACAAGTGAAACACAACTTGCTTCTGTGTCTTAACACCACTTAATTCAAAATGTATCCCCTATAGGTATGTCCTGAAATCCCCAGTCCTTAATCCATTCCTAAATGCCTTTCAACACACATACACACACACACTTGGTAATTTTATCTCAGCAACTCAAGTCTCTTAAAGATTGTTTTTTAATTAATGTCTTTTATTTCCCTTGTCTCCTGATAATCAACAGATTTTAAATGACGAGTCTTAAGGACCTTATGCATGTGTGTGCTTGTATACATGTGTATATGTCTATATTTGTCTATACATATATATGTGTATATACATCAATATGTGATATTTAAAGCAAAGATATTAGCCTAAAAATTTAATTTTCCCAAATTCTTCAGGACTCCCTCTATTAGTCTGGTAGGTATTGGTTTATACTAACAGGAAGATGGGAGAACATCTGTCATGAGCCAAGAGACCCAAATGTTTGCCCACTTCACCCAGTAACCTACCAACCCTTGGCTCAGGACCAGTTCTTAGGAGTTCATCAGTAGAGCCATTATTCAGAGGACATTCAAGATCAGTCTCTGTAGGTTGCAACTGCTAAGACAAGTAATAAAATAATAGCTTGTCTGGCAATTACACAACAAACGTACTTTAGGAAGACAAGTGAATTTATGTATTTACATTACTTCTAGACTAATATCAACCTATGATCCCATTTTTAAGCACCATAATTGCCAGTTGGGAGGGTGGTCATGGAAACAAATATGTGGTTTGTGGTTTCGAAGCACATAATGTCTTATTCCAAACAACTGCTAATGAGAAAAATTTACTTTTTAAACAAAAAGCAATTAGAGCTATAGATATGGTACATATTATGCCATTTTTTTTCTTTTGTGATTTAAAACCCTTCTACATCAATCCCATCACTATTAAATAATTATGCATTAAAAATTTTATAGTTACTAATTTTGAGCTACTTAAAATGTCAAATGTTTGCAGGCTTCACTCATTTTTCCAATTATTACATTGGAATGACTCATTAACTGTAACATAAACAGGCTCATTTTTACATCCTGTTATGAGATTCCTCCAATTTTATTGTCAAAGTAGTGCTTTTCCATGAACCATGACAAAAACTTCCATTGGAAAGGGCAAAAAGCCCGGCACATACTTTCCTTCCAACCACCACATGAAGCTACTAGGGCGACGAGGAACGCACTTGACATGCATACATGCCATAATCTTGACCTGTGGTTTTAGGTGCCATGTATGTGAATGCCTTTGTAAAAGACATTCTTACAAAAAAAATTAAGAAATTAAAAAATAAATAAACTCCACCTTTTGAAAGCTAATTGAAAACCAAAAGCACCTCTCTTGTATCTGTATAGCAGATCTGGGTCTTTATCAACACCAGACCACTGGAACAAGTTGCTGGCAGATTGGGGAGCCCCAACTATAGAAACACAAAACAAAGAAAAAACAGCCTACAATCTACAATTCCAGAGAACCTGGACAACAAAGAGGACCTTAAAAGAGACATACATGTATCTAAATAGGAAGGAGAAAAAGACAAGATCTCCTGAGTAAATTGGGAGAGTAGGGGGTCACAGGAGAGGGGAGAAAGGGAGGGAAATGGAGAAAAATGTATAGTGTAATAAAAACAAAGAATAAAAAAAATAAAAACAAAAAGGCCAGCCATGAAAGTCACAGAGCTCTAACATATATGTGTAAAAAAAAGAAACATTTGACCAGAATCCACACTCAGATGACAGTTTTGGAGCTCACTGAAGAAATTTGAATGCTGAAATCTGACAGCAAAGGTGCCTCCCACCTCCCCCAACTTAATATAATACAGTGACACCCAGTCTACCAAACATAGTTCTCATTTACAAATGCACTGTAAGAGCTGGAGAGGTGGCTCAGAGGTTAGAGCCCTTGCTGCTCATGCAGAGGACATGAGTGAATTCAGTTCTCAGCACCCTCATGGCAGCTCAGAATTGCCTCTAGCTCCAGTTTCAGAGGATCTAATGTACTTTTCTAGCCTCTGAGGGCTCCTGAACACATGTGTGCGCATAAACTTGCACAGCCACACACACACACATTTTTTTAAATTTAGAAATGTTATCTATTGTAACTTAGAATTACAAATAAGCATGTTGTGACCACCTGAAGACATTTTAAACCTTCTTTTAAGACCCCAAAGGCTTTGACTGGCCATGTTAATTTCAGGAGTAAATTACTTGAATTCAAGGTATTCCACTCATTGGTGAGTGTGTTTTCCTTAAAGAAAGACTTCAGGTGGTCACAACAAGCTCTCTCAAAGCTCCCTACTTTTTATCACTATGTAGTTATTGTAAGGCATTTTCTTCTCTTCTTCTCCTTCTTTGGTGGCAGTAGGAAGTTCTAGAAGTGAAACCCTGGGGTGGTAAGCATGGTAGTCAAGTGTTCTACCACAAAATTCGTCCCCAGGCCTTGGGTTTTATCAAATGGGATCTCACTATGTAATTGGGTCTGTACTGGAATTCATGATTTTCTTTTCTTGTCATTCTCTGTGCTAGAATTACAATCACAGGTGGGATATCACATCCCACTGAGATTTTTTTTCTCTTTAAGATGAGCAAACTCCAACCAACTGTAGCATCTGATGCTGCAATTTAAGGTGTGTTCCGGAGCTCTCCTTGTTAAAAAGAATTTCTAAAGGTTTTCAACCTGGAAGAGCCACTCACACAGTCATCTGTGTAGTCAAGGCTCACTCTTCCAACAGCAACAGCAAAACCCCTTCTACCCCAAGAACAGGGTGAACTCACAAAGCAGCTTTTATCTGTAACACAGATTCGGTGGATTAATCCTTCTCCATCATTCCAACTAACAAGAAAACAGCAATAATTCTAGATACATATCAAACAAGTCAGTGATGTCAAAATGTCTGAATCAATAAAAATGGAAAACAATAAACTATAAGCAATGGGGGAAATCAGATCAAAGTATGCAAACATTTATTATTTCACCAAAAGTAATAAATTACCAACATGAATATGCATTCTTGGGATTTGTGTGGCAGCATTGTCTTATCTTTCTAGTGTTTGCATTCTGCAAACTTTCAGTCAGTACAGAGGAGAGATTTTTTTTAAAGGACACTGGATACAGGCACGGTGGTGCACGTCTGTAATCTCGGCTCTTTGAGTCAGGAGGATCCAGAGTTCAAAGTCAGCATGGGCTACCTGAAACCCCATCTCAAACAAACAAACAACATGAAGATTGAAGGATTTCTTGGATAATCTGGGGGCTAACTGGCAATTTAAAAGGTCAAATGATTCATTAGTTAACAACATTAAAGGTCCAGTATTGATTGATCCGAGATAAAAGAGATTTTCATTCTAAGCAGAAAAATGGGCATTTGTGAAGCCAGACTGATGTTCTAATGCAAAATCACATTCACCACTTTGAACTGTCAAGGTCACTATCCTCAAGAATCTATGTCCAATAGACAATTGTGAGTCGGCTGCGTCACTTCTTACTAAGACCCATCCTAGGTCACATCTCAAGACCTCAAGACGTTCTTGAACTTAAAAAAAAGAAGGCCTTGTGATGAGAAGTCAGAATAGTCATTTAAAACTGAATTGTTAAAACATTACTAAAAACCAGGTGTGGTGGTTTACATCTAGTATTTAGGAGGCAGAGGCAGGTGGATCTCTATGAGTTCTAGGCCACGCAGATGCACATAGTGAATTCTATGCCATCCAGGTCTACATAGTAACTCCCGGGCTCAAAAATACAAGCAAACAAAACAAAACAAATATTGTGAGCCAGGCTTAGTGGCACATGCCTGGAATCTCAGAACTTGAGAGTCAGAACTCAGACTCTGGAGGGTCAGGAGTTGACAGTCAGACACAGCAAGGTCAAATACAATGTGGACTACATGAGACCATGCCTCAAAAGAACAAATATGAATAAATCATAAAAATAAAATTTTAACATATAACCATTTTCAAATTACAATAAAAAATTAATAGTATACACTATCATATTTTTCCTTGCTCTTCAAAATGCTGTAAATAGTGTAATATGAATAAAATTAACCTAATGACAAGTTTCTGGAGATCAAAGGTAAATCCAATTCCAAATGGACACGATATTTACATACAAATTAATTACGCTGGCATGAGTAGGTGGAAAGTACTTGCTTAATTATTGTGAATTCTCAGTGGGTTGTGCTTAAATGAAAATCTATTTTTCAATTTGTTCTAGAAAGTTTGCCAATTTGAGCATTTTGGGGAAACTGCTAAGTTACTTTCAAAGCAAGAGCACTCTTCACACAAGAATGTTTCCCTAACATAATCAATTTGATTCCAAATCTTTTCTGATTCATATAGAGTAGACTCCTTTATGGTCGTGAGAATGTGAAGTAAGAGCAGAATTTTCATCCCACATCTGAGTTGAAATTGCTCACAGACTCTGTCAAGCACTGCATAGCAATGCAATTACTTGAGATTAAAAATGGTCCTCTAGAAGCCAAAGGTGCTGTGAAACCTTACTAACAAAGAAGGGTATGGCATAGTCATGGAAATGAGATTTCTCAACAACAGTCCTTTAGGAGAAACAGATAGAGGAAACATGAAAGTGTAGGGTTCTCCTGTTGTACTTCCCAGTAGTGTGAGCTGCTCCTTCAGTATTAGCATGGTTCATGATGTAAGAGCATTTTTATCAATTAATATAAACATAAACTCAGATTTCACACTGCCGTTTTGTCCCACAGATATCTCTCTCTCTCTCTCTCTCTCTCTCTCTCTCTCTCTCTCTCTCTCTCTCTCTTAAAAATGCAAACCCCACTGCTAGTTCACAGGCCATACAAACACAGGCAGGAGGCAAAATTGGATTCATAGGCTCTCCCAAGCCCTGAGCTAAATATTCCAACCTGTTTCCAATGACTTTACACAGTTCCACTGAGACCTATTTTCAATGAAAAAACAAAGCCCACTGACATAAAGACTGACTCTAATTGTTGATATGTGATATGAATTCCAAAACTAATATCAGAAGACAATAACAGTATTTACAACTTTAATTAAGCCCTGAGTGTCATATGGAAGGCGTGTTTGGTCTCCGCATTGGCTTATAGCTACGTTAGCCCTCCAGCAAAGGAAGAAAGGATCCAGAGTTGATGTAGTGAGTGGAGGGTGGGAGTAAATGACCCCAGGAGAGATCCAGAGAACCTACTGATTGTCACTCCCAAGGGCCAGCCAATCACACATTGCATCGTGAATCACACTCAACAGCTCTTCGGTACTGCATTCTAGAAATTTCCTACTATTACTATACAAGCACATCTGGAGGAGGGAAGAGAACCAAGAGAAACTTTTAGAAAGACCGGCAAAACTGAATTTTAATAGCAAGGATCTGTCCTTGTAATTGGGCTGGACCTGGTGAGAATGATCATCCACTCAGGCAGTCACCTTTCTCGATTATTGATTTTATCACATTCTTTGATACTTCCTTCAGGGTAGATGTCAGACATATACCCCTGATTTCAATTAAAGGGAAGAAAGAACATGGACAGAAACTCACTTCTAATTAAGTCATTAGTGAGCCATTTAGTGGGCGTTAATTATTCTGAGAGTGGGGCTCAGTGTGTCCTCCATCATGGGATGGAGTTACAAGTTACACTCCCATTCTTCTTAGGTGCTGCATGAAGCCCCCCCAAACCATCTTGATATTCAGAAATGGTGGGTTCTTAAGAGCAAGAGTAAAATAAATAAATAATTGCCCTGTTACAGTACATCTTTCTTAGAAGGAACTGAAGAAGTCAAAGGGAAGCAGGAGGGTAAGACCATGTGCAAGAATGCCGGTCGCTGTGTTTGCAAGAAAAGGATGGCTCAGGGGAGCAGCAAACATATCTTGACCTGGACAAAAAGTACAAGATGGGTGCTGGTTCACAGCTTGGAGATGTCATATGGGACCCGAGAAGCAAAGAATGTGACCCACTCAGTACATTTCTTCTTAAACCCACAGATCTGATCACAGCCACGGTCACTGACTGCAGGCACATGGATTAGTTGTGTGTGTTCACGTGCACAGGTGTGTGCACATTTCCCTGCATATGAAAGAGAGGGGAGAGAGAGAGAGAGAGAGAGAGAGAGAGAGAGAGAGAGAGAGAGAGAGGAGTTGGGCCTTTGTGTTTGCATGGAATCTTTCTAATGCAAATTTCCCAGTTGATTAATTAGATCAATTAATATTCAAATTAGAGTTCAGCTAATCCCAGGTTTACAGAGTCCCCTAGGCAAATGTTCTTATTGTTACCCAAAGGCTGACTCAGTGGATGACAGATTTTTCTCCCTGTGAGTCACTTGTAAATAAGGAGAAAGGTGTTTGCATTCACCCAAGAGACAGGCCTTTAATTTTCTTTTGCTTATATTCAGTTCCCCCTGACTTTACTAGTGGGATTTAAGATTGATTCACTTCTTATTAATATACAATCTGGTTTAGAAGAGTTATTGGAGGCCTTATAAGACTTTGAGATCATTGTGTTAGTGTGTTTCCTGTCTTCGGCTCACTTGAGTCCTTGTTCATAAACACAAAATACATACTCAGTCTTCCAGAAATGACCTTTCCATCCTAACCCAGCAACAAGTGGGTGCCGATGCCTCAAAAATGTAAAAACTGAAGAATGATACAAAAATTAGGAAATGAAATCCTTTGCATCTACATTTGCAAATTACATTGTCAAAAAAACCAATAAGAAATTACTAAAAGTCATCTTAATCGTCTGAAGCCACTGAATTATGAACTTGACACTTGAAGAAAAGTCAACTCTTAAACAGGTTTGCTAACCAAGAATTCCAACTTTAATACCTAAGCGCTCCTGATAATTTCAATTCCAGGCTCTCTGAGTTTATCCAATGTCTACATAAAGAACTCAAGCCCCAATGGATACAAATCCAACACTGAAATCGCACCAATGAGAGGCCCAACCAGAGCCAATCAGACAAGAACCCTGGCCTCTCCCCAAATCTCAACTATTCACTTTTCCTTGGCTAAGATGTACTAGGAAAGAAGGCCCTTTAGTTTGGATCTTCTGGCTACTCTTTGCGTCGGATTCCAAGCAAGCAGACAAACATCAACAGCTCACAACCCACTTATTTATATTAAGATACTGCAGACTGAACCCCAGGCAATGCGTTGGAAAGACAAACTGGGTTAGGCCAGGGTGAAGCTCTGCCCTTCTCCAGGGAAAGGAGCCTGTGTGTTCTTCACATCGCAACAGTGACCTCTAGTGCTCCCTCTTGACTGAACTCCTGCAGCTTCCAGAGGAATTACACCTTTACCACAGAACTTCATTTGCCTGGGTGGACCAGTTCTGGTCTCTCTTGGATCTGGCTGTTTGTTTATTTACTACAATGCTTGTCAAAGGCTATCACCGCAGGATCCCTAAGATCTGGACTGGGTTGAACAACGCACACTTTATTGACTTAACAAGGTTCCCACACCTCCGATTTAAAAGGGAAAGGGAAAACAGTACAGCCCAGGAGTGAAGTTCTCTCCTTGGCAGAGTGGCAGATAAATTGTGACTTTAAATGAGTTCCTGAAAAGGGGAGCAGAAAATCCCAGTGGCCTTGTGGTCTGGGTGGGCTTGGGCTCGTGACAGTGAGTTCCCTGTGTTTTTCCTTCATGAGGGCTCTCAGGCAAAGTCAAAGGAGGGTATACAACAAAGAGAGCTACCAGCTTCTTGTCTCCCAAACCTAAACCTGGTAAATACAGCAGTGGCATCCCTTCCTGAACAGGCCTTGTAACCCGTTCCTGTAATGCAAAGCAGATAAGGCTTGTCTTTCAAATCTGAGAAAGAAGAAAAAGTTGTGTTTGCTGAGCTGTTTATCATGCACAGCCGAAGGGGAAATGCTTCCATTTGGAGAATTTAAGCTAAATATAAACTTTCAAAACTTTTCCTGTCTCCAATGGCAAGCTGATGAGAGCTGGCCAATGTATTTTGGGTGAAATTTAAATTAAGCCAAGAGACTGTAATGTACGTTCGTTGAATCAGTGAACTCAGCACCACGACAATCACAAATACATGAAGTTGAAAATTCAACCACTAGAGAACACTACTTAAGAGGGGTGGGGGAAAATCACCTTCACATTTCCCTTTAAGCCAGATGTAGGGCTGGGTGCCCATCTAGGACTGCTCTTCCCCGGGAGGGCCGGGGCTCTTCAGTGCTGAGCTGGTCCACCAGTTCTGCCTGCCTGTGAAGTCTGCAGTAGGTTTCAGTTATTAGCCTGCATCATTCTAGAGATGCAGCCAGCTCCTGCTAAATCGCAAACTTCAGGAATCTCAGCTACTGCAGCAGAATATCAAGCCTGCGGGTTGGTTTCCTGATAGCCAAAGAATCCCAACGAAACTGAATAACCTAAAGAAAGGTGCCTGGGCTAGTGCCTGATTCAGATGCTAATTTAATGTCTTACTAGAAGTTGACTATCCACAATGAATATTCAAGGAGAGTGAAATTCTGCTAGTTTAAAAAAAATGGTCCAGATAACGTTTTGCATATTTTGGCCAGACCAAGAGGAACCCAGTCCTGTTTGCACATTTTCCTGTGGTACTTCGCCTAGCCCCCCACAGCGATTCCAGTTGAAAGAATTAATCATTAAAAAAAAAAAAACAACAGAATTAAAGTTTTGCGCGTAGACCCCCCTCAAGTTTTAAATCATTTGCTGTGTACTTACAGGAATTCCCGGCTTCCACTCTGTTCCAGTTTTGAGTAGACAACAGAAGTAACATCTTGAGGACCGCTCCAGTGATAGATTCCATAGTCGTAATTTTTGAGCTCCCCCAAAAAATCTCGAGTGGCTCTCAGGACGCTGGAGACAGGTTCTCCTCAGTCCTTCACCCAGCACTGACTGAGTCTTCAGTATCTCTAGCTCTCTCTGGCTCTCTCCTCCCTCCCTCCTCTCACGCGCTGCTGCTCTCTCCTCTTTCCCTCCTCCCTCCTCTTTCCCTCCTCTCTCTCTCTCTCTCTCTCTCTCTCTCTCTCTCTCTCTCTCTCTCTCCTCACTCCCCCCCCAACGCTGGTTCCTCACTGAAAAGCAACCAGCATCTGCCCTAACAAGCTCACACACTGCTGCCGCCGAGGCCACGCCCACTCCTCACAGTGGTCCTAGAAATTGGCCTCAGCATCCTGCCTCCTCCGAAAAGCACAGCAGCAACTAGCAGCTTTCTGAGCTCCGCAGCCGCTGCAGGTGATGGAAGCTGGACTTGGAGGCGCTGCCCGCTGCTCCTGGCCTCCTCGGGGGCTCCTTTCCCTCCCCTCTATTCTCAATAAGCCTTAACCCATTTTGTGCCCTGCCAGCCTTGGGAGTGGGGGAAGCGGCCAGGCGGCAAAGCCTTCTGATTTTCCGCAGGTCTTGTATTTGGCAGTGCCAACCAACATACTGAGCTATTTCCTGATTGCCCGGGAGTGTATCCAGGTAAAATTGCATTATGTTTCAAAACAAAAGCATAGAATAAGACAGAAATAACAAAGCAAGTATTGGTGAATTGGAGCTAAAACTGTCCTCCGGGAAAACGCTTGCTGTTTTTCTCCGTTTCTGTAAAACTATCGCCTTGTGCTCTGGTGCCAAGGTTTTATTACAGAAATTCCTCACATGGGAACAGACATTCCTGCTTGGCAGATATTTAAAAATCATCTGATAATAGTCTGCGAGAAATTAACATTTCTTATTTTAGTTGTTGCTTCAGGAATACAAATCCACCAGTGCAGTGCTCTGGCTAGATTGAGTTTCGTGAATGCATCCTTCTGTGAGTAGGCAGCATTCCACAATCGTGTTCTTTAATAGTAATTCCCAGAGGGCATTTTCATTTCCACAAAACGGAAAATGATGGAATACAAAAGAACAGGGACCCCCCCCCCAACATACACATGATCAACTACTACAGAGAATACTCGTCCAGTGGCCATCCCATGGATACTATTGCTTGTGCATAGTATTAAATCACTTAAATGATGAATCTAAGACCCCATACAAAGCTGTGCCTCACACGGTATCAGAGAGGGTAAATCATCTATTTAAAGTAAATGTCAAGATGCCTTCTTGCTGATTACCTAGGCGTCCTAGAGACAGGAATTCAGGAACCTCTCAAGCAACATCTTGGTGTTTGAAACAGGGAGAAGCTCAAGCCTCTCTCATCAGCAGCCTTGCTGGGCAATGAAAAGGGGGTGGGGTGAGAGAACCATCCATCAACCAAGCATAATTGTTTAGCTCTTGACTTCAAACAAAGCCAAATGGGAAATGTTCTGCTTTTCCTATTTTACAGATGAAAAAAACCAAGAACGGAGAAGGGACTGATTTGCAGGGTCATTGAGTTAGGAAGCAGAGTGAAGAAACTGGACTTGGAATTTTTGACTCTGGTTCTACTGATCGCAGCCGAGGGCTTGTTGCCCTCATATCAGATCTTTACACACACACTCCTATAGATCAGGGCCTGAGTATTTGTATTTTCTGTGTTGCTAGACCTAAATTTCTGGCTTGGTTTTCAAGCCATAAAATGTCAAGAAAAATAACTATGTATTAACAATTTATATCAGTGATTATTTGGGGGATAGTTTAATTTACATGTTATCTGCCACTTATTATCTAATTAAATTATTAACGAGATCATTTGAGGAAAGTATCTTGCACTTACAGAAGGAAGGGATTAGACCTTCTAGACTTCTGTGAGACTGCGCTGTCCAGAGTACTACCCTGAGTAAAACAGAAAGATGGAGGGCTGAAGATGTAGCTCCAGTAGAGTATTAACCTAGAAGCCACAGGGTCCTGGTTTGACTGCCAGCACTATGTAAACGAGGTGTGGTGGTGCTTGCCTGTTATCCCAGCACTTGGGAGGTAGGGGTAGGAGGGATCAGGAGTTCAAGGTCATCCTCAGCAACAGAGCAAATCTGAATCAAGTCTGGGCTATGTGAGACCCTGTCTCAACAAGGAGGAAAAGAAAGAAAGAAGGAAGGAAAGGAAGGAAGGAAGGAAGGAAGGAAGGAAGGAAAGAAAGAAAGAAAGAAAGAAAGAAAGAAAGAAAGAAAGAAAGAAAAAAAAGATGGATTTAATAGTCTGATCTATGGACCAGTAAAACTGTTGCAGCAAAGTCTTGGGTTTTCCAGAAGGAAATGTTATCGCCCTATTAAACTTGTAACTGTTTACATAAAAACAAATGAGAAAATTTGAAGATTAGTATTGGATCAAAATTGAAACAACAATTATATATTTTATGATGATGGAAAATTTAAGACAATCTGGCCTGACAACACAGGTCCATATCCCAGGTGCTCCAATATGATGTGATCGTCTGAAGGTGGAAAAGAGTTGGGTGCCAAGACCTACTGACCTGTGCTTCACTTCTCTGGCCCCACCAGAATGGCTGGAGAAGAAAATTAATATGGTGGAACATTCATACCTAAGTCCCAGCCCTGGAGAGGTAGAGGCAGGAAGATCAAATTTTAAGCTCAACCTCATCTACATAGAAAATTTAACCTTCAATCTCAGAACTAGGAAAGGAAGTGAGTCCCAGCTTAGTCTCTTACTTCAGATTCAGACCTTGCCTTACAGGGTGGACAGGGTAGGAAAGAGACAGGCAAGTTTAATGCTAAAGCTTTTGCCTCAAAAATACACACACACACACACACACACACACACACACACACATATATATATATATTAAAAATGGAAAAGTAATCAATTCCATTTTGAAAAAATGCCCCTGGCAATGCTGAAGCATGCATGGGAGCCCGTATATGGCAGCTCTGTTGAACTTGTCCACATTGGGTTCCATGGTCTACGTTGATAAGGACGACTGACCAGGTCTCTTCCTAAAGAGGGCATCAGATCTCATTACAGATGGTTGTGAGCCACCATGTGGTTGCTGGGAATGGAACTCAGGACCTTTGGAAGAGCAGGCAGTGCTCTTAACTGCTGAGCCACCTCTCCAGCCCCAATTTCATTGTGAGGACGTGCATATAAATCAAACTTTAGTGTAAAAACAATGATAATATGATCACTAAGGTAAGATCTGACCAAGAATATGCAATTGTCAAATCCTGTATACGGTGGCTCTTCTGTCCTCTTCAGAGGTAGAAAATAAAAGCACAGGTGTGTACACAGGGGGAACTCATTTGAGTCTGACTGAGTTGTACACAGCTTTGCACAATTCGGGCATGGGGAGATGGCTCAGTAAGCAAAGTGCGTTCCGTATGAGTGTGAGAGCCTGAATCTGTCCGACCCTCAGTATGAACGTAAAAAGGTAGGCATGATGGTGTGTTCCTGTAATTCCAGCACTGAGAAGGTGGAGGCAGATGGATCCCCAGGGTTCCCTGGCTAGTCAGCCTAACCTAATTCATGAGCTCTTGGTCCCAAGGAGAGACTCTGCCTTAAAAATTACCACAAGGTAGTCCTGAGAGCAAGACCTGAAGTTTTACTTTTAGCCCCACAAGGATGCATGTGCACATACACATGCACACACACACACACACACACACACACACAGAGAGAGAGAGAGAGAGAGAGAGAGAGAGAGAGAGAGAGAGAGAGAGAGAGAGAGAATATTAAGCTATTGAATTTTTCTTATATCTTTATTTATTTGCTTGGGTTTTTTTTTTGGTTTGTTGTTTGTTTGTTTGAGACAGGGTAGCTGCCCAGCCTATAAAGCTGGACACCTTACTAGGCCCAGCTCTGAAAGCCTGGAGAGTTGTTTGTATTGAATCCACATAGAAAAACTGCAACAGCTGGAATCTGATGGCCAGTGAATAAAAGAAGCAACACTCACTCAAAAAGAACTGGATCCTGCTGACATGCATCCACCTTCTTCCTCTACATCTATCTTGTCACCCAGGGAACCAACCCACTAGATACCGCCAGCCACACTCAGGGCAATTCTTTCTCTCCCAGCCATCAGCCCACATGTGAATCCTCTTTGGAAGTAACTCCAGATACAAACAGAGATGCATTTTATGGGTCCTCTACATCTCTTACTCTAGTCAAACTGAAAACCATAATCAACCATCACAATCATTCAATTATGTTAAATATCACATACATTCACATTATTGTCTAATAGATCTGTCTAGAATGTTTTCATCTTGCAAAACCAAAACTATGTACTCATCAAACACCATTCCCTTTGTTGGGGTGAGCTGCTTGCTCATCTCAGCTGCCCAGAACCAAAATAATCACACAAAAACTGTATGAATTAAATCACTGCCCAGCCCATTAGCTCTAGCTTCTTATTGGCTAACTCTTATATTAATTTAACCCATTTCTATTCATCTGTGTATCACCATGTGGCTGTGGCTTACTGGCTAAAGTTCCAACCAGTGTCTGTCTCTGGCAGCTCCATGGCATCTCTCTCTCTCTGACTCTGCCTTCTTCCTCCCAGCATTCTGTTTAGTTTTCTCCACCTAGCTCTGTTCCCCTACAGCTCTGCTATAGGCCCAGAGCATTTCCTTTATTAACCAATGAAATCAACACATAAACAGAAGGCCCTCCTACACCATCCCTTCACTCACCAGGCCTTAGAGACCATATTTCTACTCTATTTTGGGTCATCCACTCACTAGCTCATAGGAATCCCATTTCTATTCTGAGTTATTTAGATATTTAATATATGTGGACCCACATAGTATGTGCCCTTTTTATGACAAGACTATTTTACCTAGCATAGTGTCTCAAAGTTCATCGGATTGTAGCAGGTGACAATTGTCCTTCTTCTTAAGATTACATGATATTTCACTGTGCGTACAAGTCACATTTTCTTTCTTCCCTCATGGTCAATGGGCATTCTGCACATCTAGGACTTGGTTATTGTGACTAATGCTGATATAAGTGACATGAACAAGTGTGTCTTTTGAGATATATACCTGAAAGTGGAATTTATGGATCATACATAAAGTCTACTTTCAATTTGTGTGTGTGCTTGTGTGTGCAAGTGTATGGGCACTGGCCTATCGGGAGGGCTGATGTGGTGGTCGGGTGTCTTTTAACCGCTCTCCATCTTATTTTATTGAGGCAGGGCCCTTGCTAAACCTGGAGCTCACTATTTGCTTTAATTCCTCTTTCGTACACTACATCCAGACCACAGTTTCCCCTATCTCTACTCCTCACAATCCCAACCTCTCCTCTCCCCTAATCCACTCCTCCTCTGTTTCCCTTCAGAAAAGAGCAGGTCTCCCAAGGATATCAAACAAACATGGCACAAAAGATACAATAAGAATAGGCACAAACTCTCATATCAGGACTGGTTAAGGTGACCCAGCAGGAGGAAAAGAGTCCCAAGAGCAGGCAAAATAGTCATAGACCCCCCCTCCCACTGTTGAAGTCCTACGAAAACACCAAGCTGACAACCATAACATTCACAAAGGACCTAGCGCACCCCCACAAAGGCTCTGTGCTGGCAGCCTCCGTCTCTGTGAGCCCCTATGAGCCCTGCCTAATTGATTCTGTGGGTCATGCTCTCCTGGTGGCACTCACTAATTTGAAGGAACTATCTTCCAAACTCTAAGATTTCCTTGTCTGCACCTTCCCTGTCCTAAGATTACAGGCTTGCTCCACTATATCTGGCTCTTTCCGTCAGTAATATTGATCCAAACTTGGGTCCTCAGCTTGGGCAGCAGGCACTTTATCAACCAAGCCATCTGTCCAGCCTCTCTGTTTGCTTAAGGAACTTCTACATTGCTGATAAGTATTCTGGTCTCCTCGTGTATACTGGCGTGTGTATATGATTAGGGTTTTTTTTTCCTCTTTATTCAAGTTACTGTCCTTGTCTGTAACTTTTTAAGTCTTATTAGACTGTGTTGAAGTCTCACCAATACACCAAGCTAACAATAACATTCACAGAAGTCCTACCACACTCCCTTCTCCTCCTTAGATAATACGAGTTGGGTCCTTTAAATGGATTTGTGTACACGTCTCCCCTCAGCTTTAGGACACTCGGGGCCCTTATCCCATCAGCCTCACGGTGCCTCCCTTTCTCCCTTTTCATTCTGAAGCCCCCATGGTCTGCACTGCCTTTACTTTTCTCCATCCTTTGGTTTTCTTTTGCAGCCTTCTGCCATGAGTATTTTGAGTGCCCTGCCTTCGTTCACTCATTCCATCCTGCCCTGTCAGTTCTGAAGTTAAGGTGCTGAGTTCTTGCAGCAAATGGTTGAACCCAGTGTCCATGTTCTTCAGCCCCTGGACTCCCTACTGGCCTCTTCTCTGTGATTTCTGCCCCTTTGCCCATATCATCAGTTAGGTCTCCCATTGTTTTCCTGGTTTGTTTTTGGGATTTGTTGTTGTTGTGTGTTTTGGGTTTGTTTTTTTTTTTTCGTGACTCCTTAATTCACCAAGCATCATTGTGAAAGTTATTTAGGATTATTTGTGTAGCAATTCTTATATTTTCACTTATAGAAGGTTGGTTTCTGGAGATTTGCTGTGCGATTTTGATTGGAGTGTGCTTCCATGTCTCTTTGTAAGCCTTGTTGTCCTCTGTTGGAAAGTAGGTGTTTAAAAGTCAGCCATGTCTCCAGTCGTGTGATTTTGTTTTATACAAAAAGGCTTCACGAGCCAGTCATCTGAGCTACAGAGTGGAAATCTCTCAAGCCTTTTATGAGACTGCCTCCTTTGGGGGCTCCTGTGTGTCATCTCATTAGAGAGGTTTGCCAGCTCCTGCTAGTCCGATCCCCCTGTAGACAAGCTGCGGTGCCGACGTTCTGTGATGTTATGGTAAGTGGATCGCTTTCCTTCTCATCAGCCCTAGCCTAGTTCCTGGTTCTTCTCGGTGTTTAAATTCAGGAAAGACACAAACCTCCCCAGGGAGAAATCGGCAGTTAAAGATTTTCTTCTGAACACACCGCACCATGCTCAGAGAAGAGCTCTGGTGAGTGAAACGCCAGGATTCTTCTAGCACACTCCCCATTCAGTTGGCTTCGCGCTTTCCCGGGATGCGAGAACCTCTTACCTGGTGTTCAGATTTCCCATCAGGCGAGTTGGGGATGTATGATGATTAGGCTGCTATCTCCGAGGCAGGGGGTCAGGGGCTTTCTAGTTTACAATCTTGCTAATGTTGTTCCTCAAAACCAACATATTTTATTAACTAAAATATAGTACAAACAATAATTTTTGGCCAAAAGCCCTCTCTCAAATATATTTCTAATGCTTACAATCATTGTTTCCTGGCTATAACCACTAAGCATACAAAAATGGACATGGGACTAAAGAACTAATTCAGGTATTAAGAGTGAGCCCTGCTCTTGCAGAGGACCAGAGTTTACTTCTCAGAACCTATGTGGAGCCACTCACAATTGCCACTAACTCCAGCTCCAGGGTCTTTGACGCCCTCTCCTGGCCGTCTTGGGTAACTTCACTCGTATGTACATATCTCACACTTAAACATACATACACCTGATTAAAAAAATCAAATAAATCTTCTTTAAAATAGGCATTGTTAGCCAGGTAGTGGTGGTGCACGCCTTTAAACCCAACACTTGCTAGGCAGAGACAGGTGGATCTCTGTGAGTTCAAGGCCAGCCTGGTCTACAGAGCATCCAGGGTAGGTTCCAAAGTTACAGAAAAACCCTGTCTCAAACCAAAAAAAAAAAAAAAAAAGGCATTGTTTCTTATAGTGATATTTTGTTTTTGTTTTAATAAATAAAGTTGCCTGAAAATCAGAGGGCAAAACTAAGCCACTAGAGGCCAGGCTGTGGTGGTACACACCTTTAATCCAAAAGTTTGGGTGACAGAAACAGACGCACCTCTGTGAGTTCAAGGCCACTCTGGGCTACACAAGATCAAAACAAAAAGAGATCCAGGTGGTGGTGCCTCACACCTTTAATCCCAGCAGTAGTAAAACACAAGCCTTTAATCCCAGCACTAGGGGGGAATATAATATGGGTGGAGACAGAGGCTCAGGGCTCCCTCTGCAGTTGCCCAGCCTTGGTAGAAGTAAGACTTCTCTGGTGGCTTGGCTGTTTTGCTTTTCTGATCTTCAGCCTGAACTCCAATATCTGACTCTGGCATCTTATTATTCATGCTACAGTTACTACTGTTGTGATTAATTCATCTTTTGTAGGATCAATCTTTTATAAAAGTATTTACTTTTGTTATTTTTTATTGATTCCAGTCCCATCCATCTCCCCATCCCTTCATATCCACCCTCTGTCCCTTGCAACCTCCCCCACAAAACAAAACAAAATTCAAAAGAAAAACAACTATACTAACTAGCATACAAAAAAAAAAAAACAAATGTCTTGGTATGGAAAATGGAAACTGCAGTGTGGCACAGTGACTCACACAATCTGTCCTTTATTCCACACGTCTTTACTTGTACGTGTTCATGCAATGAATCACTGGTCTGTTTCTAGGCCTCTGGCCACTGCTACACCCCAATACTAGGCCCTCACCGGGACACCTCATGGTTATCCTGTGGTCCCTCTCCTTTCTTTCTGCTGCAGTGGGTGAGCTAGCTGGGGCAGTGCTAGAGATTTCACCCCCATGGTGTAGCTGAGGGAAGTGGGCAGGCTGACCAGCCCAGCTACCACCCGGTCCAGAACTTGGGCTATGAGTTGGCCCGCCCCAACATTCACCTCATCTATAAACTGTTAGAGCGTGTGAAGGGGCCAACCCTGCAGATCCAACGCTGTAAGATCTCCATAATACAAAGCAACAACAGAACCTTCTGTCATATTTTTAAGCAAGGAGCTTGTTCTGTAACCTACAAGCATTTTTCCTAGCAGTTTTATATTGTTGTGAGTATTACTATTCTTCTCTTGTAGCTGTTGCTAAAGGCAGTGGATACTGTGATGCTGAAGAACATAGTGAGTTTTGCAGCTTTACAAATACTTTTTTTGTTTGTTTGTTTTTTGTTTTTGAAAGAGGGTTTCTCTGTGTACCTCTGGCGGTCCTGGAGCTCACTGTGTAGACTAGGCTGGCCTAGATCTCGCAGAGATCCATTTGCCTCTGCCTGCCTGAGTTCTGGCGTTAAAGGCTCACACCATAGCTCAGTGGTAGAGCATTTGACTGAAGCTTTACAAATGCTTAAGCTTTAGCAGAGAGACTTTTCTATTCACATCTCACCTGACACAACCTCCTATAACAAAGGTTTAATTACCAGTTAAGATAGAAATTATCAGAAACACCTGATACTCTCTTAAGAAATACAGCAGTAACAGAAAGACATGTAGTAATGGAAGACATGTCAGTGGTTAAGAGCACCTCCCACACTGCCAGAGGACCAAGATTTGGTTCTCAGTACCCACAGCAGGCAGCTTACACCCACCTATAACACCAGCTCAGGGACCCAACCCCTCTGACCTTCAAGTCACCAACACTCAGGTGCCCATACCCTGAAATATACACTTGCACATAATTAGGACAGGAAAAAATAAATCTTTAAAAATGCCATACGTTAGTCAGTAAATGTTGTCTTTAATAATATTCAAAAGTATTTCAGTTTTAAAGAATTCCTTAACCCAAAAATGGTTTATATTTACTGAAAAATTTCAAGGACAGTGGGCCCTCCTTTCATATGTATGCTGGTTTATCATTAATGTCTTCCACCATTTCGGTATATTTGTTACTACAGCTAATGACCTGGTGCTGATATACGTTAACTAAAGCCTAATCGGGTGTCCTTCATTTTTGCTGGAGATATTTTCTCTGTTCTAGAAACCCATTCCGATTCCCATATCATATTTAATGTTCATGTCTTCTTAGGATCCTCCATCTAGGACAATTCCTCAAAGTCCTTATTTTGGATCATTGTGACAATTAATGTGTACGCTCAGCTGCTCAGCACACTTTTCTGATGCAGTCTTTGTCTTGTGGAGGAAGAGCACAGAAGCAGGTGTCGAGCTATCACACCCTGTCAAGGATGCTCACTGACGTGGTGACTTAATGGTGATGATGCTGACCTTGAGATGTTTATGGGGACAGTGTTTCCCAGTTTCTTCAATTATAAAGTTGTACCCTTTCTCTCTCTCTATCTTTCTTAGTCCTTCTTTGGCAAGAAGTTACTGTATGGAGTCCAGACTTGAAGAATGAGGAAGTATGTGTCTCCTACTTGAGGACAGAGAGTGTATAAATCATGTGGGAGTCCCCTTCATGGCTGATCTATGGGTTCTTGTGCATTTATATATCTATTTATTTATGTATTTGGCAATGTGGACTGATGGACACTTACTGCGCCCATTGGCTTGTGATTTAGTAGTGAGTTATTTTGTATATAATTTGGTATTTTTTTATTTTCTGATATCATTTTTCTCTTCATGAGTTGTCTTCCCCAAACACCTAAAGCTTTACCCTTTGATTAATAGAAAACATTGTATAACTGTCACATCATTGGTGGCTGTATGCTCTTATACATATAAATCTTGAGCTGCATTTGGGGGGCTGTAGTTATTACACGGAAATAGCATGATACATTCAAGCCTTGCTTTTATGATTTTGTTATAGAAGTCTAGAGTGATCTTTCATATAACGCTAATTACTACCTGCCCCTGAGGATAGCGATTCCTGAGTGGTCTGGACAATGCTCTGGGTATTTATGTGTCTATCCTAACTGTCTAATAAAAATAGCACTGTTCCCAGTCCTGTGGCCAACATCTATACTCGCTTTTTATAAGTGTTTTTAGCCAATGTTTCTTTACATACCTGTACTGGTTCATACTCTACTGAATATCAAAAGAATCTTCCATAAGTGTCCAAGGGTCTCTCTGTGTGACCATCTCTACTCTCTCTCTCTCTCTCTCTCTCTCTCTCTCTCTCTCTCTCTCTCTCTCTCTCTTCTCTCTCTCTGTCTCTCTGTCTCTCCTCAGCTGCAATTGCTTATCTCTTTCTAAACAAATAGAACCATTTCCTCAATTGAAAGAATGCACAAAACTTAGTCTGTGTTTCTTCTCCTGTACCAAGGCTGGCAGCAGTGTACAGGTAGTGAGCTATAGAAATCATAATGACCATCTCTTTCTCATCTTTTAGAGATCATTGACTTCTATGTAGGATCTTAAAGCCCATTATTTAAGGTACCATTTTCCTATTTATTTTATTTATTTCAGTTAAGAGTCCAAATCTGATACTTGTCCTTCTATAGATGATAGAAGTATAAAAATTAATGATGTCACCTTCTTCTATTATCTGCACAATGAACAAGGCATAGCATGAAAAATCTTCTTTCTAGATTATGTCCTGCAAAAAGATTTCCTCCACTATGAGATCTAAATTGGGAAGAGGTGTTTCTTTAAAGTAAGTATTTGGATATGCTGCAGATAGTCTTGTCTCCAACATAATGTCATAAGGAATTATAGCACCAGTATTCATAGATAAGTAGGTTTCCTTATATGATCATACTTGATTAAGATGTTTTCATTGACACAGAACAATAAGTCTGACTCAAGTTCAAGGCTAATTTCACACCTAAGAGCAGCAAATGCACAACATTAAGGTGCTATTTCTAGAATAAGAAAATAAATCTAAGGTTAATCAAATTGTTTTAAATCTATTTAGCATAGGACAGAGCATATAGCTCCTTAAACATGCCTGAAACTCAAGTATACTGAGTCAAAGAAATCATTTAGATCCTCCTCATCTGAACATTATGGATTTGGTCATTTTGCAAGGCACTGATTGTGGTGTATAGCAGGGGAAATATTATCTGATTCAAAAGGGCTTGATGGAAGAAGAAAACCAACAGAAAAGATAGTGTGTGGGGCCTGAGGGGTGATTCAGGGGTTACAAGTACACACTGCTCTTGAGAGGACCTGAGTTTGGTGCCAGCACCCATGTAGGAGGGTTCACAACTACCTGTAACTCCAGCTTCAGGAAACCCATTGCCCTCTTCTGGCCTTTATGGGCACCTAAATGCACATGGCATACACAATCATACACACACACACACACACACAACTAAGAAAACAAATCTTTTAAAAAATAGAGTATAACTGGGGAAATGGACTATGAAGAAAGGGATAGTTATGGATAGGGGATGTTTTTACCTCCTGTTTTGTCTCAGTGAAATCTCAGAATACAGCCTTGAGTTTCACTTCTCTGATAGAAAAAGCTTATCCCAGTAGGAATGCATAGCGCTGAAAATATCATGCTTAGATTTGTGATGTCTTTATAGTGAACTGATTTAAGCGGAAGGGAACACAGCTACTTTTCAAAACAAAGAATTCAGTAGATAAGGACTTTGAAAAAAATGTATCTACAAGCATTTATGCTTTAGAGCTTGAGCCTGCCTCATGGAAAGTTTTCATTTCTTAGAATAATGATGCAGAAACAGTTTTGGCCTCAGGCAGGTCCAGGGAAATCAAATCCACCCACCACCTCGATCTTTAGATCCACAGCACAGTGAGTTTCATGCCCAGCAGCCCGATGTGCCATAAGGGAGCAATTCTCCAAGTCCCAGGTAGAAAGCTGTTCGAGAAGAGGGAGGGTGGCTGGGGTTAATCTCCTACAAGTAAAAGTGGTCATTCCTTCCACAAGAGTAGCGATGGAGCCATCTTCATAGAAGTGGGGAAGGGAGAAACAGTCAACCCGTCTGCTTGCTTTTCTTAGAGACCAACTTACGTTCTGTGTGTTATCAGGAAAGTCAGTCTTATAAGGTAGCTGTATGCATGACATCACTTTATTTCTGCCTACTGTTCAATACAGTAACTAGTAGCCACTTGCAGAGAAAGCTGCTCAACCAGACTAGACCCATCTCAGTTCAATACTGCCTGTATCTTGTAACTACCGTGTTGGACAAACTAGATAGAACATTTACATCGAAAGAAAGTACTGGGGCTCATAAGTCAGTAGTAGAGCACTTGCCTGGTATTTTTGAGGCCCTAGGTTTAATCCCCAGTATTCATACTGTCCTTCTAGATTGCTTGTAGATATGATATGAGGATAATTGTCTAACCCAGTTAATAAAACATAGAGAAAGTCTGATAAATGGGTCCACTCATTGATTACAAAAAGAAAACAAGAAGTTTTAAAGTTTTTCAAATATGCGAATGATTATCATTATAAATATATTTGGTACCTCCATGTGCTTGGAACAAGCAAGAAGTTTAGCATACTCAGTCTTAAATATCAAAACACACACTATAGATATTATATCTGCTAGAAAAGTAGATCTGACCTTTCTGGGTTTTTATATTATGCCTGTTATAGTTTTAGATACTGTTATTCCAGATTAATTTTTTAATTAAAATAGTTTCATTATTGAAGTCCTTCATATTTGTGCTATTTGCTAGAGAAAATATCAGCATAATGATAAGGATTTTTTTGCAATTCAAAAGCCTTGCAGAAATGATCTACCAAAAGACCAGGTTAAATTAAGAAAAAACTAAATTCCCGAAATGAGACACTCCATTTAGATACTGCCTTAATAATGCAACGATTACATGATATTTAAACTGCTTGTCAACATGACAGGATTTAAATCACCTTATGGACAAACTTCAAGGCATATTTGTGAGAGCGTCTCCACAGAGATTTAGCTGCCATGGACATACCATTCCATAGGCTGTGGTCCACACTGAACAAAACAGAGAAATGAATGGACTACCAGCTTTCATGTATCCTTGACTCCTGACTGGACAGCATGTGACCAATTACGTCATGGTTTTGCCACTGTGGTTCCCCTGGCATGACAGATTACACCTTCAAACCTTGAGCCAAAAGAAACCATTTCTTCTCTAATGCTTCTGTCGATATTTTGGCGTGCGCATGAACGCACACACACAAACAAACACACAAAATGCTACCAGGAGTGGGGTTATATCTGTGACCAAACTAGCCACGTGATTCATAGGCTTTTGGAGTTCATGTGTGGGAACAATGTGTTAGAATTTGAAACTGAAGTCTAAAGGAGCCCTAAAATGTTGTATGTAGAGCTTAAGAGGTTGGTCTCCTGGGAGTCTGGATGACAAGGATGCCGACTTGGAGGCAGACAGTGTTGGTACCCTTCAAAAGGTTTCAGAAGTGAGCAAAGATTCTATTGGAAACCGGGCTACAGTTTATTCACGCCAAAGTCTTACAAAGAGTCTGGCTGCATTCTGCCTACACGCGGGCAACTTGGGTAAAGCAGAGATCAAAAGTAGTGATTTCTTTGGTAGGGGTAATCAAGAAACAGGACAGAACTCGGGCTAGAGCAGAACTGCCACTCTCTACCCAGGCGTATGATGAGAAAGCAGAAAGTGGAGCAGAAAGATGCGCTGTGACAAGAGAAAAGGTCCCTGGAGGACAAAAGCCTACCTTCCCATCCAAGGTTCTATCTAAGCTGTGAAAAACGCAAATTCACTTGATAGGGAGAAAACCGAACTGCAAACAATGCCAAAGAGGTTTTCTGCTCAGAAACAACTGCCTAGGAAAGGGTTTTCTCAAGTTCAGCTGAAGGCGCACGGAAGTGTTGCAGAAGGGGACTATCGTACGTCTCAAGATGGCAGCGGATCTCAGTGGAGTCATCCACTTATTGCTGGCTTGGCAGGTGTGCGAAATTCAAGAGTCCGGGAGGTCAGGAGGCTTGCTTCGAGATCCCATAAAGTCGAGGACAGCAGGCAATACGTAGCAGGGTTTGAAGGCCTGCAATGGGAGGCCTGAAAGACCATTGCATGAAGTCGTGAAGGTGAAACTTATTTCACAGTAGAAACACTTAGATCCTGACTAGATGTCAGGACCAAGGGGCATCCATTAAGGAAATGGGCAGACATACAGTCCACAAAGTCTTAAAGAGAGACTACAGGACAGCAGGGCTGGGTTGGGGGAGTCAGGCAAGGCTTTATAAAAGATTACACAGAGATTGAAAATGCTCTCTGTGAGTTCAAGGTCAGCCTGGTCTAAAGAGTGAATTCCAGGACAGTCAGAACTGTTATATAGGGAAACCCTGCCTAGAAAAACCAAAACAAATAAGTATTTTTTAAAAAACAAGAAAAGAAACTGCAGGAAATCATCCTTAATTGGAGAAGGCAAGAATTAGGAATGTTAGCAAGAGGCTGTTGAAAGATCGATGACATGAGTGACCCTCGCAGGTCCCACTGTGGGTGGGAGAGGCCGCAGCAGGTAGGAGACAGAGAGATACAGCATGAAGAGAGAGCTTTCTTTAGTGGGTACGGGAAGAGAAAGGAGGGTAGGGAGTATGGGGGGAGAGAGAAAGAGAGACCGAGACAGAGAGAGGGGGAAAAGAAGAAGGGGGAAGGGAGAGTCAAAGACTGCTTCTTCAGAGGAAGAATGGACAGAGAGAGAGAGAAGAGAAGAGAGAAGGCTGGAGATCAGCTTGCCTTGGCAGGAAGGGGGAGACTGGGAGTGAGCAGAGCATGTTTCTTAAAGGGACAGGGTACCCGGATGACAGGGTAGGCCAGGATGATTCTAACACCTATACCACCGAGTTCCTTGTGAACCACACTTGGAGATGGGCATCGGATGTAGGTGCTTCAGAACATGGCCTCCCCGGGTCCTTCTGTTATTGAAACCTCCACTACTTGAGGTATCACCATCACCACCCCATTGCCCTACCAGAGAGCCCAAGAAAGCAACAACAACTCCTCCCTTCTCTCTACCTCCCAATTAGCTGAACCCATTAGGAATGGAGATTACAGGTGTGGAAAATGTGAATTCCTGGAGTCAGAAGTAGAACAACAACAACAAAATGAGATGCAGCAAAGTGATACAAAGCAAACAACCTGGTGCTCAGAACAGTGAGCAAGATAAGGCCTGCCTTCTCTGGGTCTCTAGTCAATGTGGACTTACATGCTAGCAAGTGCTACTACAAGTAGGTTCTTGGCAAGGTGAAAAGGTTAGAATTTGAGACTAAGTTTAGGAAAGAAATACAATAAATTTTAAAAACCAGAGGTAAAATATATACTGGAATCTAGGTGTTAGGTATGTAAAAAGTCAGTATTTGCTCAGGAAAAGAGGTATGCAGGGAAAGGAAGTGACTTTTCATTTGTGTTTGTTTTCCGGGACTGGGATTGCAGCTAGGGCCTTTTGCATCCAAGCCAATGGCTCACCTGCTGTGCTGAATCCCCAGTTCTATTTTGTTGTTTTGTTTACAAGCGATTCTAAAATGCAAATTTTAAAGACAGTTGGATTGGATAACTTCCAGAGGTCTTACAAGTCGTTGACAGGAGGAAGAAAACTTTGGCAAGGAGTTGAAGTCAGATTTAATTTGAGTTTCTTCAAAAGTGGCATTTCTTTTGCAACATATCAACCAAACCTTTGAAAAGATTCCCCTCTTTAAGGCTAGCTAAGAACTTCCTAAATTCCCCCACATTACCACAACAATTTTGTCTCTTTAGACTTGAAGTGGTCACTAATTTACTCCCCCTCTCTCCTCTTTTAAAAAGGTTTACCTGCAGCATAGGGTAGATCGGCTCCGTGGGTAGCCGTGGTTACCACAGAGGCTGCACTTTGAAGAAGCATAATAAATTTGCGGTAGTGCTGTCTCCCCTGTGAGGAATACGCCTGGATAGTTGGCATTCACATTCTCTTTCTCAAATTGCTTCTAAAAGCATTATTCTGTCCAGAATGACAGAAATCCCTGAGCTTGCTGGATCAGGCCGGGAAACCGCCACGGGATTCTGATACCAAGAGGGGTGACCTTGAGTGCAGGATTGGCTATGAGCACAGAAACCTTGGGGACTTTATCTGTAAAGTGAAAAGATACGGGTAGATGATTTGAACGGCCCCTTTCAGCTTGGATAAGGTAAAATGTTATGAAAAAGCTTTCTAAGATGTTTGAGTCAAAAAAACATATGTGGGAGAATGCATTATGGAATTTGCTCTCAATGTCTTCTATTAAAATGTCAGGATACTCTCTGTACTTTGGGATATATCTACTTGATTTCAGGATACTCTGTACTTTGGGATATCTACTTGCTGGGTTACTTTCTAAAGGAAGCTATGAAATATGAGGTGACATATATATTACACTATACATTCAACTTACAGGTCTTAGAGAAATATCCTGATAAAGAAGAAGCAGCAAATAATCCACCCAAGTGAACACGTCTCTTCTATCCTTTGCGGTCCATCAGAAAATAGAGAATCCTGGATTAGATCCTGCGGGTTGACTTCAGACTGTTCTGTATTTACATGACACACTAGACATATTTGTCAATGCTTTTGACTTTTTGTTTCTTTTTCTAATCAGATACTTAGAACAGGATTAGTCAAAATCTCCAGTTTACAACCCTCTATCATCACAAATTGTCATATCCCTTTGCCATTCTTTTGTGTAGGCTCCTTCTTCATTAAAAATAGTGATAATTACTCAGCTTTTCTTTCTTGAGCTTATTGTTGAAGTTAGAAATCAGCCCATAACTTATCTGGGGCTGGAGCGATGGGTGCAGCAGTTAAGATCACTTGCTCTTCTTGCAGAGGACTGAAGTTCAGTCCCCAGCACCCACGTGGTGGCTCACAACGGCTTGACCATAACTGCAGCTCCAGGATAACCAAGGCATCCTTCTGGCCTCCACAGGCGCACCAACATACATGTACACGCATGTACATACACACACACATGAACGTAAATAAAAGCAACAAATCTTTTAATGCAAACGCAAACTGTACTTCATCTAGATGGGTTTTTGTTGTTGTTACCCACACAACAGGGCATTATCAAGGATAGCCTATGTTGTCCTGTTACTCTTGAGAACGTACCCCATTCATTCGTCTTCATTGTCATTTGTTGTGGGACTCTACTACAACTTGTTTCAACTTAATTCAATTGCCTCTGGGTTGCTTTTCTTATAAATATTATAAATATTGCAATTGTCTTCCTTATGTCTCTTGATGCAAGGTGTAAATTTGTAACTAGCCATATAACCAGGGTTGGATTGCAGGGTGTGTAAGCGTCCTGGTTTGTAAGCTAACATGAAAATAGTCTTCAACAAGATTATGGCAATTTAAAATGCTGCCAGTAATGAATAGAGACGTGCTCATCCATAGCCTCTCCAACACTATGTGACTTCCTCTTCTGCTGGCAGCCTACACGCAATCCTGTAGGTTTTCCTGCTTGTTTTCTGAGAGCAATAATATTAAGCTTTATTTTTTTACATTATTTCTTTATTCACTCACATGTTTTTTGGGGGGGAAATGTAAGTTCATATTTTTGTCATAATCTTAGAGACACCACCCCTGGACTGTCTATGCTACCCCACTCATTCGCCTTATAAAGTAGAACACTATTAATTATCAGAGTTCTTAATGTCATAGTCTCTAGCACAAGTTCCACCATTGGCTTACCCAGACCTAAGACCCTTGAAATTCTGTTTTGTCTTTTTAGAAAGTTTCAGGAACTAGGGTATAGGGTTAAATGTCTCGTTACGACATTTCATGCGTGAAAATCAGTCCACTTAGCTCATCTTTGTCCTCTCTTAAGCCCTTCCCTTCCCACATAAATAGTCTTCAGCTTTCAGGTCTACCTGAGCTTTAGAATCTCCCTGTCTAGTTTCATGGGAAAATGTCTGGATTTTATTGCAGCAGCAGCAAGCCTACAGTTAACCACCAAGTGGGTATTTGCACTGTGCCCATAAATTAAATCCCCACTTGTTAAGGTTTTTTTTTAATGCATCCTAGCAAAGTTTTTAGGCAACCATGCATAAGCTTGCAAAAATTTTAACACACTTATATATCTATTCTGAATTTACTTGAAAATGGTATATTTCAAATATACAAATATACTTCCTCATAAGCATATCTTCTAATTGTTTGCCGGGGTGTGTAGAAAAACTATTTTCACTTGTCTATTGATCCTGTCTCCAGTTTAATGAAATTGGGCTCCTTTTATGAACCATTATTTATCCATCTATTACCTGCCTGTTGCATACAGTTGCTATGGCGATGAAATGAGAATTACTGCCAGCGCAAAGCATCTTCCAGACATGTACTACATATCACTTATCATTCACTTTCCTGTTGCTCTGATAAGGAACTGTGACCAAAAGCAGCATATGGAAGAAAGAGCTTGTTTTGGCTTACAGTTCCAGAGGGATAAGTGTCTATCATGGCAGGGAAGCATGACAGCAAGCAGCACGCACGGAGGCAGGGGCAGGAAGCTGAGAGATGTACCCTGAAAGTGAAGCAGAAGGAGGGGACTGGAACTGTCCCAGTTCACCCCCAGGGACATTCTTCCTCCTGCCAGGATGCACCATCTCTCCAAATAGTGCTACTGACTGGAAAACATGCCCTCAAATACCTGAGCCTGTGGGGGACATTTCTCACTGACATCGCGACAGTTCCCTTTGTGAGGAAGACAGGAAAATAAACAAGAGAGAAGCACAGAAGAAGGTCACGGATAATGAGTCCTAGTGCTACTTTGGTTTATCAACGCTTTGTTTTTTTTTTTTATTTTGACACATAGTTATTGTACTCTATTAGGTGGTTGTACGATATTTATTTTAAAACCAGAGAAAATAGAGGGCCTCATTAAGAACCATGATTGCAATTTAACAATTTAATAATTGTTAAATATGTGATAAAAAGAAAATACATACTTTTTATGTTTATTTATTTTCATTGAAAATTTGATGCTTATTATTTTATGCCTTTAATTCACTTTATTATATATAATAAAATAAAATTTTTGATAAAATTGGAGACATAAGATTTCACATATTCCTCTCTTTCCTCCTTTCTTCTCTCCTCTTTATTTTTCCTCTTGTTCTTCCTGTATTTCCCACCTCTCATTTCTTCCCTTCCTACTCTCTTATCCCTAACAAATTTAAAATATGTTGAGTCTTGAATTATACTTTTAGTGACACCATTCAGATGGTTTTAGAGACTGCATCAGAGTACCAACTGTACAATACTGTTACTGCTTGACTGTGATAGGTCTTTGACCGGCTCCTGTGTGTGAGCCCTTGATCCTCAGCGGGTGGCACTGTTTTGGAAGCTGTGGAACTTAGAGAAGATGTAGTCTACTGCAGGACGTGGGTAACTGGAAAGTGGGGACAGACCTTGAGAGTTAGAACCTGGTCCACTTCCTGTCAGCCTCTCTCCTTGAGAGTGGAAGAGATGAGCCCAGCCACACCTGAGTCTTGTTCTCACTGCTCCTGTCTTGCTCCTGTTTTGGCTCTTTGCCTCCTTTGGTGGACTGCCTCCCCTTTCTCTGTGTGAAAATAAGCATCTCTTTTAAGTTGCTCTGAAAGATATTTTGACAGGGTCACAAGAAAAGTAACTAAGTTATCTTTGTCCTGGGAGTCAAGACCACAGATCATGATGATGTCACCTCCTCACATGTGTACATATCACAAGTTCAAAGTCTTACCATCCGTTTTTAATAGAGACATGACACACCCTAACGTTAATAACATTTTGCATTTTAAATGTTCATGCTATTGTGAGCCAAGGTTTTGAAATATTAACCATGACCTGCTGTTTTAAAGGCACACCTTTAGGAAGACTTTTTAAAATATAAATGGATAATACTCTCTGAGCTGGGGAAGAACGCCTTATAATAAAGCATATGCGCACCCTCTCATAAGGACAACTTGACTTCAATAACGTGGAATGAGGCTTTCAATTTAAAATTGTGGACACACATTCCTGAAAGGTAAATATCTGCCCCAGACAACCTAGAGATTTTGCAGATTTCATCTTTTACATGGTTATAGTCAAATGATCCAATTTAAAGGTTAAACAATGAGCAACCCGACTTTCTAAATTCACTTTCAAGGATTGACTCTTTTCTATCATCAAAACTTTCTAATCTTTGTCCTCAAATAAGAGCGATTTTTTTTCTGGAGGAAAATAAACACAATTCTTAGTAAATAAAACTCCACGCCAAAGTAAAACATTTAAAGATAGAATATGTTTGCAGTAGTAAAATATCACAGGATGACATTTGACAAGGACGGTCCTACTAGCTAAAATAATAAGTGTGAATATAGAGAAAAAACATTCTTATCCCCTCCACTCTCTTCATCCTTCTAAATTTTTATTTCAATCTTCAAAACTAGTTCTGGTTTTAATCACATATCCATGTAAGATCTCAATGGAAAAGCCTTTCCTAGGTATAACTGCCTATTTTGAAAAATCTAGAACAGGACTTCCGTGTGATCCACCACTTTTAAAATTCATCTTTTCTCCCTTCCATTTCCTTCTTTTAGATTGGTAAAATATTCAGTGAAAAGCATTGCATGTACTTAGGAAGAGAAAAAGATATACTCAAGAATTAACATCTTCACAAAGTAGCTCTATCTTGAGAATATTTTGCATGTGAAGAACCACTCGATTAGAAGATGCTACAAGTTACCAGGCACGAACTAGGGGTCACACTTTTCAAAAGGATAAACCAGGTATGGTGACAGGTGCCTGCCATCTTAGCACTTGAGAGAGGGAGGCAGGAGAATCAGAAATTCTAGGTCTAGCTACATAGGCTCAGCAGCCCAGGCTAAATAGTGTGGACAGTGGGGAGACTGAGGAATTTTCAAATGAATGAAAGCAAAGTTTTTTGTGTGTTTGTTTGTTTTGTTTTGTTTTACCAAGGATGAAACAAATCACTAAGATTTATGTGGGCATCCTCAATGAAATTGTTGCCTTCTCCTCATATCTCCAAGATTGTGTGAGTGTGTGTGTGCGTGTGTGCATGTGCACGCACACACATGCACACACATTCCTACTCACATGTGCAATTGCCCGCAAGCCACAGTATGCTAGTGGCGAGCAGAGCCCAACTGTGGGGGTCAATTCTCAACTCCCACCGTACGAGTCCAGGGATGGAACTCCGGTCATCAGCCTTGACTCTAAGCCTCTTTACTCACAGAGCCATCTCTCCAGCTCCGATTATAAATTCTTTAAGGTACTTCCAATCTAAGCAAGAACCCCTGATCCATAATTGCATATTTTATGGATCATCTCAGAGACTTGATTTCTTTGTCTTTGGATATATTTTACATTTAGCACATATTCGCTTTTCTGGAAATTTGTAAGGCTGTATAAACCTAACCTATGTTCGTCCAAGCTATCTTCCAAGACTCAACAGAGCTGACATTGTGTGCCACAAATAATGGTTGATGTTAACTGATGGTTATGTTCCTGATTACTTTTGAGGAAAATGATGAGAAATGATCTTAAAGGAAATAGCATTGATTTCTCGGGAGTAAAAGTTAAAATGAAGTTAATTTATTTCCCATCGCCCCTGGTTTTATCTGATCTGAGTTTAATTTAAAATTAACTTAGTCTGTTTGGATACGTGGTGCTCAATTAAAGAACAACAACTACCTAAGACACATGTAAATGCAAGGCTTGACAAAGCCTCCGCCCTGTTTCTCTGTCGGGATGCCTGACATTTCCGGTGTTTACTGAGACTTCCAGCCAATAGCTCCCCACTCAAAAGTGTAACCTGAAATCACCAACATCTGTTTAAAGCAGATCCAGCATTACATTCTCATTGATAAATTTTAAGAAAATTACATTATAAATATTCGAGTATATTTAATTTCTTTTCAAAAAATGAAAGTGAAGGATTGGAGGAACAGCTTAGTTAATAAAGTACATACTTGTTATGCAAGCTGAAGACCTCAGTTCAGGTCACCATGAGCCACATAGAAACCCAGATGAGGCAGCAGACCTCTGTGGCTCCTGTCCTGAGAGGCCAGATACAAGACCCTGGGGCCCGCTGACCAGACAACACGAAGGAACTGGTCAGTTTCTGGTTCATTGAGAGACCCTGTTTCCAAAGGTAAGATGAAACACAATTGGCAAAGACACCAGCATTGACCTGAGATTTCTAGCCACATATGTGTGTGTGCGCGCACACACACACACCCCAAACACATAGTAACCAAATCGTTACATGGAACTGCTTTCTAAGTGATTCTTGTATACACAGCACACTAATAAAGATACCCACTTTGGGGTGCTGGAGGATTGGATGGTCAGGTGTGTAGAGAACTTTCTGTGTAAGCCTGAGGACCTGAGTCAAATTTCTCGTCCCGACAGGAAAATAAAAAAGAATTGGGCACAGCCGTGCATGGTCTGTCTCTCCAGCACTAGGCAGTTAGATCTGGGAGCTTCCAGGCCAACCAGGTTAGACAAAATGGAAAGCTTCAGGATTGGTGAGACTAAGGAAAGATGTGGAGAGCAATAAAAGAAGACACTGTGTCTTCCTCTGGTCCCTGTTTGATCACACAGGCTCAGGCACTTGCACACATAAGAGATATTGACAAAAACAGTATTTTACCCAAAAATAATGTCTACGATGGCAATTTTCCATTTACTCATCTTCTCTTTCTCTTAACTGTGTCCACATTCAAGTCTCCCTCTCTCTCTCTCTTTCTCTCTCTCTCTCTCTCTCTCTCTCTCTCTCTCTCTCTCTCTCTCTCTCTCTCTGTGTGTGTGTGTGTGTGTGTGTGTGTATCTATGTGTTGCTGAGGATGGAACCCAGGACCTTGGGCATGTCAGATTGAACTTTACCACTGTGCTCCATCCCCAGCCCAGGTCAGGTGTTTTGACATATTTCTGTTCCACACGTATACATAAAACAATGTGCACCATGCCTGGAGTGTGTAAAATAGACAATAAATATCGGCCTCATGTCTGCCCTGGCTGTCCTCCTGATCTTCATAGCTGCCACCCGCTGTCTTCTTCCTGGGAGCCACCTACACAGTTTTTTAAGTGAGATATCACTTTCAGACTTCCTTTACTTGCTTCTGCCTCTTATCGGTGTTCATTTTCTGTCTCGACGCCTTCTCCTGGAGCCTCTCAAGCCACATATATGAAGTTGCTCGGCCCTGGTTTTGGTTAAATCCAGAACCGTCACTGTTTACAGATTCAGCACATCAATTAGGCATTGGGGAGACAGGCAGAGGCTCTATTTTTACTCAGCAAGAATCCTCACAGTTGTCAAAGCACATTGCCCGATGGCTGACTCAGCTCCAGGCAATGGGACCACCTTCAAAAGCAGGAAGCAAGGGCTGGCTGGCGTGGCAAAGTCCTTTCATCTTGGATGGACTGTTCTAATTAGGAAGAAAAAGAACGTTGGAACAGTACAGTTTCCCCTGCACTTCCTTTAGCTACACTGAGTCCTATGGCATCCTGTGGCTAGAGATGCCATGTTTGGGAGAGTATCATGTGGAAGAATGACATCACCTTAATTGGTTTAGACCAGAAAGTCTCCAACTTTCCTCCTTGGCAGCTCTGTTGAGTTTTCTGTTTTCTCTGGGCCTCTAAGCAAACAAATAGCAATCCATCCCTCTTCATGAGTAGCTAGGACTGTATATATATATATTTTTTTTCTAGCCAACTCAGTCTCCATTTAAGAAAATAAATTCATAAGCTATTTTAAAATTATTTTTTCATATCTACAACTTAGAAACAGAAATGTGTTCTTGTTGGGCGCTACACTGTTTCCAAAAATTTTAAACTCAGATTAGATATCAATGTTCCTATATCCAGGTCAGAATGTAACTCAGTAGTACAGAGTCCTCTTAGTGATATGCAAGGCTATGCATTCCATTCTCAGCACCAGAAAAAAAAATGTTCATATCCAAGACTCAGTTCCATGATGTAGCACTTTTTACAAATGTAGCCATCACAGAAAACTGTGCTTCACAAATATAGGACACCCCGGGGGAAAGAGGTAGACAGAACTAAGAGTCAGACCATTTGGATTGTCAGCTTGTAAAGTTCTAGAATCAGCTGGGAGATGGGTCTCTGGGAGTGTCGGTGGGGAACTGTGTTAGTTAACTTAGGTGTGAGGAATTCCACACTGTGGGTGACACCATTCCCTAGGGTGGAACCTTAGACCACATAAGTCTGCTGAGGCAAGTGTTCACCCTTCTGTTTTCCCTGATTGTGGATACGGTGTGAACAGCTGCTTCCCTTGCCTGCTGCCTTGATTTCCCTGCTATGATGGGTTACGCCTCGAACTCTGAACCAGACAAAACTTTCCTTCCTTAAGTGACTCTTGTCAGGGTTTTCCTTCCTTCCTTCCTTCCTTCCTTCTTTCCTTCCTTCCTTCCTTCCTTCCTTCCTTCCTTCCTCTCTCCCTCCCTTCTTCCCTTCCTTCCTTTCTTGCTCTCTTTCTCTCTTCCTTCCTCCATCCCTCTTCCTCTCCCTCCTCCCCCCCCTTCACAGAAAGAGAAGACATGAAGAATGGCCATAAGCAACTTTAGAGACTAAGGCAACTTCCAAACAACCAATGAGGAAGAGAGTGCCCATGTTGTATCTTTAGATTTCTTTGTTTTTTCCTCTTTTTAGCTCTCTATTTCACATTTTCCAACTTCTCCTGCTGCTCCAAGAGTATTGGAACTCTGGGATTACCATGGTTACTCTGAGGCTCATCTACTCAATCTAGATTCACAGCTATTCTGTCTTCCAAACTAGGTGCTATTCTCCAATCATCTCTCCTTCCTAAAAAGCTATCACTTTCCAAATTTTTAAATATGTATATTTAGTTTTTGATTATATGATATATATGCACAAAAATGCAGGTGTCCATGGAGTCTGAACACCTGGAACTGGAGTTACAGGCAATTGTGAACCACTTGATGTGGGTGCTGGAAACTTAACTCAGGTCCTGAGCAAGAGCAATGCTTTTAACAACTGAGCCCTCTCCCCAGCCTTAAATTTCCCTATCTTTAATCAATAGAAGACTCTCAGAAATCTTTTCTTTTCTATGTCAGTTGATCATTTTTAAAATTCTAAACCTGCATGAAGTATGAGGAAGGAGATACATCTCGGTAACCCATGCAATATTTTCAACTGGAAATCCAGAGCAGATTCTGAAAATAATCTTGGCATGTCAAAAAAAAATATTAAGAGTCTTCTGGATGTTATCACATATGAAGAATGTACTGTTGTTAGCCAAAATAAGGTCATAGATCTACAACAAAAGCTGTGGGGGTATATTTCAGACCTCACTAACTTCCCATGGTTGTCAGAATGTACTAAGCAACCTTCCTACCTGTACATGTTCTGTACGTCACAGTCACCCTGACCAGGGCAGGAATACTGTCTAATGCCAGCCACCTCTTCTTCCAATGCCCACTCTCACTCCTTTACAACAATTTGGCTTCCACGTGGGTGCAGATGGAAAATAAGTCTTGCTCCATGTATGGGTTCCAAGTGCTTGGCAGTGGCTAAGAATTTTGCACTTAAGTTTTAGGAACTGGTGTGTGTGTGTGTGTGTGTGTGTGTGTGTGTGTGTGTGTGTGTGTTACTAAAAATGGTGTCCACTTTAAAGTACCTTTCCTTCTATATCCAAGTTATTCCCATATAAGTTTCATATGTGTATGAATGTATATAGGTATATGTGTCAGTGAACTGTACATGTATGTAATTTTACACACAAGCAGGCCAGAGACTCTGGATGTCCTGACCTCTTTTTATACTTTACTCCTTTTGAGAAAGTGTCTCTCACAGAACCTGGAGATAGACTGACAGTCAAAGAGTCCCAGTGGTCCCCCTGTTTCCAGCACCCCCAAATAGCACTGAGTTTATAATCAATCATATGTGTAGCCATACCTGTCTTCTTAGTGGGTGCTAAAATTCAAATTCAAGTCCTCATACTTGCTCAGTAATCCTCTCACCCACTAAGCTGCCTCTGTCGTACCATGTCTTGCCCGCTGAGCTGCCTCTGTAATACTGTGTTTTAAGATGCATGACACTGCATCGTGTTTAAGACAAAGGTGTTATCTTATCCCCGTTAAAGAATAAGATGTGTTACATTACTCTGGGTAGAACGGTCATACATTTCTAGATTCAGTTATAGATTAAATATTATCAAATTCATAAAGGACTAGCATCCTTTTTTCTGGGGCTCTGTGAAGCAACGATTGCTCTGTAAGAGTTGATGCCAGAAACCTTCATATTTGTAAATGTGCAATCAGGTCTAGATTCAAAGTTGGAGGTCAAAACTCGTTTTAGCATCCAATGTGCAGAACCCAAAATTACTTCCTCTTTATGTATGCACAGAAACCGGGTTACACTTGGAGTTTATGGAGGAAGGAAGAGCCCGAAAAACACCTTATTCTTTGTTCCTGGCGGGAATTTATGCTACTGCCGAGCGGGAACATAAGCTATGTAGCCTAGCCTATGCTCTTAGTCATCAGCACAATTGGAAAATTAACTTCCCAGGGTTTCAGTGGCTATGAAAGACTTGGGTCAATACTACTTAAAACAGAAAGGTGTTTATATACATGAAAATGCAGGATAAAGATTGGATGGATTTTTTTTGAGATTTATTTTAAATATGCATCTATGTGTCTCTTGGAAGTCTAAGTACTTGTGAGTGTGGTACCCATGGAGGCCAGAGGAGAGTATCAGATCCCCTAGAGCTAGTGTTACAAGTATTTTTGAGTCATTTGACTGTTGTCTGAGGTTTCTGTCCTGCCCGGTTCCTGCAGTTGTTAAACCCCAAAGAAATGCACGGAGATCTACATTAGTTATAAACTGACTGGCCTAGAAGCTCCGACTTCTTATAACTTATAATGGCCCATTATTCTTGCCTGTGTTAGCCACGTGGCTCAGTACCTTATTTGGTGAGGCAGTCACATCTTGCTTTTTCTGTGGCTGGGTCAGGACTGCAGAAATGGGCATTCCTCTTGCCAGAATCCTCCTGTTCTCATCACCCCACCTCTACTTTCTGCCTGGTTGTCCCAACTATACTTCCTGCCTGGTTATTAGCCAATCAGTCTTTTATTAAAAATACAACTGACAGGGTACAAGCCATTGTCCCATAGCAATCTGACATAAGTGATAAAACCAGACATGGATCCTCTTCAAGACTACAGGGTCCTTATCCACTGAGTCATCTCTCCAGCCCTAGTGAGTAGACTTTTAATTGAAAACGACAGTCATTTTATTCCACATGTTATTTTTCTGACAATTTGTGTGTGTGCGTGTGTGTGTGTGTGTGTGTGTGTGTGTGTGTGTGTGTGTGTAGCGTGCTAATATTTGGGTTATGCAGTGCCCATGGAGGCCAGAAGATGGAGGTTGTCAAGTCCCTGGAGCTGGAGTTACAGGTGGTTGTGAGCTTCTGGATGTGGGTCCTGAGAACCAAACCCTGGTCCTCTGAGAGAGCAGTACTTGCTCTAACAGCTGAACCCTGTAACATGATATTAAAATCCCTTTCAAATTACGTTTGCTCTCTGCAGATAGCAGCTCATGACTTTCAAAATAAATTCACAGATTGTATTGCTTGGAAAAAGTTGTGTTTAAGTTTTAAACAAAATTTCACATGCACACACACAGAATTGTTTAGTAAAATTTCCCAATAAGAACCAGGCTACCATATGTGAAAAATTCCCTGGTACTTTATTGAGACTCTTCAAAATTCTGTATAATCTTTTGGTTTCTTAATATGCATATTAAAACTCAGATTATTTTATCACTTCGTATGTAGCACTTTCCACGCTGATTCACCTCCTGCTGGAGGTTGTAAATTTTTAGAGGCATAAACCATGATTCTCCTTAGTCAATAAAACTGCAGCATCTGCATGTTACTAAAGCTATAGTAAACCCTTAAGAAATATATGCAAATATTTTTCAAAATGAGAAGTCTTGCCTGCAAACAAAGGAAATTGATGCTGGTCACCATAAGCAATAAAAAATATAAACAGTGCTGACTCCACAGGATTCTCCAGCACATAGGTTAGAAAATGAACAGAAGCCAAAGCTGGCCATAGAAGGTGAGGGAGAGCCACTTGGGTCGTTTGTCTGAGCCTCAGTAGCACCAGAGCTAGACAGAAAGAGCAAGCCACCAACCAAACCTTGGCTGCATGCCCACATGGTAGCTTCCGGACAGTCAGAGAGGGATGTGTGGCCCCTCTGGCAGCCATGTTGGTAAGCAACCCTCTGCTTTTTGTCAGGGAGTGATTGCAAACCAGGATGGGGTCAAATTTAAGAAGGCAAAAAATGTATATATTTGACTATTCATTCACTCCCTAGATTGTGTATCCAACAGAAAATGTTCCTATGAATGTTTGTTGATGATCAATTTCATTTTTATGGATATCTATATGTAATATATATTATATTAATTTATATACACATATAACATATATACTAGATAATTATATATGATGAATGTATATTAATTTAGTTATATTAATTTAGTTGGTGGAGGGGTATGAGTCAAGCTTGTGGAGATACAAGCTACAACTTGGAGAAACTAGCTCTCTCTTTCCATCATGTGGGTCCTGAAATGGACCTCAGGTTGTCAGGACTACTGGAAGTGCCTTTACCCACTGAGCCTGGAATATACTTCTTACCAAGGAAATTGTTCATCTGTCCTGTGGGAGGCACGGTCTCATCCATGTAGAAAGGGTGAGTCATGTCTGCTTTTCCTGTAGCATCAGTGTGCCTCTCTCCTTTCTTTGGCACTAGGATGCTTCTGACATGCACAATTTGTTACATTTCCCACAAAGGGCATCCTCATGCATCTTTATGTTTTCTCCCAGCTCCATAGATGTTTGTGAGAGTTTAGATTTTTTTTTTTACTGAGGCCTTACGCTATCTCAGTTTTTTTTAACTTCCAAAATATTCCAGTATCTGATTTAAGAAGTATCAACATTTGCTAAATTGCTTTTATGAGAAATGTCTGATAGTAAAAATCCCAGTTTCTTTTTTAAATAAAAAAAAAACAATAACAACTCCTTTTAGAAAATGAGAAAATTCAAACAAGGAAGTCCTATTTTCTTTACATCCCTGCTTGCATAGTGGAAACCTTGAGTTGGATGTAAACACAGCTCGCTGTGAGTTCAGTTCTGAAAACGAAGCTCATACAGGAATGCTCAGTGAGCAGGCACCACACTCCTGTGTTGTTCTTAAATTCCGGTGATCTTTAATACCTTGGGGGGAATTAATTTTCAAGAGAATGGGGTCTACTTCCTTATTCTTCATTTTGATCTCAGTGCTGTACTGATCTTTGAAGTAATAAATTTATTGCCCAGTCATATTACAAAGAATGAGTGGGACTGCAATGCATGAAAATGAGAGGATATCAACCAATAAATCAACTCCCTCACCTGAATGATGCCCCGGATTCACGACATCATCGCTGCAGTCTGCCAGCATGTAAATAATATTTCCAAATAATTGCATAATTGAAAGCAAAAGAATGCTTTAAAAATTTCAGCATTTAAAACCCCCATTGAAGAAACCTCACGGAATGGCATAACATTAAATCATGTGAGAATTTTTTAAAAACACAAAAATTATTCGGTATTTTATTTCATTAAAATCCTTTTGGTTAGCTGGCTATGGTGGCACATTGCATGTTACCTTTTCACTGGAGAAGCAAGGGCAGGAGGAAGACAGCTTGGGTTAAAGTCTATTTAAAAAAACAAAAGTGACCAAGAAGATGGTCAACTGGTAAAGACGCTTGCTGCCAAATCTGGTGCCTTGAGTTTGATTCCTGGGACCCCACACTAGAAAGGGGTCTTCCACATGGACGCTATGGTACACATATGTACATACATTTTCACCACCTAGGGGACCAGCCTAAACATCACACACACACACGCACGCACACACACACACAATAATAATAATAATAATAAATATAATTAAAATATTTTAAACTTTTGATTCATCTAGACTCTTTATAATATGTTCTAATAAATACAATTTAATATTAATTGTGTAAAAATTTTAGCTTTTTAAGTTTTTTTCACTTTTATGTACATGAGTGTTCACCTGCATGTATTCTTGCACTACGTACATGCAATGCCTGTGGAGGCCAGGAAAGGGTGCAGAACCCCTGGAACTGGAGTTACACACAGTTGTGAGCCACCACGTGGTTGTGAGAATCCAACCCAGGTTCTTGGCAAGAACAGCAAGCACTCTAAACCACTGCTTTCTCGCTAGACACAAATTTTAAATTTTTAGTACTTTTCCAATTCCGCTTTGCACTGTATACTTCAGTAGACTTAAGTCAAGAGCAAGAATACTTGAAGGACATCTCACGGCCATTGGGAAAGCTGAGAGAGGGGGGGTGTAAAGAGATGTTAATGTACACCTCTTGGTATAGAAGGAAAGTGCTAATTCCTCCAGCTGCCTTTAAGAATAAGTACACTTTAAGATTTTAAGCTTAGAATTTTATATACACCTGTGACCACTGGAATGACACCTACCTACTACAGAAGGTTTTAGATTTTCTTAAAACCTGTTCCAAACGTGTATTAATATCTGACTGGGACCGAAGACTGTGCTTAGAGCTGGAGTAAGCTGAGTGAAGGTCTCGTTTGTATCACAGCAATGAGACTAAGCACTTTATGAGTCTGAACATATGGGGGAATTTTAGCAAATGAACTTTTTATCTTAAAAGTTAATAGATTCTCCACATGGAGCAGTGCATTAGTGAGGCCGTTATCTGGGAGAGATTAAAGAATAAAAACACAAATAAATGGAACTTATGCACGACAGAGAAAAGGAGATAGCAGAGAAGAGGGCAAGGGAAAAGGAGAGAGAGTGGAGGAGCAGAAAAGGAGGAGAAGGGGGTCATCAGAAATGTACACAGGGAAAAAAAATGTACACAGGGAAGGACTGGGCAGATAAGCAAATGTAACCCAAACAGGACTCACAAAACTCCCTGCTGTTACTGTGTAGCTCTGAAACTTCATCACAGACATCACGGTCACAGATGGGGTGATCTAAACAAGCATGTTTGAACCTTGGGCCCAGATTCTGATCTACAGGTTGGGTAGGTTCCCCAAGTCTGTGTTTCTAAGACATTCCCAGGGAATGGCCCTGTTGCTACTATAGGAAACCCCATTTTGAGAGCCAGTCTATGGCAAAACAGACGGAGACCTATGGCTAAAGTCACCTGCTTGGCAATTAACTCTAACACGGGATCTCACCATGTAGTCCTCAGCTGGCCTAGAACTTACAGGGATCTGTCGGCCTCCGCCTCCTGAGTGCTGGGATCCAAGGTGGGTACCACCTCAGTCAACACCTAACACAGTGTAAATATTGTAAATATAACAATACTTACAGAGAATGAGATTCGGGTTTTTCCTAATTTTGTCCATTGTTATTAAACATTAGCGATAAACATTTCATTACTGTGCATGTAATTATCTCATATGGAAAGGTCTCTTTCATATGGATCCTGGGAACAATTAAAAGTCTCTAGCTTAGTGGAAAGTTCCTTTACTTAGCAAGCCATCTCACTAGCCCTATAGATATTATTTTAATTCATTCATTTCCCTGAATAAATATCCTATATCCTCAAGAGAAATGTCTATTTTGACATAATCCTTGTCATTAGCCACAATTCAATAACACACACACACACACCTCCAAATCAAGGCCAGTATCAAAAACCTCCACGGCTGAAATTCTTCAAATTACAAGTGGAACGGCACTTCCTGAGAGCTAATTTTCTCAGTGTTTAAATCAAATACAAATATTAGTTGAACATACCTAGCCTCACACTAAAGAGGCTAAATGAGGCTAGGAAATAGTAGGGAAGTTAATCCACATTCGGGACAAAGTTAATCTGCTTTGTAAGCCCCTGGGAACCACTTACCAGAAATTGCATAATCTTGCATAATAGCAGATCGACTAAACACGTGAGGCAAGTTTGCTGACCTAGCATTTAATTCCCACGAAGCAATTATCGGGAAAAGTTCTGCTGGCTAGCAAAAATTAATGTAGATACAGTATTCAGATTTTTTTTAATCTAGTAAAATGGGTTTGGTGGCGGTAGATAAAACACTTATACTCGTGTGTGTGTGTGTGTGTGTGTGTGTGTGTGTGAGAGAGAGAGAGAGAGAGAGAGAGAGAGAGAGAGAGAGAGAGAGAGAGAGAGAGAGAGCGCACACATGCACGACACACATCCTTCAGTTCTATGGTACAGTCTCCTTCTTCAGCCTTCAACTTTTTTTTTCAGATTAAGCTGTCTCCACTATTCTACTTGGTATTAACTCATGATGAAACGCAAAATTATTTTTTTCCCATTACACCAAAGTCGGTACCAAGTATTTTTCTATTTTTCATTATTTTAATATTATGAAACAAATACTCTTAAATAAAGCCTAGGGCTGGTGAGATGGCTCCGCAGGTGAAGGTGTTTGCCACCAATCCTGAACCTGAGTTCCACCCCTAGGACTCACGTGATGGAAGCAAAGAATTGAAAGTCATCCTCTGGCCTCCACACTTTCACTGTAGTACCCTCACACTCACACACACACACATAATAAATAATAAATAAATGTAATAAGAATATTGTAAAGCCTGAATCTATGCCGATGTCCCTTCAAACCCTGACATGTTATCTAAGTTGGTAGCTTTACCAATTGCATTTCAACAACAAAAACAACCACCTGATAGGGCAGAAAACAGAATAGAGAAATCAGACTCTCACCTGGCATAGTAATACACACACGTAATCTTAGCACTTATGGGACTGAGGCAAGAAGATTGCCAGGAGTTCCAGATCAATCTGTTATTGACAGGGGGTTCAACCCATCAGGACTACGGTGACACCCTGTCTTGAATGAAAACAGATAAAAATACGGGAGAGAAAAAAAATGGGTGGGAGGATTAGGTCCTCCACTTTATTGTTAAATTTTGTTTTTGTGTGTGTGGGCTATTGTTTTGCTGCTGTTCTATGTAAAGAACACAGGACCTCCCACAGGCGAGGCAGTCACTCTACCACTCAGCTATGTCCCTACACCTTTCTGGTTTTTATTTGTTTTACGTCAGGATCATACTGAGTTGTCTAAAGAGACCTTGAACCCACCATGTAGTTCAGGCAGGCTTTGAACAGGTGATTTCACTGCCTCAGACTCTCAAGTAGCAGTGACTATGGCCTCCACCATGGGCCCACCTGTCTGTTTTGGAGATCGGGTCTTGCTACGTAATCTCAGCTGACTCAGGTCTTGCCTCACGTTCACACCCCTTCTGTATCTGCCTCCCACGTCTGAAGTTTCCAGGCATGCATGACCATACCCGGCTAGAAACCAACCCTTTTGGATCTTAAGTTTTGATGACATCAGCACTGGTCTTGCCCTTCTCCCACACTCACTCTTCAACTATCTGAATAAATGAGAATCTGCAGGTGATCAGAAACTACAGATGACCCCATGATTACCAAGTGAAAAGCCTTCTGAGGACTTCTGCTTAGGCTTGATGAGAAGCATCAGTACCTCCTCCATCCCTTAATCCTTTCACATTCCTATAGTGCCAGGACCCATCTTTTTTCTACCTCCATTTTCTTTTACCAAGGATCTGCTTCAATCCTTGCCAGCTCTGAATATATCTCTCTACAGTTCACCCTTGTGTCTCTGATGACTTTAACCTGTGCAGGGTGGAAGGCTGGGTCTTCCTAGGGTCAGCACAACATGATGACTTGTCCCCAGCTCCTTGATCCACCACTAGGGACAAAGGCTAGGGTCAAAGAACAGGTTTACTGGTGCCTTAGTGAAAATGAGAGGACAGAAAACAGAGCCCAGAGCTTTATTCTAGTGTGGCTGTTTACAAAGAACAGAAGAAACAAAGATCAATGGCGGTCTCCATTGCTACTCCTGTCTGTCTCCATGTGGCAGACTGTCTCCTACACTTTAGGCAAACCTCACAGTTCTACATTTCTATTCTTCTATAGAAGAACCCAGCTCCTCCTGTCAGCAGTTAACATAACCGTGGTTTCTCTCTGCAGTCCATCCCACACCGGAACAGCCTGTGAACACAATAGCCTAGTAGCAACATGTTTTGGTTTTTGTTTTTTTTAAAGTTGGAGGCTGTTTTAACTGGGGTTTCTAATACTGAGATAGACAACAAAGCCAAAGGCAGCTAGGAGAAGAAAGAGCTTGTTTCATCTTAGAGTTTGGAGTGCACCATCTAGGGAAATCAGGGCAAGAACTCAAGCCAGGATCTGATGAAGAGGCCACAGAGGCATACTGTTTGTTGACTTGCTTCTCATGACTTGCTCAGCCTACTTCCTTACCATTGATATTTCATTTTCATTACCCAGGACCACCAACCCGGGGTGCCACTATCCACATTGAGATGGGTTCTACCTTATCACTCGTCAATCAAGGAAATGCACCACAGGCATGCCTATGGGCCAATCTGGTGAAAACATTTTCTCAGTTGAGGTTCCTTCTCCCCCAAATAACTCTATCTGGTGTTGAGCTGACATAAAACTAGCCAACATTATGGTCTTATTTCAAAACTAAGCCACAGTCGGACTTGGGCAGAACCACACAGCTTCTGTTGGTTCCAAGTCATTCTGGAGATTCAGAAAAGACTCCAACATGTGGTACCCTGCGGCATCTTTGAGGTCTTTTACATGAAAGGAGAAGGTGACTCTTGAGCCTTACCAGACTGTCTCTAGAATCTTCTCATGGGTTACTCCAGACCACACACATGTGAGCTCATATGTCCATATGCATTAATTCATTGACTCAATAGATGCCTTTGAAGACCTACTATGTGTCAGCCACCACAGTCAGGTGAGACTGGGAGGATACATCAAATATAAACCTGTAATCAGAGAGTGTGATACGCATAACAGAGAATAATTGTAAAGTGTACCTAAAGTCCCCAGCTGGGGGAATCATAGGGGGCTTTTCTAAGAAAGTGACTCTGAATTCTGCCTGTGATGTAAGTATTGATTAGGTAAAACTTTGTGACCAGAGGAAGCATCTTTTCAGGCTTAGAATTGTTTCAAAGTGCACTAGACAGTGTAAGACGGATGCAGGCAAATCCATCAATCATAAAAGACATAATTTCAATAGTATCTTCCTGTGAAGGCACATTAAGAAAAGTACATCTGAAGACCAAGTAGGCTGCCATGGACCTTCTCCACTCTCTCTGTTCCCCCCAGATCCAGTCCTCAGGGACACCCTAGCACTGCAACAGAATACCAGCAGCTACCTTATTTCTCCACTGTCCACGCCTCCTGTAGATCCCACAGATATACTTCCCCTGGCCTTACCTTCTCCCAGCTTCCAACACCAGCAAGAGTTCCACATGAATATACTTCTCGAGAAGGCTACTAAAACAGGCAACACATTCTGAAAATCCAGAGAGGAAACGGAAACCAAAGAACCAAATGCCCATCCAACAATGACAAACCCAGAAATCAGCACCTAGACCTATAATCACTCCAACCCATATGCTTAGACGCTAGTGTAAGAAAACAGTCAACAACAGCCAGGACAACAAGTCTCCAACAGAACCCAGCTATCCTACCACAGAAGAACCTACATATTCCAACATAGCTGAAACACAATAAAGACATTAAAACCAACTATATGAAGATGATAGAGGTTCTTAAAGAGGAATGATTAAATGTCTTACAGAAATCCAGAAAATCCAGAACAATTGTAGGAAATGAATAAAGCCCTTAAAGAAGGCTAAGGGGAAAAAATAACAAGAAGTTGAATGAAATAAAGAAAACTGTTCAAGACTAGAAAATAAAAATAGAAGCAAGCAAGAGAGCATAAACTAAGGGAATTCTGGCAACAAAAATCTTAGAAATGCAAATAGTAGCCTCAGAGGCAAGCTTCACCAACAGAATATAGGATAGAGAAGAGAGATTCTAAAGCACTGAAGATATGATAGAAGAAACCAATCCATCCACCAAAGAAAATGTTAAATCTAAAAAGTTCCTGACAAAAACATGCAGGAAATCTGGGGCACTATGAAAAGAATGATGGGAATAAAAGAAAGAGAAGAATCCCAACTCAAAGGCCCAGAAAATACTTTCAACAAAGTTATAGAAGAAAAATTTTCTAACCTAAAAATGGAGATGCCTATGTACAAGAATCATACAGAGTGCCAAATAGATCAAGCCAGAAAAGAAAGTCCTCTTACAATATAAAATAAGAACACTAAGTATACAGCACAAAAAATATGTTAAAAGATACAGGGGAAAAAGAAAAAGTGACATACAAAGGCAGACCTATAAGAATTATACCCGATAATGCAGACCGCTCTAAGAGACCACAGTTGCCAATCTAGACTACTATACTCAGCAAAACTTCCAATTACCACAGATGGAAAAATAAGATATTCCATGATAATGCGAAATTTAAACAATATCTATCTATAAATCTAGTCCTAGAAAAGGTACTTGAAGGAAAACTCCAACACAAATACATTAACTACACGCATGAAGACACAGGAAATAAATAATCTCACACCAACAAAAACAAAAGAAGGGAAGTATGCACATAATCACACCCACACATACACATACACCACTACCACCACCACCGCTCCCACTGCCACCACCACCACCAAGAACAAAATATCAGGAATTAATGATCATTGACCATTGATAACTCTCAATATCAGTAGTCTCAATTGCTTAATAAAAAGACACAGACTAACAGACTGGATGTGAAGACAGAATCCATCTTTCTGCTACATAGAAGAAACATACGTCCACATCAAGGATAGACATGGTCTCAGGGTGAAGGGTTGGAAAGAATATTCCAAGCAAATGGACCTAAAAAAACAAGCTGTTATGGCCATTTTAATATCTAAAGAAATAGACTTCAAAACAAAAACTAATCAAACAAGGTAGAGACAGATACTACAAAAGTAAAAATCCACCAAGATGGTATTTCAATTCTTAATATTTATGCCTCAAACAAAAGGGTAACCAAGTTTGCAAAAGAAAACTACTACAGCTTAACCACATATTCACCCTCAGACACTGATAGTGGGAGACTTCAATAGCCACTCTTTCCAATGGACAGGTCATCCGGACAAAAACTAAGCAGAGAAATACTGGAGCTAGCAGATGTCGTGACTCAAATGGACCTAATAGATATCTACAGAATATTTCATCCAAACATAAAAGAAAACACTTCCTTTCCAGGGCATCATGAAACTTTCCCCAAACTTGACCACATACTCAGTCACAAAGCAAATCTCAGCAGATACAAGAAAATTGGAATAACTCCCTGCATCTTGTCAGACCACCATGAGTTAAAGCTGCATTTCAACAATAGAAACAACAGAAAGCCTGCAAACTCATGGAAACTGAACAATTCTCTACTGAATTAACAATGCATCAAGGAAGAAATGAAAAGTGAAATTAACAACTTCCTAGAATTCAACAAAAATGAATTCACAGCATACCAAAACTTACGAGACACAATGAAAGCTGTGCTAAGAGGAAAGTTCTTAGCATAAGTGCCCTCATAAAGAATTTGGAGAAATCTCATACTGGTGACTTAACAGCACACCTCAAAGTCCTAGAACAAAAAGAACACACAGGAGGAGTAGATGGCAGGAAATAATCACACTGTGGGCTGAGATCAATAAAATAGAAACAAAGAGAACAATACAAATAATTTATAAAACAAAGAGTTCTTTGAGGAAATCAAAAAGATAGACAAACCATTATCCAAACTAACCAAAAAGCAGAGAGAGGATATCCAAATTAATAAAATCAATAACAAACAACAGACTTTGAGGAAACCCAGACAATTGTTAGGGCATACTTCAAAACCCATACTTCACAAAATTGGAAAATCCAAAAGAAATGGACAAATTTCCTGACAGACACCACAATCCAAAATTAAGCCAAGATAGATAAACAATTTAAATAAACCTATAACCTCTAAGGAAATAGACATAGTCATTAAAAATCTCCCAACCAAGAAAAGCCCAGGGACAGATGGTTTTAGCGCAGAATTCTGTCAGACTTTCAAGTAAGAGCTAATACCACTACTCCTCAAATTAGTACACAAAATATAAACAGAAGGAACATTGCCAAATTCTTTTTATGAGGCCACAGTTACCCTGATACCCAAACAATACAAAGACACAAGAAAGAAAAAAAATTACAGACCAATTTCCTTCATGAGCATTAATGCAAAAATACTGGCAAATAGAACCCAAGAACACATAAAAAAGACCATCCACCATGATCAAATGGGCTTCATATTAGTGATGCAGAGTTGGTTCAACACACAAAAATCTGTCAATGTAATCCACCATATAAACAAACTAAAAAAAATAAAATAAAATAAAACGTGTGATCATCTCATTAGATGCTGAAAAGGCCTTTGACAAAAATTCAACATCCCTTCATGATAAAAGTCTTGGAGAGATCAGGAGTACAAGGAACACACCTAAATATAATAAAAGCAATATACATCAAGCTGATAACCAACATCAAATTAAATGGAAACTCAAGGCAGTTCTGCTAAAATTAGGAACAAGGAAGTTCTACCTAGAGCAATAAGACAACAAAGAGAGAGAAAGGGAATACAAATTGGAAATGAAGAAGTCAAAATACCACTATTTGCAGATGACATGATAATATACATGACTGACACCAAAAGTTCTACCAGGAAACTCCTACAGCTGATAAACTCTAATGAAGTGCCTGGGTACAAGACTAATTCAAAAAATAAGTATCCATTTTATATAAAAAATGATAAAACAGATGAGAAGGAAATCATGGAAACAACACCCCCACACAATAGCCACACATATTATAAAATATGCTGGTGTAACTCTGACCAAGAAAGTAAAAGACCTGTATGACAAGAACTTCAAGACGTTGGTGAAAAAAATTGAAGAAGATATCAGAAGATGGATAAATCTCCCATGCTCAAGGATCAGTAGGATTAACATAGTAAAAATGACCATCTTACCAAAAGTAAGCTACAGATCCAATGAAATCCCAACCAAAATTTCAACATAATTCTTACAGACCTTGAAAGAAGAATGCTCAACTTCATATGGAAAAACAAAAACCCAGGATAGCTAAAAGAACTGCCAGAGGTATCACCATCCCAGATCTCAATACAGAGCTATAGCAATAAAACAACATGGTATTGGCATAAAAACAGACACTGAGCCTGATAGAAGAAAGTGGGAAATGGCCTTGGCACAGGAGACAACTTCCAGTAGCACAGACACTAAGATGACAATTAACAATTGGACCTCGTGTAACTGAAAAGCTTCTGTAAGGCAAAGGACACTGTCAATAGGACAAAATGGCAGGCTACACATGGGAAAAGATATCCATTAACCCCACCTCCAACAGAGACCTGATCTCTATAATATATAAAGAACTCAAGAAACTAGACATCAGAAAAAGACCAAATAATCCATTTTAAAAATGGAGTACTGACCTAAACAGAGAATTCTCAGCAGGAAAATCTCAAATGGCAGAGAAACACTTAAAGAAGTGTTCAGCATCCTTAGCCATCAGGGAAATGCAAATCAAAATGATTCTGAAATTCCATCTTACATCTGTCAGAATAGCTAAGATAAAAAACACAAATGACAGCTTATGCCGGAGAGGATGTAGACCAAGGAAATCACTCTTCTACTGCTGATGGGAATTCAAACTTGTACAGCCACTATGAAAATCAATATAGCAGTTCCTCAGAAAATTGGGAATCGATCTACCTCAAGGCCCAGCAATACCACTCCTGGGCATATACCCAAAGGATGCTCCATCGTACCACAAGGATACTTCCTCAACTATGTTTAGAGCAGCTTTATTCACAACACTCAGAAACTAGAAACAACTTATATGTTCCTCAACCAAAGAATGGATAAAGAAAATGCGGTACATTTACACAATGGAATATTACTCACTTGTTAATAAAAATACGTCATGAAATTTGCAGGCAAATGGATGGAACTAGGAAAGTCATTTTGAGTGAAGTAACGCAGACCCAGAAATACAAATACAGTATGTACTCATAAGTTAATGATAATTATACTACAATCCACAGACCCAGAGAGGTTAGGTAAGAGAGGTACCATAGGAACAACATGTGCCTGGGAATGGGGATTAAAATAGATTTTGAGGGTGGACTTGGGGTCAGGTGGAGGCTGGAGAGAGAGAGGAATCAGGCTGGGGGATGTGTGGAGACAAGGAGAATAGAGAAAAAGACACCTGCAATTAGGCATTTGGGGTAGTGTGGAAACCCAATGCAGTGGAAAATTATTTAAATCTATGAGTGTGATTCCAGGAAGGACTCGTGAGGACTTCTAGTAAGAGAGGATACAGAGTCTAAACTAACCATCTTTTGTAGCCAGCCAAGGTTTTCAGTGGTGGGACTGGGTAGAATTCAGTTTAGTTGTTGTTGTTGGGGGTGTCATGGATATCCCTAAATAACCCAGGCTGATGCTGGAACAGGGAATCACTCTCTGAAAATTGACAGTGGGGCCCCATTGCTGAGGACAACATCCACTCCACTCATTGAACATGGAGAGGTCTAGCTGGTGCCTGCATGGAGCCTTCACACCGATGTTCTAGTCTCTTTGGTGCAGGAAAAGACTCTGTAGGATACAGAAAGAGAACCTGGACACCAATCCAGCCATAGAAGCCTCAGCCTACAATCTGTGTTGCCTGCGAGAAGTGCTAGGGCAAAGGTGACTCACAAGTTGTGCATGTGGCCAACCAATGTCTGGTTTAACTTGAGGTCCTCACCACGAGAGGGAGCCCATGCCCTACACTGCCTAAATGGTCAGGAATTGGAAACTGGATAGCCAGAGACCTAGGGTAGAACCAAACACAACTGACCAAAATAAAAATGTAATAAGAAAAGAGGGGGAAAATCAATGAAATGATTCCTAATGATATTCTGCTAGACTTATAGATTGGTGCCTTGTCCAGTGGCCATCAGAGAGGCCTCTTCTGGCAGCAGATGAGAGCAGGTACAGAGACCTACAACCAGGAATTATGTGGAAAGAGAGTCTAAATTGAAGGTCTCCACTGGGTCCCTCCCCTTGGATCTTGCAGAACCCCACCAAAGAGGGGGGTAAAATATGTAGTAGTCTCAGAGGGGATGGAGGACCCCAGGAGAACGTGGTTCATTGAATCAACTATGCAGGGAGCATATGGGCACAGAGAGGCTGGCACAGCTAGCATGGGGCTTTGCGTGGGTCTACAGGCCACCCGCGAGAGAAGCCTCAGCAGCAGTGCGGCGGACAGGCCAGGGCACCAGGAGAAACCTCAGCAGCACAGCAGGCCACTGCTACAGCCATGGCCTCCAGAAATTATCTGAACACCAGAGCCTCAACCTCAGTCCTACCTGCGCCTGGAAGAGTAACCATCAGAGCTGTAGCCATTTTAAGTCTTTGGACAAAGAACTTGAAGAAGATATCAGAAAAATGGGAAGATCTCCAATGCTCTTGAGGAGGTAGTGACAACATAGTAAAAATCACAATCTTATCCAAAGCCATCTACAAATTCAATACAATACCCATCAAAATCCTAGCACAATTCTTCACAGACCTTTAAAAAACAATATGCAAATTCATATGGAAAACTAAAGACCCAACATAGCCAAAACAATCCTGTACAATAAAGGAACTTCTGGGGGCATCACAATCCTTGACTTCAAACTCTACTATAGAGTTATAATAATGAAAACAGCTTGGTATCGGCATAAAAACAAACAGGAGGACCAACAGAATCAAATTTAAAAATCCAGATATTAATCCCCACAGTTTTGAACCTCTGATTTTTGACAAAGAAGCTAAAATTATAAAGTGGAAAAAAAAAACCACCTTCAAAGACCTAAAGTTTTTCTCATACAGGTCTTTCACTTGTTTGAATAGAATTGCCCCAAAATATTTTGAGGCTATTGTGAAAGATATCATTTCTTTAATTTGTTTCTCCGTCCATTTGTCATTTGTATAAATTTCAATACCTTTTCCTGTAAAAGTCCTTGAGGAACTAGGGATGCAAGGGACATACCTCAAAATAATAGAGGCGATTCTACTGCAAGCCCAGAGCCAATACCAACCTAAATGGAGACAGGCACAAAGCACTTCCACTAACATCCGGAACGAGCTTGTCAACTCTCTCCATACTATTCAATAGAGTACTTGAAGTTCTAGCTAGAGCAATAAGACAACTGAGGGAGATCAAGTGGATACAAATTGGAAAAAGAGAATTCAAAGTGTATTTATTTGAAGATTATATGATTATATACATAAGTGATACAAAAAGTTCCACCAGAAAACTCCTACAGCTGATACATACTTTTGTCATAGTAACAGAACACAAAATTAATACAAATAAGTTAGAAGCTTTTCTATATATAGAAAGGCTGTTTTTTTAAGTCCTGATCCTACTAGATTTGAAAAAATTATGCAATTATGCATTTATCTTCTATTTTAGTTTTTTTTTCTCTTTCTCTCTCTCTCCTTTACCAGCCAGGGCAAAATTTATCTTTGGAAGCATTTCACCCATTTCACTTTGATAACACAAGCCTTGATGGTATTTTTTTTCCTTTGGCAAATAACTGAATGATTGCATATATTTTCTTTAACCTTCTGAAATTGCTGAACAAGAACATTAACTATAAACACACAGTGATGATTGTTAGTCAAAACTCAGTCAGTGTTTGAGCTTATTGAGAAATTTTAGGCTCAAGAAAGGAAACAAGCTAAATGAGGACTTCTCTCTAGTAACACACACTTGGACTTCTGAATAGGCTCTAATGACATTAATACAGGTACATAATGTCTCTCTCCTGAGTAGCCAAAATACAGCCATTGTGCTTTCTTGAACTATTAATTAGGTAACATTTGAATAAATACATCCACAGGAATGACATATTCAAAAATAAGCAATCCATACAGGAGAGAGGTTATCAAGGAAAATATAATAAAGACCTTTTTTCTTCAAATAAGTCTTTAGAATAATATGTCTTTTATCATCAGTTCTGGCTGAGCAGAGGGATCATTGAGGAAGAGGTAGCAAAAAGATTATGTGAAATAGAGGAATAGAAATTTGCTGTGAGATTTTGTCTCCTAGGAATTGCAGAAGCAACACTGATAAAATCTCACCAACATAACTGCTCAATAATGGTGACACCAGTAGACCTGCTATGATGAATGAGGGAAAGCCCAGGAAGCCTCAGCCCTACCCAAAGAACTACAGGCAACTACAGGATGCTGAGAGTGGAAGAAATAGCCCTCCCCAGGGAAGAGCACATCAGTTGGTTATCCAATCTGAAATGGTCAGCCCTGAAAACTTATACATAGAGGATCCTCTTTGGATGTGCTAACCCTCAGTCTCCGTACCAGATAATTCATGTTTAAGAGTTCTCTGTGCCTTCCTCCATGTCCTTCATTATAGACCTTTTAGCTCATACTGCTTTCTCCATAACATTTTGTCTGTGGTTGTTTTTTATACATCCATGTTGATAATCATTTAGGTATTTCTCTTTTGTTCCATAACACCATATTCAAATAGAGGCAGAAAGTACATCAAGGCATCAACAAATGCATGCCTTGGTGAATGTAATGCAATCTTAAGAAAACAATGCTCCCCTCTCCCAACAGATTTTGTTTTCTCAGGGTTATGGATAGTTGTCATCTATTGAAGTTTGGTTATAAGTTGTAATAGGATTGGGGATGGAACAATGAAGTTTAGACTCAAAAATCTCATTTGGAAAAGAAAAAAGGGGAATGAATAGGATAAGGTTATTAAAATAGGTAAGTATATCTACTTGTAAAACTATTTTAGTTTTAGGCATTTTATATTGCTTTATATTGATACATATATAAAATTATTTTTATATTCCTATCTAAGAAAATTTGTACAAAATTATATTTGTCATATTGTGTATGTTCCCATTTCTGTACACAAATACAAAATTATGTTATACTGTTTGCATGTTTCTACTTCTGCTTAAGATATTTTGTATACTTGATACAAATTAAGGACATTTTGTCATATTGCAATATACATTCCTACCTCTGATCAATGGATTTTATATATTGTTACAATTTTAAGGTCATTGTCCTCATGCTGCACCTGTTTAAAGATTGTTAATTTTATAATGTGAAGCTTTATTCTTTAAGCTGTATAGGTTATTAAGAGTTACAGGCTAAGAGTCACCCATGTTTATCATACTTATGTTAGTTAGGTTCTCTAGATGCACTCCACATACAAAGGTAATCTTCAAACACTTCAAAGACCTGCAGGAATGGCATTTAAATGTATTAATAACTTAGAATTCTATTGACATGAGACATGACTGTGCCTGGCAGCACTGACCTATTCCCGAGAGGATGCTAGGCACCAAAGACACTCCATATGTTTTCTTCTTGGCAAAACAGGCCTATCAGGCAAAGAGCTGCTCTTGTCTGACATAAGCATGCCATCCAATCTAGACAAGCAGGATACAAAGAAAAGTGACTGCTAAACCTTGCCAAGACAGGGTAGTATAGTCTTTCAAATTTTCCTACTTCTGAAAATGGTCTGTCCAATATTCTAGGCCTATATACAAATTTGGTCGCCCTAATGTTGCAGAGACATGTTGGGTATCCAACTGTTTTTTGTCATTTCTTGCATCATTTGGAAGTAACTTGCTTGCACTTCTTGCTTACTCAGGAAATATTATTATCATTCTCAGGTGTTTGATGGGGTTGAAGCCTAGATAGCCACAATTACTATCCTCTCATATCTTAGCTAAGGCATGTTAGGTACAGGACTTAGACTCCTCAGGACAGGACAGCTAGTGGAATAATCTCTGTTATTTGCCAATTACTTATAGCCTGAACATGTAGTATGTGTTTCTTGATTGATGTTGTTCTTGTTGGTTGTAGTTTCATTTGTGTGTGTGTGTTATCACCCTTTCTTTCTCCTGAAAAAAACTTGATAATTGTTCTTATTATATACAGTTTTGTCTAGAACTTTATTTAGACAAAAGGGAAAATCTCAACCAATGCACTTGGGTTATCTGACCTAATAGATAGCTGACCTGACCCCACTGTGTAAAGGAAAGAGGGAGCAGTCACTAGCTCTCTTGTGCAGAGGTTGGAGATCGGATTGCTGGTTCTATTCACCCTGGGGGGAAAATGCAAAACCATGGTGGCTGTCCACTTTCTTTTATGTATTCATGATTTTTTTTTTTATAAATCCTTCATACCCATTTGATTGGGCTTGTGTGGATTTGCCTACACATATTTTGCTTGGGTGATTAATTATTATATAATCCCTAAAACTTGATGAGGACATACATTTTTATCTCTCTATTTCTGTCCAAACTCTTGAAATAGTATCTGGCTCATTCAAGTTGTTCAACACACACTTTTAGTATACTGTTTTGTTTAATTATAATGAGTGTTTTTATAATTAACATAATGATATTTGAAGCAGTTCTATTGAAAAAATACTTGGAGCATGAATACATAATTTGAAAAGCCCATTATTGTCCCTCTTGATTTTTCTAGACACTGATTGCATCCAAGTTTCATTTCAGGTATTTTGTAAAGTATTTGGGTATGTTGAGATTTTATATACCTTGAAAGAGCATGCATATACATATAATTAAATTCTCAAAATATTAATTTATGTCACTGTTCTAATTTGTTTTTTATTGCTGTGATAAAACAACCTGAATAAAAGAAACTTGGGGAAGAAAAGGCTTACTTTGGCTTATAGATTCCAGTCTGTCATCAGGGAAGCCAGGGCAGAACTTGAGAGGAGAAATGGAGCAGAGAGCATGAAGGAATGCTGCTCTGATGTCTTGCTCCCCCTGGCTTGCTCAGCTACCTTCCTTACACAACAGATCCACATGCCTAGGAACAGGACAGCTAGTAGTGGGCTGTGCCCTCCTGTGTCAAACAGCAATCAAGAAACCAAGACATATATGCCCCACATATATGTCTACAGACCAGTGTGAAATAGGTGGTCCTTCAGCTAAGGTCCTTCCTGTTGGGGGTTTCAAGTTGACAACCAAAGTTAGCCATTTCAGTCAGTGAATCCCACTGGGGGCAAGTTTAAACTGTCCTTAAGAGATATTTACCAATGCCTGGAGATATTTTTTGTTACCAAGAATCAAGAGAGGAGCGGGGACTCTAGAGTTTAGTAGTTAAGAATCCAGTAGTTAAAAGCCAGCTGGTCCCACAGCTATTCCATCCCAAAGAAATACACAGAAGTCTACATTAATTATAAACTGGTTGGCCTATTAGCTCAGACTTCTTATTAACTCTTACATCTTACATTAACCCATATTTCTTGTCTGTGTTAGCCATGTGGTTTGGTATCTTTTATCAGTGAGCCATACTTTTCTTGCTTGACCCTTTTCTCTTCCCAGAATTCTCTTCTCCAAAGTAACATACCTTTTGACTTAAAATTTAAAGTCAAATCATTTTCAAAATATATATTCTATTAATCCAGCAGAATTTATAATCAAAGATTTTTGCAGCTAAAGCTGAGTCAAGAAGTCTCTCTTAAATGAGATGCACTTACCTGTAGTAAACAGAGCCCACCCAAGAAAATGCTGCTACCAAGAAGCCATGCTTAACTCTGTTATTTTGTGTCTAGAATTACTTCCCAAGCTCTCTCAGGTTTTAAGTGGATTTACTTGTCCACATTGGTGCCATTTGTTGTCAGAGGTTTCTGTTCCACCCAGTTCCACAGCCATTCAGTCCCAAAGAAACATGCAGAGGCCTACATTAATTATAAACTGGTTGTACAATTAGCTCAGGCTTCTTATTAACTCTTACAGCTTACAATAACCCATAATTTTTGTCTGTATCAGGCATGTGACTTGGTACCTTATATCAGCAAGGCATTCTCATCTTGCTTCCTTTATTTCTGGGTCACCACTACATATTCAGCCTTTCCTCTTCCCAGAATTCTCATGTTCTGGTTGCTCTGCCTATACTTCCTTCCTGATTGCCCAACCTATACTTCCTGCCTGGTCACCCTGTCTTTCTTCTTGCCTGGCTACTGGGCAATCAGCATTTTATTAAAATATACAAGTGGAATGGTACAAAACCAAATAGCCAAGTGTGGTGGCACACACCTTTCATCCCAGCACTTGGGAAGCAGAGGCAGGTAGATCTCTGTGAGTTCGAGACCAGCCTGAGCTCTAAGAGCTAGTTCAGGACAGGCTCCAAAGCTACAGAGAAACCCTGTCTTGAAAAACCAAAAATAAATAAATAAATAAATAAATAAATAAATAAATAAATAATAAATATCCTGCAATAGAGGGGGAGCACTGGAAAGGTGGCTCAATGTTGAAGATGGCTTGCTGCACTTGCTGAGATTCAGCATTCTTCAATTCATAGCAGCAACACAGTGGCTCACAACCATGTGTAACTCCAATTCCAAGGACTCCAACATCCTCTTCTAGTGCCTCCATGGGCACCAGGCATGTATACAGTGCACAGACATACATGGAGGCAAAACACCCACACACATAAAAAATTAATTCCATTAACATTTCAAAAAAAAATCTACAATGTATGTGATAGTCAATAAGTCAGTACCTTCCATCCAAAATGAGAATTATCTTGTCCAAAATGCCAACACTATCAAGATTAAGAAATTCTGCCTCAGCCAGGCAGTGGTGACTCACACCTTTAATCTAAGCACTCAGGGGGCAGATACAGATGGATCTCTGGCATTCGAGGATAGCCTGGTCTACAAAGCTAATTCCAGGACAGGCTCCAAAGTTACAGAGAAACCCTGTCTCGAAAAACAAAAAAGAAAAAAAAAGAAAGAAAGAAAGAAAATGAAAGAAGAAAAGAAAGAAAAAAATAATAATAAAACCCTGCCTCAATCAGGTACTTAAAAATTTTAAATATTTTAAATATAGAAACTACACAATGCATCTTTTTCCTGAGTGAACGTGTCTATTACGTATTGTTACTCAAAGCAAGTATATATTGGTTCTTTTTGTCAGAACTGCAACCTTTAGCTTTATCAAACTGTGGTGGCCCATGCAGGCCTGATGCTACCTGTGAAACTGGATGAGTGTGCATGGATCCGACTTTCTGCACCGGTCCCTCACACCGGCAGCACAGTGAGATCCATATGGTTCCATGAGATGTGCAGGATGCAGAAGACCCAGTGCTCCATGGCAGCACAGCTGTGAAGGAGTAGACTGAACTGGCGACTGTGCTCAACGCAGACAGAAAAAAACCAAAAACCGCCTTTCATACATTTTCCCTTGGCTTCAGCAAGGGCAGTGCACCCAGATGATGAGAACAGGCCATGTGAAAGGCCGAGAGGGTGCTTTCCACGTCCTGAGGGAGACGATCATTTTCAGGATGCTGGCCGAGGGAGCCGAGCCAGCTGCCCTGTGTGCTCCTCAAAGCGGCAACTGTTTCAGACATATTTACCCAAAACTCTTTGAAATTGAGTTTTACTATTCCTTCACAACCCTGGAGAATTTTAATAATTTATACGTCTTCACCTTGACCACAGAAATATTTTGTCATTGATGTTTCCATTAAATCGTACTTGCTTTAAGTCAGCGCGGGGTTGAAATGCTTCCCAGTGAATCCTCCGTCTGCCTTCAATCACTAATCAAGGACGCATATCGACAGTTTCCCCGGACAGAATCCTGCCCTTGGACACGATGTTTACAGGGAAGGGACAATCACGGTGTGGTATAAGTTTCTCCGTGAAGCGGAAACAAAACTTGTACATCACTAAAAACTGGGGATTCCTTCACGATCTTTGTTTCTTTATGTTCTGGAATACTGCATGTATTTCTGGTCCCTCGCTGTAGCCTTTGGACGGGAGCCTAATGACAGAGTAAGGCCAAGATGGCTCAAACTCACAACGGCAGCTCAGCTAAAGGGCAGATTTACATCTTCATGCCCCGAGTGAAACAAAGGGAATGGTCTGATGACTAATTGAAGATGCTGTGTTGTCAACTAGATAGTTAACCAGAATTCAGAGCATTAAATAGATATCAGCTGGGCTTTACTGTGTGCTTAATAACAGACTCCACGGAGGATGGAGGCGGATACCAAAAGGAACATGTTTGAGAGTGTGCAGGAGGATGATATGGATAGAACCATTGTAAATGATAAATGAGCGCTAAGTAACCCCGTGCTACGGGGAGGAGTTGGCATTTTGGCTGGCATTTTAACAAGAGACGCGGGCAGAAATGGAAGGCAAGACTCTTTACAATAGGGACCAACATGAAGGAGAGAAAGACCTTAGGTCCGGCAACCTCAGAAGTCTGCCTCCCTAGAGTCTGGCTGACCCGTTGCAATCTTAATATCCTTTAAAGTTTCCCAGCAGCCTTAGTATAACAGAGGAAACAGGTTAAATTAATTTCCACATATAATCCAATATATCTAAAAACCTCATTTTAAACATGCTACATTTTTCAATGAGATGCATGCATTATTTTTAATTGCATGTTGTTTGTGAAATTTGACAAGTGTCTTGGAAGGACGGAACTTCTCAGTTTGGGGCCTGTCACATGTCAAGTGCTGGAGAGTCATCTGTGCCTGTGATGGCTATCCGGCTGGACAGGGCAGGATTGGCATTTTTGAACAAAGCCTCGGGCTATGGGGAGCTAAAATAAGATGGATGCTATAGAAAGGGAGCATGCATGTCACCACTCTGGGCTGTTTCTGCAATAGAACGCACACAGCAGCAGAGAGAAACATGACCGTTCTATACACCACCTAGGACTATGTGTGCACCTGTCCAGCTGGCAGAGAGGTGGCTTCTGCCTGCGACTGGGGTTACATTTAGGCGATAAAGGCCTGAGCATTCTTAGAGTTGATGGAGAGAGACCGTGGGAGGAGGTACCATGTGTTAGCTGTGTTACCATTTAGTACAGGTAACATCGTAATTTATCTTGGCGCAGTGAGGATGATGGAATTTTTCAAGTAGGAAATAGAATTAAGTGCAGAAGAGAGTAAAGATGAATGTGAAATGCTTATTCATTTTTGCGATGCAGAACGTGTGTGTGTGTGTGTGTGTGTGTGTGTGTGTGTGTGTGTACATATATCTGCGAATGACATCGTGCTACTGGTACGTCATGGATATGAACAATACTATTTGAAATGAATACATTCTTGATCAAAACACCCTTGACATTCTCCTTGGCTTGTCAGCTAGCTTTCTTCTGAAACACAGGCGCTGATGTCCCTGTTGGTACAGCATTTGCTTTCTAAAATGTGTCAGCTGGAAATTCTTTCTCCCCTGATTTAGGATATATGTCAATTTTCTCCCTCTCTCTGGCCAGTTCTGTTGCCAAGAAGATGTCCTTCCCCAGAGACTCCAACCATCTCTTTGAAATGTAAACATCCAAGGAGCTAGTGGTCCCTACTCCTTACATCCCTGAGAGAATGGGACCCAAATTTTGATATGTGCTGATTAACAAAGACAGATGGTCGAACTACAGAGAAAAGCATTGACAAGCCCAGGATTAAACTGGAGGGTAAGCATCCACTGTTCCCCCTCCACCCCTTAACATCCTCCACCCCACTCCTTAGAGAACCTGCCTGCCTCTGTTAAAGTGGAGTTGACTTCAGCCGCCTAAATTCAGTCTTCCTTCACGGCTTAACTTTATCTGGGCCAATTTTTGCTCTGACGTGATTTATTCACATATAATTTTTCTTTTCTAAAAATAATGAAGTAAAGTAGAGCTAAACAATAAACACAAGAGAGAAGATAAATAGCGAAGGAAAGGGTGGGGAAAAAAACAGAGGGGCATATGGAGCCAGTTAAACTGCCTCTAAAACTCCAAAAGAGGTATCCAGGAAAGAAAAATCAAATACGCTGTTGATAAAACATGAGTTGGAATTTTATGAGCTAATCTAGGGCAACCAAATTTATGTAGGGGAAGAAGAATTTATAAATAGCTCCCAGAGCGTGCAGCCCCCATCTATATATCCAGGCCGTTCAGGCCTATTGCTCATTTTTATCTCTCTAGAATACTTTCAACTTCTGGAGAAAGTCCTAGTTGTAGGTAATGTGCTGTCCCCTTGTAAGTGACTTTCTACACCCGCTCCCCTTACTCTGAATGTACCATGTGTTGCTTTCATTGCTGTGTGTGAACTCTCTGATCTGCGTGTGGGAGGTTAAGCTCTAGCCTCCATGTGAAGTCCCGGTCCATAGGTCAGCATCCTTCATCTTCTTCTCTGTCTTCACTGCCCAGCAAAGTTACTGCTACTGGGCACCTCCTCAAATATGAGCATGGATGTGTATCTCTAAAATTTATACCATGTACAGGAGTCAGAATAGTATCTCAGATGGATAGATCATTAGCTCTGGAGTGTGGCATTTAGAAATGCTTTATAGCCAAACATCTGATCGGAGCGTTTATGAGTAGTGTTCACATAAATCCTTTAGCAAATTATATCTATAAATGCAAATAAAAACATCTTGGAAGCGTATTTCCTACCGTTAATCATAAATATGTTGCTCTCCGTAGTTATGAATTCAAGAAAGCAGGCAGAGTTTTGTATAATGACAGATTTTCAAACACTGTTAGGTTGAAATACAACATATGTAAATTAAGATATTTTGCCTAGCCAAACAATAAAGTCATTGGAAAATAGCAACAGTATACACAGGCATCATGAAAAACTGATGTATTTCTTTTCAAGTCACCAAGGTAGAAACAAAAAGACTCTTGATACAAACCAACAATCACAAATATGTATTTGAAAAATCAGCATTGACAATGAGAGTTGTGCAATTAGTCACTTTGGATTTGGAAAAGCTGACATGTCAAATTTAAGAAGATTTTAAAGTTTATAAAGTCTGAATCTTTTGAATCCACAGTGAGTGAGTTCTTGATGATTATGGATGTGTTGAGGGGGGTTCTAAGCATCCCACGGTGTCTTCAAACTTCTTAAGTGAGCTCATGAATGCAGTGCCCTTGGATGTCAGAAGGGGGCAACGGATTCCCGGAAGCTGGAGTCACAGGCAGTTGTGAGCTGCCTGACACGGGTGCTATAGACATAACTCAAGTTCTCTACAGGAACAGAAAGTACTCTTGACCACTGAGCCGTCTCTCCAGTCCTAAGATTACCACTTTATTTTTAGTAGTACCACACATCCTAGAATTCTGGGAGTCACAAGAATAATAGACAGTCTTAATTTATCTGAGGAGATAAACATTTCCCAACTTGGGGGAAAAAAATGATGCTTGGTCTCTGGAAGTTATCACTAGATCTTTATTTATTTAAAAAAAAGAAGATATAGAAAATAAAAGAACATTTTTATTATGTATCAACTTTGAGAGCACACATAGCCTTTTAATAAACACTGCATGTTATTAAAATAAATAGTATGTTTATATCTTGATGTCCAGTAGAATATTTTCTTTGTGTCTGTGGTCTTTATTTTTTCCTGTTACCAATTTGTGTTCTTCAGTGTAGACCATCAAAATTAAATACAAATTCCATGGTATAATCAAGAGAGTCAACGAGCAACCTATTACATTCTTAATAAGTAACCATTACTAAAATAGCCATCAAGTCATACAAACTACTCGAAAGATTGGAAAGAAGAACAAACACTAGCCAGTGTGTTTCCTTGGCAAGTGGAAAGATGATTCAGTCGGGACACTGCTTGCCATGCCAGCATGGGCACCCGTGTCAGACTCTCAACTCCCAAGTGAGGAAGCTGTGTCTAGAGCATGCACCTCTGTTCCCAGTGCTGAAGAAGACAGAGGAGCCTGGGGCACGCTGGTCAGCGAGTGCAGCCCAACCAGCAAATTCTACATTCAGTGGAAAACCCTACCTAGGAAAAAATAGGGCATGATTGAGGAAGACATGGGATGGCGTAGAGCTCTGGCATACACACACATGCACATGTGCACACACAGCATATATCTGTGTACTTAGAGACAGATATGCTTTCTACAGTGATCTTATGCAGGGCTGGACTAGGAACTGCTGGCTTACTCAGTTGGTCCTTTTATTTACTGCAGTATTTACTGCCCAGTGCGTGAGGTTCTGTGCAGACTGAGCAGTGTGTGCAGGGAGTTAGGAGCATGTGACAGGGTGCACGGATCCCTAATTGCCTGTTTGTTTGCTGGTTTACTGTGCTGTTTCATAGAAAAATATAGTTAATTTATTATGAGGCAGAGATTAGCTTATGAAAAGCTAGGGACCCAAACAAACGTTCAGAGCCACTGTGTTATTGACTTAATGCTCCGTCTTAATGAGCTGTGTAACCACCCTCTGTTCAGAACATTGCTAGCTTACCTAATTTCACATTGGTTTCTCCTTTAAAGGCTTCAAACACTGAAGTCTTGAAGTTATTTGAATCCTTATTGATTCTGATCTCCTAGAGCCCATGCCCAAGGCCTAACTTAAAGCTCATCTGAAATGTTTGTATTATTATATGTAAGAAAAAAACCAGATAGGGGCATTAAAGGTAGGGTGTGTTTAATCCTTCCCAGGGGTGGAAAATTATTACAGTCTCCATTTCTGAAAAAAAATTTCAACTGCATTGGTCAAGGCTTTAATTGAGGTAGGATAGAAAATGAAGATTAAGGAGATATTGGAATGGAAAGGACATCTTCATCCCAACATCTGAGAGACATCTTCACCAGCTAAGTGTCAAAACTCAGGAAATTCACAGCTTCCCGGATCTCTCTACCGTCAACAGAGACGCTCCGGTTTATAGCAGATGATGACCAACAGAGACCCATGGCCTGCCAAAGCTCCAGGAAAAGGAGACTGCAGAACGCCCAGTCCTTCGTGCAACCTACACTGCATTCCAAGCTCTGAAGCCTCACAGAAGTAGCAGAAGAGAGGCCAGAGAGAGTGTAAAGGCCAGAAGCGAGGGATAGCTTCAAGGAAACAGTGTCTTCCGGACACAGCCGGGCAGCCGCACATATGAGCTCAGAGTAGTTGTGACAGCACACACAAGACCCGTGTAAGCCCATGACAGACCAAACCCCAGCATGGGAGTGGGGAGCTGGCACAAAGGAGCTATTGGCAAGTGTTAGCTGCCAAGAAAGGGCGGACCAGTTTTCTCTAAGCATGTATCCCTGATAAGTTCCACACTCCAGTGGAAGGCCACCCATTCAAGAATATCTGGACGGCACAAGTTGGCCTTGATGGGGGGAAGGCTATAAAAGCTGGGTGAGTAGGAAAGGGCGTGGGTCTGAAAAGAGTTGGGGGAGGCAGGGAGAATACAATCAGAGCACATTGTATAAAATTCTTGAAAATTATTTATATTTCATAATAGTCATTTATTAATATTGTATAATAATATACTTTCATACATGAATATTATATACTTAAAATATGTATTTTTTAAAAAAAATCAAATCCCAGACAGGGCTGGCGAGATGACTCAGCAGGTAGACATCCTGCTGCGAAGCCAAACAAGCTGAGCTGGATCTCCAGTACCCAGATGCTGGAAAGAGAGAGCAAACTCCTGCATGTGGTCCTCTGACCTCTACACATGCACCGTGGTGTGTGAATGCACACACATGTGCACGTGCACACACAACAACAACAAAATTAAAGATGAATTCCAAGACAATTAGCATCATCTGCTGTGAGGGAAAAATACCCGAGTGTATAGAAATTCTTCAAATAAGAATGCCAAATGCCTCTCTCTGCCTCTCTCATATAGAGCATCTGGTAACATGCATACACAGGGTAGACCTTATCATCTTTTGTAGCTGTTTGTCACCCTATCAAAAGTATCCTTGAGATTGTTCTAGGCCATTATACCTTAACTGTTACTGCAGATGATTTCAAACTGTGGAGCTGACACTTCCAGGTAGTTACAATGAATCAATAACTAGTAATAAAAGTATCAAGAATAAAACAAGTCGTCAACTGACATAAACTGCAACAATCTGAGAGTAGGAAATCCCAGCTAAGAAAATGCATTCATGAGATTTGGATCCTTAGAAACAAGCCTGTAACTTTTTTAATTAGTGATTGATGGGGCAGGGGGACCATTCCTGGTCTGGGGGTCTTGGTTCTATAATAAAGCAGACTGAACAAGCCATGGGAAGCAAGCCAGTAAGCAGCATTCCCCATGGCTACTGTACCAGCTCCTACCTCCAGGTTCCTGCCCTGCCTTCATTCAGTGATTAACAGTGATGTGGAAGTGTAAGCCAGATAAACCCTTTGCTCCCCAAGTTGCTTTGGCCATGGTGTTTATCACAGCAATAATCACCCTGACCAAGAGTTCTTTCATACCAAGAAAGAAAGGGTTTGAAAGGGTTTAGAAAATATTTTGCTTATAGTATTTTAATACAAATGAGAATGATCATTTAAATTATGATAAAGATATTTAAAAATACAAACACTTGGGGCTCAACGGATGGTTTAGCAGAATGCAGATTCAGTTCCTAGACCCTATGCTGGGCAGCTCACAGTCACCTCTAACTCCAGTTCCAGAGGAACCAGCATTCTTCTCTGAGTTTCTTGGGTACACACAGGCATGTGTACACAGACATACACAGGTAATAATAATAATAGTAGTAACATCACCAAGTTATTAGTACAAATACCTCAGATATCTGAGGAGAACATCTTCTTGACAGGCAGTTTTAAGGTGCTTTTACAGGGAAGAACATCAGAAATAGATTGTGTTGAGTCCAGTTGTACATAAAAGCACAAATAATTTCTTTACAGTTAAAACATGACTTGAAACATGAAAGGAAAAGGTACATGAGGGGAACATGAAAAGCAGGGAGAGAGGAAGGCTTTAATTCTAGAATGTGATGTGGGACTGGAAAGGTGGAAGTTCACAGCGCATACTGTTGGTGCAAAGAACAGGAATGCACCAGTGTTGAACAGCCTGCAACTCCATCTCCAGGGGCATCTAATACCCTGACCTCTGGCCTCTACACACACACACACACACACACACACACACACACACACACACACACACCTTAAAATAAGAAATAAAGCTTTAGACTATGACATCGGGAAAATATTGGGTGTTAGAATCTAGTTTAATGCTCTGTTAGGCATAACTGGTTATAAGTAGAAGGCATTTTGCCTCTCAGGTTACTCTGGTGTGTATCCCAGTTGAAGAGAACAAACCAAGGCACTGAAATAGTCAACTGAGAATCGCCAATGTGAAAACTGATTCTTAACTGGTACTGGGCATGTAAATGGATTCTTAGAGAGGCCAAGAACATTCCTGCTAGCCACAGCCTGAGATTAATGAAATGAAATTCATGCCCTGGCAATGCTGAAGCATTCATCGGCAGCCTGTATATGGAGGTTCTGTTGAACTTGTCCATATTGGGTTTCTGGTTTAAATTGATGAGGATGGCTGACCAGATCTCTTCCTCAAAAAGGCACCAGATCCCATTATAGAAGGTTGGGAGTCACCATGTGGTTGCTGGGACTTGAACTCAGGACCTTTGGAAGAGCAGGCAGTGCTCTTAACCGCTGAGCCAAGATAGACCTTTAGCCACAGCTTACTGTTGCCTAATGGCATGTAGACCCTTCTTCCTGCCTTAAAGTGTGGGGCCCACCTGTCTTGCTCTCAGCCAAGGACTTTATCCATAGGTCCCCAGTAAACTGCACGTTGTGTGTTTCTACGTCTTACCTGCCTCTTTCCTATGTCACCTCCCACCTGTAGCAGTTGGTTCTCATGCACCAGGGCTGAGTTTTTCCCAAACACTATATTCATGACTTTTCTCGTGGCTGTGACCGGAGATACTTAAGAAGGAAGAGATTTCTTTGGAACGACAATTCCAGGGAATATTGGTCCACTGTGCCAGGGAAGTTATGGTAATGGAAGCAACTGGGTAGTGGGAATTTGCAGGAGAGCATGCTCACATCTCAGAAGACAAAAAGGGACTGGAGGCATGGCTGAACTGTAAACCCTAAGTGCCACTCTCTGTGGCCTTAGCTTGCTAACTAGTTCCCTCTTCCAAAAGGCCCCAAGTCTCAGTCAATCTTCTATTGCTGTGAAGAGACACCATGACCATTGCAACTCTATATCAAAAAACACTTAATTGGGGGCTGGCTTACAGTTCAGAGTTTGAGTCCATCCATCATCATGATGGCAGGAAACATGGCAGCATTCAGGCAGACATGGTGCTGGAGAGGTACATCTCTACATACATGAGCATACAGTTCTACATCTGGATCCTCAGGCAGCAGAAGCAGGAGAGATGCTGGCTCTGCCTTGAGCATTTGAAACCTCAAAGCCCACTCCCCAGTGACAGTGACACACTTTCTCCAACAAGGCCACTCCTGCTCCAAGGCCACACTTCCTAATCCTAAAACAGTGCTGTTCCCCAATGACTAAGCACTCAAATGCATGAGACTATAGGGACCATTGTTATTCGAACCACCACACCCCCACACCCTCAAACAGAGCTGTGAGCTGGGACACCAATGTTCAAGCAGCTAAACCTGTAGGGGACATTTCACAGTCGAGCCATAACAAAGGAGAGTTTTCCTTGCCACCTGTCAATAGAAAGAGCGTGTTCCCATGCTCTTAGGCACCTTTTAATGGAATGTGACTATTACCATATCGAAATAAATGTTATTTAATTCAAAGAATTTTGGCGTCCCAAGTTCCGATTTCTGGTGGCTTTAAAAAGGCTCTCCCTGGCATAAAATTTCTAGTGTTTTAGGCTTTTTTTTGATTTTTTTTTCCCCTACAAACCTTGGCAGTATTTCAAGAACTACTATTGGTAGTAATTCAACGCGTTCCTGGATGGTATTGATTGAAATAATATACTTCAGAAAGGCATGAAAATTTAAAGAACTATTTTAAACTTCAAAACTGTTTCCATTTGATTTCAGGCTGACAGTTGAAAGTGGCTCTCGTATGAACTCTTTCACTTGCCATCACTAACTGCATAAACGGGAAGCTTTGCCTATGCTGGCTTTCACACTTGGGGTAAACAAGGGGGGAGACTGAGATGGGACCCTTAACTAATCAAAATGCTCTCGGGCTATACAATGTAAGAATGCTGCAGGACTAATGTTTAGGAAATCTTCTCTTTTTTCAAAGTGCGTGTGTATGTGTGAGTGCGTGCCAATTCACCTGCAGGTGTGTGTAGTGGGCGACCCATGCACATGCAAACACAGGCATGTGGAAGTCAGAGGATGACGTTAGATAAACCCAGAGATGGGGTTTATCAGGCACCACGCATCCTGTTTTCTTGAGCCAGGATCTTTTACTGGGCAGAAATTTGCCAGGAAGGCTGAGCTGGGTGAGCAGCAAACCCAAGATCCACCTGCCTCTGCCTCCCTGCACTGGAATTACAAGCACATGCCAGTCTGTTTTTTTTTTTTTAACATGGCTTTGTGGTTCAAACTCCGTACCTCACTGATTAAAAAGCAAGCATATTGCCAACTGAGTCATCTCCCCGGCCCTGTATTTCTTCTTAATAAGAAGAAAAATAATCTTGTGTATTGAAACTGTACACACATTAATCTTGATTGGCTTTAATACGAATATTCAAATATTCATACATGCAAAGGATTAAGCTGTTGAAAGACCTTCATAAATATGAGCCTCTGGCATTTTATTAGCACTTCAGTCCTGAATTCCTGTGATTTCTCTGTCCATTGTTCTCATTCTTTCCAACATCCCCTCCCTGCTCAAAACTTGGACCCCTGAGTCAGAAGACACTGCTAATGGTCTGAGCGAAGTTTGTATCTTTTATTATTTCATAAACATTTTCAGCAGCCTATATAATCATATATACTTTACTCCCTCCTATCCTGTATTTAGAAAACATCAATAAAACAATGCCCCAGCTTTGAACTTGACTCTGAAGATACAGTGGCAAGCAAGGTAGAACTTTAAGGGCCAGAGCAGTGGCTGGGCAGTGAAGAGCCCTGGCTGCTCTTCTAGAGACCTGGGTTTGGTTTCTGTCACCCACATGGTGGTTCCCAACTACCTGCACTCTAGATTCCAGGGATGTGAAGCCTTCTTCTGGCATCCAAAGGCATTTGCATACATGTGGTAGACATACAGACAAGCAAGCACACATCCATACATAAATAAAAATAAATTTAAAGAAAAAGAAAAGCAGAGCTTCTAGTCATGGGAGATTCATTAGCGTGAGGTTTGCCATTCCCAGACACTTCTTTGTTGGTCAAGTTTTTGAGCCTTGAAACAACATTCCTAGGTCTCTTCCCACTAGGATGCCAAGAGCATCACCCCAGCTGTTACAACCAAAATTTTTATAGACATTTTGTCTCCTTTGGAGTAAAATGGCCCCAGGCTGAAAACTTGTATAAACTAACATGCCAGACTTGATAATAATACACAGCCAAGGTTTGACCATAAGAAAAGATTGAAGAAGCCTTCCAAGAAAATGGAGACTTTGAGCCAAATCATTAAAGACATGCAGGAATTAGCCAGTTTTACAGTATTTCTGAAGAATTCCAGGTGAGAGAAGGCAAAAAGACGAGATCCAGCCTGATCCATGTGCAGGGTTGAGCCAGGCTCATGCAAAAGTGTACATGAAGGGGCTGAAATGTAAAACCAATGAGTGGAAATCACTGAGAGTGGAGCTTTAGGGATATATCGGGCTGTGAAACAATACTGGGGAGCTATCCCATGTCAGAGCAATCAGTCTTTATCTTATAAAATATGAATGACTGTGACAGTCCATATAAAATATGGGCTCTGAATAGGTAGTTACTGTAAACCCATCATGATATAAGAACTAGGGATGTAGCCATTGTGCCTATGTGATGGGGGAGTGTCATATATCAATCTGTTGATTTCATTGGTTAAGCAATAAAGAAACTGCTAGGCCCATTTGATAGGCCCACCCTTAGGTGGGAGGAGTAAACAGAACAGAACGCTGGGAGGAAGAGGAAGTGAGGTCAGACTCCACAGCTCTCCTCCCAGGCAGACACACGCGATGAAGCTCTGAACTAGAATCTTCCCGGTAAGACCGGTGCTCACAGATTGTTAGAGATGGGTTGATTGGGATATCAGAATTAGCCAGTAAGGGCTAGAGCTAAGGGCCAAGCAGTGATTAAATGAATACAGTGTCTGTGTAATTATTTCGGGTAAAGCTAGCCGGGCAGGTGGCTGGGGTGTTTGGGGACGTAGCCCCGCCGCCGCTCCATATTACTACAAATGGCACCCCACGTGATGGACTAAACCCACTTAAAAAAACCTGAGAAGGCTTAAAAATAAGGGAGAGAGAGTTTAACACAGATTTTTGCTGTTTGTTGGTGGCGTGCTGTAGAGAGATTTCCTGATTCAGCAACAGCAGCAGAAAAAAAGCTGCGTTATTTTAAAGTGTGGCTTCCTGGGGCTTTGCTGCCAGTGCAAACTCTGGCTTTATGTTTGTGTTCCCGCTTAGGATCCGAAGGAGAGTGCTCTGACACCATGACGATGACTCAAAGCTCCCCGCCTGCTCCTGGGAAGAAGGCAGAATCAGGCTTAGGCAGGCGGAAGAGCATGGCGGATTCCTGCTGCCATACAGAGACGTGTTTTTAGACTGCGCAGTGCTCTGCGTGTCAGATTTGGATGTTACTTGGATGAAAAGAATTTCTGTGCTGCACGCTCAGTCTCAGAATTAAAGTGCTGACTGCCGCTCCTACCTGGTAGCCCCAGAGCTAGCACAAAATGGTACGTCCTCCATTTTGAAATTTTCCTGACTCAGCAGCAGGAACAAACCTGTGTTGTTTTAAAATGCCGGCTTTCTGGGCCATCCTGCCATGGCAAACTCTGACTGTTTGAGGCAGGAGAACCGGCTACCAAGAGAGGATTTGAGTGTTGTCTGTTGTAGCTTGCTGGCTGGCAGGGACCTTGAATCTCCATAGAGGTGTGGCTATAAACATGGCTGCAGCCTGTATATCCGCCATGAGGCTGGAAAGCTAAGGAATGGACTGGATCTAGCTGGCAAAGCCACGGCTTTAGTCCTACTGATATTGCTTGGTAAATTAAAGGCTCTTGTGGTCAGAAAAAGAGAGATATACAGTAAAGAGAGATTCAAAGACAGAGAAAATTTCTAAATGGTTTACAGTGTGTTGAAAAATATATGCGGACTAAAAGTTAAAATTCTTAAAGTAAACCTCTGTGACTTCAAGGTGTGGCAGCACACGCCCTTAATCCCAGTGCCTAGAAGGCAGAGATGAACAGATCTCTGTGAGTTCAAGGTGTAGTAGCAAACACCTTTAATCCCAATGCCTGGGAGGCAGAGACAGGAGGATCTCTGAGAGTTCAAAGACAGCCTGGTCTACAGATGTATGCTCAAAAAGCAAAAAGTTAACTTAGGAATGTCACAGCTTAGATTCTTAAGTGCCTAGTGATTTAAAGGCGCAAATCAAAAGTGCTCCTGGATAGTAAAAATTTGCATATTCACAATAGGACAGATTCAGACCACTAAATGAGTCACACTGTTGGATGAATGTACGTTGGCTTGGGAGAGAGAAGAAAAAGAATATAGAGAATAAAGTTAATGGTTTAAAAAGAAAAAAGTAAAAGTAAAGTCTTTAAAGAGACAGAGTACAGATAGTTATAGATATAAATAAAAATAAGCTTCGTAAAAATGAAAAATTCACAGAGAGTCTGGATTCTTTGTATTATTGTGTTTTCTTTAAAATTTTTGACTGTGAAGGAGCTAAGTACAGAGAGACATTTCATTATATGGGCTGCCAAGTGGAACCAGAACGGATATCATGAGGGTATGATTTCAGAATTTGGATCTAAGGATATGATGCTTTGGAGAGAGTCTTCTTTTGTTTTCACAGAGGATGAGACCCTGTTCATTTCTTCTATTCCGATTTGGTATGATAGACCACGACCTCCCGAAAGTTTCCTGTGAACACCCTCAAAAAATTACTTCACTCAACTGCCAACTGAGATGAAACTAGCACACAGGTTATACCATGAAAGACCTAATTAACGACGCCCCCATTCAGCAGGAAGCAGTTTGGAGAGAAAAAACTGCGCCCATGTCCCCAAATATAGTTTATAAATGTTCTTTTACATTTAAAGGGGGATATGATATAGACATGAATAATTTGCATTAGTATAGATTTTGCTTTATTGATAGAGATTTACGGTCAATTTTGTTATATGTATAACTGTTTCTGATGTAACTTTTACTTGATAACTGTTTTGTTATATGTAATTTTGCTATGTTAAATTTAAAGCCTTTCTTTTTTGTTTAAACAGAAAAAGGGGAAGTGATGGGGGAGTGTCATATATCAATCTGTTGATTTCATTGGTTAAGCAATAAAGAAACTGCTAGGCCCATTTGATAGGCCCATCCTTAGGTGGGAGGAGTAAACAGAACAGAACGCTGGGAGGAAGAGGAAGTGAGGTCAGACTCCACAGCTCTCCTCCCAGGCAGACACACGCGATGAAGCTCTGAACTAGAATCTTCCCGGTAAGACCGGTGCTCACAGATTGTTAGAGATGGGTTGATTGGGATATCAGAATTAGCCAGTAAGGGCTAGAGCTAAGGGCCAAGCAGTGATTAAATGAATACAGTGTCTGTGTAATTATTTCGGGTAAAGCTAGCCGGGCAGGTGGCTGGGGTGTTTGGGGACGTAGCCCCGCCGCCGCTCCATATTACTACACCTATGTTGTATGTTTTAAATCTAGCACAAACTAAGAGCGATCACTGGTGTCTGATGAATATGTATGGAATGAATACTCCACCCTCTCTGTATGTGTGATCCTTCTCCAGAACGGAACGATGGAATTGGTTTGCCCAAATGTGGTGGCAGGAATGCTGGAGGCGGGGGAATGGTCAGGATGTAGTGAACTCTTACGAAGTTCAGAGATAATAGGCAGGTAAGTGGGGCACTATTGAAAGCTGAGACACAAGCCCATCGGCGACATTTGTCCCTCTAGTTAGTGTCAAACCTTGTGTCAGATCCTGCCTAACGATCTAGTTCTTTCCAGTACTTGCCTGTCTTCGCTGTTTCTTAGCTTCCCTCTCTGAAGCTGCAGATTCTTCACCTGTTAAGTGCTCTTCAACACCCACCTTGTCTTCCTTGAGTTCTCTGGCAAGCAAATGAAATCGTCGGGAAGTTGCTTAGGCAACATAAATGATCATGAAGGCCCAGGTTTAAAGTGTACATGGAAGTAAGTGTTGATTCCCAGCGTGACATGTATTTATGTCATTTCAATTCCTTCTTAAAACCGCTCCCCGGTGCTCATGCATAAATGAGTTATTGATCGGGTTTCGGTGTAAACAGGTAGGGTTGAGGTGTCATCAAGGTAAACACAGGGAGAGCAGGGACTGTGAAGAAACAAGCACTGGGTGTCAAAGGCTTTCAGCATTTGAATCCTCTCTTTCTTTTCACTCTGTAACAAACGCGCCAACTAAAAGGGAGAAATGCTAACTACCTTGCAGGTTCTGCAAAGTCATTGAAAAATACAGCAATCTTTCTCTCCCACAAATATGAAATAGGGGAAACTTAATGGAGCCCTAAAAGAATTTAATGTATATGGTTATTGCAAGTGAGTCAAGCATATATAGATTTTATGTCAAAAATTTCCATGCTATTAGTAAATATGTCTCACATCGGGATTTTGTCTTTATTTACAGAGACTTGGTATCTATTTTTTTTTAAATAAGAGACTTTTATACAACCAATGAGCCAACAGTGTCCCCTTTTCAATCTCGTCCTAGGTTGATGGCCCATTTCCTCTTTCTTTAAAGGAAATTTTAATATATATATATATATATATATATATATATATATATATATATATATATAATTTTGTATTGTACACCATATGCCCTCACAGGCAGCATGCTGTCATTTGGGATTTTAATTAGAAACCCCTTTATTTCCTTCCTTTATGTCTCAGACATCTGGTTTAAAATATAAACTGACCTTCAGGAAAATGCCAGAGGCTTTCTTCTCTCCCTCTCTCCCTCCCTCCCTCCCTTTCCATTCCCTTCTTCCCTCCCTCTCTCTCTCCCTCTCTCTGTCTCTTTCTCCAAGTAGCTGAATTTAGCTTACCAAATAGCTATCCCATAGCTCCATGGCCTACACAGTGCTAGGAAAGGAGCAGCCATTTCTGCAAAATAAATTAGTTTTGCTTTCACTCCTTCTCCATCTCTGCATCACGGCGCCTCCCAGGTTCTCCATGTCAAGGGTATTTGTTTTAGCAAATGAACAAAAGTCCGCTGCTCAGGGTAAATTCAGTCACAGAGTGACTGAGTCTGTCACCAAGTTCTCCCACTGACTCAATAAATATTCTCTCCTTTGTCTTTCACCTGTTTGCCTGGAATCTTAAATTCCTTTTTATCCTGGAGGCTGGGAGCCAGATTTTTCACACATCCCAGGTTCCAATTACATGCAGACTTATGAGCCTGGAGTCTCCATGGGCGTGTGTATGAAGCCATATCCTGCTATGTATTTCTTCTAGTATTTTTGTTATTAAAATTTATTAGTTTTACTCTTTGTTCAGGCACTCATTTACATAGAATGAAACACAAATTTTCAGTGCAGGCATAACCAGCTGCCTTGAAAGCGTAAAAATTTTTGGTTGTGCATGCGCAGAATATCTAATTTTGAGGAAAAACAACTTTCTTTCAAGCATTCCAACAGGAAATTATCAGAAGTATATTCCCCTGGAACTCAGTGATGTGACGTGTCTTGTAATTTCATTTTGGATTTAATTAAATACTACATTCTGTGCTCTGTAAATGACGATTTTGGCACAGTATGATAAACAATTTCTTTTGGGTCCGAGTTTCTAGTCTGTTGAGAGCCTTTTGACTAGTATTGTATTAGTCCTGGTGGGAGATTGTTTTGATCCGTTTGTTTGTTTTCCTGTCTTTCTGGATGCTTCCACATATGAGACTTAGATTATCCTGGCAAAGACCACCCATTCCAGTGTTTGCTAATTGCTAGAAATAGCAAACAACTGGGAATGCACTTCTCAAGTGAAGAGCAGGAATCCAAAGTTCACACCACAGACACCACATGCAGAAGGCTAGGTACCACCCAAGAAGGGAGCACCCTCCACACTGGGACTGAAATTACTTAAACCATGGCAGGAGTGAGGACTCCGCAATTAAAGTATGCATTGCTCGTTCAAAGGACCTCAGGTGGGTCCCCTGGAGCTACAGTTCCCAGCATCCGTGTCAGGCTGCTCACAGCTACCTATGATACGAGCTCCAGAGGACCTTCTGGGCTCTGTGGGTACCACACTCACAAGCACAGACACACATTATCTAAAAATAAAAGTAAAATCTTTAGGGAAAAAAAAAGTTATCTAAACTGTCTTCATCTGGGTTACCATTGCTGTGAGGAAACACAATGGCCAAAGCAACTTGGGAAGAAACAGATTTATTTGGCTTACACTTCTGTATCACTGTTCATCACTGAAGGAAGTCAAGGCAGGAACTCAAAATAGGGCAGAAACCTGGAGGCAGGAATAAGAGTGCTGTTCGCTTGCTTGCTCCTCATGGCTTTCTCAACCCCAGGACCAGCAGCCTAGGGGCAGCCCAACCCACAGTAGGCTGGGCCCTCCCATCAATCAGTAACTAAGAAAACACTCTACATATAGGCTTGCTTACAGCCCAATCGTATGGAAGCATTTTCTCATTTCAGGTTCCTTCCTCTCAGATGACTCTAGCTTGTGTCTTGCTGAAAAAGCTGGCCAGCACACTAGCCAGTCCAGCTCAACCCTGTCTCATCTGCAGAGACCACAATAAAGACTCACATTTGTCTTTTCTCCTCTGCCTCCAGAAGTCCCTGGAACTTCACCAGGTGACCCACATGTGTGTCTCATGGCCCTGCCTTTGGAGAGCTACCAGCAGGAAGTCATGAGTCACACCTGATCTCCTGCTCTTATCTCATCTGAATAATAAGGAAGTATATAATTCAGGAAGACATACAGTAAGAAATAAAAATCTGAGTGTTTATATATATTTTTTTCAACCAGACAACTCACGCACGGTACAAAAAAATTCTTACTTAATTTGGGGCAGAAGAACTTGTTTGACTCTATGCTTGAGAGTTACTTCTCAATATATTACACATGTGAATAGTATGTTGATATCATGCTACTATATCAGTGCGAGATAAGAGCTGTGAACTGCGCAGTCGCACGTCAGTCAGGGAGAAACCACACACGTGGCAGCAATCCTGTGCCATTTGATCACCTAGTTGTATCACAGCCATCGCAGTTTGTATAACTCCGTGACGTTAGCATAATGACAAAATTGCCTGAGGGCGCATTTCTCAGAACATAGTCCCACACAGTGTGAGTGTAACTATAGAGAAACAAACCCATTTCATTTCCACACCATCAATGCTGTTTCCTTCCTGGGACTTTCTAGTCATATAGTCTCTTCCTGAAATGTGTCATCTCTTGGTGAAAGAATCTGGTTAGGAGAATTTTATGTTCATTGTTCTGAAAGTTATCCTTTTCCCTTCTCTGGGGAATTAAGAATTCATTTATTTATTTACTTATTTGCTTATTTATTTATTTGCGTGTGTGTGTGTGTGTGTGTGTGTGTGTGTGTGTGTGTGTAGTTGGGGGTTTTGCCACAGTGTGCAGGTCTGTGTAGGTTCCAGAGAAATCAAATTCAGGTCTTCAGGCTTGACAACAAACACCTTGACCTACTGAGCCTACTAAGCCATCCCTCTTGTCCCCAGTTTTTTTATGTTGTACATCCTTTTGCTTCAATTCCTTCTCGATTTTGATGTGTTGAGATCACATCACAATGAGAGCTTATTCATTTCTGATCAGCTATCACCAAACCATCTTCTTCTCCATGTATCACTTGGTGGCAACCGTAGCAAATTTGGATATGTCGCAGCAAATATACGCACACCAAAACATCAATTTCCTCTGTCTTGGGAGCAAATCCTCCCATGTGTAGGCTCTATGTTGGAAATTTCTGTGTGGTAATTTTTGACCTGTGGCCTTTCAACCTTGCCCTAGGTTCCAGGTTGTATGCTTCAGTGTAGTCTAGAGGGACAGAGCTAGAAAGGAAGTGCACTACCAAGGGGACTTATGAGATTGGCTTACATGATGAGAGCTGAGAAAGCCAACAGTGACTGCCTGCACCTTGGACAAGCTGGTGCTGAAGGTCTGCAGGATTCGTGGAGAACCACAGGTCTCCAGTGCTTAGTGGAATATCAAAGAAGGTGAGTTCTGATGTGAGGGGAGGATGGTGGCGGTGGCAGAGGCGGCAGTGGCAGAGGCAGCGTCGATGGTGCAATAAAGTAGGTACACGCCGCATTAGTGAGTGAAGGCAGGCAGGTCCCTTTCTCTCTGACCTTTGGGTATCTTGGCTTCTGCTGGAAGACGCTGGCCACTTGTGGTGGAGGGGTGCATTGCCCCTTCAGTTACCCCTTCCAGAAAGTTCCCTGCCCAGAGATATGTCTCTCAGATGACATCGGAATCACATTTTGCAGATCCAGAAAATGTGCTTCCACAGTTTTCCCTTCTTCCTAAACTTTTCAGGAATTCCGAAATGCCATATTGAGGTATTTCTCCCCTTCCCTTCTCATGCTATTTGCTTGCTCACTTGCCAGTGTCCCATCTCTGGGACCTCACCAAAGTCTGGTGATGTTCCAGTCAGCTACATCCCACGAAGGGGATCTCTGACACCCCTCACATCTGCAGGAGAGCACATTGCCTCCTCAAGGCCCAAATGTCTCCATGTGGATTTCACAATACCCAGCCCATCTTCCCCATAGGTAGCATTAAGGTGTGCCTACTTCCTTCTGTCCAAGTTCATTTCATGCTTCTCTTATTTGATTGTTTTTTCAAGAAGATTTTGAGATGGGAGAATATAGTATTTTTATATTTAATTTATGTATCTTGTATGTGCATACTAGTGCAAGTGCCTAACAAGGCCAGAAGAGGACACTGGATCCTCTACAGCTGGAGTTACAGGCATTTGAGAGCAGCCCAACCTGAGTGCAGGGGACTAAACACAGGTTCTAGAAGAGCAATCTGCACTCTCAACTGTTAAACATCTCCTCGGGCTCCCCCTTCCTTTTTCTCTATCTTTTTTTAACCTCAGGAAAGCCTATCCTTTTCAAACACTGGCTTATCTTTGTGTATATGAGTGTTTTTCCTGCACGTGTGTATATATGTACCACATACATGCCTGGTGCCTATGGCAGCCAAAAAGGGGATGCTGTATCTGCTGTAACTAGTATTATGAAAAGTTGTGGCCCACCAGGTGGGTCCTAGGAGTTGGATCTGGGTCTTCTTCAGCAAAAGCAACAAGTGATCTTGGCCATGGAGCCTCCCTTCCAGCGCCTACCTTTTTTTTTAAGTTAGGCAAAAAGAATATGTAAATGCAATTACCATCAGATTCATGTTCAAAAACTACATTTAATATTGGTGATGAAATTATTATTTTAAAAGATAGCACTCACGTGAGGTAAAATAAAGTACTTTCTATATGCAAGCAGTATAAATTTAGTGTTCTATGTCATTTGAATTTCACAACAACCTTGTGAATTGGGCAAATCATAAGTATTTAATCTGCATATGATAAATGAATAAGCTAAGCCCAAAAGCAAATATACAGTCTGCTCTGGCGAGAATTAAAACCAAATAATTTACATTCTAATAACATTTCTTCTGAATAACTCCATGTCCTGGAATGTGCACTCAAGGCAGAAGAGCATGTGATTCTTGACCTCTAAGGGAAACTTAAGAACTGAGTCCTGTCTTAATCAGGATCCCCTTGGTTAAGGTAACAAAATCCCCACTCTAGTCAGCTAACACAGATATGTTAGGCTGAATAATTGCCCTGGAAGGAAAAGGTGGAAGGAGGTGAGTCCGAGTTAGGGGCATGGAAGAGGCTTGAAGATACTGTGAAGGTACGGAGACCAGGGGCTAGGGATGTTGGCAACCTCAACTGCTAGAAAAATCATAAGGAAACCAGTCCTTCTTTTACACAGACCTGCTGGCATCTCAATTTTAATCACATAACATTAGTTTCTGACCTCCACAACCCTGAGTAAACTCACACTTGCTCAAGCTACTATGTTCATATGAACTAACTGCAGAAACAACAAGAAACTGATCGACAAGCAATCCCATTGCTTCGTATTCCTGGAAAGTCCCTGCCCAGTATAAAGCATGGGACTGTGACTAGATTTCTTGCATTTCTTAAGTGTCTAATTGACTTCTCTTTGGTGGCCCTCATCTCCATGCAGCTTGGAGATGCTTCTGAGAGCCTCAGACCCCCTTCTTCCTAGTCAGGCACCTTAGGGACCACAGACACCTCTTCTCATGGTCACCCAAAGGTGGCATACTGTGAGTTGGCCAGTTGAGGTCAAGAGTCAGTGGGATGAAAACAGGGAGAGATGGGGAGAGGGAGGGAGGGAGGGAGGGGGAGAGGAAGAGAGGGAGGGAGGGAGGGAGGGAGGGAGGGAGGGAGGGAGGGAGGGAGGGAGGGAGGTGCACCATGCTGCTTCTTTGCTCAGGGGGCACTCCAGTGAGACTGAAGAGCTGCTCAGTCACATCTGTAATTTCCCAGCTCTATCTGGTCATGTACAAAAGAAAAGGGCATGAACTACATCCTGTTAAAAACAGCACAGGAGCCAGAACAGGGCATTGAGACAAAAATAATACCAGATTGCCATTGTTCCAAAAAGGTTATTAAAAAATGAAATAGAAGGAGACTTTTGGTTGAAGTATGGTCTTTTGTGTCCTTAGTCTATAAGACTAAGCCTACAATCCAGAGCAGCTTCCTCTGGCTTTCTGCTCTGCCTAGTCTCTGGCACCTGGGAATATGGGCCAGTTTGATGACAGGAGGTGTCCTGTCTCCAAGCAGTGCCTAGAGGCTGATCTTGGGGAAAGTAGGGAACTGGCATTTTTGTCGTATGGTGAGTCTACAGCAGTGGGAACATCCAAAAAGCCCGAAGGACCAGGACTGTAGGGAAGGGGCTTTTAAGGAAATGGCCCATGTTCCACATCACCTCTGTTTAGCTGGGGTCTCTCCCGTGCTTAGTTATAAGTGCCCTTGCAATTGAAAATCGAACCACTTCCCAAGCCCTGAAGCTACATTGTCTTACTGTTTTAATTGATGCAATGAAATTATCTTAAATCATTGCTTAATTCTCAGGCTGGGGAAGTGTCAGATTTCGCTGGACGTTGCTTGGCTGTGCTATTCTTTTTCCTTTCTTGGATCAGTGACAAATCAATGTCATTAAGGACCAGAGGCCATGTTTTGAGCATCACGCTAGCTTTTCCTTAGCAGCCAATATCATAGCAACCCGCTGTGGGCCTGTTTTTGTCAATTGACTTTACAGATGAGTCTGTTAGGGGAATTTGCAAGAACAGCATAATGGGGCATAACAAAAGGTACCTCATTTAGAAGAAACTTAGGTTGAATTCACATTGGGGCTCTTTGCATCCTTTCAGGCAATATTAGTGAGTCCATCCATTCACCGACACTGAGAAATAATGAGAGACAAACACTGGCAAATGACAGAAACATCACAAAGTAGAGCATATCTAAGGCAATTTGGGATGTGTTTTATATATTGACTGATCTTAATTTTGTGTGCGGGTGTATATTAAAATTATAAGTAAGCGATTCGGTAAGCTTTCATGATGACTTAAAAGTTTTATTTTTGAAAGATATAATATTGGCTATTTTAGAATCATTGGGAAAAAAAATCTATGAAAGGACTGGAAAGATAGCCCAGTGGGTAAAGTGATGGCCACATAGGCACAAAGACCTGAGTTCAAATCTCAAGAACCACATAAAGCCCCACCCAAGTAACAAAGGCATATATAATTCAGGTGGGAGACAGAGCTAGGATAATCCTCAGGCATTCACAAGGCAAAGAACAACAAAGAGACTGTGCTGCAACCAACATGGAAGGCGATGACCGATGCCTAAAATTGTCCTCTAACCTCCACACAGGCATCATTGTGCATGCGCAAACGCATGCGTGCACATGCGCGCGCACACACACACACACACACACATCATCTTCATCATCAATAACGTCATGATTTGATGGGCAATTTGGTTCAATTTCTGATATGATTAGTTCTTGGGAGGCAGTCATGGTACCCATTGTGGATAATCATTCCACTTAGGTGGGGGGTATGATCATGGCATGAACCGCCCATGAAGCGGACTGCTCCTGGAATTCAAGGTGACTGCAGACACAGGGCAATGGCTGAAGACTTCTGAGGCGCAACTCCAGGGAGTCTGGAACAAGGTAGCTTAAAAACTGACAGATAAATGTCCCTGCAGACCTTGGGAATATCTTAGTTATCCTTCTCCAAAGGTGGCTTTGGCCTTGAAGCAAGGTAAAGCAGGTCAGAATCTCAACATCACCAGACTTCTATTACCTGTGTTTAGACAGATAGCCCTTAACTAAACAGCATGCCATTGTGCAGAGCTCAGCAGAAACCTGACAAATTGTTTTAACCTAAAGGAGACAAACACTAACTGACCACAGTGATGCCAAATTTTATCCAGCTCTAGCTGTCCATGTGGCATCTGAGTATTTGAATGGAGAGTTGATTTATTTTTTTTTTTTCAGCAAAAGCCACCTTTAGGTCCTTGTTGTAGCGGTGACCCCCTAACCTAATTTGATCTTTAGCACAATGATTCTTGTATCTTGGAGCACTTTTTTGTCTTTTTCAGTTCTCAACAGAAGGAATTAAAATTAATTCAAAGAGCCATTGAAATGAATTGACAAAGAATTAAATCTCTATGCACGTATGTGTGTGCTTGTCTGTGTGTCTGTTTGTATCTCTCTCTGTGTGTGCATGGTTGTGGATGTCTGCATATGCGACTATGTCTGTGTGTGCATGTCTGTGTGTTTGTGGCTATGTATCCATGGGGGTTTGTTTGTCTGTGTGTTCGTGTGTGTATCTGCATATGGGTCTGCGTGTGTCCGACTATGTGTCTGTGCCTGTGTGTGTCTGTAGGTGTGTCTGTGTGTCCATATCACTGTGTATGCATTCATGCACGTACAGGTTATCAGAAAATAAAAGTCTTAGTTCTGATCACCAGTTTCTGCCTGCTTTAACTGCTTCTACATCTGACCACGTTGTTTGAGAATGGAGGATCTGCATTGCAAGGGAAATCTCAGAGGACCATCTTGTCAGATGCTGTTTTTATTTCATCCCTGCTTTTCTTCTTCTGCCCGTCGTGGGCTGTGGGCACTCAGGCCCATTTTATGATCTGTAACAAAATGCAATAAAGGCTCTGGCTACTGGCTAGGTAAAATTCCTCTGATGAGCTAAGCAAGGGCAGGCTTCTCACTTTGTGCTGTTAATCATGGCAGCCCAAACCAACCACAAAAGCCTATTAATTGTTGCTCAGTTTGGGATGCTAATGTAAATTATTTCACTGACTACAGAATAGTTACAAACATATAATTCTATTATACCCATGCTAAAAAAAAAAAGTATTCAGGGTTTTTTTTTTTTGATGCTGCAGACACCCTCAGAGATTCAGTATTTACTCAGAAAATGTATTAAACCCCTCCTCGTGACAGCCCTGTAGGATTCATCCCTCACACACAGAATTTTTTCCTGATGCTGTCATTAGCATGTAATTGAAGAAAAAGGAGGATTGCTCAGCACAGACTCATCACTGTTGGAGAAAATCACATTTGGTTCTGAAAACATTTTATATATCAACCCAACACGGACAAAAACATCCATGGTTTCATATTTAGGATTCAGTCCTGGGGGGGGGGGTATTACTATATGCCTACAAAGGATTCTAGTTGACCACGCTGCTTCTGAGCGTAGAGAGCTCCCTTGAATGCAGGCATAAGAAACACAAAGAGAGAATGTGACCGTAAGAGCTGCCATAGCACACAATTGAGTTTTCTTCCCCAGTGTAATGAAAGAGAAAGAGCATTGAAAGTGGGATGTTTAGAGAAAAGAACGGGCTGAAGTATTTTGCATCCAGGCAAATTCTGTTTTCTTTTCACAGGGTCCCCAGAGCCCCTCTCCTCGAGTGTAGAGCATTGTTTGGGAGAAATGGTGCTTTCGTTTCTGAATCTCTGCAGCAGAACCGAGGTAGAACTGCTCTGGCTACTTCCACGGGCCAGCGGCTCTCATCCTGGGCTTCTGAGTGTTCAGGATGATAAGCCATCCATAAAGAGAGCGTGCAGGCGGTGGTCTACACCCTCTTCCTCTGTGTGCTTTCCTATCAGCCTTTGCAGAAAGATGTGCTCTGTTTACTGTTAATCAGAGGAGGAGGAGACAGAGAAGGGCAACCAGAAAGTATTCACCTGTGAAAATATTCACCTGTGAAAATATTCACCTGGAGACATGACTCAGCAACTAAGAGCGCGTATCGCTCTTGCAGAGAACCTAAGTTCAGTTCCTGTGCCCTTTGAAAGGCTAGTAATTCCCTTCTAAAGGCGCCACCACTTTAAAAACGCTCTTACTTGTTCTTTGAGAATGATGTACAATGTATTTTGATCATATCTGTCCCCTTCCCTCAAACTCCAGATCCTCGGCTACTTCCCTACACTCCCAACTTCATAATCTCCCTGGCTCCCGTCCTCCCCCTTCGCTGCCCTCCCCCCTCTCCCGCCTTTAAGCCCATGACCCAGTTTGTATGGGCTGATTACTCCTGGATGTGCGACCTGCCCTGGAGTCTGGATGTACCAGGTGTCACTCCACTGAAGAAAACCGACTCTCCCTACAGCAATCAAATGCCAATGACTCTTTAGCTATGGGTAGGACTGCTGGCCCAACTTGCTTCCTCCCTGTTTGGTTTTGATTGGTTTGATCCTGTGTAGGTCTTATCACCCAATTTAGGATTAGATTTCAACATGAACTGGGGCTAGTATGATCCAAGGATTGAAACCATTCCTTGTGTGTAAACTGATTTAAGCCTCAGTATAACCTGTGGTCTAGACTGTTCTGCGGCTCCACATTTCACTGGCATCCAGGGTACACAGGGTTAAACAATTTGCTTAGGGTTCCATGGCTCATGAATGGCCAAGGCCAATCTGACCCAGATAACTTGATGTCAGAGCCCATACATCCCAACCTTTGCCCTATCCCTCTCCCCTGCCGTAAAAGATGGCTTCTGATGGCAGAGCCTGGAAGACAGGAAGCTTCTTTTTTATGGACAAGCAATTCAGATAGGGGTGAGGAAGAAAGGTATGGTGAGCTCTGTGTCTCAGTTCAAAGTGGGCAATAGAACATGAGCCAGAAACAAGCCCAAGGAACCCTTCAATATCCCTTCTGCACAGCAGGACGTGGTGGTAAATAGTAAAGATGGGGTTGGCTCCCCCTTCTAAGATTCTGGGCACGGTTTCTTGTGGCATATGTTCTTCACATTTGGAGACCTAAAACACTTCCTCCATGGGACAACTCTGCAATTTATATGGTATTAGGTGATTTATGATCCGGTATATAATAGGTGATATTCTATATGAAAAAGATCTTGGTTTAGGCTTTGAAAAGGAAGGTGGATATTTGTAAAGCAAATACCAACAAGAAAGTAAATACTTTTTCCCTGATTTTACATAGTGCCTTATTGTTTTATTTAGTGACTGATTCTATATAGTATCTTTTAAAAACCTTTTTGAAATTTTGCACTAATATTAAATTTTAGATGGAGGGTATGCATCACCTTTCATATTTTTTACAAAGGGAATCATTTCAGGTTAGCAAACTAAATTTTACCATGCTAAATATCTTCACATGGGGGAAAATTCTCTAGTGGGCAATAAAGAAATTAGTAATAGAGCTCTTGGTAAGCATACACAAAGCTCTGGGTGCCACCATCTCCATAATTGCAAAAAGAAATACACTCCCCAACCTCTAAACATTTCTGTTCAACCAGATGCCCCAACAATACTGTGTCCTTCTATTTCTGTAGAAGTCCATATGCTTGACCCCTTAGATGCTATACTAAAAGAAGTGGCTGTTTTCTTTACATCTGTATTTTCAGATTTAGAGAAAGCAGGTGTTCGATAAGCGCTTAATCAAGAAGCTGGACAGGTTACTGGAAAACAATCCTGTAAATAATGTTGTATTTCCACTATTCTACACAAGCTTGCAAAATCTTGCTAAGCCCACGCAGGCCACTATGAAGAATAGCACCTCCAGACTCCCCCAGTCCGGGAAAGGAAAGAAGTGGAATTTATTTTGGTGCCACCTGAATGGGCTCTTTTATATGTACATTCTAGAGAATCTTTCAGCAAAGGGAAGACAGTAATATATCCCCAGTGCTAGTCATGTGCTCACCACTGGTAAAACATTGGCTGTAATTTCTGCAGCAGTGCTATACAGCATGCTGACAACAATGCTCATATTTTAAAGGTAGTTCATGATGAGTGTGGGTAGCAGGCACGCACGCACACACACACACACACACACACACACACACACACACACTTGCTGTATTAGCTCTCTATCCACCTCAAGCACAATGGTCTCAAACACAGTGGTACCAAGTAAGAGTTATTTGTCTTCAAAACCATTTCTACAGACTGCCATGGGATGGGAAGAATCGTCTGGACTTGGCTGGACTTTGCAGGTATTGGATGAGTGGTAACTAGGGTTCTGACTCAGCTAAAGGAATGTGCTAAAATTTCAGAATGGTGGCTTATCCAGGACACATTCTCTTTATGCAGGTGGCCAAATGCACAAGAAGAGAAGAAGAAATGATGTGGTTTGAAGGAGCATGGCCCCATAGGCTCATACATCTAAATGTTTGTTTGCCAGCTGTGGGCTATTTAGGAAGGATTGAGAGGTGTGGCCTTGTGGGCGTAGGTGTGTTACTAGTGGTAGGCCTTGGGGTTTCAAAATCCCACACCATACCATACCCAGTCTCTCTCTTAGCCTGCTACCTGTGGGTCAAAATGTAAGATAGCTATTGCTCCAGTGACATTCCTGCCTGCCACCACAACCCTGAAAAAAGAACATGTACTAACCCTCTGAAACTGTAAGTAAGCCCCCGATTAAATTCTTTCTGTTATGAGTTGTCTCGGACAGGGTGGTTCATCCCAGCAATAGAACAATAACTAAGGCAAATGTAAAAGACATATTGCAAAGCCTTCCCAGTTCAGGCAGGCACATTAACTTCCAAATAATCCTTTTGATACATGGAAGAAACATGAATCAAAGAATAGGGAAATATATACTGACCCTTATATGGGAAGTACTTCAACGTTCATTAGTTAAGAATATGAAGGCTGATACCAGTGAGCAATGGACACACCAGTGTTTACATCTCTCGTTCTCAGTGCTCATGGGCCTTCTAAACACATTTGCTTCAATCCCCTTATCTAGAAACAGAAATCTAAGGGAAAAGAAGAAGAAAACAATCTTCCTATCAACTACATTGGTAGATTCAGCAGATTTTATGGGCAATTAAGTCTTTAAATGAAGATTAAAGAGAACATATTTCTTGGGTTCTTTCCTTCTTCTCTTACTGTACAAATAAAAGAGATATCCACTTTTAACTTCATTTAAAACATGAATTCAATATCTATACACATCCTTAAAGCAATAAAAGATATTCTGCAAAAGAAAAAAGCACACACAAAGATGCAACTAGATTTTATTTAAAATAATTGTTAAATTTTCACTGAGAGAAAAATGCTAGTTTTTTTTTATACTGTATCTTTACCTAGAATACAATGATTTGATTCTGTTTTGGAAAAGTCGTAGTTAAGCCATGAATTTTTTTTTCTTTTTTTTTTATTGAGAAAATGAGAAAAAAAAACAAGTTTCCACCTCCTCCCAGCCTCCCATTTCCCTCCCCCTCCTCCCACCCTTCTCCCCCTCCTCCCACCCTTATGCCTAGAATTCTGGCACTGGAAAGGCAGAGACAGAAGGATTGAATGTTCAATGCTGCAAAGCCAGAATTTGTCTAAAACTACTAATGGGTCAGGGGAGGTGGTTCAGTGGATAAAGTGTTTGCCCTGCAAGGAAGCCCAGTTCTGATCCCTAAGATCCATGTAAATGCTGAATGGTCACGGCAGCCTGCCTATAATTCTAGTGCTCTGACAATAGAGACACTGGTTCCCTGCAAGCAACCTAGATAGAGAGCCATATTGGCAAACTTTGTGTTGTTCAGTTGAGAGACTCTGCCTCAAAGTACAAGATGGAGAGTGACTGTGGAAGTCTCCCACATCACCCTGTGGCCTCCACATAAACCTGTACACAAACTCACATGCAAATGTAAATACACCCTTGCATAGACAGTCACATACATACATATATACATGCAAAAAAATTAACAGCTGACTATGTCCTAAGATACAGTCTATAAATGATCTACCTTCTCCTTTTAGAAGTCAAAAGCCAAAGGAAGCTGAAGCCCAGTAAGCATTGCCCGAGATGATGTCATTTTTACCTACTTGGTGACTACAATGAACCTTTTGCTCACCTATAGCAGCTCAGGGCTCATGGTGAACCATTCTTCATCACCTTTGGAAACTTCAGAACAGTAAAGCATGCACGGTTGTTATCTAAGCCCCAGGACATGCCTTTATGCTCCAATATCAGACCATCTCTAGAATCATTGAACTGGAATAGACTGAGCTCCTGAAATGAAACCTCTAGTGATTCCTGAGTTTAAAAGGACATCGTTAAAAGTAGATCTTTCTGGAGCTAGAAAGATGAGTCAGCAGGTAAGGGCTCATTCTGCTCTTTCAAAGGACTTGAGTCTGATCTCATCCTCACATCCTGTGGATCATAGCTCCTGTAACTCCAACTCCAGAGAATCTAGTACCTTCTTCTGGACTTAGGGAATACCTGTGCTCACATTTGCACATATCCAAATACACACACATATACACACTTAAAAATATGTTTCTAATGACCCTAAGCTATCAATGACCCAAACCACTTTTGATTAATTGTGGAATAGCAACTAGCACCATAAAATCATAACAAAGTTTCTTTTTTAAAGACAGAATTTGCAAGATATGGTGTTTCTAAGTACAATTCATGGATAAATATCAGGTATGGTGGTCCTGACATTTGGAAGGCAAGTGCAGGAAAATTGACTCAAGTACTAAGCCAACCAGAGCTACAATGTGAGTGTTTCAAAAACCAACTAGAAGTCTGATGCGCATGTGTTCTTTGAAAAGCTTCATGCTTCATTGGTAAATACAGAAGGAGGTGTACACATTCTAGTTTCTGGTCCCTCAGAGAGAGTTGAACCAATGATTCCTAAAACGAGACAAATATAACAACAAGACCATTATCCCTAGACTATGGTAAATCACCTCCAATTGCAAGGATGAGTTTCGTTGGCGCCACACGAACCAACGACCAATAGGAACCAACAACAGTATGCTAGACACACCTCCAGCATCTCTTCAGATCTCTTAGGCTACATACATCTTTCACCTCAGAGATCACTGTAACTCTCATCTCTCCAGGAATGTGAATGATCCCCTAACAATACCACATGAGCCGTGATGGTTTCCAACAGAAGCACGAGCCATCCCAAAGGGAGAGCTGCAGGAAAAAAGAGAAGCTCAGGGTGCTAGCGAGTGTGTTCAGTGTGTGCTTCCTATTCACTCCATGCTAAATGAACCAACGTGACAGTTCTGGGGGTTGGGATGGAGTCCAGTCATTAAGTCCCAGCTCTGACTGCTGGGATGTTCTGCCAGTGGGATGTGTACATGTGAACAGGTGTGCCCTGTTGGTTCTTTTTGCTGAACCTTTCCTGCCCTTCTTCCTCAGGGTTGATTTGAGTTGCTGTTGGGGAGAACACATGTGCTCTCTCCCCCAGATTCTGCTGCCAGGAAAACTTCAGAATAAGGACACGATAGGAGAAGCCTTTGTCATGGAGTCAGACCAAAACCGTGGAGTGAGTGAAAGAGAAGAAGGCATGCAAGTAATGAACTGCCCGTAGGGAAGGCAAAAGGAAAACTAAAGCCCTGTTAAAAGAGGAGAAGAGAAATGATTTTAATCACTCTGAAGAGACAGTCCCCTTACTTTGGGTTCTTCTCTGTTGTAAACCCTCACCCTCCTTTACTGAAAAGTTCTTGAGAAGCAAGCTCATTAGAGACCGTAGGTAATGGATCTCCTGCAGAATGTGTAGTGTTCACTTTTATTACCATGTTCCTGCCAGCCAGACACGGAGGGCTGCGTCACTCCAGCAGCAAACGGGTGGATCAGTGTCTCTCCCCAGAGATAAATGAAGCGACGATGTGCTAAAAAGCCCTCGGTTTAGGAGGTGAACAGTTGGATCTTTAATTACAAAGGACTGAAACCCATTACAACACGACGGGGAGTGTGTTTAATTTGCAGAAAAAGAGAGAAATCGCTGAGGCTTTTTGTGGTTGAAATGACCTTAACACAGAGGTCCAACAGTCCCCACTTCTGAAGGGCGTTGAATGACCTCCACCCTAAATGTGTAGACAGAGCCAGGGACTAAGTATCGCCGCCTCTTCAAAACAGAAGGAAGAATGGCTCACGGCTAGTCTGGGCTCTGTCTGTCTAAGTTCCCATCACATGTTCACCTGTGCGATTCCCTAAAGTAAGAAGAATTTTAACTTGTTTGCGGGGATGGAGTCACCTTAGAAAAGTAAGTGGGTATTGTGTGTGTGCCTTCCGTGGTCTTCGCCCTCGAGAGGGAGGGGGAATGGAGTGGGGGAAAGGGGGAGAGGGGGAGGGGAGTGGGGGGAGGGGGCGATGTGTGGGAGGAGGGGGAGGGAAATGGGAAACGGGGAGGAGGCGGAAATTATTTTTTTATTTTTAACAACTAAAAAAAAAACCATACTGCATCTTTTCTAAAACTGGCTGTACCCTTGCATCGATGCAAGTCATTTTCAGAGTCAGCCGCCTTATTAACCACGCAGAGAACAGCCCTAAAGCACCTACATCTCCATTCTTCAAGTTGTAGGTGCGTCACTTGCCCCATCAGGCTCTTGCATACAGCACCATGGCTTTTGCTTCAGCGCGGTCTCATTGCTTAGCTCAACAAAGAGGAATGTGTTCTTTATCACTCTTGAGCGCTGAAAACATCTTGAAGCTATTCTACAAGGGTTCTAAAGTCACCTTCAATTGGCACTTAAAACATTCCATTTGATGATATGATTGAGGGGTTCAAAGGATCATTTCTGGCCCCTGATGTGGGGGGACATTAATTTAACACTCAGCCCTGCGTAAACTCTGTATTTACCTCCCACAAGAGGAAAGGTAAGGCCTATCAGAGGAAGGCACCAGAACAAATCGTTGCAAGGCTTCCTTAGCTCTCCCAGAGCCAAGTGCTCAGAGACAGCACCTGCCTGCATTGTAAGACCAGAAATGTTATTTTAAATAAACTCAGGGAACCCCATAACTTCTGTACTTTTGTTTCTTTCCATGCATGTTTGTGTGTGTATGTGTTTGTACACACATTCATTTGTGTGTGGGTTCATGTATGTGTATGTGTGCTTGTGTGTACATGTGTTTGTACATTTCTGAGCATGTATGTGTGGGTAATTGTGTGTATATGTGCATGTTTACATGTGTGCGTGTATATATGTATATGTACATGTATGTATTATTATGCATGTGCACATTTGTCTGCATGTGTGTATTCACGTGGAGGTCTGTGTGTATATATGTGTTTATGTGCATGTTTGTATGTGTATGTGAGTGTGTGTATGTATGCATACATGTGTGTATATATGCATGCATGTATGGGTGGGTGTATTGTGTGCATGAGAGTTAATGTAGGCCAGATATTAAAGGGATATTCTTCTTCAGGTGTCATCTATATTATTTATTATTATTATTATTTTCTATTCTTTGTATTTTGAGACAGGGTCTCTCATTAGCCTGGAAATCACCAAGTAGACTAGCCTGACAGGCCAGCAAGCTCTAGGGATCCTCTCATTCCACTAGCCCCAGCACTAGGATTTTTGAGCACATGTCACCAACACTTGACTATTTTATACAGGTCAAACTCAGCTCAGACTCAGGGCTGTGCTGAACTCGGGCTTGTACAGCAAGCCCTTTACCAGTGGAGCCAACTCTCCAAATTTTTAATTCTATTTTTAAAGGTAAATAATGTTTGGACATATTTGTTAGGTATTCTGAAATGTTTGCTGTGTGTGTGTGTATGAGTGTGTGAGTGTGTGTGCAATAGTAATCAAGCTAGGATAATTAATACACCCATTATCTTGAACTTTTCTCATTCTGTTATGGGTTGATTTGAAGCCTTCAGCTTTTGAGATGTATACTGCATTATGCTAACAACATTCACCACACTAACATGGAACACTAGAACATTTGCCTGTCTGCCTGTGACATGGGTACCAATTGGCCAACCTCATTCCTCACACAGGTATTGTTCTCAGTACAACTGATTTTGATAGAGGAGCCAAAAAAAGAGACTCCTCAATAAACCACACTGAGAGGACTGGGTATTCACATGGAGAATGAAACTAGAGTCCTGTGTCTCACCAGATACAAAAAGACCTACAAGGGTCTGGAGATAAAACTCAGTGGTTAAGAGCACTGGCTGCTCTTCAGAGGACCTATGTTCTAGTCTCTGCACCTTCAAATGGATCACAACCTTCTGGAAGTCCCAGAAGAGCTGATGTTATCTTCTGGTTTCTAAATGCACTTCATGATGAATGTGTTGAGCATACAAACATGTAAGTAAAATACCCATTTAGCTAAAAAAGGATAAGTAAATCTAAAAAAATAAAAAAGACCTATAAATAATACTGGAACTATAAAATTACTAGAAGAAAACAGAGAAAATAATGCCACAGGATGTTGAGAAAGGCAGACAGTTCTTAGAATCACCTCTCCTTTATTCCAATGAATTTTTATCACAAAATAATGTTTGATTTTATTTCATGGACAATTCTAAAAATTACCTTTAAAAAGGACTCAAATGATGCCTTATTGAAAACTTTCAATTAAATTAATGGTATTTCGCTATCAGGTTTAAGCTGTAATTGAAAAATAATGATAAAACCAACATGACAAAAGACCATACAAGTTTGTATTTGTATTTTGAAATAAGAGAGGCCATAGAGAAACATATAGACAACTGTTCATAGCAACTTCATTTGCAATAGCTGCAAACTAAAAACAAATGCAGTGTCTCAATGAAAGAATTGTTAAAAAAAAAAAACTATGTTGTATCCACACTCAATAGATCTTAAAGTTTGGGACTGGAGAGAGATGTGTGTGTGCATGTTGTATGTGTGCGTGTGCCCGCGTGCAATTGCATGCTTTGGAGCTGAAGTTATAGAAAGTTGTAAGCCTTTGGACATGGGCACTGGGAACTGAACTCGGGTCCTCTGCCAGAGAAGAAAGCAAGTGTTCTTAACCACAGAGCTACTTCTCCATCCCCTAATATTTATAATTTCTTATTTTTATTATCTAAAATAGCATCTACTTGGCTACCAGGGCATCATCCAAGACAGCTTTTCACCTGCTAAGGATGCTTTTCCACCAAAAATAATGTTTCAGAATTGTGCATGGGAGTCATGGCTGGGATGCAGTCACGTGGATTCCTTTTTGTGTGTGAAATAGCCGACCAATGATGCTAGACTTACATAAAACCAAATTCCTCCGATATTTATGGGTAAGTAACATTTCGAAGGATATGGAATTTATATCTCTTCCAGTAACAATTTTCCTAGCTTAAAAACCACTCACCCAGCAATATAGCTCTCAACCCAGCTCAGAAAACACACTTCTCTTTAATGCCAACTACATCAAGGGTTTTAAGTCGATACTGGATTTAGTAACAGTTTGAGAGAGTATACAGACTAATTTTTGTTTACGTCTGAATTCATTCCAGTTAAAAAAAGAATCATGAGTTTATTCACCCGTATTTCCTTTCCCCAAATTTTAAAATAGTATATATTTGATGCATATAAAATAATACATGTACCAAATGCAATTATAAATACCTGACCACACATGGCCACATCATGCAAATCCAAATACAATGTTAATGAATCCATTGCATTAACTGTGTGCATTCTCTAATCCCACCCCTAGCTTCTAAAAGATACTGCCCATCGCTTACCAGACTCCCAATTCTTAACATTTTTCACTCCTATATTTATCTTTAAATCGTGTCTATAGAGCTTTCAACATTTCCAAAATTAGCATGTATATTAACTTTTTTTCATTGGGACCAAAATGTGTAGCAAAAACAGCTTAAGGGAGAAAGGATTATGGGGCAGGGGCTTCCTGTTTCAGAGGGTTCAGCCTGTGTTTACATTTCCTGTTTACATGGGAAGAACACCATGCTGGCAAAGAGCCTGTGATAGACAGTGGCTGATCATATCACGGTGGACCAGGAAATGAAGAGCAAGACCTGAAATAAGGACCAGGTTAAAAATCTTATTTTTATAACCATTTGTCATTCGGAGATGACATCACACATGAATACTGTATTTACATCATCCCCACACCCATGTTCTTGCTTCCGTTGCCCCCCGTGTCTCTCTATATGACATTTTAATTATTATTTTATTTTACAAACCTGATGAGTCCATTTAGTGTTGCTCATATGTATATGTGTTTAGCTCTGACCACTTGGGATGAAATAACCTCTCCGGGGGCTCATCCATGAAGACAGATTCTCCTCTCAGTTGTCATAATTGCCTGTAGCTATTCATCTAGGTGAGTATGTTGGTTTGAATGGGTATGGCCCCCACTAGCTCATATGATTGAGGCCTTGGTCCCCAGTTTCGTGGAACTGTTTGGGAAATGGGGGAGTTGTGTCACCAGGGGGCTGGGCTCTGAGGTTTCAAAAGCCTATGCTAGCCCAATCTTGCTTATTTTCTCTTTGTCTCCATCTTGTGGATTAGAGGTAAGCTCTCAACTAATGTCTGCCTGCTCCATGTCTGCCACAGTCCCAGCAGTGATAAGGGACTAACCCGCTGAAACTGTAAGCAAGTCTCCAACTAAAAGCTTTCTTTTGTAAGTTGCCTTGGTCGCGGTGTTTCCTCACAGCAATAGAACTAAGATGACGTAACTCAGTATGGGACCTTGTGAGATCTCCCACTTCAACGTTGTTTGTAAACACTCATTTCTACTTCTTATGGCTAGAGTCTACCTCCTAAAGGCCCATCAGCCTTTTCCCCACAATTGTGCAATCAGCTATGTAAGGAGCCTTCAAAACAAAAAGCCTTTGGGGACATTTCAGAAAGGGACCCATAACAGCACAGCAGCATAAATAGTCTTCGTGTGGTTTAATTTAACTTATAAAAGAATTTAGCATGTCTGCATGGCATACGTGGCAGTCAGAAGAAAAATTGTGGGAGTCGGTTCTCTCCTTCCACCATATGGGTTCTGCAGGCTCACACCAGGACTTCAGGCTTTGCAAGAAAATGCTTTTACCACCTAATCATTACTCTGGCCCTGCTACTTTTAAACACTGACTGTTTTTTAATGTTAAAACCACCTTGGATTCATTCATACATACTCCTTTTAGCCCTGACAAAGTATTTTTTTACATAATTGCTATTATCAGTTTCTAATGTTTCTTCTTGGGCATTTGTGTCCATGTCAAAAGAAATATTGGTATTTAATTTTCATTTTTATATGTGTGTGCTTGGTTTTTAGCATTGGAGTTATGATAGTTTCATGGAAGAGTCTGAGAGATATTTCCATTTTCCAAAAAATATATAAATTGGCCTTAAACCATCCAGTAGAATTGTTACATAAAATAAAATCATATGTCACTAAGATTTGCTCTGGCAGAAATTATTTGATTGTTTTTAATGAGTTATACATTTCTTCTCCACTCCCTTCCCTTCCTCCCCTAGCCCCTTCTACCCTTTCCCATGACCATCTCACTCCCAATTTACTCAGGAGATATTGTCTTTTTCTACTTTCCATGTAGATTAGATCTATGTATGTCTCTCTTAAGGTCCTCTTTGTTGTCTAGGTTCTCTGGAATTATAGGCTATTTTTTTCTTTGTTTTATGTCTAAAAACCACTTATGAGTGAGTACATATTATATTTGTTTTTCTGTGTCTGGATTACCTTACTCAATATGTTTTTTTCTAGATCCATCCATTTGCCTGCAAATTTCAAGATGTCATTATTTTTTAAATTTATATTTATTTATTTATTTATTTATTTGGTTTTTCAAGAGAGGGTTTCTCTGTAGCTTTGGAGCCTGTCCTGGAACTAGTTCTTGGTCTTGAACTCAGAGATCCACCTGCCTCTGCCTCTCAAGTGCTGGGATTAAAGGCTTCTGCCACCACCCGGCTGATGTCATTATTTTTTGCCACCGAGTAGTACTCCATTGTGTAAGTGTTGGCAAAGACACAGATAAAGATAAACACTTGCACGCTGTTGAAGAAACACAAACTGGTGCAATCCTTAGTGAAAACAGGATAAAGAGGCCTCAAGCAATTAAACCAGAGCCACCTTGTGACCCAACAGTCCCTGTCTTTCATTTCCCAAAGAAAATAAACTCAGTATTTCAGAAAGATATCAGCTTTCCCAGGTTCACTACAGCACTGTTCACAACAGCCAAGATGCATGATCCATAGACATGTGAATGAAGCAACATTCTCTCTCTCTCTCTCTCTCTCTCTCTCTCTCTCTCTCTCTCTCTCTCTCTTTCTCTCTCTCTCTCTCTCTCTCTCTCTCTCTCTCTCTCTCTCTCTCACACACACACACACACACACACACACACATTTAAATGCCTTAGAAAAGAGGAAGTCTCTCTCCCAGCAACAGCAATACACATAGGGGACACGAAGCTTGCTGAAGGAAGCCAGTCACACAAAGGTGGATGCTGCAGGCCTCTTAGGAAACGGAAGTCACAGAAACAGAAGGCAGATGGTTACCAGGGGCATCCGTAGGAAAGCTGGTAAATGGTGGGTTTAAAAAGAAAAAGACAAGTGAAGGGACAAAAGCCAACTCAAACCAAAGGAACAAACTCTGGAGGCATACTGTCTAGTGGTCACTGATGACATAATGTCCACATGGTCACTTGAAAATTGCTAAGTAGATCTTAAACAATAGAATAGTAAGAACGTGAGATGCATGATGTAAAGGTGAGTTTGATTGCAGCACTGAATAATCTAGCTGTAGATCAAAGCATCATAGTAGGAGCTAAGGAGATGGTTCAGTGGGTAAGAGGATTTGTTGCATGAGGACCTGAGTTTGAATCCCCAGCACCTACATAAGAAGCCAGGCCCACATGTATGTCGGTAACTCTAGTGGCGTCAGTGAGTGGAGGAGGAGGGTCACTTGGTGTTGCTGGCTCTCTGCCTAGTTCCATATCCAACAAGAGACCGTGTCTCAAGGGAACGAGATGCAGACTGACATCTGGGCATGCTACTGTGGCATCCATACACAAGTGCACAGCACACACCGTACACACATGTACATACAGTCAACACCCACACACACCCCACACAAAATTCCATCACATTGTATACACCAATACATAACATTTTTCAAATTAAATCTAAATAAAGTTGAAGGAGAAGAAAGGGTGAACAATTTAACTAAATTTCACCAAAAGAAAAATAAAATCCATGAAGGCTTGTAAGTGTGGTCTTCCCAGGACATAAGAGATTTGAAAACCACTAAGTTTTCTTATTTTCTTTTTGCTTTAGGAAGTCACTTATAATTATGTAAACAAGCTTACATTTGGTAGAAAACAGCTTCAGAAACTTTACGTTCAGAGGGAATTGTCATTTGGAAAACCGTTTGCATGCGCATCACTCATAACTGGAGGAATGTTTTCCCCTCAACAGGAATGTTCCTCAGAGGAAAGGACTCTGTGTGGTGTATTAGAGAAATTGCTTTTTTATGGAAAAGATATTTCAGCTGATATTTTTCTCTAATTTGCAGACATTGGTAGTGTTATAAATGATCCTACATTTTGAATCTTAAAAAAAAAAACACACCCTACACTAAAATCCTGCCTATAACCATATAGTAATCATTTTCCTAGCTTCCTGCCTTCTGATGTTTATGCTGTGGCCTCTATTTCAGTTGGAATCAAAATTCTATTAATAGCCCACTGTCACATTATTTCTTTACGTGTGCCTACTATATAGCACAGCAAGGGTTCCTGTATTATGTGCACCTTGACTCTATAAAAGACAGAATAATAAAGAAAGCAAAACAATGCCTGCATGTACCAGGCTCCTGGCTCCTCGAGGGACTGAACGTATCATTTAAATACAGCAATTTTAAGATCACATTAAATTCTTTGCTTTCTCTGTCTCACTGATGAAGAGAGTGAAATCTGCTGAATAACTAACTTAAGATTATTACATAGTTAATGAATGGAAGGACCGAAAATACTCAATTCACATTTTAGCGATATTTTCCTGGTGCCCAGAGTTTGTTTTCTCATTATTTATGAAAATCCTGGCTTCCAAAAATGCTTCTCAGTCTTCTATGTCCTCCTCAAGGCAAGCCAGCAGTTTCCACAACTTCTGCACAAAACTGCACTGCAGTAAAGGTGGTGTTTGTACAGTGTATCCGGTGAGCGATCCCGGCTCAGAAAGGCAAATAGCGTACGTTCTCTCTCACCTGTGGATCTTAGCCTCCGTTAGATGTGTGTCTGCAGGTGAGAGTAAACAGAGAAAGGTCAGAACACTAGGAAAAGGTCTGTGAGCTTGAAGAGGAGCGGGTGGGGAGGAAGACACAGTAGAAAAGGGGACTAGTGAAGGCAAGAGGGCAAGGGGGTTAGGGGAAGTAGGAGAGAGTGGACCAAAATGAAATACGTGGGAAAAATGCATCTGGAAACTTGTTATTCAATAAGCTAATTTAAAAATTAAATTAAATATTTTTGAAACGTGGTGTTTTTAAAGGTGTCACTAATCCGAGTCACTTGACCCAAATGTTTAAGTATCACCTGTCTCCAGACAATTACTCTAGCATGTGCCATAAGAGTGTCTATTGATATTTTAATAGTTGAATTTAGTTCAACTGAGAAAAAGACATACACACATTCACAGAGAGAGACAGAGACAGAGACAGAGAGGGACAGAGAGAGACAGAGACAGTGACAGAGAGAAAGACAGAGAGAAGTGCCAGGCAAGACAACTACCCTCCCTTGATACCCACACCCAATCCATCCACCATCCGACATAAAGAAAGGTGTGTGTCTTCCCTAGGGTTTGGGAGTGAGAAAGGCTACAATTAAATGCATACATATCTGCATCTGTGGATACATTGCTAGGTGGAGAGAGAGCAAGTAGGAAAGGCACCGGAGATATTAAGGAATAGGCTTATTACTAAGCACACGTAGGAATCTTATATTGGGATCCAGGTACTTTATAATCATATTTAGCTTTATAATAAGCATATCTTAGGAACTAATGCCATCCTTATTTATAAAAAGTGTAACTATGGAAAAAGAAATTTTGAATCACTACAACATCTAAGCAATCTATCAATTTATACAGATTGAACAGGGAAGACAAGTTTCTGGTTAACCATATCGCCATGGCAGTACATTGCTTAACTTCTATGCAAATAAACCTGAAATTGGTTTATTAACTGAATAGTCGTCTAAGATATATAAATAAATACAATGATTTGTAGCATTTAATAATCACTACTACCACAAATGGTATCAAAAATGTATAACCTAGAGCTGGAGGGAAGACTCAGTGATTAAGAGTGCTGTTGCACAACCGTAAAGACCCGAGTTCGAGTCCCAGCTCCTACAGAGCAAACCAATAGACCCCATATACCTGGAACACCAGACCTGTGGAGTCAGGGACAGGAGGACTGCTGGAGCTTGATGGCAATCAGACTAATTAAAAACACAAACAAACAGAAAACAAAAACATGAACTCTCCTGATTCAAGGAGACCTCTGCCTCAGAGGAATAAGGAGAGAATGGGAAATGAGAAAGCCCAAAGCTCTCTTCTGCCCGCATGCATGGGCACATGTGTCTGCACGTGAAACACAGGAACATGCAATATAAACACATTACCAAGCCATAAATAGAAAAAGCTATTAAAATCTCGCCCTACTTCAAGAAAAAGGACAAACAAATAATTTCATGAGTGACAACAGCTCGTCTCTTTACCTTCCTAATATTAAAAACACAGACAGGATTGGTGGCACGTGCCTATAATCCTAATACTTGGGAGCCTGAGTCATAAAAAACTTTTTAAAAAGCCAGCCTGGGCTTCATACTGTGGGTCTGTCTCAAAAAACAAAAAAACAACAACAAGAAAAAAAAGGAAAATAAATGGACTTAAATTTTAAATAACTTTGAGTCTGTATTTTACCTAGGAGTAGACTAATGAGGAGTGGGAAAAAAATGTAATCAGTAAGTTTTGTCATTCATTCACTTCCTCATTAGGAGAACTATCATTTTAATTAGCTGTATTAGAAGGGGAATCTTATGCTGTCTGGTCACCCCCACCTCATCCCACTCCCCCCGCCAAATACACTCCGTTTCTCCGAGTTCCAGCCTCATCTCTGCCAGCTCTAAAGGATATGAGCCTCAGACATAGAAGAGAAAGAGTTTGTCCGTGCCCATACCAAACATTTCAAGATCGGTGCCTAGAAAAACATATCTGTTGTCACCCGGCTACATGCCGCCATCGTGACTGGTCCTAAGGTCCTAACTGAACTACAAAGGAGATGGATGCTCATCCTTCTGGTTCGAACAGGAAGCAAATTTGAGTTCAGAACTGCAGAGGGGCCATGCCAGTTGCCCACACAGCTCACCTGTTCCGTGTCCAAGCCTCAAAGACACTGAAACTTTCTCTTTTTTTCCTCTCTCTGTCTCTCCCAAGGAGTCCACATACTTTCTCCCAGACTCTAGCTTCAGTTCCTATCTACATGTTGCTCAATCTTTGCCTGCCAAGCCTCCCTTGAGCGCAAACTGCCCAGTACCTCTCAGCTAACTTGCGAGTCAGGTTCTTTTAGCCAACCCCTCTCCCTGGAGCACATCGGAAACGTGATCGGTTTTACAAGTTCCCCAGAATCAATTATTTTACCTAACAACTTTTGGTATTCAGCCCCTCCCCTGATGGTTACTATAAGAAACAGGAGAGAGAGAGAGAGACAGAGACAGAGACAGAGACAGAGACAGAGACACAGAGAGAATACTGACGCTCCCTGCTGCATTCACAACTGAGGTGCAATCCCGACTCCTCTACACAGAACCGTGGTCTCTGTGAGGACCCCTCCATCAGGGGCTGCCTTAGGAATTGTGCCTTGCCCTCATCTGGCGGGTTTTCCTTGCAGTGTGAATCATTCCCATTTCCTTGCCTTTGCTTGTACAAAAATCACACCGGTTTGTGGTAGACTCTCTAAAATGTGATTTGAAACCCCGAAGTAGAAAATATACATGACTTTAGAGAATAAATTCAGCGCCTACCTCCTCCGCTACATTGTTTTTCTTTCCCCGATATTTCCCTACTGTTTCTCATTCTTTGAAAATATATTTATTTAGTTATATTTTTAACTGGTTTCTCAGTCTCTTAGGGTGGAAGCTAAAATACAGGAGTGAGTAAATACAGGGACATAAAGAGTAGGGGCTTGTGATAACTCCAAGAACTTGCAGTCTTTGAATATCTTTCTTCATCCAATATGCATTCGAGAATATGAGAAAATATGGAGAACAAAAGGCTCTCTGAAACTCTGATTCATTTCAAAATTAATAAACATTTATTATCTGGACTCACATTCCCTTTTTAAGAGAAAATGACCTGTAACACAGAAGACGCCAGTTGAGATGTTTTTAATTTGCTGGTGATTGACAAGGCAGGCCAAGAGGGCTCTCACTTTCTCTGAGGAAGGGACTTGGGAACAGCTGCTGGCATACAGATTAATGGTCCATATATTCCAGTCTCTTGTTGCTGACCAGCTGATAAGGCACATAATTGTCCTTAACAATTGAGCATAATTTATTCCTGCTTCAGGTGGCTGTTACCTTCAGCAATTAAAACATAGTGACTGATGGGCCCTGTTGCTGCATTACCCTCACGATTTAGCTGAATCAGCTAGTCTTACCTGCAGCAAACAGCCTGTCTACTGGAAGGCAGCTAACTGCTTCTGCTCAGGAAGCATCCTTCTCCTCTTACCGAAACCTGGCCAACTTTGGATAATTGATGCTCTACCCAGGTTTGGGGATGTGTCCTTTCACAGAAAAGATAAAATACACAACCATTTTCAGGAATATGCATTGGTGACGTTAGAAAATCATTGGCACCTTATACTCAGCATGCAAGCTTATGAAAGATCATGACCAAAAGCAACCAGGAAAGAAGAGGGCTTATTCCATCTGACACTCACAATCCATCATGAGGAGACATCAAGCAAAAATCTCGGAGATAGGAATTGAAGCAGAGACCATGGAAGAACACCACTTATTGCATTGCTCCTCAGAGTGTGCTTGTCTTGATTTCCTACAGCACCCAGGACCTCCTGCACAGGGGTTGGCACCGCCCATAGTGGGCAGGACCCTCTTACATCAATCATTAACCAAGAAAATGCCTCCACAGACTTGCCTACAGGCCAACCTAATGGAGGAGGCATTTTCTCAACTGAGGTTCCCTCTTCCTAGGTGATCCTAGCTTGTGTCAAGCTGAAAAGGAAAGAAAGAAGAAAGAAAGAAAGGAAGGAAGGAAGAAAGGAAAGAGAAAGAAAGAAAAAAGAAAGAAAGAAAGAAAGAAAGAAAGAAAGAAAGAAAGAAAGAAAGAAAGCTGACTGGTACAAAGAGCATAAGAAAGTGATGCCAGGGCAACAGTGATAATGTGGCATGCGGGACTATACCACATGTACACTCCATCCTAGCAGGCACCTCAGTGCACCATCAATAGGATGTCTTGAACTGTCATTCTGCTGCACACAGAATGAGGGAATTTTTTTTTGTTGCTATTTGTATGTCTGTCTCATTGGTTGTTTAGTTGATTGGTATTGTTGTTTTGTTTGTTTAGGGTTTATTGTGCTTGCTTTAAAATTTATTATTATTACTATGTGAGTGTATGTGTTTACAGGAGCTTATGTGTGCCACATTTGTGTGGGAGTCTGAAGAGCCTAGAAGAGGTGTTATTCCCTGGAACTGGAGCCACAGAGAGTTGTGAGCCCCATGTGGGTGCTGGGAATCAGACCACAGTTCTCCTCAAAAGCAGTGTGGGATCTTGACTCTCCCTTCTGTTTCTCTGTTTTTTGAGACAGTGTCTCAAAGTATCCCAGGTTGGACCAGAAACTTACAATGTGGCTAGGGATGGTCTTCAAACCTCAGTCCTCCTGTCTCTGCCTCTGAACTGCTGGAATTAGAGATGTCTTCCACCATATCAGTCTTTTGTGTGTTTATTTGTTCATTTGTTTGGTCGCTGCTGGGCATGGAAGCCAGAGCTTTTGTACATACCAGGCAAACATCTACTCCTGTTGTCTGATGTTTCTGTCCTCTCTGGTTCCTGCAGTCATTAAGTCCCAAAGAAATCACACAGAGGTCTACATCAATTATAAACTGATTGGCCCATTAGCTCGGGCTTCTTATTAACTCTTATAACTTATATAGCCCATTATTCTTGTCTATGCTAGCCACATGGCTTGGTACCTTTTTCAGTAAGGTAGCCACATTTTGCTTCTTCTGTGGCAGGCTCACAACTGCAGAGGAATGGTCTTCCTCCTTCCCAGAATTCTCCTGTTCTCATTGACCCACCTCTACTTCCTGTCTGGTTGTCCCACCTATACTTCCTGTCTGGCTACTGGCCAATCAGCATTGATTTAAAATATAATTGACAGAATACAGACCATTCTCCCATACCATACTCCACTGGGCTACAATGCTGGCTGTTGATAAGAATCTTCTCCCAAAAGAGAATGTGGTATTTCTGTGAGGTTGTGTTATTTTTAAGAAGTAAGAGCATTATAATGTTGGTTGCAAGTGCCAGGTCCTGAGGGCTGTTTAGCCAGGTGCCTCCCTATGAGCTAATCCCCAGTCACATGCACTGTAACTAAGAGTTCTTGGGATATCTACATTTTAGAGCCCCAGAGTGAGTCCCATTGAGTTCCACGCTGTCTCTTAGCTCAAGGGAGCATTACCTCCATGTTAATCCAACAGCCACTTAGCTCTCCGGAAATCACCAGATTGTATGTCTCTTACATGTGCCAATATCTTAGCTCCTCAAACATCTTGCAGGAATAATTCACTACGTAAAATACAATTAAAAAAAAAAGATCCTTGATTCTGGATGGAATTCCTTCCCAGTTTTCCATTCTTCTGACCGTTAGCAAGGAGAAACAAGAGGAAAGTGGGTGTTCTGGGATACTGTCACAAACAGACTATTTTTTCTTAGTCATAGAAATTATTTAATTCCAAGCCCTGAAGGGACCCCCGGGGGATTATTTAATTGAGCATTTGCCAACGGTGATCCTTCAGTAAAGTCATATGGCAACGACGGTAAGTGGTCTACACAATGATGCAAGAACTTCTAATTTTGCCCCCTTAAAAAGAACGCACTGTGCTTTGTAATTATTCTGAGGGCATTTTCCCATTATTTAACCAGCAGTACTATTGTAGAAATGTAAAAGCAATAATAGCATATTAGCATTAGGCTATTAATCATATATACACTAGTGTGTGTGTGGAGGGAGATTATACTACACGAGAATCTTCTTCATTGAACAATCCCATTCTCTCCTTTTAAATACTTACAAAATTATAGAGCTAATAATTTTCCCAGTAAATATTCTAGATAGTTATTCCGGTATATTTGTTCTCTTTGCTCAGCTTTCTTGACTTAAATTGTATCGCTGTAACATTTTCGTGCCATTGAGCTTCGCCCGTTATGATGGCCTTGGTTGTCAGCTTGACATGCCTGGGAAAAGGGAACTCAAATGAGCAATTACATCCATCAGCCATGCCTATGGGCATGTCTGTGGGTTATTTTCTTGGTTTCTAATTATAGGAGGGCCTAGTTCACTGTGGCCAGCACCACCCCTGGGTAGGTGGTGGAGCTCTATAAGGAAACCAGCTGGGTAGAGGATCCAATACCCTCTTCTCACTTTGTGGGTGCCTCCACTCACGGGTGCATGCTTTCACACAGATGCATATGTTCACAGAAATTAAAAATGAATTTAAAAATGAAAAATTCTTACGCTGGTCTAGAAAGTGGCACTATCTGTTTCCAGTTCCACCAGCAATGTTTGATGGCTCTGCTTTGCAGATGCTTGCCCATGCTTATTATATTATCTTTTTTATTATAGCCATTACAGTGGGTGTGAAATTTTACTTCATCATGGTTTTCATTTGCAAATTTCCTAATGACTAATGATGTTGAACATCTTGTCATTAATAACCATATGCCCATCTTTTTGTGAAATGTCTTTTCAAATATTTCCCCCATTTTAACAGTTTATTGAAATGTTTCTTTCACACAGAACCTAGTTCTTCCATTAGTCAGTCATTTTCGTTATAGAGTTCTGCAGCCATCAGCAGCTTGTCTTCAGAATATTTCATCATTCCTCAAAGAAATCTTGTACCTATTGATGTCACCCCCCAGTCCCCTCCCCCTAATGTTTACATTAGATTACTTTAAGTTATTGGTTCTTCAGGCATAACTGATAAATCATTTTACATATATATGACTTGCAAATATTTTATATCAATGTCATATATCTTTTTAAAAAGGATTTTATGTTTTAATAATTGTTTTGGTGTCTGTGTGTTATATGCAGGTAAGTGCAGGTGCCCATAGAGGCCAGGAGATGGTATGAGATCTTCTGGGCTGGAAGCCCAAATTCTTGTGAGCCACCCTAAGTGAGGTCTGGGATATGAACTCAGGCAATCTGCAACAATGGTATGCACCCTGAATAGCTGAGCTATCTCTCAACCCCACCATACATCTTCTTTTACCTTTAGTCTAAAGTCAGATTTAGCCATTTTCTCACGATGGCTTGAGCTTTAGGGACTATGTCTGAAGACTCCCGTACTAACACAAGACCACAACAATTATTAAAATAACCAGCCTTCTAAAAACTATTATGCGATTCTCTGTAGAAAATTGAATCTCACAGAGTTAACTAACTTTCATGTGGTTTGTGTATAAATAGCTGATACATTTGCCTTTCCACCACAATGAGACATTAATTGGCACTCTCTTACCTTAAACTGCCTTAATAAATTAATTATGAACATTGAAATTGAAGCATATGAGTCAAAAATGGGTATTTACATAGCTGCCTTATATGAGAGCCAAGTAGTGCATATAATCTTTGCATCACTTCCCACAGGAAGAAGCCTTTCCTATGACCTCCCCAGAGTGGTGTGCCCTCTTAACTAAATTTCTCATCATAAAAGAAGAGACTAGAATTAGCTTGATTTTATTAAAAGAAAGAAAATGTTCCAGTAATAAATTGATAGATAAGATTAGCTCGTGGCTTATTTTGAGTTGACAATTTGTGTTATGCGATCATTTTTCAGTGGCTTGTTAGAAATATGTTGAATATCATTGCAAGAAACAACAAGCCATCGTGGCTCAAGCCTACAGTCGCAGTCCTGAGGAGGCTTGGGAATGAGGATTGTGAAAAGTTTGAGGCCGGCTTAGAATACATATAGGCATCAGGCCACTCAGGGCTATTGAGTGAGCTCCTCTTCAATTTTCCTTTCTGTTGCTGTGAACTTTGACCAAAAGCAATTTAAGGGAGGAGAGGGTTCTTCTCGGCTTAGAGATTACAGTGCATCACTGAGGGAAGTCAGGGCAGAAAGTCAAGCAAGAACCTAGGAGTAAGCCTGCATGATATTTCTCATAACTTTACTTCCAACCAAGGAGCTCAGAGCACAGCCAAAGTATAGCAGGGACCTTGGAGAACACTGATGGCTAGCTGGCTTACTCTCAAATGGACGCTTAGTTTACTTTCTGTACTGCCCAGGAGCATATGCTCAGGAAATAGTGCCACCCACAGTGGCCCTGGCGCTTTAACATCAATTAATGATCAAAATAATCTCCTACACTTACACCCATAGGCCAATCTGATCGTCATAATTCCTCAGTTATGATTTTCCTTCCGGAAGACTCAAGGCTGTATCAAGCTGACACTGGAAGTTAACTAGGATGGGCTCTGTCTCTAAAGACCCAAATCAACCAACCAAGCCAAAGAAACAGAAGTCAAACAAGACTGACAAGTTGCATGTGTTGAAGAGACACTCCATGTCGTTCATTTTCCTTTCTAGCCTCTGAAGTAGGTGGTGATCTGTCCCGTTGTCAGTGTCCAGTACAAAAAGGTCCTTGGACTCCCCACAGGGCAGGGAACTCTGACTGCTCTTCGGGCTGATGAGGGAGGGGGAGTTAATGGGGGAAGGGGAGGGAAATGGGAGGCAGTGGCGAGGAGGAGACAGAAATCTTTAATAAATAAATAAATAATTAAAAAAAGGAAAAAACAGAAAACACAACAGAAAAGTCAAATAAAAACGTGGGTCCTTATATCCTCAAAAATTGGCTATTATATCAGTAATTTTCACTGCAGTTTGTGTTAGTGATCTTTCCCTATATGTATTCCAGAACGCTGTGACCTCTTAGCATTTTATGGTGATAAGTCATATTCCTGGAACATCTGACAGTAATATGATAATAAAAAAATAACCAGGAATGTCATGCATCCATACCCTCATCATAAATCTCCCCGCTAGAGAAGAGCTAGAGCAGGTACACTGAGGGTGTGATTTTTCATAGCCCCTGGCACCTCGACTTTATAATTTTCAACAGCCATCTGTGCCCTTTCCTACCCTCACACATTGTGTCTATCACTCTTCACAGCTCAGCATCTTTTCTTGTCAAACCCAAGAGTTACGATCTGAATCAATGAGACTAACGAAGCCATTTACACTGCACTATCAAAGCTGTCCTGGGACAATTAAATATCTCGATAACATTATCTCTTAGAACACTGTGAGTTGGGCCTTTTTTAAGCAGGAACTTGAGCCCCATCAACACTAGTTATTATGAGCTGGATTTGAGGAAGGGCAGTCACTGCTGGATTCAGTTTTCTTAAATGAAAAATGAAAACATGAGGGTCCTTCTTTCCAGAATTTATATGTATAGATGGATGGATGGATGGATGGATGGATGGATGGATGGATGGATGGATGGATGGACATATGGATAGACAGAAAGATGGACAGACAGATGATAGATAGATAGATAGATAGATAGATAGATAGATAGATAGATAGATAGATAGATAGATAGATAATAGATCTTCCAATTGGAGGTAGAATTGAAACAACTCTTGAGTTCCAGTCATTTCTGTCACACAAGAAAATGTACTTCAAAACCATGGAGGGCAGACTGGAGGGGGAATTGGAATGCAACTTCAAATTACATAGTCTTTGAAGGACCAGAGAAGAAAGAAGGGGTCAATAGAGAGGCAGACTATGGAACAAGCTGGAAAATGATTTCAACAGAGACAGCCTCGGAGCTCACAGGATCATGGGTAGATGATGTCATTGACTGCAGGACACCATTTCTGTGCTTTTGAGGTTTTGCCTAGCCACATTTTAAACTCTCTCCTTTGAATGTTTTGGTAGATGGTTTTATAATATCACCTTATTGTCTTGTATACTTATTAACCACAAAACTCACCTTTTAAACTGATCTGTATGTGTAGTTTATAAAGCTTGTTGTCAGCTAATACTCAGGCTTAGTTACAGAGTGTTAATGATGTCTATCCAAGCCTTTTTAAATCCCCACCAGCCCCCTGTGTTTGTGGTTCAGCCCAGATAGACCTCATCCTATGATACCCATAGAAAATTAATATGGGAACTATCTCCATATGTTTAGTCCTAGTGTACACCCTGTGGCTAAGCTCGGGAGATTTACAGTTGAATTCTGGTTGATATTCTGGCTACCTGACCCTGAAAAAAATTAACAATAGCTAATCCACAGGCTCATGGTGAGAGGATAATTGTAAAGAAGCTGGCAGTATGTCTGGTCCATGGAAAGCATTCCAAAAACATGCTAGGTATTATTTTAAATTTTCTAGGTGAGCATAAGGTCTATTACAATAAGTTTATTCAAAATTACTCAAGATAGAATGTGCTACACACAGATAAAAAATGAGTTTCTGTCATGTGTACGCTTGCTTTGCAGGTACACAAGCTACACCTGTCTGAGCTAAGCGACACTATATCAAAACCTCTGGATGTTCTACACTGTTACATTTCATCAATATACCCTGAACATGATATTTACCTGGTGGAGACCTTGAGGCTCTTGCTGCGTTTCCTATGGAGGGGGTGTTGCTGTCATTCCTGATACAAACGTCTTATCTGTTGTCTTAATCTCACTTTGTCCTACTTATTAAGAAACTCTACTTCACAAATTTTGTTGCATCATGTGCTCCTCCACTGTGGATCAGAGTTTCCCCCCGAAGACCCAGATGTTCAGAGCTCGGATGCCAGCTAGTGGCATCCAGGGAAGCAGATGGGACCTTTGGGAGATGAGACCTAACAGAAAGAACTTGGTTTGCTGGCGACATCCCTTGATAGAGATGCCAGGAGGCCAGCCTCTTCCTGTGTCTCTTTGCTTGGTGAACACCAGGAACTCCCCCTTCCATCACCCTCTACCATGGTGATGTCCCCTGCCTCAGTGTGGGCTCAAACACAGTGAGGAGCTGACCTCAGACCAAACCCTCCAAACGGTGAGTTGGCACAAACCTTTCCTCTCTGCATTTGATTTTCTCTGATTTTTTTCATCACAGTGCTAGAGAACCGACTAAAAAACATCTCCCAAAGCTTTCATTTTATGGGTTGTAGTTTTTAACATTTGAATATTCTTGAGCATTCCCCAAATGAAAAATCAAATTCGCCCTTTTACTGTACTCCTTTCCAGTCTCCTGGGTCCTGGCTTCCTTTCCAGCTCAATCTCGGCGCATCTCATTTCTCTCTTTTAAAGCTCAGATTCCTGGAACGGGGATCAGTGCTGGAAAACCACGATACGCTAAGCACCAGGAGTCTGCATCAGCAAAGGAAAGGCATGACGATATTATGATTATGATTGTTTATGCAGAATTCTACCACTCCATGCTCTACAGGAACTCTACTATATGCCGGAGTGTTTGTGAAGTGGGTACCACTTTGGAAAATGAAAGATTTAGAATAACAGCGGACGTCACTGTCCTTCTAAAACTTGCAGGTCTGGACCTGATGCTAGCTCCATTCTTCATTTATTTCCTCTCCTTTTTTTACCTGCCACAACCCAACCCTACAGCTCCTGACCCTAAATAAATCCACTGAAGCTGCCTTGCCAGTGTCAGCAATGCCTGCCTTCTCACTACCCCATAAGACCAATCTCCTTTAATTTACCTAATACCTCTCCAGGACATGGCAGTGTTGATCAGACCCTTTTCAAAATCTTCTACCGACTTGCCCTACAACTCTCTCGACCCTCTGGGAGTTCCTGACACTTGGCCTTACTTCCCTCCAGTCCTTGGACTTTTCACCATCGTGTTTCCAATACACATCGGCGTACCTGTCACACAGCAGATAGCAGGTGCCCAAGGAAGATGGATGAACTCATTGTTGAAGCCCTGAATCTGATTATCCACAACACTATAGCTTATATTACCTGTTAGGCTCCCATATCTCCATGGACTTTTGCCATAACTCATCCCCTTTACCTCTCCACCTGGCCTCTGGAAAGTCTAAGTCTTACTCTTGATTGAATGCCCTGACACATTTTTCAAAGTCAAATTTGAATGCACAAATTCATTACATGGACATTACATGGACATACAAAAATTAGCTTAATTTCTATATATTAATGGTGAAAATTTTAAAAAGAAACTAAAAAGGGAGAATTCTTTTTGCAATGGCATCAAATGGAATAAAATCTTGAAGAATAAACTTAACCCGGAGGTGAGAGACTCACACACTACAAACAATGATGAAAGAAATAAAAGAAGAACAGGTGGGTGAAAATGCATCCTGTGTTTAAAGATTAGAACATTTAGTGCTATTGAAGCATTCTTACGGCCCCAAACAAATTACAAACTTAATACAATCTCTGTGAAAATGCCTACAAAAATAGAAAAACAAGCTAAATTAACATAGAACCACTAACGACCCCAAATATCCAAAACATATATGAATAAATAAAACAAAGCTGATGGCATCACACGTTTTTATTTCAAAACATATTACAGATCTACAATGACCTTACCAACTGGCTCCATGGAAGATGCATCTACCAATTGATGAAACAGAATAGAAAACTCAGAAATAAGTCCATGCATACATAGTCAGACTAATATGACCAAGGGTCAAGAACACACAATGGGGAAAGAAAAACTCTGAACAGTGCCATGAAAACGTGAAATTCACATACAAGAGAATAAAATGGACCTTGATTTTATAATACACAGGGAAGGATCAACTTGATATAAAGAGTTAAACCTGAAACTACGAACCTGTTGGACGATAGCAGAGTGGGGAAGAAAGCTTCATAATATTGGTCAGGGCAACGACTTCTCAGATCTGATGCCAAGCACAGAGACAATAAAATTAGGAAGGTGGCAGTGGGGTCACATCAAACTAAAGAACTTTTCCACAAAGGGAATAACAAAGTACAAAGGGAACCGACAGACTAGGATAAAAATACTTGCTAATTACATACCTGATATCCAACATACATAAGAAATTATTGCAGTGCAACAGCAGAAAAAAATGATTTAAAATAAGCAAAGGATCTGAATAGACACTTCTTCAAAGAAAACATACAAATAGCCATCAGGTGTATGAAAAATATTCAAAACCCCTAACATCAAGGAAATGGCAATCAAAGCATTGCCTTACAACTGCTAAGATGACTGTTGAAGAAAATGAAACCAGAAAAATAACAACTACGAAGATTATAAAATCCAGCATTCTATATCTGTGTATGCATGCAAACATATGCAGAGGACATCCAAGAGATATTTGATGTTCACTGTGTACTCTTTGATATAGTCAGGAGTGGGAAATTTCCCAAATATCCCCCTGGAGAATAAAAAGAATGAAAGAATGAACATTGACAATGAGGATGATGATGGAGAATAATGATGGTTAAAAAAATAAAGAAACTGCTTGGCTGGCCCTCATAGGTTAGAACACAGGTGGGTGGAGAAAACAGAACAGAATGCTGGGAGGAAGAGGAAGTGAGCTCGGACTCAACAGCTCTCCTCTCGGGAGCAGATGCCTCAGAGAGACGCCATGCCCTGCTCCCGGGCAGACACACTCGATGAAGCTCCGACCCAGGATGGACATAGGCTAGAATCTTCCCGGTAAGAGCGGTGCTACAGTTTATTAGAAATGGGTTGATTGGGATATCAGAATTAGCCAGTAAGGGCTAGAGCTAATGGGCCAAGCAGTGCTTAAAAGAATACAGTGTCTGTGTAATTATTTCGGGGCATATGCTAAGCTAGCCAGGCTGCAGGGGTGCTGGGGATGCAGCCCCGCCGCTCCTATTACTACAGGATGATGGCTTGTGTGGTTGGGGGGGGGGAAGGAGGGAGTGGGAGAAAGTGTGGGTGCTTGCATGAGAGTATGTTTATTACTCAGCCATGAAAAAGCTAATCCTTCCATGTACTACAACACCGGCTGATCCATTTTGCTGAGTGAAATGCGCCAAAGAAAGATAAATGCCATGCGACTCCACCGAGTCCACTGACGTGCAAACCAGAGTGGCTAAATCCATAGATGCAAATGGTGAATGCCATTCCAAAGAGCAAGGGGAAGAGGGAACTGGAACCTCAGTGGACACTGGGCTTCCATCAGGCAAGATGAAAACAAATGCTTTGTCCTTGCTTCCTGCTTGTAGTCCAGTCGTATTATGTTAAAATGTGCAAAGGTAGACCTGTTATGTGGTTTTAGCATAGTAACAGATGATGCATGTTGCTGGGTCCTAACGTCTTCCTCAGTGGAGGGGATGAAAAGGTACAATGTCAATGAACACAGACTCTGAGAGTCAGGGAGACTCACTTATTTAACAATAGGGGTGGGATTTATATACCCTCCCAGCACTCCATTGACAGTTGACACCTCACGCTCATCTCTCATTGGCTAGGCATGATCAGGACCTCTGATAGCACCTGTTGCTAAGCACTCAGGAAACACCCTTTGGTCACTCCTTATTGGCTAGGCACAGACAGGACCTTTGACAGCTCCAGGAAGACTCCAGGGTTGGCTCCTATGGATGTGGAAGGGAATTACTAGGAATTCACGCCCTGTTTCTGAGGCTTCTCTTTGTAACTCCTGTCTGCTGACCTTACTAGCAACTTGGGAAGAAAAGGGGTTCTTTGGCTTACAAGATCAGCTCAGAGTCCCTCCTGCAGGGATGGTAGGGCAGGAACTCAAGAAAGAAGCCTGAAGGGGTACTGCTCCGCTTGCTTTTTCACCGGCGCATGCTCAGCTAGCTTTCTCATATAACCAATAGACATCTACCTAGGAATCTACCTAGCCACGGTGAGCTCCCCCTCCCCCGCCATATCAACTAGCAATTAAGAAAGCAACCAAGATACACCCACAGGTCAATCTGATTGACCCACCCCTTTGAGACTCTCTCAGGTAACTCTGGGTTCTGCCAAGTGAACAGCTGTGCTACAGCTATGCCACAGTTAACACAAGTGAACTGTGAGGTTACCTAGGAGACTCTCCTTCCTCGAGCTTCCTCCTTCTACTGTACCATCTTTCCTTCCTTCCCACTTACATTGTTTCCTAAGCCACCTCCCCTCATCCCATGGATGCCTCTACAGCATGACCTGTCTCCTCTACATGCTGGGAGCTGTCCTCACCACCACCCTTCCTCACTTTTGTAGTGAGATGGCCCCTTTTACAAAAAGTCGGTTGGATGCTCTGTTGACCCAACTTCTCTACTTTAATTTTTTTTAGACAGGCTCTCACTATGTGGCCTTGGCTGACCTGGAAATTGCTATGTAGACCAGATTGACCTCCAACCCACAAAGATCACTTGCCTCTGTCTCCTGAGTTCTGGGATTAAGGGTTTGCACTACCATGTCCCACCTATTTATTTAATTTTTTTTTTGCCTAAGATAACTTCCAATCATCAAGAAAGTGTGGGCTCCAGATATCTTTCACACCCCCTCAACAAGTCTGTAAATTCATTAATTCTTTAAAGTTGTGTGTGCTTGTGTGTGTGTGTGCACTTGTGTTTTATACAAATTATTCTCATGAAAGGTATTAGTAACATCCTATTTAGGGAGTGTTTCCCCATTGTCTAGTTTTATTCCTTAGCTTGGTTTATAAATGATGGTCTTGGGGTGTAACAACTTGGTCTTAAAAACTGTGAAACAATGATGTGTGTCTTCAGTAGGAATAAGAGACAATTTGGATCATAATCCATAGCCAGATTCTAGAAATATATCTCCAAATATCCCTAAAGGGATTTAAAAGTAGACACGAACTGCTGGTGCATGGAGACGGAAGCTCATTTACCAAATAGACTAATAATCGGAGTGACAAACATGGATAATTCGATGCAGAGAAGCGTGGTTCTGACGCTCAGATTGCAGCAGCCAGTAAACACATCGGGGGACCAGCGAAAGCACCAGATGGACTCAAATACATCGGAGACTTGGGCTGCCCATCAGCAGATGAAGTCTGATATGCAAGGCTATGTGTGTGTTTCTACAGTGTGGGTATCTTCCTCCTCCTATAATCTCTCTAGTACATCCTCAGGAGGGTGAAACTGCCCAAAGAAATCCAAAATCACTCAATATCCACTTTGCTGCATTTTTTAAAGTAAATGTTTTGTTTAACTCTTAAAGGTAAGAAAAAAAGAAAAGAGAATGCGCCGGAATATGTTGACAGTCCAATTTTCAAATATAAACTGTGTAAAATGATTCATTTTGTAAACACTGAGACTTTAAAGTAATTGTTAAGAAATACAAGTATCTATAGGAGATAAAGGAGAATTGGGCGGACTGTGACCCCGTCCTGTTTCGTCACCTCTGTGGCTGAGAGGAAGGAACAGCAGTTCCTTTAAGCAATGAAGACTGACATTAAAGTATAACTGAGCAGAGCGGCAGCTTCCTGTCTCCACCATGAGTTAACTGCAGCCTCTTTAAGAAACTAGGTTATTTCTCAAAATTTATCAGGCAGTCATTGATGAGTAGCACAGAAGTGCAAGAAGGTTTAACTGACTCTGTTACAATGAGAAGTAAATGTGGCATCGTCAGGAGCCATTTCCCCAAAAAATTGTTGCAGGAACCGTTGTCCTAAGGAATTTGCAGAGAACCCCACTTCCCAATTGAGAATTGTTTTATTGGCAGAGCCTACCCCACACCCAATTATCTGTTAATAGAGGGCTATCTGTTAGCAGAACCCGCCCCACACTCCAACTATCTAGAGAACTAGGAGTGTCAGCTTGCGACTTCCTGACCGAGGAATCGTGACCTGACCGATTGTAACCTCCTGGCCAAGGACCTCGCGACTGGCTGGGACCACCGCTGCAAGATTCCTTCCTGCCCATGCCCCTACCCTCAACTCCTCATCCTATATAAGCTGTAACCATGACTCTAATAAACGGAGGCTTTGACAAACCTTGCTTGGCCTTCTTCCTCTTTCCTGCCCATATCTTTCAGATAGCGCCTCTCCGGGACCCTGGAATACCGATCAGCCAGGTGGGTTACAACCCCTAGACTGAGTGACCCGCCAAGGCGGTCTACATGGCATCATATACAGTACTGCTATTCTGCCGTTCTGGCCTAAGCCTTGTTTCCCCATCTTAGCAAGACTTGGAAACTAATGCCTTACAAGAGCAGTTCCAAGCATCCTTTTCCATTTGAGTGACACTCCTCCTTCTTCCCACACAAACCCTCTGCTTAGCTTCACATCTCTGCTGCCACTGCATTCCTTGGTCTGATTTGCCTAATGTCCCGTGTCCCATACTCCCTTCCTCTGCGTGTCTGACCCATGTCACTCTCTTCATTCATCCCCACCCACAGCAATATCCTGCTGCCTCGTCTATCCTTTCTCTGTGAGTCTACCTTTAAGTCCTGCTCTAATCTACCGTGTCCATGCTTTCAAAAACAATATCCACCCACTTTTTAATCTTCTGTCCTCCTTATTAGGTATTTCATTAAAGCCCAGAGTGTCTAAATTTTCTCTGGCATCTTCCACCAATGTGTGTATCACACATCTTATTCCAATTTTTCTTTACATCAGTAGAGTATGCATAGGAAAGCACTCAATATTTATTAAGAAATTTAAATTGCAGACACGAGAACAAATGAATTTAAGCTTTGGCTGATATGTTGATTTTTCTTTAGAGATAGCAAATTAATATTTACTTCTACGACTATTTAGTTATGCACTAAGGACAAATTACCGAAGAATGTCAGTAAAGCAATTATGGTAGAAAAGAGAAAGAATAAATATAGACAACACTCCAGCACAAATTTCAGGAAATAATTATGAAAGAAAATGTCACCCTCCAAGCAAATAGAAATCACATAATATATAAATATAAATAGGGAGTCTATGTGGAAGCTACATTTTCAATTATATATCTTTCTTTCCCATGATGTGAAATGCAGGAGTTAAAGTGCACATATTCAAACATTCTTTGCCCAGGAGCCGGGGCAATGTATTTAGCATCCAATGCATAATAAGTGGTCAGTATATAATTGTGAATGTCACTCAACTTGGGTAGCTTCCTGGTTCCACTGCCACCAAGAAGTAAAGCAACAAGGATTCAGCCTCCGTTCAAAACAGACCTTGGTATTACCATTACGTTGAACACAATTAGAATTACAATTAAATGTTATATCACTTTTTTTGAAAGAAAATTATTTCTCCATCAAGTTTTACAATGGCCTTTGGCAGAGCGCACTGAAATTGGACCTGAAAAACAAAATCTCAGTTAAATGAAAAGCTCAAATTAGCTGACACTTTTCATACTTCAGAATCTCCCCATGTACATTTCTCCAGTGACCTTTCTAATGACAGAGCCAGAAACGATAGTCAATTAAATTTATATCCCAAGGCACACTATAAATTTGTCAGGCTCAAAACAAATGCACTGTGAAGTTCATAAAAATCAGTTCTAGGTACCCAGGAATGGGTAAAAAGAAGGTAGTCAGTTCTTAGTCTTCACGTGAACACTGACTTAATGGTGTTCATACCTGTGTGAGGATGAAGAACTGAGAAAGGCCTCAGTGCTCCTTACCCTCATGGGTTAAATTACCACAGTTTATTTCCGCTTCCATCCACATAGTACAATACGGCCCCATTTTAAGTCATGCAATTCATTCATGTGTTAGGGCCCCTTAGAAATTCCAGTTAAAAAAGAGCTATGGTGATGTTCTTTAAGGAGCGGGTATATACCTGATCTTTCAGGGAACTGTTACCAGGACAATTTTGACATTAGAAGAGTCACTAGCTTTTCGTATATTTAGGGAACTGCCTGAAGGTTAACCGTGTCTAATCTTCACCATCTTTGCAGTTAAAAAGAAGAAATAGGAGTCCGGGATCTCTGAGAGAGTAGGCCGGAACCTGAGACCTCTACAGGTCCAGAGGAGAGTATGGGACCTCCAAGAGAATTGGCCAGAACCAGAGACCTCTGCGGGTCTACAACATGAATTTGGAACTGCTGGGGAAGTAGCCTAAAGCAGGACTTCTGCCAGAGCAGGCCCAAGGCAGCAACCTCAGCAGAAAGAGTCCTAAGCAAACAATCTCCGTGGGAACAGGCCCGAAAGACCCCTGGTATTGCAGAGCAAAACCCCGGAGCATCAAGTGAAATTCAGGAACACGGATTGACTATTGGGGTGACTGTAACCATGATTCTCACTGTACCACAAGGAGCAACCATCTGAGCCTTCGACTCACTGGCACCTGAAAGACTGATCATCATAGTCACAGACAGCCCCAACTACACCAACCAGGAAAAGATGGGTAGACAAGGTGAGAACACACGCAACACCACAAAGAGTAACACGACACCAGTAATACCTAGTGACCCTACAACAGCAAGACTTGAAACAACCAAATAGAGATGAAGAGAAGAAAATGACCTAAAAAATAACTTTAGGAGAATGTTTGAGGTCCTTAAAGAGGAAATGAAAAATTCCCTCAAAGAAATGGAGGAAAAGACAGACAAAAAATTGGAAGACATCAACATATCCCTTAAAGAAAACCAAGAAAAAAGCAATCAAACATATGAAAGAAACTATTCGAGACTTGAAAACTGAAATAGAGACAATAAAGAAAATACAAGCTAAGTGAATTATAGAAACAGAAATCATGAGAAAACGATCAGGAACCACAAATGTAAGCATAAATAGCAGAATACAAGAGATGGAAGAGAGAATCTCAAGCACTGAAAATACAATAGAGGAAATAGACCTATCAGTCAAAGAAAACATTAAATCTAACAAAAGCTTAATACAAAATATCCAGAAAATATGAGACTCCTTGAAAAGACCAAAAATAAAAATAGTAGGTATAGAAGAAGGAGAAGAAGCTCAACTCAAAAGCACAGAAAATATATTTTAAAAAAAATTATAGAAATCTTTCCCAACCTTAACAAAGATATGCCTATGAAGACACAAGAAGCTTACAGAACACCAAATAGACTGAATAAAAAAAATTCCCCTTGCCACATAATAATTAAAACACCAAAATACAGAATAAAGAAAGAATATTAAGAGCTGCAAAAAAAAGGCCAAGTAACATATAAAGGCAGACCTATCAGAATTACACCTGACTTTTCAATGGACACAATGAAAGCTAGAAGGTACTGGTGAAATGTTATGCAGACATTAAGAGACCACGGATGCCAGCCCAGACTATTATACCCAGTAAAACTTTCAGTCACCATAGATGGACAAAACAAGACAGTCCTACACAAAGTATTAGAAGGAAAACTCCAACCCAAGAAAGTTGCCTACATCAACAAAACACAGAGAACTGATGATCTCACAGCAGCAAATCCTAAAGAAGGGAAAAACACACAAAATAACATCACCAACAACAAAAAATAAATTAACAGGAGATAGCAATCACTGGTCACTAATATCCCTTAATATACATGGACTCAACTCACCTATGAAAAGACACTGGCTAACAGATTGGATAGGAAAACAGAATACATCCTCCTGCTGCATATGAGAAACACACCTCAACCTCAAATATAGACATCATCTCAGGGTTAAGGGTTGGGAAAACATTTTCCAATCAAATGGACCTAAGAAACAAGCTGTTGTAGCTATCCTAATCTCTAATAAAATAGATTTCAAACTAAAAATCAATCAAAAGAGACAAAGAAGGACATTTCATATTACAGGAAATATCCATCAAGAATTCTCAATACTGAATTAACATCTATGCCCTGAATACAAGGGCACCCTTATATATAAAAGAAACACTTCTGAAGCTTAAATCACATATTAAACCCGACACACTAATAGTGGGAGTCTTCAACACCCCACTCTCACCACTGGAAATAAGGGAACTAACAGATGTTATGACACAAATGAACTTAACAGGCATATATAGAGCATTCCACCCAAACATAAAACATACTTTGTTCTCTGTACCTCGTGGAACCTTCTCAAAAATTGATCACATACTAGGTAACAAAACAAATGTCAACAGATACAAAAAAAGTGGATTAACCTCATGTATCTTATCAGATTACCATGGCTTAAAATTAGAATTCAACAGCAACACTAATTCCTGAAAAGCCTACAAACATATGGAAACTAAATAATGCTCACCTGAAGCATCAATAGGTCAAGGAAGAAATAAAGGTGGAAATTAAAGACTTCCTAAAACTCAATAAAAATGGCCATACAAAATAGCCAAATTTATGGGACACAATGAAAGTGTTAAAGAGGAAAGTTCATAGCACTAAATGCCTACATAAAGAAGCTGAAAAAAAAACACACACTAGTGAATTAACAGAACATTTCAAAACTTTAGAACAAAAAGAAGCAAACTCACCCAAGAGAACTAGATGGCAGGAAATAATCAAATTGAGAACTGAAATCAACAAAATAGAAACAAAGAAAACAATACAAAGATCAATGAGACAAAAAAAAGGTTCTTCAAGAAAATCAACAAAATAGACAAACCTTTATTCATACTAACAAAAAGGCAGAGAGAGAATATCCAAATTAACAAAATCAGAAATAAAAGGGGGAATATAACAACATGGAGGAAATACAGAGGATCATCAGGTCATATTTTGAGAACCTATACTCCACAAAATTGGAAAATTAAAGGAAATGGACAACTTTCTGGATAAATATCACTTACCAAAATTAAATCAAGACCAGATAAGCAAATTAAACAGACCTATAACTGCTGAAGAAATAGAAACAGTCATCAAAAGTCTCCCAACCAAAAACAGCCTAGGAACAGATGATTTCAGCTCAGATTTCTACAAGATTTTCAAATAAGAACTAATACCTATAATCCTCATTTTGTTCCATATAGTAGAAAAAGAAGGAACATTGCCAAACTCTTTTTATGAGGCTACAATTGTCCTGATACCCAAACCACAGAAAGACATTACTAAGAAAGAGAATTACAGACCAATCTCACTCATGAACATTGATGCAAAAATACTAAATAAAATACTGGCAAATCGAATCCAAGAATACATCAGAAACATTATCCACCATGATCAAGTCAGCTTTATCCCAGAAATGCAGGGATTTCATACATACATACAAAACATACAAAAATCTGTCAACATAATCCAGAATATAAACAAACCGAAAAATAAAAATCACATGATCACCTCATTAGATGCTAACAAAGCTTTTGACAAAATATAACATTCCTTCATGATAAAGGTCTTGGCAAAAGCAAGGTTACAAGGAACATACCTAAACATAATAAAGGCAATATACAGCAAGCCAACAGCCAACTTCAAACTAAATGGAGAGAAACCCACAGTGATCCCACTGAAATCAGGAACAAGAAAAGGTTATCAACTCTCTCCACATCTGTTCAATATAGTTTTTGAGGTCCTAGCTAGAACAATAAGACAGCAAAAGGAGATCAAGGGGATACAAATCAGAAAAGAAGTAAAACTCTCACTCTTTGCTGTTGATACAATCGTTTACATAAGTGACCCCAAAAATTCTACCAAGGAACTTCTACAATTCATAAACACTTTCAGTAATGTAGCAGGATACAAGATTAACTCAAAAAAATCAGTAGCCCTCCTTTACACAGATGATAAATGGGCTGAGAAAGAAACCAGAGAAATATCACCTTTCACAATAGCCACAAATAGCATAAAATATCTTGGAGTAACTCTAACCAAACAAAGGAAAGCCTTGTATGACTAGAACTTTAAATCTTTGAAGAAACAAATTGAAAAAGACACCAGAAAGTGGAAAGATCTCCCATGCTCTTGGGTAGGTAGAATTAACATAGTAAAAATAGCAATTTTTACTAAAAGCAATCTACAGATTCAATGCAATGCCCATCAAAATCCCAGAAAAAGTCTTCACAAACCTTGAAAGAACGGTACTCAACTTGACATGGAAAAGCAAAAAACCCAGGAAGCCAAAACAATCCTGTACAGTAAAGGAACTTCTGGAGGCATTACAATCCCTGACCTCAAACTCTACTACAGAGCTATGGTACTAAAAACAGTCCGGTATTGGCATAAAAACAGACAGGAGGACCAATGGAACAAAATCGAAGACCTGAATACTGATCCCCACACTTATGAACCCCTGATTTTTGACAAAGAAGCAAAAACTAAAAACTGGAAAAAAGAAAACATGTTTAACAAAAGGTGCTGGCATAACTGGATGTCAACATGTAGATGGATGAAAATAGATCCGTATCTATCACCATGCACAACACTCAAGCCTCAGTGAACCTCATAGAAGAGAAAGTAGGAAATAACATTTGAATGGAGACCACTTCCTAAATATAACCCCAGTAGCACAGACACTGAGAGAAACAATAAATGGGACCTCCTGAAACCGAAAAGCTCTGTAAAGCAAAGAACATGGTCAACAAGACAAAATGGTAGCCTACAGAATGGAAAAAGATCTTCACCAACCCCACATCAGATAGAGGACTGATTTCCAAAATATACTAAGAACTCAAGAAATTGGTCATCAAAAGAACAAATAATCCAATAAAACATGCAGTACAGACCTAAACAGAAAACTCTCAACAGAGTGATCTAAAATGGCTGACAGACACTTAAGGAAATGCTCAACATTCTTAGTCATCAGAGAAATGCAAATCAAAATGGCTCTGAGATTCCATCTTACACCGTAAGAATGGCCAAGGTCAAAAACACTGATGACAACTTATGCTGGAGAGGTTGTGGGGTAAAGGGGGCACTCCTTCATTACTAATGAGAGTGGAAACTGGTTCAGCCCCTTTGGATATCAATATGGTGATTTCTCAGAAAATTAGGAAAGAGCCTTCTTCAAGATCCAGCAATATTACTTTTGGGTAATACCCAAAGGATGCTCAATTGTACCACCAGGACATGTGCCCAGCTCTGTTCATACAGGCATTATTTGTCATAGTCAGAACATGGCAACAACCTAAATGTCCCTCGACCCAAGAATGGATAAGGAAAATGTGGCCATTTATACAATGGAGTACTACACAGCAGAAAAAAAAATGACATCTTGAAATTTGCAGGCAGATGGATGGATCTAGAAAAAAATCATATTGAGTGAGGTAACCCAGACCCAGAAAGACAATTATCATATTTATTCACTCATAAGTGGTTTTTAGACATAAAGCAAAGAAAACCTGCCTACAATTCACAATCCCAGAGAACATACACATCAATGAGGACACTAATAGAGACATACATAGATCTAATCTACATTGGAAGTAGAAAAAGACAAGCTCTCCTGAGTAAATTGGGAGCATGGGGACCATGGGAGGGGAGGGGAGAGAAAGGGAGAGGAGCAGAGAAAAATGTAGAGCTCAATAAAATCAATAAAAAAGAAGAAATCCCACATGTGAGTCAAGTTAGCAGAAGACACAGACACAAGTGGAACCAGATCCTCTTCTCAGGCCGATCAAGCAGGTGTTTCTCAGGTATAGGCACCTACTTTAGTTTGGCACTTCTCATGCAGAACATAAATCTAGTAGTTTCAAGTCATAAAGGATTCTAAAAGCAGATTTCATCAGCAGTAGGGATTATTAGAAATAAGATACTTTCAGAAACTTAGATTTTACCTCTCCCTCTTTTGCAGAGATTTCTCTCATACTTACGTGCAAAATAATTTCCTATTTTCCATTAACATTAAATATTTATCTAGAGGTGCAAACCTGATGGTGTATTAGAAAATCTAAGCTAAAGTTTAAACCATTAGGAAGGCAGAGAGGCTGTGGTTGCTGGTTTTAGGTAAGCAGGGATAGAAGAAAGCTCTTTAAGAATCACTCGATGACTCAAAATACAATATTTCCAACTGCAGTAATAGTGAGAGAGAATTTGGCTTCAGTATGAGTCCGTATTTCAATTATATTTCCTGCAGAAAAGAAGTGCAACTTGTGTGAACTTTTCCCTTCATAATACCTTGACCCATTTGTAGAAAACCACCTGCTGGCAACATGATAAATCTCTGCAAGTCACCATCCCAGACCAGAAAAACACAGCAAACCAATCTGGATCTTCAAAAACGCCAGAAAAGGCAATTTCTGGGATTTAATCTCAATTTTTGCTCTGATGTAAATTAACACAGGCCTGTAATTTTTAGAAGCAAAGAAAGTGTTTATTCAACATCCCATTATTGAAAGTCCACCACTAATAAAGTACTATCAAGAACACAAAGAAGATTTGGACACAGTCTATATTTTTATTGTGATGTCAATTATCTCATTCTTAGGAAAGGTTGCTACAGGGCTGCTGAAGAGAGGAGTCAGTGAGAACAGGATGGGGAAAGGCCATAAAGAAACAAGTATCACCTTGGGGGAGATGTTTAATTACTATTACTTAATGATGAATGATAGAGGAAGGCAAGAAAAAATACTTTGCAAGCAAAACTATTTAATCTGGACATTGGGTTCATAAGGTGTACTTAATGATCTCAGGCAGCATAGAAAACCTACCTAGTATGTGCTAGGCTCAATCCTCAATAATAAAAAAAAATTAGTTAAGCAGGAAAATGGTCTTGTCAATATCTCTCTGAGAAAGATAACATTGATGGCAGTTTAGTTATGATCTCCTAAGGGAAATCTGTCCACTCTGGTCAGGGGTGAACAGGGAACAAGAAAATCAAGTAGGGTTGATTGATTTTCATTTTACATCTATCATTTCAAGTGTGTTGTTTTTGTAATATGCATAATGTCTTAGTTCAATAGAACATGTGCATAATTTTAAAAGAGGCAGGAAGAGCACGTACCTTCCTTCAACTGTTTGATTTCAAATTTCAAACATTTCAAATCTGACACTAAGAATAATACTAACACTACCTTCATCAACAGCTGTCTCTACCCAGGTGTAGATAAGCTACAGGATGTCTTGGGAAACAGCATATGGGATGTTTCTTTATTACACTGAAGAAGTAGAACAATAGCATATAATCAATAAATAAACTTAAAAGTGGTGTGTTTGGTTGACAGGTGCTAATCTTCACTGGTAGCGTGACTGGATTACAATCACTTTAAAAAAAACACTCCTCTTTGTGTCTGCAAGGGCATCAACAAGGAGGATTAACCAAAGAGGAGAGATCCATCCTCAGTACAGGCAGCTCCATCACACAGAATGGGATCCTTGCGGGGATAATAAAGGAGGAAAGGAACAGGTCAGATTAGTGCCACCATTATTTCTTTTCTGCTTGCTGGTTTGCTCTAGATCCCCACTATGATGGACTGTATTCCTCAGACCTGAAAGCCCAAATACACACCTCTTCACCTAAGTACCTTCTTTTTTGCACAGGTATTTAATGAGAGAGAGAGAGAGAGAGAGAGAGAGAGAGAGAGAGAGAGAGAGAGAGAGAGAAGCAACCATTATAGAAACTCAGTGCAAAACAGGGCCATGCCATCTGGATACCCTCAAGTCTTGTTTCCAAAAGGAATATGGAAAAGTGGGTTTTAGAAAGCCTCCAATGTTGTGAAAAGAGCCCAGCAGACGATTCTCATGGGACTTTGGAAGACCACAATTTTAGTAGAAATGTGATCATGAGGTTTCAGAGGGAGCAAAGACCAGCTGAAATTGGACTAGAAATCACTGACATCACATTCGGAGAGGTGGGGGCCAGGGGGTCTGCCTGTAGTCTGCCCATGTCCTGATAACCTTAGTTGGGTAAGTGATGGAGATATTTAGGAGATAAAATTTTAAGACAGACTAACATTCAGACTACAGGATTGTTACTGCTCAGGTTCACAGTGAAGGAGACCAACCAACAAGCAGAGCGGAAAAACATGCAAACTGTGAAGCTTAGTCAGGAAAGGGGCAGAAGAAAAGTTAAAATTTCTGATGAGGAGGTCTAGACAAAGTATTTGTAACAGTTAAAGAGATTAACACAGGGACAAATCCTCTCTTCGCACTAGGACAATAACAAAGGTGCCTTGGGGGACAAGATCCTAACCATTGAAGGCTCTATCTTGTAAAAATAAAAATGAATTTGAAAGGCAAGAATTGAACTTAGAAGGCAAGGGAAAGGATTCACTGCTGAAACTCAGCCACCTTCGGCTGGGAAGTGGTTCAATGGTTAAGAGCATGTGTTGCTTTCACAGATGACCTGGGTTGAATTTCCAGCACCCATGGTGTAGTCTACAACCATCCATAACTCCAGTTTCAGTGTATCTAACAGCATCTTCTGACCTCCAAGGGCACCAAGCCTACACAGGGTGCACATGTATACATGTAGGTAAGACACTCATATTCATACAATGAAATTAATTAACTGGATAAAGCAGTTACCTAAGGGAGTGTTTGTCCATATTCATCTACCCATGCCCACAAAACACACCCCAGCTGTGATAGACTGGAGTCAGACTACATCCTGAGCTAGTGGCAGATTGTGGCAATGTCTTCCCCATGCTGGTTTTGCAGGCATGAAAAACTCAGGAGTTATGGGGTCATAGTAGCCCATAACTTAGGCCAAACAATGAGTCCTGGGGTTAGATTTCCTGGGAGCAAGTTCTATGAGTCCCCTGTGTGATACTGTAAAGGTTAAACGTAAGTTGCAATGAAGACCCCAGGATGCTGGTGATTCCAAGATCATGGGACATCTTCCAAGAAAAGCTGCAGAAGTATGGTCAACCCAAGAGAGAGACTGTATGCTGCAGAGAACAGAACTGAGAGGCGAAGCTACTCATGGCTGTGACTCTCACATGTTGCTAAGGTTCAGATGCCAGAGAAGGAGCTGCAGAGTTGAGTCTCTCTCACTCCAGTCTTTCTTTACTCCACCTCCCTTTTGGAATGGGAATATTTATCCTGTGCCAGTATATGTCGGAAATACATAAATTGGATTTAAAATATATTACTTTGTAGAATCTCACCATGAAGAGTTTTGCATTGACATCCAGAAAAGACATTAGACTATTGGACATGCTGAAGCTCTTCCAAGTTTGGCGACTCTTACTGACAGACTAAATACGTTTTGCATTATGACATGACTGTGGATGTTTGGGAACTGGGGATAAAATCGATGGCTTTAAAGTGATACACTCAGGTGTCAAGTTGACCATGGAAGACTTGTGATGGTTGATTTTTATTATCCAAATGATTAGATTTACAATGACTTAGAGGACACACCTCTGGGAATGTCTGCAAGGGTCTTTCTAAAGGAATTAAATAAGGAAGGAAGAGGAAACTGAATGCCATCAGCACTGTCCCTTGAGTTTAGGGTACAAACTGAACCAAGTGAGGGTCACATGAGCATTGGCACTGTCTAATTCTTGCTGATTTGGGAAAGCAAACCCCCTTCTGCCACAATGGCGAACCACACTCCTCTGAACTATGGAGCAAAACAATCCCTCCTGTCATTCAGCTGCTTTTTGCCAGACATTTTATCACATTGACAAGAAGAGTACTTGATACCATAAATATTCATAAACAGATGGGGAAGGTAGAGACCCTGAAAAGATTTCAATTCTCAGGTATAAATCAAATTGGTAGGACATGGCCCAACAAACAAAATTTTCAAAATAAGCCAATCAAAGTTGAAAATGGAAACTGGGAGTTAAGACTAAAAGCACACACAAACAAAACAACCATGGGTCTGCGGTGTCCTTCAGTCCCCTCATCATGGTTATTTGCAAGCAATGCAAATGAAAATCGTGCTGAGAGCAGGGTTCCCTCCAAGATCTAGGTTTTCCTGCTTAAATGGCATAGCTGCATAAACACTGATACCTTGCAGCACAGTGCCTACTTCCAAAGGCTCAGATGCATCCAGATATCACACGTCGCTGACAGTCATCTAGCAGTGACAGTGACGGGGATTTCCCGCCACAGACAGAGGAGTCAATGCATCTCCCTAGCACCATTTGTGAAGGGTTTCACTTGGGATTTAAGATTTTTTTTTTTTAAAGCCTTTCTAGAGCTGACTTCGCTCACTGCGTAGTGAACCCAGAAACTATGATTTAAAGCCTGGGACTACAGAAACAAGGCAGCTTGGTGCCAACTTATTATCATATTGAAGCACTAATGGGTCTTCACAAAATGACTCGAAATTCTAAAAGGAAATGCATATTTTTGCACAGTCTTTATCCATGTCCAGTCTCTGTGTGGCTTGTCGGCCTGCATGTTTCTGTCTGTTAGAATTGCCAGTTATTTCTAGTTCATAGAAATGCAAGCCCCAAGCTTGGGTTTGTGTAGCGCTGTAGAACATTCGCCAGATTTCACACTACTGCTTTCCAACCCTATGCCACTGTTCTTCGCTTCTGTGATTAGATAGACATCATCTCTTGAGGTCTTTTTGCAGTTAACTTGAATAGTATGCTTTTCCTCTTATTAACAGAATAAATATTGACATGGTTACTATACAATTGTGAGTTATCGTTAAGCATTTTTTTAAATTACTCATTTGAAATTAATAGATGTTGAGAACTAAATGTCACCTACGATTATTGACTTGAATTTCTGAAGCCAAAATAATGAGAAATACTATACAGTCATTTCCCTTATTATAAAAGGTACATTCCGAGATCCCCAGGGTATGCCTGAAACTATCGAAAATTCTACTGTTATATGTTCTGATTTCCCCTCTTCAGATTCACTGATGATAAATATTAACTCACATATTATGTATAAGATAGCAATAATATTACCTTACAATTAAATATGGTCATTATAACTATGTGAAATAATAAAGGTTATTTTAAACTTACAAACACTTATTTCTGGAATTTTTTTCTCAATATTTCCAGACTATGGTTTGCTTTAGGTAACAGAAATCATGCAAATTAAAACCACAGGGAAAGGGAACTAATGCCATTCATATAAAAAACAAAAACAAAAAAAACAAGGAAATGGTACGTTTGGGTAAATGTCAAAACAATGGAAAGTTGGAGCTTGCCCTTAGAGTCACTAGTCTCCAGTTACCTCCATGTCCTGACAGAAGGAACTTAGACCATAAAACCTTCCATGAACCTAGACTCCTAAGCTGTAAAACTCCACAGTAAACAAACTGAGAATACACAACCCAACTGTTCGGTGAGACCCTTGATTTCCGCTTCATGATCCACTGCCAGCCTTTGATTCTTCTTTATTCTGTATGTGGTGCTTTAATTCAGATTATCCCATGAATCAATTAAGGTCTACAGACTGAAATTGTCTCCGGACGCCTATTCTCCCAAATAATTTTAAAAATCATATTCAGTTATTTGCAGAATTCTATAGGGCTCACCTCTGTGAAATTGTAGGTGATAAGAAATAATAGGATTTTTGACTTCTGTCTTTCCTAACTGTTGAAATTTCTAATTGAACGCAATTCCCATTTCATTTTAATCTGAAATATATGTTCAATCAGGCATTTCCAGTCACATTAGGACAAGGTATTACTATTATTGTTCAGTCTAAAGCATTTAAAATACATAGAAAAAGAAAGTATATGTGTTCTAAATATAAGTTATAAACACTGTCGATTTCCATGCCCGGCTACACTCACGTGTTGTTCATAGAGCAAATACACCTTTAAATTGAAATGGATGTAACGGTGAACACAAATGAAAATCCTGATTTTTCTTTCTGCAACTCACTGATTGGTACCCACCCCCAGATTCTGGCTGGGATGAGAAATCACACAGCTCTGTCCCCAACAACATGACTCTGAGATCTAATGAACTCTCCTCCATTCAACGCCGACACAATCTCACTATGCCTAGATGTAAGTTGAATCTTTTTGCCTCCCTGCTTGCTCTGGTAAGCCGGGTAGCACATAGATTTATTCGTGGGCCATAACCTTTAGCTACCAAATGGAAGAAAAAAACAAAACAAAACTCCCCATGCCACCCTGTATTTTTCTCCTTTTTGGCAGAAAATAAAACCGAGATGTATTTCCACAGTAAATCCAAATGTCTTCTGTATTACCAGGTTTTAAAAGGTTATGTACGTTAGCTATTGCATCATTGTTTGAAGTACATTAGCGCTCTCAAAAACAGCTGCCTTCAATCTCCATTCTCATAAAAAGAGCAACCGCACAGTCTGCGCTCTTTCTAATGGCTTTAAAATGTATATTAACTTAGAAATTCTGATTCCCACTAATGTTTGTGTACCATAATATAGAATATTAATGGAAAGCATAAAGGAGGAGAAATCTCTACAAAACAGAACAGAAGGAGAAACTTCTGTTTCTCGGAGTGGTTTGGTCTCAAAGTGTGTTCCCTTTGGCAAGAGAGAGGTTTTTATAAAAACCTTGATGAAGCAAAGTTACTAATAGACACGTGTATTTAGCACACAACGGGAGAAGAGACTAAAGCCATTGACGTTGATGAACTTTTCTAGATAAGGAAAGTTGTGCCCTTCGTTTTTGCATCGAGTATCTACCTTCTATGACTGACTTCTCATTAAAGACTGCCCTACCGTGCACAGGAAGTGTGTGGACCTGGGCAGTATGGGCTAAACATTAGTACCTTCCCTACATCTATCAAATAAGAATTCCTGGGGCTTCAACCCAGCTTTCTGCGAGCAAAGGTGTCCTCAAAAACTGGGTGCACATTGCTTTTTTTTCCCCTGAAGAATGTGACCTTTTGGATTTAATCGGGAGCACCATCTGGCTTACTGGTCTGGGAAATAAAACTCACCCTTACAAAGCGTACCCCTAATGTCCACCTCACAGTGCAGGAACGGGATGGTCAGAGCGCCACTCATATTCCTACTTACTCATCCTTTACTCTCTTTGGGAGAATAAACACAATAGAAAATCCGGTTTTGTTTTGTTTGTTTGTTTAATGAGAGCATAAAATGCCAGCAGTCACAAGAAGCTCTGCCTGAGGGACAAAATTGACAGGAGTGTGACTAACAGGACTCTGCAGGTCACTGTGTTTAGGTCATGAGCATTTCTTATATGGCATCCCTTGTATGAGCCAGGAAGAGGACACATACATGCACATGTGTGTATCTAGGGAGGAGGAGTGGGGCTGAATACTGCATTTGGCTTTCTTAAGAAGAAAATGGGATGGTTTTAGGAAAATAAAAGCACAATGCCTGGAAGCTCCATGGATCTTTTCTTTTTTTCCCAAATGTTATTAGCAATGATTTTTTTTAAGATTTATCTTTTATTTTAATTGTGAAGAAGCATGCAGCTGTATGGGGGTATTGTGTGTGTAATGGTGATTGCCTATGGAGGTAAGAAGGGAACACTGGATTCCCTGGGCCTGAAGTTATCAGCCGGAATATGAACTCGGGTCTTCTGTAGGATCATTACGTGCTCTTTACCACTGAGGCACCTCGTCAACCCTTTCATGGTTCTCTTGATGGAGATGTTGTGCTTGACCATGCTAAGAACGTGGTCATGAAGTCTCATGCTCTACCTAGGAACCAAGCCGTCTCCCAAGCATCTGGTAAGAAGGAAAATAATGCATATCTTCTGCAAGCAAGCTCACAATTCACCTTGGGTGTATAGTTTGCCCACTGAGCTCAAGAAGTTTGTATGCAAAAGAGTGATGGGAGCAAACACTAGAAGAAAATTTTGAGTCATTATGCCTGAGTTGCTGAGCAAAGTTCTTACAATCCAAGTTGATGGGAAGTAAAGGCAGCTTATACTAACAGATAGATGCATTTGGACCACAGGCAATAAAGTCATTTGATTATGAAAGTGAGTTTGTTATTGTTTTTTCTAGTTTGCATTTGCTCAACTCCTTTCAATACCCAGCTCTTTCTCCCACACTCCTTAAAATTCATACAAAGGATCCAAAATGTTGATTCTCAATCTCGCAAAGCAATGATTCCATAGCACTCAGTTTTCCCTGATAGCAAATGAATAATACACAAATATAAAACGTGTTGTTGTGTTAGTGATAAGCAATGGGGATAAATCATTTTTATTGCCTTACTTGGTCTATTTTTAGCTTCAATTGTACTGTTTTTGAATGAAGGTATTTTATTAGCTTGCAAGTAAGGAGACAAAAGAACTGGGGAAGTACTTGCTACAAAACTTCGTAACCTGAACTACCAGTCCAGGTAGATGAAGGGAGAGAATCAACTCTATAATGTTGTCCTCTGACCTCCACATGGGTGTTCACACACATGCATCAAGTACACACACAATAACAGTAAATAACAATAAGAATAAATAAGAGTACATGTACAAATTTGTATGTATATAAATATATATGTGTATAGAATATATCTATATATTCTAATAATGCCTGTTTTACCTTGAAGAGAGTTTTAAAAGGTATTAACAGAACTTGATTCTCCAAGCACCTAGTATGTATAACTGCAGCATAATCTCAAAGGTGCTTTTATAACTTGCAAAACAACAGGAGTGATCATGGAAGGTTCTAGAATAGTTCTTGCATTTAAATCTAAAGAATTTAGTACCCTGAAAAGAGAACTCAGAAGATGCAAAGTGAGGCTACCTCCAAACTTAACAAGTGTTCTCTGTCTTACCACTGAAATATTTCTTGACATTCTTTATTGGGGAGACAAGTTCTGGAATCCTCTGCCTCCATGTCTGGAGCAGAAGGATCTTTTCTAATGTGCTGGAGGGTGTGGCAAGGTATAGGGGACTAAAACCAGAAGACTTTGCTACTAGACTCCATCAAGCTACGAGATTGTGAAGATCACACATATTTTTGGAGGATTCTTGTTCATTTAGTCAGTCAAGAAAAATCACAGGCTCTCTGTGGCCTAGGCACCTAAATATGTGAGGGATGCAGTGAGTGACATAGCCCCTCCCACAGTCACGTGAGGGATGCAGAGAGTGACATAGACCCTCCCACAATCACGTGAGGGATGCAGAGAGTGACGTAGACCTTCCCACAGTCACATAAGGGATGCAGTGAGTGACATAGACTCTCCCACAGTCATATGAGGGATGCAGTGAGTGACATAGACTCTCCCACAGTCATATGAGGGATGCAGTGAGTGACATAGACCCTCACACATTCCTGGGAGCTTCCTAACAGCATCCTTTCTTGTCCTTGATGATTACATCACCAATGAGTTCTAGGCATGACCAGAATGCATTCGACTTAATGGAAAGTATTGTTTAAACAGACAACATGAGGCTGAGTCTTAGAAAGCAGGTTTGGTATTTGTTGTACTAAATGCAGGGAAAGAATATTTAAGATGAGCAACTGTGATGGCCAGGCAGGTGATGCCTCTCAACAGAGTATAGTAGATATCTCAACATAGAAAGACAAAAGTGGCCAACTACAAGTCCTGGTTCTTAGAGTTATTTATGGATCCAGACTTTAAAACATATTAATATATTGACCCCACCTGGAAATAACTAAAATTTGGATTTCTGATCCTGTGACTGAACACAAATATTAAATACGTTCTTTGAAGAGTAATTAAAATCAATTCTCTAAGATATAATAATTAAATATGATATAGATTTTTTAAATATTACCCATCCTTGATAAAAATAATCATTTTTAATGTCTGGATTTTCAGAGTTGTTGAAAAAGAAAGACAGCCTAACTCTTAATTTCTCAATTTTATCTCATTTGTGAACTTGAATGTAATACTTATGCAATGATGAAGTCTAACTTAGTCTTACAGGCTTTAACTGGCTACATGCATTCTTGTAAAGACAGTGGTTTTAATGTGTTGTCTGAGTAAGTTGGGGTTGCATTCACACATCTGCTTTGGTTGGCAAAGAGTAGCTGGTATTATGTTTCCTTTTCCTGACTACAGTGGGCATGGTGAATCCATAGAAAATCTCCCTGGGGTTTTCCTTTGTCCTTTTTTGTGGAAAATGTTTGAGAAATAAAGGAGCACAATGAAATCGTCAAGAAAATTAAAGAATGGGCCAAGTGAGGCCGCTCACCTCTGGAATCCCAGTACTTGGGAGTCTGAAATAGAATTGGCAGAAGTTCACGGTCAGTCTGGGCTACACAGTGAGTTTGTAGCCAGCCTGGGCTGCAGTGTAAGAGCCCTGTTTCCACAGTCGTCATCATCATCATCATCATCATCATCATCACCATTGTAAATGTACAATATCATTTTAAAAAGCAAAGGAATTAAGATGGAAGGTATTAAACTAAGATTTGGTTTTTTATTTAGAAAATGTTTATTATAAGTGTGGTGGTGCATAGCTAGCACTAAGGAAGTAGAAGCATAAGAATAAGGTCATTTTTAGCTGCAAAATGAATTGGGCTACATGAAACCATGTTTCCAAAACCCATACATTTTCTTAAAATTATAAATTCTTTTCTAATTATATATACATATATGTGTATATGTATATACACACACACACACACACAGAGAGAGAGAGAGAGAGAGAGAGAGAGAGAGAGAGAGAGAGAGAGAGAGAGAGAGAGAGAGACTGTATATATGAAATTTAAGAGGAAAGCTTACAAGAGTTGACTCTTTTCACCAGGTGGTCCTAGGGATTAAACTCGGGTCATGTCATAGGAGCCTGTACAGGCTAAACCATCTCAATTTCTTCAGAATTATTATAGATTCTTTTTAAATATTAATATAAACAGACTAGTGTGTTCTCCTTTTCAAATTATTAAAGAATATAATTTCCATTACTTTTCCAAGAGTAAGTACTGACAAATTAGAGTCTTGCTCTAAAGTTTTTTTCTTTTTTTTTTTATTGAGAAAAGGAAAAAAAGTATCCGCTTCCTCCCAGCCTCCCCTATCCCTCCCCCTCCTCCCACCCCTCTCCCCCTCCTCCAAACTCCTCTCCCCCTCCCTCTCCAGTCCATAGAGCAGTCAGGTTTCCCTGCCCTGTGGAAAGACCAAGGTCCGCACCACTCCATCCATGTCTAGGAAGGTGAACAACCAGACTGGCTAGGCTCCCACAAAGCCAGAACATGAAGTAGGGTCAAAGCCCCGTGCCAATGTCCTTGGCTTCTCAACAGCCCTCATTGTTTGCCATGTTCAGAGAGTCCGGTTTTATCCCATGCTTTTTCAGTCACAGTCCAGCTGGCCTTGGTGAGCTCCCAATAGATCAGCCCCCTTGTCTCAGTGGGTGGGTGCGCCCCTCGTGGTCCTGACTTCCTTGCTCATCTTCTCCCTCCTTCCGCTCCTCATTGGGACCTTGGGAGCTCAGACCAGTGCTCCAGTGTGGGTCCCTGTCTCCATCTCCATCCATCACCAGACTATCCTGAGTGCTCTAAAGTTTTTGAGACACACTTTCCCACCATAAATCTCCATGTTAGAAAGCCACACAGGAACTTCGGATGTGTCTAACACAGAGTATCCACACAGCTGGGGAGGGAGACAGGATCACCAATATTTACACAATCTTAACATTGTCAGTGTCCCAGGGATCATCCTCCCACTTCGTGTCTACTAATTAACATTAATTTTGAAAGGTTTAGGAGTAAGTTGCTGCCCTTCGGCTAGGCAAGCCCATCAACGTCTGTGAGCTGGTGACCTTCACAGTTGAAGAAGTTAATTGCCACCCCTGTGCTGTCTGTCAGAGAGAGAGAGAGCTGGACTATTGAGACAGTTGAGATATTTCTAAGCAATGTGATCTTTTAGCAGAATCACAAGGTTGAAACGCAAGTCCCACTGTAGTTTGACACTTCCTTCATATTTTAGTTTTCATTTTGTGTGCAGTTGTGTACGTGTGGGTTTATGTTCGCCCTAGCACACATGAAGAAGACAACTCATGGGAATGGGTTGTCCTTTCTTTCCACCACGTGGGTTTTGGGGATTGAACTAGGATTCTCAGGCTCGACAGCAAGTGTCTTTACTCACTGAGCCACCTTGCCAGTCCCCAGCTAGTCTTAAAAGCCTGGCTTATTAAACACTGGAGACAGTGTAGAATGTGTCACTGGGTGAAGCTAAGGAATGGCGGTACATGACGAAGCTTTTTAAGAACTTAACCAACCAGAGGGGGCAAAACATAGACACACATGTTGACCAGAATGTCCTGATGGGAAGTCTCTGACATGCCACATGGAAGATTAAAGGTGGAACTGAGAGATGGATCAGTGGTTGGAAGTGTATGCTGCTCTTGCTGAGGACCCAAGTTCAATTGCTAGAACTCGCATTAAGTGGCTCACAAACACCTGTAGCTCCAGCTCTGGGGAGCTCACGGCCTCTGCAGGTACCTAGTGATGTTCACACACACACACACACACACACTTAATTTTTAAAAGAATTCCTAATTTTAAATTAAATTACAACACTATTTGTAAGTTAAGTATAACCATTTTTAAGACTTGAAGGTATCCAAAAAGAATATTGCCTATGGGAGATAGAAAGTGTATACACAAACATAGATAGAAAGAAAAGACACTGCTAAAATGTATATTTTCTAATAAATATGTATAAATAGACTTTGTGATGCGTAGGCTTATTGAAATAAAACATAAAGTCTTTTATCTTTTAGATTTCAAATACACTGTTGTCACATTTGCTAATATTTCATATTTATAAAGGCAAAGCTACTATCCAAATTAATGGTAGCAATTAGCAGATTGGGTTTCTCACCACAGGCAAATGTCTGTCTTTTAGTGTTATAAATGATCATTTAAGGGTGGTAGCAGCAGGTGGTATATTCTCTGAGAACAAAATGATTATTTAACGCAATTTTATGAAGAATGAAATATCCATATTAATTACCACTTAAAGATAAATTATGTAAATAAATTCTTAATATTCCCTTTTATTTAAGTTTTGTTTAACTAGCCTATGAGAAACACTTTCAAAAGTTATTTTTGACAATTTTGCTCAGATTTTACTCTATTGACAAAAGAAATTATTAATTTTGCCCACTAGATTTAAGTGACGAGACTTTACATATTCGCTATAGGTTGGAGGTGGCTTGTCCCACAAAGGTCCCATGTGAGAAGCCTGGTCCCCAGTTTGGAAGTGTCCACTAGAACTGATATTAAAGAGGTTGTCCCCAGAGTCCTAAAGAAATGGCTCAGCAAAAAAGAGCACACACTGCCCTTCTATAGGACCCAGGTTCTATTCCTTGCACCCATGGCAGACAGTTGACAATCACCTGTATCTCCAGCTCTGAGGGGGAGGGGAGAGGTCTGGCACCCTCTTCTGGTCTCCTTTAGTACCTGCACATCCATACATACACTCACCTTTATACATACACGGACACAACAATGCAATTTCTTTAAACTATTTTTTAAGTGCGAAGCTTTTAGGTCAATTGTGGGTGTGCCTTCAGAAGGGACTGTGAGATCTTAACCTTTATGGCTTCCTGTCTCACCACGTGAACTTCCTCTTTTCATATACATACCACCAGAATTTGACAAGAGTCAAGAGGGCCACTACCAGAGCTGAGGCTTCAGTGCCATACCCTTGAACCTCCAAAACCTTGAACTAAACAAAACTCTTTCATTTGTAGAAATAGTCTTCTTCATGTAATCTGTTCCAGCAATGCAAAATTAACTAAGACATTACTATAGTTACATATTCAGAAATACATTTTCACCTGAAAGGTAGCTTTAATATTTAACATTTACTTTTTTAATTGACATGATCCCCTAATAAGACTTTAACAATTGCCTGTGGATTATACTGATGAGCGATTGAGTCAAAAGAATAAACCTATGCAAATACCTTTAAATATCTTAAATTGATAAGGCGACCTTGGGCAATAAAGTATATGACTCTTGCCGAACTACAAATCCTAGATGGATTAATTAGTCTATTGAATTCAGTGTGATAACTGTAATCATGATTGCCAAGCAGGGGTGTTTTACTGGAAGGGAATGTGCAGTGTTATATCTGCTTTGACTTTCAACTTGTCACAGCTCAGGGTCACCTGAGTAGCACATCCCTAACAAAGGGCTGCATTGATCAGATTGGCCTATAAGCATTTCTAGGCGAGAGGGTTGTCTTGATTGTTAATTGTAGGAAGGCCCAACCCACTGTAGGCAACCCCATTTCCTGGAAAGGTGGTCCTGGGACATGTAAGAAAGCTAGCTAAGCAAACCTGGGATGAAGTCAGCAAGTAGCATCCCCTATGGTTATGGTTCCTAACTCCAGATGCCTTGAGTTCCTGTCCCGACATCACTCAATGATAGGCTAGGATCTAAAAGCATAAGCTAAATAAATCCTTTACTCCCCCTGAATTGCTTTTGATCCAAGTGTTTGATCACAGCAATGGGAAGGAATTTAGAACAACAGGTGTACCTTATCTCAGAAAACCTAAAAACCTTGCTCCCCCTGAATTGCTTTTGATCCAAGTGTTTGATCACAGCAATGGGAAGGAAATCAGAAGAACAGGTGTACCTTATCCCAGAAAACCTAAAAACTTTGCCTCTGTCATCCCCGATCCTTACCCTCTAAAACACACATGCTCTCAAACTCCATATCTCCCTCCAAACAAAATTATCTGTATTTCCACATGATGACTCTGTTTCAAGCTCGAGTCTCCAGCAGCAATGAAAAATAATTACAACTAAAGCCCTAATCATTAGGGAAACACACGTTAAAACCTTCTCTCAGTTCCTTCTCTTCTTTTTTTGCCATGGTTCTTCCAGGGGAAATCTGTGACCGATATAGGTTGACTTAATGTTTTAGTTGGCAGCTGTCACAGCGTTCAAGTGTTTGCAGAAAATTCCCAACTGAAAAAGCACTCTTCTCCATCAGCGTTACTAAGATCAGTGACTCAGCATCTATGTCTGTTTTGTGGTGTTGTGAAAATTTTATATGAAAATGGTAATATTCTCTTCTGTTTCAGGGAGAGTCAACATATCATTTCCATGGGGTGCTATCAAGAACTCATGGCAAATGTTTACAATTTTTAACACTCTTTGGTCTAGCTTGATAAAGTCTGGCAGGAAATCGATGTTGTTCTTAATAGGGTTGTTGAGGAGGTCCATTCAGGGTATGGGGGAGGCACTAAGCAGAGCAACGGGTCACTGTGTGATGCTCCAAGCTGATGACATGAGGAAACTCCAAATGATGGGGAAAGACCCAAGGGGTGTGTGACGCCAGGAAATGATGGGGAAAGACCCAAGGGGTGTGTGACGCCAGGAAATGATGGGGAAAGACCCAAGGGGTGTGTGACGCCAGGAAATGATGGGGAAAGACCCAAGGGGTGTGTGACGCCAGGAAATGATGGGGAAAGACCCAAGGGGTGTGTGACGCCAGGAAATGATGGGGAAAGACCCAAGGGGTGTGTGACGCCAGGAAATGATGGGGAAAGACCCAAGGGGTGTGTGACGCCAGGAGAAGTTGCTAAACAGAGAATGATAGCTGATGGGAGGCACAGCCATCCACAGAAGGAGACAACGAGGCCACAAGGATGGCAAGGGTGAGATGTAGGCAGTAAGACTCCTCTGTTTCCTGCTATCTTTATAAGCAAAGAGATATGGGGTGCTCATGGAAGCCCCTAGCCATTGTTTGGCTGGTTTCGTTTTATTTTACTTTGCTTTGGTTTTGTTACCGTTATTTTTGAGGCCAGATCTCCTGTAGCTCAGACTGGCACTGAACAAAATATAGCTGAGGTTGACCTTGAACTTCTGGTCCTTCTGCTTCCACTTCTCAGTGCCAGGATTATAGTCATGTACCATCATGTTTGGTTTGATGTGGTGCTAAGATCCAAACCCAGGACTTCAGGAATGTTAAGTAAGTAGCAACCAACTGAGCAACATCCTCAGTGCCTACAGCTGTGTTTTTTATAATTAATCTTTGTTACTACTAATGAATTTATCTTCTCTCAACTTTATTAAGTGCCGATATTTCATTTTTAAAAAATATCTATCCCATATCTTTCTCTCTGCTTTTAATGTTCTTTTTCAAGAGTTTGTATGTCATGTATACTTTAATATCATTGTCTTAGCTATGAACTTTTTTCTTTAGTTGTCATTTGATCTCACTTTTTCAGAATGCCTTCAGCCAGTGTACAAAAAATTATTCCTTAAAAATTAAAAATATTCCCCCTTTCTATTGAGTTGTTTAACATATGTATAGGCTGGCGACATCTGTGATGCAATAGGTCTTTAAAGCAGTCTAAAATTTCCTTTCACGTGTTTGTGGATAAACACTCTAAGGGAGTATGCTTTTTATTTAAATATTTTACTTTTTTCTTTTTATTTATGTGTGTATGTGCACATGCCTGCAACTGTTGGAGGTGGCCAGAAGAGGGCATCAGACTCCTGGAGTTGGAGGTGGGAGCCACGTGCCCAACATCTTGGAACTCAACCCCATTTTTCTGAAAGAGAAGCGAATGCTCTTAACCACAGAGCCAACTCTCCAGGCCTGGATGTGTTTTATTTAAAAGATGAAACTGGCTCACCAGTTGCTAAACAGTTCGTTGATCCAGCAGTGATTCATGAACCAAGCAGTGCTCAGCCAAAAAGGATTCAAGTTCCCAAGGCTACAAAAGTGGGGGAGAAGTTTGCAGAAGATCAAAACAGAAGTACAAAGGGTTACAATTCTTCAGCACCAAGTCCCCTTTAATCTCTGTTGTATGGACATGTATGGACTGCTTCTGATTGGCTGCATTTGAGTTCTGCTTTCGTTCTGATTGGTCACACCTATGCCATCATCTGAACTCACAGGCTAGAAACAGTGCTGGGAGGCGGGACTCAATAGAGGTCTTTTTGGAGGAGTGGGTTCACTTTTCCTCTACTCTCACTCTGCCAAGACACCGCCCCTAACCCCTTTTATCCCTCCATCTGCTGCCTTTAGGAGCACAGAAAAAAGCACTCACTCATCAGCAGAGGTCTTTACCCCCATCTTGGACTTCCTAGATCCAGGACCACGAGGAACAAGATATTCTGTCCTTAACAAATTACCTTATCACAGAAATTCTGTGCCAGCAACGTGAGCAACCAAGAAAACGAGCAGTTGTGGGAAATAACTGAAGGTAAGTTGTTGGGTGATATAAATCAAGTAAGGTTAAGGTCACTTACCCACGAAGCAACTGGTTCTGTGTGCTCGGGGACTCTTCAGACCCAGTCCCCGTTTCGATCCGTTTCAGTGATTTTGATAGCTAATTATCTCGATAATCTTTTGGATGTCTATTCCTCTATGCTGTATTATTTGCATCACATCTGAGTCTCTTTAAAGAGAATGGAAATTGTTTGACAGCTCCATGACTGCTCAGCATCACACTGCTCTAATTACTTTAGATGTAGCATTTTGGGATTCTGATAAGCAAAGTTACTTTGAAGGCTGTTTCTGCGCATTAATCGTCACGGTTACGCCGAGTCCTTCATTTGGTTGTTTCCATTTCCCACTCGGAGAAGAGAAGTCCAACAGCCTTCCTGGGTTGAGAAATCTGGGGTGTGCGCAAAGTTTTACTTTTTCTAACTTGGCAACATAAATCCGTCTTTGTACTGTGTTCGTATAAATTGTTTAAGGTGATCAAATTAACTGTCACCCTCTTTCGGTTGTTATTCATGAGCACATACTAACTTCTCGGCTGTCAGAAAACATATATGAAAAATTGTTTGGTTTGATGTCAATATGTTTCTAGGCAAAGCTGTCGTTTTGAACTGGGAGTTAAAGATAACCCAGATCAGAGCAAAGTTATGGCCCAGCTTCAGGTCTGATTCAGATTAAAGTAAGAGTTGTTGCCACACTTTTAAAAATAACTACCAACATGTCCAGGAGCCTTGCCTGCTTTCAATGATGAATGTGTTTTCTGCGGCACCTTGGGAAGCCAGGCTTGTGAACGCAGTGTTCACCTCTCTCGTTCTCTGGGCCACCTGCTAATTTGCTTTGCTGTATGCAACTGAATTGATGTTAATACTTTTGTTTCTTCACCCACTAAATTAGCTTCGTGCCCCCCGAATGACATTGTTGGTACCCTGCCTACTGGAAGCGTTGATAGCGGGTTTTCATAAGGAAATGAAACCAACAGGTAGTGGAAGGATTCGTGGCCTTAGCTCTTTGCTAAAAAGACGACGCCCATGATGAGCTTACTGCCTGAAGCCCCTGCTTAGCTCAGCACTACCTGATGGGGTCTCACATTAAGTCTTAGACATCTGACTTAATTTGATTATTATTCTAGAAAGTCATTAGCTAGTTCCCCCTTCACCCCCAGCCTTCATAGATCTTTCACAAAGTCTGTTATGATCTGGCAATCTATAGGCTAAGGTTTGTTTTCTTACAGTAGTGACCAAAAGAGCTGAATTCGAGAGGCCCGTGCTGGCCATAAGGCCTCAGAGGACAGCAGGACCGAAAGGAATATTTGAGGATGCAGAGAACTGAATGTAGTCAGACAAGGCAGCTCCAGCCTGGCAGGGACCCCGCAGGGGCTCTGGTTCACATGCTGATTAAGCGAGCAAAGAAAATCTCATTTAAACCAAGTGGGAAATTATAGTTGCCAAATTGGCAATTACTTCATTCGCATATATATCTTTCCCAGCTACATTTCCATCATCGCATGGGTCACTTCTGACCTTAGGGCTCTCTGCAATTCTTGATTTCATTAGTCAAAAAAAAAAAAAAAAAAAAAAAGCTCTCTGTTCACTAAACTGGCACAACTTCCAGGCAGACAGACCAACTGCAGAAAGCAAACTGAGTGTCTTCAGCAGCCCCTGGCATGCTGCACTAGGCGCTGAGGGTACAGCCTACTAATGCTTAGTTGGGCATTTCTTAAATGTGAAACCTATTTGATGCACCTTTTTTAAAGGGGTATGGTCTGCACATGCTCAGAAAGGCAAAATTCTAAGATCTTTTCCTCTGAAGAGTCCAATGGCCATACTGGTCTCAGATTGCATCAGACCACAACCCCTTCCCAGACTCCAACAGTCTCCACCCTGCAGATCTAATACTCTGGCATGCTGGGCTGTTGATTAACAGTGTGGAGAACTCTGCCCCACTCCAATTTCTGGCCTCTGCTATCACCTCATTACACTTCTTTGTCATTTTTGATGAGTCTGATTTGTTAAATGTTTCATTTACCCAAACGTTTATGAGTGTCCATTACAGGGGAGTCTTGGCAACAGGCGACGCAATTGAAAGGGGGAAATAGAACAGTCATGGCCGGCTTTTTCTGAGCTAAATACCTTATAAAGGAGGCAGGTGCAAAAAGTAGGCAGCTGTGTTAACAACAGACTTATGTGAGAGAACATGAAGGGTGTTAAAGAAAAGGTATACAGTAAAATTACCCTTCCTAGTAAAATGAGACCAGGCAGAATGCTTTAAAAATTCTTGTAAGGTATCATTAAGCGCACGAGGTGATATTTAGGACCTGGAAGATGATTTGGAAAGGTGGCAGTGTCAGGGTAGGGATGGAGATCAATATGGACAAAATGACCAGCCTGGGAGAAGACCAGGAGCCAAAGAGAGCAAGGCATTTTGAGATACTGAAATAAGGTCAAGACAGCTGTCTCAAGGATATACCCGGGGGAGGGATTGGAGCGAGACTGCCAAGTCTGAGACTCTGAAATGCGTCTTTATGCAACCTGCTACAGTCAGGATTCAGCGAGGTAGCTGCGAAATAAGAGTATCTTCTCTTCTCTATTATTAATGACATCGGAGCTGTACATTTCTGAGCTCTAACTAAAGGTGTCATATGAAAAACAGTGGTATGCAGAGGGTACTCAATACATGTTTAATGATTCTGCAACTGAATGGCTTTGCCAAATAAAAATTACAACTCCATCCATTTGTAATGATTTTGTAATACGCAGGTGCAAATTTTCTTATCGACCATCTTAACAAATAGTATTTTAGCTCGAAAAGCAGCCCTTTAACCTTTAGCAAAAGCCTAATTTAAAAGAAAAAACCCTTAAAGGCATGGAATTAGATGATTGCAAATTTCTAATGCACTGAAATATAATTATAAGCACATTGAATGGAAGCCCTATAAATAAAAATAACTCATCAGGTTACTTTCATAACCTGAGCAAGGCAGAGTAATTAAAGCAAGAAATTAAATTCTGTAAAATTAAAAATGCAATTCTGTCTATAAGATTTAGAGATGGTAAGGAACCGGCTGAGCTCATAGCTTGAAAATGGCCAGGTTTGCTCAAACTGTAATCGATGTTTCTGTGTTATCTCAAAGATTCTCTTCTTGCAAATTCACAATGTCAATTTTCATATCAACTTGAATAATCCATACAACTTTAAAACTATCTGTGTACATATAAGTATGTATTTCTTGCAAAAATAGTCCTCCAAAAGACATCTAATAGTATAACTTGGGTTATTTAAAGATTTTTATTATTTTTTTTTGTGTGTGTGTGTAGTGCAGGTAACTATGGAGGCCTGAAGAGGATGTCCAATGCCCTGGAGCAGTAGTTACAGGTGGTGTGTGTGTGTGTGTGTGTGTGTGTGTGTGTGTGTGTGTGTGTATAGTGCAGGTAACTATGGAGGCCTGAAGAGGATGTCCGATGCCCTGGAGCAGTAGTTACAGGTGGTTGTGAATGTGTGTGTGTGTGTGTGTGTGTGTGTGTGTGTGTGTGTGTGTGTGTGTATAGTGCAGGTAACTATGGAGGCCTGAAGGGGATGTCCGATGCCCTGGAGCAGTAGTTATAGGTGGTTGTGAATGTGTGTGTGTGTGTGTGTGTGTGTGTGTGTGTGTGTGTGTGTGTGTGTGTGTATGTGTGTGTGTATAGTGCAGGTAACTATGGAGGCCTGAAGGGGATGTCCAATGCCCTGGAGCAGTAGTTACAGGTGGTTGTGAGTGTGTGTGTGTGTGTGTGTGTGTGTGTGTGTGTGTGTGTGTGTAGTGCAGGTAACTATGGAGACCTGAAGAGGATGTCCGATGCCCTGGAGCAGTAGTTACAGGTGGTTGTGAGCTGCCTGATATGGGTTCTGGGAACTAAGCTCAAGTCCTCTACAAGAATGGTATGTGCTCTTAACCACTGAGTCATCTCTCCACCCCCAGTAGAGCATCTTGTATTATTGAATACATTCCATAATTATAAAATATAGGCTACTGATGGTAGCAGATTTTGTGTGTTATGTTTCTTAATAATGTTCTGGTTGAATAATTATAAATCTATTGAAATAAACTTACAGTATTTTGCTATGTTTACAGGTAGAATATGACCCAAAGATAAAAAAGTAGAGGGCCTGGATGGCAGCATTGGAGGAACTCCCCATTGTAGTCTTGGGTTTAATATGGCCAGGCACCAGGCCAATTTCAGGGTCAGGTTTTGGGTGATGAAGAGTTATATTTGCCACCATGCCTGGACCTGTAGGATGGTCTATCTGCCACCATTTCATTCCAAGCAATGTCTTTTAACTCACTCCTGTGTCACTCACGAAATCCAATCTCGGCATGTATGCAAAATCTTACAAAGTTATATGCTGTCCAGCTTATTGTGGTGTGCTTTGAAAACCAATATTTTATACACCAATCCATAGGTCCAAACAGCAAAAGGTTGAAGCGTCCCATTCATCCTTAAACAAAGAAATAGCCAACTGTTTCATTATTATTGTCGTTTCCTTGGTAATACTGTGGCTGAGAGGACTTGACAATCCAGGTGCTTAAAGGGACAGTGTCTACCACCAAAGAAAACAGTCTGGGATTGGTAGAGCTGGGTTACAAAACAGATCCCTGACTCTTTGGGGATCTTCATGAACCCTCTTATCAGGCTAGGAAAGGAACCACAGACTGGTTTATCTAAGGTGAAATTGAATTGTTGTACAGAGCAGCAGGGGCAGGGTGTAACGCACGAATGATATGATGTTCTGAACCCAAGAGTGTGACTGGAGTGTCTTTTAGTCCCCACTGTCCAATATTCCCATTCAATGAAAACACAGCGCAGCAAATTCCACAAAGTATAAGACCGCTAACAATTCAAGGTTCCACTTAACTTGGTTAAGGAATGGACGTTTGGCTCGCCACTCCCAAATGCATTGCTAACACAAAAGAACGGCAGTAAAGGGAGACCCAGAGAGAGTGATTGAAAAAGAGACATTTATTATGCTTGCATTCAGGCACCAATAAGGTTCCAGTTGTTGCTGTTAATTGTCCATCCCTCCTCACTCCTTTCTCCCCCCCCACTCTTATACATATAGAAATGATAATACTAGTGCCGCGGACTTACAGTCAGAAATATGTAAATATATCCCGATTGATAGGGCCTTAACATTTGGGAAGTTGCTGTATTCCATACATAATTTTTCTAACAACAACAAACCTCACACTCAAACCCAAGGTTCAGGGAACATCTCAGAGGAAGGGTTAGAAAAACATGTAGCGCTCAGAGGTTGCCGGAGAGTGCTCTGGACCCGTGTCTTCAGGACGTGGCAAGACCACTGCCTACATGGCTCACCGCAGCTGTGGTTATTCACCAAGACCTATATGAGATTTTCTGGGCTTGTCAGTATTTCATCATGAGAAAGAGAAATGCTCCTGAGGCCTCGGCCCACTCTGAGAAATCGTTATTGTTTAGTTAACTAGTCAACCATAAGGGCAGAGTTAATGCCACAGTGTCGGTTTCTTCAGTGCTGTAGGCACCGCGGAGTTCTCTGTGGTCTAGTAAATGACCTCCCACCCATGGGTTGCACGCCAGCAGACAAAACCAACCACCAAAACATGAGGCGGGCTTGGTGGGAAGAAGTATGGAGGATTAAACAGTCACAGGGGCTTAAAAGGACTAAAGTACATGAAACTGTTGAAAATTAAGTAAGTAAATATGGATCGTGACTAAGACATGACATTTGGGGTTGTCCTTTGGCCTCCATATGGATGCACACAACTGCATATGCACTTTCACATACGAATGCACACGAACATTCAGGTACACACATAGACACATGCACAATACTACCGCTAAGTCCCCCCTGGGGTGAGCCTTGGCCCCTTCTTCACTGTCAAGGGGTACCAGGATGCCCGTCAGTAAGTCAACAGTTGCTAAAACCTTCTCAGGTTACCATCTGTAAGGAAACCCAGCCAAGCAGCACTGGAGTCCACTAGAACTCATTCAGAGAGTGGCTGAAGTTCAGTTCTTTATTTTTTTTTCTTTTGGAATTTCACATGATGCACTCCAATCAACTTACTTTCTCCTCCTCCCATGTTTACCCTTCTCTCTTGTGGCCTCCCTCCCAGAAAAAGAGTTTTTTTTAAAAAAAAAAAGTCCAATTTGTGTTGTGCTTATAGTCACTGAAACATGGTCAAACACCCAGTGGCTACCCTCTAAGGAAAAGTATAGTGGTATATTATTTGAGTTTTTAATAAATTAAGCTTGCCTGATGATCAGAAAGTAAAGCAGCTATACTAGTCAGCCACACCGGCCAGGGAACAGTGCCATGTACCTTTAATCCCAGGACTCAGGAGACAGAGGCAGAGGGATCTCTATGAGTTCAAAGCCACCCTGGGTTACACAAGATCAAATCTGTCTATAAAAGAAACAGCTCACACAAAGGTGATCCCAGCACCTTTAATACCTTTAATCCCATCGCTAGGGAGGTGGAGACAGGAGCGGAGCGATATGGCTAGTTGGAGAGAGGAATAGAAAGGGGAAGAGACTGAAGTCCAATGGAGTGTAGAGTCAGGGTTTGGTGGAGAGTATTGCTGGATATCCCCTTTGTCTGAGCCTTGGTAGAGGTAAGATCTCTCTAGTGGCTTGGTTGCTTTGCTTTTCTGATCTTCAGCTTGAACCCCAATATCTGTCTCTGGATTTTATTATTTGTGCTACAGAAAAGTGGGTTCTTCCCCACCCCCAACCTCCTCCAGTAGGTGTCTGTTGTGGAGATCTCTACTTCAGCATGTTCATCACATTTAAGAGTTCTCTTTGATGCCTTCCTGTCTAAGTTGTTACTATTTTTTCAGGGGCAGGGTAGGCATGAGGGAGTAAGGGTTGTCACAGAAAACTTTTTATTATTATTAATAATAAAAACAATAATAATTAAATTTATTCATTTATTTTCCATCCCAACCACAGTTTCCTCTCCCTGCTCTCCTCCCATTCCCTCCTCCCTGCTCCTCCCTAATCCACTTCCCTCTGTTTCTGTTCAAAAAGGGGCAGGCCTCCCGTGAGTGTCAACAAAGCAGGGCATATCAAGTTGAGATAGGACTAGACTCCTCTCCTTGTATTAAGTTTGGGCAAGGCAACCCAGTCTGAGGAATAAGTTCCTAAAACCCAGCAAAGCACTGGGGACAGGCCCTATCCCCACTACTTGGAGTCCCACAAAGTAGATCACAAGCTACACAACTGACCGCATATGGAGAAGGCCATACAGGCTCCCTAGCTTGTTGGTCCAGAGTCTCTGAACTCCTAGGAGCCCAGGTTGTTTCTGCAAGTTCCCTTGTGATGACCTTGACGCCTCTGGCTAGTACAAAGCTTCCTCCCTGTCTTCAACTGGATTCCCTTGGGCTTTGCCCAATTCTTGTCTGTGGATCTCTGTATTTGTTTCCTTCAGTTACATATCCCAACTGTGACACTGGTAAGGCATGGAGATGGGAGCCAATGTCCTCCCTGCTGAGTCTCTTTGGGTGGGCCCCATCGGCCAGGACCATCCCTCCATTCCCAGGGGCTACTGCCCTGTGTCTCTCCAAGTCCAGAGGAGGTAGAGATCCCCTCACTGCTGCTGAGTCTGTATACCGTTCCTCTCTGGTTTCCCTAAGTCCTGCCCACCCTGTGTGAATTTTCTCTCAGTAATGTTCCTCTTTGTTCCCAGTTAGCTAAGGACAAAAGCAGGAAAGAGCCATTCACCTTGAACAAAACCTTTTCCAGGCTTCTAGAATAGGGCTGCCATTTTTCCTGACTGCTTTTTTCTTTTCTTTTCTTTTCTTTTCTTTTCTTTCTTTCTTTCTTTCTTTCTTTCTTTCTTTCTTTCTTTCTTTCTTTCTTTCTTCCTTTCTTCCTTCCTTCCTTCCTTTCTTTTTGGCATGGGTTTCTAATTTTATTGTGTTTGTTTTCATTCTGTGCTGCTGGGGATCGAACCAGGAACCTGTGCGCACAGTTTGAGTGAGTGTTGGGCTGCAGAGCTACACACCTGGCCGCTTTCATGTTGCAGTATTTAACTAATGCTAAAACTAAGTATTTCACATTGTTTCTAATGTCAGACTTTACAACTGGAGTTAGAACTGAAGAACACATGTGAAAAAAAATATCTGGGTTCATAATTCTTGTTCTCTTAATTATTTCTTGCTTTTTATAGCTTTAATTTGCAAAGTCTTCCCAGTGACTTACTATGGCATCTTGGCAGTGTGTTCAGCTTGGATGCATGCTTCTAATACATTTTGACCAAATTGCTCCCCCACTCTCTCTCCAGTTACTCTCTTACCCCTCCCACTGCTTTCCCCCTCCCAACTTCATGTATTACTTTTTAAAAAAGCAATCACTGAATCTGCTTGGAGCTGCCCGCATGGGCATAGTGTAGAACCATCTACTAGAATATGTCTGTGTAGCCTCTCCAGGAATATGTCCCCACACAAAACTGAAGCCACTAGCAGCCATCAATTTCCAATAGCTCCTGAGCACATCCTCTTCCATGCTGGGATTTTGGCTATGTTCTTGTCCAGGTCTTGAGCATGTAGTCACAGCCTCCGTGAGTTCACATGTGCCATGGCCTTGCCATGCTTGGCTGAAACTGGTTCACTGACATTGACTACCTTTGGATCTTATCTTCTTGGATCTTCCAGGGATGCAAAGTATCCCATTAGCACTGATGCATGTGGACCGATTGTTAGTCTCTGTGTTAATCAAGACCTAATGTAAAAAGAAGCTTCTCTGTTGAGGGTTGATAGATGAACTTATCTATGAGTATAATTACAAAAACATAAGGGACAGTTTATTCCTATGTCTAATTAGAATATAATAGTATAACCACACTGGTACCAACCTAGAAACTTCATTCCTGCTGGCTAGCTTCCATGGTGCTGAAACATGCTATGCACACTATCAAGGAATTAAAATAATCAATAGTCTTAGCAACTGTGAACCTAGCAAACTGCAGTGACCACTAGTCTGGCAAGATATGCCCACTGGTGTGATAGTGGCACAGCTATTATGGGAATAACCAAGCGTTTTCTGCTTGGACTTAAGACCCATTCCACAAGAAGAAACTCATGCTCGGTACCATTAACTAGACCAAAAAACCCTTTGACTGACTAGGTCATAGGCCTTAGAGGAGAACCAAGTACTATCATTCAACTTCATTTTTATGTAAAAAAAAAAATTGGTGCACAAATCTATTTTCATTCGATGCAGTATATCAAAATAATGACATTCCCAGGTGTTCTTTACAGATTTGGAAACAACAGCAGCGAAAACCCTAATGACAAGAAACAGTGAAAGAATTAGAAAATCCAGACACTGACACCATGGGTGGTTCAACATCCTGTGGGAATCATGGGGCATGTTTTACTGAAGACAGAGAGCATCAGCCAAGCCAGCACACTACTTAGGCAGAGTCCGGTTAAGAGAATCTCTGTGCTGAAGAGAATGTAAGTGAGAAAGTCCAGGACAAACCGGAAAGGACATAGTCATGTAATAAAAGAGGCAACAAGAAGATGGGAAGGAGAATCACGGTGACGTCAGGAACAGGGGAGACATCCCAAGAATTATACGTTACAGGAAAGAGCAGATTTCATATCTGAAGGCAGTTAGTTCACTTCACGGTCTGCTCTTTAGATCTGTGTTATCTGGGCTGCTCCCTGCTGACACAGAGGGGAGTGTTTGCTTCTCAGGAAGTACAGCGAGATGAGCACACGACCATGAAATAAAGAGCCCCGGCTACAGCTCTGCTCCCGACACCGATGGGCTGCTCAGGATCTCTCTGGCTCATTTACCTTGACCATAACAATGAACAGCGGCAGCTCAGAGAATGGCCATGGCCATCATGGAAGATGTCTGACACAAAACCGCCTCTCTGAAGCTGCTCGACCAATGCGTGTTTCTTTCTTTGCTTTCTGTCTGTTATCTCTGAGATACAGCATGAAATGACCAAGTACCGAGAAGGATTTCCTGACCTTCTTTTTACAACGTGTGAATTGCTGGCTCTTGTCCATTTTATTCCTAACCCGGGCCACTAACTGACAAATCTCTCTACAAAGAATGGGAAGTGTTCTGCTTCATAGCCCAGGATATATGCTTTGTGATTTCCTGATTGATTTTATTGATTTTATTTCACACTACTTTGGTCATATTTCTCAATTTAGGTGTTCCTTCACCCCATTTCAATAGTTTAGTGAAACCCCTAGACTTGTGCCGTGTATCAGCCCGGTAGAGACTCGATTCTCTTCTGAAGGACCGCTTCCTGCAGGGAGTCAGAGAGCTAGATGTCCCATAGCAGTGCATACCACAGAAATGACATCAGATCAGTCTGAGGGAAGCCCATCATTTTCAGGTACTCTGAAGCCCGTGTGTCTCACTTTCAGTGTGTTTTAGCATGTGTTGGAGACACACATGGACAAGCTGGTCCTACGAATCGGTCACCCTACTCCGTTTTACACATATTCTTGTCCTACTGGGTTTTGTTAACTTCTTCATTTCTTTGAGGGGGAAGGGCTGTTTCTTTTACTTTTGAACTTGGTTCCGTTCTTTTCTTTTTCTTTCTTCCCACATTCTGTTCATTCTACTAAACACTGTGTGGCCTGAGAATTAGTTAAAATACAAATGCAGTGTATGAATAGATGGTTGAAAGGAATGTGATCCTTTCTGTGCACAAAGAGTTCATTTTTAGGTGCCAGCATACAGATATCAAGGAAGAAATAAAGTGCACATTTCTGTGTGCGTTCGTGCAGGACTTGGGTGTGCGTGTGGAGGCCAGAGAGCAACCTAACTATTGTTATTCAGGCATCAGTCACTTTTTTTAAGAGAGGACCTCTCGCTGCCCTTCTCTGGCAAACTCAGGCTTCTGCCTGTGTCTCCCACATCCCTAACACTCAGACTATGTTTACAGGTTTTCGGGGATCAAACCAAGTCCTCGTGTGAGCAGGGCAAGCACATTAATGACTGTGCTATCTCCCTAGTCTTTTATTATTAAAAAAGCAAATCTAGAAATTTTAGAATTCAAGTTTCAGGGTGTCTGGTACCTACAAATCCCCAGACATAAATTCCCACAGAGTTCCGGAGAGGTCCAGGGATCTTCTCACAAGGAACCAATGGCTGCCTCCCTAGCAACTAGATTCCAACCCTTAGACCAAGCTCACAGTCAGAGGTGGTGGCACAAGGCAGCTGTCGTCAGCCCTGGAAATACAGAATGCTCACAACAAAGCCGACTGGTTAGTTACTGAGATGCACTGTTGGAAGGTTTTCATATTCATTACAGGTGCCGACCAACTGGTGGGCATGACAGTTACATCACGGCAGAGACTCGGAGGGGTTTATTTTCTGGGTTTCAAACTGTTTTGAAATTTCTATTCATTAAAATGCCTCCAAAATGGCAATTCAAATTCAGAGGCTTACTTCTGAAGTAATAGATGGGATTAGAAGCTCCGTGTCCCCAAGCCACTAGTTTAGGAGCAAGTGGTGGTGGTGGTGGTGATGGGTGGGGGAATGGTGGCAGCTGTTTTTACTCAAATTTAGTTATGCATACACGGACCTTATTCTTCCTTAATGGAAAATAGCGTTTTCTGCATAAACCATTGCTTCTGTCGTGTGTATAAATTAACATCTTTGACCTGAGGATGGTCTGGTTGAAGCAAGGATGGTTCTCGATGGTCAGCACTGCCAAGGTGTTAGTCATCTCGGGCTGTCTACAAGAAACAGTTAGATAAAATAAGAGAGTCCGTGTTAATTCTCTGACAGCGGTTCAGTTTTCCCCTGTCGGTCCGAGCCCGCCGCACACACCATTAGAGTACAAATTAACTGTGGGAAACATTGTGGTTGCTCAGCTGAGAGTTGCTGAGCTTGCAGTACGACGCAGGCCTCTTGCTGCATACTCTGCACCAGTATCTGATGGTGAGGAATGGAAGGTGAAAGTTATGACCATCACACCCCTGAGGAGAGAAGAGATTTAGTGATGTCCACCTGCTTCTCCAAGTTGACGCACCTGGCTAACTAAAGTCAAGTGGATTAACTCCGGCCTCCGCATCGTCTCAAGCACGTTGAAGCTGATCCCTAACGTCTGGAGAGAAGACAGCTCCAATTAGTGTTTATAATAAATAGTACAATGGCTGCAATCTCTGGGGCCTGGATGCATGCCACAAAGGCCCATTCGATGATACTGTCCCCTCTCTTGTCCTCTGACAGCCGAGATGTTCTGGGATGGATGCTCCCCATATACACATTCTTCTCCCTGTTACAGATCCTCATTGTGCTGATATAACCTGATTATAATCTAAGATTTGTTCCGTGATGTTCAGTGTTACGAATTTTTAAATATCTCAGCTGCGTGGTTCAACCTGGGAGGTGGAGGCAGGAGGACAATTGAAGTTTGCGGTTAGCCTGGGTGTGGTAGTTTGACCAAGAATGGCCCCCAAAGGCTCATACATCTGAGAGATTAAAAGATTAGGAGGTGTGGCCTTGTTGTTTTAGTGGGTGTGGCCCTGTTTTAGAAGGTATGGCCTTGTGGGAGGGGGTGTGTCACTTGGAATAGGCTCTAAGGTTTCCCAGGAAACCTTACTCTCCCTGCCCCCACCCCTCCACCCGCCTGCAGATCAAGGTGTAGCTCTCGCTTACTGCTCCAGCATCCTATGTGCCTCCATAACGTGCCCTGATGATAATGGCCTAAACCTCTGAAGCTGTAAGCAAGCCCCAGTTAAATGATTTCTTTCGTAAGAGACGCTATGGTCATGAGGTCTCTTCACAGCAATAGACCACTGGTTAAGATACTGGCTATAGTGTGAGACTCTGTCTTAAAGAAGACAACTCAGAATATCATGCCCTGAACAAACCAACAAAATCCTTCATGGGGCTATGAAATGAAGAATCACAACAAGTCATAATGACTTTTTACACCGGGAAAAAAAAAAGGAGGATTTTGGAGTTTATTACATACTTTTTCATCTGGCTGTGTCTATTTTGCACAAGTTCAAAGCTGGCATAAAGAAAAATATTGAGCAATTAAACACTGCAAATAACTTCTGTGTTATGACTTATGACAAATTAAGTATTTGTAGGTAATTTCATGTTTCCAAAAGGAGCACTGTAACTCTGAACGAGTATTAGAGTGAAATAAATCTTAGAGTATGCTAATTTAGCAGCCATCATATATTACATTAGCAAAGTAAGCTAATTCCATTTGTAGAAAAGGCTATGACATCTTAAAGTGTCTCTCGGAAAATGAGGAGGAGGAAATGATTAAGTCAAAAAAAATATCATTATTAAGAAATAATGATTTTAGCATGTTTTCAGTAAGAGCCCACCGTCTCTTTTTTAAATGGACATTGAAGCTTTGTGCTGGATAGAAAAATGTGTCGTTTGAAGAATAATGCTTCAAATAGAATTTCAAAAGTCTTTTCAAAATATTGGTAAAAGTTTTCCCATCAGTGAAATATGTTTTAATCTTCTGTCTCTGGATTGTATTTATTGTCTTAAAGCCCAAAGAAAGCTTGTGTGCATGAATGCAGAATGTTGCTATTGCTGAAGGAAGAAAACTTACGGGGCTGGGAAGATGGCTCAGGGATAAAGCACCTGCTGTACAAACAAGCATTCCTATGATTCCCAGAGCACCCAGAGAGCCAGACATGGGGGCACACATCTGTGACCACATCTGCAACCTCAGCGCATCCACAAAGAGATGGGGGAAGGCGGCTGCTGGTGGGTGTACCAGTGAGTGAAAAACAGACCCTTCCTCAAGCAAGGCTGGAGGGTCCTACCAATACCTGAGGTTTTCCTCTGACCGCCACTGTGGCATGCGGCACCTCACCCCCACCCCCTACCGGAGATGGAGGAGAGGGAGAGAGAGGGAGGGAGAGAGATTTTTTTTAAAGAGAGAAAATTATGTGTAAATGGAAAACTGTCAAACTTAAAATAATCTCACCCACCACTAATAATTTCTTTTCTTAGCACAGACTCTCTCCTTTGTCATCATTTTCGTCCCTCTCCACAGCCATCTGCAGACGGGCATCCTATCCAGGACCAGCAACAGCCACCATGGGGGTTTTCAGGGTTCAGGTATTTCTGCTTACATCAAATAATTTAATCAGAAAATTCAACCAGAGCTCTAAACAAAGATTTTTTTTTTTAAGAGTAACTTGATGGCTCTCTAAGCAAATGTCTAAACACATGTACTGAGTAATTAAGGGAAAAGCTGACAACCATTTACGGCGGCGGATGATGCTGATGGGAATTTGAGGCGCTAGTAGAAACTCATCTCAGGTTCCCTGGGTCAGCGTTCTGACCCTGCCTTCGGAGTGGGGCCGTGGCTGCTCTCTGGCGCCCTCTAGCTGCCACCCGTTTGGAACTGTCTGGTGCACCTGTCTGTCTCTACCCACATTTTCCACATCCTCCCTCGGGAATTCTGCTTTCCTTGTGTTGTTTTGCTTTCCGTTTTGCTTGGCCCAGCTTCTGTAATTTACTACGAATGTTATTTTAGGAGGACACTACATATGCCAACTTGTTTTGTCTACTGAGTGCCCTTGCACAGGAAACACTGCATGCTTTTCCTGCTCACAACAAAACGAAAGATGTACATGCTCTTTGAAAGCATAGTCGTCTGCACTTTGTCCACGACTAGGAATTTTCCTGCATGGTGAAAAGTCATTTATGTCAGGAGGATTCCAGTGGAAAGTCACGAGCAGGAACCCCCCCCCCCCCCCGCCAGGAAGGAACAACCTTCCAGAAAATCCAGGCTCAGATGCACCCGTTCTTTCTACACAGAATGGTCTCTCCTGGAAAATGGGACATCAGACATTGTGATGGGAAGAATAACCCCAGTCCATTAAAATGTTTACAGTAGGGACTGGGGAGATGGCTCAGCAGTTAAGGTGCTTGCCTTAGGTGATGATGGGAATTCAGATTCCCAGAAAGCCACACACATGCTGAGTGGGCAGGATGCGAGATGGCCCACCCGGGATTCTAGCCACGAAAGATGGAGTCAGGGGATCCCCAAAACAAACTGGGTAGTGAGATGGACCAGATCAGCAAGCTCTGGGTTTAATTGAGATGCCCTGCCTCAGTGAATGAGATGGAGGAGTGATTGTTAGGCCTCAACATCAACCATGCACACACATGTGGACATACATAAACATGCAGCCACACATGTGCAAGAACATGTAGACACATGGAACATTGAGAAAGAAAATAAAGATCTTTCTTGGGTGGGTGGGTGGGTGAATGGCTCAGCAAGTAAGGGTGCCTTCCACCAAGGCAGATGACTTGAGTTCTGTTCCCCGGAGGAAGCAAAACTGACTCACGCAAGCTGTCCTCTGACCTCCGCATTCGTGTCTACTTGCACACACATACACATTAAACAAATAAGTAACGCGTAATTTGACAAAAGCTCCTGCGTGAAGCATGAGAGTGTTTGAATTTCATCAGACGTTGGACAAACCCTTATGTTTTGATCTAACTTTCACCCTGTTATTTTAGGATATGACATCATGTAACCTACCTGGGGCTGGAGTTGGCAGAGAGGAAAAGTAAGATTGCAGTGCTGATCCCCCAGCTTCTGCTTCTTTAGTGGCCAGGATGACAGGCCTGTGTGCCTTCACAACCCCGTTCTAGGTATCAAACCCAGGTCCTCTGGCATTACAGCTCAGTCATCCACCCACTGAGCCACATGGCCAGTACCAAGCATTCCATTTTGATCTAGTATAATGAAGGACATGGACTCTATACTCTAACCTCCATCTTCATTTCCCTAACAACCATTCACCCATGTTTTGGACTGAGCCCCTCACAGGTAATGTGCACAAGCCACAAGGCCACTCTGTTCAGCCCTGTCTCTTTCAGCATCCTTACTAAGGATGTGAATTTGGACAAAGAAACAGCCCTTACAGTGCACAAGAAAGCACAAGGATCTTATCACTAAACTATACATTGACCGAGTCCTTCCCAACAAACTTGTGAGAAGGATATATGAAAAACTCAGGTAACAGCCAGTTTGTTGGTTGCAAAAAGTTTACATTTGGGAAATGGTCCTTGCTGTTAGCAGTTATTGGGTGATAAAATATTTAAGGACCACATTTTTAAATCAACTATAGCATTGATGTTAGACTGGCTGGGGAGGGGGGAAGTCCAAACGCCGATCTTTTTGTGACTTTTGGAAATTGTTTACCATCTCTCAGCCTTATTGGATATTGTCAGGACCAGCCTGGTAATTCCTTGGAGAGCTAAACAGTGGGAGGGATGTAGATCACCTAAGCAGTAGCAAGCTGACAGTACGAACTCAGAAAACCCACTGACGATTGTCTCCTAAGTTTTACGAATTTCTATACAAGGGGACAAGTCTTCTGCAGCCAGGCTTGCACTGTGTCTTCAGTAGGAGCAATGTGTCGGGAGAGTCCCTCTGTTAACTGAATCCCACTTTCCACGAATGCACTTGTGGGTATGTATAGACAGGTGCCCATGTATGCTTGTGCATGGCAGGCAGAAGTCAGTCACAGGTGTCGGTCCTCGGGAGCCACCCTCTTTGCCGTGTTCTGATATAGGGTCTCTCATTGGCCTGAACCTTTCCAGCGAGGCCGAGTGGCTAGTGAACCCCAGAGATCTGCCTATTTCTACTTCTCTGACCCTGGGATTATAAGTAAACCACTACACCCAGCTTCTTTATGAGGGTTCGGGGTGGGGGGCAGTCACACTCTGATCCTCCAGTTTGCATAGAAATCATTTTACTGAATGAGCTATCGCCCCAGCTGTACTGGTTAGGTATTTGTTTTCCTCTGCTTGATTGTTTCTGACAACCTGACACAAACTAGAACAGTCTAGGAAGAGGGACTGTCAAGTAAGGGATTGCCTCCATCAGATGGGTGTGTAGGCACATCTGAGGGACATTTTCTTGACTGATGATTGATGCATATGGTCCCAGCCCACTGTGCATGGTACCACCCTGGGTCGGTGGTTCTGGGTTGTATAAGGGTGAGTAATCGATGTGGAGCAAGCCAGTAAGCAGCACACCTCCATGGTCTCTGCTTCCGTTCGTGCCCTGACTGCCCTTCATGGTGGACTGTAAACTGTAAGATAAAGTAGACTCTTCCCAGTTTGCTTTGGGTTGTGGTGTTTAGTGCAATAGAGAGCAAACAGTTGTTTGCCAAGTTTAGATAGGGTCTCTTGTATCCAAACTAGCCCAAGGTGACCTTGAGGTCCTCACCCTCCTGCCTCCACCTCCCTAAATGCTGGGATGACAGGCATGTGTCACAGCACCCAGTTTTTGCAGTACTCGTGAACCAGTTCTGGGCTGGCTCTGGGCATGTTTGGCAGGTGCTCAACCAGCTCAGCTACATCCACAGCCCAATTTCCCCCTGAATGGCGGGGTTTGCATGTTCACACAATATTGGAGAACTGGGAAGTTTTCATCAATGAGACAGCCCACACTTCAGTACTGCACAGGAAATAAACAATTTAAGAGGAAATTAGATTAGATCCTTAAATTAAATTCCAGATTAAAAAAATCCTAGTAGAAAAATGCACCCACATGCCTTGTTATTAAGATCTAATATTTCCCCAATTGTGTAGTAATGGGGATGAAGGCCATCCCCTAGGCGTTCTCATGAAAAGATTTGGATAAACAGTTTAAATAGACGGTGTGATTAAGGCCTTCTCAATAACATCAGAATCACCTACAACTCAATTCTACTCCTTCAAGGAAAGAAATTACTTCAGTTCCAAGTTAATACGTGATTTCTTTTTAATGTAATAATTGGCAGACAATATTATTTGGCTGTGATATGCAATAATCCTAAATGTATCTGGAGGGTTATTAAATCAAGGCCAAGGAGACTAAGAAGATACAATTGCTTTATTTTTCTCATTCCTTCCTCTGTGGCCTTAATGTTTAGATCTTATTTACAATGTGTGTGTGTGTGTCTGTGTGTGTGTACTGGAAAGATAATATTTAAAAATCATGATTTTGCCAGAAAAAAAACCAAAATGGAAGTTAATATAGCAGAAGAGAAAGAAGGACCCAAAGTAAGACATTCTACTCTGATTTTACCCACTTCTATCTTTTTTAAGAATTTTTTTTTAGATTGTGTGTGTGAGCGAGTGTGTATGTGTGTGTCGCACAGGTACCCCAGACACCAGGTTGTGTCTGGTCCTGGAAGCTAAATTACAGACCACCAGAAGTGGGTTCCAGGAACTGAACTCGGGGCCTCTCAAAGAGCAGCAGCAAGTGCTCCTAACCACTGAGCCATCTATCCAGTCCCATGCAATCACCTCCTATCTGTTACATGAATAGAGAAAAATGAATATTTATACTGCATTTCAGAGAGCTGATGCATTCTTACCTAAGTACATCTTCAGTAGTACATTGTCAAACTCTTAAAAAACGCCTTTGAACCTTTTCCTAAGAGCAAAAGAGATTTATTTTTAACTAAATTTGTAAGCCCTGGGAGAGACACAAGCTTTGCATCTCCAGGGACGTGTCTGAGGTAACTGCCTCACTGAGCACGCTGGTCACGAAGCCACTCCTCTTTCATGCATGAGTTGAGCTTCTGTGGTGTGGGAAGACCTGGAGTGCCTGGAGGACTGCGAATGTGCACATAGTGCCGAGCCGCAATGTGACAACATTTAAGGAGCTTGACTTGGTCTTTGACCCAAAAACAAAAGTCTTTTTACTTTATGAGCACATCACAATGCTGCTGCCAGCTGCCTGTGCATCCTCTCCCCACCAAACACCTTCAGTATCACATCCTGCCTCTAACACGGTTCCACCGATCAGTCCTCTGTGTTACTGCAAGCTGAATTTTTAAATCATTTTTACATGTATTTGTTTGGTGCCATGATTAGGGGGGTGGGGGAAGTAGACAGGTATGCCAAGGTATGGCTGTAAAGGTCAGAGGATGACCTGGGGAAATTGGTTTTCTCCTTCCACTATGTGAGCCCAAGGGGTTGAACTCAGGTCATGGGGTTTAGCGGCAAGTGTCTTTACTTGATGATCCATCTTTCTGGCTAGGAGCTGAATTTTTAACTCTTGTATGCTTCTCATTATTCTACTATGAAAGAAAACCATACCATCTGGTATCAGCTACTTTTGTTTCTTCCTCTCTCTGTTCTAATGCTGTTCAGCAATGCCCCTGTGGGTGGTGTCCCCTCCCTCGGTCACCCTTTTCTTGTTTCCTACACTCCTTGTGGTTGCCCTAGCATATGCCTTCTCTTAGTCTTTTTTCTTCTTACCTTTACTTCACTTCTGCATGGTTCTCCCTCTGTTTAGACCTTGGTTACAGTGATCTGCACTTTGAGGATACAAATATTTTTTATGGGTTCCTTTTCTGAACCCAAGGCTGTGTATGGAAGCTCTTTATCTGGAAAGGTTTAAATCAATTAGATTATTCGGCCTTTCTACCCTGTCTGGTGTTATTTTCTCCTATCTTGGTTCATTGGATGGCCCTACATCTGGGGCTCAGTGGTTAAGAGCACTGGAGGCTCTTGCAGAGCACCCAACTTTGGGTTCCCAGCACCTCAGGTGGCTCACAACTAACTACCTTCAACTACAGTTTCAGGGGAGTCCAGCATCTTCTGGCCTTCAGAGAGAGAGAGAGAGAGAGAGAGAGAGAGAGAGAGAGAGAGAGAGAGAGAGAGAGAGAGAGAGAGAGAGAAGAGGGAGATCAAAATAATAATAACAAAATTTAATGTAATTCACACATCATTTCTGGTGATCAATGTCCTCTTCTCCTATGAAATATCTCCAGATCCCTTGATTCTAATGTCAAAGTCATTTTAATTCTCAAGCACTCTCAATGTCTCCACCAGTGTTTTGGTTCATTACCACTCATTTGATTACAATAACTTCTTGATTAAGTTCAGGCTTCCAAGGTTGAGAGTCAATAACTCCTTCTCAAATTCCTCTCTCTTGCCTTGTAATAACACCTCTCTTGAAAGCTTCCTAGAGTTTTCTTATTTGTCCCAATAAGATGCCACATTCTTAAATCTTTTAGAATATACCACTAGAAAGATCAATTGCCTTGGTTGCTTAGAATCGGATATTATTGACTATTTTAACATATCCGTGACTGTTGGTGAGAAATGTGACTGGAGTTTACTCAGGGTTTTCCTGACTTTTATGTACAATTCCTTAGTCTCTTTATTGATCTAGTGACTAAGCAGAAATTAGATATATAATTACACTTTTCCATTTGGAACTCACTTGGGAATGCCAGAAACTTCGCTGTATATGACTTTAGACAGAAATAAAAACTGGGATACTGAAAGTTGATGAATTAGAGTCACATTTGATTCCATGAGTCATCTAGTCTACACCACCAGGGGCAGAGTCCACAGCCACCTAAACTGAAAGAAAGATTTGCCATCAACCTTTGAGACGGAGAGGAAGAACCAAGTGAGAAGTCCCTTGTCCCTCAAGATAGGCCAATAAAGAAAGTTTTGCTGGGATGCAGGTTGTTTTTTTTGGGAACTGGGACATTGGCAGGAACTTCTGAGGGTTTTGTAGTGGGTGAATGTTAATGGAGCGTGAAAATTATTAAACACCTGCAGCGTGAGATGGGGAATATGAGGAGAGAGGTAGGCAGATGTGTGTGGGACCCATATTAGATTAACAAAAAGAAATAAATCTGAGAATGGCTTGATTGAGTGTAGCAGGTACTGACAGGGATACCAACCAGTCTAGGCAGGAGTCTGTGCCGCTGGAGAGGGGAGACCAACCGTCAGCACCATGGACAGCAGACTCAGAACTCAGCAAGGCTCAGAACTCAGAATTTGGAGTTTACATCAGACAAGGAGGTGAACAAATTTTCTGGGACTGAGGGGGGAACCAACAGCTTTTTTATCCAATGGAGGAAACTAAAATTTTGGTATCAGAAATACTGTGTTTTAGCCAGGCACGATGGCACATGTCTGTAATATCAGAATTACGGAGGATCACCATATGTTTAAGACCAGCCTGGTCTCCATAGCAAGTTGCCAGAGCCAAGACTTCATGGTGAATTCCTCACTCAAAAAGTCAAACAACAACAGCAGCCAGAAAAAAAAATTTTTAAATCCTGGTTTTCCTTAGTTGACAATTATCAAGAATAATTATACTGAAATGCTAATTTTAAAAAGTAATGCATTACATAAGGAAGTCAAGTTTCTATACTTACACAAGGAGACACATGATTAATGACTCAGTGCTCAGAACTCCAGGCTCCTCTGCCCCACTATCACCCCCTTTCCTGCCTCCCACCCCTGTACGACTGGAGACCCAACTAGATACCTCTTCCTTTTCTACTCAGTCCTAATCCAAGCATGTTTCTGTTGACCTCCTTTGCTAATTAGTGTCCAACCTCCTTTCTAGTGATGCTCTCTATTGAGCCTTGATAATTCAGATTTTTTAAAAAAAAAATTTTAATGTGTACGCATGTGTGCTGTGTGTGAATATGTGCACATGGGGGCGGAGGGGTGGGCATGCTGAGGAAACCAGAAGAAGGTGTCGGATCCCTGGAGCTTGAGTCACAGGAGGTTGTAAAGCACATGGCACGGGGGATGGAAATAGAACGCCACTCCTCTGCAAGAGCACCAAGTGCTCTTAACCCCTGCGCCATCTCTCCAGCCCTCAGATTACTTTCCACCTCTTCTGAGCCACTTTTCAAATCAGCCCAAACCTGAGTCACACTTCTTAGTGCTTGGCACACACTCCATTATTGTATGTGACGGGCTGCAATAAGTCCACAGGATCCCCATTGGCTTGCCCAAGGGCTCCAACTTGTGCAGGAAAGCTATGGTCTCTTTCTTACTCTTTCCATTGCCTGAGCATAGTGTTTAAAAATAATAATCAGTTAGTATTGCATTGAGCAAATAGAATGCTGTCTGTTGCTGAAATGATAAAGGATTACAAGTGTCGGGGGACACTCTTGTACACAGCTGTGGGTGTGTAAATTAGCACAACTTGGAGAGAGAGTATGGAAGTTCTTCAAAAAATTAAAAATAGAGCAATCTGGTTTTTTGTGTGTCTATATCCAAAGGGGATGAAGTCAGCATGTGATAGAGACGCCACTTTCCTGCTATCTCTACAGCAAAACTCTTAATAGCCACGCTACAGAATCCACCTAAGTGTCTGCTATGGTTTGACTATTTGTCTCCTGTAATTGGTGTGTTGAAAATGGGGTCCCCAAGTCATCAGTTAATGGTATTCAGAGAAGGGGATCATTGAGAGGTAAGCAGGTGTCCTGTACCATGTCATGATATAGCAAGAAGGCCCTCCATAGGCTGAGCTGATATACTGTTCTTGTACTTCCAACCCTTATAACCATAGGCTAAATAAACTACTATTCTTTATAAATAACCTACCTGGGTTTTTTTAACTACAGCAGAAAGTAAATTTAAAAGGTACGCATCAAAGGCAGACAAAATAAACAGTAGATAGGTGGGTGGGTGAATGGATGGTTTGGTGGGTGGGTGAATGGATGGATTGGTGGGTGGGTGAATGGATGGATTGGTGGGTGGGTGAATGGATGGATTGGTGGGTGGGTGAATGGATGGTTTGGTGGGTGGGTGAATGGATGGATTGGTGGGTGGGTGAATGGATGGTTTGGTGGGTGGGTGAATGGATGGATTGGTGGGTGGGTGAATGGATGGTTTGGTGGGTGGGTGAATGGATGGATTGATGGGTGGGTGAATGGATGGATTGGTGGGTGGGTGAATGGATGGATTGGTGGGTGGGTGAATGGATGGTTTGGTGCGTGGGTGAATGGATGGATTGGTGGGTGGGTGAATGGATGGATTGGTGGGTGGGTGAATGGATGGATTGGTGGGTGGGTGAATGGATGGTTTGGTAGGTGGGTGAATGGATGGATTGGTGGGTGGGTGAATGGATGGATTGGTGGGTGGGTGAATGGATGGATTGATGGGTGGGTGAATGGATGGATTGATGGGTGGGTGAATGGATGGATTGGTGGGTGGGTGAATGGATGGATTGGTGGGTGGGTGAATGGATGGATTGGTGGGTGGGTGAATGGATGGTTTGGTGGGTGGGTGAATGGATGGTTTGGTGGGTGGGTGAATGGATGGATTGGTGGGTGGGTGAATGGATGGATTGGTGGGTGGGTGAATGGATGGATTGGTGGGTGGGTGAATGGATGGTTTGGTAGGTGGGTGAATGGATGGATTGGTGGGTGGGTGAATGGATGGATTGGTGGGTGGGTGAATGGATGGATTGATGGGTGGGTGAATGGATGGATTGATGGGGGGGTGAATGGATGGATTGGTGGGTGGGTGAATGGATGGTTTGGTAGGTGGGTGAATGGATGGATTGGTGGGTGGGTGAATGGATGGATTGGTGGGTGGGTGAATGGATGGATTGGTGGGTGGGTGGACAAATGGACACACAGATGAATACAGAGAGAAATATTTCTTTGTCATCTGTGGCAATACGGGTGAATCCAGAGGAGATTAGGCTAAAAGAAACAAGCCAAGCACAGAAATACAAACTACTATGGTCATCTTACTTACATGTGACACCTAGGTACCACTAATAGAAACAGAGAAATAAAATGAGATATTGACTAATGGGGACAAAGCTTTCATTAAAGGGGATGAATAGATTATGTTTATCTATTATAATCATGGTGACCATACCTAATAATAATGTGATACATACTTAAAATTACAAATGGATTAAGTGTTAGATGTTCTTCACAAAAAGAGTGAGAACTGATGTATATATTACTATTTTATTTAATAATTTCAAATGTATACACCTATAAAAATACATTAAACAATTAATCATATTCTACTAAGACTGAGAGAAATAGAAACATAAGATACTTAGGAATAAATTTAATCAAGGAGTTAAGAGGGCTGTACGGTTAAAAAAAACAGAAAAAGGGGATGTCTTGGTGAAGTTTCTATTGCTGTGAAGAGACAGTATGACCATGGCAACTCTTATAAAGGAAAACATTTAATTGGGACTGGTGTACAGTTTCAGAGGTTTAGTCTATTGTCATTACAGCAGAAGCATGGCAGCGTGCAGGCAAGCATGATGCTGGAGAAGGAGCTGAGAGTCCTGCATCTTGATCCATAGGCAGCAGGAAATGAATTGTCTACCACACTGAGCATAGCTTGAGCAAATGAGACTTCAAAGCCCACCGCCACAGTGACACACTTCCTCCACCAAGGCCACACCTCCTAATAGTGCCACTCCTATGGGGGCCGTTTCCTTTCAAACCACCACAGTAGATGAATGAAGCTGGACACAAGCATATGAAAAGCTATCAGTGTTGAATGAAACGAGTGAAATTGAACCATTATTTCACACACCATTGAAAAATCAACTCAAAATTGATTAAAGACTTAAATATGAGACTTGAAAAATACAAAATCAACAGGAGAAAACAGGTCAAGTCTTTATGAATTTGTTCCCATAAAGATTTCCTAGATGAGACCCCAAAGCACAGGCAAGGAGATAAGTATAGGTAAGTCGTATATATATAAACAATATGGAAAAGAAAGCATGAACAAAACAGGAACAATCTATTGACAGACTAGGAGGAACTATCTGCAATCCATTCTGCTGATACGGGATCAATATGCAAAGTAATAAGAAATGCAAGCAATCCAATAACATAAGTAACACAGCGTTGATATGAGCAGAAGATCTGGAAACATACTCTCAAAAGAAGGCACCAATGACACATTGTGTGTGCAGCATGCCCCAAATCAGGAAAAATGCAGAATAAACGCATCATGAGATATCACATATTTGAACGACTACTGCAAACAAACAACATTAACAACAACAAAAAGATAGGAAGTGTAGAAAAACACCAAGCCTTTTACATTACTGCTGAGACCATAAATTGCTACAGCCATGAGAGAAGACAGCATGAACGTTCCTAAAGATAATAAGAATAAAATTACCCCATGTTCCAAGCATTCCACTTCTGCATAGGCACCTAAAGAAAATGAATTCAGTGTGTCAACGATATTGCAGCTCTCCCAAGTTCAATGCAGCATCATATACAACCTCAAAGAAAGTGACATGCTTAAGTTAATGTGTAGACTTTGAAGCTAGACTTGATGGAGCAAGCCCGTGATCCTTGCTACCGAGGAGGTTGAAGCAAGAAGGCAAATTCTAGGCCTGCCTGAACAACTTAGTGAGATCTTGTCTCAAAATTAAAAACCAAAAAGACCCAATGCCCACAGGACTCAACTATCTGTAATTCCAGAGAACCTCATTTCCTCTTCTAATCCCCCAGGGCAGCAGGCACACCTGTGGTATGCAGACATACATACATGCACAATATATACATACACACAAATTAATAATTAACAAAATCTAGAAAATTAATTTCTCACACTCCTAATATAAGTAAGGACAGTCGAAATCCTTGATGTCATTAAAATAACCATCTTTTTAAAGCTAAATACCTGTTTGATTTAAATATAGAGAAAACAGTTCTTGGACATAGCAAACAACACAATGATCCACCGATTGAATATCAGAGTTCATTGAGGTGGTTTTGTTTGGTTTTGCAGTCTCCCTACGTATCCCAGGCTAGCTGAAAACTTGTAACCTTCCAGCCACAGCCTCCTGAGTCCTGAAACTGCAGGTGTGCACCACCAAATCCAGGTTCACAGCTGCTCTTAGAACAAGAGAGGTCTTACAACAGCTGATCTTTAGGTTGGCTATCAACACGAAGTCTAATTAGTAATACATGATTCACTTTTCCAACATAAGTAAAGATATTAATTAAATTATTTAGGTGAAAAGAGGGCTATGGATGTAGCTCACTGGAACAGCATTTGCCAATCATTTGTGAGGCTATAGGTTCCATGCCCAGGGCAAAACAAAGCAAACACCATAGAGGCAGAAAGCAGAATTGCAATTGCCAGTGTGGGGATGGCAGAAGGGATGGCATTCTAATTCCACTTCTGATTCTGTGGCAAGTACCCTGACCAAAATAAGAGGAGGAGGAATGGGTTGGGTTTTTTTTGTTTGTTTGTTTTTCATAGTTCCAGTTCCAGTCCATTGTTTCAAAGAAGTCAAGGCAGAAAGTCAGCAGCTAGTCATACTACACATCCATAGCCAGAGCAGAGGGAAATGATGGGTTACACTGCCTGCTTGCTTGCTTCAGTTCAGATGACTTGCTGGACTATTCTACGATCCAGGACCCATTCCGTGAAACAGGGCTGTGTACATCCGAAGTGGGTTTTCTGCTTCAATTAGCAATCAAGGCAATCCTCAAAGACATGTCCTAGGGTCAGTATGCTCTAGAAGAGCCTCCATTAAGAACCTCTTCCCAGTTGATTTGGGGTTGTGTTAGATAGCTACAACTCGCTGCCATAGACGAGTGACTATTGATCAAAGGGTCCTAAGTTCCAGTCACGTAGGACAAGTAAGTCCTGGGGACACATGTACAGTTTTCTGATTATAGTCAGTTGAGTCTTCAAACTGTAGTATAGTAATAAATATTAAATGTTTTCACCACACTGTTGAAAAGATTGACTTGCCTATGAAGTGGTAGATGTGTTCAGTAGTTTAACTGATGATTCCCTTCACAGTTTATATCAAAGCATCATACAATTCTCCTGAAATGATGTAAAATTTCAAGTCTGGAGAGATGGCTCCGCAGCTAAGAGCACTCACTGCCCTTGCAGAGAACCTGGGTGGGGTTCCCAGCACCTACATGGCAGCTTATAATCGTCTGTAACTCAGTTCTAGAGGATCTGACATCCTCTTCTAGCCACTGAGGGTTCCTTCATGCATATGGTACACAGAAACTCCCTCAAGTAAATGCAAAGAACATAAGTAAAATAAATAATAAATAATATCTTTCAAATATTTAATTTACATTTCTCAGAACTGGGACCTTTAAAAGAACACAAGTCAGTGAATTATTAACTTTAGCATTCTGGTGTTGAGAAACCAAATGCATCATGAATGGGAATAAGTTTATGAGATATGAAATGTACGTGTTAGACTTAAACACTATCCATCATAATCTCATTAATTCGTGCTTCTATGTTGGTAGCATTACTCCTGGTTAGTCAACATTACACACTGACGTGCATAAAGTGGTTTCCTGACACTTCATGTCATTCTGTGTGTCGAAGATTCAGAACAAGAAGACGACTCCCATCTCTGAAAGAGTTTGACAAATAAATTTTAGTGGTCTTGGAAGAGAAATAAATACTGTAAAAGATTATTGGCAATGGCATAATAAATCCAAATTAAGGGCAACACCAATTTCCATTCAACTAGATGATATGGATGGGTTTCAACAATATGTACCATTATCTCAATTTAGGTACCATTTTTTTTAAAAAAGGAATAATTTGCAAACTGTAATGCCTCTGCGGGGGTTGGTGAGGAGTGGGAGAGGGTAAGAGTACTTTTTGTCATCATTTAATCCAGCATGGAAACTTAGCACAAAGAAACCCCATTCTAGTTCAACAACTTTAGCAAATGCGTTTGCATCTCAGACTATTGTATAGAGGGGAAGAGAAATGTAGATTACCCTGGACAAAAATATTTAAAAAATGCTCAATACACAGGCAGTCATCCTTGTTTGGGGGCTCATCACTGCAAGATGTTGGTTACTTGACCAAAAATAATTCTATTGGAGCCTAAAACAATTTTATCAATTTAAAATGTAGCTAAAAAAAAAGAACAGAAGTAAACAAACACACAGTAGAGTCCAGAAATTAAATGTCCTACTTTCCCCTTCATCTCACACAAATTTATTCTCAGATGGTAAGAGGAAATGCCAGCCCAGTCAATGCAGGCATCAGAGCACTGATATTTTTCAAGGAAAAATGTATTAGAGCTTTAGATACCTAGGCAATAGCCTCAAATATCATATCATTTTTTTTTCCTTTTGCCTAGACATTTGGTCAGAGCCTGAGAATCTCAAAGTAAGGCAAAGGGTCATTTGTATCCAACCTGCAGAAACCTAGAGGCCATCATCCGCAGGCAGCCAGTCTGAGAATATGTCATTATCAAAAGGGGGCCAGGGAGGGTGCTCTCCTCCTGCTGGCTCAGCTAGGGCCCCACTTCCTACTTACAGCTGAGGTTTGTAAGGGCTGGGTTGCATTGTTTTCTCAAGTCCTTTCTCCTAATTGTTTCAACCGCGCTAGCTTATACATTGTGTTTGCTTAAGGCCAGTAACATATGGCCTTTCTAGGCTCTCTCTTTTGAGCCAGATAAGTACATTATTTTGTAGCAATATGTTTTAGAGTATGATTAGGTCTTATAAAAGGAGATAGATGACCACAGAAGAAAACAAAGGAAAGAAAAAGGACTGATTGGATCTGAAATTCACAGTTTCTTCACACATAATGATGTAAACATGTTCATTTGATGTAATTATGGTATAATTTGGTTTTTAATGAAGTAATAGAGGAATGTGCTGATGCAAGAAGGGGTAAAATGAGACACGGTCTTCTCTGCCTAATCAGATCTATTTCCTCAATGCACGAGGGATGTGCAGCAAAATGGCACAAAGCTGATTCTCTCTCTCTCTCCCTCCCTCCTTCCCTCCCTCCTCCCTCCCTCCCTCCCTCCCTCCCTCCCTCCCTCCCTGTCTCTCTGCCTCTCCTTCCTCTCTCATCTCTTCTCTCTTGGCCATTTGCAAAATATATTTGAATTGTTTCATTTCAGCCAAGAAACTACACTCAAAAGTTTGAATTTCTCTCTTGCCATATGCAGAACAATGGAGCATAGATCATCAAACTGAGAGGAATAAATCCCGAACGCCACTGATGTTGTTAAAAATGAAGGAGCACTTCATATGAAGGAAAGAGAGAGAGTCAGAAGATGGGTTCTACCCAGGCACACGGACAAATCCAGAACAGTCAGAGGCTAATTAACTCACTTCAAAAACGGAACCAAAGGCTCCAGGGTCCACTTTACATAGGAATATTTACTTTTTAATTCAATATAAATTCTTATGAAACCAAGACAGTCTGGATTTTCCAAAAATAACTACTTTGTCTAAGATGGATTTCTTAACAAAAAAAAAATCAAACAAAAAAATTCAAAAAGAGAACATCAGCCCCAAATCTCAGCAGCCAGGTATCATCACTGCTGTCTGTAACATATATATACACACACAATGTTAACTGTGCTTGTAAAGAACATACCAGGATAATGACCAAAAATGACTGGCATCTGACTTTCTTACTTAATGCCATCTACCACTGGCTTTATTTTAAAATCAATACAAATAGTTCTGCTATTTCCAAATTGCCAGTGATGTCGATAGTCATTTATTTAATGACCTCCCTCTTAATGGAACATCTAGGTAAGCCCAACATTGTGCTACCACCATCAACATTATAATTGACATCTTCCTATGTACTCAGATGGACGCACTTGAAATTTCATGGGATTTTCAAATCAGCAATATACCAAGATGCTTGCTCTGTTTTTTTCACCCTACGGATGCCCAGCCCCCAGTCTCAAGCCTAAGCTTCCAATGTGCAGATGCTGTTTCATTCAGAGCAGAAAGAAAATGCTGACCCTTAGCCACTGTCGCACAGAAAACAATACAAGTGGAAACTGTGTTCTTTGTCACTGGCGGGAACTTTATTTCTTTCAATATTTGCTGGACTTCAGAAACATGGATCTTCTTCATGCTGTGCCAAAATATGGTACATCATAATCCACAAAAACTCATCATTTAAAACAGCATGTTGCACAAGGCATACCGTGTATCTCAAAGTCATGGATGGTTCACCATACGCCACTCTAACCACACCCAGCATACCATTGCGCACATCTACCCTATGCCCCCATCCTCATTGCACCACAGTGCATCACACTGTGCCACACACCCAACACTTCCCGACCACACCACATACAATGTTTCACAATGTCCTCGCATGAGACCCCAAGTGCCACACTGCACACACAAAACACCAATTGTTTGGTTCTGGTTCAGTCATGAGTGAAGGACCAGACATGTTGAGATTCAAAGGTCTCTCCTCCATAAAATACCAGAAATCACTGTAACCAATAAAACTAGTGTGAGAGAAGAAAAGAAAAGCAAACCTATGTCCTGAACTCTGTGAGTGGTCCAGAGGAACTTTTAGATCCACTTCTGGTCTGTCGCCCAGTCCCTGTTCTCTGACCATAAAGCATTTGTGACAAGATGCTCCAAACCTTATCTTTTAAAAATCTGGTATCCTGGCCACTCAATGAGAACCCATCAAGTCTCGTTTATGATTCCTAGGAACTTTTCTCATACCTGGCACACAATAACAATTCAAAAAATTTCCATTGAATCATTTCCTTGAACAGTGAGATTAATTGACTGTTACAGAAGTGATAAAAAATATAATTTCAAGATACCATACTCCCAGGAAGTCTATAAAATTAAATAATATTGTTCAGGGACTTTTCAAGCCCTTGCTCCCTCGTTCGTTTTCATTCTTTTTCAAATTTCATGGGAAATTCTTAGGGCACTCAATTCCAAACAGAAGTGTGCAACAGACTTCATATTAAATAAAAGTATGTATATATGCTGTGATTTAAATGTGGAGGAAGTTTCTGATCAGATATGCACATAGTTCTTTTGCTTGTCCTTCACAGCATAGAATTTCTAATGATGTATAAAGTTGGGGAAACCATAAACAGACTCTCTCCCATATGCTATCGTTTTCTTTAATTACAGTCCTATTTGGTTTCTTAATGAAGTAAAAATAAAATCCAATATATAAATGTTATGACATTTAGGGAGATCTAATTCATGTTCTCATCCCGTGATTGATTTTCCTTGATGAAGAATTAAAGTGGGTTAAGGTCTTTAAAACCAAATATATCCTGAGCCTCTGAACATATCACTTTCCAAATAATTGTATTTTCTTTTTTCTCCAAAGCCACTCGAGTATGGCATTTTATAGCGCCTGGGAGGCCATCTTTCTGAACACAGGTATCTTCGTGGAAATTCGATCAGTGCCATTTATTATGCACCTGAACTTGAACGAAAGCCAGCCCAGCCCTTCTTTCATTCTGAAAGCAGCAACACCGACTCTCATTTACCTTGGGAATATTTTTCTATCATCTTACTGTGTTCATATTTGGTGTATGAGTTAGCTGATGGAAAGTGGACCTGGGGATAATACATAAAAAACAACTATAGTGAAATTTAAAATTTGGGACATACATTGTGTAGTTTTAATAGCGACTGTGTCTACTTTGGCTTGAGTAGTCACTTAGAAGAACAGGGGATGTATGATTGGGTAGGGCCAGATAAGAGGACCGGACTCTCTAGTGAACTTTAACCCCACCATCCATTTGCACAACTATCCAAAGTACTTCTGTAGAAGCTAAGAAACCAGGAAAGAGATGGTGGTGCTTGATGTGATACAAAGAGTCAAAATGGTTTGAATGAGAATGGCCCCCCATTGATGCATAGATTTGAGTAGCTGGTCATCAGGGAGTGGCATTACTTGAATGAATTAGGAAGTGTGGCCTTATTGGAGGAAGTGTGTCACAAGGGGGTGGGCTTTGAGGTTTCAAAAAGCCTATTCCAAATGGAGAGTCTCTCTTTTCCTGCTGCCTGAAGATCCGGATGTAGAACTTTGAGATACTTCTCCAGCACCACACCTACCTGTATGCTGCCATGGTGCCCCAATATGATGATAATAGGCTAAGCCTCTGAAACTGTAAGCAAGTCCCAATTAAATGCTTTCTTTCATAAGAATTGCCATGGTCCTTTTGGGAACCTGTTCCCCATGCTGGATTACCTCATACAGCCTTGATGCAGGGGGAGGAGCCTGGTCCTGCCTCAACTTGATGTGCCATGCTTTGTGCAAGCCCATGGAAGGCCTGCCCCTTTTGGAATGGAGACAGAGGAAGAATGGATGAGGAGACGGTATATGGGAGCCAGAGGAGGGAATGGGAGGAGAAGAGGGAGGAAAAAGTGTGACTGGCATGTAAAGTAAATGAGAAAAATGTTAATTAAATTAAACTTTAAAAAGTAAAACTTATTTAAAATGTTTTTTTTTAAAAAAAAGAATTGCCATGGTCATGGTGTATCCTCATATCAATAGATCAGTGACCAAGTCAAGAGTTGTAAGAAGAGGACAGAAAGACAGTTTGCACTAGTCACACTAGCTCTTTCCCAATCCAAGGCATAATAGTTTAGAGAAAAATAAGAGTGGGAGAATGAGCTTTGCTGAATCTACCATAGTTAAAACCCAGCTACTGAAAAGTCCAACTTCCCAGACTCCAGAAGGGTACCTTATGCTAATTCAGACCCAGAAACCCCAGTCTTCAGGCTTTTGCATGAGACTCATCCGTTTATGGTCCAGCAAACTATATATAGCATCTGCAGGTCCAGAGACTTCTTGGTGGACACTCTGTCCAGTGCCATGCCTCAGCAGCCCAGACTTCACATTAGCTGCACCATGAGGCTGGAAAAACACTTCCCAAACTCTGTTCCTACCCCACTGCTACCTCAAATCTAGTTTCCCAGACTTTGGGACTCTTCCACTTCTAATGAATGGCCTTACCCTTCCCTAGTGCCAGTACTGGTTATCTAAACTCTGGCCCATTTTATTATCAGGCCATCCCCCGAGGACAACCTTTGGGAATCTGTCCAGGATACAGGTTTCTGGAAACATCAGAATATTCAATTAACAGACCCATCCAGATAGATCCAGGCTCCCTTGCCAACCCTTCTCACGACTCTTGTAGACTATGACAGACAGCTCATGGCAGATGGGACGAGTATTGGAGGGTCTTACCAGACAAAGCAAATCAGCAAAGACTGGAAAAATATCTATTCCTACCAATAAACAATATTAATGCATACCCATAAAATCCAGAACAGCCAGGGAAACCAAAGAAACAAAGCAAATTACCAATGACTAATCATATAGAAATAAATGTATGTAAACTGCCTGACAAAGAATATAAGCATCTGTTTAAGGAAGCTTGGCAAACTTCAAGAAAATTCAGATAAACAACTCTGTGAAATATAGAAAATTTTAAATGGCTACAATGGGAAATTAAAGAGATACTAAAATGATTTTTAAAAATCAAAGGCTGAGGCTAAAAATCATAATGAATAACGTGAAAAATGCAACCCAAACCAACAACAGCAGAAGTACTGATGTGTAAGAAAGAATCTATGGATTATGGGTATTTGAGGTTATATAATCAGAAAGAGAAAAATTGAAAAGAAATAGAGAATACTCACAGGATTTGTGGGAGTTCAAAAAGAAAAACTTTTAAGCCTATAAATGTAAAGAAAGGAAAAGGGCACAATGCTTTCACAGAGAAAATAATAAAACACTCCAAAGTTGGGGAAAGATATAAATGTTCAGGCACGGGAACATCAAAAGTCTCTAAATAAAGTAAATCTAAAAAAGACTACACTGAAACGTAACTGTAATTAAACAACTAAAATTTTAAATTAAATAGAAAGAGGGAGAGATCTCAAAACCATCAAAAAATAATATACAGTGGAGTTTTATTTAGTATAACTAAGCCATTTTCACAACAGAAACCTTAAAGGCCAGGAAGGAGTGGGATGATATCATCGAATACTAAAAAAGAAAAGATTCAAATCAGGAATGTTATCCTTAGCAAAACTGTCCCAGTAACAAGGAAAACAAAGATTTCTCAGGTAACAGCCAAGAGATTTAATCACCAACAGGCTTGCCTTACAATATTTCCTTAAGAGGAAAGCAAAGGACATTAACGTTTAACACAAAACATCTAAAAGTATAAAAATCACTGACAAAGTAAGTCATCTTCAGAATACTTTAATACTGTAATCACAATATGTTAATAATACGCTTTTAGTATGAAGATTCAGACACAAAACATGAAAAGTAGGAGTTGCAAAGATTTGTTGAAGCATATACATGTCTTAGTAATAGTCTTACTGTTGCTGTGATAAAACAGCATGACCCAAAGCAATTTAGGGAAGAAAGTAAGTTTGGCTTACTCTCCCACATCACTGCTCATCACTGGAAGAAGTCATGACAGGAAACAGGAACTCAAGCAAGGCAGGAACCTGGAGGCAGGAACCTATGCAGCTGATTCATGGAACAGGGCTGCTTATTGGCTTGTGCCTCATGGCTTGCTCAGCCTTTCTTATAGAACCCAGGACCACCAACCCAGGGATGGCACCACCCATAAGGGGCTGGGCCCTCCTCATAAATCAATAATTAAGAAAATGGCCTTTCAGGCTTGCACACAGCCCAACCTCATAGAGGCATTTTCTCAATTGAGGTTCCCTCCTCTCAGAAGACTCTAGCTTGTTTCAAGTTGACATAAGACTAGCCAGAAGAAATGACCCCTTGTCAACTTGGCACACAAATCACTATTAAGCCACAACCTTTCATTCCTTATTCATGCATCCCCAAAGGCACACATTAATATGAACATCAAAACATAAAATATCCCAAGTCTTAAAAGTGCCACAGTTTAGCTAGGCAGTGGTGGTGCATGCCTTTAATCCCAGCACTCAGGAGTCAGAGGCAAGCAGATCTCTGGGAGTTCAAGGCCAGTCTGGTCTACAAGAGCTAGTTCCAGGACAGGTTCCAAAGCTACAGAGAAACCCTCTCTTGAAAAACCAAAAGAAAAAGAAAAAAAAAGTGCCACAGTTTAAAAAAAATCATACACCATACACTTTAATTTGGCCTATTTAAAAAATCCAAATTCTCTTTTAAAATCTTAAATCTCTTACAAAATTCAGTCTTCCGACTGTAAACTCCTCAAAAAAATAAACACTTTCCTACTTCAGGAGGGAAGAACCAGGGCATCAGATCAATGAAAACCAAACCCACCTGTGTAAATGATTCAGCATCTAATCTGTGATCCACTCGTGATCTGGGCTCCTCCAAAGGACTTGGGTCACTTCTCTGGCTCCCCCCTCTGCAGCTCACACAGCTTGTCTCTGAAGCTCCACCATGCCCCACTCCACTGCTGTTGCTGTTCTTAGTGGACACCCCACGGTACCGGCATCTCCAAAATGCTGGGATCTTCTGCAGCACCTGGACTTCACTTTCACCAATGACCTCTTCTGAGCTCTCTTCATGGTGCCAAGCCTCAGCTTCTCTGCATGGCCCCTTTAATTCTGGGCCTTCAACTGCTACTGAGGCTTCACCTTCAACAGTGACCTCTCCTGGATTTTCACAGTGCCAAAACTTGGTTACTCTCCAAGAGCCCCTTCATACCTTCAAACCAGTACCACCTGGGTGACTCTTATACTACAAAGTTCAGCTACCAGCAAAAGGTACAACCTTGGCTGCCTCTAGAACACAGCTTCTGTGTCCTGACTCTGAAGAAACACTTCCCAGAACATTACACTTCAGTGACGCTGGTCTCTTTTTAACCGTCGCTAATTTCTTAGCTCCAGCTGACCAGCATCAAGTACCCCAGTAACACAAAGGTTTCACAACTGACTCCTCAGAGTCTTCACACAAATGCTACAATAGAGTCTTCGCTTCCCTCTGAAACCTGACACACCAGGCCTTCATTGTCTGCACTGTTCTCAACATTCTTATCTCCCAAGTTCCTATGAGGGGATTTATTAGAGCGCTTACGGGCTGTCATCGAGCTAGTCCCACAATGGCTGCCTACCAGTGCAAGGTCCAAGAATCCAGTAGTTACTCAGTCTGTGGGGCTGGATGTCTCTGTTGGTCTTCAATATTCACTGGAATCTTGAAGAAGTAGGCTCTACTGCCTGGGAAGGAATGGACTTGCTAGGGAGATTGACAGCAAGCAGACAAAGAGGAAAAGCTTCCTTCTTCCATGACCTCCCAAAGGCTGCCAGCTGAAGGTGTGGCCCAGACTAAAAGTGGGTCTTCCCACCTCAAAGATCGAGGTTAGAAGTAATAGTAAATTACTTACTTATTATTATAGCTAAAATAATTATATGTAAATACAATTATATTTTATATATTGATATTAGTAATTTATATATTAATATATAATATTCTAATATATGTGCATGTTGTGTAAATAAATTTATAATGACAACAAATAAAATATCATATCATATATGTTTATTGTGTAATAAATATGATTATGTAATTATATAATTGAAATATGTAAGAATATTTATTATATATAAAAATAGATTCCACTTGAAATGATTTAATTAAGAAAAAAAATCCCTCACATGCTCCCAGCCATTTGGATTTAAATTAATTCTATATACAGTCAAACTGACACAAAGAATCACAATGCAATATATATATCATGCCATCAGAACCACAAAAATGTATATCCGGGGTTACAGTATTTGAACGCCACAGTTACCAGCCAGCATAATGTAGATCATGCCTATAATCCCAGACCTCAGGAGGAATTACCTTGAGTTTGAAGCTGTTCAGGGCTACCCCAGTGAGTTCTAGGTCAATTTGAACAGACTGAAAATCTGCCTTTTAAAAAAGGTTGCACCTTAAAATAATTGGTCATGGAGTGGAAAGCACTTGCACTCCGTCTGGTACTGGAAGAAAAGCAACAAGACCAAGAAGGGAAAAATTGAAAGGCAATTTGAAATTCAACAACGAGGCTCTAATCCCCACCCTGACCTGACAGCCCTCTTCAAGAGTGGGACGAGGGGACTCTGAGACCAAATGACAGCCCCAGCAAGACCCTAATGACTGCTGTCAAAGAGGTTATTCAGCGGGAGATATCACATAATCCAGTAGTCAGGCTGGGACACATTTACAATATGGCTGCTGTGGGCTCTTCAAAGGAAGAAATTTGTGGCAATGAAAGTGACAAAAAAAATTATAGCAAGATGGCATTAGATGGAATACAGTTGCAGAAATCAGCTCACAGGTTCAGACCACATGCCCACCTCGAGAAATGGCTACTGGCTACTAGATTACTTTAAAATATCAAGCATTGATGGAATGTTACTTTTCTATTCTTATGATAAAACACTGCAGCCAAGGCAACTTATAAAAAGAAAGTATTTAGCAAAGGCATGGTGGCGGAAAGAGCCAACAACTTACATCTTGAACCTCAAACAAGAGGCAGAGGGAGCTAATTTAAAATGGCACAGGTCTTTCGAAATCTCAGAGTCCACCCCAAGGGACATATTTGCTCTGGCAAGTACACGCCTCCTAATCCTCTCCTAACAGTCACCAACCAGAGACTAAGTATTCAAAAATGCCTGAGACTTGTGATGGACATTTCATTCAAATGCCTCATTATACTCCCTAGTCTGCATAATCCCATGGCTATACGAGAAGGCAAAATACCATTTGTCCAATTTCCAATTTCCATAATCTTTCACAGTCTCGATGTTGTCTAAGAGTCCAAAACCTCTTCTGAGACTCAAATTAATCTCTTAATTGTAAACATCTGTAAAATCAAAAGACAATTACATAATTCCAACATACAATGCCAAAGGATATCCTTACCATTCCAAAGGGAGGGATAGAGTAACAGTGAGAAAATGCTGAGGCAGAGCAAGACCAAAACCCAGAAGGGAAAACTCCGAATCCTGTAGCTCCATGTCAAAGGGCTTAATTGTCACTGTGCTTTCAGCTTTTCTGTCTGCAAAGCACAGCTGAGCTCTCTGATCTAGTTCTGCTACCTATGTGCAGCTCCCCTGAGAAGATGCCTCGTTGCTCTTGGGCCACTGACATCTTAGAGTCTTCAAGGCAATACAGGTTTTATCTTCCAAGTGTCACACAACGGCATCTCGGGGCCTTCCTGGAGGAACTGCTCTGCCACTTCCTGCCTGGCCTCAGTGAATTATTATTCACAAGAACAATTTACAGTTTAGTTTCTAATATTGCTCCCCCTGAAACCTCTCGGACTGACCCTCCACAGTCCACAGAGTTCTCAGCACTACTGTCTGCCAAGCTCCTATGAGGATGCGCCAATAAACGCTGCTTACAGCATTCAACTTTCCCATCCAAAGTGAAAGACCCTGCCTCAATATATAAAGTGGAGACAATTCCACAATCCCTTTACTTGATTATTTTTCACGACTCCAAATCCAGCACCCTGTAGATGACATTGCCAAGTTAGGCTGCTCACTTGGCATGAACCCTGGCCACTTGAATCACATGTACAGCAGCTTTTATTAATTTCTTAGGCCTTTTCCTTTCAAAGGTCCAAAGATTAGTTGGTGGCTCTCACTTAGGGGCACCCTTCCCATTATCCCAAAGTAGCTCTGGCCTCTCTTCAATGGCTCCAATCTTCTTAATAATTAGAAGTTCTCTTCCAATACAAGCTTTTACGTAATATTAAGATTTAAGCTTGCCAATGTCCTTTTCCTTTCCAAACTAGACACGAGGTATTTCTTTATGACCCATTTATACCTTTTCATTGAAGGTCTGCATTAGAGTAACTACTAATAACCACATGATAGAGTCAATATTTGCTGTCTTGAAATCTCCTTTATCAAAGTCATCAGTCTCTTATTTTAAAAATTACTCCTTTTATTTTTGAGATTACAATTTAATTACATCATTTCCTCCTTCCCTTTCCCCTCTCCAAACTCTCCAATACAGCTCTCCTTGCCCTTTCAAATTCATAGCCTCCCTTTTTTATTATGTAAAGTTATGCACACACACACACATTCCTCAATGTATCCTGCTCAATTTGTATAATACTACTCACACATATGTTTACAGGGTTGACCATTTTGTACTGAATAGTCGATTAGAATTATTTTCCCAAGAAAAGACTATCTCTCCCACTTTAAGCATTCCTTAGTTACCCCTAGTTGTATAGGGTTGAAGACTGGTGATCTTTTCATGGTCCACTTTGGCAAGTCTATTGTTGTCTTTGTTCAGCTCATATTTAGGCAGTCATGTTGGTGCGACTTCATTGGTGTAGCTCCTGACATCACTAGGAGATACACTCTCACAGAGGACTTCCTGGTCCTCTGGCTCTTACAATCTTTTCACCCCCTCTTCTGCAATGTTCCCAGAGTCTGACCTAGTGCCTGAGTTGTTTTTTAAATTCTTCCATCCTCAAAAATGTGTTCCATAACTCTGCATTTTGGTTGGTTATGGTTTTCTATAATGGTCTCCATTTGTTGCCAAGAGAAGCTTCATCAATGAGGGTGGGGGACTACACTTATCTGAGGGTATAAGGAAAAGTATTTACAATGTAGTTGGGTGTTTGCTGGCTTAGTAAAGTGGCAGCTGTAGGTTCTCCTCAAAAAGCCATCATTTACTGGGTATTGTCTAGATTTCCAGTTCTAGGCGCGGTTTCCTTCTTGTTGAGTAGGTCTTAAGCCCAACTAGAGAGCTGTTGGTTACTGCCAAGGTTCATGCCATTACTGCATCTTAAACATATAGTCCATTGCTTTTCCATTTAGCCCCAGATACACTCTTAGGACAAAGGCAGAAAGCAGTCACATTCATTGCCAAAGCTTTACAAGAACAATCTATAGCTTGGTTTCTAATATTGTTCCCCCTGAAACCTCTCAGACTGACCCTCCACAGTCCACAGAGTTCTCAGCACTACTGTCTTCCGAGCTCCTATGAGGATACGCCATTAAGCGCTGCTTACAGCATTCAACTTTCTCGTCCAAAGTGAAAGACCCTGCCTCAATATATAAAATGGAGAGTGTTTGTGGATACCTAATGTGAATGTCAAACCTTTATATATGAATGTTTACACACACACACACACACACACACACACACACACACACGGGGTGGAGAGAGAGGAGAAGAAGAAGAAGAAGGAGGAGGAGGAGGAGGAGGAGGAGGAGGAGGAGAAGGAAACGGAGAAATAAGAGATAGTTTAGTTGTTAGAATCATGCCTGGGATACAAGAACACTGGTTCAGTCTCAGGCATTATAGGACCCAGGTGGTACATGCCTCTAATCCCAGTGCTCAGGATGTGAAGGCAGGAGGATGAGAATTATAAGATCATCCTTCACCATACAGCCACTTGAGATCAGCCTGGGCTACATAAGACTTGTATAAAATAAAATAAAACTTTTGGTAAATCAAATATTTAAGTGTAATAAGCTCACAAAACAAATCATAAATAACAAAAGACTATAGAACAGTCATTTTACCCTAGAAGACAGGCCAATACTTAAGCATATAAAACACAATCATCACTACCCTCCATTATTAGGGAAATGTATGCTAAAGCTACAGTGTGGTATCATTTCATACCCACCAGGATAGCTGCAATAAGCAACCATAATAAGTTTCAGAAAGAATTAATGTATTTCTTGTGGAAATTAAAATGGCATTGCCACTTTGGAAAAGGGCTTGATAATGTCCTGGAATTTTAAGATAATTTTCTTATATATCCCATCAACTTCACTTCCAATCTACTCATGTAATATAAAACAGATGTCCATATAAATATTTATTTAATATTTCTGGCAGCATTACTTGTAAGAGTCATACATTAAAAGAAACTCAAATGCTCATCTCTAGATGAATGAATAAAGTATAGTGTGTCCATTCAATGGATTGTTCCTCAGCTAGAAAATTTGGTGAAGTACTCCTAAATAGAGAGTATACATTAATTTCAAAAACACTTTGGTAAAAACATCCAGAAGCTTTTTCAGACCCAGGCCAGCTGGCCTTGGTGAGTTCCTGATAGAACATCCCCATTGTCTCAGTGTGTGGGTGCACCCTTCGCGATCCTGAGTTCCTTGCTCGTGCTCTCTCTCCTTCTGCTCCTGATTTGGACCTTGAGATTTAACATAGCAGACAGTGAGGACTACTGAGAACTCAAGAACAATGGCAATGGGTTTTTGATCCTACTGCACGTACTGGCTTTGTGGGAGCCTAGGCAGTTTGGATGCTCACATTACTAGACCTGGATGGAGGTGGGTGGTCCTTGAACTTTCCACAGGGCAGGGAACCCTGATTGCTCTTTGGGCTGACGAGGGAGGGGGACTTGATTGGGGGAGGGGGAGGGAAATGGGAGGTGGTGGCGGGGAAGAGACAGAAATCTTTAATAAATAAATAAATAAAAGAAAGAAAAAATCCAGAAGCAAAACGAAAAAAATTAAATTTTCCCCCTTTGGTTTGTTGTTGTTTTGTTTTGTTTTGTTTTGAGACAGGTTCTCTCTACAGAGCTCTGGCCATTCTGGAACTTACTATGAGAGACCAGGCTGGCCTCAAACTCAGAGATCCACCTGCCTCTGCCTCCTTGATGCTGGGATTAAAGGTGTGTACTACCATACCACACCCAGCTCATGTTTTCATTTCTAAGAAAAGTCTAGGAAAGGACAGATTTTTGCTTGCCTGGGACTGGAAGTAGAAACTGAATTGATTTCTTGTGGGCATAAGGAAGATTTTTGAAGAGACTGAAATAGTAGATTGTGTTGCTACAAAGAAAGTTCACACGGGTAAAATGCATGATATCTCATTTAAGTAGATAGTGATGTTTAAACTATTCTCAGTACAATACATATGGACTTGCTAATGCAGGCACATCACCTTCACAGCCTACGCTATAGTACAAACTCCCTAAGGATGCTAAGCTTCAACAAATATGAAATATACTTTGAGCCTTGGAATATGTTGAAGTGTAAGGCTGACTCCAAGGAGGTAGATAAAGGAATAGGGAAAATAATCAAATATTGAATTATAATCATTGTGAACCTTCCATTTTAAGGGGTACTAGTCCATCTTGAGAAATAATACCAATGATAGATAAAATAACCAAGCTAAGTTTACTGATCCAAAACCACAGCACAGGATTTTTGGAAACATTCTGAGAGCTATCAAAGGCACTTCTGCTTCATTTGGGGATGCTGGTAAACATTTTCCATCTCTCTTCAATAGAAGTATCAATTAGGCACACATTAGAGAATTTGTTAGAAGTCTCTCTTTGCCTTGGACATTCACCAGACAAATTCTGGCTATTCTGTTTGATGTTTATGCTGAAAGTATAAATTAGGCCTGATTGAACAACTATAAATTGGTAAGCATCGTTTATAGCTTTCAAAATCATATTTAGTCTTCTGACTGTGTCCTAGTGCAAATTACCTTCAGGGCATATTAAATTTGTATGATATTATGAATAGTTTGTGAATCTGAAGCAACACCTATTCATAATAGAGAGAAAACAGGACATAACATGGAAACCATGCTATACAGGATGTGTCTCTTATTTCAGGAACCACTATTACTTTTTGTTGATCCAAGGGGTACTGAAATTGATTTAATGTTTAGATACCAACTGCCTATGCTTATTCAAAAAGCCAATTACTTAAACTAGAAGTTCTTAGTTGATGTATATGTTTATCAGTATTTTAATCTTAGTATTTTCCTTTACATCAATCAACTAAATTACATTAATTGCAATTAATTGGACCACTGTCTTCAGAATGTTTATCTCCTAGAAACTTTCCCACTACTGACTATATAGTGGCAGAGGGTGCTGCATATCCTGCCGCAGGGGAAAAGCCATCAGTGATCATACCCAGTAATGAACCCTGCATGGTGCAATCCTGACCTACTAAGCAAATGTGTCCACTGCTACAGTAGTGGCATGACTGTTATAGGAGCAACCAATTGCTTTATGATTGGATTCGAGGCCTTCTCTATAGGAAGAAATTTCCAACAGGTACCTGATCAAAAGCCCGAGACCATAAGCCATGGGAGTGAGGACATAATACTATTATTTTGCTAAATTGACATGTTGTCAAACTGTCTTCTAAATATCTATGTTTATACCCATAGATTAGTGTTGCTCTCAACCTTGGTCAGAAGAGGTTCTTTTTACAGATGGAAGTAGTCAAAGCAGAAACAAAACTTAATGAAGCACTGAGGACAAGTAACTGTTGAATGTCCAGCCAAAAATGGGGCATCAACTGCCTCCCAAGGTTCAAGCATATCATATAGGAGAGGGTGAAAAGAAAGTAAGACCCAGATGATTCTGTCACTCATTAACAGGGTTTCACTTTTGCCTGACAAATCTTTGTTTCACAAATGTTAGCGGTGTGTTCCTGTCACAAATTATCACCCAGTGATATGCACATCTAAGGTCACGATTTCCTAGAACACCGTATGTCATAACTTTTTTATTTCCAAAAGCATTTAGCATTGGGAAGAAGCTGCAATAGTTACAATTTTAAACAAATGTGAAAGCAATGTTCCCCCATGGGTTATTCAATGTGTGCACAAAAATAGTTTACTAAACCAATGAAAGAAATCCCGTTGAGTCAAGGGATTACAGGGTGAGGATACTGACTGTCAATGGTGTTTAGAACTAAGTCATGACATAAAAGATTCTATCTTAAACCTGCAATAGTGGCCCCATACTTATATGGGAGGTCATACTGGGCTACATAACAAGTTTGAGGTCAGCCTGAGCTAACTGAGTCTCTATCACAGAACACACGCATGCACACACATACTTGCACACATATGCACACGCACTCAGACAAATACAATGGCAGGATCAGTTCTCAGAATTGCAACCAGAAGGAATAGCACCAAGTAATGCAGGTTAAAGATACTTGCTGTGAAAACCACAGGTCTGGGAGGGCTGGGCCACGTATGGCTCTGCACAGTACGTTTTGGTTACTCTGGCTCTGATTCTGAAGTAAGTCCTTTCACATGAACAATCTCCCAGCATTGGTGATGTGCATGGCATTTAGCACGGGAACCAATTGTTTTCATAAATGCATTTACGTAAAGCAAAGCACAAAAGTAACTACTTATCTTCTAAGAAAGTAGATTTCTTTCTTCTGGCTGCATGAAAATGTAAGGTCAGGTTAAAAAAAGGAAAAAGAACGAGAGAAAGAAGAAACCCCTGCTAAAGAAAGCAGTTCCACGATAGCACAGTCTGTTGCTTTTATTTCAGATTTTACAGCCGGTATGTAGTTTTGCCATAAACATTCTTACACAAATTAAATTTTATGAATAAATTATTCAGAGACATAACCTTTTGAATTTAATAAGCTGGTTTCCCCTCCTGTACAAATTTTAGAATTACACTTCTACTTCGCCTTCCCTCTCCTTTCCTGTTGTCTGGCAAGTCATAACTCCCGAGTAAAGCATGAAGTAACAAGAATAGAAGGGACATAATACAATAAACAGTAGTCAAACCAATTTTAAACTTCATTCGCTAAATTGCTATGCAATCAAGGACTGGGTTCCTCATTGTTCTGCAGCTCACTGAGCAGTGATGTGGACATGTGTCTTTCCATTCCAGGGATTAGAAAACGGGAGGGGCACGGGGAATCTCCAATCAACTTTACATTAAAGCAAAGAATTCTTCAAGTATTGCTTTCCTCACCATCTCATAGAGGCATCAACAAAAGCACCATTTGGTGTGTGTGCGAGGGGAGGAGCTCATCTTAAGAAAATAAAATCACTTTTCCCAATGCTGCTTATTGCTTTAAATGTTGTTTAAAAGCTTTTTAAGAACACAACTCTTTTTCTCCTCCTTCGACATCGACTATGGATAATTACCTTAACATGCTTTTAAATCATTCTGTTTAAAACACAGACTAACATCAGAAGCCTGTGCTTGGGAAACTTTTCACTTAAAGGGATTGCGTGGGAGTGGATGTGGGGGTCAGCCGTGGAGCCTTGCTGCAAATAATGGCACTCGGGGTTTTCTTTGGGGACAATTTTTTTCCTGATTTTTAAATTGCTGCACAGGAAATGAACTTTTTGGAAACAATAAATGCTGTGCCTGTCTGTGGATTCGGTATGTATAGGTTCCCAGAAACATCACCACCAACGAGATACAAACAAGTTCGTCATCCGGGAAGAAAAAGCCCTATGATATCCCTGTTCCTCGACATTCTTCCCCTCAACCTCTGGCAACCAGCAGTCCACTTATCTTTCAGGCTGTCATGTAAGGACATGTGTGGTCCATGACCAGGAAGATGGTTGGTTTAGAAGAGAAATGTGCCCTAGGTTCTACATAGAAGATGAACTGAGATCATGACATCAACTGAGAAGTACAAACATTCTTGGGTCATCTGTTCCTCCCTGTACTTTCAGCTCTTGGATGCAAGTTATTTGCACATTGTGTGTGTGTGTGTGTGTGTGTGTGTGTGTGTGTGTGTGTGTGTGTGTGTGTGTGTGTGTTGTGCTGGGACCTGACAAATCAGAAAGAGCCACGTCTGTTCATGAAAAGTAGACATTTGAAGTTGCTGTTGCTTCTAGCCCTAGAGACACATTGAAATTTAAATGTGAAATGCTCTCCATGTGCTTATGGGTTGAAATATTTAGTCCCTGAGTGGGATTTAAGGGGGATTCCAGAACCTTTAGGACACAAGACCTAGCTGGTGGATGTAGCAGCCAACTTTGAGAGTTGCTTACAGTCCTTTCTCTGTTCCCAAATATCTGAGAAGCAACAGCTCTGAGCTCCCCTTCCCAGACTAAGCCACTCTGTCAGGGCTTCCCTATGAGCCATGATGATCTTCTCTTCTGAGACTATAAGCCAAAATACAGTTTTTCTCCCTTTAGTGGCTTCACTTGGGCATTTTATCATGCAATGATAAAAGGCAGAACAAAGCACAAAACTCCTCCTTCTTTTGTTAGCTGTTGTGTTATAAGTAGAAGGGATTTCCAGGCATTTTTTACTCACTAAACATGAACTAAGTCCCCTCTTAGCTTCAATGTACGGGGCAGGTTGGCATCACTCACCCTAAGAAAGACCGAGTAGCTTCAGCTAATAGTTGAGATCTACATGGTGACCTCACTGAAAACTAATTGACTCTCGAGTTTATTAACTTTAGATTTCATTTTTAAGAAAGTTAAAGAAGAGATATAAAGTTAAATTAGGAAAATATATCCAACTATTTTTAGCATACCAAAAGAGCTATATGAGGGGAATCAGTTTTATAGCATTGTGCGGCTTGGAAATAAAAATATTTTGGAGTCAGTTTAAGACACATTTCAAAAAAAATTTAATTGTGTAATAATTCTAAAGAGGCCGTATGAATTTCAGCATTGCAAAGTGTTATATACTCTCTGTTCCAGACTAAGCTGGGGCGAGCAGATGTTCAACAATTTGAAGTCTGTTTAGAATCTTTCTACCTGCTGGGTTTAATTCCAGAAGCAAGCATGGTTCTTGAAGATAGAGAAATGTTATTTTGTTCTTTTACCCCTACACCACATTGTACTAATTTCCCTCATTTCCACCTCCGTCGATGGCAGGTCACTTTGGTAAACATAAAATCTGATGGGGGTCGTCGGAAAGAAAAGGTGAAGCTTATTCTTCTGTCTGTGAAATGAATTACAAAACCATCCGAAATGGTCGCAGAGTGCAGAGCAGTGTGTGGTTTTGAGCTAAAAGGGAAAACGCGTGTTTTTTTCTAATAGTTTTAAAGACATGCACGGATGTGGGCAAAAGTGTTCCCTTGTCTTCCATACACTTTGGTAAGATAGTACTGAAGTAATTTCATATTCAGTTTAAATAGAGTGAACTATAAGTGTGCTCTGGTTTCTGTGTTTGGAATTTGCGTGCACATGTTCACACTCACAAAGAGCAGTTTCCCCTCCTTTGTCCTCATTGTTTGTTCCAATGCCATACCTATTGAACTGAAACTTCCTTTATCGTGATGAGTTACCATAACAACAGACTCCTCCATTTGATTCTCTTCTGTCTGAACACCCAGAAGTCCTTGCGGTTCTGTATATATCACATTGAAAAAGTCTTCTCCTATAGATAGTACGCTATGTAAGTGTCATAAACATAAAGAGGCATGGATTCTTAGATGAGTTTTATTTATCTGTTAAAGTGATCATTTAACTTTCCTATTTATTCTGTGAATACTCTAGTAGTATTTAGTTAGGTTTAAGAGTGTCTAATCAACTTAGAATTTCTAGAATAGAATTCTCTTGTTCACAACACAGCTTTTTATTTTATTTTAATTAGCATAGGAAGCAGCAGGAAGCACTCTCATGCACACTTAGTTTTAGTTGACACTCCCTGTCCCCATCCTTTCTTATCCCATCCCACCCCCAGTGCTGCCTCTTTCCTTTCAGTATCACGTGCATTCTATTATGCCCCACCTCCTCCTTTAAAGCTGTCTTTACCCCTTCTCATTGACCCATAGATGCACAAGGAAAACTGCACAAGATAAATGCCTGATTCCTCCTATAACTCAGCTGCATGGAAGAGATGGGAGCAGGATGAGTAGATTAAAGAGAGACTTAACAGATATATAAATAACTCGCAAGGCTTGATCCTTATTTAAATCTTCATGCAAGAAATTAAAGGATTATATATTTTTGTTTGTTTGCTTTTTTGTTTTTGTTTTTTGAGACAGGGTATTTCTGTAGCTTTGGAGCCTTTCCTGGAACTAGCTCTTGTAGACCAGGTTGGCCTCAAACTCACAAAGATCCACCTGCCTCTGCCTCCCAAGTGCTGGGATTAAAAGTGTGTGCCACCACTGCCCAGCAGGATCATACATTTTGCAAAGTCAGAATTCCACTAAGTTTTACCAATTGACAAGCCCCATTCTTTTTTTTTTTCCTCTTGGAACTCACTCTGTATAACAGGTTGTTCTCAGACTTAGAGATCTACCTGCTTTTGACTCCTGAGTGCTGGGATTAAAGGCTTGTACCACTACTGCCAGCCACAAGCCCATTCTTAAACTTGTATTAAAAAGCAGAAGACCCAGAACAATAAATATGAGATTGAAGAATAATAAAATAGAGAACTGATACTAATTTTTAAAAGTTGCTATAAAACCGCAGTAATCAAAGCAATCCAAGCAGTGTGACCTTGATCAAAGAAGAGACAAATGCAGTGGTGAAACAGTATAGGAAAAGGCCCAAATAAATATAGTTAGTTGGTCTTTGTCAAAGAAATAAGGATGATATAATGGCAAAAAGTAGTTTGATTCTCAACATATGATGCTAAAAAAAACTGGACAGGCATATAAAGGAGTAGGGTGTAGCTTAATGGTGTGGGAGGTCCTTCTGTCTATGTGTTGCTTTTATTGGTTAATGAATAAAACAATTGGCTTGGCCTATAGCATGGTAGAAGGAAGGCGGAGTCAGAGAGAAGCTATGGAGCCATCGCCAGAGTTAGACATGCCCAAACTTTGCTGGCAAGCCATTGCTCCGTGACAATACACAGATTAATAGAAATTGGTTAAATTAATATGTAAGAGATTAGCCAATAAGAAACTAGAGCTAATGGACCAAGCAGTGATTTAATTAATACAGTTTCTGTGTGATTATTTTGGGTCTAAGCTAGTCGGGTGGCTGGGAACCAACAAGCAGTCTCCTTATAACAGTAGGAAATAAGAAAAAAAGGAGGGAGAGAAAGAAAAGAAAAAGGCTGGAAGGGAAAGGAAATGAGAAAAAAGAGGGGGAGTCTTAGTGCATAACAAAAATTAACTTAAAATGGATGATAGACCCAAACGCAAAACTACAGAAGTATAAATCTCCCAGAAATAACTAAGAATATTGAAGTGACCTCGGGTATGGCAATGACTTTTTAGAAACAATACCAAAGGCATGATCTGTTAAAATAATAACTAGTAACCCGGGATTCATCAAAATTTAAAACCTTCCATTCTTCAAAAGACAATGTCAATAAAATAGTAGCACAAGTCACAGACTAGGAAATGTAATTGGAAAAGATGTGTTTGGTAAGACAAATATGGTATGTACTCACTTACACATGGATTTCAGCTGCAAAGAGTAAATATGCTACAACCCACAAACCCAGAGAAGCTAAGTAACAAGGAGGGCTCAAAGGGAGGATGCTTGGATCTCCCTGAGAAGGGGAAATAGAATAGATTTTAAAGGTGTACTGGGGCTGGTGGGTATGGGAATAGGAGGAATCAGGTGGGGAGATGGAGGGGAAGAGTACTGGAAGAGATGGCTGGAAAGGGGGCATTTGGGGATGAGGTAGAATTCTCGTACAGTGGAAACTCCCAAAAATCTACAAGGGTGACCCTAGATAAGAGTCCTAGCAATAGGGTTATGTAGCGTGAACTTGCCATATCCTGTAACCAGGCAAGATACCAATCTAGCCACATAACCTTCAACCTACAGTCTGTCCTACCTGCAAGATGTATCGGGATAAAGGTGGCAAAGAAATTGTGAGAGTGGCCAGCCGATGATGGGTCCAGTCTGAGACCCATACCATGAGACGGAATTCACCCCTGCACGACATTGACCCAGGGCACCAGGACCCAGAGGCTGAATAGCCCACACACATGTACATATGCACCTGCACACATGAGCACACACACATTTATTTGCACATACACACAAAGTGGGTAAAAGAATTTAACAGATAACTCAGCAAAAAAAATAAAAACAATTTACAAGTTAAGTGTAGTGGCATAGGCCTGTAATCCAAGAACTTCAGAGTGGAAGCTGAAGAATTTAATTCAGGACTCTATGGGTAAAAATAAGTATGCGAAAAGTAAATTCATTTGAGTCAACAAGATGGCTCGGCAAGGAGAGGCATGTTGATGGAGAAAGGATCCTTTTGTTTGTCCTGGCCGCCCAGCTAGCTTACACCCAAAATAAACACACAGAAATTGTATTAATTAAATCACTGCCTGGCCCATTATCTCTAGCCTCTTATTGGCTAACTCTCACATCTTGATTTAACCCATTTCTAATAATCTGTATATCACCACGAGGTCATGGCTTACCAGGAAAGACTTAGCATGTTTGACCTGGCAGTTCCATGATGGCTCTCTGACTCTGCTTTCTTCCTCCCAGAATTTAGTTCTGTCTCCTCCACCTACCTAAAGTTCTGCCCTATCAGGCCAAGCAGTTTCTTTATTGATTTACCAATGAAAGCAACACATAAGCAGAAAGACCTCCTACACCAAAGGCACTTGCCGCCAAGCCTGATAACCCAGCTTTGATCCCTGAGATAAACATAGTGTAAGGAAAAAAAACAACTCTCAAGAGCTGTCCTCTGGCTTCTACATTCACGGACTGGCATACACACACACACACACACACACACACACACACAATGCTCACACACACATGCAAATGCACACACAATAAATGCAAGCTTAATGTTCAAAATAAGCACACCTTATGTTTTTAGGGAAATTAAAATATCTTCCTAATATCTGTCAATTTAAATGGATGAAATCTAGAAAATTAATAACTCCAAGTGCTGCTAAGGATGTGGGACAAGAGAAATTTTCATTGTTTATGAGAACGCGGAATCCCACAGCCACACTGAGAAATAGTTTGTTGGTTTCTTTCCAGTTAAGGATACTCTTAACATATGATCCAACAGCTGTGGTCTGTAGCTTTTACCCCAAAGCATTGAAAACATGCCCACTCAAAAACTTGCGTGTGGCGTCTAAATCAGTCTTATTCATAACTGCCAAACCTTGGAAGGACTCAACATGTCCTTCAATGAGTAACTGGAGAAGCCCTGCTAAGCGCAAACAATGAAATATTGTTCAGTGCTGCCTTGGTTTCGTTCCTGTTGTTGCGATACAAAACCATGACAAAGGCAACTGATAGAAGAGATTATTTGGGCTTGTGGTTCCGGAAGGTTAGAGTCCATCATGATGGGCAGGCATGGCGGCGGCAGCAGGGAGCTGAGAACTCACACCTTCAAGTGTAAACATGAAACAGAGAAAGACAACAGGGTATGGGACACAACTATAAACCCCCTAAGATCACCACTCATGACACATCTTCTCCAGCAAGGCCACATCTTCTACCTAACCAAAGTGCCGCCCACTGGAGACCAAGTATTCCAACATTTAAGCTTATGGGAGACACGCTCATTCAAACCACTAAAGCAGCTGAAAAGAAGTGAGCTATAAAAGATGCAGAGGAATCTTAAATGTAGATTACCACATGAATGAAAATAAAAAACAGAAGAGCTACAGCGTGTATGCTCCCAACTGTGAAACATTCTAGAAGAAAGCAAAAGTATGAAAACAGTGAAAGGCCAGAGATTGCCAGAGATGGTGGGGGAAGTAACGATGAACAGGCAAGGCACAGAGGACAGTAAAACTATGCTCCATGCTGGTGTGTGTGCGCCATTGTATCTTAATACCCATAGAGCACACAGCACCATGAATTATGTCTAACATACATTGTGGACCGGGTGGAAATGGTGGTGCTTCAGGGCCCCTCAGTCGTCACACCCGTACCACTCTGGCGTAAGTTGGTTGTAGTGTGAAGGGTTGTGCATATGTAGGGTCCGGGTGGTGGTTTGAGCACTCTGTAGCTTATGCTCAGATTTACTGTGATTAAAATTTCTAATAAAGAAGTAAGTCTACTTAAAGTGGGAAAAGAATGATGCGTGTCTGTGGGACCCATTTCATGATGATACACAATTGCTGATCATTTCACATTTGGAAATGAGTGGTGCTGGTTTGCAAACCCACAAGTTGTGCTTTAACTGAGTAACGCAGTAGGCATTTGCTAATGACGCTGTAGATGCCAGGAAACAGGGTCCTTCCCAGGCCATTACCTATGCACCTTTCCCTGGTTTTATGCACAGAGCACTCTTATGCATGAGTATATAAAGAAGACATCTCTTTATGCATTAGCATTCTCTGAGATAGGTATTTTATTTTCTAATCAAATGAAGAGGGTGCTGCAGACAGCGTGTGACAAAAACAAGGAGTGAATGCCGAGGGAAAACAAACTCAAATGGCACACTTTTATCTGAACATAAATGTTTTCATTTGTTTTTAAATATGTATTTATTTTGCTGGGGATTCTTCTTTTACTTCCCATATTTCAGCTCTCATTATTTTCAGAGAAGATGAATGCTTCTCTCATTTCAGCTCTCTGCTCCAGTGGGTATTAAGACAGTATGTATTCATCCTACAAAGAATATAGATTCACACTCTAGGCAGGATAAGCTAAGCTGCCATCCCACAAAGACCCACACCTAATTACGAAGTGCCGTGTGTTTGTGACAGTTACAATGGTTCTTGGGAAGTCTCATGCATAAGAAAATCTCTTTGTCTCTAGATGAGCTCATCTCTACTTCTCTTCTCCGGCTTAAAAGAAGAATCTATAAATTTCTAGAATGTTCTCCTGGTGGGTGCCTTTCTTGTGTCTGTTCCTCTTAATGTCAAGCCTAAAATAATAACATATGCTCTGTGTTCTTTCTCACTTTGTATTTTCATATCTGAAAGGAAGATGTTTTATTCTTCTCGCTATTGTGCTTATTTTAAGGCTAAGGTCAGTATTGGGCACTGTCATTTCCTGCAGCTACCATATCCTGTCACAGCCTGACAAGGTTGATGTCCATGGCTTGTACTTAGCTATGACAAGACTGGGTTTCAAAGAATAAGGACAGTGAAGTCTAACTTTTCGCCAGGCTTCAGGGTCAAGGGCCCTACTATACTTGTGATAATATGGATTAAAAAAAAACAATAACAACTTTTTTCATCATTCCAAAGTTTCATCACCCATAGGCAAGAGGAAACTGAAGTTCATTGTTTGTGCCTTCCCATATCTGGAATGAAATATCAAATATGAGCCAATCCAAGTTAAATATTAAAGTTATTAGTTTTGGTTTCCTCTCAATCCACTAATCCAAATATTTACCTTGAAATTTAAATTTTTTAACTTTGACAAATTCATATATTTTAAAAGGAGGGACAGTTGATTAGAAAGTAGGAGCTTCCTCTATAAGCAAAAATAAAATCATGTTATTAAAAATCTAGAGTCCACTGTAGGGTCACATTGGGAGGCCGTGTGCTTCCTTTAGAGAAGGTCCTAGCATTTGATACTGCTAGTCTTGGAAGAAGCTCGAGTAGTCCTCCTACAAGCCCTTAGTATTACTCACAGTAGAGTGCATTGCAGAAACCAGAACCTGACCCCACCCAGACCCCTGGATTCCTATCCAGACATGTGAGCTTAGCTCCCATGTATGCTCCCACTGTGGGACAAGGATAGGACCTTATCAGAGCTGAGGGAAGGCCAGCAGCATGCTCTCTAAGCTCGAGACCTGAGAAGTCAGATCACTGTGAGTGTTTCTTTATAAAGTTATCCCATCGTAGGCATTCTAGTGTCGTAAAGACAAAGCGTGTAGGCTTCTTCACCTGAGCTCTTTCCCAACAGCCACTGTGCAGCCCCCCTCACCTTTCGGGAGCCCGTCACTGCATCGAAGATGTTCCCCTTCTACCACTGCAGCGGTTCCTTTAGTAGGTCATTTACATAAGAGCACTGACAGTTTCCACATATGGTTAGAGCTATTTCTTATGCATGCATTTATGTCTGTAAACACAAAATGTGAATTTCAAGAGAGCAAAGGCCCTGTCTATTGGAGGAACCATTCCCAATCAGAAGCCTTCACACTCACGGGCACATAGGAAACACAGACTAAATGTGTTTATGCAAATGTGTAACTAAAATATTTATAAACATGTTACAGAAGATTTAACAGAGGTCAGGTAAAATAATCTAAGCTTGCCAAAGAAGAAGCTATAACTGACAGCTCATGAAAAATGGGAGCTGGGAAGAAAATGAATTAGTTATAGAAACAATAAGGATACTTTTTAAATTAGGACAGCAAGGGGGTGGGACCTATAGAACGAGGATGTAAAGGCCTCCGGAGACATAGTCTGTGAGAGCTATGAAGCAAACAATAGCCAGCAAAAGGCAGCAAAAGCTGTCTGTGGGAGCAGGCAGTGTGATGAGACGGGAAAGCAGGAGTCTGTAGGACTCGAAGTGACACAGACACCACCCTACACACACGATAGTCAAAAAGAGCTACTAGAGATGCATGGAAAATGAAAGGGACTCGTGCTTAAAGAATTAAGAGAAAGGATGCTGAGAGGTGGCTCAGCAGGTCGAGATGCTTGCCACCTGACTTCAATTGCTGGGACCATGTGGTAGAAGAAATGAGTCACCCCCCCCCAAGTCATCCTCTGGCCTCCATAGGTGTGCTCTGACACCTCCACCCCACCATAATAAACAAACAAATAAACAAATATAATAAAGAATTAAAGGAAAGAGTATTGACAGCAATGCAATAAGCAAAATTATCAACAAGGAGAGAGAAATGATTTTTTTAAATAAAAACTAAATTAAAATTCTGATTTGTAGCTAGTGGGATAGGGGGTAAATTACTAAAATATTTCAATAGCAGGTTTGAGCTGGCAAAGATTATGTGTTGAAGATATAGAACAGAAGTGTACTATCAAAAGAAAAGACGTGATAAACAATGCCAAAATACATACAATGAGAGGGATAGATGGAATGTTGATACAGAAGGAAATGGAAGGAAAGTAGTACTTAAAAGAAATAATGGCCAGAAACATTCTGGACTTGATTTAAACACTAACATACAATTCCAAAGAAAATGCTCAACAAATTCCCCACTAGCACAAACCCAAAAGAGATATATACATCTGTATATTTCAAAGGTGTCTTGTTGTGATTGAATTGTATTCCCAAAAGTATATTGAGAGCGAAAACCATGAGACTAGTAAGTGTGGCCTTCTTTGAAATTAGATTATTTTAATATTTATTCAAGTCTGAATGAGATCATGTTGAATGCCATGGTCACTAATCTAACACCCAGCATTTTTGTGAGAAAAATGTGGACACAGAATCATAGGCCATGCAACAGAGGCAGAGACAAGGCCTTGGGTCAAGAAATGCAAAGAACAGCCTGAAGCAAGCAGAACTAGGAAGGAACCTCCTATCAAGACAGTGTGCCCCATTGAAACTTTGGTTTGGGGTTCTCATTCCCATTTCTGTGCAACAATAAGTTTCTATTGTTTTAAGTCACCCAATTGTGGAACTTATTGTGGACAAAGAGGAGAAACTAGTACCACAGCCTGGCACTGTGGCATATGCCTGTAAGCCTAGTATTCAGGAGGCTGAGGCAGGAGGATGACTCGTTTAGGGCCAATCTGTGTTGTGTAACAAGATTCCATCTAAGAGAAAGGGGGCAGTGGAGAAAGAAAAGAAGAAGGGAGGAAAAGGGGATGATGGGAAGGGGAAAGGAAGACGTAAATAGTTAAGCTGTCAAGTGGAAAAGATAAAAGAAGGAAAACAAAGGGTAAACAATATTTCCCCATCCACTTACTGAAATACAGGGAAGGAAAAGATTAACAACAGACTGTTCCAGAGTGCTGCAGTGCAGAGTGGGGGAGGGCAGAAGATTTTGTCACCCAATACTGTACCCCTAACAGGCGCCCTTCAAAAGGAAAGATGGGATAAACATAAGCTCAGATAAACAAAGACTTGGAGTATTTGTGGACAACATATACAAAATCAAATCATACAAAGAAATAAGCAGTAACATAAAAAGCATATCAGTCAGCAGGAAAAGCACTGTGTATGTCCTTTCCTTACGGCTCTAAAGATCGTAGAGACACAGTAAGTCATAACTGTATGACTATATCATTATATGTATGCTGATATATGCATATATCAGCAGCAACACAAAGAGGGGGACAGGAGCTGGAGAGATAGCTTAGCAGTTAAGAGTGTGTGTGCCTCTTCAGAGGCCTGAGTTAATTTTTAGTGCCCACATCAGGGGGCACACAGTCATCTCCAGTTCCAGCTTCCAGGGAATCCCAAATCCTCTTCTAGCCTCCATGGGCAGTGCACACACATGACAGACACACAGATCTAAAAGTAAAATACAGCTAAATCTCCAACAAAGGATGTAAATGGTCAAGACAGTGGTGGAGAAAGAGATCAAGTCAAAGACTAGAAGGCCCATACAAAGGACATATGGACATATTAACATCGCAAGCATAAATTTATAACCAAAATCATTTCTGGGGCTGGAAAGGCAGCCCAGTGGTTAAAATCTTGTACTGGTATTCTTGCAGAGGACCCAAGTTTGGTTCTCAGCCCCACATCAGGTGACCCACTCCAGGAAATCGAATGCCCTCTTCTGGACTTTGAGATCACCTGTACTCATAAATTTTTTTATTAAAAAAAATTAGCAGTTAATTAAATGTCCATTGGTAGAGGCTCTAAACTGAAAGCAAACATTGCAGATTGGACGTTTAAAAAATCTAAGTGCATGGTTTCTTTAAGAAAGGAACTCAGTGCTTGCTAGCGGTCTGCATATGGAAAGATGGGAGACAGGCTGCCGCAGGAAGAGAGGCCAGCGAGCTAAAAAGACTCGTGTCAGAGAAAGTGGATTTTAAGGTAAAAGTGTTAGAGAGGTGGGAGACACATTTCATAAGAATAAAGCCTTGATCGGCCAACAGGTAATGCCAATTAAAATTAATACGCATCTAACAAATTCAAAACACATGAGCAAGAAATGACAGCGATGAAGGAAAAATAAGCAACCCAACCATCGCAGCTGGAAGCTTTCTCATTATTACCACATCAGCAATGGGTATCAGCCAGGAGAGAGAGGATTCAGACCCAGGTATATTACGTTTGACAAATACTTTAAAAAAGAATAAAAGGAAGTAGTTCGGGTAAAAAGAGAAAGGTGATCCTTTCAGCAAATTAACTAAAATATCTTCTGTAAATACAAACCTTCAATTTTAAAACTTCTCCAAGGAAAAAAAGGAAGAAAGTTTTCTGGTCTTAAAATTAACAAAAATGTCTTACGTTGTTGAAGGAAAATCTACAGTCCCTAATTTACTAAATTAGCATAACCCTTACAACAATCTAGAAGCATTTGTTCTTAGACCCACAGATCAATGTGGTCTTCCCCCCTCGTTGAGTAAAATATATGTTTAACAAAGTGTCAGTCAAGAGGACAATTTTAAGCGGGCAAAAGTCATGCACACTTCACAGAGAAAGCATGAAAATATGAAGCTTCATTAGCCCTCCAGTTAATGTTAATGAAACCACACAAGACACAATAATACCTGTTAGGACAATCAGCACTGGGAGATTCATCTCATCAAATCACAGAGGATGTGGGGACACTGGGATTCTCACATACTGCTGGTAGAAATGTAAAATCCAATCCCTCAGAAGCTTCTAGAAGGGTCAAAGGTAATATGTGGGCCGTACGGTTTCTGTGTTCCACTTTTTCATCTGTGGATTTTCTCCCCCAGAAACAGAGAGCTTTGGTTTCTTTTAAGATCTACATGTAAAAGTTCCAGCTGTGTGCATGTGCGTGTGCGTGTGTGTGTGTGTGTTATTAATGATAATGATCTAAAACTTCAAACAACCTAATGACCATCAGCAGGTAGATGGATAGTCAAACACTGATGTGTTCCTATGATTGAATACTGTGAGAGTCTGAACGCACAATCTGCTGGCACGCACCACAGCATGCATGCATGCCAACACACTCATAGGGAATGAAAGAAACCATGCTTTACAGAGAGTACCTGTCAGGGATATTTCCTAACGCAAGCTCCCTGCCAACACAAAATTCCCAATCAAGCCAAATCAAAACCAGCCAAATTAAGAAATATCCAGGTTTAATGGAAGTTGTGCACCCGGGGTGGCCCCCAGGGGGAACCTCACTGGGAGGAAGGAAAAGGGACCATGTGTTCCTCTTTGGGGGGCTCATTTAAATACCCTGAAGAGGGGTCCTGACCCCATTCCCAGGAAGGGGTCAGGACCTGGCCTGTTGGGATTTGGAGTCCAGACCAGGCCTGGGGGCTGGGATAGATGCCAGGGGCTGGGGCCTAAGCTCCCAATTTGGCAGTACCCTTTCTCTAGAGGGAGCTAGGAAGCACCGACCTCCATGAGCTACGGAAGCCCCATTGTCACTCTGCTATTGTTCAGCAAAAACAATCAAACATTAAAGTCGGTGTGGGGGCCAGAGAGACTGACTCAGTCAGTTAAAGAACTCGCCATGCAATCCTGAGGGCCTGAGCTCAAGTCACAAATCCTAAATGTTGTCCTCTGAACTACACACACACACACACACACACACACACACACACATATACATATACAGTGATAATAAATAAAACTTTGAAATGTAGAATCAATGTGACTGTGTGCCAATAGCATTTGCTCCCAGACTAAATCTAACCAACAGACTATTGCTTGTTGAGCTTTGGTCTTACAAAAGTACAAACTGATCGACTGTGACACCGAACAGTTGTGATTGTGGAGGTGGGAAGCAGGCAGGAAGGAGGGAGACCATGAGACTAGGAGGGAGCTTTGGCAGAAGGTAGCAAAGGCAATTATCTTGATTATGGTGATTGTTTCACAGGTGGACACATATATTAAAATCTAATGAATTATGAATTTCAAATATGTATGGTTAATTATATGTCAATTTCACACAAATAAAACTATTAAAAATCAATCAATGCATTTTTCACACTAACAATAAATTAGAACTGTTACCTGAGCATATTAATACATTCATTTCGTTTTGAAATTTGACATCTCCTCATAATATATGACAACACACCACACACAGGGTATATAGTCTATATTCAATAAAAGTAGTTATGTGTGGGACTTGGGAGTATAATTGGAAAATACGATGTGATTACATTAGCTTTTGAAGCAGTGAAGTCTAAATAAGCAATTGAAAAATGTGCACATTAAGGTTAAGAGTAGCTACTCTAGGGGCTAGAGAGACAGCTCAGGGGTTCAAAGCGCTTGGTGAGCTTGCAGAGGACCTGACTTTGGTTCCCAGCACCTGTGTTAGGGCTGCTCACAACTGCCTGTAACTCTAGCTCCAGTGAAGCTCTGCACGTGTGTGCACATATACAAAGACACATAATTAAGAAATAAGATATTTCAGTAATACTACTACTGATAATAATAATAGCTATCTTACTGACCTTGTATTATAATCAGGGTATCAATGGCGTTTTGTCTCTAACTCTCAGGGTAGTGAGTGCTGAGGTTACTTAGTCTAATGTGTTAGATATAGATTGTGGCATACTGTGCCCAGTGGATTCGCCAATAATCAATAATAACGAGTCGGTTACACTTAAAACTACTTACCATGTCAATTTCCACCATACACTACTATAGAGAAATCAGGGTGATGAATTTGCCTGTGCTCAGAACCCAGCTTCCACTGTAAACATTTGTCCTCTCCTTATCTCCTGCCCCCTCTTTTCCGGCTCAGGTATATCAAAATTAATCTCCAGACATTACGGCATTTACCTGAAATCACTTAAGTATGTCTGAGTTTTTTTTTTTTTTTCACTAAGAACCATGTTGGCTCCCTGTTTGGGAGACTAGGTATCTGAATTCACAGAGTCTGCTCACTGAGAGCTGCCTTCTCCCTGCAGCTGTGACCAGACGAGACTTTCTCAGAACTACAGCAGTGATGTTCCTCCTGACCCACCCCCACCCCATCTTCCCTTTCTTCTCTCCTTTCCCTTTACCCCTTCCCTCACTTCCCCTCCTCTTTCCATACCTCGAAACTTGGCGTCTTGCTCCGAAAGCCCTTCCTCTCTACTCTGAGCCCCCTCTATTTCTCTCCCCACAGGTCATTCGCAACAAATGCTGTACACATCTAATCTCATCTTGGCCGCTGATTCTTCACCACCAGAAGCAGACTAATAGGATGTTTAACACCTATTTTTAAAAATGAAATAAATGCTTGGTGCTAAGAATTCATCGAAGAAGACGGAGGAGGCAAATAAGCAGGCAGAATTCTAGAGCAGCCCATGTGATAATGGGTTTCAGTTGGAAGCACCAGTAAAAGGTCAAGCTTATCATATGTATATGAAGGTGGTTACAGGTAAAATATTTGTCAGCTTGAGGTTCTGGTGGCAATGGATAGACACACCATCCCAATCACGATTTCTTCATTTAAAAAGGGCTAAGCTTTGTTCTGTTTACATTTTTTTTTGGTTTTGCCTATGATCATCTGAGATACTGTTTTAACCATAATCTGACAAGCTATTATAGGATTCCAAATACCAGCTAATTTAACAGATGAAAATGGTATTTAGTTGCTTTAACCAGAACAAGGGCCAGAAGGGAATATGAAAATGATGGTAGTGGAGATACATGGATGGTGAACTCGTCTATCTTCCTCGCTAGATTATTTCTCACAGTTGTCCATGGAAAACAGGTGTCGGAATACCACGTTGCCATGTTGCGGTTAAAGAGGAATGGCATCGTTACGTAAGCTGAGAAGGAAAATAAACCTACGCTTTCATCTTTTTCATGAAACTTTTTCAAAAGCAATTAATAAAAGAACTGAAGTATGCTTTTAAAGAAATGGTTGCTTCCAGGACTGGGCCAGGATAGCTCCAAAGTGACACTCCGGGTTCACCTTGGAGTGCCAGAAAGCGAGAAGATATTAAATGCATAGCTATTTAGCTATATATTTGTATATAGATATACATATATGTGTATGTATATTGACAAAAGACAAGCAAACCACAAGCACACTTACACGAGAATCTATCAAAAGGATTTAACATCCAACATATACATTCCCAAAACTGAAATAATGTGGGTCACAAAATGAAGTTGTACTGTATTATAAATCAAGGTAAAAATAAATAAGCAAGCACACACGTGGAGGGGCTGGACAGACAGATGGTTCAGGAGTCAACCATTTGTACTGTTCTTCCAGAGGACCCACGTTCAGTTCCTAGCGCCTCTATTAGGTGGTTTACAACAACCTGTAATTCCCCATTCGGGAGAATTGGCTCCCTTTCAAGTGCCTGCGCGCGTGTGCGCGCACACACGTTCTCTCTCTCTCTCTCTCTCTCTCTCTCTCTCTCTCTCTCTCTCTCACACACACACACACACACACACACATGTGTGCACGAGCAACACACATACACATAGTTAAAAATGAAAGGAATCTTAAAAACTAAAAACAAAAAAAAAATCTGAATCCATGTTGACCTACAAATACATGATTGGTAAGTCAATAAAAAAGTGGGGGGAAAGGAGAGGGGTGGGAGGAGGGGGAGAAGAATGGGAGGAGGGGGAGGGAAATGGGAGGCTGGGAGGAGGTGGAAATTTGTTTTTTTTTTCTTTCTTTTCTTTATTCTCCTTTTATCAATAAAAAAAATAAGTGGAATTAGAAGAAGAAATCACCTGAATGGAATTCCAAATAATTTACATGGCTGCTCCACCTTCAAGGGGTAAAACTGTAACCATACACACACACTGTCTTACTATGAGTGTCCCTATCAAGGGAGAAGCAACAACAGGAGAAGCGTTGCATGCCAAAAACTCACAACCGACCCTAACCAAGAAAACTCCAGACAAGCAGATGAGCCCCCCAAGAAGGCAGGCTACTAAATGCTTGACCTGCCTCCTCCTAACCAGCAACATCATTAGGAATAAGGAAAGTCTGAGAATCCGTCAGAGCAAGAGGCAGATAGAGACATGAGAATCTAAATAAAAGATGAACTTTAAATAATATATTAATATTGTCTGTTATTTATAATAATTGAGCATCTCAATGACAGATATCAATAGCAGAAAACAAGGATGGGTTATGTGCAAACCCGCTGTATGCCTTCACAATTTTTCTACAAATATAAATGTGTTCTAAAATAAAAAGTTTAAAATAAAAAATCTATAAGCCGAATGCCACGTGGATTATGATTACAGCGACTAGTGTTTACTTGGACCTTTCCAGGGTACAAAGCACTTTCTACCGCATTAACTCACTAAACGATAAATCCATTACCTTCCAGGATTCTATGATGAGATCATGTTATAAAGCTTGTCTGAAAAACACATTAATAAAACATGCAACTGTCATTATTTCAATAAAATCTTGTTCTGCTCAGAAAAAAAAAATGAATCGTGAAGGACCAGAATTTACCAGCACAGCTCTTAATTTCTGGCAAATTTCACATCTCTGCTCCATGTGTCAAACCTGCTCTGGGCATGTTGGGCTTCTATTTTGCAGATCTCTAGTGATGTTAACAGCAGTTCTGCATACCTAATGAAATCCATCACGCCTTTGCAACAAACCCCTCGCCTAGCCCAACCCCAGAGAGCAGTGGGGAAGGAGACGAAAAGGAGCTGGTGATGCCTTCTCTCCCTCCTCACCATAGCAGGGCTTTATTGACAGCCCAGAGCCTGCCAGAGGTCTGCCAGCCACTCTGACATCCAGCAGCGTGCCCTCCCCCCTGCTCCACCCACCCCCACCCCACCATGTCCCTGCTTCTTCCTTTTCCCCTGCTCATGAATCACTTTGCGCTCTCCTTTTCATTACTTTAGATTAATCAGAAAACAATTAATTTCAAATCTTACTGATGCCCATATGGGTACTCAGGGGGAAAAGGTGACTAGGTATACACGACAATATTTTTTTAATGCATGACTCTGTCCCCACACAGGTACCCAAACTCTCACTTTTACCTACTAACTGTCTCATTTCATTTCCCTCAATATGATAACTCGTTTCAATTGCCATCTTAACACTCTGTAGGGTTAAGCTGGGAAAAGAGTGTCTGCGAGGAACCATCTAGATCAGGTTGGCCTGTGAGCATATCAACCGCCATGATTATGGTAACTGGTGTAGGATGATCGAGCCTAAAAATGGATGACACCAGTTCCTGAGGTTAAGTCCTGAATGGTATAAGAATCAAGAGGGGATCATCACAATTTTTACACATCATTCCTTTATTCTTTGTGTTCTTGATCATGGATGTGACTAAGCTGCCTTGACTGCCCACAAATGATGGACCGTAACCTAGGATTGTAAACTGACTCATTCCTTCTACCCTAAATTGCTTTTCACTAGGATATTTAATCAAAACAACAGAAACAAGTATGAGCATAGAAGACTCAAGTAGCGGGACTGGAGAGATGTCTGAGTGCTTCCAAGGGACCTAAATTTGGTTTCTAGTCCTACATTGGAGTGTGGCTCACAATTGCCTACCACTCTAGATCCAGAAAATCCAACATCTTCTTCTGGCCTCTTTGGGTACCCTTACACATACGGCATACACTCATATAGACACACAAATTAATAATAATAATAATAAACAAAAGAATCAAGAGGGAGCTATGGGGCAGCACCTGAGAGATGATCCAGCATTCTAATGCTACTTAAAGCAAATGATGGTGGGGGCCTTCACTATCCCAAGGCTCTAAAACAGAATTGGGGTGTAGCACAGTGGTAGAGCCCTTGCCAAGCATGCACAAAGTGCTGAGTGCAAAAGAAGAAGAAAGGGGAGGAGAAGGAGGGAGGAGGAGGAAGAGGAGGAAAAGAAGGAGGAGGAAAAGGAGGAGGAGAACCTACAATAATTTGTATTAGTTAGCTTTCTGGTTGCTATGACAAAATGCCTGACATGTAGGGTTAGAGAAATAGCTCAGCGGTTCCAGGCTAAAGCTCATAAGCAAAACGTCAAAACACCTGACAAAATCAGAAAAAAAGGATTTGTTTTGGCTCACAGTTTGAGGGTTCAATTTACCAAGGTCAGAAGGCACAAAGGCAGAAGAACAATGCAGCCAGGTAAGCCATGCTAGAGTCAGGAGCATGGAGAAACGAATGTTGTCACTGGGCAATCTCTCTCTCTGTCTCTGTCTGTGTGTGTGTGTGTGTGTGTGTGTGTGTGAGAGAGAGAGAGAGAGAGAGAGAGAGAGAGAGAGAGAATTTGTGTCTGTTTGTCTCTGTCTCTGTCTCTCTCTCTCTCTCTGTGTGTGTGTGTGTGTGTGTGTGTGTGTGTGTGTGTGAGAGAGAGAGAGAGAGAGAGAGAGAGAGAGAGAGAGAGAACTTGTGTCTGTTTGTCTCTGTCTCTCTCTCTCTCTCTCTCTCTCTGTTTCTGTCTCATTCAGTACAGGACCTCAGCCCATAGGACAGGGGAGTTTCTTTCCATCTCAGCAGACTCTCACAGACACACCAGAGGTTTGTCTCCTAGGTGATTCTAAATTTGACCAGTTGACAATCAGTATTATAACCCTCACATACATAAGCTGAAAAGAAAACCCTTATGGAAATAGTCAAGAGGACTCAAGGTCCAGTGTTGAATCCCCACCACTCCTCCAGCCTCAGTGTCCTTCTTGGTAAAGTAAGAATTTAATGGTAGCACATCACAGTGGTAAAATTTAAAGGAAACAACATTTAGGGTACGTTACTAATGCTGTAAATATTACGAAAGAAAGTGTTGTATCTCAGATGAGAGTCAGCATTGATTTTTGCTTCCAGATCCATAGTGTGTAAAGATATTGAAAATCTATCTTGGTCTATGCTAGGGTTTTTCCTATTCTGCCATTCTTTTGAAATAAATATTGAGCATTAGTTTACAGAAATCATATACATGGCATTCATAAATAGAACCATAGACGGGTAACACAATGCAAGTATCTAGCCCTTAGCCTGGCATTTATTTTTGAAAAGGCAAACTCTGATTTACTGTGTGTGTGATTTGGAAGACAAAATTATCAGTGTCTCTCCATCTCTTTCGAAGCAAATCACTTTAATCTTCTTTAAAACAGCCTCTTAGAGACATTCTGAGCATTGCGGGAATGCGCATGTTGAAAGAAGGAGTGGATAAACACATGCTAACACATCTAACCTAGGAAATAGGTAAGTGGGGCATCCGAGGGGTATAAGTTACCTCACCTCATCGATAATGAAATAATGCTATTTTTATGTTGCTATACGGTAGTTAAAATAATAATAAACCCTATTCTAGCCATCTCAAATCACACCCTTCACTCGCTGTTTACTGTCACTGAATGGCTGCCCTATCACCAAGGAAAGGGTAGAACTATCTCCCAGACATGTTTCAAACCTTTGGACATGGACTACTTCAGAGTTCAGGATGCTTTGGTTGTGGGCAGTTAAACACACAGAAGCCTCGAGGGATAAGAAGGATAATCCAAATTGCTTCGGATCTTACATTTTTCTTCAGCAAATTACAGAGTCTGGAGCAAGAGGCTAAAGGCCAGGACTGGGTCAGAAGGGGAGCTTATGGTTTAAGGCAATGGGTTAGCCTCCTCTACTGTGCTGGTATGAATGAGGAATTTACCAATTTGTCCCAGAGAAGCTTGGTGACATTTTCACACCCTCAAAGTGACTCTCCTAGGAGGAAGAAGTGAATAACATCTTAACAAATATTTTTTTTCAAGCAGAGTAAAGGGGTTTTTTTTCCTTTATTTAATTGGCAAAGAGATAAAATTGGGAATGATGGTCTTTCTGATCAGTCTGATTCTGTGGGATAAAAATTTAGATTCTGACTTGGGGGTGGGGATGTTTTGAGTGTGGATGGGTGTTTCAGTCTGAATGTGTAACTGTGAACCATGTGCACATCTGGTATTCACAGAGGCCTGAAGAGGATACCAGATCCCCCTAGAACTGGAGTTACAAAAGATTGTGAGTCACCATGTGGGTGCTGGGAATTGAACCCGGAATCCCTGGAAGAGCAGCCAGTGTTCTTAACCATGGAGCCATCTCTCCAACCTTCACGGATGTCTATTTGACAAATAAGACAGGTGCAGGTGCCCACTTGCCCTATTCTTCTGTAATGTGCGATGTGTTGTTAGCATGTTCCTTATGTCCTTAAATGAGACGACCCTGAGGTGGCAGCCATTTCTTTAACATCAGAGGCAAAGTGTTAGAACGTATCATTAGAACAACCAAAACTTGCAGCAGTCGGTATGGCCATATCATATGGTTCCTGGTACCAATAACTCCGTTCATAGGCACAGCTCTCTGAATATATGAGACTCTGAGCTAAAAAGAAACTTATTGGTGCTCAGAGAAGCCTTAAGCAAGTCAATAAGTTGAAAGCTGGAAAATAGGTCACAGTAAAAACCATTGGAAAGCCAAGTTCCAAATTCAATGAGGGTATGACTTTTTGACCTGCTACCAAGAAAGATTGAAATGTTATTCATTTTCCTAGATTTTTATGTAAATTTAATTTTCTTGAAATTGTTGACTTACTAACCTTGGAGACTGGTGATGTCTCTATTAATCTACAAAATGAGTCTTAATCATGAGTTCCTCAAACAACCACTTTTTCATCCCCTTAACAGTTCACTTTCTGTGCAAAATATTATGCTGTGCCCCTCCCGAACTGTATTTACTGGACAAAAAAATGAAAAGATTTATGAATGTTTCATAATGCCCTTCATCCCAAAGGAATGATTCTTGGAAGCCAGATAATTACTCCCTGAGCACTCAGCAAAAACAATAGCAGATCTGAAGGTATATTTTTCCTTGAAAATGGGAGCAGAGAAACTTATCCATAATATGTAGAAACAAAAAAATAAAAGAAAGAAAGAACCAACAAGAGGTCAAAGGTGATTCACAGAGTGATAGCATTAAACCTGGACTGAGTTTTGTCTTTTGTTTTTTGTTTTTCCCACAACTACAACATTGAACGTTCTGTTTCAAATGATTTGGGCGTTTTCAAAATCCAGTGAGGAGGGTGGTGAGTGCTTTTGGTTCTCGTTAACGTTTCCTTAACTCACATACGAACTTGTGAAAGAAATTGATTTCGGCTATCAGTTCCATTGGACCAGCTCCCCCACTGAGAACCACTGTCATAGCCAGATACATTTTTTAAAAGTCTGTTTGAAGGAATCAGAGAGCTATCAAATGAGCAAGGATTCAAAGAATCAAGAACCCAGGAGAGGAGCAGCGAGTATTTAGGAGCGCTTTTACCCTGAAGGCATCTTCTAACTCCCAAGCAGTGCCCACTGGGATGAAAATCAGAGCAAAAGGCGAGTCGTGACTACCCATATATCCTTACTGGGTGTCTCTGGAAAGATACTGCGAGGTTTTAAGTAGTTCTCTTGAGACATGTGAGGACCATCAAGTAAGAACAGATGGAGAGGAGGCAGCCTGCAATGGGGTTCCCTTTTACTTAGCAAGATCCTGGGGAACCCTGCAGCTTAAGGCTGGAGGAACTGGAAAATGGCACACAGCACTAACCTTGGATGAGCGCCACCTAAGGGCTGAGGATGCTGGTTGGTATTTATGCACCCTTCCCTATCAGACATTGCTTAGCAACTATTTCTTAGGGCCATTACTTTCACAGCACATAGCGCTTCTTCTGGACACAAACAGAGTCGTGCCTTCTAGCATAACCTTTCAAGCATGAGGATGCAGATAGCGGTGATTGCCCATTGTCTAGAGCACACTGATGTGGTAAGCAGTAGGGCTTATGAGTGATAGCTGACAGCATCTGCCATAGTCAACCCTTGGAGCGCTCAAAACAACACGTGCCCCAAGTTAGTACGTTCGATCTTGTCAGCACTTCTTCCAAGTCAAAATTTTTAAAACCAATTATGCAACAACAATTTTGTGGAGTAAGAAGTGTGTCTTGCCAAACACGGTGGAGGTGAAACATGACTTTAATCTCAGCATGTAGGATACAGGAGTATCAGGCGTTTAAGTTCGAGCTCAGCGAAATAGGAAGTTCAAGGTCCATCTGGGCCCTGCCTCAAAACACCAAACAGGTGCCGGTGGGGAGAGCACAGGACTGAATCTTCCTCTGAAAGTTACAATTAATATATGGTCTCCTTTGTCATCCAGAAAAACTCTCCTAATAATTGGCCAGCTTCTCTAATGATCTGGCATAAACCCAATCCTTATCCTTAAGGGCTGTGGTTCCCTGGTTACCATACTCTGTCAGGGCATGCATTTCCCTATTCATTTCGGCTTAATCACCAGGGGTGGACACACAGTGAATCTTCCTGCCTTCATTAGGAAACAGGCTCCATACCCTCATGATAATAATGACCATTTTCCACTGACAGGATGGAACTTCACAAAATGCATCTGTAGTCCTGTTGAGAGCCCAGAATGGCTAATGGAGGGCTGTAATTTGAGCTCGCTGTGGGGCCTGTTAGAAGCATCTCTCCACTGGGAGCTGAAGCACAAATTTCTCAAGTGGGTCATTGGCGGTATCAGTGAATGAGGCTGTTCCCTCTCCCACTCATGGTCCTAAACTGTAGGGGGGACCATGATGACACTCTCAGGATGTCTGTGAGAGTACTATTATGGTCATAATAATGGTAAGATGTTATCTTCTCTTATCACTGTGGACGTTTGCATGGATCCCCGATTCAGTGGCGATTGGCGATGTTGTTTTGTTAGTATCTCTCAGTCTTCTCTGTTTTAACTGGTATTCTCAGGATCAAGACGAGTGTATTGACAAGAGATGTGACAGGGACACCAAGTCTTCATCTTTTCAGCCCATGGAGTGGTGATAAACTTGCCATTTCCCTCAGGTACATTATCACTATTTTTCTTTTTCTTTTTTTTTTTTTTTGGTTTTTCGAGATAGGGTTTCTCTGTGGCTTTGGAGCCTGTCCTGGAACTAGCTCTGTAGACCAGGCTGGTCTCGAACTCACAGAGATCCGCCTGCCTCTGCCTCCCGAGTGCTGGGATTAAAGGCGTGCGCCACCATCGCCCGGCATCACTATTTTTCTTGTCAATGTAATTAAATACCTGACAGGAAGCCACATACAGGAGGAAGGGTTTACTTTGGGCTTACAGTTTAAAGGGATACAGTCCATCATGGTGAAGATGTGGCAGCAGGAGGGGAAGGCACAGGAGCAAGAGCAGGAAACTAGCTGGTCATGATGCAGCCCTACTCAGGAAGCAGGGAGTAAACAGAAACCAGGGCTGAGTTATAAAACCTCCAGGCTCACCCCAAGCAATCCACTTTCTCCATCAAGGTCCCATCCCCTAAAGGTTCCACAGCCTTCCAAACAGCTCCACCAGCTTTGGAATAAGCATTCAAACATGTGAGCTTTGTTTGTTCAAACCATAACAGCTAACTCTTGGTATTTCTTGACCAAGGAAAAAAGTTAGGGACTTCCTCCTCTTTTCCACGAGAGAGATAATAAATATAAGCTGTCTGCCAATGGTGACTCTACATATCTTGCATAATAACACACCAGAGGATTTCCCGAGGTGCTAGGGAAGACCATTGGATTCACCAGAGACAACAGATAGGGTAGGAGGACTTCCTTGGTCTGACGTCCACTTTTCCTTTTCTAAAAGAGAGACACATTTGGTCTTTTGGGTTTAAAGTAACCTAAGATTCTAGGATGAGAATTTGAGCACAAATGGTTTGTTCTTGAAAGGAACGTGAGGGAGGTTATGCAAATAAGGGAATTATAGGTGAGCAGCTAATCACATAGAACAAACTGGGGAAATTAAAACAACGTCTAATATACACAGTTATCCCCAAGGATAACTATTATATTTATAGTCTAAAAACTGCCAATCATCAGGTAAGGACTACATGGGAGGATTTTTTATTCTTGATCACTGCTAATGTCACCACGTGAACAGGTAGAATTAACTTCTAAACAAATACATAGACATACATATATACATATGGCCTGGCCCTCAGTGGAGTAGAGATATAGGCTCAATCCCTGAGAACAACAACTGCTGAATCACAGAAGATAGAGCTGTCCACATTTTCAAGGAAAATCAACACCTATCACAGTGTAAATCCTACAACCAAGTAGAGGAGAGGAAGCAGCACATTCCCCCACAGTGACAGTTATCACTGCAAGAAAACTATGAAAACCAAAAAAAACTGATGGAATATTATTATTATTATGGTGAAAATTATTTCAGCCAAGGTATCTAAACCTAAAGAAAAACGTCCTCCAAAGCCAAAAGGAAATGAGTTCCAGGAAAACAAAATGGGGAACATTCAGCACCAACAAAAGTGTTTTACGCACAAAGAGTACTTTGTGTTCAGAAAGTATTTGTGAGGTGTTAGTGATTATAAGACACACAACAAGAGAATGCTTAAAATAAAATAAAGCCCAAATAATAAGATATGAAAAAAAGAGTACTTCAAAGCAAAGTTTTAAATAATTAAACCCTACGGTGGCGCATATCTATAGTTTCAGCCCTTGGGAGGTAGAGGCAGTGACATCACCAGTTCAAGGCATGTCTGGGCTACATAATAAGACCTCCCATGTCAAAAAAAAAACCAACAACAACAAGGTTCATATGTAAAATAAATTCTGTTCTTAATTATACACATAGCTGTAGCTAACAAAAGAAAAAGTATCCTTTAGGGCATATTTAAAAATGAATAAATACTGATACTCTTGGCTTTATCATTATTACAGAGGTGTTTTGATCTTTGACTTTTTACCAATTACATTTGCTCTTTGACAATTTCCCACAGGTACATAATGCATAGAAACCACTCTTACACCTTGCCCTCCCCTATTTCCCTCGACCTGTGTCTACCACCACCTCCTTCCCTACAAATCTCATTTCCATGCCCTTGTCTATTCATTTTGGTTTGTGGCCCACTGAGTTTAAATAGGCCCATCTGTGTAACCACTGATATGGTACTATCTGCTGCAGCCTGATAGACGCAGCAGTGAATGAGCAGGTGAAGACAATGACTTCCCCCTCCCTAAACCTATCAATAGCCAATAGTTCAGCAGTGAGGAGTAGGGCCCTGTGAGGCTCACCACCCTTGATGACAGATTATTGACGAGCCATTCTTGTGTGGTCCAGTGCAGATAACCTAATTGTGAGTTCATGGTCACAATGATTGTATTCAGTCTAGAAGCTGGCAATGATGATATTTAGTCTAGAAGCTGGCAATGATGGTATTCAGTCTAGAAGATGGCAATGATTGTATTTAGTCTACAGGATGGCAATGGTGGTATTCAGTCTAGAGGATGGCAATGATGGCATCCACAGCCCATCATGAGGATTTTGCTATGTAGCTCAAGATGATCTAGAACTTACTATGCCAGTTGGCTTAAACCTTCAGCAATCCTCCACCCATTCCTTTTGAGCACTGGGATTACAGATATGCACCACCATGCCCACCGCAATGCTGGCACTCAGAATGGAAGTTTCCATCTCAGTAAGTTCTCCAGTGATAAGAAAGGATATGAAGGCAACTTAAGATCAGAAATTAAAGGAATACAAAGCATTCACACCACAAAAACAATTGAAAAGTCAATTTGAAAAGCAACGAAACTACTAATTCTGTGAGAGTTTTAAGAGAGGGGGGATGCAAACAAAAAGTATCAAGAATGAAACACTTATTTGTTAAGTTACTGAAAATCAGACTGGAGTGATGCATCAGCAGTTAAAAACATGGGCTGTTCTTCCAAAAGAAGCAGGTTCAAGTCCCAGCACCCACCCAGCACCTTCTGCAGTAGGTACCAGGCTTGCATGTGTTGAACAGATACACATGCAAAACAGTACACATTAAGCTTCATATGAATAAGTATGGAAGTTTAAACAAAATGGAGATTGATAGCAAAGCAGAATGTACTAAGACAACACAAAGAGAAATAAACGGTTCAGATATTGACATAGCTATTTTAAAAACCTGGTGCTGAAGAGCCAGATGTAACAGACACTATAATCCCAGGTCTTGGAAGAGAGAAGTAGGAGGATCGAAAGTGGATGATCATCTCCAGCTACATAGTCAGTATGAGCCAGCCAAACTTGAAACTCTATCTCAGAAAATCTACCAATTAATAAATAAATAAAATTGTAATTGATACCCATGAAAATCTTCAGAGACAACTCAAGACTTCATAATGAGTCTTAAGACTTACCATCAACTGTTCAAACACTCTTTTCCAGAGAATAGAAAGAAGAGACTTATAATAAATTCATTTCATGAAAACAACTTAATTATGGCCCAAATCTTACCAAAACATAAACATATATGCAAAAATATATGTCTATATTCTATAGACAGTATTGGCAAGATAACCAAGAAATGCCTACCAGTTTAATCAGTTTTATGAAAATAAACAACTGTTATTTAACATATTATTCAGAAAAAGAATAAAAACTACATCCTGAATTTCAAAGAATGTGTACACTGTGTGTGGCATCCCCCAATAAAAAGTAAGATTGCCCACTATCCTAAAAGAAGGATTTTTTGTTTTTTGGTTTTTTGAGTCAGGGTCTCTCTGCATAGCTCTGGCTGTCCTGAAACTCACTCTGTAGACCAGGTTGGCCTTGAACTCATGGAGATCTGCCTATCTCTGTCTCCCAAGTACAAAGATTAAAGGTGTGCACCTGAGAAAGATTTTTATAAGCTAACACATGCACACACACACATACATCCATTCACACTATACACGAATACATAATATTCAGTAATGAATAATTAAAAGATTCGTCTATGAAATGAGAAATAGGAACAAAAGTATCCATTGCATTCTATTCAGTGTAATTCTAAGTAAAACTATAGAAGAATAAGGTACTAAAAATAATTTAAAATAATTTCAAGAAGACCTAAAATATGCCTATAAAATCCACCTAAATCAGAAGACAATTTTTCAGATTTCAAATTTGATTTTATGAACACAGTGTCCAGCTGTCTTCTAAATGTTTATTTTCATGTCCATAGATTAGTGCTTTCTCTGCCTTCCTCGGAGAAGCTGCTTTAATTTTTTGCAGAGGGTGGTGGTCAATGCAGAGACAGAGAGCGGGTTGAGGTGTGGGAACGGGTGACTGTGTCGTGCATGGCCCTGACTAGGACACCTGTATGACATGTGCCAGCACAGCTCAGGAAGCATTGTGGAGAGCGGAAAGAGAAGAGGCAGACGTTGATGGAGAGCACCGCAGAGCAGTGCTAGACAACGCACAGCCGTTCCACTCGTGAGCTCACTGCTGCTGTGATTATTGAAAAGACTTGCACACCACTGGGCCTGTCACCACTTCATCATGCTTGAGTATGCAGAGCCCCACCCATCACTGAAGGTCTATGAGACTTTAATGGGGACTGGGAGAAGGGCTGTCATTTTCCTCGCTGGTGTATTCCCCGATAATGTTCCAGTAAATAACCTCCCACTGCCTCTTGTACAAGCAACCTTAATTAAACTCGGTGGGTCAAAAGCATAAAAATAAAGAAGACATCAAAGTAGGAAGAGGAAGTGTGTTCCAGCAAGAAGAGGGGAGCATGAGGAAGTGTGCTCCAGCAAGAAGGAAGGAGAATGAGGAAGTGTGTTCCAGCAAGAGGGAAGAGTGTGAGGGAGTGTGCTCTAGCGGGAGTGGGGGGGGGGAGTATGAAGAACATAAAGGAGTGAAAGACCAAACTTAATATACACATGTATGAAGTTATCAAAGAATAAAACACACACACATGATGTGGGTGTGTATATCAATCTGTTGATTTCATTGGTTAAGCAATAAAGAAACTGCTTGGCTGGCCCTCATAGGTTAAAACATAGGTGGGAGGAGTAAACAGAACAGAATGCTGGGAGGAAGAGGAAGTGAGCTCAGACTCGACAGCTCTCCTCTTGGGGGCAGACACCTCAGAGAGATGCCATAGCTCAGCTCTCAGGGGCACACGTGATGAAGCTCCGACTCATGATGGACGTAGGCTAGAATCTCCCTGGTAAGCGCACCTAGCGGTGCTACAAAGATTATTAGAAATGGGCTAGTCCAGGTGGGAGAGCTAGCCGAAAAGAGGCTAGATATAGTGGGCAAGCAGTGTTTAAATGAATACAATTTGTGTGTTGATATTTCTGGTGTAAAGCTAGCCATGCAGGAGCCGGATGGGATGAAAAGCAGGCCCGCAGCTCCCTATTACTACACACACACACACACACACACGCATATATATATATATAATTTTAAAAGACTGACATAGTCAGAAGAAATTTGTAGAAAATGTTTATTGATGTAAATGAGAAATGAAATTTTCCATATTAAAATTGTCAGATGATTTTTAAATGGAAAACACTAAATTACTGTAAGAATTTTCAGTTTATTTTATGAGTCTTACCACATAAAACATCAACCTAAAGTTAATTATGCTTCCATTTAAAGGCAGAAGAAATAAAAATATTAAACCCATACAGTCTTCAGCAGCATTGGAAATATCAATTAATAAAGAATCATGCAAACAAAGGAACAGTCAAGGCAAGGAAGGACTATGAGATCAGGAACTATAAAATCTATAGGTTGCTTCTAGATAATATTTAATGATTTCTCTTTTTTAATGTTGACCAATAGATGTCCTACACTTACCATCAAAATCCAGGATATTTGTTTTCCAAAATGAACTTTTCCTTAGATGTACATGGAAGTGCCAGGGGCCAAGGGGAGCCAAGGCAATCCTTAACCAGAACAACGGTAGGTGAGCTCTCATAACAAGATGCCAATATTTATTATGAAGCTGCAGCATGTCCCCTTGCTGTCTTAAGTCAAGTACAGACAAACAGATGAGATGAACCCAGCAGGCTCAGAATCACACACCAGTGACAGCATTAATGAGAAGTAGTTCACTACAGAAGAGCTGAGAAAGAGTGAGCATCTGAAGAAGACTGAGCTTGGTCTCCAAACAGGGACAGGGATTCTGTCCATCCACGCCAATAACATCTCAAAAGTTAGAATTAGTAGACCTAGCATCATAGGAAACAATAAAAGCATGAATGAGTAAAAAGGAATGCAACTCATGAAAAATAAAACTAAGACTTCTGGAACAAGGTAGATGGCATTTATGGGACATAACTTAGGGTTTTATTGCTGTGAAGAGATACCATGACCACAGCAACTCTGACAAAGGAAAACATTTAACTGGGGCTGGCTTGCAGATTCAGAGGTTCAGTCCATTATCATCATGGTCGGAAGCATGGAGATATGCAGGCAGTTGTGGTGCTGGAGAGAGCCCTAAGACTTTCTACATCTGGATCCACAAGCCATAGGAAAAGACTTAGCCTGAGCTTTGGAAACCTCAAAGCCCACTCCCCCGTGAGACAGATCCTCCAACAAGGCCACACCTACTCCAACAAGTCACACCTCCAATAATGCCACGCCCTGTATGTCTATGGGGGCCATTTTTATTAAAACCACCACAGCATGGAAAATTATCTTATAGAATAATTAAAAATAAAAATATTGGTAAGTTAAAATGTAACAACTAAAGAAGGGTTCTGGTCGATGGCTCAGGGGTAAAGAGCTAAGCCTGACAACCTAAGAAACCTGGGTTTGATGCCCCACTCCGGACCCACATGGTAGAAGGAGAGAACTGACTCCAAGTTGTCCTCTGACCTCCATAGATAGGAACACACAACACACACATACACAAACATAAATAAATGTAACAAAATAAAGAATACTCTTTACGAGCAGTTATTAAGACACTAAAATGCATAACACAAACCAAGAAGAAAGACAATAGATTTAATATATAAAAGTTCCCTTATCAGAATGCATGAAAAAATTCTACCAGTCAATAGGTAAAAAAAAAAAACAAAGAGCTGGGGCAGCAGAGAAGAGCACTGGCTGCTCTTCCAGAGGACCACAGTTCAGCTCCCAGTTTCCACCCAGTGGCTCACAACTATCTGTAGCTCTAGCTCCAGGGGATCTGATGCCTCTGGCTTCCATGAGCATGCAACACACACACACATACACACAAACATATACACACACAAACATATACACACAATAAATAAAAAATAAATATAAGTAAATTTTTACAAACAACTTATTTCATAACCTGTTTCAAAGGAAAACTTGAGTTTCCATCATGAAACATATGAGACAGTTCCCAGACTTGCTAATCACCAGAAAACTGTGAACTAATTTCGTGATTGACACTTGCATACATTAATACATCAATACATGGATGTTTTTAAAGACTAGAAGTAAGCACTAATGAAGATGAGGAAAACCCAAAACTGTCACAATTTCCTCTTTGGATATGTACTTGTCCTGGGATCCATTCTCATTGCAGCTCTCAATAAAAAATAAAGTTCATACATACCCCCAAGTGAGCACGTACCATAAGAAAGCACCATTCTAATAACAGCAAGACAGAAACGATGTGAATATCAGTAGACAGTCACGAAACTAAGAAAAACAAATGACTCTTTCCAGTGCAACAGGATGAACCAAGAACACGCACAGGTCCCAGGGAAAGAAGCCAGGCATGCAAGAGAACATACTGCATGACTCCAGTCAAGCAAACCAACCCACAGTGGAAGACTTAACATCCTTTAGAAAGGAGTAGGCTAAGGTAGGACCTGGAGGAGACTTGGTGGGAAAGATGCTTGTCGGGTCAGTGTAACGACCTAAGCTGAAAGCTGGGTGCTGTAGTGTGCACCTGAAATCCCAGTGTTCCTACAAGACAGGAGGCGTGGTAGAGAGAAAGGCCCTGCCTCAAACAAGGAGGAAAGTAAGGACTAACACCAGAGCTATTCTCTGATCTCAGCACGTGAACTATGGCACGCCTGCACCTACATTCGCACACATACATGTACACACATGATACACACATGTGCCATATGCACACATCTTATACTGCATATCAAGGAAAAAATAATAAAGTTTTAAAGGAAACAAATAGGTCATGACAGAGAAGAGACACAAGCTGGGTAAATGTGAACAACTTTCAAGGTCTACACTTATCAATTTTGCTTTCTTCCCGAAGTGCATTAGAATTTGCTAAGAAATATTTTTAAATGCAGATTCAAAAATTAAAATTAAAACGCTAAAATGAAAATACATCAAGTTTATCACAAAGAGGAGTGGAGGATAATGGCTCTCAGGATTTTGTAGGAGGTCATAAATCCTATTTCATGACTTTTTGATAATTTAAATAAAGTTTTAAAACTCTGAAAAATCTAATTATCATGAAATGTAATTCTACACATTAAATTCAAATATACTGGAATATTAATTCAATATATCCGCGGGGTATTCTGGATTAAATGAGAAAAATCTCATGTATAGAATTTCTGTTAGAAACAGAAACTGTGGACACAGATGGATTTGTGTGTGGGTGGGTGGGTGGGTGTGCGCGTGCGCACTCATTAACATGAAGGACTTTGCCATATCATCAACAGGAAATGCTTCAAATAATTTTGATGCAAATTCAAAGTTTTATCTTGTACACAAACATGCTCATCCTTCTGGTTCCTGGTTACTATAAATGGCAGGCTTGTCTCCCTCACCGTTTGCATTTCAAGCCTCAGGGCTCCCCTGGACACTGCCCCCTGTTTTCTATTGATCTTCTGTATCATCAGCTGCTCATCTATCACAGCCTCGCTATCCCAGGGATCAACCTCACATCCAAGCCCACAGTAACTCCCTCCTTGAACACAGAAAACAGTGTGGGCTCATTTCAACTCCCTCTGCGCCCTTCGGTGCTATGCGGACTGTGATTCTCTTTGTGTGCGTGGAGAGTGCTTAAGCATGTTATGCATCATATCAAAAAGCTTGATTGATTTTTCTCTTGTGTGGAAAATGAATCTTGGTACCCTTAATTTAACCTCCAAGGCCATCCAAAATCTAGCCTCAAGCTGATTTCCACTAAGCATTCTAGACAGTAATCTAGGAATTCAATAGTCAGAGAACTCCCCACTTTCCTGCCTATGTCTTTGATTACAGTCCTCTGGTATTCAAAATAATTTTTTCTCATTTTCTCCAATTCCAGATCTGCTGCCCACCTTCAAAAATCAATTTGTCATGACGCTCTGTTACTGAGTGAGGTCATGGGAACTATAGAGTAAGAGCTCGTTTAAATGGTTTTTGGAATTGATCAGATTTTAGACTCACCTAAGGAACCTTTAAAATCAGCCAATACTAGGGTCAGGTCTGCCGAGATTCTGAAGTGAGGCAGCAAGAACAGCTGAAGTCCATGAATCTTTAAAGAAATCTGTGGCCAAGCCAGACTCATTTTAAAACGCTAATAGACCGAAATCTCAGACCACAGCACTAAATAGAAACTAAGATCATTACAGCAGCTCTCCCATGCATGACAACAGCCATAGGCACAAAGTGAAAGCAAATTGTCGGTGTCCTCCGCTGCAAAGAGAGGCTTCATTGATGAGGGGTGAGAGCGATGCTTACCTGTGGGTGTAGGCAGAAGTATGGAGAATACAGCGGGAAGTTTCGTTGGTTTAAGAAAGTAGCCACAGTGGGATCTCCACTCAGGTCTGTGACCTCTCTGGCTATTGGTAATTGACGAGGTTTATAGTACCAAACATGGATTCCTTCCTATTGAGCAGGCCTTATGTTCAATTAGGCAGCTGTTAGTACCTACACCTAGATGAAGGGCTAAGCGTGGTCCGTGGACCCTGAAAGGGGAGAATTATTCTCCTCCACAAATGAATTTCCACAGAGGATGTCTTGTTCCAAGTGGTCAGCCCTGGACACATGGCCCGAAAAGCAATGCTAAGTGGACTCAGAAGGTTGAGTATTCATGCATCCATATACATATACAGATACACACATATGTATATGTGTAACAATAATAACTAAAGAAGAGATCATGAACCGGGCGGTGGTGGCACACACCTTTAATCCCAGCACTTGGGAGGCAGAGACAGGTGGAACTCTTTGAGTTTGAGGTCAGCCTGGTCTACAGAGTGAGTTCCAGGACAGCTAGGGCTGTTACACAGAGAAATCCTGTCTTGGAAAAAGAAAAAAAGTAAAAGAAGAGATCATGAATTTTGGAGTGGGGGACACAGGAGGAGTTTGGGGGACGGAGGAGTGGGAGAGTTTTAGATATGATGCTCATGGGCAAAGTCCTTAAAATAACAAAACTATTTTTAAAACTGTTAGTGTCCTCTTCTGATGCGGCTGTGAAAACTACCCAAAAGATAGCATTTCTATAAAAAAAATTTAAACATATGTCTTTGAAAGACAAGGACAATAGGATTAAAAAACATCCTGAAATCTTGAAAAACCTTCACCATTTAGAAGAAACACGCATCTGAAAGCACCTAGTAAAACAGTCAAAAATAAAAAATAGAAGCAATCAGAAAAAAAAAAACTCAAGTAAGGAAAACTAAACGATAGCTCACATAAGAGAGACCCTGGTTTGAAGGTCACTGACTTTGCATCAGAAACCCAAGGACAAGGAAAACGGGTGCCTCAAAAATGCTGGAACCAAACAAGCAACAAAAGCCTATTAACCAAGACTTCTGCATCCTCCCAAATGGTTCTTTCATGAGGCAGACTCCCAGATTCTACAGAGATGTAAAGGGTTGGTCAGCATCACCCCCAGCCTAATGGTGAGAAAGAGCACCCTAATCTACAAAAGTGTAATGTTTCCTGAAAACATCAAAAAGCAGAGGAAAGAGGGCAGCCCCCTGCAGGGATATCAAAGGGAAGGCAGGTTGCCAGCCCTAACTTAACACAGCAACAGAAGAAAGGACAGGATCTTCACAGAGAAGGACCAGAAAGGTCCAGCCAGACTTTTAATGAACTGTGAAATGCTTGCTGTGAACAACTAGAGGGTCCTAAAAGTCGCCACGTGACAAGGAATTTGCACCCACTCACTCACAGGCTTTCCCTGTCTGCACAGAACAAAAAGCCGGGACAGGAGAGGTGACGGGAGGGAGGGCCTCCCTGGAGCTGCAGGCCAAGAGAAGAGGAGTAGTGGATTCTGAAGGGCACAGTGGCCCAGGGGCTTCTCCCTAAGCAGAGAGAGGTCCGGCGACCAAGGCAAGGAAGGTCAGCTGAGCCTTTGCCCAAGGGCAGAGGAGACCCACTGAGTCTTGGGAACATGGAATAGTATGGCATTTTCTGAGACAGGGAATAGGACCTTTCTGCACCTTTGATACAGGGCTAGGACGGGGTCGCTGAGAAAGCCCCACCCTAGCCAGGGGCGCTGGATCTGTCCAGCCCTGAGTATGGACCGGGACAAAAGGGATTTTCTAGACAGGGAGAGCAATCTGCTGCAAGGAGGAAACTTCTAGGCATGGAAACAGACTCTCTGGGATTGGCTAATCAGCATGCCGTGCTCTGAGACAGCGTGTCATTATTTAAACCCATTATTTAAGTCACTCATCATACAGCTAAATAAGAATGATGGACACAGCTCTATTTCAGACACGTGGGATCTAAGAAAAATCAAGTTGATGGGAGAGAATAATAGAAAAGGATATGAGAGGATAGATGAATAAATAGATTAAAATAAAGAATTCTACAATGATTACAGATAGAGATGACAGATAACATAAATATTAATAGACCAATGACAATGGTAGACAGATGATGGACAAATATGTAGAGATTGATACACAGATATTAATAGATCAATGATGATAATAGGTAGCTGATAGAGATAGATACATAGAAAATGACAACCATTAAAAGATAGATGATAGGCTGGGTGGTGGCAGCGCATGCCTTTAATCACAGTACTCGGGAGGCAGAGGCAGGCAGATCTCAGTGAGTTTAAGGTCAGCCTTGTCTACAGGGTGAGTTTCAGGACAGCCAGGATATTTTCACAGAGAAACTCTGTCTCAAAAAACCAAAAAATAAAATAAAATAAAAAATAAAAGCTATATGATAGAGAGAATAGAGATAGATAGATAGATAGATAGATAGATAGATAGATAGATAGATAGATAGATAGATATAGATAGATGATAGATAGATAGATATAGATAGATGATAGATAGATATAGATGATAGATAGATAGATAGATAGATAGATAGATAGATAGATGATAGAGATAGATGATAGAGAATAAATTTAGATGACAATACATGAATACATGCATATACATGATTATATTAATAATTATTTACATACATAAAAATTAAGTAGGTGATTAACATTAATAATAGATATATAGATGATGTATACACATGTATATGTAAATACATAAATACTAATATACCTACATAAATATATACATGATTATAGACTAGATTATATAACTAAGTGTTGATAAATAGATACAAATTGATGCATACTAAGGTATCTTGGAAGCAAATGCAGGAAGCGGGAGACGCTGATTCAGTCAGAGAGCAGGGTTGAGAGAGTGGGGTGAGCAGCTCTGACATCTTTTATTCTCATTTCATTATGTAGGTTATTTAAGTATAGTCACATCTCAAACCTTTTATAAAAAACAAATTACGGCAGTAAAGCCAATAAAGATGTGGCTCTCAAGAATCACCAATAAATTTTTAAATCAATATAACCATCTTGGAAAACACATCTATATCAAAGGTATTGACAAAGGTGTTTATTTTTCTCTTTGGCATAATTTCAATCAGGCGTATATTCTATGACAAGAACCAAAATGGTAAAAGTACCATGGAGCAAAAATACATTTAAAAGCACCCTGCTGAATTTTCAAATGTAATTATTACTTTCCGGCTCTCAAATAATTTCATTTTTGTGTTGCTTGCACTTAAAAGAAAGGATGTACTCATTAGAAATTATTGTTACAAAGACCACACAGCCACGCAGACAATGAGCACACGGTGACCGGTGTTAATTGCGAAGTAAAGAATAATGGGGACAATGCTGTAAAATTGTGCAAAGGAAAGGGTTACGCCGACGAGAGCTGCACCCTGGAAAACCACCTGCATCAGGCTTCACTTTCCCTATCTACAGTGTGAATTCAAATCCGCTTTATTGCACAGATTTCTCACCGAAACTGAATGAAGGAGGAACGCAGGTTCTCACCAAGTGATCCATAAAACCCATCATTATTATATAATATGCAAATGGATCTTATAGAATTGAACATGCAAAAATAAATTACAATGAAAGGGGACAGTCCAACTAATAAATATGGATGAAATATAGATCATTTGATTTGGGGTAATTACTGTAAATTTTTTCATTTTTGAATTTCCAATTATTATATGTAGATTATTATATCACCTTCATAATTTAAAAAAGATTGTATTAGAAATATGGCACTTGCCTTTTGAATTCTCACTGGAATTGTTTCTATGTACAGCAAATCTACTTCCTCTGAAACTTTTGTTCTTTCTGGAACTTCCTTCCATCTCCTCTGACGCTTGTTGTGGTAAAGAACTTCTCTCCCTATGCTCTGTGTAGGCATGAATATTAGCGCCCTTAATAAAAATTACCTTTTATTGAGAAGCTGAAAGCTTTGGAAGAAATAGCCTTACATTCCATGAGCACACAGGCACACTTCTAGAAAAGCCTGTGCTCAGGTCATCTGGACGTTGATAGAAAGACCCCGTGGAGTGCAGCTGAGGAACAGGCTCCTAAGCGAGGGACTTAGCTCATCTTGAAGCCAAAGATTTATAGGGCCACCAGACAGATCCCTGACATGCGGGTGATGGATGGCTTTGCCCTAGATCTGGGGAGTTGGACTTTATTCAAATGTGTCCCTGCACTGCTGACAACGCCCAGATCTTGACTTGTTCCAAATGAAGGCCTGAGAAGCAATTTTCAGGTGAACTGAAGAAGAAAATCATTTGTTTGCACCCAGGGAGGCAGCGAATTTATGAAAACAATATGGATGAAATGATGGACATGTGCTATGATTGGGCCCATCTGCTGTGCGAACTCACACTCGGCAGGGATGGCAAGGACAAAATGGGGAACGGGAAAAGAAAACCTTCTTTCTTACACATAAACTCAAATTCTTGAAAATAGTTTGGACATTTGGAATAAAGCTAAGGGCATGTGTGCCCATGCAATGTATGTTTTCAAATGCATCCCCTTAAAAGAAATGAAGGAAATCATTTTTAAGTAAAAAATGAAGTAATTTTTATGTTGGTGTGAGTGTTACTAATCGTGTCTGATTGCAACACCACATACGTCTCATTTGATAAAAATAACCTTTACATGATGACTATGAAAATACCCGAGAAATGTCACCAAATGGATGGATTGGTAGGGTTTTGTTTTGCAAACCAATTTCTTTTCAAACATGCTCTAAGATGCAGGCAATCTACCTCTCCTTCTTATGCATGTACATTCAAACAGAGTAAGGTCAGAAACAGTTAAGCAAGTTATCAGATCTCTGATATTCTGGCCATGCTATTTTTCCAGCCTAAAAGTACACCATAGATACTAAAGCATTTGTTGAACTGAACGCAGATGGTCGGAGTCTCGTTTTTCAGCAAGAACTTTCCCTAGTCTCTATACACATACTCCAACCAGCAAAGCTAAATGCAGAAGAGTGTTACATCCCACACCCTTCCCTAGGAAGCCATAGGTCAGTTGAGTTGAGACACTGCAGTAAGGAAAAGTGTGCTATCATCATCTGGAGCAGCATTCTAAGGGAGAATTAGTGGAAATTTTAAAAAACCAATATTGGGATGGAATATATGCATCATAAAAAAAAAAGAGAACTATCCCTGGGAAGAAAGGGAAAGGAAGAAGATGAGCAAGAAAGACCAACAGGGTGGGGAGAAGAGATGGGGAAGAGGACAGGAAAGAAAGCACAATGATAATATACATATGGAAATGTCATGATGAAACCCATTTCCTTGTACAATAAGTTAAGAAAATTTAAACAATAAATTAAAAAAACAATTACAGTTAAAAAGCAAAAAAAAATAAATAAATAAAAAGCAGTGTTGGACGAATGCCTCATTTGAACTTGAAAATTTTTTTATATCTATTTACATAGAAGTCCTCTGCCCAAGGATGACCCCAAGCAGAAGAGCAGACACATTCTACACAGGGGGCCATCAGAGACATTCCTAACAGCCGTCCCTTGGAAAGCTGGTAAGTATGCTATTACGTAATCATGCTCTAAAATACTGTACATGTGGGCTTGGAAAGGTGGCTTGGTACATAAGAGAACTCATGGTTCTTCAAGAGGACCAGGGTTCTATTCCCAGCACCCACATGGTGGCTCACAACTATCTGTCACTTCAATCCTGGGGAGCCTGATGCCCTCTTTTGTCCTCCACAGATACCAGGCACATACACGATACATAGATATATAGATATACATGCAAGCAAAACACTCATACACATGAAATACAAAAAAAAAACATTGTGAATCAGGAAAAAATAGGAAAATAGGCTCATGTGATAGGTATTAAAAGATGTACAAAATTTAAAAGGAAGAAGTGATGTACTAAAATATGGACATTTGTTGACAGAGGTTTCTGTCCCACCAGGTCCTGCAGTCATTCAGTCCTAAGGAAATACAAGAGGTCAACATTAATCATAAACTGGTTGGCCTAGTAGCTCAGGCTTCTTATTAACTCTTATAACTTATATTAGCCCATAATTCTTATAAGTATTAGCCACGTGACTTGGTACCTTTTTCAGCAAGGCAGCCACATCTTACTTCCTCTGTGTCTGGGTGATGACTACAGACTGAAACTTCCCTCTTCCCAGGGAAGTTTCTCCTGTTCCCATTGTCCCGCCTCTACTTCTGCCTGATTGCCCGGCCTATACTTCCTGCCTGCCTACTGGCCAATCAGCATTTTATTAAACAAGTACAAGAAACAAATCTTAAGGGTAAAGCCATTGTCCCACAGCAGACATTAATTGAGTTGCACAGAGTAAAAATAACACTGCTCTGTGACGTTATGACAGCACCATCACACAATAGATCTCTAGAATTTAGCCACCTTGTACAACAAACTTTATGCTCGTTCAGAAACAGCTTCCTGTTTCTCCCTTCTCCCAGCCCCTGGAAACCAGAGCTCATTCTCCTCTCTACCATGAAGGACCGGGTTTTTTTGAAACAGAATTGTGGAATCATGGGTATTTATTTGTTCTTATGACTGCACAGTTTCCCTAGGTTCATTCTAGTTAGTCAAATGGTAGCATTTATTTAAATTATTGTTGCTACTTATATTGTTATTGTTTATTCCCTGCTTTTATCCTTCCTTTCTTTGACTTTTGTTTTAAGGATGTCTCATATAAATAATTCTGGGTGGCCAAAAACTCACTAAGTAACCACACTGCCTGGTTTTATATGATGCTGGGAATCATGAATTCAGGGCTTCATGAATTTTAGATTCTACCAACTGAGCTATGTCCCCAGCTCTGCTTTCTTTTTTCTAGAGGTTTCATATAGTCCAAGATATTCTTGAACTCATTAAATAGCCAAGGATGATGGTGACCTCCTAATCTTCGCTTTTGCCTTTCAAGTGCCGGGATTACAGTATGCACCACTACACCCAGCTGGATCTACTTAATATTTAAGGGTGACTAATGGTCTATTGCTTGTAATATTCCATTTTCTTAATCCATTCATCCACCAAGAGACATTTGGGTGGTTTCTACATCTTGGCTATGGTGGATAATGCTGAAATAAGCATGGCAGGGAGGCATGCCCTCTCAACAGTTTTCTGTAAAGTTTTTTTTTATTTTAAAGTTGTGTGTGTGTGTGCGTGCGTGTGTGTGTATGTGTGTGTGCACAGGCATACACATGGATGTAAGTGCTCATGGAGGCCAGAAGGGGGCATCACATACCCTGACTGGAATAATAAGCAGTTCTGAGCTGCCCAAAGTAGGCGATGGGAAACAAATGTGCTCTTAACAGCTAGAGAGCCATCTCTCTGGCCCCTCCCTTCAAGATCTTGATATTGGTCCTTTTGGAACTTAATGGATCATAATGCATTTCCCAATTAATATTACAAAAGAGAGAAAAATGAACAAAAGTAGTTCCTTGTAATAAACGAAGGTTTTCAAAGGCAGCTAAAACTACACACAAGAGAAGCACACACCACATAGATGTCACGTAAGAGAGAGATGGACCAGTTGAGGAAAAATAAAAATGCTAAAGAAAACGCCATGAGAGATTGGCAAATACTATGTGAAGATATGCTTTTGTTTTCCTAAAACCATAGCTTTGTAATCATATCCTGTAACTAAAAATCACTTCCTGCCAAACAACATTAGGCAAAGAGGTCATGTGATATGTTGAGAGTGAATGTGCCCTGTTCTCTGTTTTAATTAGAATGTCATGGGTCTTCTTTCTGAGAAAAAAAATCTCAAATAAGGGAACATTAATATTTTCAATATATATGGCAGGTGTAGAGAAAAGACTTCATGGAATTTAAAAAACAAGTAAATCTTCTTCTATACATATTTTCACCCACAGCCAACTTCCAAACTGCCCCAAACAAAACATGTTGCACTTCATCAGTGAACCTCTTCCGTCTGCAAAGAAAACATCCTCATATAAAGCACTGGCTACCATCAGGGAGAGAAGACACAATGGAGCTAAGTGTGGGGGGAAAGGAACCAGTTAAGTGTTTAACCTGACATCTTTTACTAAATCTTTCTTCCTTCGTCTTTAAAAAATAAAAACTTACCAAACAATGGCAGTGTAGACTGTCTCTCTGAACTGTTATGTAGTGCCAAATCTGCCTGTCACCGGGAGACAAAAGAGCGGTGGACACAAAGGCTCTGACAAGCAATGACGGCACAGAAATTAAAGCATAGTCTACAAGGAGGGACTCTGAAGTGTGTGCTAGCAATTTTGAAGAAACAATGCTTCGATTGTTCTTGTGTTCACGACTGATCTTATTGAAGGTGAAGTTTCCTTGTGTCCGACAGCTCTTCATAAAATGAAACATTTTCTCTTCAAGTACATCCCAAACAAGATGCTGAAGTTTAGGTGAGGGCTTCAAAAGGAACTACAATAGACCTCAAAGAGAAAGATTCTATTACATAGTTTTCTTTCATTCAAACTCTTTATTATCCCAAAGACGTCTTGAAGAGTTTTTGTCAGTCTGGCAAATAATTTCAACAATAACTGGACTTCTATTTGACCAAATAAGTTTGAGCAGCCTTATGAAATACAAGAAGAAAATAAAGAAGTTGCTGGCTGCACGTTGGTTCCTGGCACTGTGTTTTTAATAATAATGAATGATCTACAAGAGATGGCCACGGATGCAATAGCGGCATAAATGTCACAGAAGTAATTAACCACTTTCTAATTGGATTGAAGGCCTATTCTATAAGTTGGAACTTATTACTGGCATCTTTATTGGGGCTTGAACCTGGGGTAGACAAGAGCATAGACCCTAAGAGAAAACCTATCACTTGGTAGCATTAAAACAAGTCCTAATGACTTATTATACTCATAGACTAGCATGGCCTTGTCCTCTTGGTGCTTCATTTGTTTCTATCATATCTGTTACTGAGTACAAATTCCTTTTTGTTTTTAAACTTTTTTCCTTAAAAATATGTTCATGACATAGGAAAATGAATCAAAAATCAACAAAATGAATTAAAACCACAGACACCTAAATTGACTCAGTGTTTGCTTTCAGTCTTTTACTTACAGTAATAAGCATTTTAAAACTGTGGTGGTATGTTGTTAGTGGGACATTCTTACTGTTAAATCATGGACCTTTAAGATGCTGGGCACTCTGATAAACCAGACCCGATGCCATAGCCTGGGAGATTAAATCATGGACCTTTAAGATGCTGGGCACTCTGATAAACCAGACCCGATGCCATAGCCTGGGAGATTAAATCATGGACCTTTAAGATGCTGGGCACTCTGATAAACCAGATCCGATGCCATAGCCTGGGAGATTAAATCATGGACCTTTAAGATGCTGGGCACTCTGATAAACCAGATCAGATGCCATAGCCTGGGAGATTAAATCACGGACCTTTAAGATGCTGGGCACTCTGATAAACCAGATCAGATGCCATAGCCTGGGAGATTAAATCATGGACCTTTAAGATGCTGGGCACTCTGATAAACCAGATCAGATGCCATAGCCTGGGAGATTAAATCATGGACCTTTAAGATGCTGGGCACTCTGATAAACCAGATCAGAAGCCATCGCCTGGGAGATTAAATCACGGACCTTTAAGATGCTGGGCACTCTGATAAACCAGATCAGATGCCATAGCCTGGGAGATTAAATCATGGACCTTTAAGATGCTGGGCACTCTGATAAACCAGATCCGATGCCATAGCCTGGGAGATTAAATCATGGACCTTTAAGATGCTGGGCACTCTGATAAACCAGATCCGATGCCATAGCCTGGGAGATTAAATCACGGACCTTTAAGATGCTGGGCACTCTGATAAACCAGATCCGATGCCATAGCCTGGGAGATTAAATCATGGACCTTTAAGATGCTGGGCACTCTGATAAACCAGATCAGAAGCCATCGCCTGGGAGATTAAATCACGGACCTTTAAGATGCTGGGCACTCTGATAAACCAGATCCGATGCCATAGCCTGGGAGATTAAATCATGGACCTTTAAGATGCTGGGCACTCTGATAAACCAGATCCGATGCCATAGCCTGGGAGATTAAATCATGGACCTTTAAGATGCTGGGCACTCTGATAAACCAGATCAGAAGCCATCGCCTGGGAGATTAAATCACGGACCTTTAAGATGCTGGGCACTCTGATAAACCAGATCCGATGCCATAGCCTGGGAGATTAAATCATGGACCTTTAAGATGCTGGGCACTCTGATAAACCAGATCCGATGCCATAGCCTGGGAGATTAAATCATGGACCTTTAAGATGCTGGGCACTCTGATAAACCAGACCCGATGCCATAGCCTGGGAGATTAAATCACGGACCTTTAAGATGCTGGGCACTCTGATAAACCAGATCCGATGCCATAGCCTGGGAGATTAAATCATGGACCTTGAAGATGCTGGGCACTCTGATAAACCAGATCCGATGCCATAGCCTGGGAGATTAAATCATGGACCTTTAAGATGCTGGGCACTCTGATAAACCAGATCAGATGCCATAGCCTGGGAGATTAAATCACGGACCTTTAAGATGCTGGGCACTCTGATAAACCAGATCCGATGCCATAGCCTGGGAGATTAAATCATGGACCTTTAAGATGCTGGGCACTCTGATAAACCAGATCAGATGCCATAGCCTGGGAGATTAAATCATGGACCTTTAAGATGCTGGGCACTCTGATAAACCAGACCCGATGCCATAGCCTGGGAGATTAAATCACGGACCTTTAAGATGCTGGGCACTCTGATAAACCAGATCCGATGCCATAGCCTGGGAGATTAAATCATGGACCTTTAAGATGCTGGGCACTCTGATAAACCAGATCAGATGCCATAGCCTGGGAGATTAAATCACGGACCTTTAAGATGCTGGGCACTCTGATAAACCAGATCAGATGCCATAGCCTGGGAGATTAAATCATGGACCTTTAAGATGCTGGGCACTCTGATAAACCAGATCAGATGCCATAGCCTGGGAGATTAAATCATGGACCTTTAAGATGCTGGGCACTCTGATAAACCAGATCAGATGCCATAGCCTGGGAGATTAAATCATGGACCTTTAAGATGCTGGGCACTCTGATAAACCAGATCAGATGCCGTAGCCTGGGAGATTAAATCATGGACCTTTAAGATGCTGGGCACTCTGATAAACCAGATCAGATGCCATAGCCTGGGAGATTAAATCATGGACCTTGAAGATGCTGGGCACTCTGATAAACCAGATCCGATGCCATAGCCTGGGAGATTGGGCCATGTTCCTCTGCAGCTCACTCTCTCTGGGACAGAGAGTTAAGATAAGAACTGGGTGGTGTAGTCAGAGACCACTCGTTCGTTCCCAACCTCCCAGACCCAAAATAACCACACAGAAACTGCCTATTAGCTTATGAATATTTCTATCTTGCTCTTATATCTTAAATTAACCCATTTCTATTAATCTGTGTATCACCTGTAGTTGTGGCCTACTGCTAAGGTTCTGTCTGGCATCTGGCATCTGTCTCCTGTGGCAGCTCTATGGCTTCTTTCTGACTCCACCTTCTCTCTCTCTCTCTCTCTCTCTCTCTCTCTCTATATATATATATATATATATATATATATATATATACACATACATACATATGTATATGTATATATTCCAACCTGGCTATATTCTGCTAAACCATTGGCCAAAACAACTTCTTTATTAACCAATGGTAGTCACAGCATACAGAGAGGAAGCCCACATCAGGGTGGCTCTACACCTTTGTAGGCCCTAATTTATGGCCTCTTCTATATCTGACTGCTCTGTGCTCCTTGTCACATGGGTTATTACAGGGTAAATTGTATTGTGTGCCACTCCCAGTCACCCCTAGAAAAGATAAAACTCAAATATTTTCCTTAGCTCAGGAGATTTTTCTGAAAACTATTCTCTGGACTTTTTCCTGCCAACTGGTCTGGTAAGGTCCTCTCTTTTACTTCAAACTTTTCTACTTAACAAATTCCTCTGGAGGACTTAAAAGGGAGTCTTCCTTTCCCTTTAAGATTCTATTGTGTTGTCTCTGCCAGGGTCAGCTGTACCCTTTGTGGTGTTCTCCCACCAAGGCCAGGTCACAGCTCTCATGGTTGCAATGCCCTTTCTCCTCATACACTCACTTCTGGAGGATAATTGAATATCAGGTCCTTCCCGGAACTCTCTTATTCTTAACCCTTGCCTTAATGGGATAAAATGGCTCTGACTGCGTTATGTCAGAAAAATAGAAATGGCTCCACTCAGAGCCCCAAAAGTAAACTTAGTTCCACAAGTCTGGATTTTAAGCTGATTGTCCCAGTATATAATGAAAAAATAAAGACCTTGAAGAACACAGAATTCACTCTTCAGTTAACCTCTTTCTTGAGAACACGTCTATTTTGCCAAGTTATTTAAACTTGCTAGAAAGTGCTCTGAAAGATAATGCCATTAAGCAAATTTTAATTGCCTTAATCATTTGCTAGATTTATCATTATTAACTTTTCTATCGTTTTTAGCAATGTGTTAATTTCATTGCAACTGACATCAATCACACCGAGCAGCAAAAACAACCCAAATCTATTGTCTTCAGCTCTAGAGGTTCAAAGTTAGGAAACTGTCTTAGTCTGTTTTCTCTGCCATAACAGAACGCCTGAGCAGGGTGATTGGTAAGAAACCGAAATGTGTTTTCTCATAGTTCTGAAGGCAGAGGAGTTTTTAAATTGAGGTAAAAGTGGAATTAGTCGAGCTTGCATCCTTCCAAGAGAATGCACATTGAATTACCTGGCGGGAGGGAGGAAAGATAAAGGAGGAATCAGGCTTCCTCCATCAAACGCTCTTACACCAATGTTAGCCTTCCCAAGGATCCTGCCTCCCAATATTGCCGCACTAGAAATAAAAATGTCTTGCAAATTCAGGCCAAGATGCTCTCCCTGACAGGGCTGAGACCAAGGCGTCCTCAGGTCTGTACTCCTTTTTGGCAAGTCGAATGTTTTTCCAAATAAGAATATCATTATAAATATATAAGAACCAAGCATGATGGGGCCGAATGATGAAAAGAGGGGACAATCATCCTGTTAACCATGGAGGGGCTTAAAGGGGAGGGCAGTTTGAAGAACTGTAAGCCTACTAAGGACTTCTTAAACCCAAAGCACCTGTTAGCACGGATGCCAAGCAGAACTCTTACAGGCTCGGTGAGTATGCAGGGTTAAGGGTGGGGGCCAGGTGTTACTTTTCCTGCTGAGCCAGCTTTTGCATCATCTTGAAGGAAAACCTGGGCATGCTGCTTTCAGACTTAGTTCCTCTGTCGTGTGACAGCTCTTCTTTGCCAGGTATTTGCCATCCCACACAGACCTTGCTACTCAGGATGTTCAGATTCACACCAAAAGCATGGCATTAAGCTTCAAGTCAGGATTCTCAGTGTCATCGAGGTAGAAGAAGCTTGAAAGCCATACTGGTAGCCCAGCCCACAGCTGCTGGTGGAAATTTGGGGGAAGCGGCATCTAGGATGTCATAGGTTATCTGGTTTTCTAGCTTGCTTTCCTATGACTGAGGAAAGGGAGTTTCTTTCAGCTTCTACTTCCAGGTCGCAGTCCATCATGGAGAGAGTCAGGACAGAAACTCAAGCAGGAACTGAAGCAGGAATCATAGTTGACAAAACGTAACCAGCCCACCAGGGGACTTGGGATCCCATCTCAGGAATCTTAGTCTCTTTCATAAGAGAATTTCAGAATGGATTCTGAAGGAAGCTTAAGAAAAAAACGACAGGGCAAACAATCTGGAAATTTCCACAACTGTCTAGAGGAGGAAAACGGAAAAGAGAAAGCCTTGCCATTTGAGTGACTAGCTTGAATCTATCACCAAATGCCTGTGAACAGTTTTGTACATTTCCCATCACACACACACACACACACACACACACACACACGCACACACACATGCACAAGACATACACACATGCACAAACTATGGTGTGCATATTCCACATGCATTGCACAAAAATAAATATTAAAAAAGAAAGAAATTGATTTTCATTCAGTCTATATCCAGAAATAGAAATACTGGTCTACAGTGAATACATGCTTTGCTTAATACATAATACTAAACAAATCTTTTTACACAATAAAAGGCAATATGAAAATTTCTTTTCTGTCTTATCTGTCAATACTTGAGGCCTATGGCCTCTTATTTACTAATTAAAATTTAATTTATTTAATAGCATAAAAGCTGTACATTAGTGAGGTATAAATTTTGTGGTTCTTCAATACATGAATATATCTTATCAAGGTCTAAATCGGGTTAGCCTAGATCTTGGATTGGGAAATTTTGGCTTTCTGTTTAGCCCTGTTGACCACGAGTGCAGTGGAGATTATCCACTACTTTACTCCAAATTCTGGAGGAAAGAATTCAGAATATTTTTACCACGAAGAAGCAATCCAAGGTTAGCCTTTAAAATTATAGGAATTTTTTTGAGCAGGCTAGAGAGATTGACAGTCGAATCATGAGTTCAAGGTCGGGCTAATGACAACATCTCAAAGAACTAAAGCGAATGTTACAAGTCTTTTTAAAACTAAATCTCATCATGGCTCAATTTTCATTGCTTGGGTTTTATCAGACATCTTTTCCTGTGCATATCAATGACTCGAGCCTGTTTGTTTTCCTTTTTGTTTATTAGCAGATTTGTAGCTAGTGAAACCTCATTACCCAGTGTTAAATTCTTTTGATTTTCATATGTCTGAAAATGTTTCTATTTATTAATTTCCAAAACGCATTTTCACTGGACCTAGAATTCTGTGTGACAGGCTGTTGTTTTCCTTTCAATATTATAAAGGTGAGACGTTTCTCTCGGCTCCATCATTTCTGATGAGAATCTATTGTCAGAGTGCCCTGGTTGGGGCTGGAAATCTGTCTCAGCAGTTAAGAGCACTGGCTGGTTTTTTTTTTTTTTTTTTTTTTTTTTTTTTTTTTTTTTGCAGAGAACCCACTTTTCATTTCCAGCACCCTTATGGCAGCTCAAAACCATCAGTAACTCCAGTCCCAAAGAACCTGACTCTTCTGGCTTCTTCAGGTACTAGACACACATGGTACAGACATACATGAAAGCTAAACACCCACACACACTTAAAAATATAATAAAATATATTTATCTTTGTTTCTTTGTAGTTATTGATTTAGACTAATGTTAAAATATCTTCCTAGGACTGGAGAGGTGACTCAGTAGTTTAGACACTTGCTGCTTTTCCCCACGACCCAAGTTAGGTTCTCAGAGTCCACATTGTGTGGCTCACAACTGCCTATAACTCCAACTGCAGAGGATTCAACACCCTCTTCTGGCCTTCAAAGGCACACATGTGCATAATATATATTCACACAGACACAAACATACACATGCACATACATACTTAACATTCTAAAAGCCGGGCGATGGTGGCGCACGCCTTTAATCCCAGCACTCGGGAGGCAGAAGCAGGCGGATCTCTGTGAGTTCGAGACCAGCCTGGTCTACAGAGCTAGTTCCAGGACAGGTTCCAAAACCACAGAGAAACCCTGTCTCGAAAAACAAAAACAAAAAAAACAAAAAAAAAAAAACAAAAAAAAAAACAAAAAACATTCTAAAAAAAACCTAAATATTCTCCTAATTTTGGTTTTGAGTAATTTGATTATTTGTGTCTCAGTGTAGTTCTCTGAACTCCTTAGATATGGAACCTGGTCCTTTTAATTAAGTTTGAATGTAAATAGCCTTTTCTTTATAGATATCCAACCATAGGTGTTTCATCAGAGTAACAAAAAGGACAAATTAATTCCTTTCTTGTTGTCCTTAGAAATATACAGGCATAAGAGGTACACATCAGGCCACTTACAGTACTGAACATGAATAATAAGATGTAATGGCTATAATAATAAATGTGCAGTCATAATTATGATCAATAAGCAGAATTATCAAGTTATAACGAAACCTTTGAGCTTTTATTAAAAATCTTAAGCAGTAAAAGACTATTTATCTGATTCAAATGACTTTTCTCTATTAAGAAAAGTGAACCTTTATCCTATCTCAAGGAAATCACATTAGAAATCTCCAAATCCATCTTTGAAAAACAGTCCAGTCATTCTCAAAAACTATACATCGATTAGGACTCCTGGTAGGCTTGTGGGAACACAAGTTAAGACCCATCTTTTAGTGTTTCTGTCTGAGGTCTGGGGTGGGACTCCAAATCTTCCTTCCTAACAATTTCCCAGGTGGCCTTTTCTGCATCTCAACCACCCTGCAAACTACCGCATTAAATGGGTGAACAGACCCACCTGCGGGTCAACCCATTTCCAGCATCTGCGTGATTATTTTTCCCCCACTCTGAAACTCTGAGTCAGTTTAATGCCAGTGATAATTTTCCACATGGAAAGCTTGCAAACACTTAATTGAATACTTTCTGTAAAATGTTTGTTAGTGCTGGATCCAGTACCCAGAAATCCACATCCTCCTTCATGGCTGCTCGGGGATCTGCCGTGCTTAAATACAATAGTGGTCCACAATCCTCCTTCAGAGTTCTAAGAGAGTCCCAGAAGGTGAATTTTATTGTAGCATTCGGCCTTTCAGAGCTGTTCGCATCGTTGCTTTTTATACTAGGCCCTATTCCCATGAACACCGAGTCTCATTAAAGCAGGAAAACATTGCAATTGAAACCACCCAAACAAAGAAACCAAGGGTATCCACAAGATGCTAATCGTTGTCTTCTCTTTTTTTCCCCCTGATGTTTAGTGTGTTAAACTTCCAACAGGGAATGGATGCAAACAAAAATCTTATTAAGGTCAACAATAAGTGGGAAAGAAAATCAAGAGGGACATAAGACACGGTGTCTTGAGTTAGATTGGCATTCTGTGCAACAGAACAGAAAGAAAGGGGGCCCTCCTGGGATGTGTCTGATAGGACATGTGCAATGCAAGAAAATGTATCAGACCAGATCAGGAGTCATTGGGAAGCATCAAGAAGATGGCTTTCAGATCTCTAGAGTGCTGCAGTCATAATAAAATCAGGGCAAATCAAATACGGTCTAGAGATTTGCTATATAACACCATACCTATAATCAAAAATATTGTATGAGACCCTTAACTATTTCTTATAGAAAATGCACTAGAGAGAGCTCATTCCAAAGTGCCTGCTATGGAAGCATTAGGACCTGGGTTTGATCCTCAAGACCCACTTAAAAAGTTGGGCATTCTTCCCTAGTTCCCATCAATGCCTGAGGCAGGTGGGACGGCTGGGCCTGGCCCTCATCAGCTGCAGCACTGGGGAGAGTGGCCCCCTGCACCTTGCCTGAGGGACACAGTAGAGCTGACCCTGAAGGTGTAGGTATGGGAGGTCCAACCCTGAGGATGTGGAAGCAGGAGAACTGGTCCCACCCCTTGCTCATTGCTGCAAGGGATGAACTAGCCAGAGCAATACAGGTCACCCTGGTGGTGAGGACGAGGGAGAACTGGCAGACTGACCAACCCAGCAAGTACTCAGGCCCAGAACCAGGGTTATGAGTTGGCCCACCCCACATCCACCCCATCTATGATCTGCTGGAGCACATAAATGGATTGGTCCTGCACCTCAAAAGCTGCAGGCGCTTCCACAACACAGGGCAACAGCAGAATAACCGAGAGGAGTTCCAGGCAGAGCCCAGCATCGATACTGTAGCAGGAACCAGAGGACTCAACTAGATCAATGACTCTGCAATGAACACTTGCAAGTAAACATGTTTGTATAAAAGGGTTTACTGTGTGACACACTGTGTCACAATACAGCTTCCATGACGAGACTGATTTTTTTCCTTCTCCTTTTTTTCTTTTTCTCTAATTATCATTTTTTATTATAGTTTTGGAGATGGGGAGGTTACAAGGGCAGAGGGCAGATACAAAGGGGCGGGGAAATGAATGGAATGGAGATGCATATGTGAAAGACCCAAAGGATCACTGGACTTGTGTGGATATCACCTTAGCTCCAGGCTCAGGGAGAGACCTGTCAAGGGAATAACCTAGAAAGAGATAGAGGAGGACCCGTGAAGCTCCTCTGACTTCTGAGTACATGCACAGGCACATAGGAGCACCCATGTGTCTCCACACCCACACACCCCCACACACAGAGTCTTATTTTTTCCATTAAGAGGCCCAGAACTTAGTTGTAAATGGATGACAATTTCTTTAAGCATTTTTAAAGTCTAGACATTTTTTTGTACTGTATTGGAAGAATACCTAAAATGTTAATGTCGGCTCGAAAGAACACTCAGATCTGATCTGGTGTTGTACAAGGTCTTGAGTCCTCAGAACATGTAACTCGTCCACCATCTGTTTGTTGCTCACAGGGCACATTAATAATCCTGCAGTTGTGCAGGTTTCAAACGAAGCCAGAGTGCACACTAATCAATCCTGCACTCAAAGATGGCCTTTGTCCAGTATTGTATTGACCTGTGTCTTTTAGTCAGAGTGTTCTAGAGCAAATTCTACACAGAATAGTATCTTAACCATAAACACTGATTATCTGTGTGTCCTCTGAGAAGACTGTTATATAACCACATGCCTTAAAAGCCAATTAAATTTCTTAATATGTATATAAAATATATTTGAAAATATTTTATATGCATTTATTTGAATCAAGATCCTCCCAAAGAACATGCAATGCTGTAAGTTTTATTTATTTTTGTGACAGTGGTCTCTAATTTATTTACTCTATCAATATGTACAAATAAGTACCTCACATTCTGCATTTGATTAATTACTCCTATGAATGATAATGAAATTTATGCCCTGGCAATGCTGAAGCATGCATGGGTAGCCCAACTACGGCGGTTCTGTTGAACTTATCCATATTGGGTTTCATGATCTAAGCTGATGAGGATAATTGACCTCATCAAGAGGGCACCAGATCTCATTATAGATGGTTGTGAGCCACCATGTGGTTGCTGGGAATTGAACTCAAGACCTTTGGAAGAGCAGGCAGTGCTCTTAACCACTGAGCCATCTCTCCAGCCAATAACATAGGCATATGTTAAGTATCCTTTAACCCCTTCATAGCCTGTAAACTATCAGGTTTCTTTGAGAACTTTACATAAACAAGTCTCAATTTGTTTTAAATTTTCTAGTTAGCATATGCATGTATATGTGTATATGATGTATGTGTGGGACATGCATGTGCCATGGCACACATGTGGAGGCCAGAGCACAGCTTTATGGAGTTAGTTTCTCCTTCCATCTTTCCATGAGTTCGGGGGATTGAACTCAGGTCATCAGGGTCTCATAGTCAGCACTTTATATGCTGAGCCATCTGGTTGACCAGGCTAAAATGCTTTTATAGATATAGTTCTCCTCTACAGTCTTCTGCTTTCCTAACGACTAGACATCATTGAGAGCCGGCACTAGACTGCCTTGTGGTTAATGATGTAGAGTCGCCTGCAGGTTCAGATGATGTCAGCCTGCTTCTCACAGTAAAATTCTCATCACTGTGTCCCTTGTTTGGGGATTCAGTGGTGACTGTTACCTAGAAACATTATTTCACTTGGAGTGGCCAATGGGTTTTAGAATTGTCTTCTTATACTACATACTTACTCGTTGATCCTCATGGAGGACTTCCCTTCCCGGTTCTTCCAACTAGCTTCTATGTTCCATAGTTCGATCTTTTTGTGTCTTTTTCTGAGAGATATTTTCCTGCCTCTAGGAGTCTAAGATATACTCATGTCTGTGATTATGTGTATATCCAAGCTCTAGGTGAGTGCCTAGGGAGTGTTAAATAATGCTCACAATGAGCCTGATTGTCCCAATGCATAAATTATCCTCGGGCTTACATCCCTTGCTATGAAAGCGTCATTAATTGCCTTAGACACATTAACTTTTATAAGCCATTGGGGTCCCATTTAGTTACAGTTATCCTATGTTCCCATCTGAGCTGCTTGTCCCCAGGGAGGCGTTTGTGAGCTGAGAGAACTTTGGGTGACAACAGAGAAACATCACTTTTAGTTACAAGTTAACTCAGAAATAAGAAGTTTGACAAGAATCGCCATGAAAACTATTTATTCCAAAATTCTTTAAAATTTAATTGGTGGATTTGTGTGTGTGTGTGTGTGTGTGTGTGTGTGTGTGTGTGTGAGAGAGAGAGAGAGAGAGAGAGAGAGAGAGAGAGAGAGAGAGAGAGAGAGAGAGAGAGAGTTTGTGTTTTAGGGGAGTGCCTCCAGGTGTGTGGGCAAATGTCTACACGTGTGTGGAAGCCAGAGGTTGAAGTTCCCCAAATGATATCCATCTTGTCTTTTGAGACAGGGTCTCTCACTGGCCTGGGTTCACTGACTGTTTCCACCTTTCTATTGCTGGGATTACATACAAGAACTATTTAAGTTTTGAGATTCCAATGGGGATGTATACAGTTACATGGCAAGACCTTACCAACTGACCCAGCCCAAGTGATGTACTTTAAATAGGACGGTTACACATTTTTTAATGGCCTTCTTTTCACAACGTGATGAAGCACAGTTCTCACAGGGCCTAAGATTGCTGTCAGCAGACAGACTGACTAGTCATTATCGTGAAGACAACGATAAACAACTCAAGGAGCTCACCTTGATTCTTGTGGCTGCCTTGAAAATGTGCATGCCATCAAAAAAGACAGCATCTTCAACAAATGGTGCTGGTCGGCCTGGGTGTCAGCAGGTAGAAGACTAAAAATAGGTCTCTATTTATCACTCTGCACAAAACTCAAGTCCTATGGATCAAAGACTTCAACATAAAACCAGACACACTGAACATGGTAGGAAAGAAAGTGGCAGATAGCCTCAAACACATTGGCACAGGAGACAACTTCCTGAACAGAACACCAATAGGGCAGGCACGAAGATCAGCAATTAATAAATGGATAACAATATCTTCATGAAACTGAAAAGTTTCTATAAGGCAAAGGACACAGTCAATTAGACAAAGAGATAGCCTACAGAATGAGGAAGACTTTTACCAACTCTACCTCCAATAGAGGTCTAATATCAAAAATATATAAAGAACGTAAGAAACCAGATATTAAAATAACAAATAACTCAAAATAATCCAATTAAAATGGGATACAGATCTAAACAGAATTCTCAATAGTGAAATCTCAAATGGCTGAAATGTCCAACACCCTTAGTCATTAGGGAAATGCAAATGAAAACCAGCTTGGATTCTATCTCACACCTGTCAGAATGGCTAAAATAAAAAACACAAGTGATGCTGAGGATGTGGAACAGCAGGAACACTCCTCCATTGCTGATGGGAGTGCAAACTTGTACAATCACTAGGGAACTGAATTTGGCAGTTTCTCATAAAATTGGGAATCAATCTACCTCAAGGCCCAGCTGTACCTCTTTTGGGTATATAGCCAAAAGATGTCCCATCCTACCACAAGGACACTTGCTCAACCATGTTCATTGTGGCTTTAGTCTTAATAGCCAGCAATGGGAAATAAACATGTCCCTCAACAATGGAAGAATGGATAATGAAAATGTGGTACATCTACACAATGGAGTATTACTCAGCTGTCAAAAAATGACATTATGAAATTTGTAGCCCAATACGTGGAACTAGAAAAAAAAATCATCCTGAGTGAGGTAACTCAAACCCCAAAAGACAAACATGGTATGTACTCACTTATAAGTGGATATTAGCTGGTAAGCAAATGATAACCAAGGTACAATCTACAGACCCGGAGAAGTCAGGTAAAGAGGGGGCTATAAGGAAAAAGCATGGATCTCACTGGGAATGGGAAATAGGATAGATTCTGTGGTGAACAGGGGACAGGAGGGGACAGAAATGGGATGATCAGGTAAGGAAAGATGTAGGGATAAAGTACAGGGAAACATAACTGGAATTGGAAGCCATTTGGCAGTGGTATGGAAACCTAATTCATACCACCAAACTTAAGACATGGAGAAAGATAATAGTGTGTGTTACTAGTACAATAACTGTTTGAAATAGATGTGACTTTCGAAGAGAAGAAAATCATATATTTGAACAATGATAGTAGCGAAGATCTGAAGGCACAAGAGTAAGCAAAACTATTTGCTGGAGCAGAGCGTGCCATTAGCTCCCATGAATCATTATCTGTGGCAGATTTGTGATATTTCTTCCAAATGTGTCTCTAGATATTGTCCCTCTTTTTTTTTTTAAAAAAAAAAAAGCACAGCCTTCAAAATCCTCAGAATTCTTTTAACATCATACTGTCTCAAAAGGAAATTTTTGCCTCTCTTCTTTTATTTGTTAACCAGGCTTCTCAAAAGAATAATTGAGATTCTGCTTTGAAATGGCAGAGAGAAAGGAAAAGAGAGGAAACAAAGAAAAAATAAAAACTGAAGATTGTGAGCCAGGGTCTTGAGGGATGAACTTAGCAAAACAAAGATTCAAAGATACAAGAAAAACACATCATTAATTTTTTTTTTTTTTTTGGTTTTTCGAGACAGGGTTTCTCTGTAGCTTTGGTGCCTGTCCCGGAACTAGCTCTTGTAGACCAGGCTGGCCTCGAACTCCCAGAGATCTGCCTGCCTCTGTCTCCCGAGTGCTGGGATTAAAGGCGTGCGCCACCACTGCCCGGCTACATCATTAATTTTTTAAAACTTAATGGTTTTTAAATAAAAGACATGAAGAAGTGATGAGAGCAGAATGGGAATGTGGGAGACTCTAGGCCTGCAGAGCATCATGGGAAGACATGCCGTTGATTTTGCAGAGTCCTAGGGGCTTATGAAGAGGGAGGTTCCAGGTAGGCAAGACATGTTTGAGATCTATGCCTAAGAGTAGCTGGACCCCAATGCCCTCTCCCCCATGCAGGCGAGCCAGCACATCCTTGCCCACTCCAATCAGTCTGAGATAGATACTTATCCTCAAGAGAAAGAAGGCTGTGAGGCCCCACAAAATGCTGTTGGCCCTTCTGACCCAGACCACAGCCATCCTCCACATTGTTCTGAGCATCATGGCTGCAGTGGCTTCCATGGGAAAAGTCTCTCAGAAGCTCACAGATTTGAACACTTGATCCCCCACTAATGCTGTTGTGTGAGGCTGTGCAACCTTTAGGGGGTGAGGGAAGTGGATCATTGGGGGATGTGCCTTGAAGTTGATAGCCTATCCCTACTTCCCATCCGCTCTCAGTTTCCAATCTATCTGGACACTTCACACTGCCCCCATATTTTCCCTCCCACGGTGGGCTGTATCCTCTTAAACCATGAACCAAACAAACGCTTCTTCCCTTCGGTTGCTTCTGGTCAGATATTCGGTCACAGCAACAAGAACACAAACACTGATGAACTTGTGGATGTGTATCTGGTCCAGCACGCAGGAAGAGGAGAAAATGGATGGAAGATGAAGAAATGAAAGGAGGGCTGGTTGTACCAATTTGCAGACCAACTGGCTAGTTGGCCTCCTCTATGTCCTTCTAAGATTTAAACTGGTTCGGGACATTAGAAGCAAAATAGAATTGTTTCCATCGCAAGAATTTTAGTACCGAATCAGAAATCACACTTTGCCTGGATTGTCTTATTTGTTTTTCCTATTATTAATTCTTCCACTTAAGAGAGCTTTTCTTTTCCAGACTGGCATAAAGGTTTTCTAACAATTGTATTAAAGGGAAGAAATAAAATTTAACTGTAAAACCTAAAGAGCAATAAGCTGTAACTGCCATATGTCAAGGTCCCCTACCTTGAGCAAGGAAGAATGCTCCTTAGCCTTGTGACGAGAAATTCCACTGAGTCAGGCAGGCAGCGTGGGTCCTCACGCGTGCGACAAACTCACATTTCAGGCACTGGGGAAGCTCAAGTGTTTCCACATTAGCATGCAGTCAGAAGGCCATCCTCAGTTTGCATTATGCAAATGCATGTTAAAGAGAGTGAGCTCAAGTCCCGCACAGATACTGAGCTCTGCTGATAATGAAGTAAAGTTAGATATTAAAGCAATATTTGAAAAGTGTCACTGCTCGTCAAAAATCCTGGGAATTACAGCTCAAATATGAATGAGAAGAAAATAGCATTTGTCCAAAGATTATCTTCTAGTAACAACCGTCTGGCTTCGGTTATGGGCTTGCTCAAGTCTGACTTCAGGATACAATCACTGTAAAGCTCAGAATCGCCATCTATCCAGAATCCTAATCTAAGCCCCAAAGGATGGACCCGTGTCTTAGAAATAGCAATTCATCTCCGCAAAGCTGGTGCTTTCAAACAGTACATGGACTTCGACCCTTCTGGTGAGCTGGACTTTGGTTACTGTGACTTGGAAGAAACAAAGGGACTGACATCATGCAACACTGTAGGTAATTAAAATCCTCATTATCGCCTTCCCAGAATGATTACAGGGAATGTCTCGTTCAGACTCCATCCTGTGTGCGAGTTGCTGGGATTGCATTTATTTGCTGATTCTTGACCTTAAGGAAGGAGGGGGTTTGCTGGAAATAAAGGAATTTCTTACTTTTCTGTATGTTTGTTGCCAAAACTGAAGGACTTCTTAAAAGACATATTTATTTTCATTTCATGCATATGTGTATTTGCCTACAGGTATGTCTAAGGATCACATGTGTGCAGCCATCAAGCGGGCCAGGAGAAGGTGCTGGATCCCCTGTCACTGGAGTGGCAGATGCTTGTGATCTGCCATGTGGTTCTAGGAATCGAACCTGGGTTCCCTGGAAGAGCAGTCAGTCTCCTTAACCTCTGAGCCATTTCTCCAGCCTCTCTAAAAGATTTAATGAGAAATGGGATATTCTGGTTTCAGATACTGATTTGAGTATAACATTCTAAAGCCCTCCACTTCCCCAGTTCTCCTGAAAGACATCTCATCTATCCACCTGGAAAAACAGGACCTGACCCCTGCTTCCAAACAAGGACCCTCATTACCCTTGCCACATCCAAGCCCAAATTTCCTATGCTCTGAAGCTACTCAAACCTCGCTCGGCCCCAACAGACAGGGTGCTTGTGGGTGAATGTAAACTTTTCCCACTGAGCACTTAAATTGTATCTGAATAATTCTAGGTTATTGTCACCTTGTCTTCCCATCTTCTCTGACTGTGAACAATCCCCTCTCTCTATACGGTTACCTTGAATATATTTATAGAGAGAGGCCATTTCCCCTGAGCCTACTTCTTCGCAGCCGATGATTGCCTTGCTGGAGGGAGGCGAATGGGGAGGAATCGTGCATTCTTCCCCCTTTAAAAAATAAAGCAACTCAGATTTAAGGTGTCACACTGTTTTATGGGAAAGTATAAAAAGAACTGTTTTATGGTGTCATTACAATGGCGCCGAGGAATGGCTGGCTCTGAAGGATACTCCTGCCTTGGGAGACCAAAGAACTTAAGACAGGAGCTATCAAGCGATCTTAGGCTAAACTGTTTATCCGTCAACAGAGAATACAATTGTTTTCTCTAAAGAAGGTTCCTGCATTTCCTGAATATTGAAATCACCACTGTGGAGACTAATACCGAAGGGAAAATTCATTTGATAATCCAACTAAGGGCGCATGTTCCCGACTGAAGGAATTTCAGCCTCAATAGTCTGATAGAGACTAAACAAAGAAAGCTAGTGAAAGATTTTTGTCTCTATCCTTGTGATTTTCAGCTGCACAGAATTAATAAAAGATGTTTTATTTGTATATGGAATTTTTTGGTTTGTTTGTTTTTTTAGTATTTTTTAATTGATATAATAGTTTTATTATCCTATAGTTCTAAGATATACACCGAAGTCAATAATAGTAATAATAATAATAATAAAGAGTAACATTAAAAAGTCTCCTTCCTTTAGACTAGCCTATCAATAGTTTTCATTAACTACCAGTGCACATTGGTAGTAGTTTAGATGGGCATTTATGAACAACTTGAGACAGGGTTTCTCTGTAGCTTTGGAGCCTATTCTGGAACTAACTCTTGTAGACCAGGCTGGCCTCAAACTCACAGAGATCCACCTGCCTCTACCTCCCAAGTGCTGGGATTAAAGGCACGTGCCACCACCACCTAGCTTGTATATGTTTTCTTAATGATTACTGTCTCGGACTAGCCATTCCAAAATCCAAACTGATAAGAGCTGTCCGTTCTCACTACTGTTTTATCTAGCTAGAAGACATTATTTTCACTACATCACAATTTGGTTTTTATTAGCACATGATCATTGTATAAGATAATAAGTTTCTTTATTAGAGCCCTATGCATGTACAAAATGTACTTTGAAACTAGGCATGTGGCATGCATCCTTAATACCTGTACTATGGAGTCAGAGGCACAATTGCTGTAAGTTCAAGGTCATTCTAGTCTACATACTAAGTTTCAAGACAGCAAAAACACATAATGACCCTATCTCAAAAAGAAAGGACGTTGATCATATTTAACCCCCACTACCCTTTCTTTCACCTCCTCCCACTGACTCCCTCATAGAAGATAATTTTAGCAATACATATAATTAAGATGTCTTTTGTTGTTGTTGTTGTTCTTTCTATATTTTCATGGGCAGTAATCAAAAATGTGATCCAAATTAGATCACTGCTACAAACTCTTCAATTGTTACTATTGTGTTTAGGACAAAGTTCAGTGGCTCAGAGGTCAGTAGGAGAGCTCTTGCTATGCTTCCAGAGGTCCTAGGTCGGCCACCACTCGAGAGGTGGCAGGACCTGGGAGAATGGAGCCGATAAATGAGGCAGACTGATACCTCCTGCAACAGCCAACTTTATTCAGAGTTCAGACTATTGAAACCCTGAGAGTTAAAAGAGGTCACGTGAGTAAAGTTTTCATGAGTTCAATCTGTATACAATCGCAGCAGCAAGTCACACGCGGCAAAGAAACATGTTTTTTCCTTAGTGGAACATAAGGAATAGAGTAAACATTTAATTGAAAAACCAAGAGCAAGCAATACTGAGGAATCTGAAGTAACCTCACTCCTATCTGCTACACCTGGGAGGAGCACGAAATGATTTTCCACAGCAATCCCATGTTTGAAGAAACTGAGATCACAAGACTTTTGTCCTCTTTTCTTAGAGTTTTCTCATAAGCACTCAGAATTCTCACAAGACTCCTTCCCCGAACAGTGTTCCAACACAAGTTCTAGTCCCAGCACCCACACTGGGAAGCTCACAACTGCCAGTACCTCCAGTTCCAGGAGCCCCAACACCCACTTCTAGCCTCCGTGAGCGTCTGCACACAGGTAGTATACACACAGATACACATAAATAAGAATGGAATAAAATCTAGATGTAAGTTGCTCAGTTTCCTCTTTGAGTGACGTGAACTCCTATCAAGTTCCCTACCCTCCCTCCCTCCCTAGGGCATTGGAACGTGCTGCGTTCTTTATCTGGAATGCTTCTCTCCCCACCCTTCGCTGAGATTGGCATTTTCCTTTATCCGAGTTCTCTATCTAAAGCCTTGATGAATTTATTCATAGCTTTTAAACTTCACAATCATTTTATGTTCCATTTACTTTCTATGCCAGTCTATGACCCAGGATTTAAGAGGCATTCAACACGTCCCCCTCATCTCCGCATCACTCGGGACAGTGCCCGTTCCTAAAATGTGTTGGATGCATGAATGAGTGAGTGATGAACCTAGGGGAGACCTTTTTAAGGCGTGCCTTGTTCTTCCCGTAGGTAATTGAGTGTCTGTATGCCAAAGTCTGTGTTCAGGTTAGCATTCAGTCCCTATCTTCAGGAATCGGCTACCACATATTAATTTCCACAAAATAAAATGCAAGTCTGTTCACTCCTTCTGCCTTTCCTCCTCTCCTGCCCTTCCCCACTGCCTCCTCCTCTTTCTCCTTTGAGCATCCCAAATATCCTAGACCTAGTGCAGGGAACCGACTTTAGCCTGAGTGCATGATTGGAGCATTTACATACATGCTTCTTTCCATAGATAAACCTTTTCACAGACGATCTCATAATAACAGGGTTTGTCTAATGCCCAGTATTTGAATCATGATTCTGACAATGGGACTAGATAAGAATGGGAGAGGGTTGAGCAAATCAATCTTCAGTGTGAGCCCCACAAAGGAGGGCGTTTCCTTATTGATTGGACAGAGAACCAAGAATTATCCCGAAGCTTGTCAGATCTGTAATTAGGAAATTTATCTAGAGATCAGCCATCTGGCCGTTTAAGCTTGAAGTGGCATTGCACTTCAGCAAGGCATCTCGTGAAGAGTTTCTCCATCCCTGAGACCCTTTGGTCATCCTACCTCATCTCCCCAGTTCTAGACTAGGCACTCCAGGAGCGTTTATTGAAGAATAATTGCTTAACTAAACAAGAGTTTCAAGTGACAGAAATGCCAAGCAGTTCACCAAGTTAGGTATTACATGCCTATACATAAGCCAAAACTTCGCATTTGGCCTTACAAACACATGTGAATATTATCTATCAATCAGGAAAACTCAATTTTTAAAAAGACATGAAATGAGGGGGATTTATTGAGAAGAAGGCGATCAGCGAGAAGGGAAGAAGGGTCAGAGTTTGGTGGGGTGTGAATATGGTCAGGGTTCTTTATGTACATGTGAGTGTATTTGTAATTGTGAAAGAACAACTCAAAAAAAAAAAACAACCAAACAAATCACTTAGGTTCTCCCGACTAACCCTCATGCTCAGACCCCTGCCTAGAGACCCACTGCTGTCCGAAATGTCCTTCCTAGACACCCTGCGGCATCTATGAATGCACACAACGATCCACGCTAATACTATTTTTTTATTCCCATGTAATACTCCATATTTCAGCTTGCTCTTGGCATGTCATACTATGTCTTACAAATTACTCCATGACAGGGCATCATATCTGTAACTCTTCCAAAAATGACATGAAATTTCCCCTTATTTTCTCATTCTCCACCAGTGGTCACGGAGTGACATCTCAAAGGAGGATTGCGGGGTCTTAAAGCACACATAATTGAAACTTACCACTTGGTACCAATTTCCTCTCCACAGTACCAATGACTTAATATCCACTAGAAATCAAAGGGAATGGCTGTTACCCACACTTAACTAACAGCAATTTCTGTAAATAACCATTCTGTGTAATAAAAGGCATTTAATGAAGGAGCATTACAATGAGTTCTTAGGATGAAGCTACGTGTGGAGGCTGATCTTAGCCATCGGTCTAGGTCTAGTGGGGTCACAGGGTATTCCTAGAAGAGATTAGGATACAAATTGGTTAGATGGCATTATGGTTAATCTTGGGTGGCAATTTTGCCACATCTGGATCAACTGCAACCCAAGCAGCCCTGTACACCTGTGAGAGATAGTCTTGATAGTTCAACATGGGAAGACCTACCCTAAGCCTAGGCCATGCCTTCTGGTGACTCCCCACATAAAAAGGACATGGAATAGAGAGACTTTTGCTTTTTGCTTGCTTGCCCACACTCTCAGTATAAAGTTCATCTATCCTGCTGCTGGAGCACTCCTTCACTGATATTGAAGCCTACTTCTTCAATGTAGTAATATGAGCGGAATATTTCTATCTAGCCTCTTCTAGGCTAATTCTCACATATTAATTTAGCCCATTTCTAATCATCTGTGTAGCGCCCCTAGGTGCGCTTACCGGGAAGATTCTAGCCTATGTCCATCCTGGGTTGGAGCTTCATAGCGTGCATCTTCCCTGGAGCGGGCAGCATGGTGTCTCTCTGAAGGCGTCTGCTCCCGAGAGGAGAGCTGCGGAGTCTGACCTCACTTCCTCTTCCTCCTGGCATTCTGTTCTGTCTACTCCACCCACCTAAGGGTGGGCCTATCAAATGGGCCTAGCAGATTCTTTATTGCTTAGCCAATGAAATCAACAGATTGATATATGACACTCCCACATCACTTCCCCTTTTTCTGTTTAAACAAAAAAAGGAAGGCTTTAACCTTAACATAGCAAAATTACATATAACAAAACAGTTATCAAGTAAAAGTTACATCAGAAACATTTATACATATAACAAAATTGACCTTAAATCTCTATAAATAAAGCAAAATCTATACTAATGCAAATTATTCATACCTATATCATATCCCCCTTTAAATGTAAAAGAACGTTTATAAACCATATTTGGGAACATGGGCGCAGTTTTTTCTCTCCAAACTGCTTCCTGCTGAATGGGGGCGTCGTTAATTAGGTCTTTCTTGGTATAACCTGTGTGCTAGTTTCATCTCAGTTGGCAGTTGAGCAAAGCAATTTTCTGAAGATGTTCACAGCAAACCTTCAGGAGGACGTGGTCCATCATACCAAATCGGAATAGAAGAAATCCATAGAGTCTCATCCTCTGTGAAAACAAAAGAAGACTCTCTCCAAAGCATCATATCCTTAGACCCAAATTCTGAAGTCATACCCTCATGATATCCGTTCTGGTTCCACTTGGCAGCCCATATAATGAAATGTCTCTCTGTACTTAGCTCCTTCGCAGTCAAAAATTTTAAAGAAAACACAATGTACATAATCCAGACTCTCTGTGAATTTTCCATCTTTACGCGGCTTATTTTTATTTATATCTATAACTATCTGTACTCTGTCTCTTTAAAGACTTTACTTTTACTTTTTTCTTTTTAAACCATTAACTTTATTTTCTATATTCTTTTTCTTCTCTCTCCCAAGCCTACGTACATTCATCCAACAGTGTGACTCATTCAGTGGTCTGAATCTGTCCTATTGTGAATCTGCAATATTTTACTATCCAGGAGCACTTTTGATTTGCGCCTTTAAATCATTAGGCGCTTAAGAATCTAAGCTGAGACATTCCTAAGTTAACTTTTTGCTTTTTGAGCGTATATCTGTGGACCAGGCTGTCTTTGAACTCTCAGAGATCCGCCTGTCTCTGCCTCCCAGGCATTGGGATTAAAGGTGTTTGCTACTACACCTTGAACTCACAGAGATCTGTTCGTCTCTGCCTTCTAGGCACTGGGATTAAAGGCGTGTGCTACCACACCTTGAAGTCACAGAGGTCTACCTCCCTCTGCCTCCCAAGTGTTGGGATTAAAGGTGTGTACTAAGACACACAACAACTCTCTTCCTTTTTTTGTTTTTTGCTTTAAGAACTTTAACTTTCAGCTTGCATATATTTTTAACACACAGTAAACCATTTAGAAATTTTCTTTGTCTTTGAATCTCTCTTTACTGTATATCTCTCTGTTTTTTGACCACAAAAGCCTTTAATTTACCAAGCAATATCAGTAGGACTAAAGCCGTGGCTTTGACGGCTGGATCCTTAGCTTCCCAGCCTCATGGCTGAAGTACTGGCCGTAGCCATGTTTATAGCCACAACTGGCATTTCAAGGTCCCTGCCAGCCAGCGAGCTACAACAGACAACACTCAAGTCCTCTCTCGGTAGCCGGCCCTCCTGCCTCAAACAGTCAGAGTTTGCCCTGGCAGGATGGCCCAGAAAGCCGGCATTTTTAAACGGCAGCTTTTTTCCTGCTACGGCTGAAAACCGAAAAGCATGTGTTCATCTTTTCGTCAACACCATTTAAGTGTTTCGTGGCAGGACCTCTTAATGAGCTGCAGGTTTTGCAGCTGAAGCTGAGTCAGGAAGCCTCTCTTAGATGAGAGCGCTTGCTTGCCTCTAGCAAGCAGAGTAGACCCAAGAAATCGCTACTATCAATAAAACATGCTTTACTCTTTCCCAAGCTTTTTCAGGCTTTCTGTGGATTCAGTTGGCCACACGTCTGGGCGTCATCTGTAGTAATATGAGCGGCAGGGCTGTCATTTCTAGAGTTTTCTTATTTCTTGTTTACTTAGGTAGTATTATATCCTTCTGGAGTCTTTGCTGGAGTTGAAGAATGAATAGATAGTTATAGTTTTCCTTAGTTATGATAAAAGATAAAATAGATATAAATATTGTAACTGTAATTCTTGCTTGATAACTGTTTTGCTATATGTAATTTTACTATGTTAAAGTTAAAGCCTTTCTTTTTTGTTTAAACAGAAAAAGGGGAAGTGATGGGGGAGTGTCATATCAATCTGTTGATTTCCTTGGTTAAGCAATAAAGAAACTGCTAGGCCCATTTGATAGGCCCACCCTTAGGTGGGTGGAGTAAACAGAACAGAACGCTGGGAGGAAGAGGAAGTGAGGTCAGACTCCACAGCTCCGCTCTCCGGAGCAGACGCAGGAGAGACGCCATGCTACCTGCTCCAGGGAAGACGCACACCATGCCCCAGCTCCGACCCAGGATGGACTTAGGCTAGAATCTTCCCGGTAAGCGCACCTAGGGGCGCTACATAGATTATTAGAAATGGGCCAGAGCAATGTTTAAAAGAATACAGTATCTGTGTAATTATTTCGGGGCATAGGCTAGCCGAGCCAGGTGGCTGGGGTGTTTGGGGACGCAATCCCGCCGCCGTTCATATTACTACACTTCAAAATTCTAGCATCGGCTGAAGACCAAAAGCTCTCTAGGAATGCTCTGGACAGATTAGGACTGTCGAACCGTCCAGTCTTGTGAGCTGAACAACTACCAGATTCTTAGTTTTGGCATTGGGAGACAGGCATGCCAAACCACAACCTGTAAGCCAATATGATAAATCCCGTTTATAAAAATAAAATATATAACTGTGTGATCTTAACTTCTCTTGGGCTGACACCAGGACTTAGACCGTTTGTGGTCCTGGGTCAGGCCTTCAACTCAAACTAAAATTGTCACCACCAGCTTTCCTGAGTGTCCAGCTTGCATACAGCAGACTATGGAATCTCAGCCTCAAAACATATGAATTGATTCCTTATAAGGAATCATACGTATATACACATTTTATCACTATGTATGTAGAGAGAAAGAAAGAGAGACTGTTGTAGAAATCCGCTTGTTTGTTTCTGGCTGCCCAGCCCTGAAACAACCACAAAGAAACTGTATTAATTAAATCACTGCTTGGCCCATTAGCTATAGCTTCTTATTGGCTAACTCTTACATCTTAATTTAACCCATTTCTATTAATCTATGTATTGCCAAGTGGCTGTGGCTTACCGGCAAGTTTCCACCTCGCCTGTTCCCGGTGGTGGCTTTATAGCCTCTTTCTGACTCTACCTTCTTTCTCTCAACATTCAGTTTAGTTTTCTCTGCCTAGCTTTATTCTGCTAAGCCAGTGGCCAAAATGGCTTCTTTATTCATTAACCAATAAAAGCAACACATATACAGAAGGACTTCCCACATCGGAGAGACAGACAGAAAGACAGAGAACAGAATCAATAGATGGTGTGTGTGTGTGTGTCTGTGTGTGTCTGTGTGTGTCTGTGTGTGTCTGTGTGTGTCTGTGTGTCAATTAGTCCTGTTTCTATAGAAAACTCTGTCTAATGCAATATACAATTGATGTTAAGATATATGTTTATTGAACTTCAATGTTTCATTTTTTGTGATTGTCTTTTCTGTTCCTTTCTCCATTTTTATTGGGTTAATAATATTCTTAGATATTTCAAATGTTTCGCTTTGAAAATCCTAGGTATTTCTCCTTTGCCGGAAACACATAACAAGAAATATTTTTCCTATATTGTCACTTATATTTAACTCTGTTGGACTGCTTTCCACATATTGTTTATCTTAATGGAATCAAATTTACCATTGGCTCTTCTCCTGAAGAAACAGTGTGTCAGGTGCTGTTTGAAATCCATTAGATTCTTTATTGGAACCACACAAAATTTATACATGAACTCGGAGATGGAATATATATTTAAAATATTGAGCTTTCCATGCAAGCAAATAGCTTGTATTTTATTTTCTTGGTATGTTTTTATGTCCTCAAAAAATTTTAATCACAAAAATATTTATGTGACTTTATAAAATGCACACACTAAAAGAAATGCATTATATCAATACAGCTAAGTGTGGGTCGGACATATTTGTCTTCTTGAGGATGCTGTGGTTCACATTTGCATTAGAAATGGACAAGATCTTCACATACAGAAAAACAAGTCAGGCACTACATTCACGTTGCCCCACATGACCTATAGTTGCCCTTTTCTTTACTCTTTCATAAGGTCCACAAGGCAACTTGAGCAAGGTGTTTCCCTCCGGTTTCTACACACAAAGCCAGCACATGGAGAGATGTCTTGACAAACACCACTTCGAATACAGTAGGGAGAACCTTCTGCTTGCTTGCAGGGCTACTATGTGTGGATTATATGTTTTTAGAAATTCAAAGTGATAAAGAAAATACTTCTATAGAAAACTTCTAGGTGAATTTTATGTCTATAAATTTTTCTTTTAATAAAGGAATTATTTTAGTTGATCAAAGCCTCATAAATAGACATAGTGATTTTGGACTAAATAATGTAACTGCATGTGCTACTTTAAGTGGAATATTTGAATGCTGTTTATCCTGTAGAACATCAGACTACAGAATAGCAAAAAAGAAGAACAAAAGAAAAGAAAAAAGAAAAATGTACCTTGAATCAAACTCTCTAACGAATTCTTTTCTGAAAAAAATATATAAACAGTCAAACACCAAAATATAAATATAAATTAAAATAAAATATAATTATGAATCAGCAAAGCTGTACTATAAAATATGCATTTGCATTAACTTCAAGGTATTTGCTTAATTAAAAATAAAAAGAAAGTGAAAATAGGAAATATGTAGAGAATTTTCTTTGCTACTTCATAACAATTACAAAATTAGCAGCACCTTAATCCTTGTAATAAGAGTAAGAAAAGTAGTAATTATGTGTCTGGTCCTGCGATTACTCCATCATCATGGATACAATTGCAGCAAATTGGCAAAGCTGACCCCAATGCCCAAGATGGTATGATGGCATTTAATAGATAATAATGACGGTCGACAATGGCCTTTCAAGACCTCTGGACCACCATTTTGTTATTTCCCTGGCTGCTGAACATTTCCGTTGCTACATACATGATGCTAAACTTTCTCTCCCTTTCTTTCTCTCTCCTCCAGGTCACTTTATCATCCTCACACTGATGCTCTTTCTTCCCTTCCTCGATGATAAACAGCCAGACTCCCCTACTCATGAGTGCTGCTGGAACTCAGTCCTGAATTCACTGCCTCTTCTCACATACCGACTCCATTTCCAGGCTCAACACCCTTCTTCCCCACGCTCCTCTCTTTCTGCTCTTCTTTGACAGAGATTTTAACGATCCCTCCTGTGTTTTCTTCTCTCATTTCCATTTTATTTTACAGGTGCCAGCTCTCTTGGTAGTACTCGGTACTAATGATGCCTTTCAAGTCCTACTCTCGTGTGCTCATCAGCAAACCTTACAATTATAAAATCAGACTGGGATTTTCAGCCTTGGTGATACGTGGAGAACACAGTCGTTCTATGACAGTTGTTAAACTCATTATGTCAACCATGTGCAGAAGGAACATGTCTTTAAATCGATGAGATGATGAGAACACAACAGTCAAGCATATGAAAGCCCCTGCCCAGGCTTCCCCTGCTGGGCTCAACAGTCTCTTCTTATTTGGGGCTTTCGGCACTTTGATTTGATAGGCTCAGGATTAGAGCTTTAATCCTAACAATACTTAGTTATTTTTAAAAATAAAATATCTTTCAAAAGTGCAATGGAAACATTTATAAAGGCATTCTAAAACACTGGATAGGTGAGAGAGTCACAGCAAGAAGATGGCTGTCCAGACCACGTCCCTCGCAATAGCAATACCTTACAACATCATGAATACAGAAAGCCTTTAGTAAGACTTCAGACATCAACCAAGGCATGGCACTGACCTAAGCAATCTCAAAGCCAAGAAAAGCTGCCCTGTAACAGGTCATAAGAAGAGTTCCATTTCACACACAAGTGTCCTTGCTGCATTCCATCCCAGTTCAGCAGAATCAAAACCAAACAGCTAGCTTTGCCTTGAGATGAAGAGAGGTGTGGGGTATTTGTCCAACATTACATCTTCTTAGAGAATTGTACAAGAAACTGATTCAGACTCGCATGACTCCAAACTCTAACAAAACTGCTCTGGGTGTCCAAAGGGCACTTGGGGACCTATTGTGATACCAGGGAACATAAAAACCTTTTTAGATGGGGAATGACATATACAAAACCATCCACACACTACCAGGAAAGATATACACTGAGAACTAGAAGAGGTTTGTGTGGCATCTGTAATCCATAGCTGGCCTTGTAGGTGGAAGTAGGGATCTTAATGAAGCTGGTTGCTTCAACAAACAAGTCTCTAGACACCAATAAAACAGAAATAAAGATGAATTGCTTGACAAATAATTTGAAACAATCATCATGAAGAGTCTCTGTGCGTGTCAAGAGAACAAAAATAAAATATGAAAATGCGTGCACAAACAAAATGAGAGCATCAACAAAGACATAGAAAGCGCTTCTAAAAACAAACGGAGGTTCTGGGGCTGAAGAATGTAGAGTAACTGGACTGTAAAATTCATTAGAGAGGCTCAACAGCAGACTTGCCCAAGCAGAAGAAAGAACTGGCAAAGTCGAAGGCAGGTCTTCAAATTCATAGAGCGAGACTAATAAAAAGAAAACAATAATGAAGAAAAGTGAAGATAGGCTAAACTATGCATGAGAAAACATCAGGTAAAACAAAATATAGCATAAGAAGGAGTGAAGAGCAAGCAAAGAGCTTGAGAAATCATGACTAAGTCAACATGATCCCCCCACCCCAACACAGCTGCATAACTAAGTCAACATGATCTCCGCATCCCAACAGAGCGGCGTGACTAAGTCAACACAATCTCCCACCCCCACCCCAACACAGCTGCAGGGTTTTTGACAGTTTGTGGCTTCTGGGGAAGGGAGAGTCAGCTTTCTTTAAGGGTTTAGCCTCTGGTGGGTCAACTGTGCTCTGGTAGATGTCCCCACACCCATGAATAGAGGATATGAAGTTGAGAAAGGGGAGGGGACCCAGGTTCTGTCCTCCGTCTCCACATGGAAGCTTACAGCTGTCTAGTTGTTTATAATTCTGGTTCCAAGGGGCCTGATACTTCTCCTGGCCTCTGCAGACACTAGGCACACAAGTGGTACATATACATGCACGTGGGCAAAACACTCAAACTCATAAAATAAAAGAAATAAGTAAACTTTTAAAAAATATAAAAAATAGGCTGGAGATAGAGCTCCGCAGTTAAGAGCCCTGGCTGCTCTTCCAGAAGACCAGGGTTCAATTCCCAGCACCCATATGGCTGTTCAGAACTATCTGTAACTCCACTTCTAGGAGATCCAAACCCTTACACATATGGAAATGCAGGCAAAACACCAAAGCATATTTTTTTTAATTTTAAGAAAATTTGTTTTAAGTATAATGATAATATATCTGTAAATAAAATGATGGAAAAAGATATTACATGCAAAAAGATAAACAGAGAAGGAAGGTAATCTTTATATCACACTAATAGATTTTATGTCAAAAGTACCAATATAGGATAATAATATAGAGTTTATACTATTTATATCTTCCTGATAAATTTACCCTTTTATTTTCCTAATACTTGCTAAATTCAATGGTGTTAATAAATGCAGGGTGATTCCTACAACATAGGTTGCCTTATGCCACTTCTACATACAGTTTAAATCATTGCCATTAGAAATGTTTCATTTTGTCAAAATCACATTTAAAAAAACAGGTTCTTTCCCCCAATTCATAGTAACTAAGACATTCGAGATGGTTTTGCTCTAGGAAGAGAATTTACAGACTCCTGGTACCAGAACTTGATGGGAAGGGTAGAGAACAAGACTGGACTTCCTTGATTCTATTTCTCCAGACTTCTCTTGGCCGCGTTCTCCATGTGTTGGCTCCTTTCCAACACTGATTTTCCTCAAGGTCTTCTTTCAACCTGTGCACCAAGCCACTCAGAAAAATGCCTTTGGACAAGAAGTTCAAAATGAATTCTGAGAGTCACTGGGATTAGAGTGCCTTGGGATATATTTTTATTTCTTCATCAAGTTCTCTGTCCAAAGGATAGAACAGAGAGTGAGTCCAGCTTCCCCCCCCCCAAAAAAAAGAGAGAGACTAAAGAGGTATTTGATACCCTTGGAGCAGGGCAGGTGTCCTTGAACCAGTCCTCTGGGGTACAGTCATTATGAGTGTAAGGAAAGGCACAGTGAAACCACCAAACTGGACCACTCCATGGGTGGAGAGAAGAGAGGCTTGTTGTAAATTTTTAAAAAGAGGGTAGCCAGAGGCATCTGGGGGGATCCAAAGGTGCTGTGGCTACCTCTCAGGGACACAGAGAGGAGCAGACTGGTGATGGATGGTACGCAGAGAGACTAGGGACGGCATGGACTGGGGCAGGAGCTGAATGGTGGTAGGTCAGGTAGCCGCAGTATGTGGGGGAAGAAGCAGTAGATGGAACAACCTGAAACGGGGGGGGGGGGGGGGGAGAACGGGGGAGGTGAGAAGAGGCAGGAGGCTCACATGGGGGACTTTGATTTGTGGAACAGGCATATGTTAATAGGGATAAAAGGAACCTAAGGTTGTTGTGGGCTTTGATATGTAAACATGGGTACATGCCAGTGGAGAACCAGATGCCCCATTCCCCGAGGTAGGAAGAAATAAGGGAAGGGGCTCTTTCTGTCAGACAGAAACCTTACTGAGGAACATTGTGCATAAGCTTTTCTCTATTCTCCAAAAATTCTTCCATAATCCAGCCTGAGCTGAACCTAGACTGTCATTTTGGACAATGTTAGTGCCACTGCCATTTTGAGAGATTTAGCATTTGGGACATAACAGTGAGATAAGGGAGGGAAGAAGAAATATTAAATATGTTAAAGACAGAACATCAGAGAGACAGCTCCGCGAGTGAAGGTGCTTGCCAGGCATGCTGGGAAACCTGAGATTGATCTCCGGAACTCACTCAAGAAAAGGTGGAAGAAGAGAACTGATTCCACACTGTTGTCCTCTGACCTTTACACACACTATGGCACAAGTGTGCCTTTACTCACACAAATGCACACACACACATGCACACGCACCACACACACACACATGCACACACACACCACGCACATGCACACATACACCATGCACAAACATGCATATACACACCATACACACATGCACACACACGCAAGCACAAACATGCATACACACATGCACACACATGCATCCACACACACCATGCACATACACACACACACATTAATAATAACATTATAATGATAAAGTGTTTCACTAGAGGTGGGATCTAGAGAGAAAACCTGAGTTCTTTTAGAAAAGGAAGGCATCCATATAGAAATACATGCAGTCACACCCAACGGCACTCGAAGAAGCAATAAGAACAAAGTTACAACTGCTGCTTACTCTAGATCTGAGTCCTGGATGCCAACACAATCTTCTCACTGGAGAGTTCAGAGCGGTAGCTCCCAGAGCTGTGTACAGAATGAGGGTTGAGTGGGAAGGACACCCAACTGTATCAAGCAATTCCTTCACATCTGGGGACTTGACATGCACTTTCTATACTTAATATTTCTAGAACTCTATGTGTTTTTTAAACTCCATTCAACTTATTACTGATCAAGAAGCAAATTTTTGAGCACTGGCCTAAGGTCACATGATTTGTTGAGGGCAAAACAAAGATGTCAACATAGACTGAATCAAAGATAAACAGCATCCACTGGGTCTCGACTGTTTTTTAAAAATGGAATCTGTGGTAAATATGTATAAATTTTTCTTGTGTTGGGGCTGAGGAGAAGGCTTAGTCAGTAAGGTATTTAGCATGAAGACTTGAGTTCGGATCCCCAGGACACAAAAATATCAGGCATGGTGACCCAAGCCTGTAATCTTAGCAGTGGTCAGTTAGAGTCAGCAGAGTACCTGGGGTCCCAGGTACAACCGACTCTTGTGCAATCGGTGATATCCAGATTGAAGAAAAGACCCTGTCTTAAGAGATGGAGAGTATTGAGGAAAACATCCAATACCCACCTAGCAACTACACAGTACTATGAACAATAAATGACCTAGATATTATTATAGAAGACATTCTTAGATTGTTTTGACACCTGCAGCTGGGAGAGGTAGAACCTGACCTGAAACTGCTTCTCCGTGAATACTCAAGATTAGGCCAAGCCTTCATGGGCACTATCTTCCGTAGCCCCTCTATCCTCTTTGCCTCTTAATGGTTACTGCTGTTATTCCTAACATAGGCCTGCAGCCTACACATCACTCTATACTGTAAGACTAGAAGAAGATCTGATGACCTGGCCAAGCTAGCACATGAGCTGGAACCAGAAAGGCCAGTCACCATGCAAGCTTCACTTATTACCTCACTTAGTTCCCAAAATCTACATAGCTACATAGTAGTTTTTCCCATTGATACTGGGCTACTTTGGGGGAGAGGGCGGGGCAGATAAATTGGTGATAAAATTGGCTTTTCTCTCCTGGTTTAAGATGAGGGAGGTTCACACGTGTTCAAATGTGAACTCGGGGCTTCAATTACAGAAAACACTCAACAGATGTTTACTGTGAAAGCAGATGGATGATTGACAGGATGGAAAGAATGATCCTCTCCCACCCGTGGGTCTGAATAGGGAGATGAACGAGGACACGCACAGAAAAGGGCTTGAAATACCCATAGGCATAACCTTTTGCATTCCCCTCTCCCTGTTGTTTTCTGAGTCCTGTCCCTGGCTTTGCCGGTTTCCTCTCTGAGAATCGCATTCCTTCAGCATCGTTCAATTGAAAAAGGAAAAACAATATCCTGCAGCTGGAAGGACTGGACACAGGTGGCTCTCAGCCCCGGAGGCTCAGCCTCTGCCCTAAGGAGCTCACTTGAAGTCATGCCGCACAAGGGAATGCCCCCATAACGAGCACTCGTTCTAATTTTCAAGAACATAAAGCTGCCTCCATCGCATTGTTCTAATTCTGGGTTCTCTAAAGAGAATTGCACCCCCCCAAAAAAGGCAACCTTAAAAAAAAATTAAATGGGAAAAAGTATACAGCAATTGCTAAAAACCAATCCACTCTCTTAGACCTTAATAAAGACATAAAATAAAACTGAACGTCTCAAACCCTGTGTGAGAAGGAAAAGCTAAACCCGCCACAAAGGGGCTGTTAAAACGGGCTCATTATTTTGCCTAGGACAAGCTTTACTATCTAAGCATGTCAGTATTTCAGCTTTTCCCCCACTAGATTATTTCAAGCATCATTTATAGGGAACGTATTAAATGCAGAGACGGCCCAGCACGTGAGTGGACCAACTCATCACAGCCGTGCGCAGTCCCACAGTGAGTAGCATCCCACACTCACGGGGACTGTTCCCAAACAGAGGTGGAGGGCAGAGAACACACTCTGTGGTTGCTCTTGGCTTTCACTTCCCTGATTTAGCCCTTCAGTCGTGTTGGGCACTTGAGGTTATGAAATGATAACGTGTAAGCACTAAATAATAGGATCTTTCAAGTGCAAAGGATTCCTGGGATTTTTAGGTCACCCCATAAACACGGGGTAAATGTTTACGTGCTAGATACTTACTTTCAGTAGGCAAAAAAAAAAAAAGTCCATCTACGGCCTAATTAAATTAGTAGAAAATGTGTGCTGCTCGCTTTCTTTGCAGCCACATCCTGAACTATTCTTTTGTTCTTTCAATCTCCCATCTCTTCTATGTTCATTTCAACTCTATTATGGCTGGATGTGAAATGTCCTCCCCAGGCTCCTGTATTTGATCAGTCCCCCAGCCCTGCTGGTGCTGTCTAGGGAGATGGAGGGTCCCCGGATGAAGTGAGTCACTGGGAACGGGCCTTGGTATTGAACTGCCCTGTTTCCTGTCCTCTCCCTGCTTGCAACAAAGATGGAAGCAAGGAGCTGTCACACGATCCCACTACCACAGGGCCCACTGCCCTTCCTTTACCCTTCCTTCAGAACACAAGTCCAAACAAACCCTCCCTCCCTTGGCTTGCTTCTTGTCAGGGATTTGGGCTCATCAGCGAGAAAAGCAACAAAAATGAACTTCTTCCGGTGAGCATGTGTTTCAGTTTACCACAAAAATTACACCACATTTTGCTTTCAGTATTGTGGGTACGCTCTGTCTCCAAGGGGATGTGCAGTCCTCTGAGAAGCCCCTTCTGTCCCACCCCCCTTTTTGTCCCATTACCCCCGCCCCAAGCTGATCCGTATCCTTGTCCGCATTATTTTCTCTAGCTCACATACAACACTGCCTTGTTTTTCCAATTGCAGATTGCGACATGAGACCAATGCCGCGCATTATAACCAGAATTACATTTGTAATGGAAATAAGGCGAACAGCCCAGAAAATGTCAGAGAACATCACATGTAGAGTTATAGTTTGTGAAGTTTTGCTGCAACTGCATACACAGCGTGTCTCTAGGGGTGGGGGATACAATAACGTGGGCTTCTTAGGGCATAGTCAAATCAAAATGTTAAACACTGGTGTATATACAATCATCTTTGTTTTTCCCTCTAAGGCTTCACTGGGGAAGCAGGGCTTCATTTCTCATAGGCAATGCTAAGTGATAAGTGCCTTCTATACAGTTCTCACTCTACATGAACCAAGCATGACAGGCGTTCTAAATTAGAGCTAGTATAGCTCACACTGGCCACACCCCTCCAAGTCTGACTTCTCTAAAGAAGAACAATACGATACAATAGGTTGGTCAGGTTCAAGCTTGGCTAAAGACCTAAATGTGGGGTTTTCACTCTTCCAGGGAAGTGAGAGGCCATGATTTACCCTCCAAACAAAGGAGGCCTTTCTGCTGAAAGAGCAGAGAATACTGCTCTCCCTGCACTGAAACACTTGCATTAAAAGTCATCTGATAGAGGGAAACCCACTTTGCTTGATGCTTATGACAATTTAATTTATTTTTCTATTCCCTTATTCTTGTTTGAATTACTACAAAACTAGCTAATTTTAAATCAATAATGACAGTTCACGGGATCACAATGATAAACATGATGACTGTTTTGCCTGGCATACTAAGATTTTTGTTAACTTTTTTTCCGTTTTTATGTGTGTGGTGCATTGTGCCTGCTTATGCTTTCATGTTTGTGGGTACAAATTGAAGCACAATTTCACATTTTATGTGGGTGCCTCTGGAGGCCTGAGGTTGATGTCAGGAATCAGATTCTACCACTTACTATGGGACAATACTCTTGTACACTGTAAATATTTGTCACTCGTATTGGTTTAATAAAACTCTGACTGGCCAGTAGCCAGGCAGGAAGCATAGGCGCAGCAACCAGACTAAGAGAATTCTGGGAAGAGGAAAGGTAGAGAGTGAGTCACCAGCCAGACACAGAGGAATCAAGATGAGAATACTGCACTGAGAAAAAGTACCAAGCCATGTGACTAAACATAGACAAGAATTATGGGTTAATTTAAGTTAAGAGCTAGCTAATAATAAGCCTGAGCTAATAGGACAAACAGTTTATAAATTAATATAAGCCTCTGTGTGTTTCATTTGGGACTGAATGGCTGCAGGACGGGGCAGGACAGAAACTTCTGTCTACAACCACTCTCTCACATATTATGCATTGAGCCAGGTTTCTCACCGGAAGCTCACGAGCATTGCTAGTCTCACTAGCCAGCTTGCTCTAGAGGTCTTCAGTTTCAACCTCCCAGGCCTGGAATAACAAGACCACCAGGCATTTTCATGAGTTCTAGGGACCCAAATTCTATTCCCTTAGGCTTGTGCAGTGAGCACTTTAGCCATCACTCCAACTAAGTATTTTAAAAAGATGTGAGATGAGAAGAGAGTGTGTTCTCTGAGTCTACATCTTAAGCATATTTTTGGGAATAGTGCCAGAAGGAGAATGAGCAATGAAACACTCCGGAGCTGAGAGATGAATCTGAGAAGTGAAGAGTGGATGATGGGAGACACTTCTGCCGACAAGAATAAAGGGGATAGAGAGGGGGAAAGAAATGAGGCAGAAAAGTAAAGAGATGAGCAAAGGAAGACAATCTTGGAAATGTCACAGGAGATGCAGAAGCAAGTAGTTAGGCATCCCATGAATTTGTAAGTCTCCCTTAAGAATTCTCAATCAGTCCACACTGAGGAGCTACTCATGGGTCACACAGCTAAGCAGTGGTGAAGAGATTCAAACACAAGTCTGATTGCAGAGTTCGGATGCATACCCACCGTGCTGTGAGCAGGGTAAGGACACTGCTTGTCTAACAATGATCTCTTCGTCTGTGTGCTGAGACCCCTCCTTTCAGACTCTGTCTTATGATTCATTTGTTTAATGTGGGTCTTTGCCCACCAGATCTTTGTGCTTCCTATGGCAAGGAACAGCAAAGGGGAGTGTGTTCATCTATTATTTGGTGAAGGAATAGAAAGAGAGAGAGAGAGAAAAGGGAGAGAGTAGGAAAGAAGGGACAGAAAGGAAAAAACAGAAATGAATGAAATGAGCACATGGATGAATAGCCACATTATAACCAGGGACATGATAACTGCATTGAATTTTTTCTTTTAGATCTACGTTTTCTCAATTCTATTTTCCTTTAGAAACTTCTGACTAATATCTTACCCAGACTGAAATGAGCAAATGAATTACCTTTATGTGACATAGTTGATGAGGTATCTAGCCATGTTCCTTCTACCCTCAGAGTGACCTCGAAGGGCTGAGTGTACCCTCAAATTCCAACCTGAGAATGGAAATCAGCATGGGATGAGATTCCCATCTTTAAAGAATGATTGGTGGCCAGGGTGAACTTGGCCAAACCCAGAAACAGGGCAACAAGGGTGGAGATCTGCTCCTGTACACACCTGGCTTCTCGGAAAACAACATCGCAAACCATCATCTGAATAACAAGTTACTTAGAACTGCAGGAAAGTGTTTGATGTGACTTTAACTTTTCTACTACACATTAGTAAATACCAGCAATCTCATTATAGCCATCTGCAAATTAATATTTCTATCGCTTACCAGCCATACTCCCAAGGTAGAGTTTGTACAATCATTGACATTGAAAGAAGAGGCATGAATAAAATTGTTTAAATTGCTCGTGAAAGCCCCTAAGCCAAACCCAAGTGGTGTGGCACACATTTCTAATCCCAGCACTGGGGAAGTGGAGCCAGGAGTAGTCAAGGTCATTCTCCCTTACACAGGGAGTTCAAGGCCAGTGTGAGAAACACGAGAATGTCTCAAATATATAAATAAATAAATAAATTTCATAAGCCAAAAGATTAACCTTTTCAGGCCACATCAAACTATATTATGTTTGAATCTTATTGTTATTTTTCTCTTTTGTTTGTTTTCCTATCCCAATATGCATTGTATAGGCAGATAACAACTGTAGGCCTAGGTCAATCTTATCATTTGTACTCTGTAAAATACGAAGGAAATTAACAGCAATTGTTCATTTCTCTCCTTTCTCTGTTATCGGTTTCTGCTCCATGAAGAGTTTTGAGGATTGCCTTCTGGTAAAACATCAAATCAAGTTAATTACTCGGAGACAGTTTAAAGTTCAAGATGCACAGAACAATTCCGAAGATAAAGAGCACAGCCGCATCCTCCTGGGGACGTGTGTTGATCAGCTTTGTGCTGGCTGTTAGCGGTAACAAAACAGGGTCTCAAACTAACAACGGGGGAGAGCACAGGTGAGAACACGTCACTCATGGAAGGGTCTCCTCAGAGACCCCCCTAAATTTACTTCTGAAGCTCTAGGCAACAATAGCCGTCTCTCTCCCCACTTTGTTGTAGAGTTAACTCCACCACAATAGAATGGTGTTTGGACTCTAAATTGTTTTCATTAGAAAAAGCTCCGGTTTAACTCTGAGGGAGAATGTGCTGCTCATGAGCTCAGTTTCCAGTTCTCTCTCCTACAGGCTCTATCCCAGGCTCCAGGGGCTTTTCCTGGATTCATAGCCATACAGAGACATAGTCATAACACAATTTCTCTGTTCGTTCCCTCGAGCTTTAGGTGGAGATAGGCTGGTAAAGTGCTTGCATTGTTGATAGACTCAAATGATTACACTACGGTTTTTTCTTAAGTAACGGAAATTAAACCTTATGCGGGTTCTTTGTTTTCCCCCTTGTTTGAGGCATGTGAGTATTTGCGTGCATGTGCGTCTGTGCACCACTTGCATGCCTGCTACCTGTGAAAGACAGAACAGGGAGTCAGATCCCCTGGAACTGGAATTAAAGATGACGGTGAGTGGCCACATGGGTGCTGGGAACCAAACCCAGGTCTTCTGGAAGAGCAGCCAGGGATCTCAAGTGCTGAGCTGTCTCTTCTGGCCCAGATTCTTTGGTTTTTAGTGACTATTTCTATGTTAAACATTAAGTTTTTCATTTTCTAATGTCCATTTTAATGCAGACAGGTTGACTCACAGCACACTATGTCCGTGTGGGTATGTGTGTACCTGGGTACCATTCACAGAAGCAGCCTAGCCGGAGCTCTGCCCAGGCAGCCCACAGGAGCTGAACTGCTGCCAAGGCCAGACAGAAACAAAGAAGCACCTATGGGAAAGACTCTATTCAAGGTGTGCTTGGAACGTGTCACCAGAGACAGAGGCGTGTTTTAGGCAGAGTTTATATCATGAAGGGGTAGAGATGTAAAAATGTGTGAGCTAATGTAAAACATGCAAACTGGGACAAAAGAACCTGTCTAGTTTGTGTACAGTGGCTAATGCCTGCACTGTAACTATAAGCAAATCAAACAACCACATTTTAAACAAAATCTCATGTTTAACCTGAGCTGGGTTTGAACTCACTATGTAACCAAAACTCCACCCATGATCCTCCTGCTACTCCCTCACAAATATTTGAAGTACAGGTATAAGCCTCTATGCCTTTCATTCAAATAACAGCTACTCACTTTGTAAATGTCATTTATTTTATCTTATATAATATAGAGGAAGAATATTTGGGGAAAAATTATTCAAAACTTTATGTACCCTTTTACAAAATACCTATTCATTTACCCTGAATAAACGTGATCTTTACCCTTTAGGTCTATGGTGTAAGACACTTTTTCTAATTAAACAAATTTAAAAATGATACAAAGACATCAGAGTTAGTAAGATGGTCCAGTGGCTAGAAAATTAGAAAACAAAAATCTAATTGTTTTATTTTGCCATGATAAACACTATGGGCAAAAGTTACTTGGGGAGGGAAAGGTCTGTTTCAGCTTACAGGTTATAAGGCCACCATTACAGGACACCAAGGCAGGAACTCAGGACAGAAGCTTGAAGCAGAAACCATGTATAAGTGCTGCTTCCTGGCTTGTGCCCAGCCTAGCTTTCTTCTACAGCTGGGGATGGCACCACCCACAGCGGCATGAGCCTCCTCCATCAAATAGCAATCAAGACAATATGCCTACAGACAGTCCCACAGACCAGTATAACAAAGGCAACTCTTCAATAGTGGTTCCTTCATCTATGGTGTGTCAAAGTTGGCGACCAAAATCAGCCAGCAATGAGGAAATTTGAGCAGCCTGAGTTCCATCCCATATCCCTTGGTCATAGGAGGCAATCAGCTCCTGAAGTTGTTCTCTGGCCTCCATTGGGAGCCCTCAAATACACACACACACACACACACACACTCACACACAACAATAATAATTGAAAATTTTTATTGACATCAGTTCCTTTAAATGCCTCTCTCTGTGTTTTATACACAGACTTAACCATTTCTTCTTACTTGACATGGTGTCAGTACTAATTTCCTTTCTCGGGTTATATTATAAAGGTACAGGGGTGAAAAAGAGTGAAAATTAAAATTTAATGAATAAACTTAATTTTAGCCTAAAACCTATACTTAATGTTCAAGACACACAATACAAACAAAAAAATAATATAGGACCATAGCTACTGACTAAATAAAGTAGAAAGAAAGAAAGAAAGAAAGAAAGAAAGAAAGAAAGAAAGAAGCAAAAAAAAAGAAAAGCCATTTTATTTTTAGAAAACTAAAGCTGATCCTTCACTACTTTGTTCATTTCAAAAACAAAACAAAAAATCCTAGTGCTCTGCTTCTTTGAAAGGAACTGAATTACGGTGTCAATTTAAACATTAACGCCAAGTTGAGCACTAAAATGCATTTTTATGGCACGTATAGATGCGTAGACCGCCTTTAGGTACTGTCGTAGTTTGAGTTCTACAACAAGCAGCGTAGATGAGTGTCGCCATAACCACCAGGGATTCATTCCTCCCAACATATCAGGGGTTTCTCATGAGGGTCTTGTCCCTGCTGCAAAGTCCCGCCTCCCCGATGTGTCCTCAGGCGGTAGAGAGAGAACTAGCCAGCTCTCTGGCTCCCTCCTAGAAGAGCACTAATTCATCCATGAGGGCTCTGACCTCATATCTAAGGGAAATTTTCTTACATCAATCAAACTTAATAGTGTTTGCACGGTCAAAGCAGAATCAAATCAAATGCAATTCACACATCAAGTAGCTTCCAGAACCACAGCAGGGTCTGGGAGCTCCAGCCAACAGGAGCAGTGTTTGCAGACACTTGGAAATAACGTATGGAAATAAGCTAAGCAGCTCTACCTGCAGTCAACCAGCCAATTGGATAGAGCTTAACTAGTTAATTGGTTAGAAGCTCTGTGGTAACCAGTCAAAGCTCATCTACTGCATTTGAATTCTGTATCGGTTTGGTCTGTTGGGGTCGGGGCAGGTGTCCAGTCTAAATCTATGACCTCCTACCAATTTCATCGAATTTCTCATACCTGATTGCCTCTGAAGAGTCCATCTCCTAACACCACTGGAGGTCAAGGATTTCAATATATGAACTTGATAGAGATGCTGACTTGATAGAGATTCAGTCTCTGCCACAACTCCGCCAGTCCTCCTATTCTCCGCAGTATCGATCCTGCAGGTTGCCAGTGAATCCTGATGATGCCATCTGCCCCAGTGCTCCAGACTGGAATCCCTCTCCAATTACGGAAGCTGAAGCAATAGGCAAGGTGGCAGATCGCTGGTGCAGGAGGGTAATTAGGGCCTCGCAGTGGGTGTTCGTTCTTTACGGAAGTTGTTGGTCTCAGTCCGCGGTGACAGTTCTAGGTATGTTTTCCGTGAATGTGAAGAAACGGTTTTTCTAACAGAATTATCAGAACATAGATTATTACTGAACTCCCCAACTTCCTACAAAGGTTCCAGGGTCTGGTGCGGAAAACAGCACTTCCTTTTGCTCGCCGAGCACCTAGCTGGACTTGGAGCTTTGTCTGCAGCTAAATGGGAAAGGACTGTGGAGAAAAAACGGAACATATTGACCTTCACCCAGTCTGATTCTTGGTTAAGCTTTTCTTGCCAAACTGCCCACATGCCCTACCTTCCCTCTCTCCTTTTCCCCTCCCCCTTCCTCCATTGTGATTTGTGAAATGTTCTCCTTGCCTTTTTTTCCTCTCCTGAAACCCATTCCCTCCTTGGATTTCTTTGCAACATTCGCTGCAGACAGCTGCTCCCACACTCAGCACACCTGTCCTGCGGTTTCAGGCATCCTCCTTGCTGTCTAAGTCTTCGCCACTCACAGTCTCCTTGGCTCTCAGCCCCAGAACTCATTCTTTCAGGCTAAACATCCACTCTATCCCCATAATGCCAATTTGTAGCTCTCTTCCTGATAATCCTCATTAATTAAACCCACAGAACATAACCAGAAAGTATGCCATTGTACTAGCTATCTGAGCACCCCTTAGCCCACTCAAGTTGGTATATTCAGTTAACCACCCCAGCCATAAATACAGTGTGTGGAGGAGGTGTCTGACCACAGGCCCTTTTTAAAGATTCCTGTTACATAACCAATTGGAGTTGAAGAATAAAGGACAATTAATGTCCTAAAGAGGTTAATTTTCAGGTTCAACCTGACTAGCAACTAGTGCATTAGTGGGAAGCTTCCCATGCCTTAGTTGCAAAGTAAACCACCATAGCACTCCTCCAAAGAATAACGATTCAAGGGGGCAAATTATTAGTTAACCCACAGCAGAGAGGAGATAAAAGGCACTCTGATCTAGACAAGGAGGCAGGAATGTGGAAGCTCAATGTGACTGCCAATACAAGACCTGAGCCAAAGGCAGAAATCTATGATCAAGAAGATCATCAAATAGACTGGACCAGAGACAAGCAGGCTTGATGTGGGAGGTGATGTATGCTGTGACTATGTTTTACTGCCATTGGTTAATATAGGAGCTGCTTTGAGCCAATGGCTTAACAGAATATAGCCAGGCTGAAAGAGATATATAGAGAGATATAAAGAGAGAGTAGAAGGAGTTAAAGAGAAGCCACATAGCCACTTCCACAGACAGACATGCTGGAACCTTGCTGGTAAGCCACATGGCAATACAGATTGATGAAATGGGTTAACCAAAGATATAAGAGCTAGCTAGCAATACACTTAAGTGATTGGCCAAGCAGTGATTAAATAATATAGTTTCTGTGTTATTATTTCGGGAGACTGGACGGCTGGGAAATGAATGAGTAGCCTCCCCCAGCATAGGTTTTCTAATAGGAAAACTAAGGCCAGGGATGGAAAGATGGCTCAGCAGGTAAAGCAGCCTGCTGCCAAGATTGATAGCCTGAGTCTGATCCCTAATGCACATTGCAGAAGGTGAGAAATAATTGTTTGTGTTGTCCTTTGACCTCCACACATATACCCCAACACATAGACACACTAAATAAATAGAAGATAAGGATGGATAGATAGATGATAGATAGATAGATAGATAGATAGATAGATAGATAGATAGATAGATAGATAGATAGATAGATAATAGATGAGAAAGAGAGAGAGAGAGAGAGAATTTTTAAAAACTAAACTCAGTTTATTGACTCATCCAGCAAAATCCAGGGATGTAATTAAGAAACTGACATTGAAGGTCATTTGCCCTTGATGACATGTTTCTGCATTCACATGTCTATACATACATATATTTCTGACCCTTTGAAAAGATAAAATCTTTTAATTTTTCAATTCTTTTGTAATGATTATTTAACAAGCATACATGTCATATGCTACTTTTACAGCAATGTTTGTTTTACAAATGTGCACACAAATCAGGCTCTTGTAAGTACAGCTGAAAAATGAACTTGACTGCACCTGTGTGTATCTACATATAAATGGGATGTTTTAGGTAAATAAATACAGTTCTATATACTGCTTTTAAAAATGCAGCCTTCGCTACACGGGCACCGTTCTGTTTCCTGTCAAGCCCATCTGTTTCAATTATTCTAATGACTATCTTTATTATTCAATTTCCCAAAAGCACATGTCTGCCTCCCTGGTCTGTTGCCTCTCTACTCTTTTGTATGCCTCCTATACAACAATCAGCTCTATTCATTACTTCCCACCTTTAAAACATATTGTAGGGAAGCCCAGATATAGGGCAGCCTGAGATAGCCGCTGGTGCTTATCATGGTGTGAGATAAACAACTGTGGTTCATCCTTTAAGTAAGAGCTCCCAGGCAGGATCATCTTCTTATAGCTCTGTGAGACAAGAGGGAATACATTTTATCTAAAGTTATCGCATCAACAATGAGTTCCATCCCGAGATCCACATGATGGAAGGAGAATTGATCCTGCACGTTGTCCTCTGGCCTCCACTTGCTTGCCACGGTTTGAACACACACACACAGAGACAGAGACAAAGAGACAGAGGGAAACAGAAAAAAAGAAACTAAAAGACAGAGAGAGAAATATCTGAATTTTTTTTAAAAGAAAAAATAACCTTGCGAGTGGATAATTTATTAACCAGATCTAGTCACTTCACAATGTGCACGTGCCTAAGACCAGCATGATGTACACATTTCATCCGTCAATTAAAAAAATAAAACTAAAGTAAAAATATTCTTCCATGTTCTCGACGACATCAAGAATATTCAGGGTTTTTTTTCTTAATTTATATTAGTTCTAAGCTCAAAGAGTTAACACACAATAATATGATGTCACGGAAAGCTGAAATGGCAACCACCTCTGCTCCAGAAGTACTCAGCAGTTGTTCTTCCTTGTGGTGTATATCAACCTTCCTTAGGGAGTATATCTATATTCCTTAGAGAGTATATGGACCTTCCTTGGGGAGTATATGGACCTTCCTTGGGGAGTGTATCTACTGGTTAGACAATATATTTATTTACTCACTATCTACTGTCTGAGACAATGTCCTTCTCTGAGAAACATGAGGGTTTTGTGAAACCCTGAAATTCTATACAGTGTTTCCATGTGTCATAAGATCTTGAGCCCCTGCAAAGAGGGATGTGCAGGTGACAGCAGGTAGTGACACATTTTGTATATTGTTTCAACTAAGTATCACCCATAAATAATATTCTTTACTGCTTAAAACCCACATCTACCAAGCTTCTAGTTCATTCTTTACTACATCAAAACCTATCTTCCTCCTCTGTAGGAGTGGAGAATGTGGCTTTAGGGCCCTCTTAGCTTTTTCTTTTTCCTTTTTGTTTAAACTCAACATTTTTTTCAAAGTTCATGGAAAAGATGTTATAATAACCTCAAGCTAAGAATAGGACCCCCCTTTTCCAGCCATGCAGAAACACTTGCACAGGAAAAGACTTCCCTCTTAAAATAAATAGAGGATTTTATCACCGGCTCGGGTTACAGGTAAGAAACTATGAAAAAGCAGGCAGAACTAAAATCATGTTGTTTCTCAGTCATCTCCTGAAGCTTCTTTATAAGCCATCTGTTTTGGTTCATTTTCTTGGTTCCAACATCAAAGGTGCTCTGATAACCTAAGGAAATGGTTCTTCTACAACACATCTTGAATCTCAAGCCACCTCCTCCTTTTCATCCTACAATGGCACAGCTAAGAAAAGAAACATAAATGCTAGGTTATAAAGTAAATGTTTGCCTCCAGTCTATCAATGCCTCCTCCTCCCAAGAATGTATTTTGATGTCATTTCCTCAATTATTTGCATAATAACTGGGAAATAACAAAATCATTCTCTTTACATTATCAGTCTCCAAAGCAAAAGCAAAATCCCCTAGCTTATGGTGATGTAGAGAAAGCACAAAGCATCTGGCCCCGCTGGGGAGACAGCACTGGTGGTATTTACAATAAGTGCTTTCTAGTACACAAACAAGGATTATTGCAAGAAAAAAAAATATAAAGAAATAGGCAATAACCTAGTATTCGTGGGGGCATTTAAACATCTGTTACATAGATCTCCCGTTTTTCATTTATGTAGAATATTGTAAGCGTTAAAACTACCACAACACATTTCTCTGTCTGTTCCACAGGTGATGAACATGTGGGTTGTATCTACTCGTAGCTATTTGGGTAGAATGTTCCAGTGTGGGAGAATTTATGTTTGACACCTATAGAAACATTTTGGCTGAATTTCTAATTACAATGGAATGTTTAGGTAGTTGGGTGTGGTCAAATTTAACAGAAAAGAAAAGATTAAATTCATATATGTCTGCATGTATGTTTCTCTCTGCCTCTGCCTCTGTGTGTCTGTCTGTCTGTCTGTCTGTGTGTGTCTGTGTGTGCCTGTGTGTGTCTGTGTTTCTGTTGCCTGCGTATGTTGAAGCCAGACACTGACTTTGGGCATCTTCTTATTCACTTCCCACCACAGTGTATAAGAAAAAGCCTTTCACTGAACCTGGAGATTCACTGTTTGGGCTAGACTGGCAAGCCAGCAAGCTGTTGGGAACTCCATGTCTCTGCCACCCTAGCTTGGGGACTTACAAAGACACATCACCATATTCTTCTCCTCCTCTTCCTCCTTCAGCTAACTGCTGAGATCTTACTGTCTCTGCTACCCTAGCTTGGGGACTTACAGAGACACAGCACCATATCCTCCTCCTTCTCCTCTTCCTCTCCTCTCCCTTTTCCTCCTCCTCCAACTCCTCTTCCTTTTCCTCCTCCTCCTCCTCCTTCTTCTCCTTCTTTAGACATGGGTTAGAAATCCAAACTTAGATCCTCATATTTGCACATTAAGCATTTTCCCCACCAAACAATCTCCCCGACCCCAAATGTTTCTTCAAAGTCACAAGTCCCAGTTGCACCTCCCTCAGAAGCCAAGTTTGAGCCCTTTATCTTAAATGTCCAGTACCTTCCCAGTCAGTTCCATTTGCCATTCCCTGGTCATGAACAAAACTGAATCTTTTATGTTACTAGTCATTGAGATGCTTGTTCAACACTCTCATCTGCAGTCTTTATACTGGTTTGTAGACCTTCACGCATTCTAAATGTAAAACTTACCAAAATCGTATGTGTAACAAATCTGCCCCCCTCCACTCTGCAGCTTGACTTTCAACACAGCATCATCGGCTGTGTGACTTTTCTTGCTGTGACAGAATACAAGAAAAAAGCACCTTAAAGAGAAAAGAGTTTTTTTTTTATTTTCCAGCTCTTACATCCTAACTGAAGCTTTCCTCCCTCCCCTCTTCCCAGTCCCCTGCGCACACCAACTCACCTCACAAAAAGGAGTTAAAGGACTCATGGTTGACTTAAGAACGTACAGTCCATCACGGCAGTGATGCCATTGTGTGAGGAGCATGAGGCAAAGTCACATTTCCTCGGCAGTCAGGAAGCAGAGAAAGATGACCGCTAGTGTTCTGCTTGCTTCTCCATTTTATTCAGCCCAGCATCCCAGCCCACAAAATGGTACCACTTCCATTCCCTCCTCATTTCAACCTCTGTGGGCGTACAGCCAGACACGTGCCCAGATGCGTCTTTCCCTGGTGTTTCTAACCCCTGCAGGTATACAGTGAAAATCAACCATCACATTGTCTAAACATCGTTCTTTAATTTAGTAGTCAGCAAAACATCACTTGGATCCTTGGTGGTTGGTGCTATAAACACCCACAGGGACATTTTCATGGAATCTAGCATGCAGTTTTTACTGTTAGTGTCTGTATATTAAGACTTGAGATCCATCCAAAAGTAATTTAGATATGATGTAGAAAAGGCCTTGTTTCCCTACCACACACACTGGGGCATACAACTGACCAGCACTACCTTGGAGATTTCCTTTCACCAATGTCAAGTATAAACTTGATCATTAATCTCTTATGCGCAGGCTCATATGCAGCCTCTATGCTAGTGATTTAGCAATCTGTGTTAGAATCAGCGCCACACTGCAATAGTTAGAGTTTGGTCAGTATTGTCACCATTTTATGAGAATGATTCCTCCCTCTTTTTCCTTCTTCAAACTCTCTTGACTTTTTATGATAGGTTGTGGTTCTGGCTACATTTTAAAATCAGCCTGTCTACTAACTTCAAAAATGAGTTGGTTAAATCTGCGTATCATTTTTAATACCCCTTTATACCATTGAATCTTCCAATCTCATGGTGTGATGTATCTCAATACTAATTTGCTTTCAGGAATTTTTAAAATCTTTTAGGTGTCAACGATACTTTCAGTTTTTCTATTTGTTAATTTATTATCTCTGCTACATGTAAATGTATTTTAATTGACATTTTGCTCAAGAACATTACCAAGTTGTCTTTAAAATTCTAGCAATCTGTATATCATTTCCTGTTTCTGCTTTTGGTGAACTGTGTTGGGAATTGTTTGTAATGTCTAAACATTCGTTATATTTCTAATGAAAGAATTTATTTTTATAACCTTTATTGGCTTCCTAATGTTTAATATTTTTATTTCCTTTTTCTCAAACTGTATTGTCAGGGATTTATCAGTTTTATTTTATCATTTCTGTGTCTTTCCAAGGCAGAGCCTTGCTTGTAGCCCAAGCTGGCCTCTTATTTGTAACTAACCTCTTGCCTCGACCTCTTACCTGCTCGGATTACAGGCATGCACAACTGACTGATTTGACATTATTATTACTTTCATATCAATTATTGCTGTTGTTCTTTCTCTCCATATTTTTTTAAATGGCTGTTCAGAAATAAGTCATAATGTGGGGTCACTAGCTTTCTCCTTTATTTCTTCTTTGGAGAGTTAATTTATTGCTTTATATTGAACTTCCTGTAATGTATAATAAAGTCTCACCCAGTGGAAGGCAGTAGTCCTGTGGCCCGACTCCCATCCCAGCAGCTCCACTGCAGACTGAGTGATTGTCTGGAGATACAAAGTTACCTTCTCACTGCCATTCAACTCAGAAACACTCACCTTTTTCTAGGATTTAATATATGCTTATACTTTTAACATAATCATTAATAAAGGACTTTTTAAAGGGCATGTGAAAATGGGGTTGATTATCAACTTACCTGGTTGTTTTCTTGATAATAGAAAAGAGAAAAAAAATGTTTCCCCAATCCTCTAAATCCTCACCAGAAGTAGCTCTTTACAGCAACATTTTTTAAAGATCTGTGTGTGTGTGTGTGTGTGTGTGTGTGTGTGAGAGAGAGAGAGAGAGAGAGAGAGAGAGAGAGAGAGAGAGAGAGAGAGAGAGAGCGAGCACATGGGTTATGTGCACCCGAGTGCAGAACCTACAGAAGCCAGAAGGGGACATCAGATCCCTTGAGGCTGGAGTTATAAACAGTTTTAAGTCACCTAAGGAGCGTGATGTAACCTGAACGCGGGTCTTCTGTAAGGGCAGAACACACTTTTAACTGCGGAGCTGTCTCTCCAGCCCCCCACAGTAACATTTAATGTAAAACTGGCTTTCCACGTTTTGCTAAAAGTACAAGTTTGCTGACGTCATTCTGATGTTTACAGTTCTGTCCTTTATGTATTCAGGAAAGTGAGATGATAAGTGAGGATAATTAGTATCATTCTCTATGATTCACTGAAGATGAATATATCTCGGGACACCGTACAACTGTCAAGTAATACACAAAAGTGAATAATTACCTCCAGTGATTGATAATATTTTTGCAATAAATGACACTCTTCTATACACGCAGTCAATTCCTACTGGTTCTGTTAGGTAGCCTTGACAAAAATCTCCTGTTCTTGTCTGGCCACACTAAGCTCTAAAAACCCTTGAGAGTTCATTCTGTCAAACATCTACCTTCTATGATGTCTTTTAAAATATTGTTTTTCTTCCTGTATCTCTAAGTGTAGAAAAATTTCCATTGCCCCTAAGAAATTTTTAATTTGGTAATAAGATTTTAATAATTATATTTTTTCCTGACAGTTTCTGAGGACTGAACCCAAGGCCTTTATGCATGCTAGACAGTAACTCTACCACTCAGCTACAAATACAACCTTTAATTACATATTTTTAATCTCTCATTTCCTAATTTTTAATATAATTTCCATTTATAAGTCCATATGTTATTTGGGCAAATGCAGTTGCCTATCTTAACTTATACCCTAGAGGATATAAACAAATTAGCCATACCTCATGTTTAGGAATTATAGTCATCTACATACATTTCTATTCAAATCTATTTTAATTAGTTTTACGTTAGCTTGCAAAGCATATAAAATACTGGGTTTGTGGTGATATTTTCATACAGCTATCATTATATTTTTCTTACTTTGTCTTTCTTAACACCTATCTCTTTCTCCTTTTTTTCTAGCCAAAACAGCTCCCTTTCTATCTCTATGTCGCATATATTAATCCACTACCTCTTGAACTATATTTATTCAAAGTAAGACTATGTGCTGGGGTTGGAAAGATGGCTCTGTGTACTTGCACAGGACTTGTGCCTCCCAAACCCACATGGAGGCTTAGAATGCTCCATGACTCTAGTTCCTGGGGTTCCAGTTCCCTCTTCTGGCCTCCTCGGGCACCAAGCACTTAGGCAGTGTATTTACATACACACAAGCAAAACACTTGGACACATTAAAATAAAAACAAATGAAAACATATTTCTTAACTGAGTACTGGTACATGCTGCTATTTAATATAATAATCTATTAAAGTATCTATCATCACTCTCAATCCATTGACTTCTAGCTCATTATCACATAGTAATCTTTATTTTGTAGTAATGTATTAAGAAGTCTCCTGCAGTAGTGTAACAGCTTCTTCAGAGATAAAATCTTTCAACTTGGAGTGAAATGCAGTGAGATACAGGGTGTGAGAAAAGGGGTGAAACAACAGTCCATCCTAAGGAAAGGTGAAATATCCACTCTGCTGGGATGCTCCTTAAGCTTAAGAAGTGAACAACCCAAAGACTTCAGGAAGTCCCTGAAACTGAGCAGATTCATGAAGACACTCCTTCCTCAAGCATATATAAGCAGTAAAAACCGCTGAGAGATACTCTCAGACAAGCCTGGCAGTCAAGAAGACATAGAGACAAGATGGGCTGCTTGCAAGAAGCTCAGATTCCGAGCTGCCTGAAAGAGTACCCCTCTAATCTGTTGAGCCGCCTGCATACTGTGCCATGAGTTCCAGGTTTCCAGCCTTGTGAGCTGTCAGTCATGCTAGGGAGGGTTTAATGATGTAGCTGTCTTAGAGTCATTTTTTCGCTTCTGTGGGTAACCCACCACCCATATTAATATAAACAACCCCAATAATTGCCTTTGATTCACCAAGTTGGACTTTGGTGCTGCCCTTACTTTGACCTATCAACAGTTCCCTATCTGGAGTGACTAGATACTTGTCCACGTCTCCCTGAGAATGGCATCACACAACATATGTTTATGAAAATTCTAAGAAATACAAATAAAAATTTTTTAAGTCATGTTCCCTATTCTTGAATTTTAGTTATGTCTTTTCTTACCCTTTCTGAACTCAGAATTTTCCTTTACACTTGGTGGAAACCTACAGTATGTACATACATGTGAACTGTGTTAAAGTTCCTTTTATCAGACCTGGTCTCAATCCTACTGTCCCCCACATTTATCCTCTAAAGCAGTAGTTCTCAACCTTCCTGATGTTGCAACCCTTTAATAAATAATTCTTCATGCTGTCATGACCCCCAGGCATAAAATTATTTCATCACTACTCCATAACTGTAATTTTGCTACTGTTATCAATTTTAATGTAAGTATCTAACATGCCAGATCTTTGATCTGTGATTCCCCCAATGGGGTCACAACTCACAGGTTGAGAACCACTGCTCTGGAGTCTCACTGTACAGTTTTCTGACTAGAGTCCATGGACAACCAAGTTACATGGCCAATGAGCTAACTAGTCTTTCCCAGCACCAAAATAATATTCATCCAGAGTGATAAGTTGCAGTTGATGTTAAAAGTTACTTTTAAATCCTGGACCAAGATCTATAATTTTTTTGGTGCTCATAAGTTTTAAGACAGTTTCAACCTCTTCACTCTCTATTTTGAATTGTGTAAGAGTTGGCTCTATTAATCACGAACTATTCAGAAAAAAGTTCTGTGCCACGAGACTCCTCTCAGAACTCTTAAGGACTGAAGCACTGCATGGCTTCTCACAGTAGCGTCTGGTGTTCTACGTGGTCATTCACCCCACGTTAGGGCTCCTCTGATCTCACACCTGTACCCCACCCACATTCTCTGGTAGACCCTGAATTAGGTCTTCCTCCTGCTTCACAGATGATCTGATCTGCGGAGAGTCCTTTGGTGGTTTACAGTGTTTGCAGTTGAGAATGCCACTTAACTGGTTTGGAAAGTCAGTATTAAGGAACACATACTCATCAGTGCAAGTTCCAATAGCAATATCAATTTGTCAAAAATAAAGGCAGAATCATAGCCTCTACTTCCAGTCATTTTTTACTTACTTTTGAATCTGTTAAGAATTTGAATAGAAAATACAGATCCTACTTAAGAGTTCTCTCTCTCTCTCTCTCTCTCTCTCTCTCTCTCTCTCTCTCTCTCTCTCTCTCTTACACACACACACATGTGGGTATGTGTGTGTGCATGGCCCATGTTTATGTGTGTGTCCATGTGTAGTGTAGTAGATATTTCCAGTGTGAAGAGGGTAGAATATCAGGTGTGTTCTTCAGTAGCTCCTCACCTTGTTTTTGAGACAATGTCTCTCACAAGACCTGGAACTCACCAACTAAGCTAGACTGGCTGATAAACAAACTCCAGTGACCCTTTTCTCTTGGCACCTCCCACCCAGTATTGTACTGCCATGTCCAGGCTTTATGTGGGTACTCAGATCTGCACACTCGGTTATCTCTTGAGCTGTCTTCCCAGCCCAGATTCCTTAACACCTTTTGTAGCCTTCTCTTGTCTAATGTCTGCCTTTCAGCAATATCTCATGGCTCTAAAAATACCCACTATTGGGTTTATTATGGTCTGCACCCCACACAAGCTCACTTTCACTCTTGTATTGAACATGTGAAGACTTCTGTGCTGTCAAGCATTTTAAAGGAAAAAAAAAACTCACTCTAATTGTAGCAAGGAAGTCTTCTTAAAAGTAGCAACCATTTCTTCAGCAAGACCTCTCTGAGCATCCTTCCTAAACTGGCCCATCTCCAGGAACTGTCCATCACAGTTTTTCAGCCGTGTTTTTGTTCACTTTTCTTCTCCTCACCCAAGAGGACAGCAGGGGAGCCGATATTTCTCCAGTCCCAGGTTCTTCTGTGTGTTCACGGCTCAGAAAAGTGATGCACACTCCATACACAATGGATATTGTCGGTTTGCATAGAGTAGCAGTTCTCAACCTGTGGGTCTTGACCTTTTGTGGGTTGAATGACCTTTCAAAGGGGTCATCCAAGACCATCAGAAAACACAGATAATTTGCATTATGATTCACAACAGCAGCAAAAGTACAGTTATGCAGTAGCAATGAAAATAATTTTATGGTTGGGATCACCACAATATTAGGAACTGTATTAAAGGGTCACAGCATCAGGAAGGTTGAGAACCACTGACACAGAGCAACAAAATGAAGTATCAGTTGCACAGTTATTGAACAATTGTTGTGTGCCAAACACTTGGATAGATTCTTGTGGTCTTTTTAAGAGCTTTATTGAAGTACAATTGGCATGCCATAAATCTTACCCTTTTAAAACATATGATACCATTTTTCTAATATATTTAGAATTGTATAACATTGACTGCAACCTAAGTTTAGAATTGTTCCAAAAACTTTCTTTTGTTTCTATTTTTAGATGTGTGTGTGTGTGTGTGTGTGTGTGTGTGTGTGTGTGTGTGTGTGTGTGCAAATGCCCATAAAAACAAGAAAGTGGTATTAGATCTTCTGAAGCAGAAGTTGCAGGCGCTAGTGAGCCACCTGAGTACTGGGAACCAAGCTCCAGTCCTCTGGAAGAGCAGCAAGTACTCTGAACAGCTGCATCATCTCTCCAGCCCCATTTGAGAATATCTTTATCCTTCCTAAAATGAGCTTTTGTGCCCATTAGCATCCATCTCCTATCCACTCTACTTCCTCCAGCTCTGTACAGCCACTGATATATTTTTTATCTCTACAGATTTGTCTTTTGTAGACATTTTGTATGTGAGATTATATAGCATGTGATTTTTTTGTGAAAGGCTCCTTTAGCTTATTATAATGCTTTTTCAGACTTGTTGAGCTGTGATATGAATATGTATTTCACTTATTTTAATGCTGAAAATTCTCATTCCCCGGATATGCCCAGTTTTGCTTATACAGACTTCAATGGATAGGTTGTTTCCATTTCAGGAGGGAACTTGGTGACAGGTTGTGTGTGGACAAATATCTTCATTTCTCTTGATACATGGGAGTTAAAATACTTCATTTTAAAACATTGTTAAACTATTTTCTTAAACAGGTGTATCATTCTATAATCCCACCAGCAATGGATGTTGGTTCATATTCTTGCTCACACCTCTTATTATACCTGAGGTGTAACCCTTTGGGTCGATGCTGTGAAGTGATATGTCATTGACTTTCTCCACATTTCTCTATCAATGACATTGAGCATCTTTTCTTGGCATCTTCAGTTCCCTGTACTTTTTTTTTTTACAGAAATTCTTACTTACTTCTAGAGTGAATTCCACAATTAGAATCCTGTCTTTCAATTTAAAGATATTTATATATTCAGAATAACCATTTATTAGGTTGTGATTCTCAAATATTTTCTACATTACACAGCTCATCTTCCTTAATTGTGTCCTTGAAACACAAAGTATGTAATTTTCAAAATGTCCAACTTCTCTTGCTTTTATTTTTTAGTACATAGGGGCCAGGAAGATGTCTCAGAGGGTGAAGTGCTTACTACGCAAGCATGAGGACTGGATTCAGATCCTCAGAGCACACATGAAAATCTGCAGGGGTGTGGCCACCTGCCTGTAACCCCAGCACAAAGAAGGGAGAGACAGGAATGGCCAGAGTACCCTGGCTAGCCAAACTGGTTGAAATGGCTAGGTCCATGCTCACCAAGAGATTCTGCCACAATGCATAAAGGGAAAAACAACTGATAAAGACTAAAGGCATCACCCTTGCGCCTCCGTTCACACGTGTATGCTCATACCTATACATACACGCGTGCATCCGCACTCATGGGAATACACATCCATAAGCAAAAATAAAGTCATAGATAAAAAAAACTTAGAAAATTTAAATCAATAGAATGTAGACCTACAGGCTTATTTTAGGTCTCTCTATTTTCTTCATTGGTCTATATATCTGTGTCGAATCTGTGACTTCTTAGCCTTCTGACTAAGCTCAAGCATGGTATCATGGCATCATGATGCTAGGGCCCCTCTTTGCTCACTGATAAGCTTTCAAGTACATACGTGATTCATGATTCTTCCATCTTTGCTTTATTTTTTCCCCCCAAAGATGTTTTTGTTCTCTGGGCTCCACTACATTTCCATATGAATTTTAGGATTGCACAAAAGAAATCAGATGGTATTTTTGTGGCCATTCTTCTAGATATGTACATCAGATAGGGACTAGATCATCATCTTAATAATAGTAAATCTCCAAAGCAATAAACGTGGATAAAGTTTTTATTTATTTGGATCCTCTTTAATTTCTTTTAGACATGTCTTAGACGTTTTATTTGATTTTTTTAATTGGTCTGGGCTTAGGAAGGAGTTGTTCCCTTGGGGGATGGTGTGTGTGTGTGTGTGTATGTGTGTGTGTGTGTGTACTCAAAACACTAATATTCAGACTGAGCCTTATACATGCTAGCCATGCATTCTACCACTGAGATATATCCCCAACCCTATAGTTAATAGCATAAAATTTTTACACTTTATTTTTAAATTTATTCTGAAGTATTTACTCTTTTGACCTTATTTTCAGTATATTTTATAAAGCTATATTTTTAGATCTAGTTCACAATATTCCTCAAATGTATAAACATGTGCCTTTCTCATTGATTTTATGTGCTGCAGCCTGAATGATCTTGTACATAGTGCTACATGCTTTGCAATGTACAGGGCACAGACAACATTACTATAGCATTCTTATAGATGATGCCAAAAATCAGAAAGGAATTCTGACATGGGCAGAAATTGAGGAAATAATTATTAGCAGGCTAGAAATAGATAGCTCAGGTCCTTGTCTTTTTCTCCTTGTGCTTAGCAAATTATTCCCAGCATGAACAAACGACACGTAATAGTTTTACCTATTTGTACATCATATGTCAAATCTATTTTACTGTATCAATTTGCAGAATTCCTCTCATTCAAATAGTCCTAAGATTGCTCAGTGCTTCATAATGCCCTATGCAATTCACTTTCCCAAAACAAAAACTACAGGGTTAGGAATATGGTTCTGAGGGTTAAGGGCTTGCTGCACGAACATGAAGCCCTGAGTTCAGATCTCCTGGGAAAAAAAAAAGAGCCAAGCCTGACAGCTTGTGCCTAAAATCTCAAGATGACAAAGCTCTTTGGCAAATCTTTCTAGCCAGTCAGTGATGTCTGGGTTCAGCAATGAGTTTCATTTCCAAAAATAAGGTAAAAAAACAACAGAGGAACATAGATCGCTGGTCTCTGGCCTCCACAGGCATGTGTATGGATGTGTATACCTGCACATGTACCCACAAGGGTAAAATTGGCTGTTATTCAGAAGAAAAACAAACATTTTCTCCTTTAACTCCCTTGAAGGTCAACTATAAGTGGTGTGTGAAGTGAGAAGAAAAGGAAAGGAATTATTTAACATTTACATAGTTCTAATCTACTTTTTAAAAAATGTTTAATTACATGTCTGGGCGTGGGTGTGTACACATGTGTGCAGGTGCCCTCAGCGACCCGGAAGAGAGAGTCAGAGCCCCTGGAGATGGAGTTACAGGCAGTGAAGAGCTGCCTACCGTTTATACCCTGAAGCACACTCAGCGTCTTTCCAGCTTCAGGTGAAATGGAATTTGGCATATTAGGGCAGTTGACAGGACTGTGGGGGCGTGGCATAACTGAAATGTGGACAGTTAATGAGAAGGGTCAAAGAGGATCCAGGATGAGAATTAAATAAAACTTTCATTCTCTTGGGTTTTTATTTCAGAAATCTAGTTAGTCCCCCAGTTCAAAACTCTAGAGAGTAAGGGGCCAGGCGTGTGGTAGTGACATCATATCCAAGTGATCCTGGATTGCGTTTCAACAGCTTTCAAGCAGGTTTAAGCTAGAGTTCACTGGGAAGGATGGCGCTCCTCCTCTCAGGATAACAAACAAACCTCTTGGCACTCTCTGTTGACTTGAGTCCCCTGGAAAAGGGGAGCGTGCTACGTTACAATTTCAGAACGAGTCAGAGATTGAAAATTAATGCATCAAAGAGCACGTTGTTTGGGCCTTTTGTCTAAAGGGCAAGTGCAGATAAATAGGAATTTGGAACCGCTGTGCCCTATATAGGGATTTGTTTCCTGCACGAAGCGCCAAAGAAAACAGTGCATTCAGATGGTAATGACGAGAGGGCCTGGGTATAGATAATAGTGTGTTAAACTCGGATGGGCTAATTGTGCGTTTTCATGTGAATCAGCCTCCTGCTAGGACTCATTAGGAATGCACATTAAAGATACAGACAAGTGTGCCGCCTTTTAATCAAGTGTCTTATTTCTCACAACTATTAGTATTGCAAGCATTCTGGTAGGTGCAATTTTTGGCTAAACTTAATTGTGAAGCCTAGAAGCTCGATTCTATTTCAAAGCTGTAGGAATATCTCCGCATGAGGGTGAGTGGGAGGAAACCGGGGGCCGGGGGAGTGGACCAGAATAGGAATTGATCAGTTTCTTTCTTTTTCTCTTAACTAAATAAGCCCAATTCTTACTTGGAATCCATACAAAGCCCTCCACAAAATACCAGTCCACAGATGGTGCCAGGGAAATGACGGCAGCGGCCACAGGAGCGGAGCTTAGGAGACGCGCAAGCAGATGAGAGCGTGGGGCTCCAGCCATGACCTCAGACAGAGTGAAGCCATCTACACGACAACTGGTACCTAGAGCAGCAAAAAAAAAAAAAAAAAAAAAAGTACTCATATGACCTTTATCATAGCAGGAGAGCCACACGTAATTAAGATCATTAAAAAATTAAAGTCAGACTGGAGAGAAGGCCCCGTGGTTAAGCCCACTTGCTGCTCTTGCAGAGGACCTGAACGCAATTCCCAGAACCCGCATCCAGTGACTCGCTACCCCCTATAACTCCAGCTCCAACGCAATCCAATGCCCTCTTCTGGCCTCCGTGGTCATTCACACGCACAAGTATCTTATTCACACGCACAAGTATCTTATTCACAAATCCACACAAAACACACATACAAAATACAGAGGAACCCTGCCTCGGAAACACACAGACACACAAAAAAACTTCAAACAGAAGAAATTAAAATCTAAGTGGGTATATTTTTTAATTCTCAACTTCCTTGCAAAAGAATATTCTCTTTGTTTCTAATGTATGTTATACTCGCTTCTAAGAGGCACTTACCTTTGATTCTATAGCATATTCAAAGGCAAATGTTTGTGAAGACTACCACAGATGATCTAAATATTTGAACTGTATCTCTAAGGCTGTGTAATAGGGCAGAGTCACCACATAGTCCAGCATCCTGTCTAGAGGGGATGGCGGACCACAGGGAGAATGCTACTGGGGAGGTAATAAAGAGATATGGAGGCTGACATCTTGCTGGAATTTCAAGGAAAGAAATCAAGGCAGGCTTCCTTCTCAAGGAACCTAGAGTAAAAAAAAAAAAAAGTTTGTTTCCATCTGGAACAGTGTTCACGAAGACAGCAAAGTGACTTCAGTATCGAGGTCTTTCAAGGATGAACAATCCGGGTCCATCTACTGATCGTGGCCTTTAGAGCAGTTTGCCCTCGAAAAGACGCTGGCGCTAGACCTTGTGCTCCGCTAGCCGTTAGTGAGGAGTAAGGTAAATAAAGAATAATATTAGTGTGGACAAATGACAAGGAAGACAGTCGTCCCAATTCAGAAGGTTCCAGCCCAAGAGCAAAGACCAGCAAATCCAAGCACGTAAGCGCAGTTAGCTACTGCCCACCAGTATTGACATTAACTACAGTAACAAACATCTTTCCAGGTGTTAGAATCCAATTTAAGCCCATAGTCCCAGAGGAGTTTGCAGATTTTAATTTAGACTTTCTAATAGAACTTTACCATTTTCAGTGAAATGTATTCAAAAGAGGTTTGGCCGTTTTTCTAAGTCCGAACAACAAGAATGATTGGCACCTGTGGTTCTCAGGAAACCCCTCCCCCAGGAAGCCTGTTCACACTGAGTTCTGCTCTGTGAGGGCAGGTAACCCTTGGTTAGCCCATAACATCATCTAGTGTCATGTGGAGACTCATAATGAGACACTAAGAAACAAGAGACTTGATTAGTCTCAACGATGTATCAACTTAGGAATTCTATTTTTGCTTTGTTTTGGGCTCCTGGCTGTGTGTGTGCGTGTATGCTTGTTTGTTTTTAGGGTCTTACTATGCAGTCATGACTGGTCTGAAATTCACTATGTAGAAAAGGGTACCCTCATGCTCAGAGTCATCCTCCTGCTTTCGACTCCTTGTGCACCATCCTGCCTGGCCTGGAGTTCTCTATATGAAGCAGCAAACAGAATGGAGAGCTGAGAACAGTCTGGCCAATACAACAGAAGAAATCTGGACTCCAGGTCCAGAAATGCAACGAATAATGCCTTATCATCAAAATTGTTCCAAAACTTCTTTGAAGTCAAGATAGAAGTTTCCGTTTTAAAACTGAGAAACCACAGAAGCTCCTTAATGAGATTTTTATCTTGTTAACAAAATTTTAGTGAAAGTGCCCACATAAGAGCTGAACAGATTAAAGGATGAATAACGTTCCCACCATTATCTCCAACACAGCAGATTCGTAATAACCATTGCAACTTTTTAATACATCATGTCTCTTTCTTCTTGGCTTCTGTTCACTTATTTATGTTTAATTTGACTTCCAGCTGTAATGTCCCTGTTCCTCAATAGAAGAAAGTTCGCACAGGCCTGCCCAAAGAGAATCTTTTCTGCAGTGAACAAAAGGATGTAGGCAGAGAACAGAAAATGTAGCAATTATGCATGCAGACCTACCAGGAGGGAAAATCCTGTTTGTTTGGCTTCCTTACAAGTTTTGTAAAAACACACTTTATTAGGAAATGGAATAAGGAACAAAGCAATAGGTTTAATAACCGCTGTTTCTAGGCTGTAGGATTATAATTTGGGGGAAATTACCACCATCTCTGAAGTTAAGACCCGGTGGTGGTGGTGGTGAAGGAGAAGAAGGGGCAATTGTAATTTAAAATAGCTGCTCATCTGCCACTAATAATAAGAGAAGTCTCCATCTTCCATATATAAATGCAACCATCAGCTACTGCTCTAAGTATGCAAATCTTTGCTAGACAAGAATTATGTCTCTTACATCCTTTAAGAAACTTGGACAGCATTTATCGTTTGGGGAATCTACGTGGACTTGTGTTTCTTTGTTTACTGTCTGGTTCCTCAGTTAACGGCTCATCAAAATCGCCACTGTAGTAGACATCCAGTAGGTATCCAGGGTACACAGTGTTTACAGTAACTGAACGAATGAGTGGAGGAATAAATGAATGACCGGCATGTAATCTCCGCCTTCTGTTTCCACGTTCCTTCCTTCACAGCCTTATCTATTTTTACATCTAATGAACTCTAATGTCACATTCCTTAAGCTACCGGTAAGGTCTCCCTAGAGTACCAATGTGTCGGTGTCGCAGTATGAAGGGTATTGTAGAGGCTGGAGCCTGAAAATTCAAGATGGACACATTGAAGAAGCCAGACGATAAAAGACAGGAAACCCTCCTCCACTTGGGCTTCATCTGAGAAGCTGAGCAGGTGCCAAACAGTGAAGATGAACTCTACAGTCATGAAAATGGTGGGTGCTAGGTCAAGTCTCTACAAAGGGTTATCCACCTAATAGCCTGGTGCTTCGGGAGCGCATCCTTAGCTCAACAGCCTCCTCCCATTTAGGGGAGTGCTTTTCCTTTCTGCTGTTTTCCTACATGGATTCATGGTTGAGGATGGTGCACGTGGTAACATGGTTTGTGCAGGTGGAGGTCCAAGGACCTGTAAGAGCCCCGGCTCTATCTTCAACAGTAGATTCAGCATAGTCATTTGAATTTGGTGAAACAAAACACGCTTCTTTCCTCTGGCCACTTCTTTATGCTTAATTTGACTTCAGCTGCGGTGATTCTCCTCCCTCAAATGAGGAAAAGTCACACAGGTGCGTCCCAGGAGAATCTTTTCTACGGTGAACAGAAGGATCTAGAATCTAGGTTCTAGATGACATAGATCAAATGTGGCAGTTACACAGGTATGGCTGTCCCCTCACATGGGTCCTATCCAGGGTCAGAGCTTGGGTTCTCAGGCTCAGGGACAGAACCACCAAGCACCGAGCCATCTCGTTAGCAGGCTTCTCTTTCTTAGCAAGCTGTCTCTATTTCTTTTTCTAACCACGTGTCCCCGGTGTAATCCTTTGTCCTAGGACACAAGATCCTGGAATCAGGTACCCACTGAACTCAAACCTATGGCCCTGGCACTAAGCGTGTTTTCCCTTTTCCTTCTCTTTCATCTTTTTCAGATACAGACAAAAGTCTGTGTGGGCTTCTCTGACACTCCAGGCTTTCTCTGTTTCTCTGACCTCCATGCCTGATTTTAGAAGCATGGCCTTTTCCCCACCCTCATCCTCCTGGTAGCTGCTGGAATTTTCAGCTCACCTATCCTATTGGTTTTGGTTGGTTGGTTAATTGTTTTGGTTTGCTTTTGGGGGTTCTTCTAGTGTTTGCTTTGGTTGTTGGTTTCTCAAACTTTAAATGAAATTGTCCTCAGACTTCCTTTTGCAGTTATTTTATGAATGGCAGTAAAAGGACTGGTATGGGCACAAACCACCCAAGGACTAAGTTCTCAGCACAAAGATTTGTTTGCCCCAGAGGGACAAAGGCCAGGGAATCAGAGACAAAGACAGGAGATAGAAGACAAAGAAGAAAAAAGAAACAAGGGAAAAGGGAATGCATACTCCCCTCCTCCCACTCCTTCTACCTTCCCCTCCACCCTATCTCCCATTGAAATGTAGGGATATAGGAGAGATAGTGAGGCAGTAAAGAGTGCTCACTGCTCTTCCAGGGGACCTGAGTTTGATTCCCAGCAGCTGTACTGGGTGACTCACAATTACCTATAATTCCAGTTCCAGGGAAATCAACGATCCAGTACGCTCTTCTTGCTTCCATGGGTACACACATACACACACACACACAAACAAATAAACAAATAATAAACCTTTCAAATATAATGATGCACACGTGATTATACACACATGCATAAATAAATAACAAACTTCAAAATGTAAGGATAAGGCACGCATACACGTACACACACATGCACACAAACATGCACACATACACACACATTTTCTACGTCATATATTACATTCCTCACCACTTCTGTTCCAAAAAATAATAATTGCCACAATTTTTTTTAAAAAAAAATGTGAGACACTTCATTTCAAGATTTGATTTTATCCCTGTCCTTCAAAACACAGAATGTTCCCTCTGACCTTGGTTGAGACTCACATTGCTGAGTATCTGTCTAGTTGTAACACTACTTCACAATTTTTGTAACAACTGTTCATTATTATATGACCAGATGATACCCATATGCCCTGTATCTACACACATGTAAGCACATGTATAAATATATACTCATGCAAACATAGAGTGTGCATTTGAATGTATAATCAGATGGTGTGTGTGTGTGTGTGCCTGTATGAATTTATATGTACCATGTGTGCAGGAGCATGTGGAAGCCAATAGAGAACACGGAATCCCCTAGAACTGAACAAGTATTTATGACCCGCCATGTAGTTGTTGGGAACTGAAGGTTCCACAAGATCAGGTCCTGTACAAGATCAGTAAATGCTTCTAACCACTGAGCCACCTCTCCAGCCCCCAATTTCCATCTTACAGCAGTGTGAATTCTCACGACGTTCACTGTAACACACTTCTCATGCCTTCAAAGCTGCCTGTGGTGCTATCTTATTATAAAATGCCTTCCTCGAACATCCCATACCTGATATTTAGTAAGCAATTGCTGTGATGTGTTAAATGTCCCCCGATGGCTATAAAGACAGGAGAGTTTGCATTGTTAAGTACTTAAAGAACCAGAATGTAAATCAGTCACTGTAAGCATACAACAGCCCAGGGCCTCAGACTGAATTTTGCTGTTGGCTGGAGATTGTTTGCCAACCACATTTAGAAAGGTGTTTACTGCTTTTTAAAATTTTTCTTTACTCTTGAGAATTCATGTGTTTACATAATTAAATATAATAATATACACCACAGTTTTCCCACAAATCTCAACACACCATTAATCAATTTCATATATATATATATATATATATATATATATATATATATATATATATCCCACTAAGTCCAGATAATGCTGTTCATATGTGCATGGGTGTGAAGCATCTGCTGGATCATGGAAAACCTACAGAGGTCACATCCTCAGATAAGAGTGATTCTCCCTTTCCCATCAACTGTCCACTGCCAGTAGCTGCTCCGTAAAAGTTGGAGCCTGAAGATCATCTCTCCTGGGATTTTGGCCAGTTTAACCTTGTGACGGTAGCCACAGCTGCTGTGAGTACAAGCTACACAGTTACGTCATGTCTAAATGACAGCACTTCATGGCTCCCTTCCTTCTCCCCCAGCTCCTGTGTTCTTTCTGCCCTTTCTTCTGGGATGATCCCTCAGTCTTGATGGTGGGGTCAATACAGATGTCCCATTTAGGGCAGAGCATCCGGTCTCTCATCCTCAGTGCTCTGACCAGTTCTGCATCTCTCCACTGACTCCTGCTGACTGGAAAAGAATCTCCTCAGACCAAAGTTGAGAGTAGCCTTGTTCTATGAGTACAAACATAAACACTAAGGCGTCACTTTTTAAAAGTACTTATTATTTTCAAATCAGTATGACTAAAAATCATTTACTTTTGAGACTGAGCCAAAGAACAATTATTCAGGAATTTTTTAAGTGTGTGTATCAAAAAGGTTGTGAACGTTTATTCTAAGCTGGGCGTGGCGGCCTGTCTTCTCCTCTGCAGTGGTAAGCACTATGAACAAAAACAATGTGGTGGAGAAAAAGATTATTTCAATTCACAGGTTACAGTCCATTATCAAGGGAAGCCAAGACAGGAACTCAAAGCAGGAGACTGAAAAAACAGAAGAATGCTGCTTGCTGCTTGCTTACTGAGTTGCTGCTGCTGGCTTGTCCTGCTATTTGTCATATACAGTCCACCTGCCTAGGGATTGCACCAGTCAAAGTGGGCTCGGCCCTTTTACATCAGTGGTGGCATGGGCTTTTAGTTCCAGCACTTGGGAGGGGAGGCAGAGGCAGGCAGATCTCTGTGAGTTTGAGCCCAGTCTGGTATACAAATTGAATAGACAGGACAGCCAGGGCTACACAAAGAAACCCTGTGAAGAAGAAGAAGAAGAAGAAGAAGAAGAAGAAGAAGAAGAAGAAGAAGAAGAAGAAGAAGAAGAAGAAGAAGAAGAAGAAGAAGAAGAAGAAGAAGAAGAAGAAGAGGAAGAGAAGGAGGAGGAGGAGGAGAAAGAGGAAGAGGAACAAGAGGAGGAGGAGGAGAAAAAGAAAAACGAAATGCCTCCCGGGCTGATCTGATCTAGACAATGTATTAGCTGAGGTTCCATCTCCCCTGATGACTCTAAGTTCATAATATCTACACAAAGGACAAAAGCAAGAAGATTATAAGTTTGAGGCTTTTTTCAGGGCTACATAGTAAGGAGGGGCAGGGATAGAGAAAGACAGGTCCAGTCAGTCAGAGAGACGGAGAAATATTACTAATTTTGCTGGTAAAGTTATCCATTAATGAATTGACTAGCACACCAAAGCATATTTACCTATGAAACTGATGGACTGGAAATTTTCATATGATGTCTGCCAATAATTTCTTTTCATTTAAAGTTAAATCAAGGGTCAATAAATAAGTATATAGATAATAGACTTCTTAGAGTATGTGGTCATAACAACAGTTAACACTAAAATATATTCTTTAAACGCTAAAAGTTTTATGACAAAGAATATAAAAACAATATAGGATAAGATATAAAACAAAGAAAACATTGAAATAAAAATTATACAGAGTATATACCATATGCATGCATATGCCCACACCCATGCATACCAGCACACATATGCACCTGCACACACATGAAGATGCATACACCCACAGAGAGAGAAAATGGAACTAAAATGCATAACTCAGAGTTGCTATGCATAAAAACATAAACGACAAGACTTTATGCCTTGAGCATTTAGAAAACTATCTTAATAAATGGTTTTCACTGTTAATCATGGCTATTGGTTCTTCATGTCATGACAGCCACGTGAAACGCTGAGGACAGGGCCTACACCAAGCAAAGGAGCCACAGAAGGCTGTCGCTTGTGCGTGTGACTGATAGAAAGTCAAGTGTAGTAATTTGAAAGGGACAAACAGCAAAGCCTGTCTAGTCTCCATTCCCCTCAGTGACTACAAGTCACAAGGCAAGTGGCACAGGCAACATAATCTGCCGTTTCTTCAGCCCGTCTTCCTGCCACAAATCCAGGGAGTGACTCAGCTCATTAACTATGATTCTGGGGTTAAATATACACATTATAAACCCAAAACTGAGTGCAAGGGCAGACAACGCCTGCATCGGGGCAGCAGCGAGCTGATGCCTTTGTTGGCCATGTCGAGGTCACCCCCATGCCTACACAGGGCATCATGAGTGATCTGTGGGAGAACTCATGAGGAAGGTTTTGGTGATTCCCAGTTCCACCTCTCAGGCCAACTTTCAAAGCCTCCCTTGAATAGGACAGAACTCTTCTGTATAAACATAAAAGACAAATGCACTCTTGGTGGGGGGGGGGACAAGAAGCACCTGAAGGTGCCACTAAATGGAGGGATGGCAGAAAAACTCAAATCCAACCCAGAAGCGTAAACACAGAAGATAGTTTGATTGTAGGGAGCCTGATGAAAGCATACATGGCCCGTTGTTTTAAGAATAAAGAGCTAAGATATATCAAAGGCAAACTTGGTCATTACTAGCCAGAATGTACTTCAAGATCTTGAGGAGCTGGAGAGTCGGTACTGGGAAATACAAATGGCGGCATTTCTTTGCAGGCTGCAGACACACCCGGGATCAGAAAGAAGAGATGGCCTTTTTGCAGACAAATCCTCCTTTGTTGGGGGGTAGGAAGGGTGCCTATGTGGACATCTTTGTTCACAGGAAAAAGAGATAAAGGCAGACTGAGGTGAGGAGGGGCAGTCGGGGAGACTTGAGGAGAATGCTAGAATCTGCTGCCAGATGATGCTGGGCTGAACATTTGGGGCTTACTTGGGGTTGACAGGCTGGTCTCTGTGGTCCCCTGGTGCTAGAGACAAGTACAAACCCCTTTTTGGTGGGGCTCTTGCTGATGTTGGTTAAGGATCGCTGACTGATTCTTCCAAACATTTCAGATCCATCAGTCTGTCAGAAATTGAAAAGCTGGAAACGGAACAAAAGCAGAACCTCCTCCTCCAATCATCTCATTGAAAAGCGTGCCTCGCTTTCGGTCACAGGCATGACATCCAGGGCAATTTTCAAGCCAGCTGGCCGTGAGAAGGAACGACGGCACAGCCCGAATGTCAGACCTGTTACTTTACGGGAATCTTTAAGGCCTGCCAGCCCGGAGCCTGACCATTCTGTCAAATAGCCCTTTTCAAAATATTTACCTGCCTGACAGTCCCTTGGCTGCAGTAGTGTTGGGAACAGGGATGGAAGACACCATTGTGAAACACTGCTATCGCTTCCATCTCCACTGTGAGGGTGAGGAACTGGGCACAGAGACAGAGATTTGGACAAACATTCATTTGGTCTTTCAATAGAGGCTTCAGACTTAGAGCTGAAGGGAAACAGTAGCAAGATCCATTGAACGAAGCTGGCTACGTCTCCACCCAAAGGGAAGCAGGGAGGTTCTGTTGTCTTCAGACCTTTAGAATACACAAGTAGCCAACACTGCCAGAAGCCCTGGTGTTCCCAGAAAGGGGCAGTGATTATGTCAACACACACACACACAAAAAATGCATTGTCTATCCTCAAGATTGTCTGCTTGCTATCCATTTCTGGGCGGGGGGGGGGGGCGGACATCAACTGCTCAGTAAGACAGAATTGCTAGGCAGCTGGCTAATCGTGGACTCTGCAATTATTGTATTTTCATTCTGGCTCTAAAAAAGGAAACACTTTAAAATGAATGAAATATGCAAAACGCCTCTAGCGATGAAATTAAGCCACCTTATTAACTGTGCAATTTTTATAAAGGTTTCGAGAAATACTCGTTAGGCCTTTTGTTTGAATGCAACTTCATCTCCAGCCCCCCATCTTAATTCCTAGAATATGAAGTGACGCCCACTTAAACACCTTGGTCTTTACTGAGAAAATACTTGACTATCTTGCAGCTGGAAATCCCGTTTGTTAGAAGGTCGATATTAGCTGTTTCGTATCATATTTTGTTTACGCCTTATAATGTTTACCTTATTCTTACTATTATCACTGTTATGCTTAGCAAATTATATACTATACCATTACTATTCTAAAGAATCAGACAAGACAGGAACTAGGACTGTCATGTCCTTGATAAGGAAGAGTTATCTGAGAACAATTAACCTGTTGAACCCCCAGCTGGTGATAAGTCCCGCGACTCCATTAAATGCCTTGTGGAATGTTTCCAGAGTCTACAAACATCCCATCAATCATATTTCTATATAAAAACTTGTCAAGGATCAATGAGAAAATGCATAATTTATATCTTGCTAGTATATGGGTCAATCTAATAAAACTAATGTAATTTGAGACATTTTCATTAAGCATTAGCTCTCCTGCCCATACATGTTTCATAAATATTAATCTCAAGTTATTAAAGTCTCTAAATACTTAATATCAAAATCCCACACATTATCGCCTCTTCATCTTCAGAAGCTGATTCACAGAAATGGTCATAAGGTGAGGGATGTTGTTGGTCAAATTTTATCACCTGGGTTTCGATCACTTTGAAATGATATTTAGCGTTCTCGGCTGGGAGAATGGGGCTCTATATTCACTGAAGAGCTTATGGCTAAGAGGATTAACAGTGGAATTGAGGGACAGGAAGTTGCTACCTAGAAATGGTGTTTGGTCTTGGGAATTCTTCCACCTCCTTCCCACATCCCACAAACTCCTAGGTAAAACTAGAAGGAAGAATGAACAGCTGAAAGAACTAGGCTGAACAAGAGCCACAGCCCCCACACTTAAAAAAATAAAAATTAAGTCATTTATTTGCTTCACATTATACATATACCTTCACAATGACCTTCCAAACCTCCCAAGATCCTTTGAACCTCCAAACAAAAAGCCTACATGTGGAATGATCAACCAACATGTGGAATCACTGCACCATTAAAGCTTTTATATCTTAAATTAACCCACTTCTATTATTTTACATTTTACCACGAGGCTCATGGTTTACTGTACAGTTCCCAGGTGTCTGTCTCCTTTGGTGGCTACATGGCTTCTCCCTGACTCTGCGTACTCTATATATATATCTTTTCCAGCTGGCTATATTCTGTTTTGCCATTGGCCATGGTCTTCTCAAAATGAAAATAAGAAGGAAAGGGTTATAAACATGGGAACCACTCAGCCATCTGGATTAAACTTTAACAACCGTAGCCAGCTGCCCTTGGATGGGTGGGATAGGATACTTGGATCTCTATTTAGATGTGGCATGGATGTTCATAAAATCAAAACCCGTGACATCATAAGAATCAGCAGACAGACCCAAGAGAAAGCAGGCACCATGTCCAGATGAGGATTCAGCTGACCTCCCAATGAAAGAGGCCGCCACTGCTGAGCATTCCCTGTTTGGAAAATTAATGATCGACTACCCCTTTAAAGGAGGTGTTAAAGCCATTACTTCACACGTATATTTACTTCCTTAAATACGTTTAAAAACAATCAAATGCCTAATGAAAAACATTAAAGGCTGAAATCTAATAGAGGCATTTAGTACATTTCAAAAGAGAGCAAATAAATGGATCAGTTTATCTATATCCAAGCAGGTATTTCAGAAAGTTTATCCCTCAGTGTCAACAAAAATGTAGTGCTATAAGTACACCGTCCATATCCCAAATCAAAGTTTACACAGAATACTTTAAGTAGCTGTTTTTACCTATGTATGTGACAATATGTGAACACCATGCTTGGATATGTAACTATGAATATGCAAACATGATTTATAAAGGTGAATGTGAACGTGTGTGTGTGAAAAAGAGAGACCAAGGCAATTTACATGTTCTATGTATAGGCATGTGGGTGTGAACATGTGTGCAAAGAGTAATTACTAATGTGTTTTTCTTTATGATGTGGAAAATCACCCAAAGATCATAATCAGAAACACAAAACTTCATGGTACTTTTTCCCACTAATCACAAATTATACCTGTACACATGTAACAGCGTAAATGAATGAAGACAGATTGTAAAAATATATACAGCTTTAATGGGGAAATAGACTTACAGAACCACCGTTCCAGCAGAGACCAAGAAAGCAGAAGGGGTGTGTGGGCTCCCGCTTGCCCGATTTATAAGTAAACATTCACCTGAGGCGAACACGCCCCCTAAGGGGCTGGGCTTATTCCTACCTACACACAGTAAGAATTGATCCTTGGCATTTTATAAAAAATATTTAAAAGAAATATAAAAATTTGGTGACATCTTGTCACATATATGAAGATAATAATTTCTTTAAAGCTTTGACATGGACCAAGAAATAAAGTAAATAAATACTAACCACATAAAGGAAAACATACTGAAAATGGGAAGACTATAATCTACATATTGCACACACGATTATTAACCGTGGTATGTTTTTTTAGATGGAGATTCAATTCTCAAATTAATCCTATCACCATAAGTCCAAAGTCACAATGATACAACGGAAAGTGACTTGAGTCATTTTTGCACAGATTAAATGCTTTTAGAAATGACAAAATTATTATGTTAAGTGCTGGGGTGGCGATGATGCAGCTCCAATTTTTCAATGGTTATTGGGAAATTAGGCAGTTAGGTGTTAATGGTCATGCTGAACCTATAATGAGGAAGAGAATGAGCGCATTAACACACACCATATGTTTACCAGCACTTTGCTACGGTTACTCTGCCGTCTCAAGGAAGAGGGAAAGTTCAGTGTAGGCTGGGAGGAGAAATCAGAGTGCATTCAAAGCTGGAGCTAGAAACACAATCAGCGCCACCGTCTCCTCTCCAGCAGAAGCCAGCCTTCTTCCTCGGCGGATGAGCCTCTAATGAGCTGTCATCAGATTTTCTGGGTTTCCTTAACTCGTCTCCTCATTCCACATATGATCAGCACTCATCCTTCTCCCCTCTCCGCCTTATCCTCGATTCACCTAGTCTATATCTGGCTTTTCCCCTTCATCGTTTATCTTAACCACTTCAAATCCCCATCTGCTTTATGCCAAACGTACGGATTCATTTTGATGCCATCCCGAGTCGCACCGAACCTTCGTTATCCACCCCACGCTTAACACGGATAAAATATGATCTTTCCCATTTAATTGTTAACTCCCTCAATGTGAGTTCCCAGAAATCTACACAATTTAGACACACACGCTGAGAGACAAAATTTATACTAGCCAGCTCCTGTTTTTTAACTTAGTTTTATAAAATGTGCTCCCGAGGCATGGCATACAAACAGCATAATAACAATAGAGCCACACTGGCTTCCTCCCTGTGTTTGATCGCTGCCTTGAACTAAATCTCAGTCACATGACACTCTGGTTTAGGCTGCAGCTAATCCTCAGAGCGATGCTGGGGGTCCATGGTTGTATTTGAGATTGGGACTCATAAGAGGAAGCAAAGAAATTAACTTCCCCCATGCTGCTTGGCAGACATGGACTTTCCTAACCCGGGTGCATTTATTTACGCTGGCTTCTCATTCGCTGTGGCATTAAATGAGAAATCTCATTTTACAAGCCAAAAATCCTGGAACACCCGGAGGACGCCCAGCGCAGCCAGCGGGGACGGACTGGGACCGGCTGGGACCGGAGCGGCAGCAGAGGACACAGGCTGCTGGCGGCGGGAACCGTCCCAGCAGCAGAAGCAGGCTGCAGGGACCGCAAGCAACACCAAGAACAGATCGCTCCACTACAATTAAACCAAAGAAGTAGGCCTTCGGTTGGGGAGGTCCCTGGCAAAGGAGGAGCCGGGTCCTATTCCTGAAGACCCTTCTGAGGGGTGAGAGGGATCTTGGCCCCCGGCAGGAACCAGGAAACAGAGCAAGGGCATTTTGTAAGAGGAGCCCCTGGCCAGCAGGGAAACCTGAACCAGTTTTAACAGACCCCTTAGATAGCATGGATAGGAGGAGATGGGCAGGCGCCAAGGAAAGAATTCACCCAATAATCTGAAAAACAACATGAAAACACCAGAACCCAATGATCTTACAACAGAAGGTCTCCAACACCCTAACACAGAAGAAGTGGAAAAAATTGACTTTATGAAAGCAGTAGAGTCCCTTAAACAACATGTGAAAAATGCCCTTATAGAAATGGATGAGAAGTATAACCAAAAATTTGAAGAAATGAGTAAATACGTACATAATACCCTGGGAAACCAAGAAAGAACAATAAAACAGGTAATGGAAACAGTTCAAGAATTGAAAACTGAAACGGAAGCAAGGAAGAAAACACAAACGGAGGACCAGCTGGATATGGAAAAATCTAGGTCAACGAGCAGAGCCTACAGAAACAAGCATAATCAATAGAATACAAGAAATAGAAGAAAGAATCTCAGATTCTAAGGACACCATAGAGAAAATAAACGCTCTGATCAAAGAAAACTGCAAAGCCAACAAATTCTCATCACAAAACATTCAGGAATTATGGGACACAATAAAAAGACCAAATCTAAGAATAATAGGAATAGAAGAAGGAGAAGAGTCACAGCTCAAAGGCCCAGAAAATATTTTGAACAAAATTATAGAAGAAAACTTTCCCAACATAAAGAAAGATATTCCTTTGAATATTCAAGAAGCATACAGAACACCAAACAGACTGGATCAAAGGAAAACATCCCCTCGCTATATAATAATCAAAACAAGCCAAAAATCCTTTTGGTGAAGATGAATGTGGGGTGCCCGTTTGTGAGGGTGTGGCTTCACCTGGGTATACACATGGATGTGTATGGGTGTGGGTACAGTATCCCTGTGTAAAGGTGTGGTTTCATGGGGGTGCCCGTCCATATGTGGGCAATCTTGAACATCCTTCATCAGGAGTCACCCACTTGTTTTCTGAGACAGGGTCTCTCACTGACCTAGAATTCGCCAATTAGGCAGCACCAGGTGTCTATCTGCTCCCACCTCCCCAGTGCCGGGATTACAGGCGCATGACACTGACTTCTTTAGCTGGGTTCTGGGCTTGAACTCAGGCCCTTTCCAAACTGAGCTGTCTCCTTAGTCTAACAGTCTCAGCGTTAACTCTCTCCCCACGTTGTTATTGTTGCTGCTGTTGTTGTTGTTGCTGCTGCTTTGCGGATAAGACCGTTAGCAAGGTCTAAAGCTATCACGGCATCGTGTCACGTCACCATAGTTTGTGTGACCTGGACACTTAGAAGGGAAAATAAGGTGAGTGGTGCCCTCTTATCAGCTTCTACCTGGCGCCTTGTTCAGAGTTTTAGTAAGTCCATCACGAAATGAAAATTTCCATGAACCTGTGCTCCATTAAAGAGAGAGAGAGAGAGAGAGAGAGAGAGAGAGAGAGAGAGAGAGAGAGAGAGAGAGAGAGAGAGACCAGGACCAGGTGCGGTGACAAGGCAGGGCAATAGTGCAAGCACAGCAAGTGTGTGTAAACTCACAATGAGTAAGCAAAACTGGCCAAAGCAACCTGTCAGCCGACCAAAAGCACAGTAACTAATGGCACACACTCCTAGCCAATCACAACACACCGGCAGCAACCGCCAGTTTCAAAAGGACTAAACAAAAACATTCCTGCAGAGGCTTAATTTTCCTAACCCCCCCCCTCCGCCCGCACACACACAAAACCTACCCTTTCACAATAAAGAACTCTACATTCGAACTTTTGGAGTCTTCTCACCTCCTGCCCCAGGGAAATGGGGATCGCACAGCAGGCAGCAGCAACAAATCTACAACACGGTGGCACACATTTAAAAATAAATAAATATATTTATTTATTTTACATCCTGGCCCACAGTTTTCCTTTCCTCCTCTCCTCCTAGTCCCTCCCCCACACACCTCCTCTGTTCCCATCTGCCAATCCACTCCTCCACTGTTTCTGTTCTGGAAGGGGCAGGTCTCCCAGGAGTATCAACAAAACATGGTAGATTAAGTTGCAGGAAGACTTAAGCACCTCCCTGTGTATTAAGGCTGGGCAAGGCAACCCAGTATGTAAAGTAGGGTCCCGAAGACCTAATAAATATATAAATAAGTCAGAGACAGTCTCTGTTCCTGCTGTTAGGAGTCCCACAAGAAGACTAAGCTACACAACTGTAACATATATGCAGGGTGCCTAGGTCAGTCCCATGAAAGCTCCCTGGTTGTTGGTTCAGTCCCTGTGAGCCCCTATGAGCTGTAGGCTTTCTTGTGGTGTCCTTGACCCTCTGGCTCCTACAATCCTTTCTCCCCTTTCTTCTACACGATTCTCTGAACTTTGCCTAATGTTTGGCTGTGGGTCGGCATCTGTTTCCATCAGTTGCTGAATGATGCCTCTCTGATGACAACTGGGCTAGGCACCAATCTGGTCACAGGAGATAACTAGTTCAGGCTACAAATACACTATTTAATCCCAGTACCCAGGAAGCAGAAGCAAACCAAGCTCTGTAAATTCGATGCCGGTACGGTCTACATAACAAGAACTAGGCTAGTTAGCACTATATAGTAAGATTCTGTCTAGAAAAAAAAAAAAAGTCAAAATCATCACACTTGTAGGTCTGGGATTAAATCAAGAGTGTTTTCAAGAAATGGTGGTAACTCTCTAGCGGAACCAGGAGCTTTGTTATGTTTGCCTGGTTTGCCTTGCTCCTACTGCCCTGTGCCAGTCTTGATACCAGCCTCACGAATCCAATGCAACTCAGTAGTGTGCCCACCAACAGAGGGAAAGCCAGAGCTCTGCCAAGGCTCGCCCAGCCTGAGAGGTCTCATTGCCTGATGGGTCTGGTAGCTTTCCTGGATGATTCTGCTCACAAAGCTGCCTTTAAGTTTGCCACTAACGAGACTTTTCCAAGGAGACAGAGAAAGGGACACATGTTTGGGAACAACTGGGGGCAGTTGTTTGACATCATGGGTGACCAAAGTACAAGGTGACAGTTGAGGAAAACAGTTACTTAATCATAAAATTTGAAAGGAGATGTTAGGGGGTTGAAGTGCAGGCCCAACAGGTAAGACTCACACTGCTCTTGCAGAGGACTTAATGCAGATAAATCCCCGCCTTCCATGTTGGGTAGTCCAAAACCACCTGTAACTCCAGGTCCAGGGGATTTGATGTCTCTGCCTTCCTGGGCACCTGCACTCACAAGCACATACCCACACACAACTTAACAACAATAAAAATAAATGACTTTTTTAACCAAAAAAAAAAAGCAAACAAGCTAGGTACTGCCAAGACCAAACAGTATTGAAAAGATCTAACATACTCCTGTACATCTAGAAGGCCATATATAAAGACCTCTGGAACGCTTCACATGCCCAGAAAGACCCAGAAATATTCTAGATCTTCAACTCTGTTTAAAGCAGAGGCTTTACACACATGGGTCATGCAGGCTAGCAAATGTTTACAAAATGTCAACCAAGTATGTGAAGCTTTAAGACAGTTCCTGATCAGCAGGAAGTGAGCTTCTTCCTAGCAGATTCAACCTCCATGTAAAGCTCAAAAGAGTCCTCCTTCTGGTGGAGATGGGAGTCCTGGACAGTGGAGCAAATCCACATGCAAAGATAAAGAAGCCTGATAAAGCCATTAACTAGTGATGCTTTAAATCCATCTGTGAATCTGCCACTGGACTTCTGCACCTCACAGTTGAGACAAAGTTATTTTTAAAAGAAATTCAAATGGACATTCTCCTTCATTTCTTTTAAAAGTTCGTTTACAATGCTTGATATAGGCACGTGGCATATTTTTGTTTGTTACAATAAAAGCTAAGAAACAAGCTATAGAAATAAATGTAGCTTTTATTTCCATTTTGAGACATGGTGTCATATAGGTCCAACTTGACTGTAACTCATATACAGTCAAGGCTAGCCTTGAACTCACTGTACAGCCAAGGCTATCCTTGAGCTCAATATACAGTCAAAACTAGCCATGAACTCACTATACAAACAAGGCTAGCCTTGAACTCACACACAGTCAAGGCCAGCCTTGAACTCACTGTACAGGTAAGGCTAACCTTGAACTCACCTACAGCCAAGGCAAGTCTTGAACTCCTAACCCTCCTGGTGCTACTTCCCAAATGGCAGGATTTTAGACCTGCGCCACTGTGCTCAGAAATGCTCCTAACTTTTGTGTATATTGCATAATGTGTTTAGCAAAATCATACATATATGCACACGCATCTATATTTAAATGGATACAAGTTTGTGTATATATGTGTTTTTAAGGATCAGATAAAATTGATGAGATGATTTTTAAATCATTGATTTTCTTTCTAATTTCCATCTGATGGCAATCAATGAATTTTCATTTTACAAAAATACACTGCGGTGCTGAAACATCTGGTACTTGAGAGCTTTCCCGTAGGAGGGGATGTGCGAGGATGCGGTCCTGTAGGGCTAGTTCATCACTTGACACTTCGGAGATAAGAAGATGAGCTCTATATAAAGCAATAGTAGAGCCTTATGTAATATTTAATTTGTACTTTGTACCTCTTCCCGGGCTTTACAAGTATCATGAGGTTTTGCTCTTTTCTCCATAGAAGGATGTGTTGCCTGTGTCACTGTTTCAGGACACATATGTCACACGCTGGTGGCCAGATACCCCATCTGCTAAAGCTCTGTCTCCATGGACTGAATCACCTTCCTTACAGACACACTAGTGGCGAGACAGTAGAATTATTACTCTGAAATTTTTATATTTGAGCTGAGGGTGAAGCCAAACAAATCATTTAAACCAGACATAGTGCCACAGGTCTTTAATCCAGCACTCAGGGGCTAGAGGCAGGTTGACCTCGTGAGTTAGACGCCAACCTGGTCTACATAGAAAGCTCTGGCCAACCAGGGATACATAAGAAGGCTTTGCCTCAAAAAGAAAATGACTTAGGTGTCACTGAGAAGCAAGACATTTTGTGTGAGAGGAAAACACAAAAGAGAGAGAGAAGTGGGGAGAAGAGAAGAGAGGAGAGAGAGGGAGAGAGGGAGGGAAGGAGGGAGAGAAAGGGAGGGATGGAGGAGGAGAGAGAAAGAGAGAGGGGAGAGAGGGAGAGACGCATAAGGTTAAATGATAACCACAGTATTAAGTTTGCATCAGAATGATCTGTGCTACTTGACTACATATTTTGTCTCTCATAATACATTTCCTAGTTCTTATGCTGTACTGAAAATTGGATAAAAACTATCACCAATGTAGCATCACTCAAGTCTGCAAACTGCATACACTGCCAAGGCCAGCAATAATTACAATTCTTAAAAAATATATCGCATAATAGGCAAAAATCATATATATGTGGATCTATATTTAAATAAGAATTTGTATATATGTTTTAAATATCATAAGTTGAAGAGATTCAGGTTGTGGAATGTTCCAGAAAAACAAGGTCTTCATAGGGAATTGGTTAATTTTAGGGTTCAAGGAGATGGCTCAGAGGGTAAAGGTGTTTGCTGCTCCAAGCCTGACGACCAGAGTTCAATCTTCCACATGTGGAAGAGAAGAACTGACTCTTGCAAGTTGTTCTCTGACCGCCACATACACCCTGTGGTGCAGGTACGCCCCCTCCCAGACCCCCCCCCCCACAATGTAAAAACTTTAAAAAAATAAAAAAAGAAATGGATAATTTCAGGTAGAAAACAGGAAATAGACAAAACGTGCCTGGAATATCATTTACTAGAAACATGAATGCTATTAACATATACTAGAATTATCTCAAAAAGACACATAAGCCAATGGGAAGTGAGATCCAGAAGTCAATATAGAGACAAGCGTCAATGCATATAATAACTGTATTTACACACTCATTTCCTGGCCTCCATGATTGCTGATGAGAAATCAACTCTAACTCCTACCAGTGGGATCATCCTCCTTTCAATTCTCTTTAAAATATTCTTTTAATGTTTGGTTAACAATAGCTTAATTCTGATAAAAAAAATAGTTGTGTAAGGTGTGGGGGTGGGGTGTGTGCATGCATTTGTAGTTTTATTTAGTCCAGGATTTTCTGTGTGTCTTACATTAGTGATTTTAGCATTTTTTTCAACCATTTTTTAAAATCCTCTACCATTATTTCTCCAATACATTTCTTCCCCCTTTGTTCCATTTTTTTTCTTGAACTCAAATTGCATATATTTTAGTTCGCTTGATGTATAAGGCTAACGCTCTCGAATGTTCCCAGCCTCTGTTCCCTTTGCGTTTCAGTGTGAGAACTTTCTGTTGATCTCTGTTAAAATTCACGTTCTTTCCTCAGTCGTGTATCAACTGATAAAAGCGTTAAAAGAATTCTTCATCCCAGCCCCGGTATGGTCATTTTTTTTTTCATTTGCACCTTTGGATCTTACCACATCTCTGTTTTTCTACTAGAACCTCCAACCCGACTGTATATGTTAAACATCCTTTTTTCCCTCATCCCTTAGCACTGATCACTTTAAAATCCCCTGTAATGATCCTAATGTCATGCTCATATGTGAGAAGTCTGGTTCTGTTGGGTGCACTGCTTCTTAAGAGCTGGTTAATATTCCTTACCCCTTTTGATGTCCTATAATTTGTCATTAAATTGGAAGACTAACCAATATTGTAGCAATAATGGGAAGTGTTTCTTCTGTCTGGATATCTGTGTGAAGGAACAGGAGAATCTTGTGCAAAGTTAAATTATGTTTGGTTTTTGTTGCTGCCTTCGGAAACCAAAAGATAGCTACCAATCCGAATAGAGAAAGTCATATGAGCAGGATATGCAGCTTGATAGTAGAAAGATTGTGCACACGGCTGTCGGTTCAATCAGCAGCATCAGAAGAAGCCAAGATGTCTTGGTGTATAACGAATCTCATTATCAAGTCTGGAGCTCTGGGTTCAATCCCTTGAACTCACATGGCTGAAGGAGACTTTCAAGTTGTCCTCTGACTGCCACGTGTGCACTATGGCACACATTTATACATACATATACACACATGATGATGATGATAGATAGATAGATAGATAGATAGATAGATAGATAGATAGATAGATAGATAGAAACATTTTAAGATGGGGGAACTCATATTTAGAGCCTGGAGCATCTTAATATTTAAAAAGCATCCCCATATAGTTAGAACCTAATAATAAATTTGAGTCTAGAGAGAAGTACAAGATCAGGCCTGAGTACCCTGTAAGCCATTGTGAAAATGTGAATTTCATTTTGCATGCAACAGATAGAATGGTTTATAACAAATTAGTTTGTAATTATATTTGGATTTTAGATTATTCGGCCTATAGTCTGCACTGCAAGTCCAAAGACAGGCTGAATGAAGAAGCATCTCCAATTAGCATTACCCCTGACATGAGGACTCGAGAAACAAAATGGATCAAATGTCAAGGCAGGGTTCTGTGCTGAAATACATTTTTCTCCTTGTCAGTGGAAAAGAGAACAGAGAGAAGTAGATACACTTTTAAGATACTTAGGAGTTAGAAAATAAAACCAAAGGTAATATATGATTGAATGCCAGGGCTGAAGTATAAAAGAAGAGCAGGTAGATCATGATATCTAGTTTTCTGTCTTGAAAAGATTGGTGGATGATATTTGCATAGCGCGGATGGAAGATTTGTGAGGAAGCCAAGACGCAGCAGGCAAAGAGCACAGTTCCTATTTTAGACACTATTCAGACTCTCTGTGGAACGTCACACTGAGATGACAAGTAAATTTGGCTTGAAACTCAAGAGCTCAGTGCTAAGACAGTGATTTGGGAACCGTGAACATGGAGATGCTCGTTACATCCCTGAAAATAATCAAATTGCTTAAGAAATAACATCAAAGGGAAACAAAGGGGTAAAACTCATCATGGAAATCTAAAAAACATGTGGAAAAGCTATACAAAGACAATTGCATCTTTTGAGAATCAGCCGAGGCACTTCAAGAACACCTAAGGTGAAACTACACAGTAAACAGAAATCTAAAACTATTGCACTGAGAAACTCATAGTCCCGGGACCAGTGTTGTCACTCAAGCTAGAAGATAACAGAACATCACTCAGTGGTGCTCAGTACTAAAGAATTTACTGGTGAGGAAGGAAAGAAAGATTTGGAGTCAGAAAGAAAGGAAGGTAGATGGCTATTAGAGAGATACCATGGAATAAAGATGTAGAACCAGTAGCCTTCCTATTAAAAAATAAATAAAAATGGGGTGGATAGAAGAATGATAGGAGTAAATGGGAAGTAAGTTCAAGAAGGTGGGGGGAGAGTTAAAGGGGGAAATTGATGATAAAATCACACGACTAATATAAAATTGCCCTCATTGTTGTGATTTAAAAAAAAAAACCTGATGAATGCAAGGTACGGAAAGAAGGAAGCGTTTAAGAAGCAACAGAGCAAATCCTGGTGAGGAAGACCAGACAACAGGACTAAGACACAGCTGGAAACATTGTGTCAGCAGTCGGGATATAAAGAGTAACAAATAGTGCGGGGCTATGAAAACTCAAATGTTCACTTGCTCCAGCAAAGTTCTGCTTCTTATAGGTTCCACGACCTTCCAACACGGCACCACCACCTGGGCACCACATGTTCAAAATCAAGTCTACTGGGGATTGTAAGAGGGACTAGAAGAGATGGGTTCTGAGCATCTCTGGGTAAAGGATTTAACTGTGAGATGAAAAACGGATAGCTTGTATGGTAGCACATATCTCTAATCCCAGGTCCTTGGAGGCCTGAGGCATGAGCATCAGTAGTTCAAGGCCAACTCCATCAACTTAGAAAGACCCAGCCTCAAAATACATTTTTTTTCAAAGGGGCTAAGGATATAGTTCAGTATATAGCACTTGCCTGACATGCATGAGGCCCTGAGTTTAATCCCAGTACAGAAGGAAGGAGGAAGGGACAGAGGGAAGAGCAGAGGGATGGAGGGAGAAAAGAAAGGAGGGAAGGAAGGAAAGAAGGAAGGAAGGAAGGAAGGAAGGAAGGAAGGAAGGAAGGAAGGAAGGAAGGAGCGAGCATAAAAGGTTACAGAGGGTGGACTCCTTTCCCGTTGGTATCAGAGGTGGACCATTGCTGAGCGTGAGATGGTGGTGGTGGAGTATTGAGGAGGTGGGACTTAAGTAGCTTCTATGAACAAAGGAGAGGAACCTAAATACATACCACACTGACGTACAGTTCTTTGCCTCTGATAAAAATGAAGATTATTAATTATATCTATTAATGTTCAATACTTTTAATATTTTTAAATATTTTTTAAAAGATTTATTTATTATGTGTAGAGTCTTCATGTATGCCTACAGGCCAGAAGAAGGCACTGGATCTCATGACAGATGATTGTGAGTCACTATATGGTTGCTGGGAATGGAACTCAGGACCTCTGGAAAAGCAGTCAGTGTTCTTAACCTCTGAGCTATTTCTCCAGTCCTTTAACATGTATTTTTAAATTAAGTGTATGTGTGTGTGTGTCTGTGCAGGTATGTACATGTGAGTTCAGGTACCGTCGGGACCAGAAGAACGTGTCAGGTCCCCCTGAAACTTGCCTTACAGATAGTTGTGAGAAGCATGTTAAAAAATTGATTAATGGCGGCATAAACTTGCTGCAACCCTGGAGTCAGGGCAGTGTGCATGGCTCTCAGAGGCAGTTAACATGCCTCTGCCATGTTGGACTGGGAGAAGCCAACAGGCAGAGCCATGGAGTTGGTTCTAGCCATGCCTGCTTAGCATTTAAGGGAAAAAAGTGCTCCTGGTCAGAAAATAATTACAGTTATGCAATAAAGACAGATTCAGATGAAAAAGAATTCTATATGGGGCACGGTGTTGGACAAATGTATGTAGGCTTGGGAGAGAAAGGAAATAGTTATAAAAAGAAGTAATTGGTTTAAAAATGTAAAGTTTTTAAGGAGACAGAGTACAGACACTCATAGATTAAAGGATTAAAGAAAAATAAGCCACGTAAACATGGAAAAAACACAGAGTCTGGATTGTGTATATTATTGTGTTTTCTTTAAATTTTTTTTACTGTAAATGAGCTACGTACAGAGAGACATTTCATTGTACAGGCTACTAAGCTAAAGAAACATATATATTTTAAAGGTATCTTGATTTCAAAATTTGGGTCTAAGGATTTGTTGCTTTGAAAAAGAAGTTCTGCTTTTGTTTCCACAGAGGATAAAAAGCTATGGATTCCTTGCTGGCTAATATGGTTTAATCAAACAAGACCCCTTGAAACAATGGCCCAGATAGTCAAACATCTATGAAAGCTTCAGGACTGCTGGCTGAGATTGACCTACCACATATAATACCCCATAAAAACCTAACAGTGACCCCAATCAGCAGGAAATAGTCTAGAGAACAACACCCAAATTCACTAAATGATTGTTTACATTTAAAGGGAGATATGCTATAGAGATGAATACTTTACACTTGTATGGATCTTGGTTCATTAATAAAAATTTAAGGTCAATTTTGTTATATGTATATTTCTGTTCTTGATTAACATATTGTGTTTGTGAAACTCATTTAAAATGTAATACATAAGTAAATACAGTTTAATTGATAATCACTATAATAGTCAAGCTTGTAGTCATGTTAGTTAGGTTTTCTAGATACAAAGAGATATATTTCAGGTAGATAGGTAATCTTCCAAACCTTTCAAAGACCTACAGAATATGGCATTTAAAATGTTTTAAGAACTTAGATTTTTCTTGACAGTGAGACATGTCTGCTTTTGACAGTACCAATTACTTCAGAGACGATGGTGGATATTGAAAGAAACACGTTATGAAATTTGCCTTCAATGTGACAAGGCTAACAATTTTGGCAAGAAACTGATCTTGCCTGAACTGCTTTATGGTATGTTATATAAACTGGACATGCAGGACCCACAGAAAAGTGACTGCTAAACTTTCAAAAAAAAAAACAGATATGGTCCTTCAGGGTTCCTGCTTCACAAAAGAAATTGCCAGACATTCAGCAGGTCACAGAAGAAAGCAACTAATGGACATTGCCATTACAAAGCAGAACATATCTTCAAAGTTCTTTCTTCACGGAAAAGTCTGACAGATACTATGGGCCTATAGGCTGAAGATGGATGCCCCAACATTAAAGAAGAACTTTGGGTGAGTATCCAGGCAGTAAGATGTCTCTGTCAATTCTAGAGTTTTGGAAGTTGCTTACAATGAACTTCCTGATTAGTTAGGTAATATTATATCCTTTTGGAGTCTTTGAAGAGCAGAAAATAGTTATAGTTTTCCATAGTTATGATAAAAGATAAATTAAACATAAAACTTTAGACTTACAAAAATAAAATATATGATGGAGTATTTTCCTTAATTTTCTAAATGTAAAAGAACTAAATAATGTAACTGTAATTCTTGCTTGATAATTGTTTTGTTGTATGCAATCTTGTTATATTAAATTTAAAATCTTCCTTCTTATTTAGACAGAAAAAGGGAGGTGATGTTGGATTCCCCTCTGTAAGCTGTGAATATGCCTTATTAGCACTGGTTAATAAAGAAGCTTCTTTGGCCTGTGGCAGGGCAGACTAGAACTAGGTGGAAAAACTAAACTGAATTCTGGGAGAAAGAAGGTTGAGTCAAGGAGATGCCATGTAGCTGCCAAAGGAGACAGACACTGGAACTTTACTGGTAAACCATGAGCCTCGTGGTAATACATAGAATAACAGAAATGGGTTAATTTAAGATTAACCCATTTAGTTAATAAGAAACCTAAGCTAATAGGCCAAGCAGTGTTGCAATTAGTATAGTTTCTATGTGATTATTTTGGGTCTGGGTGGCCAGGAAATGAACAAGCAGCCTCTGTCTACATCCAGTGTAAGTCCTAGGAACCAAACCCAGGTCCTTTGCAAGAGCAGGAAGCACTCTGAGACTGCAGAGCCATCTCTTCAGCATCCATTACTCTTGAAGCATCAGGACAATCCATGTAAAGGCTTGAATAAGATGGAAAACTAGATTAAGACAACAATTGGAATTTTTCCAGGAAAATATGATGAAGGGCAGATGAATCAAGAAGTTGACATTGGCTTAGAACTGAAGTTGAACTAAGATGAGCACCATGGAACTGAGTGTAAGAGAAAAGAAAGGGAAAACTAGGGTTGTGATAGAAATAAGAACAGTCCCAGATGTATAGAATCCCTTGAGATAGATTCTGCTATCCATGAATATAAAATTATATTCACTTTGAATGTTAACTTCTTGAGCAGCTCCTTGGAGCCTCCAACTCTGTTATCCAATCAGGTCTTAAATAAGCACCACCATTCTCAAGTGCCTGTGTGTGTAGCTCAATGACAAAGCATTTGTCTAAACACATATGAAGTCCTAGGTTAAATCTCCACCAGTTCAAAAGCAATCCTCTAGATTAGACATGCAGGAATGCAACTCATAAACTCTCATTAAGACCCCTCTTCTGGAAAAACAGAGAAATTCATGATGGTTTTACAAAGATGCTAAGCAACCAAATTTCTTTTCCCAAGGCAGAATCGGGATGAGAGACAAAAACAGCTTAAAATATTATAAAGCCTTCCACAGAATTTAAGGCCAAGCTACATGGGTGTTAGTGGTGTAAAGTAGGAATAACATCTACAGCTTATCATAGCCCCATTATAAATTGCTTCTTGAACTATCAAACACTTCAGTTTAGTTTTATTTTTCATTTAATCACCGTATGTGTGTGTGTGTGTGTGTGTGTGTGTGTGTATGTGTGTGTGTGTGTGTGTGTATGTGTGTGTGTGTGTGTGTTTACAGGCTCTTCTTGCCTCTTACATCTCCTAAATAATAAATAACACTTTGAATCGTCTCCATCCTACTGCAGAGGGAAACAAGGCTTTGTAATTAAAACGTAGTGTTACAATTCAGGTAATTCTATCTTTCATATTCAAGGTTTAAGTTACACAGTCAGGGGCTCCATAGAACAAAGCTTCTCTGTCTATAAGTATGGAAGAATAAAAATCACAAATATAATGCAAAATTCAAACACATAGTTTAACTTAGCCTGCAATAACAAGTGAACTAAAATTGTATACCCTGTGTGTGTATATATATATGTGTGTGTCAGAGGGCTTGTAGGCGGGCATGCACGTGTGTGTGTGTGTGTGTGTGTGTGTGTGTGTGTGTGTGTGTGTAGAGACCATAGGTCAGTACTAGAAGGTCTTCCTCACATTGCTCTCTACCTTATTTCTTGAGACAGGGTTTCACACTAAACCTGGGACTCACTGCTTGGCTAGGCTGGTCAGCAGGGCCCAGGGATCCTCTTGTCTCTGCCTCTCCAGAATTGCAGGAATGGAGCCATCACAAGCTGGCTCTTTACATGGGTGCTTAGAATCTAAACCTGGGTCCTCATGCCCATTACCAAATGAATCATTTCCCCAGCCCCAGTTTGTCCTAGGCTGAGTTTTTTTCATAAGAATTTTTTTTTGAAGTTATATCAATTCCTGTCTTCCCTTTTCTCCATCCAATCCTTCTCATACACCCCCCCCCCCTTGCTCTATTTCAAATTCCTGGTCTCTTTTTCTTTCATTGTTGTTATATATATATATATATATATATATATATATATATATATATATATCCTAAAAATGTAAATACAAATCTGTTCAATCCAAATAATATTGCCTGCATGTATGTAATCTCACTAATTGGAGGGCTTTTCCCCAGGAAAGACCATTTCTCCAGCTCTCAACATTCCTCGGTTGCCTATAGTTCTTTGTGTAGGGTTGAGGACCCTCAAAAGTCCCCCCCTTGCATGTCCATTGGTGCCCCAACCCAGCTGATACATCTACAACACAATTTCTACAACTAAAGCTCAGAGATCATTGCTGAAGGAGGGGCAGAAAGATTGTAGGAGCCAAAGAAACAGGAAGTCTGCTCTGAGATTATCTCCTAGAAATATTAGAGAGACTACACCCATGAAATCTCATCAGCATGGATGCCTAAACAAGGTTGTTTCAGTCTCTTGCTTCAGAGAAAGGAAAAACCAAACATACAAATCATTTTCTATTGTACCTATGCCTTGCTGTTTTAAAATTAAGAATGGTAAGTGGACTTTCCTCTGTTTAAGGAAAAAATGGGTTCTAGCTTGAGACACAGGAGTTTGAGTACACTATTCTTTTTAAGACTCGTAGTATTATGACCATCACTGAAGAAATGACAACATATTACTCAGACTCTAGAAAGCAATGGAAGTAGACCACACCTTAGCCACAAAGCGTGGATGCTCCTAGACGCGTTCTGTCTCGCACATGTCAGCATGATTAAAGCTTGCTTTGGGAATGCGCAAGGCCAGGGGAAAGAGCTGTATACATGCGCAGGCCTCAGGACCTTGTGCTAGCGTGAGAAACATTGGTGGCAGTGATACATTTGAAAACGTAAGTATGAAATAGAAGAAACACATATTTCAAACTAAAAGCTTTAAGTAATAATATTTGATGCTGGTTGTTTCCGTCAAAATCTGTGTGGTCCACATCCCTGGGTTTTTAACCTAGAGACTTCCTAAATCCATTTCAAAACTAGGAGCTACCAGCATCGGCTCCAAGCATTTTCCAGGAGCATCCATATTGAGATGCTGGCTTTCCTAGTCAAGAGCTAATGCTTTCATATGCCCTTGTTAAGGTTTCCATGACAAAGCTGAAGGCCCCTTAATGCATTTCCATGCCTAATCTAGTTGCAAAATGAATTTTCTCCTAGCCTTGTGAAATAGATCTCGCACAGTTCAGCAAAACCATCTGTGACGGCAACAGTCTGAACATTTAAACTACCCATGATGCTTAGGGTGATGGCAACAGTTGGAGCATTTGAACTGCCTGTGATGCTTAGGGTGACGGCAACAGTCTGAACATTTAAACCACCTTACGTAATGCTTAGAAAAAGCTGTCTTTAAAGACTGTTCTCATTTTTGTTTCTATCTAGAACAACAGACATCACAGGGAAGCTACTTTGTGGCCAGAAAAACAAGCACACACATTGACTTTGTTAGGTGAACTCTTCCTGGATGTGTTAGGCTACACACTGCCTTCCAGAACCACATCATAAAACCCCTCTTGCATTGCTGAAGATAGAACTGCAGCTGGCAAGATAGCTCAGCAGGTCCTTGCAGTGCAAGCTGACAACTTGACTTCCATCACTAGAACCCTCATAAACGCGAAAGGAGAAATGACAACTCAAAGTGTTTCTCTGACTTCCACACTCATGCTATGAAACATGCACCCCCACCACACACACATACATCTCTCTCTCACTCACACATACCACACATCACATGCACACACCACACACCACACACACACATCACATATACACACATCTCACACACATATATCACAATACACATCACATATATACATAACTCACATACACTGCATACACATCACACATACATACATCTCACAAACATCACACACATCATACACACATACATCACACACATGCAACATATACACATATCACACATATACATCACACCTGTACATCATACACATGCAACACATATACATATCACACACGTATCACACATATACATCACACATACACACATCACACACACCACACACATATCACATATACACACATCTCACACAGACCACACATGTACATCACACACATCACATACTCACATCACACACATATTACACATGTACATCACACACATCACACATACACACACCACACATACATCACACATATAAATATATCTCACACACATAATATACACACAAATCTCACATTCATCATCCATATACACATCTCACACACATCACACATGTACATCATACACATGCAACACATACACACATCACACACCCATATCACACACACACACAAGTTTTTGTTGTTTGATTTTTTTTAAGTTTTTAAGGTAGAAATGAATGTGGCCACATACCTGCAATCCCTTATTGAGGGCTGAGACAGGAAGATCATCAATGTTGAGACCATGCTAGGTTGTCTAATGGGTTCCAGACCTACCTGGACTACAGAGTGAGACCCTGTCTCAAAGAAAGTGCGAGAAAGTGGTGAAAAATAAAAACTCATTGCCAGACCTTAGGATTATAAAGAAAGGTGTCACATATAAGCTTGAGTGCTAACAGTGATGGAGGTATAGTCATTGCAAAATAGAGGTTCACAAAACAAATACCCTCATAAAAATGAAACAAGCAAGAAACCTGCTATCAATAAATACAATCCTCAGAAGGAACACACACAACATTCTCTTACGAATTATTTATTCTTTTCATCATATGTACAATAATTAATTCTGATTGGCAACTTGATTTGAGAAGAACCTAGGAGATTACAAAGCACAACTCTGGGTGTTGTGGGAGGGCTCCTAGCTAGAAGGAAGACCTGCCTATACATGGATGACAGATAGCATGGGCTGCATTCTCTCTCTCTCTCTCTCTCCCTCCCTCCCTCCCTCCCTCTGTCTCTCCGTCCCTCTTTCTGTCTCTGTATCTCCCTCCCCTTCTGTCTCTCCCTCCCCCTCTCTGTCTCTGTCTCTCCCTCCCCTTCTGTCTCTCCCTCCCTCCCACTCTCTGTCTCTGTCTCTCCCTCCCACTCTCTGTCTCTGTCTCTCCCTCTCTGTCTCTGTCTCTCCCTCCCTCCCCCTTTCTGTCTCTGTCTCTCCTTCCCTCTCTCCCTGACTCTGTCTCTCCCTCCCTCCCCCTCTGTCTCTGTCTCTCTCCCCCTCCCCCTGTCTCTCCCTCCCCCCTCTGTCTCTCCCTCCCCCTCTCTGTCTCTGTCTCTCCCTCCCCCTATCTGTCTCTGTCTCTCCCTCCCTCCCTGTCTCGGTCTCTCTGCTTTCTTTTCCTCTAAAACTGTGCCAAGCACTCTGTTTTCTCCAAGAGTCCATATTTTGAGTATATTTATCCCTTTCACAACATATTCTTTTTATTTCCTTATTCGCTTATTTTTATTACTGCCATCATTCTCTCAGTATATGATCCCGTGCTTTTCATTAAATAGTTGCTATCTTTACTGGGGGCAGGGGCTTCTTTTAATTGCAATAATTTTTCTCTGAATAAAACAATAACTATGTCACATAGGCTTTTCTATAAGCTAATCTTTTGGCCTGTTCCTACCTAGATAATTTATGATACTTTAAATTTCTACTTTAAGTGAAGTTGTTTTTAAATTACAAGTAGCTGAGATTTTGCAGTAATTATATTGATTCCTATTTTTATTGGCTACAATTAGAAATGTGATCTGCAGTCTCTAAACTTTAATGCATTATGATCTTACTCAGTTTTTTTTTATAATTACACGTGCCTATGAAGCAAAAAAATATTGCTTGCTCATTGTGCATAGACTGTAATGTTTTTAAGTACATATTGCTCTGAGCTTTTAGTTGCTTAATTTAAATGTAAAGTAGACTGGGTTTTATTGAATTTATTATTAATAGTTTCTTAATAAGTTACATTAAAATCTTCTCCTAAGGGGAGCGATTTGGGAAGAGGGAGTAATGAACAAGAGTGGAGGGGGGACATTGAAAGGGAAGTAGGGGGTGATTATGACCAATGTATATTGTACATATTAGGGGGAATGCCAGAAGTAACCCACTGTTTTGTATAATTATTATCTGCTGGCTCCAGGGTTGAGAGTGCTTGCTGCTCTTCCAGAAGACTCAAGCTTGATTCCTTGCACCCATGCTAAACAGCTCACGACCCCTCAGGGGATCTGACACCCTCTTCCGGCTTCTGAGGGCACCCATATCTACACATAAACATACAGAGAGACACATGTAATTGGTTGGGTTTACCCTTTACTCTGTGGGGGCCTGCCATCCAGCTCCCAAGTAAGCACACAGAGACTTGTTCTTATTTATGAATGCCCGGCCTTAGTGTGCCTTATTTCTAGCCAGTTTTTCTTAAATTATCCCGTCTATCTTTTGCCTCTGGGCTTGTACCTTTCTCAATTCTGCATACCTCTCTTTCCTTCTTACTCCGTGGGTGGCTGTGTGGCTGGATGGTTGACCGCTGGTGTCCTCTCCTCCTTTTCTCGTTCCTCGCTCCTCTCTCATTTTTTTTCTCCTGTTATTCTTTCTGCCTGGCAGCCCCACCTATCCCTCCTGCTTAGCTATTGGCTGTTCTACCCTTTATTAGACCAATCAAGTGTTTTAAACAGGCAAAGTAACACAGCTTTACAGAGTTAAACAAATGTAACATAAAAGAAAGCAACACATCTTGGTATTATTAAACAAATATTCCACAGCACAAACCAATGAAACACATCTCTATACCAATATTCCACAATAGACACACACACATTAATACATGTATATACATACATACATACATACATACATACACCCACTACTATCATTTTACTTGATCCAAAACATTTATACTTTTTTGAAATTTTAATATGCTTGGTACATTTAAACCCAAATAATTTTGTTTATTTGTTTGATTGGTTGGTTTTGGTTTTGGAGACAGGGTTCTCTGTAGCTTTGAAGCCTGTCCTGGAAATCACTCTGTAAACCAGGATGGCCTTGAACTCACAGAGATCTGCCTCCCAAGTGCTGGGATTAATGGTGTGCGCCACCACTGCCGAACTTGTTTTGTTTTTTGAGACAAAGTCTCACCTTGTATTCCTGACTGGCCTTGAAATTATGATAATCTTCCTGCCTCAGCCTAGTCCCCATGTGCTGAGATTACTGACATAGACCTCCACTCCCAACTTAAACATCCTGTTTTGAATATTCTAGTAATTGTTCTTAATTGTGCATCTTGCATCTTGACCCAAAGATGTAGGTGGAATTTTCTGTCCTGCCAGTTGCTTCCCAAATAACCGAACAAAGACTTAATATTAATTACAAATGCTCAGCCAATAGCTTAGGCTTGTTTTTATCTAGCTCTTATAAATTAAATTAACCCTTTTCTGTTCATCTATGTGCTACCCCAAGGCTTGCTTACCTCACCTATGAACTTTCCATGTTACTTCTTCCATGTCTGGCTCACGACTCTCAAATGCCACCCTTCTTCTTCCCATCATCCTTCTAGTCTGGCTCTCCCTCCCAGTCTCTCCCTGCCCAGCTATAAGCCAGTCATCTCTTTATTAACCAATGAGAGTAATACATATTTACATTGTACAAAGACTGTTCCACAGCACAGAGTCTCTGATATGTTATGGAACTTTATTCTACATTGTTTATATATTGTGATAATTAATATCCCTTGTATTTATTCTTTTAGATGTTATTACTTTTAATTATATGTATGTGTGTATGCATGTATGTGTGTATATGCACATGTCAGTATGTGCACTAGCGTCCAGGCACCTGGGGAAACCAGAAGCCTTGGGTCGTCTGGAGTTATTTGGTTATGAGTCAACTAACATGAGTTCTCTACAAACTCAGTTCCTCTACAAGAATAACACATGCTCTTAACGTCCGAGCCATCTGTCCATTCTTGGACTTTTAATTCTTATGCAGTATTTTAAACTCATTATTAGCATTTGTTGTGGTACTAACGTTTCGCTCTTCCTAGCAAGTCCAGTATTCTTCATATTCTTTCCCACCTCCACCACACCTACCTGCTTTAGAAAAGTAACCATACCTATTAGCATTATTGCTGGTTGCACACCAATTCCTAATACTTATGAAAGGATCTATGTACAAATCGAGATCAAACATCCGTGCTGCCACCCGGAACTATCTGCTACTTCATAACTGTAATTTTGCTACTGCTATGGGTTGTAAATATCTGATACGCAGGATATCTGATATGTGGACCCCCGATGAAAGGGGTCATGACCCACAAGTTGAGAACCACTGCCCTAGACTGTTTCTCTCAAGCCTCACACTCACTTCTTTTGGGTTTTTTTTTCTGAGATGGTTTAAAAACCTTAGTTCAAGACGCTTAGTTTTGTCTCCAAGTACATAGCTTCTTATTTCAAGTAACCTTAAGATATAGTTTGGATTGTTCGTTTCAATGGTAGTAGTGGTACGGGTGCATTGTGTGGTGTATGGCACACATGTGCCTGCTCTATCACTCTCCACCTTGTAGACAGGGCCTCTCGCCCAATCTAAAGCTATGCTGGCAGCCAGAAAGCCCCAGTGATCTTCCTGTCTGCACAGAAGTGGAGTTACAGGTGTGTATACTACCATGCCTGGTTTTTCACAAAGGTGCTAATATCCAAGTTCCAGCCTTCACGCTTGTTCACCTGTAAGGCCATTTCCCGGGATGAAATATATATTTAAATATTTTCATTTCATATGTATTGAATGCCTGTGTGTGTGCATGTGGGTGCGTGCGTGTGTGTGTGTGTGTGTGTGTGTGTGTGTGTGTACACTGCGTGCATGTCTGATGCCTACAGAGGCAAGTAAGGATGTCAGATGCCCTGGGATGACAGTAATAAACAGATGTAATTTGTCATGTATGCGCTGGAAACAGAACCCTCTGCAAGAGCAGTAACTGCTCCTATTGGCTGAACCACCTCTCTAGCCCCATAAGATACATTCTTATTATATATAACAAATACCCGCGTGTTTGCATGCTCCTCAGTCATCATTGCGTTCTACCCCAATGAGCCTATTGTAAGTTGAAGTATTGTTAGTCAGTCAGGTGTGGTGGTATAGACTGTAATCCCAGCTCCTAGAAGGTAGAGGCAAGAGGATCACAGGTTGAAGGTCAGCTTGGGCCACAGAGTGAGGCCATGTCTCAACCCACCAAAAAGAAACAAAAAAGATTATAAGTCAAAAATGCATCTACTCCAGCTTGCGTCCTGAACATCAGCGCATAGCAAAACAGTCGGATGTAGCGTCCCTTCTGTTACCTTGCTGAGCACACAGCTGACTCCAGCTGCAGCTCACTGCCTCTGCCCAGCAGAGAGACAGAGCATGGTCCTGCGTATCACAAGCCAGGGTAATGTCAAATTTTAAAGCACAGTTTCTACTGAATACTTGCCACTTTGTATCATTATAAGGTGGACAATCATAAATCAAACTATTGTAAGTCAGGGGCCTTCGGTCTAGATATAGATATTATAGATACAGATATCAATGATATAAATAGGTAGTGATAATGTAGGCAGAACTGATATTGACTAGAGATACACAACTCTCTCCAACTCATATTATGCTTGTTATTTAAATGAATCCCCTCTTTTTATATAATCTAGATAACTAACGTATGACATATTGGTGTACCAACTCTTTAGCAACTGAAACTTGTGTTCTCCAAAGTAATGTCTTTTCCCTTGGAGAATGATGGTCCATTTGCTATATGCAGGATTCTTAGAGTTCTGTCCTTATCTTAAGTAGCCCATGATGTACTGTCCTTATATCTTCCACTTTAATTCCTGTGCTGTTCTGGCGTCATGGAGCCTTTTTAAGTCTTAGATTTAAGCCTCTCTTCCCCTCAAGGAAAGGCCCATGATTTATTTCCTTATTATCTCTCTCCTCCATTGTTCTATCCCCTTTTCTTTAGTCGTCCCGGTCCAGGATCTTTGTTTATGATTTCCATTTCACCTGTCTGTGTTTTTAAGCAACTTTCTGCTCCATTTTCAGAAGCAGTCAGCGAGCTTGGCAAGATGGCTCAGCGGTTAAGAGATGCTCACATGGAGGACTGGAGTTCAGTTCCCTGGACTCACACTGGGCAGCTCACAACCTCCCGTTACTCCAGCTCCCAGGAAGCTCGCACCCTCCTCTGGCCTCTGTGGGCACACCTGTGTGTATACTCACACACACATAGATAAAAATAAAAGTAAAATCTTTTTTCCTAAAGGAAAAAAAAAAGTCATTGAGGTTCTCATTTTTTGTCATTCTTTAGTGAATTATCATCTTAAATTTTTTTTTCCAAGAGTAGATGTTTGGCTATTGTTTCATTTTTGCCGAGAGGGTTTTGTTTTGAGTTAGTGCTGCGTTATCTCTTTATTGGTTTTCCTCGAAATTAATCACCACTTTTAGTGACTCGTGTGGGTAGTCTGGGGCATAATAAATGAGTAATTTGCAACTCCAGCCTTACATTAGAGTCTCATGTGCAGACTCTAAGATATACTGTGCTTGGGCCACATCCCCAGCTCTTCTGATTTAATTGGCCTGTGCAGCATCCAGGCAGAGGTATTTTTAGAAGTTCTAATATTCATCTGATGACTGAGGTCTGCAGTCTTACAAGAATGACAGTGACCCCTGCATGCTCCTGGCTCTATTTTCCTACCTCACCCACGGGGACTGTAAGTAGCTCTGAGCTACTGTCATAAGCCAGGCAGCTCCTGCGATCGCTCAGCAGGGAGCAAGCTGCCAAACTGCAGTCAGCTTTGTGCTGTGGGAACTAGGAAAGCTCCATGGGGTTGGTGGGGAAGGGTTGTCTCTCTCCAGACAGTGGGAAATGGATTAACTGACATAAGCAGTTGCCATCTGGCTCTGGGAAGATTTAAACAAGGAAGCTCGTTCCAAGGGCCAGAACCACTGCCTCAAAGGAGAAAGTGGAAGCATAAGAAAAGCACCCATGTCAATATCATGCCTGCACACACACACACACACACTTGCATACACACATAAAAACATACATAAACATAAATACATATATATTCTATTTCCTGTTATATACTTCCCCTCGTGGCATTGAAGGATTAAATCATAGATCCCCTTCAGCTCTCTTCTGAGATGTGGTCACAGCAGAGAGGCCTAGGTCATCATACCAGGTGACTGAGTCCCATATACCTGCTCTTTCAGAGCTGAGGAATTTTTATCACCAGGGACACACCCTCCAGGATCAATCCACATGTTCAATGAGAATCTTGAGTGCAGGAGGACCCCGCAGAGGACTCATATGTGCTGTCGGCACATCCCTTCCAGAATCCCACACTGTGGATGCGACTGTGCATGTCACATGACATGCATAGTGTTCTTCCCGAATGCAAAGAGAATGTCATCCTCAGCTGAATAGTGAGTTCCAGGCCAGCCTAGGCTACAAGAGATCCCATCTCAAAACAAAGCCTAAAATATAGCAGTTTTTGATTTTCATTGACAAGTTAAAAAGTACGTGATGTGATCTTTTAAAATGTGTGTGTAGATGTGGAATTGCTAAACCAAGCTATTCAGCATATGTATTATATATGTATTCATATACCATTTTATTGGTATTGTGAGCACCCTTAAGTCTCCTCTTAGCAATTACCAATAAATCTTTGTCAATGAGCTATGAGTCACTCCTGCCCTAAATCCCAGAATCCGAGGACAGCTTCTGATTTCAAAGTGATATAGCAGCTCTTCAGAATCCCTGATTGCAAATCATTTATGATTTGGAATCAATATTGATGCTTTGTTTATTCAGATTCTCCTTGATTATTGCAAACTTTTCCACTTTTATATTGGCAGTGCCCACTCTGTGAGACTATGCAGAGAATCTCACAGCCATGCTTGAATTCAATGGTCATTGTTGCTTGGAATATGTGCTCAGCAAATATTCATCGTTTTTTTTTTAGATATTTATATTTTCCTGAAGTTTGTGAGTGGGTTCAGTAAACAAAGTACTTGCCTCATGGGCATAAGAACTGGAGTTCAGTTCTCTGATCCTACATAAAAGCCAGGTAGGCATCATGGCTACCTGTGTAGGAAGAGAGGAAACAGGGATCTCTTGGGCAAACTGGCTAGCTAACGTAGCAGGAATTGGCAAGTTTTAGGCTCAGCCAGGGACCCTGCCCAATGAATAAAGCAGAGAGTGCTTGAGGAATATGTCCAATGTCAACTTGAGCTTCCACACACAGAAACACACACATGCACTAGCAAACCCACACATACCCCACACAAATAAGCATTCTGAGGCGCACACCACATATACGCACGTACACCCGCAAATAGTACTGTATTTTCCCTCATTCACCTTCTCTTAGTGGAACTGGAGATTGGTCAATACAGTTTATAGCCCAAGGGGGGAAAAATTCTAACTCTTTTCTTACATGAATCAAATTCCTGTCTCTTTCAAACAGACCTGAGCATCTCTCTCTCACTGGTGGTAATAAGGGACAATTAGCGGTAACTGTACGGAGTCATTTTATTGTTGAAGAGTATGCCCCTGTACGCTCTTCGCAGCTCCTTCTTCATATACTCTGTAGGAGTACAGTTTGGTTATTTAAGAAAAGAATTATACTTCGCATTCCCTTGCCAATTATATTTGCAGCGTTTCCAGATTACCCAGACATTAGAAAAGAGTGAATGGCAGATTAATCCCCAGCGCACACATGCCACACGCGAACTACACTGTAGCGATTTTACAGAATGTCAACGGCATCGAGGTTGAGTATAATTAGGTAATTCACAACGCTGACTCTTGGTCTAAAAGCTAATAAAATACTCCGAACACGCCCTTGTACTCACATCCTCCTGAGCTAAGCAATATGAGATTTAAAAATATTAAAAACAAAAATATATTTCATGGAGTGTTTTTACTGGTTTTCTGTCTGTTAACATCTCAGTTGAAATCTTAAACGGAACCAAATGGCTGACTTGATTTGTTGACATTTAAAACGTCTCTGGCTCTTTGTGATAATTATGGGAAATACTAATGGCATTTAAATTTTATTTAGTTATTGGGCTTCTTTAGAGCTAGGTCCAGGATCCAGGGTGCTTTATGAAGAGTTTGATAAGCCCCATTATTCAGAAAGCAAGAATCAAAAGAATTCATTTAGCTGTGCATATCTTTGTAGCGACGCTTGTGCCTGCACTTGGGAGAAAGAGGTCAGACTTCCCTAAGTGTAATCTAGCTGTCCCTTAAAGGCCCTGACACCAGCGACAGCCATGTTGGGGGATTAGCATTTCAACCTGTGAATTTAGCAGGAACATAATCTCATCCACAAAAGGGCCGAGCATGAAAGGATAAATGGTAGATTCAGGCACAAACTCGAACTACAGCTGCTACCTACGGAGGACGGTGGATCACCAATTTAAGATGGACTCCTCCGGGTTCATCTGTGGATGGGTAACTTTCAGGCACTCTCAGACGCTGCCTCTCTGGGTAATTTGTGTTGATTTAAAAAAAAAATGTCAGGCAGTGGTGGTACATGCCTTTAATCCCAGCACCAGGGCTGTAGAAGTAGGCGGATCTCTGTGAGTTCGAGGCCAACATGGTCTACAGAGTGAGTTCCAGAACAGCCAGGGCTACACAGAAAAATCCTGTCTTAAAAAAAAAAAATCTTATTTTGAAGAAGAGATACGTACTATGCAGTGGCTCTCAACCTGTGGGTGGTGACCCCTTTGGCAAACCTCTATCTCCAAAAATATTTACATTATAATTCATACAGTAGCAAAATCAGAGCTATGAAGTAGCGACAAGAATAACTTTATGGTTGGGGGCGGGGTCACCACATGAGGAACTGTATTAAAGGGCTGCCGCATTAGGAAGGTTGAGCACCCTGGACGGCAGTGTAAAGGCCAGCAAGGAGCCAGGTGGCCAGGTGCAGCCAGTCGAGAGTATGCCTGGGTTCCTTTGTTGCACCTCTGGGTGAGTCCTGAGGGCACTGAGGGTTTTGAGCACTCGGAAACACCCAACACACAGGAGGAATGGCAAGGAGCCAAGAGAACAGCAGGAAGAAGAGCTGTGAACTCTGAGCACATGCATTTAAAGGTCCCCAGAAATTTCAATTAGCCATAGAGGAAAAAAAGCCGAAATGAGAGGAACTTGACCTAATTGCTGGACACATCACTCTTCTAAGACAAATGATTGATTGCTTCAACAAGTTCTGGTGATTACAGCAGATATATTTACATATGACATTTACCCAGAAAGGAGAGGGTTAGTACGCTAACAAAATCTGGAAGAAAAAAAAAACTACTGAATACCTCCGCAAAAGACTGTATCTCATCCTTCCTAAGCCTGTCTAAACATGAAGCTAGATTCTGTGATAATAAATACAACTCTGACCCCTCTTTAAAAGTGCCCTTTCCGTTCAAGCTTTAATCTAGCCTGGCCGCTGCCTACAGTGACAGTTGTGAGTGTTTGGAGCTACAGCACTGCCATAGCCCATATATCATCGTGTTCTAAGACTGGAAATGGACCCAAACCCAAACGTGACTTCTTTGTTCATGTGCGTTCCACAGCCATTGTTCTAACCGATTATTGGAATTGCAGAGACCGAGAGTATCATAGGTAGAGAGTCTGACGCAGGTGTCGCCAGCCTACAGAGAAGGCCGGGAGGGTCTACACTCTTTCCCGGAAGCTGTTCTGTGGAGTCCCTACCCCTGCTCAAGTGGATTAGTAGTGGAATTTTGATCCTTGAACTGGGGCATTGAGCTCCCTCGTTTCCAGCTCTGGAGGTCACCAATACTCCTTGGCTGGCCACCTCCTTCCTCCATCTTTAAGGAATGACAAGTCTTTCTTACACTTGAATCTCTCTCCTCTTACTAGCTTGTCAGCTATGTGATCCAGATAGAAAAATGTTTCCCACTGCACTTTCTTGCATGCATGCATGCATGTATAGATGTGTGATGTGTTTTCCCACTGCACTTTCTTTCATGCATGCATGCATGTATAGGTGTGTGATGTGCTTACACATATGTGTGTGGGCGTGGGCGTTTGCAAGTACACATGCACCCCGTGTATTTGTGGAGGACAGAGAACAACCTGGGGTGTCATTTCTCAAGAGCTGTCCACTTGCTAATCTCTGGGACCAGGCTTGTGGGTTAGAACAGGCTGGCTGACTAGCAGCCCCGGAAGTCCCTCTCTCTCTACTTCCCCAGCTCTGGGACAATAAACGTACACCACCACAGATGGCTTTTATAAAATGCACTCTAGAAATCAAACTTGGGTCCTGTGTGCTTTCCCAGGAAGCACTTCACAGACTGAGTTATCTCCTAAACTAGGTTATTCATTTCGAAGGAGAGGCGTGACCAGACTGGGTCAAGCTGCTTGTCCCTAATGGAAGTTCCAAAGCTTCTTTTGACATGAAAGGTGGAGCATTCACAGGTTCTGGGGTCTAACCTGGATCTGTAAGGTCATTTCCTGCCTCCCATGCCATTCCAAGACCTCAGTGTCTGTGGAGTAGACATGTTCTAGCTCTCGACTTTCCTTCCCCCCAAGTACGTACTAAAAATTAGCATGGAATACAAAAGCACTGCTTCCCCTGCACTGGCCTTTTAGCCTCTCTCATTCAGGGGATATTTGAGTGGTGTAACTGACACTCTGTTCTTCAAAGATCAACTACACCCCGCCTACTGCAGATCCTCCACAGGGACCAATTCTGCTCCCTTTTCCATCCCATACTTCAGATCCCAGAGTTCAGCTTCTCCTGGACCATTCGTTTAACCAGAAAATCAAAGTTAAAAAAAAACACAGTAATAACTCTTGGTGTTGATTACTTCGAGGAAAAGTACTTCAAAACATCTTTGATTAGAGCATATATACATATATGCATAAAATATATGCATAATACATCCACACGAGGGCTGTTGAGATGGCTCAGCAGGCAAAGGGGCTTGCTGCCAAATGTGATGACCAGAGTTTGGTCGCCAGGACCCATGTGGTAGGAGAGAACTGGCTCCTGCAAGCTGTCCTCCAGCCCCTGCACTCACACAGTGACATGTATGTGCAGGCACACACACATATGTGTGTGTGTGTGTGTGTGTGTGATTTAAATTTTAAATGTTTAAAACCTGCTTTAACGGATAGAATGAATCTACGAATATGAAAAGCGTAGGGAGAACAAAAAGGCCCTCTTTAAAGCTAGAGAGACATTATTTAGCCAATTTAATCATTTGTCTTCTACCACCTGAACTGCTATTAAAACCCTAGGTCACGCTTGGACACCACAGTCAGGAGGAAAGCTAATGGGCACCCCTTCTTACGTCTGAAATCTTTGTAGGGACAAATGCAAATGAACGAGGCCATTCAGTTAAAGAAAATGGGTCCAGCATGTAACCGTTTACGGCGGAGCAATCTGCATATGGCGAAGGGCATGTAAAGGGGGCAAGTGCCTCATCTCCATGATTGCAACCTCATTTTCCCAGTGCTTGAGGCTTCGCCCGCATCTGCTCCATATGGAGCTATTTAACCTGCCACCTTGGAAACTGTTTAAAAGAAGACGTTCCCACGGCTGGCTGAGGGTGCCCTCCTGTCACCGCCGCGCCTGTTCCTTCCCTTCTGGATTTTGTTTCCTCCCTGGTGCTTTTTATTTAGCATATTATGTTTAAGGTCATTTATTTGTTTATAAATAAAAATATTCCCGTGGCATCTGTGCCTAAATTTGATGCCCGAACCGACAAAGGAAAGCAATCTCTCCTCCCATCCAGCTCCCGCCCCACCCTGCACTTTGCTCTTTGACACTGCGCCGGCGCCATGGGTCCTCCAATCAGGAATATAATGACGATGACACACTAGAGCCAAAATAGGAGCGATGACACTTATTTTGAAGGAATGATTATTTTTAAAAGGTTTTATTTTAATCATTTTCTTTGTGAGGATGAGGGCAGAATGTTTGTTTGATTTTTTTTTTTTTTTTTTTTTTGGTCTACATTTCTTCTGTTGCTTGGTTCAGTTTTCTATCCCCTCAGGTGAATTAAACCTAACAACAGCTGACAACAGTACAGTCACTAGAAAGTGACTCAAGCCATCTCACATCTGCAATACTGAGACTTCGGAAGTCCAGGAGGATTATTGTGAGTTCTGGGCCTGCTTGCGTTACAGTGTGAGACACTATCTGAATAATAGTAATAATATAATCCAGAGACCTGGAGATGGTTCAAATGTAAAATGCTTGCTATGTAGGCATGAGTACCTGAGTCTGGATCTCTAGAATCCATGCAAAGCCAGGCATGGTGGCATGTTATGATTCCTGTACTGGGAAGTTAGAGGCAGGATGATCCAGGGCCTGCTGGCCACCCAGTCTAGCCACATCAGCAAGCTCCAGGTTCAGGGGAAGACTCCACCAGCAAAGGCAAAGTTGAGGGTGTATTTACTTACTGAGAGTATAGGTGAGGAGCTACCTGCAGGAGCATGGGTGACCCCAAAGTTCTCATTCTGGAAAGCCTTCACCTAGTGTGAATGATGGTATTGACACAGTCAAGTAGATGGTGCTTCTTTGCAATTAGCCTTTGTGTCTAGTAGCTCCCAAGACCCCACAGTATGCAATCAGATTAGAATTGCATATAAATAGATGCGATGAACAACTGGGATCTCAGGCGATAATCCATTCACACACACTCACACACACATACTCTCTTTCTCTCTCTCTCTCTCTCTCTCTCTCTCTCTCTCTCTCTCTCTCTCTCTCACACACACACACACACACACACACACACACACACACACCTTCTATGAGACAATGTCAATAGTCAAGAGGTCTGATTCTAATAGACTGTTGCATGCAGGTACAGCCCATATGACAAAGATAGTGGCTGTTTTGCTTGAAGGATTGAGTTCTACAACAACCCATGATATTGATCTCTGGCCTGTGCACCATGTTCCAGAAACAACATGCATGTAGCACATCATACACACACAATAATAATAATAATAATAGTAGGAGTAGAAGTAGTAATAGCAATAATATTCCATGTGTTCTTTTCTCAGCCATACAGAGTCATAATCCTACTGGAACAGTTCCTGTGGGAGTATGAAATCACCTCTGACAAAGACAAAGAATTAAAGTTCATTTGCAATGTTCGACATCAAATAGAAGCCATAAACCAAAAAAGTAAAAACCTCCAAACCAACCTCTAAACCTGTTCTGGAGCCCAGGAGCCATAACCTTCTCTTCCAGAAGCACCAGAGGCACCAGAGGCTCTAGCCTAAGTGAATCCTAAAAGCTTTCAGATGCTCCCCCATTTATCCACATAATAAACCTTCTCTAGCAGAGGGAAATAAGCTTCCCTCCAGCTAGAATGTTCCACAATTTCAGAATTTTAATGTAAAAAAATTTTTAAATTGCACCTACAATTGGGAATATAAATTTTTAAATTATAATTAAAAAACATAATGGCCAGCCCTCTGGCGATCTAAAACCTGCCTGGAATTTGGGACTTACTGAGTGGATCCTCACCTCATCCAGGAACAGGTTGGCTTTTTCTGTTTCAGATGGTGTCTGGAAGTCTACTCCACACCTGCATTTCAAGAACAAAGGGCATGGCTGATGAGGCAAGTGTTATTTCAGCCTATCACTCAGCCCACAGATGAAAGCGAGGCCTGCGAGCTCCTTCCCAGATAGCCTCTGGAATGAATATTTAACTGGCTTCCACCATCATTTGCTGAACACCCAACCATGAAGCCGCGATGTGCTGGCTGGTACCACCACAAAGCGAAATTAGACCGCGGTCCTCCGCTTAAGAATAACCTGACCATGATCATTAGAACACATTATTAAAATACCACTTGCAATAAAACTCACTATGTATCGTGCTAGCACGAGAAATGTAAGGCTCAGGCAAACTTTATTTGGCTACAATGCCCGCATTTCCAGAGAGAAAGTTCCTGTGTGCTGACATCGTGCAGCGAGAGAAGATAAAAATTAACAGCCTCTGAAGAGCCGACATGGAAACGGGACCCAAGCTTTTGTGCTAGATAAAGACATCAATTTGTCCACTCTCCGTACGTATGGTAAAGAATCATGATGGAATGTAAAAGGAAATAAAAGTTAATGGTTTTAGAATGAAGCTGCATGATGCAAGTGCTCTATTGGGGATAAACAGAAGAGGAGCCGGTGAGAGGGTTCGGTGAGATGAAGGTCAGTCTCCAGTCCATTCGGCGGAATCAATACAGTGCCTTGGACTCGCAATAGGTCTCATAAGTCACAGATTGACTAGGCCATGTATCAACTTCCACCCTGCATTGCCTTTAATGCGTCTCATCAACAGACTTTGCTGGAAAAAAATCTGTGATCAGAATCGCAATTGAGTGGGACCCTGCCCACCCATAGCCTCACAGGGAAGGGGTGTGGGTGACTAGCAGAGTGGAGGGCTCATCACTTTCAGAAGACCATATGTCAATCCCAGAATTGAAACTGCCACCAGAGGCTTCCTATGAACATCCATTTCAATGATGAGCATTGTCTCGATAAAAATCACCGTCGCATGCATCAGAAAGGCCCAGAGATTCCTTCTGGCTTGGCTTAGCTCATGGACAAACGCTCAAAGAAGCAGAGGGGAAAGTAATCGGTACTAAGAAATGTCATCCAAGTGATCTTCCAGACACCTTAAGCATTATAGTCAAAAAGCCCTGTCTTCCTGGATCTGTCCATCCAGGGCAGACACACAATGCAGAAGTAAGTTAGTATGTCTGGTGCTGCTTGAGGGAGAACCATGAGTCCCAGTAAGCAAGACAAAGCAGAGTGGACACACCAGGGTTACCTTTGAAAAAAGGGTGTGCATCAGGCTTCCTGCACCAGAAAGGGTTCGCTTACTCTTTGAGCAACAGTCAAAAGACAACACTCAGAGTAGATATCTTGAAAACCCGTTCCAGATCCCTGCTTCCATTGGACAACTGACAGAATGAACCAGAAAATTTAAACTCTCACTCTGATAGTAAGATAACCCTTTGTAGTGTGCACTATATCTGTAAATTATTGTGTGTTATTTGGGCCCACTGAGAAGATGGTTATGAAAGCAAATCTGACCCGAATCTATTTCAGACCCAAGCCTGTTTGTCTCAGAGTGTCCTCCAAGGGCCTTTGTCTGGAGATGGCCTGCCTCTACCCCTCAACTCTGTAGAAAGAGAATAAAGAGATGAGCAAAACAGTCCCAGGAAAAAAGCTATGTCCTTGAGAACAGCTGGAAGGTAAACCATTTCCAATCTATATAGATATCATTTATTTCATGATATGAGTACCGACAATGAAAAAAAGAAGCCAAAAATGCAGCCATGGGAAGCTCATCCTTGGAGGAAAATCTCAATTGCGAACTCCAGCTGATTGCCTCCCTTCCCCAGCTGGTTTCTGTTGGATGCTGCGAGTGTCTGGTTTCCTGGTGTTACCATTCTGACATCGTTTGTTCTTTTGCTTGGAAGCTTCACCCCAGGGGATGCTGTGCTCTACCCGGGACACGCTCCACTGTAAACTCCAGCCAGCTGCCTCAGCTTCTCCACTTGGTTTCTGCTGAATGTTTGTAAGACCCTGATTCAATGATGTTTTGCAATCCACCCATCTATCACTTGGTATCTTTTATTTTACTCTGGCTTGCTATGGTACTTAATAAACTCGCTCATTCAATACCAAAAGCACAACTGTCCTAGATCATTCCCCAGACCATACAGAATATCTTTGATTCTGTCACCTTAGATACATTAACTACTTCCATCCCCATGCCCCTCATGAGACATGCTTGATAACATCTGTGTTTTTCACAGTAGAAGACCACAACAGCAAAGTTCCTACTGTGAAGAGTGAATGAAGTTAGGATTTGAATCCAGATAGCCTAGCTCTGTGTTCTAAACTACAAATGCACAGCCCCTTCCAACAAAGTTCTGCAAGCTCTGATCACCAGTGGATGCTGGTGGCCAACCACGGTCCTGCCTTGATAGCCTAGCTGGTGGCCAACCATGGCCCTACCTTGATAGGCTACCTGATATCTCCATTTACATAGCAGATGGACCAAATGAAATTAATGCATTCAGAATTAATTGTAAAGCGTCCTTCGACGCACCCTGCCTTCCTCTTGTTTTCCACCTCAGCACACCTGCACTTCATGCAGGCTTCCAGAACTATCTTTATAAATAGCTCTGCGCTCACAAAGTTTCTCAAGTTCCCAAAGTGAAGCTTTGATCTATCTGTCGGCTTCACATCTGTGATAGTTCCTCTTCCTGCTGCTGTGATAAAATAACCCTGATAAAAACAACTCAAGCAGACAGTTTGCCCTTGAACCTGTGGTTCAAGGTTACAGTTCAGTGTGTCAGAAAAGTCACAGCGGCAGAAGCTGGAGGTGGCTGGTCACCGTGTAAGGAAAAGGTCTTGGCCAAGGAAAACAGAATGGCAGACATCAGTGTTCAACTCACTTCCTCCCTCGGATGCCTGGGAAATGGTCCCACCCACAGTGAATTAACCTAACCAAGCTAATCTCTCATAGGGACTCCCAAAGTGACAACTGAGAATAAACGTCACAATATCCTTCATCTGATCTCTTGGCAATTTCTCCACAGAATTGCCCAAATCCAGCACCTTCCATAGTATCTATATCCCAGCAACCACTGGGGCTGTGTCAGGACCTGAATCCTTCTAGCTCATCCCCCTCCTTTCTCTTTCTCTCAATTTTCCCTGTAGCCAATCAGACTGATCTTTTTTAAAATGCAAAGCGAATCATCTTATGCTGGAACCAAACCAATAGGATAGCTTTGCTATTGGTCAAGGATCTTCGACAAACATAACTGCCAGATTAGAGAAACAAAGATCTACTTCAAGAAACTGGCTCATAGCATGATGGAGGCAGGCACCTTCAAATCTGTAGAACAGACCAAAGGCTGCCAATGTCAGCAACTATTATTCCAAAGACTGGAAACTAAGGCAAGATTTCCGAGCTACAGTCTCCAAGCATTCCTGTTTCTGGGACCCCTCTCTGTTCTCTAAAGGCCTTCGACTGAGTGGATGCGGTTCATGTACATTAAAGAAGAGAGAGAGTCTGCTTTACTCCAAGTCTGTTGACTTCAACACAAGTGATACCTGAAAAACTCATCCACAGCACCAAGACTGCATCTGACCCAACACCCAGCACCAGACACCAGCCAAATTTATGTGTGATTAACTCCCATGGCTTCCCCTTACCTTGAGCACGAAGCCTGTGGCCAGCAGGCTCCTCTCCTATCCTCTGTTCTCACATCCTGTGTTCTCTGGAAACCCTGTAGACAGGCTCCTCTAATCGGCCACCACAAATAAGGCTTGTTTTGCTTTCCTTTTCCCTGAATGGCTCCAGACCTCCACATGGCTGCCTTTTTTGTTTTATTTAGATCTTGGTTCCAATGTCCCCTTCTCAGAGAAGCCTTGCCTTTCCAACTTATTCCAAACAGATCAGCAACCCATGTCGTTCTGGCTGTCTCTCTGTCTCCCTTCATATGGCTCATGCAAAGATGTTATTCTTTGTGTATTGTACACACACATGCTCTCTCTCATCACACACATACACATGCATGCTCGTGCGCACATACACACACACACACACACACACACACACACACACACAGAGTGCTGAGGGAGGTCAGAACTTGCTTTTCTGCTTTGTGTTTTGAGACAATCTCATGTACCCAGAGGTTGACCTTGCTCTTTCTATACAGCTGAGGGAGTCCTTGAACTCTCGATCCTCCCATCTCTACCTCCCAAGCTCTGGGATTACAGGCACTCACCACCACTCCTGGCTCTTCACCTCTAGATTTATTTTTTACCTCACGGAATCAGGTCACTTTATTATAGGTGCTGAGTGAAGAAGGCCTTCAGAAGGACCTAATGAGAGCTTCCTTTTTAGTCCTCTGGTAGTAAAGAATTGTAGAAACAGTAACAAATGTTAGAATCACTTTCAAATACTAGTGACATAAATAAAACTGCTACCCGTTGGCTGCAGTTTATAATGTATGGAACATAGATGTTTGCTTTCTGTTTTGTTTTGGCTGTGACTCTCTCTAATCTTTTCTGTCTGTGATTTTTATTTAATTTGAGACTACAACTCTGAATGGTCTCTGCCTCCTAGGACATTGTAGTCAAGCTAACCCATTTAATGAACATACACTACGCTCATTAACCCTTCCAAAAACCTTATAAGCTCCTCTCCACAGGACCTTAATTTCTGACTAACTGTTCTGTGGATCCACATGGCTTCAGCATTCGGCCGGCCCTTTGTCTGGAGAGTGTGAACCAGTGTGGCCTCTTATACACTGGGAGAGGTTTAGGAAAATTGGTAAAGTCAAAAATTAAAAATGTTTATCGTGACTAATAGTGTTGTTTTCAAGTAAATTGTTAATCATTCATTTTATAAGAGTGATCTAGAAGAATCTTGAATGTTCTTCAGTCCTAGTCTTCAAATTAGGTAACCAAGAAAAAGAATTAATGCTGTCAGATTCTGCACTGAATCAAAGAAATGTCTCAATGAATTCAAGGAAAACTAACGCAGATTTATAGATGTATAGTTGATGCTTCTGTGTTTGTCTGGGAGGACAATTGCTGGTAATTTTATACAGTATATGTCTTTTTTTTCCTTACAGAAAAGAGTTTCTGAAATCTCCATATCTACTGATGGTCATACTAGGCCTTTGCAGAGGCAAAAATCCAACTCAGGATCATCTGGCTCCAAACCCATTGTCCGTGTGACCTGGCCTCACATGGGTAGCATCTCCCCAAGGAATTCAACATAGTTCTACATGTGTGCCATACAATTCCCAATTGCTGGCTGTCAGGGACACTTTGTCAAGGGTTCCTTTGCCAATCCACGCTGGAAGAATGGCCAGCACCCAATGATGTTCTCAGACTATCTCTGGGCTTTGCCATGAGAGAGATGCTGCAATCTCTGGGCAAGAAACTGTTCCACTTCTCAGGCATCAGCCAGCACAGACGCCTGCTTCCTCTGTGAGTAGAACTTGGAGGCTCAGTGTTGACTGGAGAGCCGATGATGCTCAAAGAAGCACCAGGACCTCCGCCCTTCTGCTCTTCTGAAATGATATGAACGCAATTCATTAGTTCTCTCTGTAATTAAAGTCTTAAAGACAAATCAGGGAAATGGGTGTGTCACTCCTAAAGTAGGCATTTCATTGAGACAAAAAGTGATATCTGGAGAGAGAACCCTATCCAGAATTGTTCCACCAGCATGCACCCACCACGAAATACTTCCCCTCCAAGCTTTGCTTTGCTTGGTCAGGCTGTGATTGGACAGGGCTTCTAAACAGCCCCTTCCCACTCACTAGGCTAAACTCAGGCACAACCTTCTTTTTCTCTCAGACATTACTTTACCTTATTCATCTCATCTCAGTTAGACGAAATGATATTCTATTTAAATAAACTTCCTTCTGCACCTAAGAAACAATTAAATCACCTTGCATTCTCTTTGGCAACCCCCTTTTGGTGCCTCCTAACAGTTCCCAACTTCAGATGCAGCCCGGTGTTGTGCTGATTTTTACTTCCCTCAGCGTTCCTCATTTTTTTTTTTTGAACAGCGGGTACCAAAATAACAAGGCAATGTGAAACTTACAGAAACAATGTGCTTATACAGTTGGCTGCTTTATCTAGAACATAGTGCTCTTCAATTGAAAATCAGGTGTCTGGGCATCCGCCACGAAGTACATGGCTAATGTAATATCAACCTAGTTTTGCACATAGGTAGAAGGCTCTAAAATTACTTTAGTTAGATCCAAACTCTTCTATATGAATGCATTTTGCTTCATCTCTGTCTCAGTTAGGGTTACCTTTGCTGTGAATTAGCACCACAAGCCACAGCAACTTGAGAAGGAAAGGATTTATTTGGCTTGCATATCCCAAGTCACAGTCCACTGAGAAAACTAAGGAGAACTTCTGCCAAAGCAGGAACTCAAACTGGGTTGCAATCTGGAGGCAGAAGCTGATGCAGAGGCCAGGGGCAAGCACTGCTTACTGGTTCGCTCCCCGCGGCTTGTCTTCTTATAGAACTCAAGACCACCAGGCCAGAGCTGGGCCCTCCCCCATCAAACACTAATTAGGAAAATAGTGACTTCCCATGGGAAACCTTACTAACCCTCTCTGAGGAGTAGGGGAGGTAGAAGGAGCGGGAGGAGGGAAGGAAGTGGGAACTGGGATTGGTATGTAAAATGAGAAAAGATTGTTTTTTAAAAACTAATATTTTTAAAAAGAAAATGTCTTACAGGCCTGCCTATATCCCAATCTTACGGAGGCATTTTCTCAATTGAGATCCCCTCTTCTTTTTTCATGTATTTTTTATTTATCATATATACAGTGTTCTGTCTGCATGTATGCCTGTAGGCCAGAAGAGGTAGACTTCATTACAGATGGTTGTAAGCCACCATGTGGGTGCTGGGAATTGAACTCAGGACCTTTGGAAGAGCAGGCAATGCTCTTAACCGCTGAGCCATCTCTCCAGCCCAGAGATCCCTTCTTCTAAGATGACTCTAGTTTGTGTCACGTTAGCATAAGACTAGCTGTCACAATCTACGTTGTAACTAAAAGAGCCTTCAATTAAAATTACTGTTTATTTATTAAAAACACACAAAATAAAAACCTCATCACAACATTAAGAATTCTTTCCAAAATAAAGTTTTAAAAAGGAAGAATTCTTTCATAGCCAGGTGGAGGTGGTGCATGCCTTTAATCCCAGCAGTCACTAGGCAGAAGCAGGCTGATTTCTGTGAGTTTAAGATTTTGTCTATCTACATAGTGAATTCCAGAACAGCCAGGGCAGCACAGGAGAAACACTGCCAAAAAGGAAAAAAAAAAAAAGAATTCTTCCATGTAACAGCCTGGTATGGCAAAATACATCTGCAATCTCAACACTCAGAAACAGGGAGATCGTGAGTTCAAGGCCAGCTGGGGTCACACATCAAGATCTTGAGAGATGACTCAGTGGTTAGGAACACCAGATGCTCTTCCAGAAGACCCAGGTTCAATTCCCAGCACCCACATGGCAGTTCACAGTCATCAGTAATTTCAGGTTCAGAGGATCTGACTCCCTCTTCTAGCGTCCATGAACACCAGGCACACATTTGGTGCACAGACTTACATGCAGGCCAAACACCCAGGTGCATAAAAATTATTTATTTGTTTATTACTTATTTGTTTAAAAAGATCTGGTCTCAGAAAGATAAAGACTCATTTGATTAAAACACACTAAAACTCTTGAGTCTTTGGAAGTCCAAGTAGATAGACACTATAAAATATAATTCTTCTTTGAACAAATAAAAAGCATTTCAAGCACAGCCCCTTTCCTTGTGATATTTGCTTTGTGATTGTTTTATGAGAGCCCTCTCTCAGATTTAGTCTATTTTAATTAAAGTTAGAAAAGCAGAGAGGCTTTTGTTTAAAGTCATGTGTGTCAGCCCGAAGAGCAATCAGGGTTCCCTGCCCTGTGGGAAGTCCAAGGACCACCCACCTCCTTCCAGGTCTAGTAAGGTGAGCATCCAAACTGCCTAGGCTCCCACAAAGCCTCTTCAGACTGACGAGGGAGGGGGACTTGATTGGGGGAGGAGGAGGGAAATAGGAGGCGGTGGCAGGGAGGAGGCAGAAATCTTTAATAAATAAATGAATATGTTCACATGTATAGGCCCCCATACATATACATGTGCAAATAAAATCCTAGAAAAGAAAAAAGAAAAAAAAGTCATGTTTGTGACCTGGAGAAACCTCCCATTTGATCATATTGAAAAACGTGTTTGAACTTCTCTTGAATCTGAGATATTGGCTGTTGCCCGCTACCCACCCAGGGTCAATGGTAAGAAAACTGATAAGGTAAAATTGGCTTCCTGAGTCTATAGTTCCTGTATGGTGGATTCAACCAACCCCGATGGCAAATACCTTGGAAACCTACAATGATCGCATCTGTAGTGAGCATGCCCAGACTTCTATTATTCACTAAACAGTACAGTCGAACAGCTATGTGCATAGCCTTGACATTGATTTAGGTGCCACGCGTAGTCTAGAAGTGATTGAATGTATACAAAAGGGGGTGTGTATGAGTTATACACAAATACTGTGCAGTTTAACACCACACATGTGGAACTGAGCCCCAGCAGACATACAACACGGACTGCAGTTATGTTTTACCATATCTGACATTTCTAGATCTTTCCCTGCGGCAACATTAGCCCACTCCACATGGGAATGGGTTTGTATGTTCAAGTGAAAAGGCAATTAAAAAGAGAATCAGGTCCTGAGTTCAAAGTCAACCAGTGTTTTCACAATGAGTTGATTTGTCTTAAAACTATTTCCAATTGTGTGTGTGTGTGTGTGTGTGTGTGTGTGTGTGTGTGTGTTCTATGTCCAGGTGTGTGTACATACATGCACACAGACGAAAACCTCAAATGTTAAATGTTATTTCTTGGACACTGCCTACTTTTCTAGTTTTTGGGACAGGTTCTCTCACTGGCCCAGAACTGGCCATGTGGGCTGGGCTGGCTGGCCATCTAGCTCCTGAGGTCTGCCTATCTCTGCCTCCCCAGCACTGGGATTCCAAACAAATTGACACCATACCCAGCTTTTTATTTTTTTTTTATTTTGTGAGAACTCTGGAGATGTGGAGGTCCTCATGTTTGCAAAGCAAAGAGTTCACTCTCCGCAGACACTGAGAACTTATTTGTGCTGGGTCTGGAAAGATGTCTCAGAAGCCAAAAGCTCCTGGTAGGCATCCAGAGGATCCAAATTAGATTCTTAGTATGCATCTCACAACCATGAGTAGCTCCGGCTCAAAGGAATCCTGCTTCCTCTCCTCGCCTCTGAGGGTACCTGCTCTCTCGTGCACGTAACCACACAGAGACAAGCGTATATACATATCTACACACCATTAAAAATAAAGTCACAATTAGGGGCTAAAGAAGTTGCTCAGAGGTGAAGAGCACTTGCTGTTCTTGCAGAGGACCCAGGTTCAGTTCCCAGCACCCACATCTACAATTAATTGCCTGTAACTCCACTTTCCAGGAGATCCAGTGACTTCTCCAGATCTTCACAGGCTCCAGGCACACACAAAGGACACATATGCACATGCAGGCAAAATACTCATCCACATTATTTTTTTAAATTAACCTTTTAAAAAGTAACAAAATAAATCTTTTTTTAAAAAAAAAAAAAGCTAATTGTTGTCGTAGCCTATACCTTTAATCCCCAGTACTGCAGAAGCAGACAGGTGGATCTCTGTGAATTAGAGGCTACCCTGATCTACATGGCGAGACGCTATCCCAAAAAAGTAAAAAGCTTATTTCTGCATTGTGAGCGTCTTGTTGGCTGTGATAACCTCTAAGAGATTCTTGGTGTGAACTGGGCCTTGGGCAGCACCCCACGACAAAGAGAGAAAACTGCTGCACAACACACGCAGCAGATTCAGTATGTTCGGTCTCCCCGGTGGGGCACATGCGCAGTAGGAAACATGCGAGGAAGCACAGAAGAGAGCATTTCTCATGCTTGGTGAGTTTATCATGGTTTGGGGAACCAAGGAACCCCTCTTGTATTGAAACGACAGGGCCCAAGCTGCTCTCCCATTCCTTTGGAGGGAGACTTTGAGTCCAATCGTAGGACTTCAGCAGGGTCTCTAAGGATTGATGGAGCCTGTTAGAGATGGACGAGGGGGCCTACTCTGGACAATCTCTAGTCCATTTCCCTTAGCAGTGTTGATATTTAGAATCACCTAACGGAGCTTGTATGGAGACTGTGAGCTTGATGTGGAGCCCGGGGAATCAATATCTCTTCCAAATAGGAATTTGAATAGGAAACTAAAACCCAAATCTGTTCTCTCTTACATCCCTTCAACTGTGCCTCTCTCCTTCCTCTTGTTTTGCTTCTTCCTGCTTCTCTGCTACCTCCCCCTCTTCCTCTCCTTCAGATAAATAGAGAAATAAAGTGTGGTTAAAACGCTAACTGCCAAATTATCTTCCAGGTGAAGGTTCTGAGTGTGATGACCAGAAACCCTCTGCGCCATCTTTATTAAGCATTATGCGAATAACATGTCAAAGGCGTGTGTGTGTGTGTGTGTGTGTGTGTGTGTGTGTGTGTGTGTGCGTGCGCGCGCGCGCGCGCGCGCGCGCGGGGGGGGGGTGTTTGGGGTGGAGTGGTGGCTCGCTGTTAAGACAGTCTCCTACTTTTCCAGAATTTGGGTCCCGGCAGTAACATAACAGCTCACAACTGCCTCTAATGACAGTTTCCGGGGATCGGACGCCCTCTTCTGGCCTCCAAGAGCACCTACATGCACATGGTATGCATTCACACAAAAACAAAAAAATAAAAGTAATTTCTTAATGCCTGGTAATTCTGTTTATGTTGATGCCAGGCACAGGCCTTGTTTTTGTTTTTAGCATGAACACCTTATTCTGAACCAAAGTTTAGGGTGTGTTTTAGGCCATCGTACACCTAGGAAGTTTGAAATATGAGTAAGGACACCCCACATTGTCCCAGTGGTGACCCTATAATTAACTCTTCTCTTTGCAAACATGCTCAGCGTGTGTGTGTGTGTGTGTGTGTGTGTGTGTGTGTGTGTGTGTGTGTGTGTGTTTCTGAGAGGCGTGAAGAGAATTCTCAAGGGTTCTCTCGTCTTTAACTTCTGCATAATTCTCCCATCAATTGTTTGGTTTTAAACAACATTTCTTCAAACACATTTTATACATGTTTATGACCTTATACCTGGATTTTAAGGCTCCAAGATTTGAATTTATAAACAGGGTGGTGTCTGGGATTTTTTTTTTATTTGCTTTGTCTCTACAGAAAGGAACACATGCAGGTTGTTATTTGGGGGAAATGTTCCGCTGTCATTTATTTTATCACTTGCTTATTTTGGGCTCTGTCATATTTCTCCCACATCACTGAGTCTAATTGCTAATTATCCTTCCCTTAAATTTCTTAGGATTAATTTAAAACAAAGTTGATATCTCATTCGCCTTGACTTGGTGCACTTTATTTTGTATAGCAAACATTTATTCCATTGGTAAATATTATATGCAATATAAATCAACTTGTCATTATAAACTGGGACAATGCACAAGTCCATTGTCTTAAGAAGATTGCCTGGGATTATTTATTATTCAGTCTTTTGTGAAAGGGTGTTATTCGTATCTCTCAAAGTCATCAGCAGTGAGATTTTAAGATATTCTTAAATATCCTGGATTTTTTGGTACCCATTTCTACCTCTCATCTTAAAATAAAAATATCTTGCTTTTAATCTAGAAATAATCTTAATCAATTCCTCCAATTAAAAGGCCGTTTCACCAAATTACTTTGTCTTGTACACTCTAATTTATTTCAATTTTTTCATCTGTTATTAAAAGTAATTTAATGCAAGCACAAGGAAATGTAAGTTGTTTTATCCAATTATTTCATGATCAATAGCACCAGCAGGGTAGACATAGCACAGGAGTTGGTCACTTTAATAAGTGAAACAATCCATTGAATTATAATATACCAAAGCCAACAAGTGAAAGATGTATTGAAAACGGACAAAAATAGGAAAAACAAGAAAAATACAAAAATAAGAGCAACAGAATAAGGTTGTTCTTCGATGAGTTCCCACTAGTGAGCATGCCCACGTGAACACCATATATAGAGAGAGCAGTGCCAGCCCTCCCCACTCCCAGTCAGGTGCTGCCGACTCCTACCTACCCTGACTACAATAAGCATTTTCTTGACTCCTAAAATTACATGTTGGCTCATCTGTTGCTGATTTTGTTTAATGTATGGTCTTACCTGGAAAGGTGAAATCTTAAGGCAATTTGATTTTGAGCCACTTAGGAGACTGGTGAACACCTCGGGCTGTATCTGTAAGGATGGTTGTGGGGAGGATTAATTCGCAGGGAAAGACGCACTCTGAATGCAGGTTGTATGGCACTGCAAGCTTGGAGCTCACACAATATAAAAAAGAAAGCCAGCCCAATACTAGCATTGCCCTTCTCTCTGCTTCCAGCCTCTAGGAAAGCTCAGCCCATCTCCACCATACACTCCCATGACCACAGCATGCCGGCCAAGCACTGGGGCTGACCCTGGGGCCCTTTCTCTTGTTTCCATCAGGAATGTTGGCCATGGTGATCAAACAGTGACTAAAACACCTTTACTTTGCTGTCATTTTGTTTTGTTTCATCTGGTGATCGAACCCAGTACCTTGAGCATGTTAGGTAAACGCTCTACCACTGAGCTGTAGCCTGACTCCCTTCCTCTGGCTTCTTTTACCCACCATTATCTTTGGTACGTCAGTTCCTATTGTTGGCTACAATAGTTTACTCATCCTCGTTATTTCAGAATATGAGTATGTTTTTAAATTTTTAACATTTATTTATGCTGTATGTGTGGGTATGATGTGTGGGTATGTATGTAGATATATGTGCCGCAGGACACATGTGGAAGTCAGATTCTAACTTGCAGGAGCTGGTTCTCTTCTACCACCATATGAATCCCAGAGAGCCAACTGAGGGCATCAAGCTTGGTGGCAAGAATCTTCACCTGCTGAAACATCTTGAGAGCCCTTGGGTGACTTCTCTTGGAAAATATTAAAATTCCCACTGCTCTGAGCACTCGGTGGATTATATACCTAACAATGAAACTGTTAGGCTAGAGAGTGTGCACACACACCACATAGTCTCCAAAATGGTCATACCCATTTATGCTCCTACACACATGTGTTAGTGACTTTTCATTTGCTGTGGTAAAGCACCAGGACCAAGGCAACATACAGAATAGCAGTTCTCAATACGCAGGTCATGACCCCTTTGGGGTCACATATAAGATATCCTGCATATCAGATATTTACAATTCATAACAGTAGCAAAATTATAGTTATGAAGTAGCAACAACATTAATTCTATGTCTGGGATCACCACAACATGAGGAGCTGTATTAAAGGGTAGAAGCATTAGGAAGGCTGAGAACCACTGATAGGGAAGAAGGAGTTTATTTTGGCTTATGGTTGCAGGGTGTTAAAGTCCATAAAGGACTCAGGGAGGCAGAGGCAGGCAGATCTCTGTGAGTTCAAGGCCAACCTGGGCTATGCTACAGAGTGAGTTCCAGAGATATCCAGAGAAACCCTGTCTCATAAAGGAGGGGGGAACCTACTATAGCTTAAATCACATATTAACCCTCACACACTGATAGTGGGAGACTTCAGTGCCCCATTCTCACCAAGTGACAGGTCATCCAGTCAGAAACTAAACAGAGAAACGCTGGAGCTAACAGACGTTACAGACTAAATAGACCAAAAAGATATTCACATTCCACCCAAACACACGCACAATACCTTCTTCTCAGCACCTCGTGAAACTTTCTCCAAAACTGTCCGCATATTCATATACAAAGCAAGTCTCCACATATTTAAGAAAATTGAAATAATTCCCTGCATCCAATCAGGGCTCCATGGATGGAAGCTGGCTATCAACAACCACAGCAACAATAGAAAGCTTACAAACTCATGGGAATTGGACAGATCTCTACTGAATGAAAAAAATGGGTCAAGATAGAAATAAGGAAAGAAGTGAAAGACCTCCTAGAATTCAATGAAAATGGGTACACACATACCCAAATTTATAGGGCACAAATGAAAGCAGTGCAAAAAGGGAAGTTCATAACACTAAGTGTTTACATAAAAAGATTGGAGAGCTCATACTAGCAATTTATCAACACATGTGAAAGCTCTAAAACAGGGGTCCTCAACCTTCCCAACCCTGTAACCCTTTAATCCAGTTCCTCATGCTGTGGTGACCCCAACCATAAAATTATTTTCATTGCCACTCCAAAACAGTAATTTTGCTACTGTTATGAATCATAATGTAAATATCTGTGTTTTCCAATGGTCTTAAGTGACCCCTGTGAAAGGGTCCTTCAAGCCCCAAGGGTCACAACTGATTGCTTGAGAAACATTACTCTAAAACAAAAGGAAATAAGTATACCCAGGAGGCATAAAAGGCAAGAAATGATAAAACTGAATGCTGACATCCATAAAATAAGAACAAATAGAACAATACAAATAATCATTGAAACAAAGAGCTGGTTCTTGGAGAAACTCAACAAGATAGACAAACCCTTATACAAACTAACTGCAAGACAGAAGAGAATACCCAAATTAATAAAATCAAAAACAAAAGGCAGACATAATAACAGGCACCGAGGAGAATCATAAGGACATACTTTAAAAACTTCTATTCGACAAAATTGGAAAATCTAAAAGAAATGGATAATTTTTAATAGGTACCACTTACCAAAGTTGAATCGAAACCAGATAAACAATTTAAATAGACTTATAACCCCTAGTGAAATAGATCCACTCATTAAAAGTCTTCCAACCAAATAAAAAGCCCAGGGACAGACAGTTTTAGGACAGAATTCTACCAGACTTTCAAAGAAGAGTTAATACCAGTAGTCCTTAAATTATTCCACAAAATAGAAACAGAAGGAACATTGTCAAATTCATTTTATGAAGCCACAATTACCCTGATACCCAAACCACATAAAAACTCAACAAAAAGAGAATTACAAAACAATTTCCCTTATGGACATAGATGGAAAAATACTCAATAAAATAGAATACATACAAACCAATTCCAAGAACACATCAAAAAGATCATCCATCATGACCAAGTAGGCTTCATCCTAGAGATGCAAGGATGGCTCAATATATAAAAATCAATCAGTTGCAATCAGCCACATAAATAAACTGAAAGAAAAAAATCCCATATGATCATCTCATGTGATGCAGAAAAGACCCTTGACAAAATTCAACACCCCTTCATGATAAATGTCTTAGAGAGATCAGGGGTACAAGGGAAAGACCTAAACACAATAAAGGAAATTTACAGAAGCCTACTACATCAAATTAAATGGAGAGAAACTCAAAGCAATTCCTCTAAAATCAGTAATAAGACAAGGCTGCCCACTCTCTTCCTTATCTATTCTATACTACTTGAAGTTTTAGTTAGAGCAATAAGACAACTGAAGGAGACCAAGGGAATACAATATGAAAAGAAGTCAACATATCATTATTTGCAGAAGATATGAAACTATATCTATTCAATATAGTTCTTGAAGTTTTAGCTAGAGCAATAAGATAATTAAAGGAGATCAAGGGGATGCAATATGAAAGGAAAAGATCAACGTATCTTTATTTGGAGATAGCCCATTGAATCAACTAAGTAGGGTGCATACGGGCTCACGGAGAACAAAGTGGCCAGTACAGGCCCTGTATGGGAAGGCTTTTTTTGCCTTTGCTTTGTCATAGTGGGTTTTTGTCTCTTAGAGGTCTGCTCTTTTCTTATGGGAGGCAGAAGTTGAGTAGATCCAGAGGGAAGGAGGAAGTGTGGGGGGATAACTAGGAGGAGTGGAGGGAGAGGAAACTGGGTCAGGATGTATTGAATGAGAGAAGAATCTATTTTCAATAATAAGAATTGTTATTAATAAATTCCACAAAAAGAACAGAATTCTTCAATATAGTACCTCTCCTCAGTACTCAGATTGTTTTTCAAATCACATTGCACTGGACTGGGTTAATCCCAACATACAATAAATACTTACATGCCCCAAAGTTTCCAACTAGGAAGGCAAAGAAGCTCAGATATCAACACCCAGCATGAACAGTGATGTGGGTGAATACAGAATTGCTGGAATCAAATTTCCCCAGCTTTCAACTTGTCGCTATTTTTCTAAAGGACTAAATATGTTCCAGATAGTTGGGAACCTGTTGTTAGACAATGCACCTGAATTATTAATACTCACAAAGAGAAAGCCATGGGAAGAAAGAGAGAGGCTAGCATACTCTTGGCTGTGGGGAAGGTATTTGCAAACGGCTAAGCTCCACAAAAGCAAAGGAATAGAACGCGTGAACCATAAATCCTTAAATGTGTGGCTCTCATCCACTACCTTCATGGCAGGAGTTATGTTTTACATAACAAATGATTTCTCCATTCATCTTACTATAGCAGTTTGCATGGCAAAGACTGCACAAAGAAGAATGGATGCCTTCTGCTCCCCTGACTCCTCATCCCCACTGGTACACACCCACATGGAAAATGAGCCTTCCATTTGTGTTTCTCAAATACCAGGCAATTTGCATGCATTCTTAAAAAAATGTATGGTTATTATTTTTAATTACGTGTAGGTGTATGTATATATATCTACATGTCAGTATGTGCACATAAGTGCATGTATCTAATGAGGGTATGTGCACCTGAGTATGTGTATCTACATAATAGTATGTCACATGAGTGTATGTGCACATGAGGGTATGTGCATCTGAGTATGTGTATCTATATAATAGCATATGCACACGAGGGTATGTGCACATGAGTGTATTATCTACATGTGGAAATGTGCACATGAGTGCAATCGCTTGCAGCTGCAGAAGCTAGAGGCATCAGATTCCCTGTTGCAGCCTGATATGGGTTCTGGAAACAGAACTTGGGTCCTCTACAGAAGCAGCATGCACTCTTAAATGCTGAGCCATCTCTCCAGAACTGAATGTGCTTTTGAATGATCTGTTGCTCTGAACATTTTTGGTCCAAGGAAAGTTCCTTACTTCCTTCACCCTTGCTCACTACACAGAAAAAAAGAAAATGAATAAAAGCCAGAGCTCAGAAATTTCTAAGCCAGAAAAATTCTTCCCTGGCCACAAGTACATTACCATCAAATCATCGCCCAGCACGGCTGATGCATGCATGGGAGCATCAAGTCATGCACCCACCATGCCTCTGTCTGCTTTTTCTCTAAACCTTACACTGACCCAAAGAAGTTCTTATCTTTCCCACTTAGGAGCACACATAGTGACACTGGAAATGGGAGTGTCTTTCTGAGCTAGGCAGCCAGGGCGTAGTTTCCCCAATTAATAAGCATCCTTCTCTAAGTCTCCTGGCTACGAAGACACAAGAGTCGCTAGGACTGGAGTGCAGGTCTCCAATCTTCTGTAAGACACTCCTGAAATTCAGTTGAGGCCAGCAGAAGAGGCACTGGAGTATCTAGACAGGACTGGACTAAACATTTGAAGTACTTGACTCTCCACAGCCTTTTGGATTTAGGAGGAATCCAAGCTCCACAGAGAGACACTTGACGTGGGAGACAGAGCTACGCTCGGTAAACAGGCAATGGGTAGCATCCACCCTTGCTGCGAGGGGAAACAAAAAATACTTGCTAGGAGAAGAGTCTTAGATTTGGTAAGGGATCTACAATGATGTCTGACCCACCAGCAATCTGGCCTTGTAGCATCTCTATCTCGCTTGTCGACTACAATAGACACCTGATTACTAGATCCAGATCCCTCCGGTGACAACTGAGCACCCTCACTAGCATTCAGGGCGGTCCTCTTGAGAGTCTCTTCAAACAACATTGGGTTACCTTCCACCTGCTGTCACATAAAATGTGCTCTTTCTGCACGACACTTAACTCGTTTCTCCCCCCCCCCCCCCCCCCCGTGGTCCAACTGAAGCCTTGTTTCATTTAGGAAGCAACTGTCTACATAACAAATATTTGCTTTGCTATAATTCCTTCCCCTTCTGCACTGCCTCAGATTTGTTCAGATGTTATCTCAAAATGGCCTCTGCTGCCTAAGAGTACCTTATCTCCCTACAGGGATTTAAAAAAAAAAATCTCAAAATGTACTAAATGCAGGATTCTTACTGGTAGTTCAAAAAGCAGAAGGCTGCTGGGGTCAATGAATCCCTGACCCCAAACTCTTGAGATGAACTGTTCTCTGGCCAGCACTGTAAACACCTGGCTTCAGTGAGAATACATTTCTCCTTGTCCCAGGAATCTACACTAAGAAGCAGCCCTCTGAGGTGGTGATGGGGAAGAAGCATTTGAAAGGGGAGGGCCTATGGCTGAACTTCACCTCCCAGATATCCCACACACTGGTTGGTGGTCTCTAGAAAGTCTTTTCTAAGATGTAATCACTTTCCCATATATGCTGCAACAAATCACCTCCAAACTTGGCAACTTAACAGAAATTTGTTCTCCAGTGGTTCTACGGTTCAAAAACAAAATCAAGGTATCGCAGGGCAACACTGCATCCAGTCTGCATGAGGGTCCACTCCTTACCTTTTCCCAGCTTTGGATGGCTGATGATAGATTTCGGTTTATAGCTGCATCACTCTAATCTCTGTCTCCATGGTAACCTGCTTGTTCCTCCTTTCTCTGTCAAATCTCTCTTAGGTATCTTTTGTAAGGAACCTTGTCATTGGGTTTAAAGGCCACCCACGCAGTCTAGGCTGGTCACTATCTAATGGACCTTCACTCAGTTACATCTGCAAAGATCTTCCTTCCAAATAGTCATATTCACAAGATTCTACAATTAAGATCTGAACCTTTTTGCAGGCCACCAGTCAACCTGCGAAGCAGGGATTTCCTAGAGCTAAGGTGAATTCAATTCCCATAAATGCTGCAACAAATCACCCCCAAACTTGGTAACTTAATAGAAGTTTATTCTCCAATGATTCTACCGTTCAAACATTCAAAAGCACAGTATCATAATTCCCTGAACCTTTTCTCTGAAATGGTGGTTACAAGGCAAGCCCATCACAGACCTGAAGAATGGCAAACTATAAAGCCACCTGCTGCTCCTACATTATTGCCTAAAGTGTGTAGCAGGAGTACAGATAAGTGGTTTGGGGGAAAGAAATAAACTAAGCCTGCCCTCCAAGATATTTAGCACAATAGGAAAAGTCAACATGTGCACAGTATAGGAGAGCTGACTAGCAATGAGAGAAGTGTTTTGCTGGCAAGAACAGAGCTGAAGACCATTCGTTCCCTTCCCTTCTGTTTCTTTCTCTCACTTCCTTATTAACCTGTATTCAAACATCTGATATGTACCATAACTAGCCTATTATCTCATGTTTATACTCACCTCTTTTATGAACAGTAAAAGGACTAGATACCTTTGCTCACTGTGACCTTATTGGAGTTTCATGAGTTCCAAATTAAAAATACAGATTGTATAAAATACTTGATAAATAGTAAAAAAAGACTCTAAAAAGAAATCAAAAGGTATAGGAATGATAGTATTGTATCAAGTTCATTTTCTTTAATAATGTGAGTCTGTGGGTAATCCCCTGTAAAGAGATTACATTGGTTGGGTATGGTGGTGGACATCTGTAATCCCAGCAATGAGGAAAGAGGATCACGAGTTCAAGGCAGCCTCAGCTACATAGCAAAACAAAACAAAAGGGGATCTGGGAGGTAGCCCAGGTTAGGTAGTGCCTTCCTGACTTTCATGAAGACCTGCCCTTGATCCCCAGCAGTGACATGAATAAAGAGGACACACACGTAGATACATATGTATATACACATCATAAATAGGTACAAACTATTTTATAAAATGTATAACATGTGCCCTTTATAGATCTCCAGTTATCTTTGTTGCATGTGAGACTGGCCATAATCTACCACAAACAATTTTAACGATTTTGCTTCTGCTTCATGGGAGCCTTCACATCTCCATTTCTCTGTCTCTCTCCATGAGTCTTTGCCTTTATCTGGGCAGAGATAACATTAAATCACTTTCCCATAAAGGCTTAACTTCTGCCGGCAGCTCAGGGTCAGCAGTCAGGGATAAGATGGGAAAACGTACTGATTAATAGGGCTTTAAAGACCGGTTCAGGGGCTGGAGAGATGGCTCAGCGGTTAAGAGTACTTGTTGCCCTTGCAGAGGACCTGGGTTCAGGCCCCAGAACCCTTATGCTGGCTCACACCCATCTGTAATTCTGGTTCCAGAAGATCCAGAGCCTTCTTCTGAACCAGGTATGTATGTGCTACACATACATACATGCAAGCAAAACATACGTACGTACTTACATACATACATAGTACTTGTTCAGGTTCAGATGTCTTAAAAGAAAGGCAAATATCTACAGTGGCTCCTCATCTTCAAAGCTTCACTTTCAATCACTGCTTCTCATCAAATTATACTGCTCTGCCACTTCCCAATAACAAAGGTCCGTTTTCTTTAGTTTTAGGATGTTTTTGCCTTGGGTTCAATTTGTTATTTGGTTGGAGCTCTTTGGATACCTGACAGACAACCCAAAAACACAGTGAACTTATTATGAATGCGTAGCTGCAGAAAGAAAACAAGGAAATGAGGAAAGAGACGATCTCCTTAAGGGATCCGAGTGAACACATGGTGTATACATTGTGTCTGAGTGAGCAGATGGTAGGAGGCTCACAGGAGAAAGCCTCCTTAAACGCACAGGGCTACTTCAATAGGAAAGGCTTCATCGAACGTCAGTGCAGAATTCTCTATAAAGGATGTCTATCCTTCAAGAATTCATCTTTCTAATCCTCAAGGCTTAAAGTTATAAGTTATAGAAGAAAATCTCATTTAGCAAAATGGGAAATAGAACGTCTATTAATGCAATAATTGCCTACCTGGTGCCCTACACGCAGAGAGGACTCCCTACGTGGAAAACATCCTAGGATGGTAGAGAGCTTTATGGCTAGTACTTACTCTCTTAGGTTAAGCGACACCGTACTGCCAGGAAATCGAGTTATTGATTAGCAAGGGGTCACATGCAGTTTCACAGACCTGAGAGTTCGGGGCTGAGGGCTATAAACTGATCATCTAACAATTTTTCAGTCAAAGAAATGCCTGACTGTATAGGTCCAAAGTATGTGTCCTTTCAAAGAGGTCAGCAGCGTGGCCTCATCACCCCCTGTGCCTCCATGGCACTCTACTCAGAAAGAACATTGGGGGAAATTCACCATCAATGGCAAAACAGTCATTCGAATCCATGAAACTGAAAATACATGCGTACTGACTTGTACCTTTGAACTTTCTGTCCATTATTTTCCTAATTCCCTATTGAACTCCTCCTTTTAGCTTCTCCTCCTTTAGATGAGGCCTAGTGTGCAGCCCAGAGTGACCTTGAACTCGTAATATAAACTGGGCTGAACTCAAGCTTGAAACAATCCTCCTGCCTCTCCCCTCCCTCCCTCCCCACCTCGTCAGGAGTGCTGAGCTTACAGGTGCTCACCACCTGTAAGCTATGTTGATTCTTCTGAAGGCAGAGGCTCAAGAGTGCAAAAGAAAACTCTTGTCTTCAGCAGAACCATCCTTACCTCAGTAGCCTCAAGTCTGCAAAATTATTTCCACATGCTAGCTAATTTGCATACAAAATACCTCCGAAGAATACTCATCAACTTCTTTGTCCTTGAACCAAATTAAGAAAAGTTCCAAGAAGATCTGGAAGGTAGGAAAAGGAGCCAATGATAGTAAAAAAAAAAAAAAAACAATGTAAGGATTTTAACAAGTGACAGCTGACAACTGGCCAAGCCTTTCAGAGAGCCCTTCTACAAACTGCTAGCTTCAGACACAACGGCAAATGGATTGTCTGGCAGAGACACCCTGGCTTATGAACTTACCAGAGACATTTGTCTCCTGTGGCCTTTCATTCATTTTGAAAACCTCCCCCAAAGGTATGAGCAATCATACCACAAGGACACATGCTCAACCATGTTCATAGCAGCTTTGTTTGTCATAGCCAGAACCTGGAAACAACCTAAAGGCCCCTCAACCAAAGAATGGATAAGGAAAATGTGGTACATTTACATAATGGAGTACTACACAGCAGAAAAAAACAATGACATCTTGAAATTTGTGGGCAAATGGATGGATCTAGAAAACATCATATTGAGTGAAGTAACCCAGACCTAGAAAGACAAATATAATATATACTTAAGTGCTTTTTAAATATAATGCAAAGAAAAACCAGCCTACAATTCACAATCCCAGAGAACCTAGACAACAAAGAGGATCCTAGGAGAGACACACATGGATCTAATCTACATGGGAAGTAGAAAAAGACAAGATCTCCTGAGTAAACTGGGAGCATGGGGACCATAGGAGAATGTAGAAGGAGAGGAGAGAAGAAGCAAGGGGAGCAGAGAAAAATTTAAGCTCAATAAAAGCAATTTAAAAAAAAAAGAAAGCCTCCAATGGCCTGCTGTAATTCGCACCCAGTTCCTCAGACTACCTAGAGTGATCTCCGTTCTCCTGACCAGATCCTGACTAATCCAATAAAGAACAACAACAAAAAAAAAATGATTCTCAGATTGATTGCTTTGACACTTACAATGAAAAGGTATATTTGATTTCAACCAAACACTTAGGTTTATAAGTAACTTTTCTACTGAATCAGATAATAATGGTCTTTTCCAACCAGTCTTCATCTTCTGAAACAACCTAGAATCGGGGTTCTATGACTTGATTAACCAGCATCCGTTTGACCATGGAGGAACTTTGTACTCCATGCAGACTGTTGCTGGATGTTAACCATGGTCCCCTAGATAATTTAATATCATCTCCAATTTACGGTTGAGGACGCCACAGCTGAGGTACGTAGGATGATTCACCCTGGGTAACGAAGCCAGGAATGAGAAAGATTTGAAATCAAAGCCAATCCCATCCAAACTTTTTCTGCTTCCCTAATTGGCTTTTCACCATGGTTGGTAAGCCTCGATAGCTTTTGGTGATCGATACACCGTAATCAACATTGCGCATTGTTCTGTGGCTACAACAACATTTTTAAATCTTTCTCCCAGATGTCATGGCAACCCTCCAAGCCAGTTCCTGGTAAGCATGCATGTGGCATACGAGATGCATGAACACCATTCAGAGCCGTCTCAAAGGAAGGGGCTCTTCAGAGTCCCAAAGTCTCTAATAAAGGTCCTGATTGAGGGAAGTGGATTTACAACAACCACCTCGAAAACACTGTTCTTCAGATAGCATATCACCAAGAGATATGCACCCTGGATTCTCCTGGATCTTCTAGAATGCACAAGTAACGACATCCTTCTTCTGAGGACCACTGCTTCCTTCACTCTGTCTGGAAATTTTGAGGCTTTTACAAAGAACACGCACCCTTTCTCCTTGGGAACAATGCAACAGCAGAGCTCTCTCTCTTTGGCAGGCAGCCTACTCAAAATATGCCCATTGGACTTCACAGCGAGAGGCTTGGCATCACCTAGAGGCAGAAGATTGTAGTCCTAGCAATCTTCCCTGCCAGTTCTTCCGCATGACAAGGCACATGTGCATGCAAATGAGCCGATCCTTCTCTGGCAGAGTAAACCGCACCTGGAAGTCAGTTTGCAGGGGTGCCAGACAGAGGAGATGTGACTGTGAGGTACCTGGGAGGCTGCCACAAAGCAGGCTGGGAAAATCCCCACCTGGGATGCCTGAGATAACATTTAGTCATCTCCTGAGATAATTGGACTCGGAAAGGGATCTACGCTAATAATAGAATCAAGTCAGAAGGTTATCAACCTGTTGAAAGGTTAGGAGTATTTGCCTATTGACTCAAGTGTTCCTCAAGATGGAGAGTCGTCAAAGTTCAAATAAATTAATGAAACGCAAGTCGACAAGCAGACTGTGTGTATCCTGTTAAGTAGTTTTAGAAAATCTTTAGCGTAAGGTCATCTCTTCAAATAATAGAACATGCAGAATTTTTATGAAGAGTCAGAAAAAAAAATCTCAGTAAAAAATGAAGAAACATATCTCCATCACTGAGCCACCACAATAATGATGCTATTGTAGAATGGATTTAAAGCAAGAAAATACTTCTTCTAGGCGTTTTTTAGTCTATGATCCAACCCATTTTTCAAACACCCTTCTTCTTTAACTACCATGAATTTTCTAATGACAATATTGACTTTTAAACATGTCCGCCTGTGTGTTAACTGAGAGTCGGGTATGCCACCCTTTTAAACATGTCTGCATGCTAACTGGGAGTGGGGTATGCCACCACTTCTAAGATATTAGTCACTTGCTGTAGCTCCAATTCCAAGGGATCCGACACCTTCTTCTGACCTACTCAGGCCCAAGAAACATTTTTGGTACACATACAATACATGCAGGCAAAACACACATAATATTAAGTAAATATTTTTTTTAAAAATGATGGAGACTGACTGAGGATGATGCCCAGAGTCAACCTCTGCCCTCTAAATGCTCACACACACGAACACATGTGCACACACATGAACACATGTACACACTTGGGGGATGAGAAAGAGAAAAAACTAACAGAATACAAGTCTGTAACTTTGAGTAGCCTCCAAGGCTAGCACACAAAAGACGATGTAATGTCCACCCTGTCCTCTCGAGATGCTCACTCCAGGGAAGCCAGCCTTTGCATCACATTGACTAACCTGAAACCATCATCCTGGAGAAAGTGAGTAAAGATTTTCTACCCCACAGCCTTGTTAGCCACCATTTACAGTTCTTAGTCATGTTTGTAAGCTGTCTCGGACACTCTCCCCACCAGGTTCAAGATGAGGGCAGCCACAACCAGCATCCACTGCAACCCTATGAGAGTCTTCAAACAAGGCCTACCTGGTTGGGCCCGCTTCAAGTTCCTGAAGCATAAAAGCACAGACAAGTCAAATGGTGGTTGCTTTATGCTACTAATTTCTGGGGTGATTTAGTATGCAGCCAAAGGCTCCGAAGCAATCTATGAAAAGCAATTTTGATCCCAAATTTCCAAGTAATAATCGCTAATGCCTTTCACTTTACAATTGATAATTTTCAAAGTACAAGCGTATAAATGTTCTCATTTTATTTTTTACAGATATCACGTGAAAAGGTATAATTAACAAAAGAACCCCTGAGATGGAGACGAACGTTTAATATCGCAAACAGAACTCGGATTGCTGTCGTCTTACCACACAATAGATGTTGACTCTGCCGCCTCTCAGATGTGGCAAAACGTTTTAAGTAGCTAAGAATTTTATCTTTTCAAAAGCACTAGACTATAATGGAAACTACAGCATTCATCCTTCGTTTGTTGTTTCCAGATTGGCCATCTCCTCATACATTTCTATGTTCTTATGCATTTTAAAAATATATAATAAAGCAATTGGTAGAGTGGCTATATGGCAACCAATTCTTGTTTTCCTTTTTATCTGTAACCAGGAATATGATTTCCCTGTAATTTGCCTTCAGTATTGCAAGAAGTAGGCCAGGTTTCAGAAACTGAAATAAAGCTGAATGTTAACCAAGTGTGGAAACAGATAATTTCCTAAGCCCTCTCTCGACTTCACATCTTAAAACACACACACTGGGAACTGATTGGTTGGGGTCCTCAAAATTTAGAATTTGCTTAATCCTAAAAGTGCTTACTAAATCTGGCGTGCTGTCTGGGTGATTCTGAGTTCCCTGTATCAATTTCTACAATGGATCAGTCAACAAAAGCACAATGACTTTTTTCATCTAAGAGCGCTGATGTGCTGCAGAGAAGCATAAAATGTGCTTCCAGTCTTAGCGAGGCCCACGGTCTCCGGATGGGGCTGTGCAGAGGGAAATTTGCATATGTAGGAGCGGCACAATGGTAGGAATAAATTTCCCGGTGTACCTGAGTGTTGGAGAGCTGAAGAGGGAAATGCTTTGTAAGTTACAAAACACTGAGCAAATTTAATATAAATGAATGCATAAATTAAAACAGAATGCTTTCATCTTTTAGTGGTGAGGAGGGGTAGAGACATGGCTCAGGGGTTAGGAGAACATACTGCTTTTGCAAAGGGCTGGGATTCAGCTTCCAGCACCAGCATGGGGCAACTCACAATGTCCCATAACTCCAGCTCTGGGAAATCCAATGCTCTCTTCTGGGCTCTGAGGGCACTGCAATTGCATAGATAGATAGATAGATAGATAGATAGATAGATAGATAGATAGATAGATAGATAGATAGATAGATAGATAGATAGATAGATTAGATAGATAGATAGATAGATAGATAGATAGATAGATAGATAGATAGATAGATAGACAGACAGATAGACAGACAGAGATAGATATGATGATAGATAGATAATAGATAGATAGATAGATAGATAGATAGATAGATAGATAGATAGATAGATAGATAGATAGATGATAGATGGATAGATAGATAGATAGATAGATAGATAGATAGATAGAGACATGTACACAACCCAATGCGAATTTTAAATTTAAAAAATGGTGGTTAACAAGTTCCATATTGCTTCTGCATCATTTGTAGAAAATGTTAAGTTGTATCTTCCTGGTTGATTTCTACCATGAAGATGTTAAACTGTTCCTTACAGGCTTGACAAAAAGAAAAAGCCTGTCACTGGCTACCAATCTCTTCCAATTATGCACAGCACAGAAAAGAAACAAATGCTTTCCGAGAGTTTTAATCAAATAGATATTAGTGAGAATTAGAAAGGATTCACCATGAAGTATGAGTCACCAAAACTGAATATCAAACTGAGGTTCATTTGCATAGATGATACATAATTAAAACAAAAAGGGCAATCAGGGTTTGGTGGTGTACATTTAAATAGTCTCACAACTTGGGAGACTGAGGTAGGAGGGTAGTATGTTTGAAGTAGCCTGGGCTACCTAGTCAGTTCCAAACCTGTATGTGATACAGGGCAAACCCCTGCCTCGAATAAAAGGAAGAAAGGGAAGAAAGAGAGAGAGATGTGGGAAGAAAAAAAGGAGTGAGAAAACAAAGGGGAGAAAAATGATGATATTTATAAACCACTTTTAAAAATATTTTAGAAACATCCTAGATTCTATGAGAATAAATATTTACATACTCTTAATCTTTCTGGTTCTTCTTCTCTACCATCAGGTGACATGCTATCTTCCAAAGAAATAAAATAAAGAACCAGGTAAAGTTCTGAGTGTCCCAGATACTAGATTGGGTGTTACCATAAAGATATTTCTAAGAAATACGAGACATGAGAAATACCAAAAACAAAACACTTAGTTCAATTGAATATGTAAAAAAAAAAAAGAAACCAGTACCAAATTTTGTTCTTTTTCGAACAATTTAAAAACCACCAGGATACAATAGAAACATCCTGTCTCAAAAAGCAAGGACAACAACAGCAAAAGCAATGTGGATGGTACCTAAAAAAATGACAACTAAGGTTGTCCTCTAGTTTCTTACACACAGAGACAAGCACACATGTGCCCTCACACCCGCACACACACGCACACACACGTACTGACATGAAAATATACCCACATATGTGCACACCAGAGAGAAAGAGGGAGGAAGGGTGGAAGAGACGAATGAAGGGAGGGAACAGAGCTAAGCTGATTGGGAGAGTTCTCAGTCTTATCTTAACATGATTGATTCGTGTGTGTGTGTGTGTGAGTGTGTGTGTGTGTGCATGTGTGTGTAGCACATGTGTAAATGTCAGAAGATAACATTCAGAAATTGAGAAGTCAGTTCTCTCTTCTCTATCTGTGTGTATGCATGTGTGTGTACATGTATGCACACGTATATGTGTGTGTCCCAAAGTTTGAACTCAGGTCATCAGGATCAGCCACAAAGCACCCTTACTCACCAAACCATCTTGCTAGATAGCACTTGAATCTTTAGGCGGCATAACGCTTTGTCATTTTGTGCTCAGTAGACATCCAGTAATGTGTATCTTCCAATTGTCATACACAATAATAGCTCAAGATATCGTCGAGTATCCCTGGAGACACTGGCCATTACACAGGAGGGAAGGGATGACCCTTGGCTGAGAACCACTCCCCTGAGAGTCACCAGACGACAGCTTCCAGCTCCAAGTTCCTAGCAGGGTATCAAGAGTGCAAGAGAGATTCCCCCCATCCTCCCTTCCCATCCAACCTTTGTAATTACAGATGTCACTTTCTTCTCTGTATCCAACTGTAAAACTTGACCAGCTGTTCACCTCAATAGCATTCCAAAACTATCTCAAAAACACCATCAAACACTGTAAAACAGATGACAAGGTGTCCTGAACTATTGACATAGTTAAGAAACCTGACGACTAGGGCTTCTCTGCCGTTACCCCGGGGTTGACAGGAACGGTTTGGACTTCTCCCCACATGAAAGCACTCATCAGTGGCTATCAAATATAACCTCTTACTGTGGCAGGAAATCAAAACTGCAATAAATTTCAAAAGAGAAGAATGAGGAGGGGGAGGAGGCATAAAGGGTGAGGGAAAAATCTCCAGTGAGAACAGACTGGGTGCAGAGAAAGGAAAGAAGCTGAAGGAGCTGTGGCAGCCCTGACAGCTTCAGAGGGGATGACCTTGGCCTGGCAGAATACTTCAAAACGGGTGCAAACGCATCAAGAGGCTCCAGGGGCTTAAAAGGCTTCCCTCCTCCATCAAAACGGTTTCCAAGTCAAGTTGAGACCATGACAAAGAAAATCTTTGTCTTTAATTCTGGCTACAGAGAAATTTCATTTAGAATCTGCTAAATAGCTCATGAAATTAAAATTCACACCTGAACTAAAAGTCTTCATCTTCTTTCATTCCTATTAAAATTCTAGTGGATGGGGAGTGGGAGAGACGGTTCAGCAGTTATGAGTGAGTACCACTTATGCAGAAGATCTGAGTTCAAGCTCTGGCACTCACGTCCATGAGGTAGGTTACTACTGCCTCTGTCTTCTGTGGAGACCTGTACTCATCTGCAAATATCAGTGTGACAAAAACACATAATTAAAAATAATAGAGGAGAGCTGGGCGGTGGTGGCGCACGCCTTTAATCCCAGCACTTGGAAGGCAGAGGCAGGCAGATCGCTGTGAGTTCAAGGCCAGCCTGGTCTACAAGAGCTAGTTCCAGGACAGGCCCCAAAGTTGCAGAGAACCCCTGTCATCATCATCATCGTTGTCATCATCATCATCATCATAATAATAATAGATCTGAAAAGATGGCTTGGCATTTAAGAGCACTGGCTGCTCTTCCAGAGGACCTGGATTTGATTCCCAGAACCTACATGGCTGCTCACAACATTCTGAAACTCCAGTTACAGAAGGATCCAATGTTCTCTTCTGCTTCCATGACCTCCTGGCACACGTGATGCATAGGCATACATGCAGGAAAACACACACACAAAAATAATGATTTTTTCCATTTTTAAAGAGTATATATTTTTTTTCTCTACTGTATAGTCCACAGGAGGTTTTGGAGGATAGATTTCATGCAGCCTTATATGATTGGCATCAAATTTACTGTAGCTGATGAGAAGCTTGAACTTCTGTCCTCCTGCCTCCCCTTCACAGTGCCAGTCAGGATTACAGATATGTATTATTCTGCATTAGAAATCTCATAAACTTCAGGGGATATTTTCAGTGAACATAAGAATAAATAATTGTGAGACTGGGGTGATAGATAGTTCAGTCAGTAATGAGCTTGCTGCGCAAGCCTGAGGACCTGGGTTCGATTTCAAGAACCCACATAAAAGGCCGGATTCATCGGTACATCCTTATAATCTCCTGTCAACATTAAGTATAATATTAAGCATGATTTAACCATAGTTAATTAAGCTCTGTACTAGCTAGTTTCTTGTCAATGACACAAGTTAGAATTATTTGGGCTGAAGGAGTATCACTGGGGAAAACATTGCTATATGATGCGTTTGTAGGTAAGCCTGTGGTGTATTTCTTGATTGATGATTAATGTGGGAGAGGTTATCACATTGTGGATGATTCCAGCCCTGGGATAGTCGTCTTAAGTTCTTTTTTAAAAGGGAAGCTGAACAAGCCAGCAAGCAGCATTGCTTCATGGCCTCTGCATCAGCTACTGTCCCTTAGGTTTCTCCCCTGTTTTGAGCTCCTGCCCTGACTTCCTTAAGTGGTGTACTGTGGTGCAGAGGTGTGAGCAAAGTAAACCTTTCCTCTCCAAGTTGCTTTTGGTCATTTTATTGCAAAAGAAACTCTAACACTGAGAGATGGAGACAAGTGGATCCTAGGAGCTCGCCAGATCCCTAGAGCTCTCTAGTGTGCTGGTCTAGCCAAATGGGAAACTCCAGATTTAGTGAGAAACCTTGCTAGGTGAGGAGTGACAGAGGAAGATGCCTGACATCAGCCTATGCCTCTACATGCACACACGCACGTGTGCGCGCGCACACACACACACACACATACACATGCAGGTACCCATGAATACACAAACACACACACACACTAATTAGTTAATTAAATTCAAATATTGAGTGTCAAATTCTGTCCTTTGTGGCAGCAGAAGTGGAACTGAAGATCACACTATGTTAAGTGAAAAGGACCAGACACAGCGAGGCAAGGACTGCCTGGTATCACATACATGTGGCCCATGAAAAGCTGATTCAGGGCCTGGATGTGATTCAGGTAGAAAACTTGTCTAGCATCCACAAGGCCCTGGATGTAACCCATAGCACCCCCTAATACATACACATACACACACACAAATTGATATTATAGAAGGTATGCTCCTCAGGGTATTCTGGAGAAACAGAATTTACAGAATGAATGGAGAGGTGGAGATTTATTAGCACGGCTAACAGGCTGTGGGCCAGCTCATCCAACAATGACTGTCTACAAACAGAAGGTCCAAGAATTCAGTAGTTGTTCCGTCCATGAGGCTGAATGTCTCGGCTAGTTCTCAGAATAAGTTAGAACCCCCAAAGAAGTATGTTCTAATGCCAGTGAAGAAATGGGCTTGCCAGGGAGAGCAAGAACACGCAGGCAAGGAGAACAAGCTTCCTTCTTCCATGTCCTTTCTATAGGCCGCCAGCAGAAGGCATGACCCAGATTAAAGATGTATCTTCCCACCTCAAAAGATCTCGGTTAAAAGTATAACTTTCTGCCTCAAAGGGTACAGATTAAAATTGGGTCTTTTCGCTTCAAATGATTTAATAAAGAAAAAAATCACTCCCAGGTGTGCCAGACACCTGGTTTTACTTAATTCCAGATATAGTTAAGATGACAGCCAAGAGTAGGCAACTCAGGTACACCCTTGTCAACTTGACACACAATCACATATCTTTATATCATGTCAATTTCCAAGTGAAAACAATAACCAGGTCATAATTATGCCTAAGATGATGTAAGTATCCCACGTGCAATCACAAATACATTATCTATTTAACCAGGTCAAAATTACATCTCACATGGTAGTTTGAATATTTGATATTTTGGCAAAGAATTTGGCTCCTTTCTACCCATGTCCCAAAAAAATCTACCTGTCATAGGTCCTGCTTTGGTCCAGTATTTTCTCACTATGCTTCCTTTCCTCCCTTTGGAACGGTACTGTATATTCCATGCCATTGTATGTTGGAAGTATGTGATCTGATTTTTGATTTTGATGTTTCAGGGGTTACAGTAAAGAACTTGCCTTGAGTCTCTGAAGAGTCTTTGGATTTTAAAGCAGTCTTGAGACTGGCAGACTATGAAAACTTGTGAAGTTGGACTAAATGCATCCTGTGTTATACCGTGGCTATAAGCCTGCTGGGGCCAGGGAGTGGAAAGTGGTGGTTTGGATAAGATGAGCCCCATAGACCATATATCTGAATGCTTGGTCATCAGGAATTGGGACTGCTGGGAAGGATTAGGAGGATTAGGAGGTGTGGCCTTGTGGAGGAAGTGTGTCACTGGGGGCAGGCTTGGAAGCTCTCGCTCTTGCTCTCTCTCTCTCTTTCTCTCTCGTTCATGAATGCACTTCTAAATCAGGGTATAATTCTCAACGATTTCTCCAGCACTGGATCTGCCTTTGTGTTGCTGTGCTTCCCCTAATGATGACAATGGACTAACCTCTGAAACTATAAGCAAGCCCCCAAATAAAGCTTTGTTTAGTAACAATTGCCTTGGTCACGGTGTCTCTTCACAGCAATAGAACAGTGACTAAGACAGAAAGGGAGACATCAAAAATAATATAAGCCTGGAGACAAGTGTCAGTGGTTAAGAGTAAAGAGAACCCAAGTTCAGTTCCCAGCACCCAGATGACAGTTCACAACCTTATGTAACTCTAAAACCACGGTGATCTGACACCCTCTTCTGACTTTCACAGGCACTGCACAAGTATGGTACACCCATATATTTAAAATCAAATTTAAATTTAAAAACTCTTAATCATATACAATCCCATTACTTTGTATACTTTTCATGTTTTTGTAAATCAGCTATTAAGTAAATTTAACTTAAACAATAAATAAATAATACCCAAGAACCTGGAATAGGCCCATCTATTAGTATAGCTACCTAAATGCTTTCTTGGAAAATGTTTACAGATGGTTAATATAATCTCTGATCTCTACTCAGATCCAAAAATCCTACGAAGCCCCTTTATATCTCAAAATGATTAGATATTATTAATCTCAGCTTGTTAGTGAGAAACTTGACATTGAATTTGTTTTATAGCTTACTCAAGGTATAATTGATATCAAATGAGGTATTTCATATCCATAATTATGGTCTGAGTTTAAATGTCTTACATGCATGCTAAAACAGGCCTTTAAAAGGCCTTGGGGCCATTTCAAATCTCAGTATTGATGGACATGATCTTTGATTTGTTACTCCTCGCTGTATGTTCTTAGAAAGACGCTAGAATCAAAGTGCACACAACACACTACGACATAGACATGCCATACCCAGGACAACCGGCAAGGTCCCTTCAAGTTATGTGCTGTCTGCTGCAGGGCACACATCACACAAACAATGGCAGGTGCCTCTGTGTGAAGTCAGAGGACATGAGCTTCATGAAGAATGTCACTAAAAACATCTTCTGCATTCCCAGACCCACGGACAGCGGTTGTCACTGATGGAAAACTGCCATCCCAGGCACTGAAGGACACTGCAACTGTTCCTCCAACACGAATAATGCTGTGGAATCTGCAGCTGGGTAGAGCCATCCCCACACAGGTAAATCCTTCACCCGCCTACTTAGTGGACTTGTGTCCTTTGCACACCCGTATTGAGAGCTCACTGTCCATCACTCTCATAAAACTAGTAATGGGGTGGTTTGGTGATTCAGAAATGCCAGCTGCACATCCAACGTTCTTCTGCTCTCTGCTTAATAGTTAAAGGAATTTTATAATCCAAACCTAATAAATCACCCAACTGATCCCTGCCAACCTTCCTAATTGGAAAATAATAAATGCTTTCAAGTTATTAAGGGAGTTCTGTTTCTGGTGAATGACGCAAAAGGCCATTGCTTCTCACGGTTGCGATAAGAAGAAGCCACTTTCCTACTAAGCTATACAATAGCCACAGATGCAAAGAAGCCTAAATGAGCTAAATTCCAGACACAGAGGAGCAAGGAGCCACAGATACTTTCACACCTTAGAGCAGACACCAAAGCTATCTGCAGTGGGATAGAAGAGGATGCTTGTCATCTGTGGAAGGAGAGGATGTGAGGAAAGATCGGTCAGGTTTCAACAACAGCAGAGGCCAGCCAAAGAAAGCAGAATCTAGGCTGGTGAGAGGCCTCAGCAGGTAAAGGCACTACCTCCAAGCCTAATGACCTAACTTCAAACCTCAAGACCCACATGGTAGAAAGAGGAAACCAACGCCCACAGGTTGTTCTCTGACCTCCACAAGTGCACTGTGGCATGCGCATGCCCATAAACGAGCACAAATGCACACACATGCGTGCACACACACACATGCACACACACAATATAAATAAAATGCTATGAAATAACAAGAAAATTACAGTTATCTCAGCCAATGTATTGCCACTTCAGGATTTTTCCCCCTGAAATACAGATGGATACAGGGCTGGAAGGCAGAGGCAGTTTCAGCCATTTCGGCGGCTCAGATCTCAGGGTTCTGCTAGAGCTGAATTTATAACCGAGTCCTAACAGCTGTGCTACAAATCAAATCCCTCCGAGCCCGAATCCTGAGAGGAGGTTGACTTGTCCTTTGGTCACAGCAGCAGCTGTGAGGAAAACTGAGAGTTAGGCCGCAGGACCGACGGCGGGCTCCTAAATCAAGTCAACGTACAGCATCCGAGGAAGCAGAGCTACAGTCCAGCCCTGAACCCACCTGACAAAGAATCAAAAAGAATGTATCACGTGCCACCCCCACTGGCCCTCTGCCTGAAGAGCGTTCTCTCGGTCGCTGAGGAAAATGGTAAGAAGAAAGAAATGCAGCACATTCTATTCTCCGTTGCTCTTTGAAACTCCATGCGTGACACACAACAAACACATGTAAGGTGCATAAAGAAGCAAGAATATTGATCTGCAGCCCAAAGGTAGTCCTACTCTTGATATGTGTATTGAAATTTGCTGACAAAATTTTCAAAACGGCTACTATAAACCCATGAACATTTTAGAGATTGTGGGTTAAATGGACAAGACGATGGTGGGTACTGTGAGAAATTTAAGGATGAGCAAAAGGGCTCAGCAGGTAAAAGTACTTGCCACCAAGCCTGACGACCTGAGTTCAGTCCCCAGTATCCACACAGTAGAGAGAACTGACTCCTTAAACTTGTCCTCTGACCTCCACACACACACCAAGGCATGTGCACACCCATATACACACATAATAATAATATGTAAAAATAAATGTAATATTAATTTTTTATTTAAAACTGCATTTAAATAATTTGCCTGATTAATCAAATATTGCAGAACTTGTTTTAGAACAGCCAGGTCCTTGCCCTGGTGCAGCATCACCTCCCTCACAATGTCCTGGATGTTCTAAAACAAGTTCTAAAAAATTCTTCTGTTGCTAAGAAGAATCTGAACTTGAATTCAAGAATGGAGACCCAGACATCATTTCCAATGAGAGTGAGCTCCAAGAATTTAGAGGCCATGATTGCCTCTACCCCAGCAGGAGAACGAATGAACAAGGTCACCAGAATGATTCTGTGGGTCAAATGCTTGCCCTGCTCACCCGACTACCTGAGTTCAGTCTCCAGAACACGCATGATGGCTGGAGAGACTGACTCCGCAGCTGTCATCAGACTCACACAGGGGCACACGCATGCCGTCCTTGTCATTGTTCTCCTGCTGTGAAGGGACACCATGACCAAGGCAGCTCTTAGAAAAGAAAGCATTTAATTGGGGGCTTGCTTACAGTTTCAGAGCGCTAGTCCATTATGAACGCACACGGTGCTGGAGCAGGAGAGCTACAACCCCATCAGCAGACAGAGAAGAAGCCACAGGACCTGGCACGGGCTTTTGAAGCCTCAAAGCCCATCCACAGTGACACTTCATCCACACCTACTCCAGGAGAACCACTCCCCGTAAGCCTTCACAAACAGTGCCACTTTCTAGGGATTAATCATTCAAATATATGAGCCTACAGGGGACATCTTAATCAAACCACCACACATGTACACACAAAAATAGATAGATGATAGATGATAGATAGATAGATAGATAGATAGATAGATAGATAGATAGATAGATAGATAGATAGATAGATGATAGATAGATTAAAACTCTTAATTAAGTTAATGGATAAACAAACCTTACTGCATTAATACAATGTATTTAAATGTATCGATCTTTAAAAAGAGGACTGTCTATACACACATGATATGTTTTTAAACACTGTGTTTAATATAAGAGACCGGACTAACAGGAGTAAAAACTAAACCAATCCATTTATGCAGTTCAAGATCAGTCGGAACTAATTTAGAGCTGCCTCTGGGGTGGTACAGATTAAAGGGGGGCACCCAAAAACTGTAGAGATTAAATTTTCTTTCTCATTATTTGCATGTTGGTTTTCTAGGTCCAAACTCACTCACCTGTACACTTATGATCTTCGAATTTTCTGTACCTGAATTAGGCCAAAACTGAGTCAACCAAAACACCCACAAAATTACCCGAGTGCAGGCCCCTTCGTGGTGCTGGACTGACATTGATTTGTACAAGCCAGCTGTAAAAAATATAATTAGGACATTTGGGAAATCTCTACTGGGTTCAGGTAGGCGATAAAAACATATTGATCTGTAAATACCAAAGATAGTCAAGTGGAGAATATGCACCATATAAAGTGTATGTATAGTGTGATCTTGTGTCATTAAAGATATAATATTACGTACATTTGTAGAAAAATGTAAATGAGTATATTCTGGTATTACTGTGGTATTCTCCACATCATGAGAATGTCATGCTTTTATTTTATATTTTTGCTTATATTTATTTTCTGGTCTCACTCTTTGCACAAGGACCATTCCTATTAAAAAAGTTTATATGAGTAGCTCGAATATTGTTTGAGAAAACAGCATGAAATTTTTTTCCTAAAATCTATTTTAGTTACTTTTCTCATTTCTGCAACCAAACACATTATCAAGAAGAACCTTAGGGGAGGAAGGATTTATTCTGGCCTACAGCTCAAGAAAATACCATCTACTGTGGCAAGAGACGGATGGTGGCGGGAGCCTGAGGCGGCTGATCACGTGGCATCCACAGGCATGAAGCACAGTGAGGACCGAGTTATAAAACTGGCAGGCTCCCAGTGACTCACCCGCTCCAGCAACACCACACTTCCTAAAGTCCCCACAATCTCCAAATCAAGCACCATTAGCTGGGCACTAGGTGTTCAACCCCCTCCACCCAACCCGAGCCCACAGCACTGTAGCACCTCTTCCCACAAGGGTGCAAACCTTTGCAAGCTCAAGTTGAACTGAAACGTTGTGTACCGCGTTTGATGGCACACTAAGGGGATCTCTGGTGATCCCTCAGTAAGGCTGGTGTTGTGGCCCAGCAGGTAAAGGTGCTGGCCATACAGGCCTGGTAACTTGAGTTCCACTGCCCAGGACCAATGGAAAGATACACACAGGTACACACACACACACACATACACACACACACAGCGCACATGCGTATAACAAGAATAGATGCTAAATTAGAAAAGAAAAAGAAACTTGCTAAATATTGATCCCTGAGCTTGCACTTGGTTCTTGAGAGCATTTTCTAAGAGAGGTACCACAGTGGAGTCAGGAGGTCTGAGAGGAGTTGGAGGGGTAAATATTGATCAAAATACATTGTATGCAATCCTCAAAGAATAAAATCTTATACTGAGAAAGAAAAAGAAAGGCGCTGTAGCCGTACCCATTTGCAGATGAAATAACTGAGGCTCTCTCTACAGTCACCACGCCAACCAAAGGCAGGATCCCACTTCCTCTTCACTCTGATTATACAACCACGCCTGTGTCTGCGCCAGCATGCAGTCTCATTCATTCCTGGAACACTTATGAGACGGAAGATGCCCCCGGAGTGAGCAACTCACCAGCCATCCATTTGTGGAACCGGGATATAAGAGCAGGTGTGGCTACTATCGCCCAACAAATGCCCGTGCTTCCTCCAGCTTTGTCAGCAGGATGCTGTCTCTTCATACAAAGGCCTTGCAGAAACTAAAACTTCATGCTTCCCCTACAGAGCTTCTAAAATGCCCAGATAAGAAAACTGATATTTATGAAGGGTTATTTGAAGGAAATGAGCCCATCTATTTCTTTATAATCTAGAGCTAAAGCCCCGATCATCAGAACATTGCAAGTTCGGAACATATTATCTTGGCCTACTGCAAAATTGCTTTCCCCCGAGTTCAGCATTCTGTCCTCTGTGCTTATTGAGGGATAAGTCAAGGAGACATTGCAAGAATCCCACAAATGTGTTTGTAACAGAGAAGTCACCAGAGAACGTTTCCATTTCGCCTCCTACTGTCCTATAGGTAAGTCAATGCTCCAATGAAAACTAGGGCATTATTATTATTATTGTTGTTGTTGCTGCTGTTGTTGTTGCTGTTTTCTCACTTTTCATCAGTTGTTTGAGGATTGCATATAACATATTTTAATCATATTCACCCCAGCTCCTCCCAGATCCATGCCCACCTCCCTACCCTCCCAAATTTGTGTATTGTTTTAATCCTTCAATCCAGTGGTTCTCAACCTGCCAAATGCTGTGACCCTTTAATACAGTTCTTCATGTCGTGGTGACCCCCAACCATAAATTATTTTCCTTGATACTTCATAACTGTAATTTTGCTACTGTCAAGAACTGTAATGCAAATATCTGTGTTTTCTGGTGGTCTTGAGTGACCCCTGTGAGCCCCAAAACTTCGAGACCCACAAGTTGAGAACTGCTGTTCTATGTGGCTCGACAGTATCTATTAGGTGTGAGGTGTGCATCGATTTCCTGAACCGTGAACACACAGAAGAGCCTGGGACTAGAGAAATGTCGGCTCCCCTGCTAGTCTCATGAGGGAGGAGATGAAAGCCAACGAAGTCACAGCTGAGAAACTGAGCTCTGGTTCTGTGACGGACAGTTCCTGGAGGAGGGCCAGTTTCGGAAGGGTGGTCAGAGAAGTCTTGTGGAAGAAATGATTGCCACTTTTAAGAAGACTTCCTTGCTACAATTTGGGTGATGGTTTTGTTGTTACTGTTCTTGTTGTTGCTGCTGCTGTTGGTTGCTTGTTGAGTTGTTTTGTTTTGTTGTTTTACAAATTCTTGACAGTGCAGAAGTTTCCACATGTTGAATATAGGAATGGAAAGGAGCTTGTGTTGAGTGCAGACCATAATAAGTCCTAGAGGAGACCCACAGGTTGAGAACCACTGCTTTAACGCATCAAGTACAGGTCATGCTGCTCTTCTAGTCTTGGGCGTGGGATCTTCCGGTGGAGTGAGTTCAGGGGCATCCTGGAAGAAAACAGGCTCTCCCTCTCGCAGCAGCTCCTCAGCTGGGGGTGGGACTTCACCCCACCTCCCTTCTCCATACTGCAGTTTTGTCCGGCTTGAACTCACAGATCTGGCTCATGCTGCCACAAACGCCGTGAATTCATATGTGTAACTGCCCTGCTGTGTCCAGAACACACGCTTCCCTTATCACCTGCCACCTCTGGGTCTTTTTTATTTATTTATTTAATTTATTTATTTATTAAGTATACAACATTCTGCCTCCATGTATGCCCGCACGCCAGAGGAGGGCCTCTGGGTCTTAACAGTATTTCCACCCCCTCTTGCACAATGATCTCTGAGCTTGGGAAGAGGATTGTGATACAGATGTCCCATTTAAGGCTAAGCACTCTACACCTTAACCAGTTACGAGTCTCTGCCATGTTAAACACCTTCTGCTACAAAAAGAAACTTAGCTGACGAGGGGTGGCTTTCTTTTAAAAATTAGGTTCCGGCTAAAGTTGTGTGTCTTTCGGGATTTCCTTAGCACTTGTTTTATTACTTTGAAAATATGGGAGTAATGTTTACCTCTCTCCATCCACAGTTCTCAGCATTGCCAATAACTGCGTTTGTATTGAATCTTCCTAAGACAACACTAAGAACTTACTTCTAACATTCCAGTTTGACACGTGAGGAAACTGAGGCTGGGCAATTACCCTAATTTGCCCAAAGTCTTACAGGCTGCTTTCCCCTTTGCTTTACAATATTCTCTTTGTTTTCTTTCTCACTGTGCCTGCCAGGTGGTTCACAGGCAGACTTCTTACCCGTCCTAACAGCTCTGCGGGACACCTTCACCTGTAAATACGCATGCTGTTTTCCTTTGTAGTTCTGAGTCTGCATTACATTCTGAAAGATCCTTTTTGTTCCGATATGGGTGGGCATCGGTTGGTGAAGAATAAAATAAGAATGCAGCCAAAGTTTGAGAGCTAGACAAAATTACCGGTATGCGTTCACTTCCCACGTTCTTTGTAACACGAAACCAAGAACCAACACACAACTCCATATTTCATTAAAAGTTTGATAGATTCCAAAAAATACATCCCATTTTTGAAACAAAGATACGAATGAAATTGATTTAAACGAGAGATTGTTTAGACGGAGGGAAGAGAGCGATAATATTTTATTTACTCTGATGAACAAATCCAATGGGTTCAGAGCGGAAGAAAGGAAATAAACGTATGTACGCTCAGGAGCTTGTCATTGTACTGCCCGGAGCTTATCTTTTTGAAGTGATTTTTCTCCTATAAACACCAGAAAAGCAATAAACTTAACAAAGCCCGTGAAGGCATTCAGGAGCCCAACCACAAAAGCCCCTTGCTAGAGAGCACGCTCACACTGAGCAATGCCTGCCCTTCCTTGGCTTTGTTGCAGGGCACGCGGCCTCAACAACAACAAACTTTTATGTGTAATCATTCACAGCCAATTCCAATTTACTACTGAGGTGAGAGTTTATGTTGACAACTAAACCCGAGCTACTTCACGCCGCAGAAATATTTTTCAACTTTGACTCTATCACATTCCTGTGTCAGAAAAGGGACAAGATCCGTCTCCATGGGTGACAGATGGTCTCTGTGGAAATAAACACCATTGCACTTGGATACAGCTTCTTCCCTTCTTTTCTTTTTATTTATTTGTTTGTCTGTTGAGGCAAGGTTTTCCTATACAGCTCTGGCTGCCCAGAAACTCTCTATGTAGACCAGGCTGACCACCACTCACAGAGATCTGCCTGCCTCTGCCTCCCGAGTCAAGGCGCATGCCACTCGTGGGAACACTGACCCCTCTGTCCTGTTTGGAGAGCTCTGGATGTTGGAAAGCGAAGTCCCCAATCCCAGCTTCCACATTTCCCTGAAGCTACCCGAGTGGCTTAAAGAGCTGATGATTCTCTCTGCCTGAAGCACTTGCCACACTCACAGAAGGAGAAGAGGGTTTCAACAATGACAACAAAAAACTAAACCAGAATCCCTGTTTTCCAACTCATGTGACATGAATGTCAGTTGAGAAAATATCCTGAACTGTTGCTATCCATCATAATAGCACTGGAAATGGAAATAGCACTAATTTTTGGGAATTCTTCTAAGCAAGAAAGAGCTCAGAGGATAACAGTCTGGGAATAAGTGGACAAAGGCAGCTACACTCGCTAGAAAAATTTTAAATTCATGATCCTCTTAACTGGGTATACAAATGTCAGACTAGTTAAAGCTTTACTCGCAGGCCCCCAGATACACACCTGATAGAGTCATGTTGACCACTAGTGCATACATATTTTCCTAATCGATAGTCTTCCTTTTCACCATTCGCAACGTATTTCTAAATGTGTAAGATCACAAATGAAATCTAAATAAATCTTATAATTTTTCTATTAAAATATGTTTTAAGATTTATCTTCTTTTATGTGTGTGCCTGTTGATAAGTATGTGTACCATGTGTGTGCAATACCCAAAGAGGCCAAGAGAGGGCATTAGATCCACTAGAACTAGAGTTACAGGCCATGGTGAGCTGCCAATGTGAATGTTGGGCATTGAACCTCAGTCCTTGAATGAGTGGCAAGTGGAGCCATCTCTCCAGTTCCCAAAAGATGGTTTCTATGGTGCTTTCCTTCATTTGCTTCCTAACATTTTTTTCTCTCATAATCAATACTACAACCATTTTTAATATAAAACTAGTATTTCTCATTTTTATTATTAAATATGTACTCAGAAAATCATCTCTTTCATTATACAACTTTCTGATATGCCAATCCTCTTAAACAAAGGTAACCACCAGACATACAGGTTTCTTATGCTCAAAGTAACCGGTGCACAGGGCAGCGCCTGAAGTCCTGGAAAGGTCCTGTAGACCCTCTCTTTAGCACAGCCATGCTCAGTGATTTCAATAGCACAGTACGTTCTGATTGGCTGGGACCATTCTTTCCATATTCAGCTTGCCCTTACAGAGTTCCTAAAATAACGACAAACTCTGGCCCTATTTGTGTTTTCAAAAACATTCTAGAAAGTAAAAATAAAATCCCAAGAGATGGTTTAGCAGTTAAGGACACTGGCTGCTCTTCCAGAGGACCCCGATTCAATTCCCAGCATCCACATGAAGGCTCACAACTGTCTGTAACTCCAGCTCCATGAAATCCAACACCCTCTTCTGGACTCCTCAAGTACTGTACACATGTGGACAAGACATCCATACACATAAATAGTAAAATTTATAAAACATTAAAACTAAAAAGTGTCCACTCATCCTATTTCTTTATACTCCAAGATTTCTAGTCAGTTGCCTTCAAGGGAGCCCTGAGTTTCCACTAAAGAATACAAGGGAAACAAGGCATGGTTGCAAATGGCTGTAATCCCAGCACTGGGAGGCTGAGGCAGAATTGCTAGTTCAACACTAGTCTGGGCTGCATAGCTAAATCCTCCTGTTTCTAAAGACAGGATCAGGAAAACGGCTCAGTGAGTAAGAGCACTTGCTGTATATAACATGAAGACCTGAGTTCAAATCCCCAGTGGCCACATAAAGCCAAGTATATTTCTTGTGGGTGTAACCCCAGAGTTTGAGACAGACAGGTCAATCCCAGCCAGATGAAACAGCAAGCTTTCAGTTCAGTAAGACACCATGTCTCAAGGTGGAGAAATGACAAAGCAGGACACCTGACATCGTCCTCTGGCCTCTGATCACATGCATACATGCCTGCCCACACACATACACATATGCCACAGACACACACCTATGCCATACACAATACACAATTTTTTTTAAGAAGGGAATGGTTTTTGTTGTGAGCTATGCCCATGAAATAAATGGCTCCATTTTAACTTTGTGTTTTTACCTTGGTTGATTTTTTTATTATTATTTTATTTTGGGAAGAGAATAGCACATGTGTGCGGCAGTGCATATATGGAAATCAAGAGAAAAATTCTCCTGTGGGTCCCAAAAATTGAAGTCAAGTTGTCAGGTTGGTAATTGTTGACGAGGGTTTCTGTCCCACCTGGTCCCACAGTCATTCAGTCCCAAATAAACACACAGAGGCTTACATTAATTATAAACTGATTGGCCTATTAGCTCAGACTTCTTATTAACTCTTATAACTTACATTAGCCCATAATTCTTATCTGTGTTAGCCACGTGGCTTGGTAACTTTTTTTTGGCGAGGCAGTCACATCTTGCTTGCTCTGTTTCTGGCTTCCTCTGTGTCTGGGTGATGACTGCAGACTGACTGTCTCCTTTTCCCCAAATTCTCATTGCCCCACCTCAACTTCCTGCCTGGCTACTGGCCAATCAGAGCTTATTTAAAATACAAGTGACAGGGTACAGACCATTGTCCCACAGCAGGTAATAAGTACCTTTAATTACTGAGCCATCTCACCCGCCCCATTTCATTGGTATTTGGTCGAAGTGTGAGAAGGGGATCTCTTGACCTTCATGACATCAGAGGGTCAGGCATGATGTCATAGAATCAGGCATGATGTCACAGGGTCAGCCTTTTGTTCTTCCTTGAACCCCAGCTGTACTAACTCTGTCTTACCAGTGCTATCATCCAAGTCACAGATCAATCTCTTTTTGTGTATAAATTCCCTTTTACTTTTTATTTTATTTTTAAATATGAGATTGGGTGTTCCCCTGCATGGATGTCTGTGTACCTTGTACACCTGCATAGTGCTCACCAAGGCTAGAAGAGAGCAAGTATCTTGGGACTGAAGTTACAGATGGTTGTGAGCCACCATGCAGGTGCTGGGAATTGAACCCAGGGCCTCTGGAAGAGTAGCCAGTGCTCTGAAGTGCTAAGCTGTCTCTCCACTACCTCCCACCTCACTTTGACTTCTAACCCCATCCTAGAGAGAATGATGGGCCATGCCGTAAGTTCTCATACCAAATATGCATTTCAAACATGTTGGGTAGAGTCTTGCAAACTATGATTTCTGGGGGCTTTTTTATATACAGTTGTCATAAGTTTTCTCTTTCTCCTTCAGCTCAGGACGGATGGCCTTCAGACCAAGTTTGAATGATCCTCCCTGTCTATGTTACTTGAATATAGCACCAAAATGTTTTTTAGAGGAACACATTATTCTTACCTCAAAAGAAACATTGAGAACTACAGCATATAAGTCACTGTGGTAAACAGACTCTGTGTTAACATTTAGGATAAAAGGAATGTGTAACAGGTTGTAGTTTAAAATTAAAAATATATATATTAAGGAATATCCACACAGAACATTCATATAACCAACACCTCCAACCTTGCTCATGGACACTTGCAGTGTGATGCGATATGCTAGCTCTCAGAAATGAGACCGTGAAATGATAGTGCTGGATGCATCCCTGTCGATGTCATAGATGCAGGTGAGGAAAAGAGAAAGGAAGTATGTGGTCCTGAAAAGTCTAAGCCTAGCGAAAGAAGGAAAAGGTGGAGGAGTGTCAGGGTGGATTTGCGTAAATAACAGTATTTCTGTGGAGAATGAGAACTATTCAACCAGGAGACTGAATGCATTTCACATGTGATGCCAGCCTGCTGCTGCTTCTCCAAGGGAGGTTTTGGCCATAAGTGAATAATGCGGGATATACTAAAATACATTGTCTCTCCCAGTTCCTCTTGGCCAGCACTTCTGTGTGGTGGTAGTAATGAGCCAAGTGGAGTGCTGTTCACTCTATAGGAGACTTTCCTACATCAGCCTGGGTGGCTACACCTTGCACAAAGCCTCTCTCCCCACTCCTTCAAACCTCTGTCCCGGGCTCAGCCCACCTCAAAGGAAAAAAATCTACTGTATCAGATGAACAGTTGCTCAATTCGGAAAAGATTCATCTAGTGTGTGTAAACCCTTGAGTTCAGTCCCCAGGACTGTGTTAATCGTACAATGGCATACACCCAGAAATCCAGCAGTCAGGAGGAGGAGGCAGGAGGTTCAGAAATTCAAGACCAGTCTCTACTATGTAACAAATTTAAGATCAGTCCAGGACACATGAGACCCCATCTGTGGTTGGTAGAGAGAAAGAGAGATTGGAGGGGGTTAAAAATAAATTATACTAAAATAAGTTGAATACAAGAAACAAGCCTCACTCCAGATAGAAAAATCTGAAATATTTATATGCACACGTGTGTACACAACCATGTGTGCATATGGGTATGTATGTTCAACAGGCATGTGTTGAAGACAGACTACAACATCCAGTATCAATTCTTGCAGAACTACTTTATTTCTGATTTTTCTGCTGAGTAAGTAAAGACAAGAGAATCAAATAAAAGAATTATATCCTTGAATCGATCATTGTGCTCCAACAGGGGAAAAAATTACTGAGATTTGGGTCAGTCTGGTCTACAAGAGACTTTGTTTTGGTTAGCTTATTTGTTGTTTTGTTTTGTTTTTACTCAAATCTTCTTTGAGAATTTGGCATGATGATTCACTATTCACAGACTTAATTCTCTCACTGCCTCTTAAAATGGAAAACAAAGCACCCTAATGAGATGAATGGGTGCTTCACAGGTGAGAAAAGGCCTGGGCCGTTGATCTTTCTCAATCTGACTGATGGATTTCACACCGTGATTTCCAGTTCTGCCCGTTTTTCAGCAAACAATATGATTTTGTTCTTCTTTTATTTTTTTCTACATTTATTTACTCTGTTTGTGTGTGTCCATGTGTGTGTGTGTGCATGTGTATGCGTGTGCGTGTGTGTGTGTGTGCTCACCCACAAATATGTAACACAGCACATATATGAAGGTCAGAGGAAAGCTTGGAGGATTTCATCTCTCTTCTCCCACTCTACAGACCCTGGGGATCAAATCCAAATCCTCAGTATTGGTGTCAATCATCCTTGCCCACTGAACTATCTCACCAGCTCAATACTTCACCATGCGTATACACCATATTTTTCATGCATTTGTCTGATCCTGTAACTTGGCTATTGTGGAGATTAGCAAAATAAACACTGTGTGGACATCTCTGCTGTGTCTAACCTTGGATTCCTTTGGGTCCATGCTGAGCAGTGAGTTGTAGAGCTGGATCCTACAACACTTCTATTTTTAGCTTTTTTAGGCCCCTTTTATATTGGTTTCTGTGGTGTCTGTACTAGTTTGCGTTCCGGCCAATACTGTATAAGAGTTCCTTTTTCTCCCTCATCCTCTCCAGCATCTATTGTTTGTTCTTGATGACCGCCATGTAGGCTCAGTTGAGATGGAATCTCTACTGTTCTGATTTGCATTTTTCTGGTGGTTAAAGGTGCTGAACTTTTTCATGTGTTTGTTGGCTATTTGCGCTTCTTTCTAGAAGCTTCTATGTGGTTCATCCACCCAGCCAACTGAGTCCTTGAGGATGCTCATAGTCAGTCTCTTCCAGAACGTGGTGCTGTCGGTTTGGTATTTTCTCCAATGCAGAAGCCAAGTCAGGATTGGTGGCGCTGCCATTTGCTGAAGCAGATTCCTGTGTCACGTGGAGAGACGCGGAAGACAGGGACTGCTTCAGAATGTGACCTGGGGCCACTGCTGTGAAAACAGAGACAAAAGGAAGAGCCTGTCCCACAGCACAGCTTTGCAAGAGCCAAGTAGAACTATGACCAGAAGCTGCTTGTTATAGGAGTAATCCTGTGCTGGGGAAAATGTGGAATGACACCAGCTTCATCTCCACGCTCAGTCATGGTTGAGAAGCAGCCTGAAGACGTGTGGTCCGGCACGAGCGCGATGAGGAGTCACGGCAGCTGGTGCTGTCAGTCAAGCGTGCTCTTAGCAGCGGGTGCTTCCAGAGTCCCTCTATCATCGCAGAAGACATATGTGAAAGTGTCATGGGGACTCTGCATCAAATGCTGTCCTTTGCTGTGGCATCTCAAACATGACAGGAGACTAATGAAAATTTTGTACAACTTATTAGCTGAGCCCCTGCTTTCTTAAATGGACTGTGTGGAACATAATTTAGCATTTGAGAGCTTCTTCAGTGCCCGTTTGTAGGATTAATTACGAGACCCAGGGTTTCCGTGATGATGCCCTCCAGGACTTTGTCATGGGTGTCCGCTCTTCTGTCAAATAATGTAAATCTGATAAAACTGTTGGGAACATTTTAGTCATCTTGTCTTGTGACCCCCTCATGCTATCGGATGACCACCCATCACTGATTTCTGCCATTAGGTTCTCCTCCCTCTACGAAACACACCTGTTTATAAAAAGTCATTATTGGCTCAACAAGAGGAAAGATCGGTATGAATGAATGACAACTGTATGGCCACACAGCTACTGCCATAATGATTCACTGATACCCCCCCACACACACACACCCCAACTAAAAGATTAGAATAAATTCCTAGACAACATGTTAATTTATCTTTAAATATTTCAGCAAGCATTTTCTTCAAACTGACATCATGACTGAAAAGAACCATTTTGTGGAATATTATTTTAACTGGGCAAAGATGTGTGACATTTGCTTATGTTGCAGGATATTACTTTAACTTGTAAAGGTGTGTTGCTTTTGTCTATGCTGCACTTGTGTAATTATGTAAAGATGTGCTGTATTTGTTTCACCTTGCCTGCCTAAGGTACTTTATTGGTCCAATAAAAAAACTGAATGGCCAATAACTAGGCAGGAGAAAGGATAGGCATGGCTCACAGGCAAAGAGAATGAATAAGAGTAGAAATCTAGGCTTGAGAGGAAGAAGGAGAAGGAGGAGAAAAGAATGAAGGAGACACCCAGGTAAGAAGCCAGGCAGACACCAGCAAGACAGTGCTCCCACGTTGAGCCCACACTAGCTCAGAATTGATCATAATAAAGGGTTCTTTATTTAGGGGTAGACTCACAGATCACAGTCCTCTGCACAAATGGGGAACTGGAACCAAATCCTAGCAAGGCACTTCCAGAGTCCCTCTATCATCGCAGAAGACATATGTAAAAGTGTCATGGGGACTCTGCATCAAATACTGTCCTTTGCTGTGGCATCTCAAACATGACAGGAGACTAATGAAAATTTTGTACAACTTATTAGCTGAGCCCCTGCTTTCTTAAATGAACTGTGCGGAACATAATTTAGCATTTGAGAGCTTCTTCGGTGCTCACACTAGCTCAGAATTGAGTATAATAAAGGGTTCTTTATTTAGGGGTAGACTCACAGATCACAGTCCTCTGCACAAATGGGGAACTGGAACCAAATCCAGCAGCCGAGAGAGAGACAGAGACACAGAGAGATACAGAGACAGAGATACAGAGAGAGAGAGCACATACACAGGTAAGCTTTATGGCTATATTTATAAGAAACTGTGCCCAGCTGCTCTGGTATCTTAAAGGCTATTGGCTGAAGGCGTTCCCACAACAAGACAGTTATAGAGAAGCAGTGAAAACAAGATATGCAAAAGTAAGAAAGGTAATAAACCCCAGGGCAAAAGGTAGATAAAGCAAACAGGTTAATTTAAGTTAAAAGAGCTAGCCAGAAATGTGCCTAAGTGAGGCCATGCTTTCAAAACTAATAATAAGTTTCTGTGTCGTGATTTGGAAGCTGGTTGGTGGCCTAAAAGAAAAAAAGCCTGGTACAAAACTACAGCAATATCATCAAGTATTTGTAATCATTTACTATCATATATCCAGTCAATATTCCCTTTGGTCCAGTGGGTATGTAAACTGTACATTTGCTTTCTCATCAAGGAGTTAGTTGGAGAGTCTTTAGCTGCAAGCCTGTTGTGAAGCACTCTCCTCCTGGATTAAAACCTTCTGCCTTGGAATGAAATTCACAAAACGCAGGATATTGGAAAGGAAGTGAAACAATGCAGGGCTCTAAATAGAGGTGAAGGATCTACCCTGCAGGGAAGTCCCTTAAGCTCAGGGAGTGAACAGTTCAAAGGCTTAGGAAGTCCCTGACACTGACCAGATTCATTAAGCCCCTCCCTTGCTCTCAAAGCGTAGAGAAGCAGTAAGGACTGATGAAAGACACTCTCAGACAAGCCCAGCTGTCTGCAATAAACAGAGAGCAGAAGAGATCAGAGGAACAGAGCTACCTGGAAAGGACCCTTTCAAAACCACTGAGGAGAACACTCGAGTAGCTGTCACCCATGCTGGGTCTTCCCTATGATCCAGCTCTCTGAATTTTGAGTGCATCCCAGAAAATGAAATCAACATTTCATAGAGACATCTTCATATCCACATTTACTACAACAATGAGCAAAGTAAAACAGATAAGGAACCAATGCCCATCAAGAGATAAATAGAAAAGATATGTGTTATTTGTACATAACAGAGCACTATTTGTCCATCAAAAAGAACATTGCCCCACAATTTTCTGTAAAATAAATGGGGTTGGAGGACATTGTGCTAAGTGAAAAAAGTCAGACAAGAAAGACATATAGTGCATGTTTCATCTATATGTGGATGTTTTATTTTTGAAAGATCAGTCAGAATGTAGAATAGCAAGTGCTAGCCTGGGGGAGTATTGTCAGAGGAGTGGAGAGAAAGTCTAAATAATGGGTACAAAAACACAGCTAGAGGGACAGTAAGATGGCTCAGCCAGGAAACAAGCTAGTTGTGAAGCCTGACACCTAAGTTTGATCCCCAGGACCCATGTGGTGGAAAAGGGAGCCGACTCCAGCAAGCTGACCCCTGACCTCCACACACATGCCATCATACATGTATATTTACACACATACACACTAAATCAAAATAAATAAAACACAGCTAGATAGGAGTAATAAGTTCTAGTGCTATATAGCAAAATAAGGTGAGCACATTTTCTAATAACCTGTTATATATTATGAATAGCTAGAATAAAAAAAATTCTCAAATGCTCCAAAAATGAAATCACATAAAAAGTGTTCATTGACCTCCTCTCTCTTCCTATCTCATCCAGCTTACATCCAGATCCCCCCACCCTCTGTTTCTCTCCCCCCTCCCTTCCCTGGTGGCAGAGCGCCTAGTGCTCAGCCTGCTTGGGCGCTGGGTCCTAACCCCAAGCATAGGGTAAAGGGGAGCTCGGGGGCTTCTTTGTCCCCATAGCCCGCCTGCAGCAAGCAGGGTGGGCCCTTTGTCTGCGAGCAAACCAAGCAGCACGGAGTTTCGATCAGGGCACCTAGTGAGACATCATTGTGGTGAGTGAGTGCTGTGGCACCCGGGAACAGCCCGCCTACACTTCCTGATCAACCTACAGGGCTACACTGCCCGGTACCTCCTCTCTCTTCCTATCCCATCCAGCTTACATCCAGATCCCCCCACCCTCTGTTTCTCTCCCCCCTCCCTTCCCTGGTGGCAGAGCGCCTAGTGCTCAGCCTGCTTGGGCGCTGGGTCCTAACCCCAAGCGTAGGGTAAAGGGGAGCTCGGGGGCTTCTTTGTCCCCATAGCCCGCCTGCAGCAAGCAGGGTGGGCCCTTTGTCTGCGAGCGAACCAAGCAGCACGGAGTTTCGATCAGGGCACCTAGTGAGACATCATTGTGGTGAGTGAGTGCTGTGGCACCCTGGAACAGCCCGCCTACACTTCCTGATCAACCTACAGGGCTACACTGCCCGGTACCTCCTCTCTCTTCCTATCCCATCCAGCTTACATCCAGATCCCCCCACCCTCTGTTTCTCTCCCCCCTCCCTTCCCTGGTGGCAGAGCGCCTAGTGCTCAGCCTGCTTGGGCGCTGGGTCCTAACCCCAAGCGTAGGGTAAAGGGGAGCTCGGGGGCTTCTTTGTCCCCATAGCCCGCCTGCAGCAAGCAGGGTGGGCCCTTTGTCTGCGAGCGAACCAAGCAGCACGGAGTTTCGATCAGGGCACCTAGTGAGACATCATTGTGGTGAGTGAGTGCTGTGGCACCCGGGAACAGCCCGCCTACACTTCCTGATCAACCTACAGGGCTACACTGCCCGGTACCTCCTCTCTCTTCCTATCCCATCCAGCTTACATCCAGATCCCCCCACCCTCTGTTTCTCTCCCCCCTCCCTTCCCTGGTGGCAGAGCGCCTAGTGCTCAGCCTGCTTGGGCGCTGGGTCCTAACCCCAAGCGTAGGGTAAAGGGGAGCTCGGGGGCTTCTTTGTCCCCATAGCCCGCCTGCAGCAAGCAGGGTGGGCCCTTTGTCTGCGAGTGAACCAAGCAGCACGGAGTTTCGATCAGGGCACCTAGTGAGACATCATTGTGGTGAGTGAGTGCTGTGGCACCCGGGAACAGCCCGCCTACACTTCCTGATCAACCTACAGGGCTACACTGCCCGGTTCCTCCTCTCTCTTCCTATCCCATCCAGCTTACATCCAGATCCCCCTACCCTCTGTCTCCCTCCATCCCTCCCTTCTTGGGGCAGAGTGCCTCCCTGTTCAGCCTGCCTGGGCGCTGGGACTGAACCCGAAGGTGAGTGCAAAGGGGAAGGTGGTAGCTCCTTTGTCTCCATAACCTGCCTGCAGCAAGCAGGGTGGGCCTTTGTTTGCAAGCTAACCAAGCAGCAAGGAGATCGGAACTGGACTCCAGGAGAAACATCACGGGGGAGTGACATCACTTGGAAGGTACATCAGTTGGCAAGAAGACCTGATCCTGTAAAAGAAGATCCATAGGAGAATATTGGAAGGAAGAGATGGGGAGACGCCAATGCAAGAATTCACCCAACAATCTGAAAAACAACACGAAACCACCAGAAGCCAGCGACCTCACAACAGGAGGACATGAACACCTTAATCATGAAGAAGGAGAAAAAACTGACTTCATGACAGTGATTGACACCCTTAAACAGCATATAAAAAACGCCCTTATAGAAATGGATGAGAAGTATAACAGAAAGTTCGAGGAATTGAGTAAATCAGTGAATGATACCCTAGGAAAGCAAGGAAAAACAATCAAGCAGATAATGGAAACAGTTCATGATTTGAAAAATGAAATGGAGGCAAAGAAGAAAACACAAACAGAGGGCCGGCTGGACATGGAAAATCTAGGTAAACGAATAGAGACTACAGAAACAAGCATAACCAGCAGAATACAAGAGATAGAAGAAAGAATCTCAGAGTCTGAGGATAACATAGAGAAAATAAACGCACTGATCAAAGAAAACAGCAAGTCCAACAAACTCTCATCACAAAACATTCATGAAATATGGGACACAATAAAAAGACCAAACCTAAGAATTATTGGAGTAGAAGAAGGAGAAGAAGTGCAGCTCAACGGTCCAGAAAATATACTTAACAAAATTATAGAAGAAAACTTTCCCAACCTGAAGAAGGATGTACCTATGAAGGTTCAAGAGGCATACAGAACCCCAAATAGGCTGGATCAAAAAAAAACATCCCCTCGCCATATAATAATCAAAACACAAAATATACAGAATAAAGAAAGAATATTAAGAGCCGCAAAGGAAAAAGGCCAACTTACTTATAAAGGTAAACCTATTAGACTTACACCTGACTTCTCTATGGAAACCATGAAAGCCAGAAGGTCCTGGATAGATGTACTGCAAAAACTAAGAGACCATGGATGCAAGCCCAGACTACTATATCCAGCCAAGCTTTCGTTCACCATAAATGGAGAAAACAAAATTTTCCAGGATAAAAACAAATTTAAGCAATACGTAGCCACAAATCCAGCCTTACAGAAAATAATAGAAGGAAAATCACTAACCAAGGAGTCCAACAGAGACCTCAATAACTCAGACATCTAGAGACCCTTCACCAGCGCAACTCAAAGAAGGGAAACACACAAACCCTACTACTTAAAAAGTGACCGGAGTTAACAACCACTGGTCATTAATATCACTTAATGTCAATGGACTCAACTCACCTATAAAAAGGCACAGGCTAAGAGACTGGATACGAAAACAGGATCCAACATTCTGCTGTCTACAAGAAACACACCTCAACCACAAAGACAGGCACCTACTCAGAGTAAAGGGCTGGGAAAAGGCTTATCAAGCAAATGGACCTAAGAAACAAGCAGGTGTGGCCATACTAATTTCTAACAAAGTTGACTTCAAACTTAAATCAATCAAAAGAGATGGAGAGGGACATTTTATACTCATAACAGGAAAAATTCATCAGGAAGAAATCTCAATCCTGAATATCTATGCCCCTAATATAAAAGCACCCACGTATGTAAAAGAAACATTGCTAAAATTCAAGGCAGCCATCAAACCGCACACACTAATAGTAGGAGACTTCAACACTCCTCTTTCACCAATGGACAGGTCAATCAGACAGAAACCTAACAGAGAAATTAGAGAATTAATGGAGGTAATGAAGCAAATGGACTTAACAGACATCTATAGAACATTCCACCCAAATAGGAAAGAATATACCTTTTTCTCTGCAGCTCATGGTACCTTCTCGAAAATTGACCACATACTTGGTAACAAAGCTAACTTACACAGCTACAAAAAAATATTACTAACCACCTGTGTCTTATCAGACCACCATGGATTAAAGTTAGAATTCAACAACAATGCTACCCCCAGAAAGCCTACAAACTCATGGAAACTGAACAGTCAACTACTGAACCATACCTGGATTAAGGAGGAAATAAAGAAAGAAATTAAAGTCTTCCTTGAATTCAATGAAAATAAAGAAACAACATACTCGAACTTATGGGACACTATGAAAGCAGTCCTGAGAGGAAAGTTCATAGCACTAAGTGCCCACTTAAAGAAAACAGAGAAAGCACATATTGGAGACTTAACAGCCCACCTGAAAGCTCTAGAAAAAAAAGAAGCAGACTCACCTAGGAGGAGTAGAAGACTGGAAATAATCAAACTGAGGGCTGAAATCAACAAAATAGAAACACAAAAAACAATCCAAAGAATCAATGAATCAAGAAGCTGGTTCCTGGAAAAAATCAACAAGATTGACAAACCCCTATCCAAACTAATCAAACGGCAGAGAGAAAATTTGCAAATTAATAAGATCAGAAATGAAAGGGGGGTCATAACCACAAACACAGAGGAAATTCAGAGAGTCATTAGATCTTACTACAAAAGCTTGTATGCCACTAAACTGGAAAATGTAAAAGAAATGGACACTTTCTTAGATAAATACGATTTACCAAAATTAAATCAGGACCAGGTGAACAAGCTAAACAGACCTGTCAGTCGCGAAGAACTAGAAGCTGTTATCAAAAACCTCCCTACCAAAAAAAGCCCAGGGCCAGATGGTTTCAATGCGGAATTCTACCAGAACTTCCAAGAAGACCTAATACCTATACTCCTCAATGTATTCCACAATATAGAAACAGAAGGGTCATTACCAAATTCCTTTTATGAAGCTACAGTTACTCTGATACCAAAACCACACAAAGACTCAACCAGGAAAGAGAATTACAGGCCGATCTCACTCATGAATATCGACGCAAAAATCCTCAACAAAATACTGGCAAACCGAATCCAAGAACACATCCGAAAAATTATCCATTATGATCAAGTAGGCTTCATTCCTGAGATGCAGGGCTGGTTCAACATACGAAAATCTATCAATGTAATCCATCATATAAATAAACTGAAAGAAAAAAACCATATGATCATTTCATTAGATGCTGAAAAAGCATTTGACAAAATTCAACATCCATTTATGTTAAAAGTCTTGGAGAGATTAGGGATACAAGGGTCATACCTAAATATAATAAAAGCTATATACAGCAAGCCGACAGCTAACATCAAATTAAATGGAGAGAAACTCAAAGCCATCCCGCTTAACTCAGGAACACGACAAGGCTGCCCACTTTCGCCATACCTCTTCAATATAGTGCTGGAAGTTCTAGCAATAGCAATAAGACAGCATAATGGGATCAAGGGGATTCGAATTGGAAATGAAGAAGTTAAACTTTCGTTATTCGCAGATGATATGATAGTGTACATAAGCGACCCCCAAAATTCCACCAAAGAACTTTTACAGCTGATAAACAGCTTTAGTAATGTGGCAGGATACAAGATCAACTCCAAAAAATCAGTCGCCCTCCTATACTCAAAGGATATGGAAGCAGAGAGGGAAATCAGAGAAGCTTCTCCATTCACGATAGCCACAAACAGCATAAAATATCTTGGGGTAAATCTAACCAAGGAAGTGAAAGATCTATTTGACAAGAACTTTAAGGCATTGAAGAAAGAAATTGAAGAGGATACCAAAAAATGGATGGACATCCCTTGCTCTTGGATTGGGAGGATCAACATAGTAAAAATGGCAATTCTACCAAAGGCAATTTATAGATTCAATGCAATCCCCATCAAGATCCCATCAAAATTCTTCACAGATCTGGAGAGGACAATAATCAACTTTATATGGAAAAACAAAAAACCCAGGATAGCCAAAACAATCCTATACAATAAAGGATCTTCTGGAGGCATTACCATCCCTGACTTCAAACTCTATTACAGAGCTACAGTAATGAAAACAGGGTGGTACTGGCATAAAAACAGAGAAGTCGACCAATGGAATCGTATAGAAGACCCGGACTTTATCCCACAAACCTATGAACACCTCATTTTCGATAAAGGAGCTAAAAGTTTACATTGGAAGAAAGAAAGCATCTTCAACAAATGGTGCTGGCACAACTGGATGTCAACCTGTAGAAGAATGAAAATAGACCCATATCTATCACCGTGCACAAAACTCAAGTCCAAATGGATTAAAGACCTCAATATCAGCCCGAAAACACTGAATCTGATAGAAGAGAAAGTGGGCAATACCCTACAACAGATGGGCACAGGTGATCGCTTCTTAGGTATAACCCCAGAAGCACAGACATTAAGGGCAACATTGAATAAATGGGACCTACTAAAACTGAGAAGCTTCTGTAAAGCAAAGGACACTGTCACTAAGACACAAAGGCAACCTACTGACTGGGAGAAGATCTTCACCAACCCCACAACAGACAAAGGTCTGATCTCCAAAATATATAGAGAACTCAAGAAACTAGACTTTAAAAGGCTAATTAACCCAATTAAAAAATGGGGCGCTGAACTGAACAGAGAATTCTCAACAGAAGAAGTTCAAATGGCCAAAAGACACTTAAGGTCATGCTCAACCTCCTTAGCGATCAGGGAAATGCAAATCAAAACAACTTTGAGATATCATCTTACACCTGTAAGATTGGCTAAAGTCAAAAACACCAAGGATAGCCTTTGCTGGAGAGGCTGTGGAGGAAGGGGTACCCTCATCCATTGCTGGTGGGAATGCAATCTTGTGCAACCACTGTGGAAGTCAGTGTTTCGGTTTCTCCGGAAATTCGGGATCAACCTACCCCTGGACCCAGCAATACCACTCTTGGGAATTTACCCAAGAGATGCTCTATCACATGTCAAAAGCATTTGTTCAACTATGTTCATAGCAGTATTATTTGTAATAGCCAGAACCTGGAAACAACCTAGATGCCCTTCAATGGAAGAATGGATGAAGAAAGTATGGAATATATACACACTAGAGTACTACGCTGCGGTAAAAAACAATGACTTCTCGAATTTTGCATGCAAATGGATGGAAATAGAAAACACTATCCTGAGTGAGGTATCCCAGGCCCAAAAAGACGAACATGGGATGTACTCACTCATAATTGGTTTCTAGCCATAAATAGGGTTCACGGAGTCTACAATAGGCGAATCTAAAGAAGCTAAGTAAGAAGGTGAACCCAAGGAAAAACATATAGTTATCCTCTTGGATAAGGGAAGTAGACAAAATTGCCGGGGGGGAAAGTGGGATCTTGGGGGTGGGGTGGGATGGGGGTTAGGGGAGATGGGGAGAGAAAAGGTAGAAGGGTAGGAGGGTGGACTTGGGGAAACAGGAGGATCGGGATAAAGGAAGGTTGGATAGGGGAGCACGGAACCACAATTCTTAGTTAAGGGACCCAATTTAGGGTGGGCAGGAGACTTGACCCTAGAGGGGCTCCCAGGTGCCCAAGCTGAGGTCCCCAGTTAGTTCCCTGGGCAGCTGAGGATAGGGAACCTGAAATGACCCTACCCTAGAGCAATACTGACGAATATATTGCATATCATCCTAGAACTTGCATCTGGCAATGGATGGAGATAGAGACAGAGACCCACACTGGAGCACTAGACTGAGCTCCCAAGGTCCCAATGAGGAGCAGAAGGAGTGAGAACATGAGCAAAGATGTCGGGACCACGAGGAGTGCACCCACCCACTGAGACAGTGGAGATGATCTACTGGGAGCTCACCAAGGCCAGCTGGACTGTTACCAGAAAAAGCATGGGATAAAACTGGACTCTCGGAACATGGCGAACAATGAGGGCTGATGAGACGCCAAGGACAATGGCATGCGGTTTTGATCCTACGCAATGTGCTGGCTTGGTGGGAGCCTAGCCAGTCTGGATGTTCACCTTCCTAGATATGGATGGAGGGGGGAGGAACTAGGACGTACCACAGGGCAGGGAACCCTGACAGCTCTTTGGACTGGAAAGGGAGGGGGAGAGGAGTGGGGGGAAGGGGAGAGGGGTGGGAGGAGGGGGAGAAGAGTGGGAGGAGGGGGAGAAGAGTGGGAGGAGGGGGAGGGAAATGGGAGGCTGGTGGGAGGAGGTGGAAATTTGTTTTTTTTCTTTTCTTTATCCTACTTTTATCAATAAAAAAAAATCAAAAAATAAAAAAAAAAAAAAAAAAAAAAAAAGTGTTCATTTCTCTGACCTGATCAGTACATATACGTATATATTTTGAAATATCATCCTGTAGTTCATACATATATAAAATGATCACATCAATCAAAACCATTTTCAATGTTTAAGAAGGTAGAAATGTTCATGACTCTGATTTAATCATTATGTACTGTATCCAGGTACAAAGTGATCAGAGTTAACTGATTACCTCAGTCAGCAAGAACAAAACTGAAAGTAGTGATGCGGAGATTTGCAGGCAGAATTAGATGGTGTTTAGAAATAATGTGGATGCAGAATGGAGACCTTAGATGATCGTGGAAAATGGGAAGAGGCGTGCATGATGACTTCTGGGTTTCAGGAGAATAGCCCTGTCTTCTACTAAGCTGCCAAGAAATAACATGCATAAATGAAGAAAATGAACTATTCTCCAGTGAAGCTCAAAGGGGAGAGAAGATGGAGGAGAGAAAGGGGGCAGAGGAAGCTATAGACAGATGGGGGGCATTTGTTACAGACAGACAAGAGCCATGGTTGAATGCTAGGAGCCTGTAGAGAAAACAAAATCACATGCAGAGCACTGAAGTGTGGGTCTAGAGAGCCCCCTCAAACTGGGTTAAAAACTTTCTAATTCCTGAAGCCTTTCAAAGGTGGGACCTAGTGGGAGGTTTCCGTTCCCTGGCAACAGGCTCCTGACAGAGACTGTGGGACCCTGGACTCTGGTACTCATTTACATCCCAAGCATGAAATGAATGGTTTTGTTATGTGTTGCCACCAGCTACATCATCACAGACCCAAAGCAATGTACCAGAACCTCCAAGACAGTAAGCCAAATGAAACCTTTCTTCTCTATAAGTTGATCCTATTTGCTACAGTGGCAGAATGGCAATTGAGGTTGACCTCTGGCCTAAACATACACCAAACATGCACATACCCACAGACACACAAGAAAATGGTGGACCTCATATATTATTCATAAATATTTCAGTCTATTTACTTTTGTTGGAACAGGGTCTATCACTGGCCTGGAGCTCACCAAGGAGGCCCTGGATGGTCAATGAGTACCAGAGCCCCACCAGTGTCCACTTCCCCATAACTGGGGTTATCAGCATGCATTACCATCCTGGCTCTTTCACGTGGATTCTGGAAATAGAACTAGGGTCCATACTTGCATGGCAACCACTTCGCCAGCTGGACTATTTCTCTAGACCCTGACATTTTCTTTTGAAAGTCAGTGGAACAGGATTGGACATCAGTTGAATCTGGGTAATAGAAAATAAAAACTCATAATCTATTGTCTCTACTTTTGTGTGAGTTGATGTTTTCAACAACTAAATAGTTTTTAAGTGTTTTAAAGAAAATAATTCTCTAACAAATGTGCGCATTCATAGATTATATGTGGCTTCCACCTGAGGTAGAAAAGACTCTAAATGTATGAATTCCAATTATGCTATTATTACCACCAAATCTTGGGGATTATTTTTTATAAAAGGCTAAAAATTCAGAGGTTAGTGAGATGGCTCAACAAATAAAACCATGTTCCAAACAAGCTTAATGGCCTGAGTTTGATTCCCAGAACCCATATAAAATGTCTGATACACACATCTATAATCCCAGCACTCCAACAAGACAGAAAACAAGGACTAGAGAATCACTCAGAGGTCCACAGGCCAGTGTAGTAGGAGGCCACGTGTTCGTTCCCAGCTACCCAGACTCGAAATAACCATACAGAAACTGTTTTAATTAAACCACTACTTGGTCTATTAGCTCTAGCTTCTTACTGGCTAACCCTTGCATCTTAATTTAACCCATTTCCATTATTTTATATTTTACCACAAGGCTCATGGCTTACCAGCAAGGTTCCAGCTGGCCGCTTGCATCTTTCTCCTCTGGCAGCTCTGTGACATTTCTTTGACTCCTCCTACTTTATCTTTTCCAGCCTGTCTACACTCTGTTAAGCCATTGGCTGAAAGCAGCTTCTTTATTCATTAACTAATAAGAGCAACACATATACAGGACTTCTCACACCAGGCCAGCTGTGGAGAGTTGAATGAGAAATGTCTCTCATAGGCTCAGATATTTGAACACTTGGTTTCCAGTTGGGGGTACTGTTCAAGAAAGTGGTACCGCCTTGCTGGAGGAAGTATGAGTCTAGAGGCATATTCCAAGAGTTCATAGCTTTGTTCTACTTCCAGTTTTTGCAGTTGAAGCTGTGATCTCTCAGCTTCCCACCACTATACCTTCTCTGTCATCATAGACTCTCCCTCTGGAACCATAAACTGAAATAAATTCTTCCTTCTGTATGTCGCCTCTTAATGGTGTTCTAACATCATGGTGTTCTACCACAGGGACAGCCAGCAACTGAGAGCCAGCAGGCCAGAAATGGGCAATTCAGCAAAAACAAGAGAACTCGGGGTTGAAAGCCAGAGCCAACTCGTCAAGGTTGCCCTCTGACCTCCACAAATATGTCACAGTGCACACACTCACCACATATTAATAAAAAAAAATTTCTAAAGACTGGAAGTTCATTGCTGAACAACATAATAGAATTGAGGAAGTAATTTTTATCATCCAAGAATTTCAGTAGTTTAATTTGCTAAAGATTTATTTTATTTTACTAAGAAGTCTTATCACCAAAAGTTACTAAAACATTTTAATTAAGATTTTTCAGCTTCTCTTTCAGGATATGTATATGTGCTCTCTCTCTCTCTCTCTCTCTCTCTCTCTCTCTCTCTCTCTCTCTCACACACACACACACACACACACACAAGCACACACATGTTTCACTTTATGATTTAACACTTTTCTAGATTTCACCCTAAGAGATCCCCCCTGGTCATGCTTACAAATCAGTATCAAAATTTAAACGAATGTACATTGTTAGGGAAACCAGTAAGAACAGGTTACCTAACTTCTAAAACTTCTACAATGACTAAACCCCTTGTGCAGCCAGAAGCAGAGATCTCTGCAGGCCACCATCATCTAAAACAAATCTTAAAAGATGAGGCTAGGGCCATGAGTGGGCAGTGAACCATGCAGAACTCGCTTGGAGAGGCACCAGTTTGAAAGAGCATTGTCAGACTGATGGAGCGTTTGTCTCAGTAAATGTTCTTCTTCATCCCAGAGCTGCTGGAGCATGAGAAGGCAAACACAGGCAGAGATCCGGAAGTCTCTACTGAGTACTTATAACACATGGGCTGGAAAACTCTCGAGCCACCTGGTCTTTGTGAGAAACACGGGCTGAAGAGAAGGGGCTAAAATGAGCGAGAGGCCTCTACTTCCAGTCGTGCTGGGCTGGCAAATTGAGCCTCTCATCAAGAAAAATCTGGATTAAGGACAGGGAATGTAAGGCTGCTAGGGTTCAAGGACTCACACAGTTTGTGGTGTGACGCCCGGAAATGATGTCAGCTGCTGGGGCCGGGTTCCACTCAAGCATGTGGTAATCCATAAACTACAGGTAATAGGGATGGTGTGTGTGCACCTGCACTAGGGATCCAGGACCTCCACATGCTAGACGTACATCCTTCCAGTGAGCTACAACTCAAGCCCCAAAGGATTTCTTTCTTAATATCTGAAATAAAAGGGAAATGTGTGCCAATTTGTTTAATGAGGCCAGGCTAACTTTCCTATTAAAACTTGAAATGGATCTTGCAAGAAAAGTGAACTATGAACTAATACTCATCAAGAATATAATCACAAAACTGATTTCAATGTAATTTTAACTTTTATTTTAAAAAAGAGATAATATGTTGCGACCAAATGGAATTATTTATGTTAAGATTCAAGGTTGGCTGTGTGTCGGGGGATGGAAAACTAATCAATACTTAAAAAAGAAACTAGATAATAATAATAATAATAACCTTTGTGTAAGTTCCAGAAAAGCACCAGAAACTCACTGTAAAAACTTCCAGCACAGTTGAAACAGGAGAGTGTTACTTTGATTTGATGCTGAGGTTCTACAAAATATCAATTTAAAAAACATGATGGTGAGGAAACGAGAACTTGATATCCAAGGGACCCACACTGCTGCTTCTGTTTCTCGCTGTAATTTAGGTCCCCGCATGAGCATTAAGTAAGGAAACTACCAAAGTAGAAGACTGAAAAGCACAAACCTCTGAGCATCAGACGGAGCATTCCATGAGACAGATCCAAATATAACCCACAGAAACACTCCTAAAATTAAGGTAACCAAGTGAGATTTCTCAGGCTAGTCAATATAAAAAGCGTGTACTGTTATTTATCAGAAAGAAATACAAATGAACTTTTGCGTGGGTACTTGTGCATGGTGTATGTGTTTGTTTGCACATCTGTGGAAACTTGTGTGGTGTATGTGTACACCTGTGTGTGCTCGCCCGTGGATGCCCCAGGTTGACTGTTTTCCCCCATCACTCACCACCTTAGATACTGAAGCAGGGTCTCCCTTGATCCTGGAGCTTGATGGCCTGTAGTCTAGCCAGCCTGCTCCAGAAATCCCCTGCCCCAACTTCTCAGATACAGGTGGAATGCCACGCCCACTTGGCACTTACCTGGAAGCTGGGACTCTGAGCATTCATCCGTTCTCTGGCTCACCCAGCATGGACTTTACCCACTGAGCCATCTTCCAACCCCACAGAAATTAGTTTTTGTGATCCTACTCACAAAAACATAAAGAACATGTAGGTATTGAATATTCTCTGCTATTAGCTAAGTTGAATATGTTCAATTCTTCACAAAACACCGAATACATCATTGAGAGAAAATTCTAGAAATGCAAACAACCAATATTCGTGTCTATGAATTTCAAAGCAAAATATCGTGGAGATAATATTTCCCTTGAAACCAATACAAGTACTTAGTAAAATCTGAATTAAAATCTTCGCCTGAATTCTTTTATTGTGGGAGCTGAGATGCTGATAGTAGACTGCTTAGGTGAGTACAGAATTCCACAAATACCCAAGATGATTTTGCAAATGAACCCGACCGGAGACTTCACACAACTAGGTATTGAAATGTTTATTCTAAAAGCATCGTAATTAAGATAATGTGGCATGGCCCAAGGATGGAAAATGAGTCCAGCTCAGAAGAGAGTCCTGAAGCAGAGCTTCAGTGAGAGGCACATGTGGATTTTAACAAAGGTGATGCTTCAGGGATGAGCAAGAAAGAGTGGGCATTTCAATAAAAGGTGCCACGTCCCTTTGGGTTTCAGTGTGGGGAAAAAAAGTGACGTGTGACCTTTCCATGCACAATACACAAAGAGTGTTCAGAGATTTTGAAGATCCAAATAGCAAAGGTAAAAATAATAAAACTTTTATGATAAAAACCTGGGAGAAAATATTCATGACTTCGGGGAAGCAGTCACAAATGATCTGTATGCAGAACAGTTCTATCTGAATGTGCACTCAACCGCTATAAAATGGACAACGCAATAACAATGCATTTTACCTAAAACAAATATCCAAATGTTTAAAAATGCAAAAATTAATAGATGTTGAACCTCATCAATTGTCACGAACAGACAAAGGGGCTAGAGTGCTCTTGCAAAGGATCTGAGCTGGGTCCCGGGACACACATGGCCACTCACAGCTGCCTGTAACCCCAGTTCTAGAAGATCCAATGAGCTTTTCTAGCATCTATGGGCATCAGGCACACACAGGGTACACATACATGCATGCAGACAAACATACATATGAAATAAAAGGGAATGAATCTTTTTTAAATGACACACAAAAATTAAAATGATAATATATCACTGAACAGAGAGACTAGAATGGCAAGAAGAATAAAAACAATAAATAATGACAACCCTAACCTATTCCCATGCTGGAGAGCAAGTGGAAGCATCCCATGCTGCTGGAGGGACTAGTGATTAGTTCAAATACACGGGGCAATTCCTTGACAGTATCAGATAAACTAAATTCATCATATGTATTATTGTCCCAAAGAAATAAGTAATATGATAAGTTTTGGGAGTTGTGTTTCTCACTATAAAGGAAATGAGAAACATGAGGTTGGAGAGATGGCTCCGTGGTTAAGAGCACTTGTTGCTCTTGCAGAGGACCTGGGTTTAGTTCCAGCACCCACATCAGGCAGCTCACAGATGCTAATAACTCTAGCTCTGAAGGATCTCATGCCCTCTCCTGGCCTCCAAGGACACCTGCACATACATGTCAACACACACACACAAACAAATAAATGAATAAAAAAATGAAATAATTTCAATTAAAATATACAGAACAGACAGCACTGGAAGAACAACATCTGAGGTTGGAGATGTGTGAGTGTGTGTGTGTGTGTGTGTGTGTGTGTGTGTGTGTGTGTGTGTGTGCACCTACATGCATATTCGTACACATATGCACACAAAAGAAATACACATTGGGTTGAATCTGAACTGAGGAGTCTACACTAAGTAAAATATGGACCTTAACTATAGTAAGGCAATGCTAGTTCACTAATTATGACAAATGTTACATTTTAATGTAATAGAAGAAACAGGAGGTCGAATAAATACTAGCTTCTTGATTTTATGTAGTCCTAAAGCTTTTTAAAAAGAGTTTATTATAAAAGAATTATTTGTAGTTGGCATATAAGTACTTGAGTTAAACAACCAACAGCAAAGTAACCCCACCACTGTCTTCCTGAGGGGTCTAGTCTTATTTGCGTGTGTGTGTGTGTGTGTGTGTGTGTGTGTGTGTGTGTGTGTGTGCATCTGAGATAAGGTCTCATGTAGCCCAGGCTGGCCCTGTTCTCATGATCCTCCTGCCTTGCCTTTTCCCCCTCCTAAGTGCTGGGATCATAGGCTCACACCACCACACGGGAGTCTGGGGCTTTCCTTTCCCATGTAGTGTGAAGACTGAGAAAGGTGGCTGAGGCTTATGCTGCTCACTGCTCAGCCGTGCCACAAACAGCCCCCTTCTCCCCATCTATAGGGCCCCCATCTTACACACTGTGTTCACACTCCTGCTTAGAATTTAGCTGTCGCCACTCCAGGCACACATCTGTGTTCTAAAGAAAGAAGAGAAAACAGGGAGGAGAGAAAAGTCTTGCTCCTTTCTTTTAAAAGCTTTTTGCTCTTGGATATGTGTCGCACGGGCTAGAGTACCTGCGAGGAATTTAGGGGGATGAGTTGTGTGCTGAAGTTAGTAGCAATTTTCACAGGACACACACACACACACACACACACACACAAATGAAGGACTGGAGACCTGTTAAAGACAGGGTACAGGGGCTGGGCATGTCGCTCAGTTGACTGAGCCTGTTCAGCATACACAAGGCTTGCACTGCAGCCCCCAGACTGGGAGCTGAGTCTCACCAATTAGACTAAAGTTGGAACTCTACATACGATGCCTCTGTGCGAATGCTTCCAGATTCCTAGCACTAAAGTGAACCTGTGCAAAACCAAACTCAGTGTGTAGTCCCAAATATACATCTATACCATCGACCCTGCCCGAGAGTTCAGGGGTCATTGTGGAAGAATGGGCAGAAAGAGTGTCGAGATCAGAGGCTGCAGATGTCTCCAATGAAACAGTGCTCTCCAGACACAACAGGGCAGTGAACTGTGACATATGAATCACAGTGATTGTGACATACAAACTCATGGTAATTGTGACGTGCCCACTCACAGTGAGCGTGACATGTGAACTCACAGTGATTGTGACATGTGAACTCAGTGATTGTGACAGTTCACACATGACCTGCACAAACGCAAGCCAGACAAAATTCCAGAGTGGACAGCAGGGTGGGGATAATGAGGTCCCACCCTTAAGTGAGGAACTGTGGACTTCTGGTAGCTGTAGGGAGAGTCGGTTTTCTTTAAGAGTATGACCTTAAAGTAGACTGTCACTAGGACAGGCCTCACACCCAAGAGTATTTGGGCAGCACAAGTTGGACTCGGTGGGCAGTTTTTTTTAGATTTATATTTATTTATTATGTATACAACATTCTGCCTCGATGTATGCTTGAACACCAGAGGAGGGTGCCAGATCTCAGTACAGATGGTTGTGAGCCACCATGTGGTTGCTGGGAATTGAACTCAGGACCTCTGGAAGAGCAGCCAGTGTGCTCTTAACCTCTGAGCCACCTCTCCAGCCCCCTCGGTGGGTAGTTTTTAAAAGAGAAGAACATGAAGCTAGCTGTGTATGGAGGTAGGGGTGGATCTGGAGGAAACTGAAGGAGAAGGGTGAATATAACCAAAAAACTTATATGAAATTCGCAGAGGCTTAATAAAAATAACTTTAAAACAAAACCTGAGGAGATGGGCGATGGTGGCGCACGCCTTTAATCCCAGCACTCGGGAGGCAGAGGCAGGCGGATCTCTGTGAGTTCGAGACCAGCCTGGTCTACAGAGCTAGTTCCAGGACAGGCTCCAAAGCCACAGAGAAACCCTGCCTCGAAAAAAAAAAAAACCTGAGGGCTGGAAAGCTGCCTTAGTCTGTAAAATGTTTGTCGTGCAAACACAAAGACCTCAGCTCAGTCTCCTAGATCTCACCCAAGAGCCAGGCAGTGGTCCTCACATACAATCCCAGTGCAGGAGAGACACAGACAGTGGACCCTGGGGGATGGCAGCCGGTCAGTCTAGCTGAATTGGTAGGCTCGAGGTTCAGTGAAAGACAATGTGTTGAGATAAAGAAGACATACATGCATATACACACGTGTGCACACATGCATGCACACACACATGCACATATGCACATATACACACATGCACACACAAGCACACACATATACACACAAACACACATGCACACACACACATAATATACACATGCACACACACGTAATACACACATGTACACACACATACACATATGTTCACACACATGCACGCATACACAGTCAGAGCATATAGACTTACAAAGCATGTTTCCAACAAAGGACACACAACTAGAATCAGCATAGAACTATTGCAGCTCAATAGCACAAAGACAATTAAGGCTTCTTCAAAACTGGAAACATTTTCTCAGCGAGAAGACACTGTTGAAAGAATGAAAAAACAGTTGCAGAAAACTAAAAAAAATATCTGCAAATACCACTTCCAGATTATATAAACAACTCTCGAGCCTCAACAATAACAAGACAAGCAGCATGATTTTTTTTAGTGAGCCCAAACACTGGCATACTACTTCGCCAAAAAAAATGTATACGCTCACAAAAACATACGCTGACCGTTATTACTATTCATTAAGGAAATGCAAAGTCTGTGATTTTTTACAAGATGCTATGAAGCACTCAACAAGATGACTAAATCCTTTTCATCTTTATCCTCTCTGGTAAGGACGTAAGCGGTGAAGCCACACTGGAAAATATCTGAGCAATGTTTCCAAAACCTAAACTACATTATCATATCCGTGTTTTTCTACTCTTAGGGATTTACCCTAGAGAAATGAAAGACAGTTCAGAAAGTCAAGGGCTTGCCTGGCAAGCAGGAAGAACAAGTTCAATCCTCTGTATATATGTCATACAGCCAGGTGTGTCCCCCTCGCCAGCTGCAGCCCCCAGGAAAGCAGGCCCTGCTCCTGGGACCCTACTGACAGGGGTACGGGTGAACTGCCCTGAGGTGGGGGATCTGGCCCCACCCCTCAGTGGCCGTATGGTGGTGTGGGCTGTGGAGAGGGTCCCATCCCCACTCATTGACACCTGGGACAGGTGGGAGAGATGGCCTGAGGTTCTACGAGCAGGTGGTCTGTCCTTGCACCTTACCAGCTGTAGCCCCCAGGAGAGTGGCCCCTGCACCTGGGCAACACAGGAGAGCTGGCCCTGACACTCCAGATATGGGAGAGCCAACCCTGAGCGTGTGGAAGCAAAATTGGCCCCGCCCCTTGCTCATTGCCAGGGGGCAATGCTGGAGAGCTCACCCTGACGGTGAGGATGGGGGAGAACTGGCGGACTGACCAGCCCTGCCACTACCCAGGCCCAGAACCAGAGTTAGGAATTGGCCCACCCCATCGATGAACTGCCGGAACACCTGAAGGGGCCGGTCCTACACACCCAGAGCTGCAGTATCTCCATGACACAGGGGAGTCCCAGTGAGGACCAACATGTTTGTAGGAGACCAATCATTTGTTCCCGGCCACCCAAACTCAAAATAACCTCATTAAAACTGTATTAATTAAAACGCTGCTTTGTCTATTAGCTCTAGCTTCTTATTGGCTAGCTTTAAATCTTATTTTAACCCATTTCCATTATTTTATGTTTTACCACGAGGGTCGTGGCCTACAGGCAAGGTTCCAGTTCACTACTGTTTCCCCTCTGGTAGCTACATGGTGTCTCTCTGACTCCGCCTTCTTTCTCCCAGCATTCGGTTTAGTTATCACCTCTTAACAGCATACAGAGGGAAATCCTACATCAAGGACCCAGCATTGATTGTGTAGCAGAAACCAGAGGCCTTGAATCAGACCAATGACTCTTTGCAATGAACATTCACAAGTAAAGACATATGGGCTAAAGGGTCTACAACGTGACTCACTGTGTCACATTGCAGCTTCCATGGTGAGGTTTTGTTGTTGTTGTTGTTGTTATTTAAAATTTTTTCTCTTAAATTTTATTCTTTTGAGGGGCAGTGTTGCAAGGGCAGAGAATGGGTAAGACGGGACAGGGAAACGCATGACATGAAAGACACAAAGAATAAATAAAGTTTAAAGAAAGACAGGGATGGTGGCACACATTTGATGTTCCAGCGCTAGAGAGGCAGAGGCAGGAGGGCCCTGCGGCCCACTGAGTCATCCTAGCCTTTTGGTGAGCTTTGGGCCAATAAGAGACTCAGTCTCAAAAACCAATGTGAACGTCTCCTAAATGACACCTAAGATTGATGTCTGGGCGGTACACCAATACACGTGCATACACGCACGCACACACACACACACACACACACACACACACACAAACAACTTGATGCTCAAAAAACTTATCTGTCCTAGTCCCAAATGTCCAGCAGCAGCATGCCCCCGATAAACAATCTCTGAAGCCAACCCCCGCCCAGTGGGTGGCAACACCTGTAAGTATTGTGCTGTCGCTCTCTTAAGTAGACAGGGTCTGGAGTGCACCCAGTTTCCTGGGTAACTGGATCCTGGAAGCCTCTCTAAGTGCTGGAGATTGGACCACAGGCAGCAGGAGAGCCAAGTCTCTGGGTGGACTTTTCCCAGCAGCCTGGCTGATTGGCAGCAGCTGGACAAGGTTCCTCATTAACATCTGTCTGAGAACAGAGTAGTAACATCACCATGTGGTGGTATCGGGAACTTTGTTCTGAATTCTGTATTGAAAAAGCAGCCGCCCTGCTGGGCAGAGAGCTCAGTTGGTGAAGCACTTGCTTTGTAAGCATGAATGTCTGGGTTTAATCTCTAGAACCCCCATGTTCTTCTGAGGATGCAGAAATAGATTCCTGGGGCTCGCTGGCCAGTCTACTGGCCTCTTCACACATGTACACACACATGTGCACATGCCCACACAAAAAACAATTAAAGGGAAAGAAGAAAAGAAAGAAACAAAAGCCCCCTGGATTTCAGTATTGCAATGGCTTCAAAGACAACCAACAGTGACTGATGAAAGAAGGAGAGGCCAGCCTAATGCCTCCGTGTTATTTCACCCTTACTCAGAGCCCCCGGACAATAAAACCCCATCGTTGGGCACTAACAGTACCAACTAGGTCCTGTGTGAAGGCTAAAGCTACCCATGTTATCGGGAATTCTCTGGTCACAAATCAGACCTAGGAGAGCATCCTGCATTTTTGATAGCAGGTGAGCTGGCTCACCCCTCACTGAGCAAGACAAGTACCTCAGAGTAGCAACAAAACCCCACAAACTGAAGTACACAGTGAAGAGGCAACACAAGAAGAAAAATAGCTGGTCCCAGCCCAGTCTGCTCCAAGCAGGTAACTTCCCCCCACTCTCTTCAGCAAAAGAACAGCCTGTTAATTGACCTCTGGTTTCTCCACAGTCTCTCTTGGCCCAAATTCTAACCTGTGGGTCCTGGAGAAAAAAATCATCACAACAGAAACTTGCTAGGTAAATGGAGAGTCCATAAACCAGGACCCTTCCAGAATTCTGATTCTGGGGGTTCTAACATCTGTTTCTATGAAAGGAGCCCAGAAGGCCTCTCCCATGGAGCTGGTACATACCCCAAATCACCTGAGAGACTACACAGATCCAGCAGTTTCCATAGACCTCACTTCCAGTCATGTGACTTACTGTGCTCATGGCCAGTGGCCACCACGGTGTTGGCTATCCCAGCAACACACTGTCTTGACTCTGACATGGCTATGATGTGAAGAGTGTGTCTGTGTCCGTGTGTGTGTGTGTGTGTGGTGATGGGGATGGAACTCATGGTCTATCATATGCTAGGTGAATGGTACACCACTAAACTATATATCCCAACTTCTCTACAACATTGTATTTTAAACTTTATAAGAAAGCTTGTAAGCGAAGGTTTAATTGGAGATGTAATTGATTTTTGAGCAACATTAATTACTGCAAAGCTTGTTCTTGTGAAAGAGCCCATTTTGTACTGTGTTTAAATTAGACTTGAAGACAATAGCAACAGTGAAGTCTGGGGGACCCTCTTGACCTGTTTTCATATCAGTTACTCTAGACAAAAACTTTGATCGCTGTTCATTAGGTGTTCGTGCTAGACCAAAACTCAGGCTTCTTGACCAGGATCAATTTGAGCACTTAAGAATCACGTGCAGGCTATTAAAAAAAATTGCCTGAAATTTGCAGACAGATGCATGGAACTAGAAAAATTCTCCCTGAGTGAGGTAAGGGAGACAAACATGATAGATTCCTAGCCCAATTGTCATCGAAGAGGCTTCACCCAGCAACTGATGGAAACAGATGTAGAGACCCACAGCCAAACATCGGGCAAGGCACAATCCCTGCTGCAGAGAGGGAGAAAAGATTGTAGGAGCCAGAGGGGTCAAGGACATCATAAGAAAATCCACAGAATCAGCTGGGCTCATAGGCGCTCATAGAGCCTGAACCAACAACCAGAGAGCCTGCATAGGACTGACCTAGGCTCTCTGCATTTATGGGACAGTTGTGTAGCTTGGTCTTCTTGTTGTACTCATAATGGTGAGAGCAGAGAAGGGCTGTTTCTGACTCTTTTGCTGACTTTGGGGATCCTATTCATACTGAGTTGGGTTGCCTTGCCCAGCCGTAACACATGGGAAGGTACTTAGTCTTACTACAACTTGATATGCCATCCTTGGTTGATAACCATGGGAGAACTTCCCTCTCTGAACAGAAACAAAGGAGGAATGGGTGGAGGGCAGAGAGAAGATGGGAGGAGGGACCAGGAGGAGAAGAGGGATGGGAAACTGCAGACGGGATGTAAAATAAATAAATGTAGCATTAGAAAAGCATGTGCCCACTGACTAGTTTGGACAAGCCTGAGCTTGCTTCTCTCTCCTCTATCATCTATGATCTACCTATCTAATATCTATCTATCTATCTTTATCTATTTATCTTTATCTATCTATGTCTCTCTGTGTCTCTCTCTCTATCTCTGTGTCTCTCTGCATTTGTGTCTGTGCTTGCATATATGTCAAAGGAAACCTCTCTCTCTCTCTTTCTCTCTCTCTCTCTCTCTCTCTCTCTCTCTCTCTGTGTGTGTGTGTGTGTGTGTGTGTGTGTGTGTGTGTGTGTCTGTCTGTCTGTCTGTCTGCAAGTGCCATTGTGCACATGAGGAGGTCGGCGAACTACTTCCAGGAGCCAGTTCTCTTCTTCCTCCATTGTGGACTTGAGGATCAGACTCAGGCTGTCCAGTTTGGCTGCAAGCAACTTTACCTACTGAGCCACCTTACCAACACAAGCTTCATAGTTTGTTTGTTTTTCTTTTTTTTTTGAGTTTTTTTTAATTGAAAAAAAGGAAAAAAGAGTTTCCGCCTCCTCCCAGCCTCCCATTTCCCTCCCCCTCCTCCCACCTTTATCCCCCTCCCTCCACTCCTCTCCCCCTCCCTCTACAGTCCAAAGAGCAGTCAGGGTTCCCTGACCTGTGGAAAGTCCAAGGTCCTCCCCCCTCTGTCCATATCTAGGAAGGTGAACATCCAAACTGGCTAGGCTCCCACAAAGCCAGAACATTAAGTAGGATCAAAACCCCGTGCCATCATCCTTGGCTTCTCATCAGCCCTCATTGTTCGCCATGTTCAGAGAGTCCAGTTTTAACCCATGCTTTTTCAGTCACAGTCCAGCTGGCCTTGGTGAACTCCCAATAGATCAGCTCCACTGTCTCAGTGGGTGGGTGCACCCCTCGTGGTCCTGACTTCCTTGCTCATGTTCTCCCTCCTTCTGATCCTCATTGGGACCTTGGGAGCTCAGTCCAGTGCTCCAGTGTGGGTCTCTGTCTCTATCTCCATCCATCACCAGATGAAGGTTCTATGATGATATGCAAGATATTCGTCAGTATTGTTATAGGATAGGGTCATTTCAGGTTCCCTATCCTCACCTGCCCAGGGAACTAACTGGGGGACATCGTCTTGGGCTCCTGGGAGCCAACTATGTTCATAGCAGTATTATTTGTAATAGCCAGAACCTAGAAACAACCTAGATGCCCTTCAATGGAAGAATGGATGAAGAAAGTGTGGAATATATACACATTAGAGTACTACGCTGCGGTAAAATCAATGACTTCTCGAATTTTGCTTGCAAATGGGTGGAAATAGAAAACACTATACTGAGTGAGGTAAGACCCAAAAAGATGAACATGGGATGTACTCACTCATAATTGGTTTCTAGCCATAAATAAGGGTCACGGAGTCTACAATTGGTGAACCTAAAGAAGCTAAGTAAGAAGATGAACCCAAGGAAAAACATATAGTTATCCTCTTGGCTATGGGAAGTAGACAAAATTGCAGGGGATAAAATTGGGATCTTGGGGGTGGGGAGGGATGAGGGTAAGGGGAGAGGGGGAGAGAAAAGGGAGAAGGGGAGGATAGGGGGAACTTGAGGAAAAAGGATGATTGGGATAAAGGAAGGATGGATAGGGGAGCACGGAAGCACAATTTTTAGTTAAGGGAGCCACTTTAGGGTTGGCAAGAGACTTGAAGCTTCATAGTTTTATGCAACACTTCTTACCAAGAGAAGAAAATAAAGAAATTTCCCTTTGTTTTTCTTCATTTGATGGGTGTCTACTGTTTTGAACACTGATTCAAATACCTGCTGTCTTTATCTGGAACCGTGCTTTTTGTCTACATGAAGTGCTGACCTTCTCATAGACTCCTGAGAATCTGGAATTATTAGGGGAAAGGTCATGGACTTATGTCTCCCAATATATCTCATGTACTGAAAAAGCATCTCCACTTTCTTTCTTAAACGTGAGCTGAGAGGAAGACTATAGTTAGTCTATGGAAAGCTGTAACATGCAACACAAGTGTGGACCCCAGCATAGTCACCCTAAGCAGGAAAAAGCAGGAATGAAGGGCTGCATGTGATAGGAATGTGCTTTTGTGACAAACATGGGTAAGTCCATAGGAACTAGAAGATAGTAGTGGGAGCAGCAGGAGGAAGGGGTCGAGCTTTCAGTCTATGAGGGAGACTAACTAACATTACTGGGTTCTATTTGGGATAGTGAGAATGTTGTAGAACTTGGAAGTCCTATGGCTAAGCAACACTGCAATACTAATTAACTAAATGATGCTGACTTACTTAGAAATGGTTCAAGTGACAAATGTTCTGATGTATGTGTCTAAACCCATTTCTAAAAGAATAAGTGTTTTGTGGTTGCGTTAAATGACAATTTAGAAAATCCAAACAAATCTAGAGTGATGGCAAATGGATCCGTTTTGACAAGGCTGCACTATGAAGTCTGTGGAACACAATAGGACACTGGAATTTCGGGTGGGAGGAGATGGTCACTGGTTTCATTGTGACAATGGGTTCATTGAATGTGCCTTGCCGCAGCTCATCAGACTTTACACTTCACCTGTGTGACTTTCGTCTTTTGCAAATGAAAACAAATGAGCAGTGTGGGGCTGGTGAGATGGCTCAGGGTGCAAAGACACTTGGCACACAGGCCTGAGGACCTGAGTTTGGTACCCAGGACACACAGTGAGAGGATAGAACTGACTCCCGAAAGAAGTCCTTAGACCTTCATAGGCGCTCCGTGGTGTACATGCACCTGCGCTCTCATACACAGTAACAGAAACTAGAATAACTTTTAAAGGAGTATTATGGCATTGAGAACAGTCCAAGTGAAGCTCTTGTCCTAAGAAGCAGACTGTGATGAAGGAATTAAAAATGTATTTTGGAACCCACCAGTCTGATATCCAAAGGGGCTGTACCAGCTTGCATTCCCACCAGCAATGCAGGAGTGTTCCCTTTACCCCACATCCTCTCCAGCATAAGTTGTCATCAGTGTTTTTGATTTGGGCCATTCTTACAGGTGTAAGGTGGAATCTCAGAGTTGCTTTTATTTGCATTTCTCTAGTGGCTAAAGATGTTGAGCAGCCCCTTTGGATACCAGTATGGCAATGCCTCAGAAAAAGTAGGAAACAACCTTCCTCAAGACCCAGCAATACCATTTTTGGGTATATACCCAAAGGATACTCAATCATACCACAAAGACATGTGCTCAGTTATGTTCATAGCAGCATTGTTTGTCATAGTCAGATCGTGGGAACAACCTAAATGCCCCTCAACCAAAGAATGGATAAGGAAAATATGGTATATTTACACAATGGAGTACTACACAGCAGAAAAACATAATGAAATCTTGAAATTTGCAGGCAAATGGATGGATCTAGAAAACATCATATTGAGTGAGGTAACCCAGACCCAGAAAGACAAATACAATATGTTCATTCATAAGTGGTTTTTAAACACAAAGCAAAGAAAATCAGCCTACAAATCACAATCCCAGGGAACCTAAACAACAATGAGAACCCTAAGAGATACACATGGATCTAATCTACATGGGAAGTAGAAAAAGACAGGATCTCCTGAGTAAATTGGAAGCATGGGGACTATAGGAGAGGGTTAAAGGGATGGGAAGGGAGCAAAAAAAAAATACGTAGCTCAATAAAATAAATTTTAAAAAGAAACTTAAAAAAAACTCACCAGTCTCTGTCTCCAAGAACGTTCCACTGGTCCAAGCCACCATCATCTCAATTCACACCATTGCAAGACTATAGCAGTTTTCCCTACTTCCGTCTTTGCCCGTCTTCCCCATCCCCTGCCCCACCTTCTGGTATTTTAGAGATGTCAAAAAGATCCCTCTAAAGCTCAAATCCAATCGTTGCACTGTCTTGTTCCAAATCCCCAAATAGCTTCTTGTCTCATTCCAAATAAAAGCAAAGTCCACACCATGGCCTGTAAGGTCTTGTGTAACCTGGCGCATCTCCTTATTTCTCAATATTACTGCTTCCATTTTATCCCATTGGCTTCTGGGTTGATTCTAGAAACTGTTACATAGCCTCCTTCCTTAGTTTTTACTCCATCAGCTTCTCAGGGAAGCTGTCCTCGTTTGCTTTCTGTTCCTGAGATAAACACCGCTGGAAGGATAAGTTCTGTTTACACTTGAAGATCACAGTCCATCACTCAAGTCAGGGCAGGAGCTGAAGCAGAAATCAGACAGGAGAGCGGCTTGCTGGCTTACTATCAACTTGCTCGGCTAGTTTTCTTACGTAGCTCAGGCCTACCTGCCTAGGGATAGCACTGCCCACAGTGGGCTGAGCCCCTCATGATAGTCATCAAGACGGTTTCTCACTGATGTGACCACAAACCACAATAGAGGCAATTCTTCAACAGAGGTTTCCTCTCCCCAGGTGACTCTAGGTTTTGTTAGTTCGATTGTTTGGGTTTTTGTTTTTGTTATTACTGTTTGGGGGTGTTTTTGTTTTTTTAAAGATTTATTTATTTATTACGTATATAGTGTTCTGGCTGCATATGTGCCTGCCTGCAAGAAAAGAGTACCAGATCTCATTACAGATGGTTGTGAGCCACCATGTGGTTACGGGGAGCTGAACTAAGGACCTCTAGAAGAGCAGCCAGTGCTCCTAATCTTTAAACCATCTTTCCAGCCTGACTCCCAGTTTTGTGAAGTTGACAATAACAAATAAGCAGGACACTGTCCATGACTGTCCTTGCTCTGCTTCCAGGCTTTCATGCACACATGTAGAACTCTCAGCTCCCTCTCCAGCACCGTGTCTGCCTCCATGCTTCCCACCCACCTACGGAAATGGACTAAACTGCTGAACTATAAGCCAGCCCCAATTAAATGTTTTTCTTTCTAAAAGCTGCCATAACCAGAAGCCAGGCCGGACCCAGGGATTCAATGTAAGACACCACCCATCACTGGCTAACACTCCTTAAAGCCTACCCAACTGAACCTCCTTTCCTGGACCCCATATTCCGGCCCACAACTCCAACAGCTTTACAGGAGACCAAGTAGATCATAAGGACCCCAGGTAAGACCGGTGTAGGCTGGTGTAGCTATGCTACTATTTAACAATATAGACTTTAAACCAAAGTTAACCAAGAGTGATAGAGAAGGGCATTTCAAACTCATCAAAGGAAAAAATCCACCAAGAAGAAAATTCTTAAAATCTATACCTCAAACACAAGAGCACCCACATTTGTAAAAGAAACATTACTAGGGCTGGAGAGATGGCTCAGAGGTTAAGAGCACTGACTGCTCTTCCAGAGGTCCTGAGTTCAATTCCCAGCAACCACATGGTGGCTCACTGCCACCTGTAATGAGATCTGGTGCCCTCTTCTGGCCAGAAAGGATACAGACACACAGAACACTGTATACATAATAAATAAATCTTTAAAAAAAAAAAAAAGAAACATTACTAAAGCTTGAATCACAAATCAAACCCCACACTTTAATTGTGGGGGACTTCAATAACCAAATCTCACCAGTTGACAGTTCATCTGTACAAAATCTAAACAGAGAAATAATGGAGCTAACAGATACCTACAGTACAATGTACCCAAACACAAAAGAATATACCTTCTTCTCAGTACCTCACAGAACATTCTCCAAAATTGGCCATACACTCTGTCACAAAGAAAATCTCAACAAATACAAGAAGAGTGAAATGACCCCATGCACCAAGGAATAATGTTGAATTTTAACAAAAACAGAAATAACAGAAAGCCTACAAACTCATAGAACAACTCACTACTGAATCAACACTGGGAAGGAAGAAATGAAGAAAGAAGTTAAAGACATTAAAGACATCCTAGGATTCAATAAAAATGAATTCACAACATACTCTAAATTTATGGGACACAAAGAAAACAGTGCTAAGAGGAAAGTTCACAGCACTAAATGCCTACAGAAAGAAACTAGAGATGCCATACTAGTAAACCAAAAGCACACCTGAAAGCTCTAGAACAAAAAGAAGCAAACACACCCAAGAGGAGTAGAAGGTAAGAAATAATCAAAATTGGCTAAAATCAATATAATGGAAACAAAAAGGATAATACAAAGAATGAAACGAAGAGTTGGTTCTTTGAGAAAATCAACAAGATAACAAACCCTTATCCAAACTAACTAAAAGACAGCGAGAGAATATTCAAATATAAAAAATCAGAAATTAAAAGGATATACCAACAGACACGGAGGAAATCCAAAGAATTATTAGGTTATATTTCAAAAACTATACTCCACAAAAATAGAAAATCTAAAAGAAATTGACAATTTTCTTGAGAGATAACAGTTATCAAAGTTAAATCTCAATCAGATAATCAATTTTAAAAGACCTATAACTGCTAAGGAAATAGAAGCTAAAGTCTCCTAACCTTAAAAAAAAAAATAAAAGCCCAGGACCAGATGACTTCAGCTAGGAATTCTACTGAATCTTCTAAGGAGAGCTAATACCAATACTACTCAAATTATTCCACAAAATATAAACAGAAGGAAGATTGTCAAATTCATTTTACAAACCCACAGTCACCCTGATGCTCAAACCACATAAAGAAAGAGGATTACAGACCAATTTCCCTCATGAACTCTGATCCAAAAACACTCAATAAAATCTAAATTGAATCCAAAACTGCATCAAAAAGATGGTCCTACCTGATCATGGGGGATCATGATCATCCCTTCATCCCAGAGATGCAAGGATGGTTCAACATATGAAAATCTGTCAATGTAATTCATCATATAAACAAACCACATGATCATTTCATTAGATACTTGTTTTAGTTAGGGTTTCTGTTGCTGTGAAGAGGCACCATGACCACAGAAATCTCTTTAAAGGAAAAGTATTTGATTGGAATAGCTTACATTTTCAGCAGTTTAGTCCATTAGCCATGATGCAGACATGGTGCTGGAGAAAGAACTGAGAGTAGAGAAGATGCAACATCTTGATAGCAGCCACAGGAAGTGGTCAGAGACACTGGGTGTGGCTTGAGCATATGTGAGACATCAATGTCCGCCTCCAGCATGACAAACTTCCTCCAACAAAGCCATGTCTGCTCCAACTAAGCCACACCTCCCACTAATGATATTCCCTGTGAGCTTATGATGACCAATACATTCAAACCAACAACATTAAAAAAAAAAAGCTTTAACAAAATCCAACACCCCTTCATGATAAAAAGATCAGGGATACAAGGGACATTCCTAATCATAATAAACTCAATATACAGCAAGCCAATAGCCACCATCAAATTAGAGAGAAACTCAAAGCAATTCCACTAAAATCTGGGACAAGAAAAGGTATCCACTCTCTTCAAATCTATTCATTATAGTACTTGAAGTTCTAGCCACAGCAATGAGACAACTACAGGAGAACAAGGGGATGCAAACTGGAAAGGAAAAGTCAAAGTATTGCTATTTGCAGATGATATGATAGTATTCAAAAGCAACCCCAAAAATTCTACCAGTGAACTCCTACAGTTGGGGGTTCCTGTGAAAGAGGGTAAGGAAGGATCATGGGAGCCAGAGAGGCCAAGAAAACCCACAGAATCAACTAACCTTGGTTCATAGGGGCTCACAGAGACTGAACCGCCAACCAGAGAACTTGCATGGGACAGACCTAGGCCCTCTGTATATATGAGACAGTTGTATAGCTTGGTCTTCTTGTGAAACTCCTAATGGGGAGCAAGGACTATCTCTGACTCTCTTACCCACTTTTGGGACCCTTTCCTCCTACTGGGTTGCCTCGTCCATCCTTAATAGGAGAGGAGGAGCCTAGTCTCACTATGACCTGATAGGCCATGGCTGCCTGATATACATGGGAGACTACACTTTCTAAAGAGGAAGGAGGAGTGGGTGGGGGAAGGAAAAGAAGGGAGGTTGTGGGAAGGGCTGGAAGGAGAGGAGGGAGGAAAGGGAAACTGTGATCCCACTGGGAAAAAATTAATTATTTGTATGATTGATTGATTAAACACTAAGACATGCCCTTAAAACCATCGTTAACACATTATAATTTTCTCTAGTGGCTTTGCCTTGCCTTTCTCCACCAGATCAAGCAATTGTTTTTAATCCCATGTTGGTCTCTATTGAAACTTCACATCCCAGAAGAATGTTCAACCTATGCATACTGAAAGATAAAAATAACTTATCAATAAAAGGGAAAAAAAATGAATGAAAGATACCTAGTGAGGTGAGTTGAAACACTGGTACAAGAGGCAGGTGACCACAGTGTAGAGGATTAGTGAAGAGATTTAGAGCAAGGACAAATCATGTGCTGGTTGTTGTTAGCTGTCAGCTCGATAGAATCTAGAGTCACCTGGGAGATGGGGTGCTGGGAGTGCAGTTAGGTTAAGTGATGTGGGAGGAGTCATGTTAGGTGTGGGCAGGGCCACTTCCTGAACTAAAGAAGCAGACTCTAGCATCTGTCACTCTGATTTTTGACTCCAGGTGTCATGTGACTAGCCGCCTCAAGTTTCTGCAGCTAAGACTTCTCTGCACTAAGGGACGGTTCCTGGAACCCTGAGCCAAGCAACCCACCCTTCCTTTGAGTGGCTTATGGCTAAGCATTTCCTCACAGCAACAGGAAGAGCAAGGTTTTGAGTAAAGAATGATACACTCTGGCTTTTGTTCTTTATTTATTCTTTGAGAGCAGGCACATAGGTAGAGCACAAAGGACACGTGAAGAAATCTGTTCTCCTCTTTCACCATGTGGGTCCCAGGGCTTAAACTAAGGTTGTCAGGCTTGGTAGCAAGTGCCTCTGCCCGTCAAGCCATCTTTCCCGTGCACATTCTAGCTTCTATAGTTATAGCAAAGGAACTGAAGGAAGGAATCAAAAAGGAGGCAATACCCTGGCTCCGGACATGACGCTAGTTGCGAAGGCACAATCAAGAAGGATATTGTCAAAAGGATGTGATGTCACTGGGACCATTGAGACACAATGCTTTAGGGCTGAAGGCAGTTCCTCTAAGGACAAAGTGGGTGCCAAATGCTGCCTGACCATGGCAGTGGAGGCGTAGACCAAAGAGGGCCCATTGCATTCAGTGACATGGAAGTCACAGCTAACCTTAGCAGTCACGGAGAAGCATTAAGGCCACCCACAGAAGACAAGGATCTCAGGAAACCGACCCCCAAACACATGCGAAATCAATAATGTGGATAACTTAGCTTTGAGAAGAGATAGTACTGGTTTTTAAATCATGAGTATATTGATCTCACACGGAGGTAAAAGGAAAAGAGCTGGCACAGCAAGATCCGCACCCTTCCGATGTCACCTTACAAACAAGCCTTGGTACAACCGGACTCGATCTAGGCAAAAATGCCCTTGAAGATGGGGGAATAGGTTGGCCTTCCCTAAGTAACTCGTTCTTCTCTTTAACCCTGGCTTTCCTAACTAATGCCCTCAAATCCCAGGAAAATCCCACACACTGCAGGCTATTTTAGAGCCGTAATCTCTTCTCGATGCTGTAGCCAACCATCTCTTCAAACAAGGCTCGAGTTTCATTGTGCATTGAACATAAGAGTCAAAATAGGTGTCGAAAGGGGGGAATTGTATTTGGCTGTATTTCTCCACCGCTGATTCTGAAAGCCCACCTAAACCAGCATTTATTGCGTCCTTGTGGTGTTGCCTGGCACCGCCTGTCATTTGCTAATTGCTGTGGCTCCGATATTCTTCTTGTAAACTTTCTGTACCTGACTCCTTGTCACGCCTGAAGGTTATGCACAGGTGCACTATCTTAAACAACCATCAAATCGTCTCTGCAGAGTTCTGATGTAACAAAAATTACAGTATTCCTGAACACGGAAGCAGCAATCCATAACAAACAATAACTATCGTCTCCACGAAGGTGTTCAGTGAAGCCCTGCTTTTTCTTTACCGCACATGTTTTAGGCTATAGTGTTACTTCCAGATTTTTCTATGTAAGGAATTTCAACAAATTAGTTGATCTCCCAATTAGAAGGCTCAATCACGTGAAAAGAAAATATTCTCAGTACTTAATTTGATCAAATAAGAATGCCATGCCATATCTGTAACAGGCCCCAGACCTTAGCACAGCTGACACCATGATAGAAGCCCATTAAGGCCTTGGAACCCAGCATGTAGGTAGCCATGACTGCCAAAATGAGAACCAAGAACAAAGGCTAAGTCAGCAGTGCCAGGACACACCTGGGAAAGTCCCTAAATATGCTAACCTTGCCTTCTGGCTTCTGTCGTTCCATTTCTTGCTAACTGCTCCCGTTAACTGAAGGGTGTCAACCCAAGATGCGGTTTTTCGGCTTAAAAAGCCAAGAATGGCTAAGCTCAGGGCTGCATGATTTGGGTGAGCTCCCCACGCAGCCACTGGCTGACTATAAAGACTTTCTATTTGGCTTTTACGAGTCCATGCAGTCTCTGAAGGAGTTACCTCACAACACATCCTCTTTCTATTCTCTTCACTGTTGTACCTGGCACATAGGAGAGATCTGGTTTAAACCTTGTGGACTGGCTGACGAGATGGCTCAGTGGGTAAAGGCACTTATTGGCTGCACGAACCTGTAAACCTGAGTTTGATCCCAGAACCCCACAGTGGAAGGAGAGAACTGACTCCCAAAGTTACCCTCTACCCTACACACACAGACCATAGCATGCCTGTGCTCGCGCTCTCTCTCTCTCTCTCTCTCTCTCTCTCTCTCTCTCTCTCTCTCTCTCTCTCTCTCTCTTAAAATAATCGAGTGAATAAGTACTTGAAGGCATTTCATAAGCTTCCGACTGAGTGTGTGATGCTCTAAATGTGTCCAACCTTGTGGCTTTGAGACACAGTATTGTCATCTACAAGGTTTGTACACAGAGTTATTTTAAGAAATCACCTACAAAAAAAGTCTCACAATATTTTAAGTAAGTTTAAGATTTTCTGTGGGTCGAAAATGGATGGAGCTAGAAAACATTATTTTGAGTGAGGTAACCCAGACACAGAAAGACAATTATCACAAGTACTCACTCATAGGTGGTTTTTAAACACAAAGCAAAGAAAGCCAGCCTACAAACCACAATCCCAGAGAACTTAGACAACAATGAGGACACTAAGAGAGACTTGCATAAATCTAATCTACATGGGAAGTAGAAAGTAGAAAAAGACAAGATCTCCTGAGTAAATTGGGAGCATGGGGACATTGGGGGAGGGGAGAGGCACGGAGAAGAGCAGAGAAAAATGTAGAGCTCAATAAATATCAATAAAAAATGAGATAAGAAAAAAAAGATTTTCTGTGGGTCACGTTTATAGCCTCCTGGTACACTCAGGCCAGAGACTAGACATACCTGGCAGTAAAAAGAGAATATTTGTGGAAGGAAATGGTTAATTGGGATTTTCGCTTAAAGACATGTGATTTGTTTAAATTAACAGTATGCTATAGGATCTCTAAGGTGATGGGGATAGAGTCCACACAGCACGTTGTTCAGTAGGGCATCTGTTAGGTACATGTGACCTCTGAGGTCTTTGTGAAGGGCAACACCTGAGAAATTGCCCTTACCATTTTACTGCAACTTATATTGAACTCAAGTAGTCGCATGAGGCTACTATAGTGAATGATTCATTTAAATAAGTAGACACAGGTCTGGTTTGGGGGAAATAGACTGGCCTTTTTACAACTAGAAGACTTTTTCTGATAGGACCATAAAATGTCAAAAGTAAGCATACAAATACACACACACACACACACACACACACACACACACATATATATATATATACATAGCAAGAGAGAGATGAGAGATGAGAGAGAGAGAGAGAGAGAGAGATGACAAGGGAGGGGAGGAAGATATGACAAGGAAATTACACCCAAAGTATATTGCATATGTGTATTAAAGTGTACTTACAAAGCCAGTACTATGTGTAATGGGTATATACTAATGAAAATTACGAATATGCACAATGAGAATCAAAACTAACCCAGACACCACTCTGGCATATTTGTATCAGAGAATGCATTGTGCAAGGGACTGAGACAGGAATAGGGTCTAATCCTGAAGAAATGCGGCTTTGAGGGCCATCCACTCCTCACAGGTGACTGTTGGTCCCTCTGCCTCTGGGTTTTCACGTGGCATTTCTGAAGCTCCAGGCTGAGGGTTGTGAATCCCAGGTGTCCATCCCCTATGGTGTCTGGTACAGAGGAAACACTCACTCAAGTGCGGGTAAGCACCCATGGAAAGGTGTCAATGGTACTCGCTTCCTGAAGGGTAAATGAACTTCTGCAGCACAAATATTACACACCCAGAAAGATCCATGGTCAATCTTACAATTTACCCCATTTTGGCACAGACAAGACTACCTAAAATCCACTGTCCCAACATCCCCATCTGGTTTGCATTCTTTTTCATCCAAGGCATTGCTATGTGGAATTTGAAGACAGCGGCACTTGCCTACAATCCTAGCACTTCTGCTGGGGCAAGAGGACTGTGAGTTCCAGACCAACCTGGGCCATGTGGTGAGACCCTGTCTAAAGTACACACATATGGTATCACTAGGGGGCACCACCAAAGCCCTCTTCTTCATCAACTCTCCACAACTGTGTTCATTTGGGTTGTTTTGGAATAGTTTGTATTATTATTACTAATTTTCCTTCTTAGTATAGCCAACATCAATGTATCCTACAATATGCTCTTTAAGATTTATTTTTATTTATATGAGTGTGGGTATGGGTGTCTGCAGAGACCAGAAGAGGGTGTTGGATCCCTTGGAATCACAGACAGTTGTAGGATGCCTGATATATGTACTGCTATTCAATATCAGATATAATAATATTGAAATACAAATGTACTATCATAACATTAAATCAATTAAATTATATTTAGGAAAAACTATTAAAATATCAAAGCTGGCACTGGAGATATGGTTCATCAGTTAAGAGCATTTGACTGCTCTTGCAGAGGACCAGGATTCAGTTCCCAGAACCCACATGGTGGCTCACAACCGTCTGTAACTCCGGTCCCAGAGGATCTGACACTCTCTCCTGGCCTCCAGAAGCGCTGTGTACACATCATACACAGACACGCCTGCAGGCGAAACACCCACACATAATAATCTTCATAACAAAAACAAAATACATGAAACCTTCCAGTCCTCAGTAAAAAGGAAAGCCCGTGGTTCAAGAAATAGTTTCGGATGAGCTATATACAATGTTGAGACTACATAATGAACTTAAAGCCTCATTAACATCCCATGTATTGCCAAGAATGCCAGAACAGTAATAAACCTTTCCAGGATCAGGAACCCTGTGTTCCTGCTGAGCTGACCCCAACCTGCCCCCACCCAAGTTGTCCTGCAGGTTGGACCAGAATGAGAATTCTTGCATTAAACATTGTTCAAACTAATTTGAAATGTAATTGCATAGTCACATCAATATAATCAAGGAAATGTGTTTTTTACAAGGTATAATCATTTTGTAATTACTAATTAAGAACTCTCCACAGTTTATGAGAAAATTCTACCTTAGAATTGTTTGGTGATGTACAGTGTGTGAATTAACCCAATTGCTTTCTGGGCGTCCTTGGGTGACAGAAATATAAATAATTCATTGTGAAGCTGTAAGCTTCCCATGCCCTCAGCTAACCTGGTTTTCCAGGACCAGAGCAGCAAGTGAGCAACCCTGTATTAATGGGAAATGAAGGGGCCATTGCGATGTGTATTTACAGTGTCTTTCTCGCCCTCTCATTCCCTGGTGGATAGTCTCATGTCTAACTGTCTGACCTGCTGCCAGGGGCCTCTCATATGGGACATATGTGCATACTGCAGATGCCCTTGTGGTAATTGTCTGACCTGCACCCAGTTCAGGCGACTCCACCATCTCCAGTGGAAGGCGCCTAATCTTGCACTCTTCCCCACCATCCAGATAAGACCCACCTAGGACAGCCCCTAGTTCATTAAATGGAAGGTTCTAAGGCAATACACCTCCGAGTAATTTTTACTTAAAGATCCTGAGCAAGGAAAACCAATATATCAGAAGAACCTGCCTCTGTTCCTGGTCAGAGGAAACAAGAATCACGAACCAGAGGGAGATGGGGCGAGATAGAGGATGAAAGAGAGGCTGGTATTAGATACGGAGGTTGGGTGGGGGTCTCTAAACCCAGCGGCAGGGGCTTGAATAGATTTTTCACAAGAGGCTACCTGAAAGCTCCGGGCTTATGCTGCTAGCAAGAGAGAGAGGCTTCTGAATGCACGTCTCAGGCCACTAGCTTGACTACCTGAGTAAAATACAACTGGAACTAGCATCAAGGTGGCCGAGCCCCACCCACCTCCCGTGTAAGAAAGAGCTCACACACGTAGGGGCTGCCGAGATGAGTTAACTCGTAAACTCGCCCTTTCTCTACACCCTGACCTAATTAGCATTCTGACAACCAAGCCCACCTCTCCATGCTTCGCACCTTCTCTTCCCCATGTTGGGTTTATCTAATCCGAGTTCCAGAGGAGAGGGGTATCGATTCCAGGAGCGTGGAGCAGCGGCTTGCTTTAATTGCCCGCGAAGAAAAGGCCAAGCTTTGTAGATTACTCTTTTTCAAACATGGTCCATCTATATACCGTGGAGTTTAAAGTCCTCCTTAAGACTCCTCAAGTATACAGCTGAAACAGTTGCCTGTGTTTATCCACAGGCACGGGCAAGCTGGAAGAGGCCCTGCACTCTGTCACCCGTCCCTGGACCTGTCCCTCACGCCAGCTGGGTTGGGTTGGGGTTTGCTTTGATTGTATTCTTTGCTTGTTGGATTGTTCACAGTGCAGGGCCCTAACCTCAGGACCTTACACAACCTACACAAGCTGCCACCCTTAAACTATGGAAGCCCAGGTTCCTCACTTCCCTGGGATGGCTAATCTTGTGTCAACTTGATTTGACTTACAATTACCATGGAAACACACCTCTGGGTATTTCCAGGGAAGCAAACGTAGAACAGGAAAACAACCCACTCTGAAGATGGGTGGAACCATCCCACAGGATGGAGTCCCAGACTGGACAGAAAGGACAAAGTGAGCAGAACATCAGCACTCATCTCTCTGTTTCCTGGCTGTGAACACAATGTGGCCAGCTGCCTCAGATTCCTGCTAGGCTTTCCCCACCTTCATCGGTAATAACCCCTCAAACTATAAGTCAACAAAAACACTTTTCTCCCTTAAATTGCTTTGGTCAGGTGTTTTGTTACATCAGTGAGAAAAGTAACTAATATACTAAGCAAGACAACATGTTACTCAAAGTCAGAAGGGCAAACAAGTTAAAATAGCACAAGACTGACCTATAAAGTAAATCACACAGAATTAAATGTTTAGGGTACTTTTCAGGCAGAATTATGTATACAGTGACATAATCTCTTCCTCTAAAGGAACTAGAATACTAAGTGGAAATTATAAATACTCATTGACATCTTTCTCTTTTAAGATTTTTCTAAAGTATATGTACTTCCAAGTATGGGTATACACACATGAGTGCAGGTACCCACAGAGGCCAGAAGAGGGCGTCATATCTCCTAAAGCTGGAGGTCCAGGCAGTAGTGAGGTATCTGACATGGATGTGGGGAACTGAACCTGGGTCCTCTGCAAGAGCAGTATGTGACCTTAACCTCTGAGCATCTCTCCTGCCCCTCATTGCCATCTTTATGTGTACAAGATCTAGTTCCAGATGCAGACAGTCATTACATCTCTTGCCTCCACCTCTGAAAGTCTCATAATTCACGGAGAGTAAGTTCAAACTTGATATGCTGCCTCACCCAACATCTGTTATGGCATAAATCTTACATCTACCCTGTTGAAAGGAATTTTCTATATTTGCATAGCCCCTATGAAAAGAAATTTTTGTGCCAAAAAATTATTTTGAAGCATATTTTCACATATGCAAATCAATTAAAAGTATGCTGTCCTATATTTAAATACAGCTTAAGCTGCCATGTATAGACTATACTGTGAGGCTGATATGTTCTTGTACCCATTAATTCAATAAGCCTTTAACTATATAAGCATAAAATTATATATAAGCTAGAACTCGCAACTAGCATCTTAGTCATTTTCTGTTTATCACATTTTTGTGTTCTTTTTTACTCTTTTGAATTAATTAAGCTATCTTATTATTCCATCACTTCATTTATATGTTGGGGGCACCCAGGCACCACAGCGCACCTGTGGTAATCAGAGGACAGCCTTCGAGAATCAGCATGCTCCCTTCACCTTGCTCAAACAGGACCGCTCTTGTTTCAGATGCTAAGCTGCGTGCTTGGGGCTAGCTGGCCCAGAAACTGGCCGATCTTCTTGTCTCTGTCTTCCATCTTGCTCTAAGACGTGCTGGGAATACAGATGCAGACCAATACATCTGACTTTTTCACGTGCGCGGCAGACATCAAACTCAGGTCATCGGGCTTGCGCAGCCACACTCTCCCTGGCTGAGCCGTCTCCCCAGCACTGTTCCGTTCTTCTGTGTCTATCTGTCTCAGTATTCCGTGGCTATGTCCAAATTATTGCTGGACTTCAGCATCCCTACTCTCCTCAGTTCCACACAAATCTGCGCTTTCCCGATGATACTTTAGAATTCTTTACATCTTTTCCTCAGTTTCCATTGTTTTCATCCTGCCAGCTTCTTGTTCTGTGCTGTCAATAAACATCTATATTTCCCCGCAGATTTCCCCTGCCTCCGTTAGCTCCTCTCTTCCTGGGATGCTTCTGCCTGAGCTCACATCCCTTCTGCTTGCGGAATTTCTGTTATTGGTTATTTTATTTATTTAAACTTCTGACAACGGATACTTTCAGTCTTTGCCTAGAAATTTCTTTATCGTGCCTTTTTTATTTAAATGAGACTTTCTCTAGAATAAATTGATTCTAGACTTTTAGTTACTTTCATTTCCTACTTAAAAAGTATCACCGCTCTCTTTTGGGAGTCCATCGCATCTGTTGCTACATTGTCTGTGATTTGTGTTACTGTCCCTCTGAAAGTACCGATTCATCTACGGCTTTGGGCTGTGACTCTTTCGCTATAGTTGCATACACACTGAAGCAGGCTGCCTCACAGAACCCGGAGCTCACCATTTCAGACTGTCCCAAGAATTCTCTATCTGCAGCTCTTGCATGCTGGGAATTACAGAAGGATCACTGTCCCCACCAGTTTTTATATGACTCTGGGGATCTGAACTCCAGTCCATACACTTGCACAACAACTAATTTACCTACTAAGCCATCTCCCAAGCCACTTCTCCCACAAATGTTTAAGTTTTTAAGATTTATTTTATTCATGTACTGTATCTGTATAAGTATATGTAACACATGTGTGGGTACCTGTGGAAGCTGAAGAGAGATAAGACTTTATTTTTAGATAAGGTCTCACTATGTAACCTTGGCTGGCCTAGAACTTACTGTGTAGACCAGTCTGGCCTTGAACTCATGGAGATCTATCTGCCTCTGCCTTCAAAATATACTGGGCTGAATTCTTAATTATGTATTAGACATCATTTATATATAGACCACTCATGGCCCATATGATATTATCCACACTGGAACTAGATTCCCATTTCTTGATAAGGCCAGCACTTGGATTAAACCAATTGTCAATAGATCTAGGCTGTGGCTGGCTAAGGCTCTTTACCTCTGTTTGGTTCACGTGGGTTGCTAAGGCATGGATTTCCAAGCTTTGCACCTACAGCCTGAGGTTTCTCTGTCCTCGGTCCTGAAAAGCCCTAGCTGAGATCCGTCTCATCTCCCGAATTTCAGTCTCTGACCACCCCCAATCACAATGGTTTCCGACTCTTTCTTCCTGGAAAGGCCCCCACATTATTTTATCTCAGGTGGGCCTTCAATCCCTCAGGCGCCTCTGGATTGCAGGGCATTTTACCTCCTTCTCAAGACATCTTGACTTAAATTTGCTGGCCTATATTAAGACCAGTCCAATATTCTACTTCTGTGGTTATTCCTTCCATGCATGGCCAAGAAAGTTGGTCACTGTTGTCCCCAAGACTGTCTACCTTTGCAGGTTAGTAGTTCACTCCCGAAATAGGCAAATGCCTTCCTCCAAGTGACAATAATACACACCTCTCCTTCCTAGAATTTAGTTCATCCAATCTTTGTGAAATCCATAGTTCCCTGGTAGCTTTCACCTTTTTTTTAAAACTCTTGTTCATAATCTTTTTCTATTGCTTAAGAATTTTATACAAGTGGAAGGTGGTGGTGGTGCATGTCTTTAATCCCATCTCTCGGGAAGCAGAGGCAGGTGGATCTCTGCGAGTTTGAGGCCAGCCTGTTCTACAGAGCAAGTTCCAGGACAGGCACCAAAGCCACAGAGAAACCCTGTCTGGAAAAAAAAAAGAATTTCATACAGGTATATGCTATGTTTTGATCAAAACTATGCCCCAATCTTTTCCTTTCAATGCCTCCACTATGCCCCCTTCACCACCACAGGGTCTTCTGTAACCCATGTTGGTTTCATTACTATGTAGCCAAAGATGACATTGAACTTCTGGTCTTTCCACCTCTACCTCCCCGTTGCCAGAATTACAAGCATGCACCCCATGGCCTGTGCTGGAGATCAAACCCAGGGACTCATGCATGCTTGGTAAGCATGCTACAAACTGAGCTACACCCCAGCCCTTGTTAAGTGTTTTTATTACACAGAGGCTGCAGTCATTTACTATGGCTCATTACATGACCCCTGGAAATAAAGGTCATATTGGCTTCTTCTCAGTTCTGTCCAGTATATTTTATATGTGCCCTTTAAGTCAGTTTTTAAATTAAAACTTGGAGTTTATTTACACTTTGGAGTCCAATTTAATAATGAATGGTATATTTAACCTTGAATCCTTGTTGATGATGTTTTATTCAGTTTTTATTATTATTATTATTTCAGTTTATTCTCTATGGCATAGAATTGATAGCAATATTATTTGATTTTGTTCTTTTAACATAGAACAAGGCCACTCCTGGGATCACGTGAAAAATTCTTTTCATCATTGCCTTAAGCAAATATTAATCAGAAAAGTATGTTAAGATTGTGGTGCTATTTCTCCCAAAATTAAAATGGAATTAAATAAGTCATTTATGCATTGTTAAAAATGACGGAGCAAGCCAAATGGTGGTGGTGCACATCTTTAATCCCAGCACTTGGGAGGCAGAGACAAGCAGATTTCTGTGAGTTCGAAGCCAGCCTGATCTAGAGAGCGAGTTCCAGGACAGGCTCCAAAAGAAAGAAACCCTGTCTGGGGGTGGGGGGAATGATGGGACCAAGGAGATGGGTATTGGGTAAAGGTAATTGCAACCAAGGTAACAACCTGAATTTAATTCCCAGTACCCACTTGGCAGAAGGAGTCAATTAATTCTTGTTTCCTGCAAGTTGTCCTCTGCCTTCCACATGCTGCCATGACATGCTCATCATACACACACACATGCACTATAAACACAATAAATAAGTGTGATTTATATATATAGATATGTGTGTATATATATACATACATACATACATATGGTAATAGCCTCTTGCCTCTGATAAAGAAATGTAAAAACGGAGTGATAAATTGGCAGAGTATAGAATTAAGTAGCAGAAAAGATTAAAAATTAATTAACCCAAATTTCAAGGACTGTCCTTTTTAGAGGGCTGATTAACACTTCTACTTGACTCAGCAACTCTCTCCTTCGAGAACAATGACCCACTCAGAGCCATATATGACTAATGCATGCTAATAAAAATCACTTAAAATGATTCTGCCCCTGGAGTATGGGTTAGCAGCAGCTTTGGGCCATTGAACTGTTTATTCCCCCAATTCCAGGTATGATCCACAAAAGAGAAGAGACAAGCACATGAGTGAGCTCTACGATGATAAGAGATGAGCAAAAGCCTGCTAAGACCCCCCAAGCTGGGTCTGCAGCCTGTCATCCTGGCTACTGAGGATGCGGAGGCTGTGGAATTGGCAGTCAAAGTCTACACAGGCTACAGTGAGTTCAAGGCCAGCTTGGACAACTTCGGGAAACCCTGAAAGAAGTCAGAAGTACTGGCAAAGCTAGAAGGATGACTTAGCAGGTCAAAGCCCTTGCTGTCCAAGCCTGATGCCCTGAGCTGAATCCCATGGAAAGATGGATGCACTGCTGTGAATCTGTAACCCCAGAACTCAAGAGGAGAGGTGCAGGAGGGAGAATGGTGTAGAAACTCACAATAGGAAAGGCAGCAGAACCAGCAAGAGAGACCCTGCCTCAAAAACAGATGGAAGGAGAAAACTCATTCTGTGAGAGCCAAAGTTACACTGTAAATTTTTAATTACTATGCCTAAGATACACAAGAAACAAAAATGCCTCTGGTCTGCAAGCCCCTTGCCCAAGGACAGACAGTTTCTGAAATGCTGGAGGCTGGTATTTATGGGAGATAATAAGCCACCTGTTTTCACTCCCCTAAACAAGTTTGTTTTGCACCAAATGTGCCTGATCTGTGTTTGCAGGCCCTTTAAATGTAGAAAATGCATCCTTATACACTTGTCCCTGATTGGATGTAGGCTGGAGGTACGTCAGGATGTATGCTTGTCTCTGACTGAACCTTATGGGAAATGCAATGAATTATAGATTTTCCTTCTTAAGCCTTTGCCTTACTTGATTCTGAGACATTCCCTGGGAACCTGGGTATGGACCTAGCCAGAACCCATCTACCTGGCCAGTGTTTAATTAAAGCTTGGTTCAAATTTGCCTTTAAACTGTGGTAGTGGTCTTATTCTCCATCAGTGGGATTAATGACTCCTCTCTTAAAAGGTGCTGACTTCCACATGCACCATGTGGCCCACACAATCCCACACTGACACACATACATCATTCAGGCATGCACACACACTAATAACAATCCTAAATTAAAATTTAAAAGTAGTACTGACACTATAGCTCCATGGTAGGGCACTTGCCTAACACATACAAGATCTGAATATTAGATTAGATTCCAGTACTGAAAATACGACAACAAAAAAGACTATTCATGATGCTAGGGTTAGGGCTGGGACTGTAGCTTACTGGCAGAGCCCCTGCCTAGAACCCACAATACCCTTGAGAAGAAAAGTTGGGGAGTCAGAGAGGAAGCTATAGCTCCATGGTAGAGTGCTCATCCATTTATCCACAGGGCTCTGAGTCCAAACTCCCACACAGATGGAAAAGAAGATACTAAAGCAATATATACCAACGGAGGACAATTAAACAGTGAGAATCTCCTCTCTTTAGGGCCATGAATGCATCTGAGAAATTCCCAGATGAATCCATATGAGATGCTTGACAGGCATCTACGCAGGAAACGCAAATACTTGAAGACATGCAGGTGGCCCAGGGCACTGTTTGAACAGCTCTCCTCGGTTCAACTATTTGTTTAATGAGATAGAATAAATTTCAGGTTATGATTTTCTTAAGCTAATCTTCTTCACCTTGCGTCATCTAGGAAATGGATTGTGGAAACTCTACACGGGCAGATCCGATAACAGGGGTGTTCGTTCTGGCCTCGTCGGTAGCTGACAGTATGGCTGTCGAAGTATGGGTTCTCTGTAGTCTGTATTCACTTGTCTGTAAAATGGAAATCATGTACACATTCCCCACTTACTGTGGGAGATGCAAAGGAGAGCGTTATCTATGAAACGTGGAAACCATAATTTGCTACCCATAAAAATCAAGTTAGTGTAAGAGAGATTAGTTTCCACCGGGCTGTAGACCTCCAGAGTAATTCTTAATATCATTATAACTGGTAGTCATTTTTTTTCCTAATCAAAACTACAAATACTTAAGTAAGAATATATAAGTGAGAATTAAATCAAACAGGACACTGGGATTTTTCAGTGGGTTAGACACTCCAACAAATTCCTCATTATGGTGAATAAAATGAGGCCTCAGAACAATTCATTGGTGAAATTCTGACCTCTGGTTTGATAGTATTAAAGGTGGGGACTCTTGGAAGTAATTCATGAGATGGAGACCCTCGTTAATGGGATTAACACACTGACGAATGGGACCCTAGAGAGCTCTCTCACCCTTTTCCTACCATGTGCAGAGACAGTAAGAAGGTCAACAATCTGCAACCCTAAAATGGGTCCTCCATAGAGCCCACAATCTGGCCCCCTGGTGTCGGGACTTCAAGCCACCTGGTCTGAGATAAGCAAACTTAGGAAAAGCTTGTCAACCCAGGCTCTGCTTGGCTTGTGCTAGGGACACACCCTTCTCCCTACATTACACTTGATAACCTAGGACTCAGTCCTGCATGGATCTATATGTATACCCCACTTCAAACAGCAAAGTAAGTTTCTCCTCCCTGAGGAACCACTTGGTGATGCCCCTTTTGGGGTCAGTTTCCAGTCTAACACTCTAGAGGACATCCAGGAATAAGAGAGAGGGGGTCAATTAGACCTGAACTGGTTCAGGGTACATGTGCATTGAGGCAAAGTGTGGCCTCTGAATGAATATTTAAAGGAACGCCCCTATTTACCATGCTATGCCTGTGTGTAATAGAGCATGCATATGAGCAAAGTCATGCTGATGAGAAAGAACGTGTCAGAAAGCAAAGTGTGGTGATCTGAATGAAAATGGCACCCATAGGCTCATAAGCTCATATTTGCATGTTCCGTCCCGAGTTTGGAAAGGATTAGGAGTTGTGGCTTTGTTGGAGGAGGTGTGCCACTAGAGTGGACTTTGAGGTTTCAGAAACCCACACCAAGCCTTAGAAACTGAACTTTATTTGAGATGAGTGTGTGTAACTTCCTCCTGAAAGGACTCAACCTTAATGCTCAACCGTTTAGCACAGTCTCCTTTCTCTCTTCCCCTCCTCCTGAGCAGGGGAGGAGCCTGGATGAGCGGTGACAGGAAGAACACAGCAAAGCATTTAGTAAACTACCGCGCTTCTTATCTGATACCATTTGCAGGGGAGTGGGCAAGGTCTCACTCTAGGCCAGGCTAATCTTGGAACTCACTCTGTAGCCCAGGTTGACCTCAAACCCACAGTAATCCTCCTGTTTCGACCTGAGACTACAGGCGTGTGCCACCACGTCCAGCTAGTACCTGATTCCTTTCGGAGGCAGTTCTTGTCTGGCCATATTATAGCTTGATCAGAATGCATTAAAAAATAGAATGTTAACTGTACACGCTTATTACTAGATGGATCCGACAACGTACTTCAGGAGACATCCACGCGGAAAAGAATTTTTATCTGCAGGCAGGAATGAAAGAGACTAGAGAAAGTCTAAAAAGTCTAGGATTTGCAAAGTCAGACAGGCGAGAGCATTTCATCCCCGGCTAGCGGAAGATTAAAGGAAGGAGCCTTTCTTCTCCTCATTCCTGTCATGGTCTGTTTTCTCTCACACTGGGCAAACGGTGACATTTGTCACACCTTTCAGCCAGAGCCTGGATCACCCACATTCCAGTCCCCCCACTCCGCCCTCCCCTTCGCTGTTCCCTCCCCTCCACACAGTCCACACACATTGCTGTTCAGACCTCTGAATGCCATGGGCCTCCGAGCTTTGTCTAAGGACATTTTTAAAATTTATATATACCCTCCCTCCTTGGAGAGTGCCCGACTCTAATGCTATGTATGTGCTGATAAATCCCTAACTTCTGGTCAGAATTCTAGCTATGCAGGCTTGGTGGTAAGAGCTTGTAGTCCCAGCTACTCAGAGTCTGAGGCAAAACCATCATTAGTCTGTAATATAGAGAGCAGTAAAGGAAACCCAATCTCAAAAGGAAAGAAAAAGCTACCGTTTTCTACTTGGACTGAAAATGGGCATCTCAACCCTCTGCACAAAATAAAGAATTGGAGGCATATGCCTCTCCCATAGCTGCTCTTCTGAGCGCTTCCTGATGTCAGAAAATGGAAATCCCATCTTTCCAGTTTCAACGCTATTATCATAGTGTCCCATTTGTACCTTCTCCATACCCAACCTATTGGTGACTCCCTTCTCTGTTTTCTGAACCTATGGAGAATCTGAGCCCTTCTCGATAGCTTTCTGGTATGAATATTACACCTCCAACTCCTTTCCCTACTTTCTCCCAAGCTGGTCACTTAGAAGCTATTCAAAAATTAGCGACCAGTGTTTCATTTCAAACAAGGCTAACCCATGTCACTTTCTCAGACTCAGTTTAGCTAGAGCTGGGGAGGTGACTCAGGGGTTAAAATACTTGCTGTTCTTGCAGAGGATCCAAGTTCAGTTCCCAACACCCATATCTGGTAGCTCACAGCTGCCTGCAACTCTTAACTCCAGAGAATCTGACACCCTCTCCTGGCCTTACAGGCACCTGCACTCATGTCTGCATACCACAAACACAGATGCATACACATAGTTTTAAAAGTAATAGTAAATTTTTTTAAAAAATTAAAAACAGACAGTGAGTTTGCCTTCTCATGACCAGATGATAACTTTTATTTCTGCTTAGTCTCTACAGAGAACACAGCAAAATACATGTCACCTAAGGAAGTGAGAACATCTCTTAGCAGACATCAAATTTGCTGGCATCTACATTTGAATGCCCAGCTCTCAGAACAGTGAAATGAAGCCTCTGGGTCTCGGTGAGAGGCTGTCACAGTATCCAGGGTACCAGAGAGCTAGATCTCAGACAAAGATCCATGGTTCCTAGCTTCAAGATCAATGTTGATGGGACAGTGGCCTCACTGATCCCATGGTCTGCCTGGAGCTAATAGTGAAGGCTTGAGTAAAATAATTATGGGGGTAGTAAAATAATTGTTATAAAAAATAATTTACAGGATGAATCCCAAGGTTGCACAGTGTTTGTGGGCTAAAAAACAAGACTTAGCATCTGCCCTGGAAACTGGGACCCTGGGTTCTTTGCACTCCATTCAAAGCAGTTCACCTTACACGTGCATATATGTGTGTATGCAGATATACATACGCGGATTTACGTGTGTGTGTGTGTGTGTGTGTGTGTGTGTGTGTGTGTGTGTGTGTTTCTCTTTAAATACCTACAGAGCCAGTGAGATGGCTCAGTGAGCAACGTCTGCTACCAAGCCTGACAACCTGAGCTTGGACCATACAGAAGAAGGAGAGAACCAAATCCTCTAAGCTGTCTTCAGATCTCCACATAAGTGCCATAGTACAGATGCACTCACTCCCAAACACTGATGATAGATAGATGATAGATAGATAGATAGATAGATAGATAGATAGATAGATAGATAGGGATAGGTATAACGCAAAATTTTAATGTTTAGATATCTTAAGAATCAACTTTACTGTGTGACCCCAGGACAACAGACATGATACCTCTCTCAGGTATTTGGCTTCTTTATAAATCCAGTATAGAGACTAGAATCAATAATACCTAAAAATACCTAATTTCCCTTCCAGGACCAAAGCATGAATTATCTGTTTTATATTCAGGCGATGTCTTCAGAGTTCAATACAGAGATAGACATTTGCACCCTTAAGCAAGTATCCCTCTCCAGAGCAGCTTACACATGCCAGGCTGCCAGAAGGCTTGCTCTGGGCTCAGCAAATCAGCTGCTAACAACCCTGCTCTTCCCACGCTGTTTTCTCCTGACACTCAAAAAAATTACTCTTCGAAGTTTTTCAAGACTTCCCTGCACCCATCTTTTAAGATGTCTTGCAAATTGGCCTGCACTAGTTTTAAGATTAGATTTTTTTTTTCCATTTCGGAATTCATGTTTCAGTTTAACGAAAACCAAATCCTCTTACAAAGTATGTGTCGACAACCCAAATACCATCATGGCTGAATGGAACCAACTCAGATAAGCCAGTATCAGCTCCCAGAGCTTAGAAAAAAGGCCCCAGCATCTCTTAGATGATATGCTCTGATGGACGGGTGCTTAACATTACTTGGAAGATCTCTGCCTTAAGTCTTACCGTTGCTAATAAATTCCCTCATGATAAAACAGGATACAGGATCCGGTACCAAAGGGGACATTTTAGTCACTTCTCCTCTTGCTGATCATAACACTATCTTCTTCTAAATAGACAGTTTGGTGGACATTTTAGTTTGGTGCATTCGGGGGATCAGCAAATCCAAACTAAAATGCATTTTCTCACTAGGCGGGAGTCTACCTGGAGACCACTAGGAATCCTTTATCGCTAGCCACCGGAGTAGATCCAGCAATCCATCCAGGGACACTTCCTGTCCTGTGTATAAAGTTCCCTCTAAATGCTGGCCGGGTACACTGTTCTCCAAGAACAGAACAGAGCTGGAATCAGTGACCTAGAAAGGCAGATCCGTGGCGAGAAGGCTGCAAGAAGCAATCCTCACTTGCACCCTGTCGCTGTTATGGTACAATGTGCCCGATATTCTCAGCACCTACCAAGAGAATGGCATGTGTATGCCATTTATCCCAATTCTGGGCTCAATTAGGATAATTATAAATCAGTACCCCTAGTGTGAATTGAGTACATGTTGTTCAAAATGACACTCATTTGGGGGAACGATTATATTCATTTTATAACCACCCGGTCCACAAAACATCCTCCTTTTCCTTCGTTTAGGAAACAGCCAGCAAACTCCCTCTCTGGTTAAACAATTAGAAGCGTTCTCCTCTAAATCTCTGTCTTGGTGTTTCTAACTTTAAAGGCTTAAATGTTTTCCTTCCTGGGCACTCATCCTTGCTGCCATCTGCCTCCTTGTGTATAGGGTCACGGCGGCTCACCTTTTAAACGCTCTCTATAGAGATGCCACCCGTCAAGACCTTCCGATCTAGCTGGTAAACAGGTTGAGAAATCCATTCGCTGTGAGGGAGTAAAATCCATGTCGTTCTCGGTGCTCCTTCGCCATCTTTCATCCCTCGCTCTGCATTTCAAACCTGAACCCGGCTGGTGCACTCCTCAGGAGGAAATCGAAGGGCAGGTTACTACTGTATCCATTGCCTTCCTGGGTCTCTGGACTTTTGACTAAATGTAGCCCTGTGGAGAAGAGAAATGGATCGGTGGTTAAGAACACTTGCTGCTCTATCCGGAGGACTGGAGTTCAGGTCCCAGCACCTATAGCTCTAGCTCCAAGGAATCTGATGCCTTATCCTTTTTTTAAATTTATTTATTAAAATTTTCCACCTCCTCCCCACCTCCCATTTCCCTCCCACTCCCCCCACTCCCCGTTCCCCTCCCTCTCCAGTCCTAAGAGCAGTCAGGGTTCCCTGCCCCGTGAGAAGTCCAAGGACCTCCCCCTTCCATCCAGATCTAGGAAGGTGACCATCCAAACAAACCAGGCTCCCACAAAGCCAGTCCATGCAGTAGAATCAAAACCCAGTGCCATTGTCCTTGTCTTCTCAGTCAGCCCTCATAGTCAGCCACATTCAGAGAGTCCAGTTTTGATCACATGCTCCATCAGTCCCAGTCCAGCTGGCCTTGGTGAGCTCCCATTAGATCAGTCCCACCGTCTCAGTGGGTAGACACACCCCTCACAGTCTGACTTCCTTGCTCATGTTCTCCCTCCTTCTCATTTGGACCTTGGGAGCTCAGTCCAGTGCTCCAGTGTGGGTCTCTGTCTCTATCTCCATCCATCGCCGGATGAAGGTTCCGTCTGGATGGAACTCCCTGCCTTATTCTTTTAAAACATACATCTGTCTATACATGCTATACATCTGTCTATACATTGCACAAGAGCAAACATGTGTGCACACACACACATACACACAAATAAAAATAAAATTTGTTTATGTACTCCTGAAAGGAACCCTCCCCCACAGCATTTCTGCTTGACTTTTTTCATTTCATAAGAAGGGCATCTGAAGAAATACCCCTACCGTGGGCTTTGTCTGTGGCTTCAGTATGCCACAGTCCCAGCATAAAATCAAGCAACCCTTGGACTTGAACACTGAACTTCCCTCCACTGGTAACATGATTGCCCTGGTGGAATACATCCTGAAGTTCTTGGAGTGCAGGCGAAATGAAACCCACATCTCTGTATGGGCCAGATTCTGTCAAAAGTGCAGCACACTTTCACACGTGGCCAAACTGAGGAAAGCGTTCTCTCAGCTCCGTGGATGTCATCCATGGTCTAAGAAAAGTGATCGGCCAACCCAGTCACGCATTGCATCAGCACACAGCCCTCACTTCCGAGGCTGCCATGCTAGACTATTGGCTTCATACTAGGAAGTCACTTTACACATATCCGAGTGTGTCCAAATTATTTCTGGTTTCTTACTGTACTGGGTGGCTTTGTGTGTCAACTCGGCACAAGCTAGAATCATTACACAAGCTACAACCATCAGAGGAAGGAGCCTCAGTTGAGAAAATGTCTCCTTGAGATCCGGATGGAAGGCATTTCCTTATTTAGTGATCAATAGGGGAGGGCCCAGCCCATAGTGGGTACTACCATCCTGGGCTATTGGTCCTGGGTTCTATAAGAAGGTGGACTGAGCAAGCCGTGGGAAGCAAGCCAGTAAACAGCTCCCCTCCATGGCCTCTGCATCAACTCCTGCCTCCGGGATCCTGTCCTGTTTGGGTTCCTGTCCTGACTTCCTTCAGTGATGAACAGCAAGGCTGAAGTGTAAGCCAAATAAACCTTTTCCTCCTCAACTTGCTCTTTGGTCATGGTGTTTCATCACAGCAATAGGAACCCTAACTAAGACACTTTCCTAGGATTTCTTGACCATTTTTCAATGCAAAGAAATGGGAAAAGGACAGAGTATGGAGAGAATGAAGGAAGAAATAATCAAATGAGAGCACAAAGGTGTCTCTTGGTTGGCATCTATGGTGTTTCTGCTTCTCCTTTTCTCCAAAGAATGCTCAGTTTCTTTACTCACTGGCCATGTGTATATGTGCATGCATGTTTGCACATGCATAGTCACATATGTGCGTGCGTGTGTTTGCATATACACACATGCATAAATTACATCATTATACTTTGGAGATTGTTAGGTCTGGTTAATTTTGGCATGTGACTTTTTTATATGTAACATCTTTATAGTAAAGTTTAAGATGCAAAATTAAATAAAAGACAATAATAAATTATATTTTTAGTTTCTACTATATTCCTCTCCTGGCCTTGAGTGACAGCCACATTCTTGCCCTCTGTCCTGCTACCCTTTTCACAGTGCTTACTTCAGTCATCACCTACTCCACTGTTTCCAGACCAGAGGATGCCAAACAGCTTGTGGTTCAAGGAGAACATCATGCAAACACAGTAGCATAGGAGGATATAAACATGGGAGCGAGGGAAAGATGACTATGAGCATAGTTCTTGGGCCAACGAGATAGCTCCGTGTCTAAAAGTATTTGATGCATGAGTCTAATGGCCTGAATTTCATTCTTGGTGCCCATGAAAACCCTAAATTGATGACTCACTCCTGTAATCGTAACATCCCTACAGTGAGATGGAGGTGGAGACTGAATTCACCTCAGAGTTCATGGTTCAACTAACCTGTATGAAGAGAGGCCCTGCCTCAACAAGGTAAAAGAAGAAAATTGACTCCCAAAAGCTGTCCTCTGACCTCTACACACACAGTGTGACATTCACAGGCCTGCATTCACTTCCATAAACATAATGCACATACCCACACACCCACAAATTGTTGTTGTTGTTGTTATTTTATTATAAAACAATTATTTTTAAAAGAAAGAAAATAGCTTTTATAGGCTGAGCATCTACTAGCCTAGAATTGAGGAGGCTGAGGAAGGAGAATCATGAGTTCAAGGGCACCCAGAGCTATGTGGAGTGAACTTACATTGGAGTAGAAAGGTTTCCATAAAAATTTTATTATGTAGGGGTGGCACTCACTAACCTTTCTGTGCTCAAATTATTCTAGGAGAAAGTACTAGTTAAAGGTCACGGTGTCGCCTGTTTGGACTAGTGGTAACTAATCAGAGATTTGTCATATGGGGCAAGCACTGGGATCTCAACAACCATAGTCTAGGAGCTAGATTGAGAATTCCTATTTCTAGAATTCTATCCCAGTCAATTAAAGATTGTGCCTTACAAGAGTCAAGCCAAGAGGGAAAACCTACTTCTGTTCTGCATGTGTCAAAACAAGATTCAGAGTCCTGGAGCAATAAGAAAAAGATAAAGTGTTCTGCCAACCAGGTGAGAAAACTTCAGACATTTTCATTCTCCAACAAATCTGGGAGGCTGTTTGCTTCAAATGTAAAGAAAGGACTATAGAGTAAATTGTTGATTTTACAGCACAGATTAACTACTCCATAAGAACAATAACACATAAACTTCCAAATGCCTGGTGTCCCCCCCACCACGTAATAACCTCACTTAAAGTTGCTGTCTTTGAGTTTTTAATTTTTTTCTTAGAGACAAAACATGTGAACTCAACAAATAAATAGCCAAATTAAGATGAATTGGATGTGTTTGGAATGTTGAGAATCTATTTACATTTTAATAAGATATTTCCTCAGTGTAGGTCTGAGATAAATCTCCCTAGAGAAGAGACTGGGACAGAGAATTAAGAAGAAAGACATGCCCTTGACGATTTGGAGGAAAGGAAAGATAAGCAGAGGGGTGGTTAATGGAAACAGATGTGGATGTAATCCCTTCAGGAAGAAAGAAGCTGTACAAATACAACATGAGAGGAGGGGAAATGGCTTTAGATGAGGATAATGGGGAAACTTGGATGCTTTGAGAACTCCTGCTAAGGCGTGTGTGACTCATAAGTCAGAGCCCAGCCATGGGTGTGTCATGGAGGTAGCTTAAAGACAGGCGAGATGTTATGCACAATATGTTTCTTGTGAGAAAGATTAACAGGAATTTCTAAAAGTGGCAACAGAAGGCTGAAAAAGAACAATGTGTGGGCCTAAAGTTTATAAAGAACATCAAGAACAATGAACTACAGTCTATAGTAAAAGATAGTTAGTATTTATTTGTGGGGGGCATGCATACCTGTGTGCAGAAACAGAGGCCAGAAGGTGTTGAGAGCCCTCCTCTATGACTCTTCACCTATTCCTTTGAAGTAGGGTCTCTCTCTGAACTCAGGATTCACGTCTCAGCTAGGACAGAAGTCAGCCAGCACCAATAATCCTTGTGGAGCTGAGGTTACAGGCACTGGGAAGACATACAACTTATTATGTGGATTCTTGAATCTGAACTCCAATCCTCTCAGGGTTGTGGAGCAAGATTTCTTAACGACTGAGTCACTGCTCTAACCAATTGTTTTCTAGCCTAGCCTAACCTTAAGGAAACCCTGTTAGCCAATGTTGGGCATTGAAACATCTCAACAGATGTCATGGACGTCTAGTAACTACATTTTTGTAATGACTACTTGTATTTCTGCCAAGCTTTGCACGGCTTGCGGGAATATGAATATAGTAGCCCTACAGCTACTATTCCATGATTCATACCATGATGGCTGATTAATGATTACATGACAAGGAGAAATATGGATATGGTTCTCGTTTACACTGAGTAAGAACAGCAACCCCTCATACTTCAGGAGTACCCTTTCTACCTCTAAGGAAATGATCCACTATACTTGCAAGGGTGTTTTCTTTTGCTGGTTTGGGAAGGGAGACAATGTTGTTTGGTGGTGGTGGTGGCAGTGGTGGTAGTGTGTGTGTGTGTGTGTGTGTGTGTGTGTGTGTGTGTGTGTGCCCATGTGGTTGGCTGGTTCATTGGTTGGTCAGTTATTTTGACAATACTAGGGATTGAACCTAGGGCCTATCATTGAGCTATAGCCCAACCCTGGTTTATATTTTTCTCGGCTTAAAGAATGGACGCTGTGTGGCTCAAGCCCTCCATCTTTCTCTATGAAGGAAAACAGATGAACAGAACTGATAGTTGCTGGGGAAAAGAGAAGCATTGTCTTCAATGGGATAGCCACTAGCAGGTGTTCAAGCTCCCAATAATCCATCACCCAAACTCCTATAAATAATCATTATCAAATTCATTAAGTGAGCCAGTACAATGATTCTACTAGCAATGGTGTTTACTGCCAAGGTCAACAACCTGAGTTCAACCCCCAGGGCACACATGATGAAAAGAGAAAACCAACTCCTGCAAGTTGACCTTTGAACTACACACACACATATACACACACACACACATTGAAAATGAAGCAGTTTGACTTCTCTAAATCCTTGACACATTTGCCCACTAGAACTTAAACAGACTTCTAAAGTTGGTGATGATACAAGAAACCGTGGGCAATGAACCAACTGATGCCAGGAAATCAATTAATCCAAGGATGGAACTCTAGCTCTATGTAAGCTAAGCACGGGTATTCTTAGAGAGTTTTTTTTTTCCTCGCTCTTCCTTAAGAATTCTGTGTTTGCTCTGATCCAAAAGAAAAGAAAGACAGTTAAGCAAGGTATTTCTGTCAACAAACTTTGTCTCTATAGATCTGTTTATACTATGGTCCAAAGCAACAACCTTCAGTGGGCACAACCGCAAGAAGCAGAGTGGCGGAGCTGAACAGCGTAGGGCTCATACTCCATCTGAACCCACCAGCACGCCTGCTTACTGTCTCTTAACGCAAGGATTCTTCACAAGAGAAACCAATCTCAAAGCCAAAAACCCGGATACTTAGTTTACCACACCTAGGATGGAGCATGCGCATAGAGCATGAGGGTGGAGCATGCGCAAGACAAAGAACCCAGCCCCAAGAAGCTAGGCTGGTGAGGACGATATCCACTAACCTAGACAGCCTGAGTTTGTGTTCCAGGGGCCCACAAGCTAGAGAACCAGCTTCTGCAAGTTATACGCACATACACACACACACACACACATTGTCTCTCTCAAAGAAATTTTTAAATATTATTTTAATTCAAGTAATGTCAAGTATGCAGAGATTAACTATTGCTACTAAGAATCCCAGTAGAAGGTTCAGAAAAACTAATTATGTCAAGGGTTTCATAAATCTTGAATTTTTGACTTCATCCTTGCCTTTGAAAACAAAGAAGTTTCAGAACATGCCTTCGGTTGGAAAAAAAACAACAGGTTAACCAATGCTTCCCATTGGAATAAAAAAAACAGGTTAACCAATGCTTCCCACTGGTATAAAAAACAAAGCAGGTTGACAAGTGTTTCGCATTGGTATGTTAAAGGGGAGATTCTCTCTGTCCTTCAGATTTTTTTCTTTCAATATACTAAGTTGTTTTGAACAGATCTTTGCATTTGAAACTGTGATCCCTTGAGGGCTGAACACTCCAAGCCATCAGGCTAAGACAGTGGTTCTCAACCTATGGGTCATGACCCCTTTGGGAGCCAAACAACCCTTTCACAGGGGTCACCTAAGACCATCGGAAAACAAAGATATTTACATTGCAGTTCATAACAGTAACAAAATTACAGTTATGAAGTAGCAACGAAAATAATTTTATGGTTGGAGGGGTCACCACAACATGAGGAACTGTATTAAAGGGTCGAAGCCTTAGGAAGGTTGAGAACCACTGGGCTATGCAAAGGAGGGACACAGAAGATCAGGAAAGCTGCAGCCTGGCTGGTTTACTATCACAGAAAATGAGACTTCTCAGCCTAGACACCTCTGCAGAGAGATTTCCCCCTGCAGTAATGCAACCCAAAGAATTCCAATATTTAATACTTGGCTGTGCCTCTACATCACAGGCACCTTGGGTTACCTCATTCTGGAAGCTGTTTCCTCAACTCCCTCTTCTCCCTTTCCAATCATGGCCTCATTATGAGTCTCATCCCTCAGAACTAGAGCTGCACCTAAGACATACCTGGTTCATATCCAGCTCCCCACCCCACTCAATTGCTTGTGAGGTAGCATGACAGTTTGAACTGTCAACTTGACCCAATCTATAACAACCTGGGAAGAGACTCACAGTGTGGGAGTCTAGGATCAGACTGACCAGCACACACACAGGTCTTTGGGATGTTGTCTTGTTTGTCTCGACTGACATGAGAAGATCTGCCCACTGTGGGCAGCACCATTCCCTGCCATAGTGAGACAGCATTGAGAGTAAACAGGGGGGCTGAGCACAGGCATGAATGCATTAATTCACTATTCCCTGCTCTTGGTTATGGGTGCTGTTGTTTCAGGCCCCTTCTGCATTAGTTTCTCCAAAGTGATAGACCATAATCTAAAATGGTGACCATTTCTCCCGTATATTGCTTTTGTCAGGGTATTTTATCTTAGCAACAGGAAATGAAACCAAGATAGGTATGCTTTCTAGACTGTGATAAAGAACCATGTCCAAAAGCAACTTGGGGAGGAAAGGGTTCATTTGGCTTAGAGGTTACAGTCCACCATCAGAGAAAGCCAAGGCAGGAACTCAAGCAGGACAGGAACCTGGAGACGGAACCAAAGCAGAGGTCATTGGAGTAATGCTGCTTATTAGCTCATTCCCCCTGGGTTGCTCAGTTTCACTCGGCTAAAACCCAGGACCATCCCATTCCTTTAAAAACTATTTTATTTATTATCATTACCATGCATGTGTATGTGTCTGCATCTGTATAATATTCACACATCCCAGAGTCACACGTGAAGGTCAGAGGACAACTTTGTGGAGTTGGTTCTCTCCTTCCAGGTTTATGTGGCTTCTAAGGATAAACTCGGGTCCTCAGACTTGAGCAGCAAGGACCTTTTCCTGAGAGCCAATGCACTGGCCCTCCATTCTGTTCTGTTTCTCAGTCTTTTTTGTGGTTGATCCACATCCAAGCTACATGTCTCTGTTGATTCCGCTAAGAAGTACAAAAGGACATAGCAAGGAGAGCCACTGGTCCATTTTCTGTAGGACCCCTAAAGATATAGGACCTGAAAGATCAAAACAGCAATCTGAGCTGTAATTGCTGGACCACTTTCTTCTGCCAGACAGAGTCCCTGCACCCAGCAAGAGGCATCCTTGATGAATGGTGGCTGGATTGCCACCTGTGAAGACCAGCTCTCAGAGACCTGCGTTTGCCTCCCTGTGAAAAGGTACCAAGATGGGCCCTCTAGATGCTGCGAAGTCTCTAACCCTTCTGAATATCTCCTCCGATCCCATATTTAACAACATACACTACAAACTGCTTTGCCTTCTATACAGACGAGTCAACAAAAAGAAATCCCTTTAGCTTTCATCTCAAACAGAGTCTCCAAAAAAGAAAATCCTGGCAGGAAGCTTTCCAGTTCTCTGAAAATCTATAAGAAATGTGATTTGAATTCATTTGGTACTTCTTTCTGCCACTCTTACGTGTAAGGAGCCATTGATCGTGTTTTGGAAACCAAGGGCCAGTCTCCTTTCAAAGTGTTTGTAGAAGCAGCCTTCTTATGTTTCTGTATCTCATGGAAATACAGACCTGAGACTTGGGCAGATTCGAGTCGGAAGCTCAGGGTCTCACTTTCTTTATAGTACAATCCTGCAAGCTTTCACTTCCTTCCCGAAGGCAGGACTCATGTCTGGCAGACCTCACATTGGCAACTGATGGACACCTTCAAAGAGTTATTTGACAACTTTGACAGGTGGATCATCCCAACCCTTTGGCAGAGGAGGGGAGAGCCAGTCTAGTGGCAGAATGCTGGCTATTTTGAACAGGGGACTTTCTGTTTGATCTCTGCATGTGTCTGCTTGGATCTGAAGAGGAAAAAGTTCACTCTGAGAGGCACAGTAGAACAAAGGTCCCCGGATCATGGCAGACTCCTTTAATTATCAGCTGACTATTTTTTTAAACTGAAATTATAAAGATGTTAGATTAAGAAGATAAACCTCCATAGAGGAAATGCAGTTCTTCCCAGCATCCCTTTATGTCCAGCTGAGACTTGGTTAACTCTGTGGTGTCCAAAAATTGAAGAGGGAAGCTTTTACCCTCTAAGAGTTAGGAATGCTATACAATATTTAAAATTTGTCAGTAGTTGGAGAGATGGCGCAGTGGTTAAGCACACTGACTGCTCTCCCAGAGGACCCAGCTTCAATTCCTAGCATCCACATGGCAGCTCACAACTGTCTGTAACTCCATTTCCAGGGGATCTGTCAGTCTTACACAGAAACACATGTAGGCAAAACACATAAATAAACATAAAACAAAAACAAGTGAACATTTACTTTGACTTAACTTTCGGAACAATGTATTATTATTAACATTTATTTTATTCTAAAATTATGTTTTTGTTTGCCTTCAGGGTTCGAAAGAGGGTGCTGAATTCCCTGGGGCTGGAGTTGCAGGTGGTTGTGAGTTGCCTGATATGGATTCTGGAAAGCAAACCTGTCTCCTTTTGCAAAGCAGTTCATGCCCTTAACCACTGAACCATCTCGCCAGCCCTGTTGCTCTTATTTTATTAAGCTAGTTCTTTGGCAGTTTTAAACACATACATAATATATCCTAGTTACTCTGTCTTAAATTTGGTTTTGATCTGACATGTCATATTCCAAGGTGGATATAGTGTAGGATGGACACCTAAATCCTGTCTCTATGCACCATTATGGGTGAGTTTTTCTTTGAAATTGCTAGTTAGCCTAAGGACCACAACGCCTTACACTGCAGATTATAGAGAGGGTTTTTATTACCCTCATATAAAAAGATGGACAGTCACTGATTGCTCTCCTTTTGAATGCCCCGGGAGCAATGTGGGCATTTATGTGCAAAAGGGAAGAACAGCTCTGAGTGGGAGCCCAATTGTGCATCCCACAGTGCACTTCATGGACATCAATCAGGGGACATCGTGGGGAGTGTTTGTGATAGAATTGTGTGTTAAGTATAGATACACGCCATACTGTTTCTGGTCACTCTTATGTGGCTTCTGATTGGGGTCTTATCCCAGGGCCTCAAATGAAACTGAAGATCACTGGAGTCTGGCAATACTCGTGAAAGTATTTTTAAAAGTGAGTATTCTCAGTATTTGTGAGGTTTAGCTCATCCTTAGATCAGACAATTACCATGCACAAGATGAAAATTGTTCGGTGCGGCTGTCAGGTAAAACTCAATTGCACTGATTTCTTTCTTTTAAAAAGGTGCTTTATTCTTTAAATCAATCCATAAAACCATGAAAACGCATATGTATTTATGGGCCTCCGTGTGATGTTTGGTATATGAATACCTTACGCAATGTTTAAATCAGGCTGAACACACCCTCTCTACTGCTCGTCCTTCACTTATAGGGAAAATAGTCCGAGTCATTTCCCCCAGCTTTCGGAATAAGCAATATATTGTCACTGTCTGCTCTGTCACCGCTCTGTGAAAAAGCACACCAAATTTCCCACTTCTCCATGAATAGAACTCAGTGGCTACTGATGCTCTACCACGCCCCTCCCATTCTTCTCTCCCCCAGCCCTTAGTAACCAGTGCTCTATTCTCAGCTTCCTAGAAATTAGCTAAATAGTTAACTTCCAGGCACCAACCCCCCCTCCTGTGTCTGCACTTGGTGCGCTATTACCCAGTTCACGAGCTTCGGGCAAGGGAGCTCGAGGTTAAAATACACAAACACACAGACAGAGAGACAGTGACACGGGTCATCCTTGAATTCCCCAAGAATGCCCCCTTTATTGTGTTCAGGGGAGATTATATAGCCACGCCCCAGCCAAACCCACCAGAAACCACTCTCCTGCCATCAGGAACTCCTGAAGGTCTCGTGCTCAGAGCAGCTGTAGGCACTCAGATCAGGGGATTACAAGAAATTCAGGATCTGGGGTCTCGCTGCTCCCGACAGTTAACTAATAGTCTCCCATGGGACTAAGATCATGTAGCCTTGCTTCTCTTTTATTTACGTTTGTTTTGAAATGTTATCTTATGCTTGCCAGGCATATGGGTGCACGGGCATATGGAGGCCCGAGGTTGGCCTCAGTGGTCATCCTTGGTCGCTCTCACGTTATTCACTGAAGCAGGGCTTCTTGGTTGAAGCCAGAGCTCTCCTATACAGTTAGTCTAGTTAGCCAGCTTCTTCTTGGGACCCCTTGTCTCTACCTACTGAGCACTGGGATTACAGACAGACCACCACAACCACTGGAGTGTAAGCAGGTGTGGGGATCTGAACTACGATCTTCACCCTTGGGTAGCAAGTGCTTTAGCGGCTAACCCAGCTCCCCATCCCCTATTTTCTTCTTTCTTTTTCAAGACTTATTTCCTTTTATTTTATGTCTTTGAGTGTTTTGCCTGCATGTATGTATTTGTGCTATGTGCACACAGTGTCCACAGGGGCCAGAAGAGAGCGTTGAATCCCGGGGATTATAGCCAATTGTGAGCGGCCGTATGGGTGCTACGAGATGAACTCGGGTCTTCTGCAAGAGCATTACATACTCTTAGTCTCTTCACCTAGACCCCCTAAATCTTTAAAGATTTATTTTCTCCCATGTGTGTAATGTGTATGTTGCGGGGAGAGTCGATACGAGGTCAGAAAGGGTGCTGGATCTCCGATAGCTACTCAGTGTGAGTGTTGGCGACTCAGGTCCTCTGTAAGGGTGGTATTGCTCTTAAACATGGAGTCACCTCACCAGCCCCACCTCCACCCTGAACTCCCTCGTGTTTGAGACAGTGTGTCTCACTCTGTAGCCCTGGCTGACCTAGAATTCACTACGTAGATCAGGCTGGCCTCTAGCTCACAAAGATCCACCTGCCTCTGCCTTGAAAGTTCTGAGATTAAATGCCTGGACCACCACTCTCAGCTCCAACCCTCAAGCTAATTAAAATGGTTTGAAATATAGAGTCTCATAATACAGCCCAGCCTGACTGTGTAGACCCAGTGACCTTGAGTTTACAGTAGACTTTCTGACACTGTTTCCCAAGTGCTGGATGTCAGCTTATGAGGTCATAACTGGTGCAATGTATTTTTCATTTATTATTATTCTTTTTTGAGATAATGTTTCTCTATGTAACAGTCCTGACTCTTCCTGGAACTTAACTTTTGTAGACAAGGCTGGTCTTGAACTCACAGAAATGGACTTGCCTCTTTCTAGTGATTTCTGGCATTAAAGCTGTGTGCCACCACTGCCCTGGCATGTTTGTTTGTTTGTTTATTTGTTTGTTTGTTTCATTTACTTTTTAAAATAGAATCTCATGTATCCCAGACTGACCTGAAACTCTCTATGTAGCTAAGAATGACCTTGAGCTCTTGTTTCTCCTGCCTTTACTCACCCCGAGCCCCAGCTAGAATATGGTATACATCACAATTCTAGTTTGCGTGGTTCTGAGAACTGCACACAGGGCCTTGTACATGGTAGGTGAACACTCTACCAAGTGAGCTGCATCCCCAACCCTGAAGGTCCCCTTGTGGCCATACCCTTGCCACCATCTATCACAAGACTTTTGACAATACCAGTACTAGAATGGTGTGGTAATTTCTTTTGTTTTGAACCTGAATTTCCCCAATGCTTAGTGATGGTGAGCATGATGTTGCCCATTTTCACATCTGAGAAACATCTGTCTAGATCAGTTGCCCACTGAGAATTGGGGGAGGGGATGTATATACTCTGGGTGCCAATCCCTTGTTGGATATATAATTTGCAAATGCTCTTTCTCTATTTCACAGGTTCTCTCTATTCCAGTCACTGTTTCTTTTTGTTCCTTTGCTGGACAGAAGTCTCTTAGCTTAAAATAATCTCATTTGCTTTATTTCCTGTTTGGTGAGGGTTTTAATGTCCTAATTTATTTCCCTTATTTTTTTCTAGTAGTTTCACACCTTACATGAAACCATTGGTCTACCTTGAGGGTTGTTTTTTTTTAATTGGTAGGAGATAGAAGTTTAGTTTGACTCTTTTACGTGTAGACATTCAACTTCTTTCCATGACGTTCTGAAAAGACCATTCTTTCTTTGCATTGTGTTCTCAGTTACTTTTTCAAAAAAAAAAGCCACATGGCTCTGGGGGCCACTGGTTGGCTCAGCATGTAGAGGTGATTTCCACAAAGCCTAACATTCTGAGTTCAGTCCCCCAGACCCAACTGCTAGAAGGAGAAACACAACTCCTGCAAACTGCCCTCTGGTCACGCCTGTACTGTGGCATGCAAGCGACCCCATGAGCACACGAGTGCACGCACACACACATGCAAGTGACCCCATGAGCACATGAGTGCAAGCACACACACACGCAAGTGACCCCATGAGCACATGAGTGCAAGCACACACACATGCAAGTGACCCCATGAGCACACGAGTGCAAGCACACACACACGCAAGTGACCCCATGAGCACACAAGTGCACGCACACACACATGCAAGTGACCCCATGAGCACACGAGTTCACGCACACACACATGCAAGTGACCCCATGAGCACACGAGTGCACGCACACACACACATGCAAGTGACCCCATGAGCACACGAGTGCATGCACACACACATGCAAGTGACCCCATGAGCACACGAGTGCATGCACACACGCATGCAAGTGACCCCATGAGCACACGAGTGCAGGCACACACGCATGCAAGTGACCCCATGAGCACACGAGTGCACGCATACATGCACGCAAGTGACCCCATGAGCACACGAGTGCACGCACACACGCATGCATACACATGTGTACATACACACTTAATTGGCTCTAGCTCCACAGGTTTACTCTCAGGTTCTAAAATTCGTTCTCCTAGCCCTTGTGTCAGCCAATTGCTCAAATGATTTCCTTAAATTGCTCAAGCATGATTATAATTTCATCTTTGGTTTAGGATAAAACTCGTGGTTTCATTATTCCATTCTCTGAGGCTAACATATTTGCTGTACTTAAAAAAAAAACCTGTTCTTTTAGTGGCTATTTTAGAGATTGTAACATATCTCTTCAGCTTATTACCATCTAATATACATTCTTATACCTCTAACGTAGTAATATGGAACATAGAACACTTGATAACATTTATATTACCTGCTATCTTTTGCATTATTTTGGTCATGCATTTAAAAAGTACATTTAGGAGCTGGAGTGGTGGCTTGGCAGTTAAGAGTTCTTGCTGATCTTTTACTACAGCTGATCTTTTGGTTCCCGGCACACAAATCAGATGGCTAACAATCACTTGTAACTCCAATTCTAGGGGACTTGACACCCTTTTCTGGCTTCTGAGGCCACCGGGCATACAAGTTATACACATGCATACACTTAGGCAAAATGCTCATACACATAAAATAAAATTAATAAATCCTTTTTAAGGGAAAAGGTTAACTTATTAATAAAAACATAAATAAGTGCTTGGTAACATGATGCAGTTGAGATGAAAGGTTATTTTATATTAGAAATCCATAGACTACTTCTATCTAGTAGGGATTGGTAAGAAAGTATTTTTAACACAGAGACTATTTAGTCCTTGAAATGAAAATAGTAAAACTATGGGAGTAATTATTATTTTATTTAAGAACTTTTACTACATTTATTTATTTATATAGAGGGTGACCATGTGGAGTTCAGAAGTCAGTCAACTTCTGGAGGTCCGTTCTCTCCTTCCTCCATGTGGGACTTGGGAATCAAACCCAACTCATCAATCTTGGCAACAAATGTCTTGACCTGCTGAGCCATCTGGCCAGTCCATGAATTTTATTTTTAATTAATAGTTATTTAAACTTAAATGTCTGCATGTAACAATCATACTGGATAACATAGCTTAGAGTGGGAAACTTTAAGACAGCAATTAGAGGCTGTGATATTTAAGCCTTTTGAGTCCTGAGTATTTACAGGTATTAGACAAGGCAGAGTGAATGAATGAGAGCTGAAATGGGCTGGCAACAGTGACATTCCTTTTCCTAACGGTGTCATGGCACAGAACCTATAAAATAGCCCATAATTAGCTAATTTTAGACTACCAACCAAGAAACCCAATGCTCTACAAACATCTTAAATTCTTGACAATCTGAAATGATTTCAGTATCTCTCCCAATGTCCCCTTTCCATTACTGACTTATTCTGCTTAGATCATATTAGTGCTAGGCCCTTTATCTGAATCACTGACCCTTGGGACTGACAGGGCCCACCACACAGTGGGTACAATTAGATATAAGCTCTCAATACTTGCACATATGCTCATTATTAGTCTATACTTCTTTAAGACAGGCAGCTCAAAGTCTGCGGTGAATATCTACTATCTGTAACTTTATCGAATATTAATAGCTGTATACACTCATTCTCCCCCTCCCTGCAACGACTTTCACTTTCATACCAACCAGAGAAGTGTGAATCTCTCCTCTCCTGTTGACTTCCTGGTTTAGAAATCTGCTGTGTGTTAAATGTTAACTTTATTGCCAAGAGCGACGAGTCTTCTACTCTTGGAAAAGAAGGAAATTGTATGACATGGATGTATCAGAAGTCTAAGGAAACGCACAGATTTTAAAGTGTTAATGTGGCTCCCAAATCACCTTTACGTGGAAGCCAAAGAAACCTGCCTGTCATCGCACTGACCACGTCTTCAGCATCGGAGAGGCTAGCATTTGCCTGATCGTGTTTTGCTTTGTGCTTGACATATTCGTATAGAAAGGGGCTTTTTTTTTAAGAAAGCTCTTTCCTGAAGTGGTGTTTTGGGTTAGTGGAAGTCTCAGAAACAGTATGAAGCTGTTGGCTTTAGCCTTGTGGTCCTGTGCAGCAAGGGCATTGTTTTGTGTCAGGTTTGCTGAGAGTATTTGTTGAAAATGGGTTCAGAAAGAAACTGAATGTCTGAATTCTTACAAGATTGTGTTCCTCCTGCCCAGTGTGGTGTTTCAGAGTTGGGGGTTGGGGGATGGGGTTACCAGGACAGAGCCATCTGCACCAGTCTGCAGAATGAACCACTTACTTCGGCAGGCTTCGGTTTTGATTCTTGCCCCTTTGCGTCCCTGTCTCCTTTAAAGAAATCTTGCCCATGCAAGTAGTGTCGCCTGGCAACTTCTGCGATTGGTCTGCAGACTGTGCCCTGCTGCTGTGCGGAACATTTTCCCTCGCCTTAGTCACAGGACATGGCTATGTTGTCCAAGTGCCCTTCAGAGTTGCTTAGCAACATGGCACTCACTCAAGTCCCCACTGTGCAGGGGCACCAGGCCGGGAGGGACAAAGGCACAGAGTGCTAGACCACAGAGACGCACTGAAATCAAAGGTCCCTTTCCCCCATGAACATCACTGCGTGCTAAGAGCAACTAATTTCTGAAGAAAGATTAATATGAATTAAGAATGTTGGCTTAAGTATTTCTCTAGGGCAAGAAAGATTTCTTGGCAAAAATCTGGTAAGAGGTCAGGGATGTAGCTTAGTCGGTAGACCGCTGGCCTACCACACGTAAGATCCTGGGTTTGATCCCATGAAAGCAGGTGAGGTGGCGTACATCTGAGATCCCAGCACTTGGGAGGTGGTGGCTAGAAGTTCAGAAATTCAAGAGTATCCTTGGCTGCATAGAGAATTCAAGGGTAGCTTGGGCCTGTGTGAGACCCTTGTCCTAGTCCCCTACCAAAATAAATAAATAAGCTCATAATTTGTGACTACTAAATTGGAAGCTTTTGTCACGGAGTATGTGGTGATCTCCTTTAGAACTTCCACACACTACAACATGTACCAAATAAACACTAGTCACTCTGGTTCCTACTTGTGCTGGCTAGTTTTTGGTTTTTTTTGTTTTGTTTTGTTTTGTTTTTTGTCTACCTGGCACAAGTCATCTGAAAAGAGGGGGAACCTCAATTGAGAAAATGCCTCCCATAGATTGGCCTGTATGCAAGCCTGTGGGGGTGTTTTCTTGATAATGGTTGATGTGGTTTTGGCCCAACTTACTATGGGCAGTGTAACTTCAGAGCAGATGGTCCTGGGTGGTATAAGAAAGCAGGCGGAGCAAGCTGTAGGGAGCAAGCCAGTAAGCAGCACCCGTCCAGGGCTTCTGCATCAGCTCCTGCCTCCAGGTACCTGCCCTGCTGGAGTTGCTGCACCAACTTCCGGTGATTGACTGTGCTATGGGAGTATAAGCTGAAATTAACCCTTTCCTCTCCAAGTTGCCTTTGGTCATGGTGCTTCATCACAGCAATAGAAACCCTGACTAAGACAGTCATGATGTTTTGTCACGGGTATCGAAAGCAAGCTAAAACAAAGCAGGGCAGTCAATGGTGCTACAGAGCGTCAACTCAACACCCACAGTAGGGAGTCCCTCGTAGTTTACAGGTAGGTATTTTTATCTCCATGTATCTCAATGCAACAGGCCTATTACTTACTTAGGAACCAAGACACATTATACGCTATGATTACAAACATATAGAGATGCCTACAGTATGATTATACATTTCCACGTAGATCCCTAGGCTAGAGTTCTTCATTTGATGTATAGCCCTTTCCATATCGACCAGCAAATCCCAGAATTCAGTTCTCTGGTGATGAAGAGAGGCTCTGAAGACGATGACACATACAGGAATGCAGGAGAATGCAGGCTGCATTCACACATACATTCAGTGTTTGAAGCCCATCATTTCTTCTTCAGTAACTGAACACCAGGCGTGTTCTATCAGAGAAGAATGGAGGGCCTTGCTAGATGCCTGTCCCGTCGGTTGATCCCACATACATTTATCAACGTGCCTCTGATGATGTGCCAGACACTGTTGCTGGTGCAGTCGCCTGTGGTAAATTATTCTATCTCTGTAACGTGTTATTTGGAGGCAAATTGGCACTATTCACAAGGAACTTTGGGTTTAATTAGCATCTAAAAATTTTAAACAGCCATAATTGGATATGGCCAGAAACATTACCCATGGTTCATTTGCATGTTGTTCCTATTGTCCCTATGATGGGGACATTGAGCAATCGCTACTTCAGGACTCATGATGCTGTACACTAGACTGACGGCAAAGATCACTCCAAGTTGATGGAAGCTGGCCTGGTCACAATGAACTGCGAGACAGTTTAGCACCCTTGTATCTCATAGATACCACTTCTCCCTGCAGAGCTGGGCCCTGCCTAAGCTCTTGCAGCTTCCTCCCTCCGCTGTCTGCCTTGGTTATCTTTGTCCTCAGAGGCTATTAGCAAAATCACACTTCAGAGGTTCCAAGGGCTCGTGGGTTATCCATCAGGCCAACTCCATTTCCAACAGAAAACTATCTCGTGCACTCTGGCCAACTGACATTTTCTCCCTCCCTACATATCAGTAGCACAAAAGTTGTAACTCCCTCCATCTTGGGATTCTCGGCTTCCTAATGCTTTGGAATGGAATTTTGTCCCAATCCTTTCTCGGGCTCCTTGACTGCATCTATTAAAAAATATTCTTTGCTTCCCCTTTTTAGTTCTTTTACTTTTGAATTATGAGTAAAGTAGTTATGCAAACCTTAACCCTGAGAAATGTTAAGAGTGTCCAACACTGTCAGTCCTCAACTCTGTATCATATACCAAAAAGAATGAATGAATGAATGAATGAATGAATTTAGGCTCTATGGGGGAAATGGAACTCAAAGGAAAGACATGCATTGTCTATACATGAACAGAGTTGACAATTCTTTTTGTTTGGTGGGTGTCAGTGTTTTGTTTGGATGTAGAGTTTTGCTCCATAGCCCAGGCTGACCTTCAGCTCACAATCCTCCTGCCCATCCTTACAGGTGCTCAGATTATAGACCCATGCCAAACATCCTGGCTAGAGCTTAAATTCTACGGGAGCTATTTTATGTCTCTGTAAGCTGTAAATTACTGACAACAATGAAAAATAATTCCTCTCTATAGAAATGCAAATTCTCAGAGAAAATTGGCTTCCATCCTCCAGGACAGAGAAACCAGAATTCTCTGTGATTGTTAAGATATAGTTATTTCTTATGTAATGTATATGAGTGTTTGACTACATAAATGTGTATGCATCACATGCGTGTCTGATGCTCACAGAGGCCAGAAGAGAGCATGGGATTCCACCTTGGATCTGCACTTGCAGATCGATGGTTGTAAGACACTATGTGGGTGCTCGGAAACTGAACCTGGGTCCTCTACAAAAGCAGCTAACGCCATGAACCACTGAGCCCTCCCTCCAGGCCATCAGTAGCACGCTTGAAACATCTTACTGATTCACTTATTGGCTGACCAGCTACACAGAGTCCTCACTTTATATTTCTATAGGACTTTCTCTTTTCCTTTTTTAAATTCTCAGTTAACTGCTGCACATGGGTGGGGGTAATTTAGTTAAGGCTCTGACAAGAAAACTATAAAAATGAGAGGAAAAGAGAGTCATATTAACAAGAGGAAATCAGTCATGGTTTCCAGTGTTTCCTAAGTGCAAGCATACTACTATTCCTCTGAAACTATGAAGCTAGTAAATCACTTTCTCTAATCATCACTCTCACCTCCACATCAAAGTCTGGCTGGACATGATTAAAGAAGACCCTGGTAGGGTGGCACACAGCTGCAACCCCGGAATTGAGAAGGCTGTGGCAAGGGAATTCGAAGTTAAGTCCAGTCTATGTGGGACTGCCTCAGAGAAAGAAAAAGTGACTAAAGGCTGATGGGAACTCTCTGGAACTACTGTCAAAGCAGGACGCCATGTGTAGCATGAATTCTAATTGGTCTGAACAATAAAAACTCAGAGTCAGATCAGAGAAGCAGAGCAGCCAGACACTAGTTCTTAGACCAAAGGGGTGATCCTATCCCAACAAATTCTCAGACTGAATGCTCTGAGCTCCTATCTCCTCCCGCCTTACATTCCTCTCTCTGCCCAGTCTAACACTCCTGTCTCCACCTCCCAAGTGCTGGGATCAAAGGTGTGAGCTCTGTTTCTCTTTTTGGACTGATTTCAATCTCAAATAGCCCAGGATACCCTTGAACTCACAGAGATCCGTCTGCCTCTGTCTCCCAAGCATTCCACCAATGGCTGGTATGGCTAACTAGTGTGGCTATCTTCACACTCTGATCTTTAGGCAAGCTTTATTTGTTGCAGCACAAAGTATCACTACAATCGGGAGCAAAATTGAACAGGAAGAGAGATTAAGATCAAGGCTGTTGTTGCAATAGGGAAGACAGACCAATCCTAACTCCAATGAAACAAGGAGTAAATAGAAGAGTTTATAAGAACCTATGTTGCCAGGGCTAGAGAGATGATAGCTCACCAATTAAGAGTACTTCCTGTTCTTTGAGAGGACCCGAGTTCAGTTCCCAGTATCCATGTCTGACGAATCACAGCCACCTATAGTTCCACCCCCAGGGAATCCAACGCCCTCTTCTGGCCACCTCAGGTACCACGTTCCTTAGGCACACACACACAGAGATGCACACCTGCACTTCATTTTAAAATACTAAAACAATAAATTTTTTAAAAACCTGAGGTGGGAGAAGCCTGGAGAGATTTCCCAGTTAGTAAAGTGCTTTCCACATTAGCATGAGGAGACCGGAGGTTAATCAACCAGATTCCACATTAAAAAAAAAAAAGTCAAGCACAACCATGCACACTGGTCATCTCAGTGATGGAAAGGCAGAAATGGGAGGGGGAACCCTGGAGTGTGGTAGCCAGCCAACCTAGCTAACCCAGCCAGCAGTTTGAGACTTTGTCTAAAAAAATATGATGAAGATTACTGAGGAAGATAATCAACATTGACCTTTGACCTTCACATACAAGTGTACAAACATGCAAGTGCATCCCTCAGCATACACACATACACACACACACACACACATGAAGTTGGGGGAATACACAGAGCTACCTATAGAAAGGAAAATGAATTTCCCATTTTTCCCAATGGCAGTGGTCTTACAGTTAGGAGTAAAACTCTGAGATTAGGCTCCCACCACACAGATGGGGATGTAGGATGCTAGCACCTTGATTATTACATTTCAAAGATCCCTGAGAATTACAGTCCTTGGTCCTGTCTAGAGGCAGCCAGAGACTATTTACATCTCAAAGAGGTAGAGAAAGAATTTACATTACAATTTTTCATGTGTAAATGCTCAAAAGAAAAAAAACCCAGGAGGTCAGGGGCTGGGAATGAGGGAGAAACTCCTACAAAATATAACTGAAGCTGCGGGGAACATTAAGGCCATCTTGGTCAATATCTTTATCATCATTTCATTGGTATTTCACTGAAACGAAGTTAGCAAAGGCATTTTCGTCTGGCTTCTCATTTTCATTTCCATAGGCACTAAGATTCATTTTGCAGTTAACTGCAAGTTCAAAAGGTCAAGCCATTGGCTTCAGGTCTCAAGTTCTCCAAAGCAAGAACCGAGAACTGCATCCCTTTTCCTGACTTTGAGTTCAATGCATTTCAAATGCCAGAATAGAATACTGATACCACCTTGACTCTGCAGCTAACCAGCTCACTAAGGTCCCTCAAATCCCACTCTAGTTACAAAATAAAGCATTGGAGTTTAACAGAAAACTCTAAGAAGACAAGTTGGTGAGGCTGGTGTGGTACCTTTCAAGAAAACAGAAACCGAAGGGCTAGAGTTGGCTCCGTGGTTAAGAGTGCTCGCCGCTCTTGAAGAGGACTAGAGTTTAGTTTGAATCACTGACATCAGAGACTTACCAAGTGCAACTCCATCTCCAGGGATCTGATGCCCTCTTCTGGCTTCCAGGAGCACCCACATGCTCACATGCCCACAAAGAGACATACACACACATAAACATAAATAAATAAAAAGAAATAATTTTTTAAAAAAAAAGAAAATAGACGCTATAACTGGTGGTATACACTGTAACCCTAGCATCTGAACGTTGGACAAAGGGAGATTGAAAGGTGACCTTGGCTAGCAAGTTCCAGGCCAGCCTGGACCACCACTGGGAAAACAAAACGGAACAGACAATGAAATGGTGTGAGGCCTCTCAGTTTTAGATACACTTACACTGTGTTGAAACACAAGAGATCCAGTCAGCCTAGGAAGTAGCCTTGCAGTTATAGCTGAACAAACATTGTTCACTCGAAAGACACTCAGAATCAATGTTGCTTTATAAGACAAAAGGAATTTTCCCAGGTGTGATCAACTTAAGGAATCTTGAAAAGACAATCCTGCATTCTCCAAGCGAGATCAAAATACAACCGAGTTTTTATTAAACAAAGGAGGCATGGAGATTTACAGAGAAGAGACCACGACATAAAGATAGAATAGAAAATCAGGGGAAGATCCTGGCCTTAAGGCTAATAGAGCCCAAGAGTGCCAGGAGGCACCAGGAGCTGGAAGAGACCAATAATTCTCCCCCAGGACGCTAGGGGAAAGCCTGATTCCACCTTGACTCTAACCCAGTAATACCGACTTTCTAACTTCTGGCTTCCAGAACGTTAAGATGGTAAATCTCTGTTGTTTTAAGCCACCAAGTTTGTGTTAACTTGTGGCAGTGGCCACAGAAAACAAAGACAGATATTGGACCAAGAAGTGCAGCGAGGCTGTGACAAACCAATACAAGTGTGCAAGTGACTGTGATTCATTGACAGCTGGAAGAATCCAAGGCATGCGGTACACAAAGTGCTTCAAACAGACTCCTGATAGAAATGTGGACATTTAAGGTCCTGCTGCTGGAGGGAATGAGAAACTCAGCAGCTGGGGATGAGTTCAGCTGGTAGAGTGCTTCTCTAGCATCCACAAAGACGTGGGTTCGGTCCCCTGCAGTACATAACCTGACACGGTGGTACAAGACTAGACTCCTAATGCTCAAGAGGTGGAAGAAGAGGATCAGAAGTTCAAGGGTATGTGAGACCCTGTCTCTAAAAGAGAGTAGGGCTGGAACCTAACAGAAAACCTAGATCCCCATCAAGACTGTGTGCATTGCCATGAACAGAATATTACCAACAGGGGCATGAGTAACATGCACGCTGCTCAGAGCGCTCAAAAATGACAAGAGAAGCTGGTGCCTCACTAAGCTGTGACCTGCCATTGTGTGGAAAGCAGAATCTGTAAATAGCAAATATGATTATTTATCTAAGTAATATTTTTTAAGATTTCTTTTTATTTATGTGCGTGTGTTTGTGTGAGTATACGCCATGTGTGTGCAGGTACCCACAGAGGCCAGAAGAGGTCATCAGATCTCCTGAAGCTGAAGTAAAAGGTCATTGTAGGCACACGGTATGGGTATTAGGAACTGAACCCAGGTCTTCTGAAAGAGCAGCAAGCACTCTTAACTGCTGAACCATTTCACAAGCCCTAGCTAAGGAGATTTTTTTTTAAGCAAAGTGTTAAAGATACAGCCTGGTTTGTTTTCTTATTATTGACACTAAAACACTAGAGGAGCGGCACATGGGAGAAAGAATTATTATCAAGAATGGATGAGCTGGGAAATCTCAGCTTATCCAATTGTAAAAGATACTGACATGAGATGACAGTCAGGAAAGTAAGTTCTGGAAGGAAGTCCCAAAGTAGGGCTGGGAAAGCTTCTGCTAGGGCTGAAGAGATCTGGTTGAGAAGAAGGAAACAGACTACTGAAGCCACAGCCGTAAGCAGGGCTGGTCCAAGGTGTTCTCGTGGTCAAACAGCAGTCTGTGTGAGGGAGGTGCTGCCCTCAGCGTGAAACCTTGATGACTCCACTCAAAAATGACTATTTGGAAAGGGTAATTAAACACAAGAATCTAGAGATGAGCATCTAGCTCATATGGAAGCTATGATTTGGGGTGACTGACAGATTTTTAAAGCCCTGATGCTGGAGGAGATCATTATGGAAGAGGCTTTGAGCCTAAAGAAACTGAGTAAGCAGGAGCTGACAAGACAGCTCGGTCGGTAGGAGCTGAGAGCTGGAAAGAGCTAGGGCCTCTGCTCCAGGCATTGTCTTCCAGCTGCTGTTTCTTATGATGGCCAATAGCTCAGGCATATTCCTGGATAACTCTTACATCTTAAATTAACCCATTTCTAGTCATCTGTGTATTCCCCACAAGGCTGTGGTCTTCTGGTAAGGTTCTAGAGTTCTGGTGTCTTTCTCCTTCGGCAGCTACATGGTGTCTCCTTGACCCCACCTACTCTCTCTATATATCTCTTTCAGCCTGGCCATATTCTGCCCTGCCACAGGCCAAAGCATCTTCATTCATTAACCAAGAAGAGCAACACATATACAGAAGGACATCCCACATCAGTGGTCCAGTACTTGCCCAGCACACACAAAGCCCTAAGTTTGATCCAGCACACACAAAGCCCTAAGTTTGATCCAGCACACAAGAAGCCCTAGGTCGTTTGGCACAGTGCTTTCTCAACACAAATGAAACCCTAGGTTTGATCCCACCATGCGTAAACCAGGTGCACTGGCACATACCTGAAATCTCAGGACTCAACAGGCAAAGACAGGAGGATCAGGAGTTCAGGGTCATCCTTTGCTATAAGCTTAAGACTAGCCTGAACGATATACATGAGGCCCTGTCTCAAAAAATAATAAATAATGAGAACTTCCATAATTAAAACTCTAGAAAAAGCGGAGCAGCAAAAGAGACTGAGAAGGAGTAGGGTAGGTGGGAAAACCAAGAGAATGCAGCCTTCTGCTAAGGTAAAGAAAGAAAGCGTTTCAAAGAAGAGCATTAAAAAATACAGATGAAGCCAGGCAATGGTGGCACATGCCAAGATAGGTGGATTTCTGTGAGTTCGAGGCCAGTCTGGTCTACAGCACTAGCTCCAGGACTGCCAAGGCTGCTACACAGTGAAACCTCGTCTCAAAAACAAAACAAAAAACAAAGTACAGATCATATAGTGGATAACAATAGAACCAAAAAAGTGTTCCCCCCGCTTGCTCTCTCTCTCTTTCATACACACACACACACACACACACACACACACACACACACACTGGATTTAGCACTCCAGAGTCAATGGAGATATTGACAGAGACATCCTACAACAATATGGATAAAAGTCTGACCTGCTGCCTTCAGAGAGGATTCAAGAGAGAATCTGAAGACAGTATACATAAGAAATGAAATCAATTTGACTGGAAATTGATTGATTTTGCTTTTTTCAACCCACACATTTGGCCAGAATGAATTGTTTACTAGTTTAAAGGGAGGAAATTCTGCTACAAGGCAGCAGCAGAGTGCTGGAGACGGGGAGGGAAGGAGTGTTCGACATGGCCGTCCAATTAGAGTTTGTAGTTAAAGGAAGGGGGAAGAGCATGGCTGCTCAGGATCTGAAGGGAGTGCAGATGTCATGGCTTTGATCTCCTCAGGCTGTAAGGAAAAGTGAAGAGGGGAAGGAGGGGAGATGGGGAAGTGAGGGCTGGGGTGGTGAGGGCTGGGGTAGTGAGGGCTGGGGTGGTGAGGGCTGGGGTGGTGAGGGCTGGGGTGGTGAGGGCTGGGGTGGTGAGGGCTGGGGTAGTGAGGGCTGTAGTTGTTGAGAGGTTGAAAATGAGGTGAACAAATACGTAGATGAAAACATCCTAGAGTTGAGAATTCACCAGGTATATAGAATGCTGAGGCAAGAGGATTGCTGTGAGTTCAAGAACAGCCTGGGCTATGCCGTAGTAAGTCCCAGGCTTAATAGTGAGGTTTAATGTGAGACCCTTCTTCACTAAAAGAAAAAAGGGGTTGGGGAGAGGCGACTCAGTGGACAAAAGCATATGCATGCTCCAATCCCCAGAATGTATTTAACATGTTGGAAGGACGGAACTAACTCCTCCAAGTTGTCGACAGACATACAGAAAAAAATTGGTGAAATAATGTATATTTTAAGTAAGAAGGGTAGGGAAACGGCTCCGTAGCTAAGGCACTCGCCATGTAATGCCAGGGACTCACCAGCAGCTTGCCTAGACAAGTAGAGCACTTTGCATTTCCTTCAATGAAAAGCCTTGTCTCAAAACATAAAGTAGAGGTCCAGCACGATGGCTCCACAGCTCTAAGTACCTGTCTCGAAGCCTGACAATCTGAATTCAGCCCCTAGAAACCATGTCTGGGCGAAGGAGAGCTCAGACGTCACAAAGCTGTCCTCTGACCTCCACGTCACTGTGACCGCAGACTCACATACTAATAGTGTTTTTAAAGTAAATAGAAAAAAAGCCTTAGAACAAACTCTAAGGCACATTGTTTATTTTCTATGCCTATATGTCTACTATGAAATTGCTATATATACTGCATCATGGTGTCCTTATTTTATAGGTGGCAGAACTAGGGCTGATGAACTCTGCCCAGGCTTCTGATCATAAGCGGCAGACATGGAGGAGGAGCAGTTACCTTCCCCTCAAATTCTCTTTTTCCACCCTACCTGCCTGTGCTGCTGTCAGTCAGCTGCCTCGGGAGGCAAAGAGGAACAGAATTCTTAAACGTATCGACCCTGACCTGGTGATAAATGGCTCTATATTTCATCCTAATAAAGCTGGTAAGTGAATAAAAGCCCTATCCAAGGTAGCATCTGATGACAATTTAGGAAGGAGTCAGAGGCACAAAGCTGAAAGGCAAAGGCTCTGGCTTCACAGATAAAGTAGAGAGTTTCTCGCCTCTATTTTCTAGGGCTGCCTGATGCTCATGAGCCACTCATATTTGGTGCTAGCAGATGTCCCAAGAGTCTAGTGGGACCTCAATCCGCCCAGAAGCATTGGCTTTAATCTGCAGTAGGAAGAGAATATCAAGGGTTTGTACGAGGGCTGTAAGTGCTACACTCCATGCCTTGCTTCTTGCAGCCTCTCACCGTCACAGGCATCACCTCCAGGACCTTGGCCATGCTATGCTACAGTGACATATGGGCTGTGGCAGTAGACCACGACAAAGCCAGCCTCGCTGTTTATTCACTCGAGTTGTTAGAAGCATAGCCACCCAGGGACTGATGCTACCCAGGGACTGGTACCACCCACGGACTGGTGCAGGCGCACTGTGTTCTCTGGATGAACACCTTTATACCTTTGTGTATGATCAAACCCATTAATAACTACTAAAAAAAATATGCCATAATCTTAGGATGCCAGCACTGGAAGGGGACTTTTAAAATTTTATTTCTTGGATGGGGGAGCCTACATCACAATGGTCATAGGAATATCTGAGGGCAATTTGTGGGAGTCAGTTCTCTCTACTGTGTAGGTGTTGTAGGTAGAACTCGGGTTTTCAGGCCTACTGGCAAGTGCTTGAACCTGCTAAGCCATCTTGCCAGTCCAGAAATGTCATTTTTGGGGGTCACCGTACCAAATGGGTGGATTTATTCTAAAACGGACCAAGCACTCCTCTGCAATCCCTGGACGTGTTTCAGAATCCTAGAGCACTATCATATTCAAGAGAAAGCCTGGGGTTCGAGAGATAGCTCAGTTAGTAGAATCCTAGAGCACTATCATATTCAAGAGAAAGCCTGGGGTTCGAGAGATAGCTCAGTTAGTGGAATCCTAGAGCACTATCATATTCAAGAGAAAGCCTGGGGTTCGAGAGATAGCTCAGTTAGTAGAATCCTAGAGCACTATCATATTCAAGAGAAAGCCTGGGGTTCGAGAGATAGCTCAGTTAGTGAAGTGCCAGCCATGCAAGCCTGAAGACCCGAGTTCAGTGCCCAGAGCCAAAAAAAGGCTAGGTTTAGTATCATCCATCTATAATCCCAGTGCTGGGAAGGCATAGATGGAATCACTGGAGCTTGCTGGCCAAGCAGCAGAGCCAAGTTGGTAAGCTCCAGTTTCAATGAGAGACACCGTCTAAAAGATAAATAAGGAAATAGGGGTGAGAATGATCGTGGACACCTGGCATCAAGATTTAGCTTCCATGCTCACAGGCACACACGCACACTCATACCAAACATGTACACACACACATATATAATATTATTAATATTATTATCAATAATAATAATGAGAGCACCCATAGTGCCTTGTGACAGTCAAAAGGCACCTCTTACTTTGAGCTAGACATTGCCTGTCTGTAACTATAATACACGCATTAGCAGACAAGGGCTGGAGAGATGGCTCAGTGGTAAAAGCCCTTGACAGACTTGCAGAGGACCCGGGTTCACAAACTGATATGGTGAATCACAATCCAGTGTTCTCTTCCGGCCTCCAAAAACACCACATGTATGTGATGCACATACACACATGCAAGCAAACATATGTATAAATATAACAATTATTTTACTCTTTAAAAAAAGAAATAAATATCAGGCATGATAAACATGAGTTAAAACAGCTTGTCCGGGTTAAGAATCAACTCATCCATTTAGTGTCTCAGAAACTGAGTGATTGTCTACCCTCAATAAATTTACTTATAGGATCACTATGTTCTGATCAGTTATAAATAAAATACATTCAATATGAAATCCAAGAAAGAGAGGCTGGAGAGATGACTCAGCGGTTAAGAGCACTGACCTTTCTTTCCGAGAACATGGTTCAATTCTCAGCACCCACACGGTGGCTCACAACTGTCTGTAACTCCAGTTCCAGGGTACCCAACACCCTCACACAGACATACATGCAAGCAAAACATCAATGCATGTGAAATAAAAAAAGAAAGAAAAGAAAGAAATCTAAGGAAGAGCTGGTATGGTGGCATGCATCTTTAATCCCAGCACTTAGGAGGCAGACACAGGTTGATCCCTTTGAGTTCCAGGCTAGCCTGATCTACATAGAAAATTCCAGGCCAGTGAAGGCAGCATAGTGAGACCATGGAGGGGGGGGAGAGAGAGAGAGACAGAGAGAGAGAGACAGAGAGACAGAGAGACAGAGAGAGAGAGATTTAAGAAATGATTGCTTCTTTCAAATACAAGAAAGCAAAAAAAAAAAAATCCTAGAAGGAAAATGCCAGAAGCGAGGTTTGATCATTTAACTTTATATGGCCATTTTCTATGGGTGGAAAGACATGTGACTTAGCGGGATCTAGTAAGTAGTTGTTCCAAATTAAATTATTTGTTGAAACTAAGATGAGCTCCGGGTTTTTAAATCAAAGTGAATTCACTGTGGCAAATGAGATCCGAGGAAAAATAAACGAACATCACTCAGAGCATAGTTAATGTGCTCCTGTTCCTGTCCTACCTGCTTGTATGCGGGAGCGACGCCGTCCTAAATGAAAGCTGAAAATTGTGCATTAATAGGTTTGCATATGGTGATAGAGAAACTGTGATACAGATTTTCTTTTGAATTTTCCAATTTGCGCTATTTTCCTCTAATAACTTCTGCTTCAATGATTGTATATTGATCGTCACTGTGTGTTGTTTTTCCTAAATGCTCTACTCGTATGTTGGCGGGCTGTGGAGGAGGGGACACTCTGTAAAGACCGATCCAAATTCTCATCTTCTGTTGGCCTGCCCTTCTGTCATCAAAATAACCCCCCCCCAATTTTTTTTTTTTGCTATGAGTATTCAGGAATTGGCATGGTTTTTTTCTTCATATTTGATCTTGATTTCTGCCTTGAGTCATTTCACAGTTAATTAATTTCTCTACCTTCCAAATAAGAGAAAAGACAAACTAATGCAAGCCATTCTAGCAGTCTGAAAGTAGATAAAGCGGAGAACTAGGCTGGCGCGCTGAAAACAACGCTATTCAGATGTTCCCAGGTGCCCGCCTGTTCCGGAAGCTCTCCTGATGGTGTGAGAGACCTTTGACCACATTATGTCTGACCAAACATATGTGTGTACCAATAACACCATCAACTGCCTTGTGGTGCCAACTCTTGCTTCCCAATCCAAGAATCTTAGATCTATTTACTGACCATTTTCTTTGTGCCCTCATAGTTGATCTCATCTTTAAAAAATGTCTTTACAGAGGGGCTGGAGAGATGGCTCAGTGGTTAAGAGCACTGACTGCTCTTCCAGAGGTCCTGAGTTCAATTCCCAGCAACCACATGGTGGCTCACAGCCAATGAGATCTGGTGCCCTCTTCTGGCCTGCAGGCATACATGGAAGGAATGCTGTATATATAATAAATAAATAAATCTTGAAGAAGAAGAAGAAGAAGAAGAAGAAGAAGAAGAAGAAGAAGAAGAAGAAGAAGAAGAAGAAGAAGAAGAAGAAGAAGAAGAAGAAGAAGAAGAAGAAGAAGAAGAAGAAGAAGAAGAAGAAGAAGAAGAAGAAGAAGAAGAAGAAGAAGAAGAAGAAGAAAAGGTCTTTACAGAGGGCTGAAGCGGTGGCTCAGAGGTTGAAAGCACTGACTGCTCTTACAGAGGACCCAAGAGTTCAGGTTCCCAGAACCCACCTTGTAACCACCTATAACTCAAAGTCCAGAGGCATCTGATGTTTTTGGTCTCTTCAGGAAGCTGCACTCGTGTGTGCATAGATACACACACTCTCACACATGCACAGAACTTAAAATACATCCTTTTTTAATGTAACAATGGAGTTAGGGAGACGATTCTGTCAGTAAAGAGCTTACCTTTCAGGCCTGAGGACCTGAGTTCAACCCCCAGAACCCTAGTAAGATGAGAGAGAGAGAGAGAGAGAGAGAGAGAAAGAGAGAGAGAGAGATGGGTACAATGGGCTTTGTAATCTCAGCCCTAGAAAGGATTCATTAGATTCTTAGAGCTTGCATGTAGACCATCTCTCAGCAAACTTAGCAAGTTCTAGGCCAGTGAGAAACCTTGATTCAAAGAGAGAGAGAGAGAGAGAGAGAGAGAGAGAGAGAGAGAGAGAGAAGAAGGGAGGAAGGAAGGGAGGGAGGGAGGGAGGGAGAAGAAGGAAGGGAGGAAAGGAGGGAAGGATGGAGGGATGAAGGAATGGAGGGAAGGAAGGAAAGAAAAGGAAAGAGGGAGGAAAGACAAGGGCTAAAAATTCATACAATCTGAAGAGAAAGAAAAGCGGCTGCCATCGCTCCTGTGAATGGCCCTACACCCAGGCACATCCTGGCAGCACTAAAATGATTCAATGGCTTTTTAAAAGAGTACAAGAGGCTGGAGAGGTGCCTCAGCAGTTAAGAGCACTGGTTGATCCTCCTGTGGTCCCAAGTCAATCCCTGGGACTCAAATGGCATCTTACATCTGTAACTCCAGTCCAGGGAACCCAGTGCCCTCTTCTGGCCTCCTCAGGTACTGCACATAAGGTGCACAGACATTCTCAGGGAAACATTCATACACATTTAAAAAAAATAGTAAATCCCCTCAAAAAATTTAAACACAAGGTATATGTGAAGTTGGGAAGGGATATTACTGGGACTATGGGAGGACTTGAGGAGAGGGTGCAATGGATTTGATCCAAACATATTGTGTGTGAAAATCTCAAAAAAATAAAAATACATTTCAAATTTTTTAATACTAAGATTATCTTCTGGCCTCCATACACCACACACACACACACACACACACAGGATGTGTCTTTTTTTTTCTGACCATATTCTGTCTTCCCTGGAGGGTCTAGGGTCCTTCTGTTCTGTCTTAGTGTGAATATGTTTCTAACGATGAGCCCAGCCAGCCCCTCCTCACACCTTTGCCTCCTCCCAGAGACCAGACTCTCCGCCTGGAGAAACCAACAGTCTCAGGAAAGGTCTATATTGAGAGCCTTGTGAGGATTTTCAGCAATACAGAGCCCAAGAACGCCATCCTATAGAAAGAGCAGCTGGCTTGATGACGGCTCTCCTCAGCCCTTTTCTCGTCAGCAGTCCTGTGGAAACTTGGGCACATTGGTTGATGATAACTCAGCCCTTGCTTGTCATGTGCACAGCCTCTCTCTTTTCATGTCTCTCCTTCTACCCCTACACTGCTCAATGCTCCTTCTTATATATGTTATGTTAACTTTTTGATTCATTTTGCCTTTGCTTTTGGCTTTTTAAGACAGGATCTATGTAGCCCAGAATGACTCTGAACTTCTGGTCCACCTGCCTCCACATCCTCAGCCCTGGGATTACAGCTATGCATCACCAAACTTGGCTCACACCTAATTTAATGTTATCTTCTTGTTACTGTTTGTCATTTCTTAATAATCAAAAGCTGTCAGCAATTATAGGGAAACCAAGAAACTGTGTTAGATTTCTCTATAGTCAGTTTCTTTCCTGCAAGGTTGATAGACTGTACAATAAGGGCTATCAAGATAGCTCAAGGGCCAGGCGATGTAGCACACACCTTTAATTCCAGCACGCAGGAGGTAGAGGCAGGTGAATCTCTATGAGTTGGAGGCCAGCCTGGTCTACAAGAGCTAGTTTCAGGACAGCTAGAACTGTAACCCAGAGAAACCCTGTCTCGAAAAACCAAAAAGAAAAAGGTCAAAAAAAAGATAGCTCAAGGGATAAAGGTACTTGCCACCAAGACCGATTCCCTGAGTTCAGTCCTATACGGTGGAGGGAAAGAATCAATTCCTGAAAATTGTCCTCTGACCTACATGTGTTCACTGTGGTGCGCACGCGCGCGCGCACACACACACACACACACACACACACACACGTGCACGCGCTAAAGAAAGTAGCATAATTTTTAAAGATAACCAATAAAACTAAGTGAAAAAATATAAAGCCAGCCTTTCTGTGGTTCTCTGAAAGTCCTGGTGAATGTGAAGAGAGCCTAAAGGAGAACAAGTAGCCACGAGACTTAACCCCATACTGCTATTTAACTACGCACTCATGAGAGGAATTTAGGAATAATAAAATGGAAAAAAATAGGAGGTCACTCTGCCTTAATGATCGCTACATTCCCAGTCCCTATCGAAGTAAATGTGCATAGTGGGTTCCTATTTTTAAAGATTTTTATTACTTTATTTGTATGTGTGCATGCACACATGCATGCAGGTGCCTGCAAAGGCCAAAAGATGACAAAACATTATGTCAGGTCCCATGGAGCTGGAATTAACAGGTAGCGGTGAGCCACTCAGCATGGGTCAAACTCGGGCCTTCTGGAAAAGCATCAAGGGTTTTTATTTGTGGGCCATCTCTTCAGCTATAGTGGTTTCCTATATACATAAGCTGTATAAATGAGAAGATAAGCGTAGGATCTTGCATCTGGTTTCAAAGCATCAAAAGTAAGTAAATAAGCATCAGTTATGGGAAAAACAATGTCCAAAAGTGATGCGTTATATCTCTGTAAACACCGCAAACAGTAAAGAAAACAGAATCCTGTGAAGAAGTTGAAGAAGTCAGGTATGGAGTCCATACCTATAATTCCAGCACTTGGAAGGTAGAGGCAGGAAGCTCAGGAGACCAGGGTCATCCTGGGCTACATAGTGAGTCTGAGACTAGCCTGGGCTGTAACAGACCCTGTATCAAGAAAACAGCAAATAAAAAGTAAATTTGACTGGGTGTGGTGGTACACACCTTTAATTCCAGCAGTCAGGAGGCAGGAGCAGGTGGATCTCTGTGAGTTTGAGACCAGGCTGGTGAGTTCCAGGACAGCCAGTGCTGTGTAGATGGAGCCTGTCTTGAATAAAATGAAATAAAGTAATTTGGAGCAGACTCTTTAGTGGTAGCTGGGCATGGTGGTACAAGCCTGAAACCTCAGAATGTGGGAAGTAGAAGTCCTCCTTAACTACACAATGAATTTGACAAGACTAGCCTGGAATACATGAGACTGTGTGTTGAAAAGAAAAGAAAAAAAGAATGGAGTGAGGGAGGAAGGGATGGAGGGAGGAAGAGTGGGGACAGGAAAGGAGGTAGGGAAAAGAAAAGAAAAGAAAAGAAAAGAAAAGAAAAGAAAAGAAAAGAGGGAAGTCAGAACTAATTTGACCTGACTTTTCAAGAAAACTCTTATCACCAGGCAGAGAGAAACACCATTCCTGGCACACGGATCAGAACCCATGAATACTTGCAGGTTCCAAGGAACATGGACCAGTGAGGAAAATGACTCTATTGGACTGGAGCTTATATGGAAAACAGTTAGATGGGAGGTTCGGAGCCAAAAATAGCATTAAAATTCAGGTTGAAAGACGCTCAGCAAAGCACCAAAGCCTGCTTGGGTACTTTTTTTTCCTGCTGTTAAGTCTTTAGCTTCCTCTCTATTTCACCTGGCCAATTTTTCCAGAAGATAACTGAATGGTTGTGTGTGTGTGTGTGTGTGTGTGTGTGTGTGTGTGTGTGTGTGTGTGTGTGATCTGTGGTAGACATAAGAGCCCAGGGTGAGCCAGTGGATAAAGAAATAATCTTACCCTCAGGCTGGGAAGATGCTCACAGTTAAATCACCTGCTATACAAGCATGAGGACCCAAGTTCAAATTCCCAGAAACCACATCAATGCTGGGAGAGCCTGAAGGTCTACCTGCAGCTCCAGCCTCAGAGACGGAGGCAGCACTGCTCCAGAGCAAACTGGTGCGTGAACTAGCCATACAGTCAAGCTCTGGGTTCGACAAAGACCTTGCCTCAATGACTAAAGGGGAAAAGCTGTGAAGAGTGATTCCAGACAGCAAATCCCAGGCTTCCATATGCATACATGTGAGACAGAAAGACAGATACACACAATGGAAAAAGAAAAGAAATTTTATCCCTCAGATTTCATGGAGCAGGAAGAGAGAAGCAGAAGGCAACAGACGAAGCAACATGGGTTATGAAGGTGTCAATAGCTGGTTCCCTCAAAAATGCCACCAGAACCTGTGTTAATTAAATAAGCTGAGCTCGTTGCTCATCATGATAAGGGAAATTCCCAGATCAATGGTGATGTCCCCAGCAAAGGAAGGCCATATTTATGATATACACTGATATTTTAAAATCTGGGTTAAGCTAGGTCTTCCAATTTATAAGCTTGATTAGAGAAGATAACATAAAAGTTTAGGATTGATAGAGACCCTAACAAGGGATTTCGAGGCAAAGGATTCAAAGAGTCTTGTGTCAACTTCCTACTGATGGTTGTGAGTTCCTAAGACTTTATCACCCCTTGGAATGAAAAGCAAAATCAGTTAGAACTTACATCTTCCTGGCAAGGACTCTCGTGGGGTGCTTGAGTTCTGCAGTGAGATAACAAAGTCTTGCTAATGTTGACAGAGTCTCAGGGGAAATACAAGAAAAGAGTTGAAGATGCAAAACCAAAGAAGAAAGAGTCTACACTGTGTGAAATCAGAGAAGCCTTCAAAGAAGAGCTTGTCTTTCTGGAAAGAACTTTAAAATAAGCAGAGGTTTGACTAGTTTGCAAGAGAGAGAGACAGAGAGACAGAGAAAGAAAGAAAGAAAGAAAGAAAGAAAGAAAGAAAGAAAGAAAGAAAGAAAGAAAGAAAGAAAAGGAGGAGGAGGAGGAGGGAGGGAGGGAGGGAGGGAGGGAGGGAGGGAGGGAGGAAGGAAGGAAGGAAGGAAGGAAGGAAGGAAGGAAGGAAGGAAGGCAGGCAGGCAGGCAGGCAGGCAGGCAGGCAAAGACAGAGAGACAGAGGATTCAAAACAAAATCAATGCATTCTACTTTCGTACTTTTAGCATTTCAAAGGACATTCTTGGGCATAAGTTTTCACTTAAGGTTTCATTTTAAGAGGTAGGTACAGGAAGGTTGTAACATGGGCACCACAATACAGTGAGATGGGAAGAGTAAGTTCTAGTGCACTGCGGCTACTGTTGTTAAATAGTTTTACAAAGAACTAGATGGGAGAAGTTTGTAGGCTCCAAACACAAAGAAACTGTAAGAGTGTAAGGCGTGAGAAATGCTAGTGGATCTAATTCGGTCATTACACTGTGTGTGTGTGTGTGTGTGTGTGTGTGTGTGTGTGTGTGTGTGTGTGTATGTGTGTGTGTGTGTGTGTGCACGTGTCTATGTTGGATTACCATACAATTTTTACAATGTGTATGATTATTATGTACCAATTAGGAAATACTTTTTCTAGGCCTGGTGGTGTACACCTGTAATCCTAGCTCTTGAGAGGTGGGAGTAAGAGGAGCTGGAGTTCAAGGCCAACCTCAGTCACACAGCACATTCAAAGCCACCATGGGCTACAGGAAACCTTATCTCAAAAATAAACAAGGAGCTGGGGAGAAGGCTCCGTGGTTAAGAGTATTCCTGCTCTTCCAGAGACCCCACATTTGGTTCCCAGAACCCATGGCAGGCAGCTTACAACTAACTGTATATAATTCCAATACCAAGAGATCCAATGCCCTTTTCTGGCCTTTATTGGTACACACACGCACAAAAACATGCACACACACACACACACACACACATATTTATTTGCACACACAAAAAAAAACTTTTAGAAATAATTATTTTTAATTGCTCCTGAAAGCACTTTTGTGTTTTAAGATAAGCTAAAAAAAATTTATGATTGAGGATGCAACCATAAGATCATGTACGTTTTTTTTTTAAATATGCCTTCTTTAAGAACAAAACATTAGGGCACACAAAAACTCACTCCCACCTAGGGAGAGTGACAAGCAAGTGAGCAGGGGGTTGGCAGTGGAGTTTAGCATTTCCAAAGTCGTGGAATGGAGCTCAAATCCTCTATGAAGTGCTGAAGCCAGTGCTGAGAGCACTCAGATCTCCCTTCTGCATGTCGGAGAATCGGAGAATCGGCGGCAGGCTAACTTGGAAATGAATCTCAATGGATTAGGATTGCAGCGCGCTTTAATAGAAGAGGTGGCCTTGGAGGAGACTTAATCAGAGAATAAATTTCAAAATCAGAAGCACAATTTGGTTCGAGAGCATCCGGAAACCAATCAGCACCTGATGCTCCTAAGAGCCGCCACCAAAACCAACATCTTCATCCTTCCTCCGGTGCCCTTAGTCTGATAAGGGGCAAAGGACCCCCAGCTGGCTCATGCCTGGGTTGACCAGACCCAGGGCTGCCAAGCAGTGATGAACATGGCTCAGATTTGACAAGCTGTAAACCCGATAACCCCACACCTGAGAGCCTAGACAGATTCAAAACAAGCAGCTAATTAAACCTGGAGCAGTCAGCTATCATCATCCGAGATTCATGGGCGGCCAACGAGCAGAAGAACGAGGAACACGGCATTCGGCAACAGCTGTCACCTGCTATAATGTTCTTTAATTATCTTAAAATCTGTAAGAACTGACAAATGGGTGACAAAATGCAATTTTCTGTGTCAGGAAGCGAGAGACAAGCCTGCGTTCCTTTGATGAGAGGAAACACTGTAAAATCTCTCGCTCGGCTCTCCTTATTGGAGAGGGGGGATTGTTGTCGCTCAACTCTGGTCTATAAACACGCTCATTACGGGACTACGGGAGGGACACGTTTCCTTCTCTATAAGACTGAGTAGGAGAGATTAAAATGGTTTGGGGAGGGGGGTGAGATGGCTAATCAGATAAAGGCGCTTGCCACTTTATCGGGGGGACTTGAGTTTGACTCTGTGGACCCACTTAAAGAACAAAAAACTGACTCCAAGTTTTTTGATCTCCACGCATGTACACATATACACACACGTGCATGTACACACACAAAAAAAAACTATTTTTAATGGTTCCTGAGCTATTTCAGGCTTATCCCCACAAGCTCAGTGTTTCAAGTTCAGCCCTCAACCCCACTATACTATAGATATCCCACAGAACTGCATTCCGGGGAGAACATAAGCAAAGGCCCACCCGAGCTCACTGGAATCATGCCATGCCTCTTGCCTCGATCCCTCCAGGGGCCTGTGCACACTGTGGCCTAACCCCTCTAGGCTGCTGTGATGTTTATGACCTCTGTAAGGGTTTCCATTAGTCTCTCATTTCATTGGGTCATTATAGTCTCCCCAACTTGCATGATAGTGTCCTTTGTTCCTTTAGGGTAAGTTTACTTCTATCATTTACGCAGTTTTGCCGGTCTTTATGGGTCAAAAAATGTTCACCAGAACACAAAATAAATTGCAGAAAGAAAGGTCACCGGGTAGCAAATAGCTTTTAACAACATTAGCTAGAAAACCACATCCTCGGTACGAAGTCATAAAGAACTCATAAGCCAAGAGCATTGCACCACTCAGGGTCCCAGGACATAAAACAGAGGAAAATATGAGCTAGTTCACATTGGCCAAGAGCACAGGGTGGCCCTTAGAGTCTAAAGGAAGCATATATAACAGTACTACACAGATCTCGCTATATATAATGAAAATGTGTACATTGCTTTATCTTTTGTTGGTTCTTTTTCTTGGCTTTTGTTTATGATGGCTTTTCCTTAAGTAAATAGCACAGTCAGTCAGCATGCTCTGAGGGTGTTGACAGTCCACCAGGATCACTCATAACTCTTAAGACATGCAGTCTTCGTAACGCGCTCTTACGAGCACCTCACAATGTGAATGTGTGCAGGCAGAGTTTTGAATCAGCAGATCAGCAGTCATTAAAATTTAAATTTGCATGCTCATATTTCCACCCACTAATTGGAATAAAACTGTTGAAATTTTCAATTTAAAAATCTTTTTTTTTTGCATTTGCAAATCCCATTTCCTATAGATTGACAGTGAAGTTGATCTTTTGTGGGCATGATCTCTAAACTGTGATCTCTCTATGGACGGGCTGATTACTATCAACATTCCAGCATGATTCCATCCTTACTGAGCTGGCCGTTGTAAAATACAAGTTTGTACTTGCCCACCAAGACACAGCTAGCGTCCGCTGGAGGCCTGGGTTCTTCCTCGTGACTTCCCAGCCCCACACTTGGATTTCTGTTCTGTACAAATGTGCTTTCTCGCTTTCCTGTTCAGTCCCCATTTGTTGGACAAGCCCTGAGTTCCACACTCGTGCATTTTCTTGGATTCTTAGTTTGATGGGGTGCTTTTCTCCTAGTCTTTAATTTCCTGGGACAATATTAGACCCAAAATCACATGATGAAGCCTTGCCCTGCCTTATCCACTCAGTAACATCAAGGCTGTGTCTCTCTCCATGGGCCCGTAGGCTTCAACTGTGAAAGATCTGGCTTTCCAAAGCTTACAGAATTGTACAAGATAGGCCGGGCATAGGTGACAGTTGATAGTGGATGGCATGTATAAAGTCAGGGTGATAGCCAGTGTGTGGAGAAGCCGAGATTTGAACCCAGGTTTGCCTGATTCTAATGCTGTCACATCAGCCTGTCCACCGCCCATCATCTTTGCGGTTCACTAGAGATCTGTGGTTCCTTAATTTAAGATGTGATACTCCGTGCTCAGCGACTTGGCAGCGCTGGGTACTTCCTCACAGGCTTCACACATTTTTCCCTAGACTTAGCACCTACTGAATTCCTCCCCATAACCACACTTCTATCCAAATTGGTTCTCTTGCCTTTGCCAAGTTGCTGTTTGTTCACACTCTCTCTTCAGTCCAGAGTGATCTGAACCAATTTCCTTTATGTATCGTCTTGTTAGTTCAATGCTGAGTGGAGATAAGTCACTATCGATGACAGCAACACACACTTTTCATATGTGCCCTGAAGGAAGGGCATCCAAAAGAAGGTCACTGTCAAAACGGAAATGGCTCAGCACCTATTGTTCTTCCAAAGGACCTGAACCAGTGTCAGAGAGTTCCAACCACTTGTGATTATAGCTCCAAGACATTTGACTCTCTCTTCTGGCCTGCAAGACCATCTGTGCATGTATAGCACACACTCGACATACCCAGAAATAAAAATAAATCGTTTCTAAAGACAATTTCAGAACTATCTACTGGAACAACTAGTTGGTTCAGCAGATAATGATGCTTCAATTTCTGGGACCTGCAAGGTGAAAGATAAGTTGTCCTTTGACCTCCACATATGCATCATGGTACTCCTGCACACACACACACACACACACACACACACATATACACAAACACACACACACATACACACACACAAAGAATAAATGTATTTTTTATTTTTAAAGAATTAGGCCAGGTGGTGATAGCTCATGCCTCTAATCCCAATACTTAGGAGGCAGAGGCTGGTGAATATCTGAGTTCAAAGTCAGCCTGGTCTGCCAAGTAAGTTCAAGTGATGGAAGATGATGTATGCTGTGAAGATGTTTTATTGCCATTGGTTAATAAAGAAGCTGCTTTCAGCCAATGATGTAACAGAGTAAAGACAGGCTGAAAGAGATATAGAGAGAGAGTAGAGGGAGTCAGAGAAAAACCATGTGACTGCCCGCAGGAGACAGACACACCAGAACCTTGCCAGTAAGCCACAGCCACATGGCAATACACAGCTTAATAGAAATGGGTTAATTTAAGTTATATAAGAGTTAGCCAGAAATACACTTAAGCTATTGGTCAAACAGTATTGCAATTATAACAGATTTCTGTGTGATTATTTCAGGAGTCTGGGAAACAAACAAGCCACCTCCGCCAACATTCAAGTGCTGTAGGGGAAAGCTTTTGTCCACTGTAAAGATGGTTCAGTGGGTGTGCTTCCTGCACAAGCGTAAGGACCTGAGTTCAGATCCCTGCACCCACAGTATACACAAGGCATAACCATGCAGGTCTGTGACCACAGCACTGGAGAGCAGAAACAGGAGAATCCAGAGAGCTCACTGGCCAGCTAAGCTAGCTCAAACGATCAGCTCCAGCTCCAGAGACGGATCCTATCTCAGAAAACTAGAGTGCGAGAGAAGAATACGCCCAACGTAGGCCTCCGATCTTCACACCTGCCTCCATGGAAAAGCACATACCTACACCACATACAAATAAATTGAAAGGAAAGTGAGTTATCCAGGAAAACAAATGGTAGAAACGAAGACCCAGGCAACAATACGAAATGCTCTAAGCACACAATGTTGCTCTCTAAAAGAAGAAAACACCCATTCTTGTTTTGTTCTTTGAGACAGGATCTCATGTAGCCCAGGTTAGCCTCAAACTTGCACGTGCTGTCTACTAAAAAATGACGTTGAGCTCCGGGCTCCCCTCCCACATGTTAGGACTACAAGGCCTGAATCACTATCAGCATAAACAGCAATGCTTTTATTTAAAAAGTAAAAATTCCAGAAAATGGCTAATTATAAGATCTAGGACATGGAATACATAAAAACTAGATGATACTCTACAACACCTGAAGCAGAAAGCTCTCTCTCTTTCCCAGGACACTATTACAAGGACAAAGGGACAACTTGAGGAGGCTCCAAACTGGCCAAGGCAGTGATAAGAATAATAACTTCAAAGAATGCACACACAATTCAATCATATTTTTTGAAACCTGCATTTTAAATGTTACAGAAATAGAAAAATAATACCTTCATTAGCCACCAGTAAAGTGGCTCGGGAATCCATGAATTTTTATGGAAACTAGAAGATATCTTAATAACATCAACTATTTGATCCAATTTCCACACAATAACTATACTACAAGGTAACCAAATATTTGATGAAAAAAGTTCCTTTTAGGGGGAGGGTGTTGAATAGTAACATTTTGCCAAATCCCAAGGAAGGTGGGCAACGGTTATAATTGGCTCCTAACATTCCAGAAGAGGCAGTCAGAAACTTTGCAGTCATGACGAAAATGCCCAACACCACTTATGTGTTGCCAAGAAAACTGAATCTCAGTCAAATCACGCTTCTGAATATAATTATCAATATTCTAGGAATAGAGTTGGCAGAGGTGCGAATTGCATGACATCAATGAAGCAACCAGGAAAAGCCAAAGCTTGGGAACTTGTGGAGGGCAATTAGCCTGCTTTTTCTGGGACTGGCTGCACCCACTCTTCGGGGATATGGTCCCTTCTGGAGTCAATTGTGAGGCGTGTGCTTTGTCTGACCTTTCAGAGCTTCCTTAGAGGATGGTGTCCCAGTAGTCTGAGTGGCAGCTGGCCTGGAAAGTCCTTTGGTTTCACAGCCTGTCTCTTCCCTTATCCTATAATGGTTCCCTACTTCCCCTTCACTGTCCCCATGGCTTGCCAACTCCCTGTCTCAGGGTCTGCTTTGGGAAGAATCCAAACTAAATATACATCAAATGAATGATAAGTGAGCTTTCACTAAACTAAATTCACTTTAGAATGTTGTTATGGGGATAGGAAAATGGCTCAGCGGGTAAAGATGTTTGCTGCCAAGACTGAGGATGAGTTTGACTCCCGTGACCCACATGGTAGAAGCAACTAATTCTTAAAAGTTGTCGTCAGACAAACCAGGCATGGTGTGCACACCTTTAATCCCAGCACTTAGGGGGCAGAGGCAGGTGGATCTCTGAGTTCGAGAGCAACCTGAACTACAGAATGTGTTCCAGAATAACCAGGGCTACACAGAGAAACCCTGTCTCAGGAAAAGAAAAAGAAAAAAACATTGAAAAAGAAATTCAAGGTCAAGCCGGTGGTGGTGGCACGTGCCTCTAATCCCAGCACCTGGGGGGCAGAGGGCAGAGACAAGTGGATCTCTGTGAGTTCAAGACCAGCCTGGTCTACAAAAGCTAGTGCCAGGACAGGTTCCAAAGCTACATAGAAACCTTGTCTCGAAAAACCAAAAGAAAGAAAGTTCATCCTCCGTTATACAGCAAGTACAAGGCTAGCCTGGGCCACATGCTATCTTGTATCAAAAACATCAAAATTTTTATTATTAGTAGTAGTAGTATAAAGAAAACATAAATTAACAACTTGACCAAGATCACACAGCCAGTAAATAATGAAAATGATATCACATTTTTTAATGATGTTGATGCTGTTACATTCAGAGAGTCTGTTCAGAGTGCATACTTGCTGTAAATTCTTCACTTGGAAAAATAATAAGGCTCATGAGCCCTCATTTTAAAAAATATATATATACATGACTCAAAAACCCTGTTTTGCTATACTTTTTGAGAAGAAATAGGAAGAGATGAAGAAACCCATCTTTTTATCCCATCCCTTCTCCAATAACAGAGGTGATCTTTTTTTTCTCTCTCCTTTCAGGAAAAGAAATATTTTGAGGACAGAATTAAGAGGAAATGTACTCTGGCAGGATAATTGCGTCACTCCAGTCTTCCTACCCACAGAGAAGAAAGCCTTGCTGAAGTTTAAGATGTCACTTCTCACAGAGCGCCTCGGCAGCTCAAGATCAGAAAACACACATAGTCAGATCACTAGACGAGCCAAGCAGCAACATGCAGCCAGCTTTGAGATCTGCAAGAGGCAGTTCCCATCAAAGGGGGCCTTTGTTAAAATAGAAACATCAAGGACATAAACACGAACAATCCTTGGGACAATTCTTTTGTAGCGTGTACCAGAAGAGGTAAATGCTGTTCGAGATGCTTCCTGGCCCTCGGACATTTCGATGCTGGACATCACTGAACTGAAATCCCTCATTCTTAAGAGCAGCTGTCCTCTAGTTTAAGAACATCCCCCCCCCAAAAAAACATGCAAGTGAGCAGGGTTTTCTATTTTTAAAACTCATCAGACCACTTATGCTGATGCTTATCAAAATGCAAGTTATGTTTCCATTCAAATTTGGAATGTCAATTCAACCATTGACACAAATATATAAACAAACATGTATCCGTAACATTTTTTTTATTCGCTCAATACTCTTGTTTGTTTGTTTGTTTGTTTGTTTGTTTTAATAAGGAGAGGCTCTTGTAGCCCAGTCTGGCCTGGAAGCTAGTGTACAGCCAAGGGTGACCTTGAATTCCTCATCCTCCTGCCTCCACTTCCCAGAGAACTAAGATTACAAGTGTGAACCACCACACACAATTACACAGTTTCAATCAATATACTCAACAGCAGGACGAGAGAGAGAACCAAATAAATGAGGTCTAACAAAATGATGTAACGTAGGACAAGCATTTACTCTCACACATTATCTTAGATCCCTGTCTTGTTGGTGCTGCAAAAAGACCTAATAGAAGCAACTTAAGCAGGGGAGGGTTTATTTGGGCTCCTATTTTGAGGGTGTGATCTACCAAGGAAGAGAACTCACGGCATCAGGAATGTGAACCAGCTGGTCACACCGATCCAACACCAGAAAGCAGAGAGGCAGGAACGCTGCTCTCAGATCACAGTCTGCTTTGTAGGCAATGCAGGTCCCCTGCTCACAGAGCATCTCAGGACCCCAGTCCATAGAAGGGTGCCGCCCACAGTTAAAGTAGACCTTCCCAACTCAACCCAATCTAGAAGCCCTCTTCCCGTCACGCCCACAGGCTTGTCTCCTAGGTAATCCTAGGTTGTGTCAAATTGGCAATATTAACCACCACAAATGAAAAGCCCAATTCCAGACCATATGGTTAATAAAAGCCAGTTCATTTGGCCCCTTTATTTTAGACATGAGCAAAGGAGGCAGACCTGGGAACACATGCCCGTAATTGCAGCAGCTAAAAGGCTGAGGTTGGTGGGGGAGGGGGACTGGAGAGATGTTGTCTTAGTGGACAAGAGCATCGACTTAAGACCATCTTCCAGCTCTGAGTCCCAACACCCACATGGTTGCTCACAACTGCCTGTACCTCTAGTCCTGGGAGGGAGCCAATGACCTCTTCTGGCCTCTGTGGACACTAGACACATGGGATGTCCTTACATGCATACAGAAATACGTATAGACAACTATGCAATCACATAATATAAATAGTAATAATAATTTTTTAAAAACTGAGGCAGGAGGACTTCAGGTTTGAGGCTAGCCAAAGCTATATAGCGAGACACTGTCTCAAAAGAGAGAGTGGTATAAAGTAGATAATTCTCAAAAGAAGATATTCAAAGGGTATATGGGAAAAATGTTCAACATCATTAGTCATCTAGGGAAATGAAAATTGGAACCACAAATGAGGTACTACCTCACATATGCTGAAATATTGTTAGAAAGATAAAAGATATTCGTGGGGATATCTTTTTAAAGTGGAGGAAACTAGGAACTGTGTTGGTAAGAGTATGAACAAGTATGGTCATTATAGAATATAGCATGGAGGTCCACAAAAAGGTTAAAACAAGATGACCATGGGGTTGGAGAGAGGGCTCAGCAGTTAAGAGTGCTTATGGGTCTTGCAGAGGACCCAGATGGGGTTTCCAGCATCCTCACCTGGTGCCGACAGCCACCTGTAACCCTCGCCCTGGAGATCCGATGCCTCTTCTGACTTCCTTAGGCACACACACAAGTGGTACACAGAATCTCACAAAGGCACAAGCATACACGTAAATAAAAATAAATGGCTTTTTATTAGAGGGCTGGAGAGATGGCTCAGCAGTTAAAAGTGTTAGCTATTATTCCAGAGGACACTGGTTTGATTCCTAGCACCCACATGGCTAACAAAAGTCTACAAGTCCAGTTCTAGGGGATCCAACACCTTCTGGACTTCTAGGACACTGCACATGCACTGTGCACATACATATATGCAAGGGAACCAACCACACACATAAAATAAAAAAATAAATTTTAAAAATGATACATGAATAAAATAAAACTCAAAAAATAATATTTATTTTATATGTATGGCTGTTTCACCTGAACAAATTTCTTCTGTGCACTATGTGTATGTAGTGCCTATAGAAGTCAGAAGAGGGTATACCCGCAAAAACACAGGCAATAGATGATCCCACACCAGCAAATCCCAAAGAAGAGAAACACACATACAACATTAACAACAACACAGAAACAAAAATAACAGAAACTAGCAATCACTGGTCATTAATATCTCTTAATATCTCTATCCAGGTCTCCTAAGGTGAGCATCCAAACTGCCTAGGCTCCCCCAAAGCCAGTACGTGCTGTAGGATCAAAAACCCACTGCGATCCTTGGGCTTCCCACAGGTCAGGGAACCCTGATTGCTCTTCGAGCAGATGAGGGAGGGTGACTTGATCGGGGGAGGGGGAGGGAAATGGGAGGCGGTTGCGGGGAGGAGGCAGAAATCCTTAATAAATAAATTAATTAAAAAATAAAATAAAATAAAAGACCCTTCCAATAAAAAATAAAAATAAAAAAATAAAATAAACAAAACAAAAAAAATATCTCTTAATATCAATGACTCAATTTGCCTATAAAAAAGATACAGGCTAACAAATTGGATATGAAAACAGAATCCATTATTCTGCTGCATACAAGAAGCACACCTCAATTACAAAGACAGATATTACCTTTGAGTAAAGGGTTGGGAAAAGATTTTTCCAACCAAATGAACCAAAGAAACAAGCAGATGTAGCTATCCTAATACTTAACAAACTTCAAACTAAAATTAGTCAAAAGAGAATGAAGAAGGTCATTTCATATTAGTCACAGGAAAATCCACCAAGGTAAAGTCTCAATTCTGAACATTTATGCCCTAAATACAAGGGCACCCACATTTGTAAAAAAAACCATACTAATGCTTAAATCACACATCAAGTCCCACACACTAATAGACTTCAACACCCCAAAAATAGGTAGCAGGTCATGGTGACACACGCCTTTAATCCCAGCACTCAGGAGACAAAGGCGAGCAAACTTTTGTGAGTTCAAGGCCAGCCTGACAAGCGTGAGGGAGGGAACTCTGTGGCCACCATAGCCAGGAGAATAAGGAACAATCTGCAAGAAAGCAGTTCAGTTAAACATGACTAACAGCCAGTGTTGGTTCAAACTTCAGGAATCTGACCCTGAGTAGCTTATTTTAGGGATGTTTAAGCACAGCACAATTTAGTGAAAATTTTCCTGGCAATAATTCACTCAATCCCATGTGCACAACAAAGTTTAAAACATGACCTCATCAAAACTCTTTGTAAAATACATGGGACATCTTCCATAAAGATGAGTTGAATAGACAACTAAGAAAAGTAAGCTCACAATAAGGGTCTGGGGAAGGATCCAGTGTGGTCTTAGTCACACAGATAGTGCGAAGATCACCAGGTTCTTAGCCACACTCAGTCACAGCCTTCTGGGTGGACGACAGTGTGTGTATCCCTTTATTTAAAGGAAAAACCCTGCACATTTAATATTCCAGGTCCTCCTAGTGCTTATCTGGGAACACAAAAACATCTGTGGCTCCTACCAGGAAGGAGTGGTAAAAAAAATTACTGAGGACTAGAGAGAGGGCTCAACGGTGAAGAGTACTTGCTGCTCTCACAGAGGACCTAGGCTCAATTTCCAGAACCCACATTGGGCTACTAACAACCACTCTAGTTAAAGGAACCTGGTCTACATAGAGAGTTCCAGAACAGCTAAAGTACCAAGTGAGACCCTATCTCAATAAATAAATAAATAAATAAATAAGATAGAGGATAGATAGATAGATAGATAGATAGATAGATAGATAGATAGATAGATAGATAGATAGGGATTGCCGTCAATAGGTGACCTAAGAATACATCAAATTTCTACTGTATCACTGAAAAGGTTTGAATTTTTTAAAGTAGGGCATTTGCAGCTAGAGCGATGGTTCAGTAGTTTAGAGAACTTGCTGTTCCCGCAGAAAGCCAGGCTAATTACCAGCACCTGCATGGTTGCTCACAACCGAGCTGAGCTCCCATTCTAGGGGCCCCAACTCCCTTTTTGAACTCATGTACATCAAATTAAATAAAGGTAACTCTTTCAATAAATAAAAGCTAGGAAGCTGGATCTTGAATTACGAGTTTTCCTGTTTACGCCCAATAGAACAAGCCATGTCTCTAGCTGCCTTAAAGAGAATCTAAGTTTATTTATTTGACTCTCTCTCTCCTCCCCCCTCCACCCCTCCCTCTTGACGAGTGTTCTAGTTTGCCTTCTGCTGCTGTGATAAACGCCATGATCAAAAGCAACTTGAGGAAGAAAAGAGTTCATTTGGCTTACATGTCTGAATCACAGTCCATCGCTGAGGGAGCCAGAACAGGAATTGAAACCATGAACCCTAGAGCTGAAGCAGAGACCATGGAGGAGTGCTGCTTACTGGCTTGCTCCACTTGGCTTGCTCAGTCTGTTCTCTTATATCACCCAGGACCATTTTCCCAAGGGCAACCCTGCCCACAGTGGCCTGGGCCCTCCCACGCCAATCATGAATCAAGACAATGCCCCTGTAGGCTTGCCTACTGCCTAATATAATGGAGCCAGTTCTTTATTTGAAGTTCCTTCTCTAATGACCCTAATGAGTGTCAAGCTAACAAAAATGAACCAGTATAGATTTCCCTTCTTCCTTTTAATTTTTTTTTATTTTTATTTGAGTGTGTTAATTTTTTAATTTTTACTTACATGTGTGTCTGTGTGCAGCTACTGGTAGACGGCAGATGAGGGCATACGATGCCCTGAAGTTAGACATATAGGCAACTGTGATCCACCTAACATGGGTGCTGGAAACTGTGCGATCCTCTTAATAACTGTGCCACCTCTCAAGCCTCTTAGAAGTCTCTTTAGAGCCAGGATCGCCACTGATATTGACAGGGTAAATTATTCTGTTACACTTCCTAACAAAACAAAACCAAAGAACAAAGGACTGAGCCAGGTGTGGTGTCCTGCATTGGTAATCCCCACACTTGACAGTTGAACACTGAAGGATCGGGAGTTCTAGACCAGCCTCAGCTCCATAGTGAGTTCAAGGTCACCCCCAGCTATAAAGACTGACTCAAAAATATAAAATAAATAAATAGAGCAAAGGACTTACCCACTCTAAAGAAGCAGAAGCCATAGGAAAGAGGCCCATGTGTCCTATGTGTTCTTAAATTAAGATCCTCCCCACTATTTCCAACTTATTGTTTAATTTCTTTTTGCATGAACAAGGAAGATGTCTTTGTAAGTCTTTGGCACCCTCTTTTGGACAACCTGATTATTTCAAAACTGAAAGGTTTCATTTCTAAGTATACTGCCAGCAAATTAAAATTGGGCACCTGGAGACAAGTATAAATAAAGATGACATAGCTATAGAGGATATAGGTTTAGGGGGGTATTAAACTGATTTTTACGAGAGTTTTAGATTTGCAGAAAGATTAAACAGTACACAGCCCATCTATATCCCTCCCTCCTATAATTTCTCCTATTATTAACACCTCACACTGGGTTTACATGTGTTAAGTTAATGAACCAATACTAACCCATTATCGTTGACTGAAGTCCATAGTACATATAGTACGAAGTTGCGTGTTTCCACGAGTGAAAGAATTTCATATCTCCACCATGACAGTATCACAGGAAATAGTTCCACTGCCTTATAAAACCACCTCTTTTAAGCTGGAGAGATGGCTCAAACAGTAAGGGCACTTGCCATGAAAGTCTGGGGTCCCCAGAAGCCACAAAGGTGAAAGAAGAGAACACACCTACGAAGCTGCACTCTGAAAGCCACGTGTGTGTCACAGCACATGTGTACCACCCGTGCACATATGTGCAATTTCACACACAATAATAAAGTTTTATCTCTTCACTCTCGCCTGCTTCTCCAGAGCAGAATCTGGTAATCGCCACTTTTTACTCTCTTTTTAATGTTGCCTTTCAAACTTTCATGTTGTGGAATAACAAAATAGATCCCTACGAAATTCATTCCACTAAACACATCCATTTCAGAGTCCTCCACGGGAAGACACCCAGGGCCTGCCCATCACCTCCAGCATGTGTGGAAAACTGTGTGGCTGGAAGAAGGGAGAGAGAGAGGGAAGTGGAGCGGCGTGTGCACTGTGGAGCGAGGCAGAACTGGAGAAGCAACAGCAATGAGGAGCAGGCCGATGTGAGCAGCCTCCATTGTCATCTGAGTCATGGTGATATCCAAATCCCTGATGCTGCTGGGGGTCAAGTATAGAGCCTTGGTTCTGCTGCATCCTGCTGCAGCCGGGTCTGTGTTGATGTCTTTGGACCATGTTACTAATGAAGGGCATGTGGATTCCTGTGGACTGGGCTCCCTCCTGAAGCTATGTTCATAACTGAGGACCACGCTGCTACCTTGGACTATGATGATCTGAGTGACCGCACTGCTATCTGAAGCCATGGTGACTTCCGGGCCTATGCTGCTACCAAGGGCTATGTCTGCTTCCATGGTTCTACCACAACCAAGATCTATGTTGGTATCTATGGCCCACATTACCACTGAAGGCCATGTGGATGTCTGTGGTCTGGGCTGCTGTCTAAAGCCATGTCGATGTCCATGGGCAGTACTGTCCCCAGGAACTATACTGATATGAGGGGCAAGTGCTGCCACCTAGGGCAAGGTTGTTGTCTATGGTCCAGCCTGCCTCCAAGGGCATAGTCTGAGTAAATGGTTCTACTGCAGCCAGAGGATGTGGTTTTGGTCTCTGCTATCACCAGAACACATGAGGAAGCCCATGAACCTGCCCCTGTTGACTGTAAAGAGAAAGGAAGATGCTTTTTCACTATATGATGATTGCAGATGCACAGTCAAAGATAGAAGAAAGGAGTTATTGTTGTGGAACAATCCTTTTCTACACTACAAACATATATTACTCTCATTGGTTAATAAAAAGCTGACAGACTGGTAACTGAGCAGGAATTCAGGGGAGAAAGCCAAACTGAGAATGATGGGAAGAAGGAGGGCAGAGTCAGAGAGACATCAGCCAGTCACCCAGGAATCAAGATACACTAAAAGACAGGTAAGTTCCTGAGCCATGTGGCAATACATAGATTAATAGAAATGGGTTAATTTAAATGTAAAAGTTAGCTAGTAACAAGCCTGAGCTATTGGCTGAGCATTTATAAGTAATATTAAGCCTCTGAGTGGTTATTTGAGTTTATGCAGTCAGGATAGGAAAAGTCCATTTACAGGTTATGGAATCTCCCCCCAAGACTAAGAAGTGCTGCTAAGGCCAGACATGTGTCAGGAATATCCCTCAGTGGAGGCCTAGAGAGGCCATTGTGTGAAACTGTCAAGTTAAAGCCTGGATTGCCTTTGGAGACCCCAAAATGTTGGAAATGCCAAAGCCATAGGATACCTGCTAAGGAGAGCTGCTAACAGGGAGTGGAACCAGAATAAGAGAAAGAAGTGTGTTACAGTCAACAAAGCTGAAATGAGTTGAAAATCTGAAGAATGTTTTGACATCAGACGTGGACATGAAGAATTTGAAGTTTGTTGAAAGTATGTGATCTAATTTTGGTTGGTTGCCTGGTTTTAAAAAAAAATAGGGAATTATAGTTAAGAGACTTCCTGAATCTCAGAAGAGACCCTGACCTTAGACTCTTAAATATTGTTGAGACTGTAATAGGCTACAGGGATTTTTGAAGTTGGACTAACTGCATTTTGCATTGTGTTATAGTTAGAAGTCTATGGGGACAAGGAGTGGAATGTGGTGGTTTGACTAGGTTTGGCTCCCATAGACTCATGTGTTTGACTGCTTGGTTCATAAACTGTTGGGGGCTGTAGACCCCCAGACTCTAAATTTCCTGTAAACAACTTGCTTGCAACTGCTCTGAGCAAAACAACTTGTTTTCCTGTATTTGCAGCTGCTCTAAGCACAAGACCCTCAGGAGTTCCTGATGGCAGGAGAGTGGTTTCTGGTGGGTTCGGCTGGACCGTGACTATCAGTTAAGGATCCCCATATAAGCTGCCCTGGAACACAAAAAAGGGGGCATTCTTGTTTCAAGGATGACCCATGTTCCCATGTCTCTGTGTGTACAGGTGCCTCGCTACGGGCATAGTACACGTAGTACAGGCAAACAGTACAATAAACATCCCAGAAGGTGTGGGTTTTTTGTAGTAGGTGTGGGCTTGTTGGAGTAGGTATGGCCTTGTTGGAAGAAGTGTGTCATTGTGTCAGGGTAGGCTTTGAGGTCTCATATGCCAAGCTATGCCCAGGGTGACACACAGTTGCTTCTGTTGCCTGTGGATCAAGGTAGAGAACTCTCAGCTTCTCCAGCATCATATCTGCCTGCCTGCATAGTGCCATATCTCACCATGATGATGATGGACTAAACCTCTGAACTATAAGCCACCCATTATGTTTTCCTCCGTAAGAGTTGCCACGGGGACCTTAGTTCTCTTTCCTATTTTGAAAGATGGCAGCTGAGAAGCCTGACACAGAAGAAACCTGCAGCCAAGAAGCCTGGCAATGATGCCCCTGCCGCCAGTGCAGCCAAAATAGATGACCCTACTGTTAAAAAGCCCAAGAAGGAAAAACCCCCTTGAAGCCGAAACCCTGCCTTAGTTAGAAGAATTGGCAGGTACTCCCAATCTGCTATGTATTCCAGAAAGATCTTATACAAAAGAAAATACTCAGCTGTGTAAAACAAGGTTAAAAGAAGAAAAAGGAGGTCCTTGCTACTGTCATAAAACTGGTTGGTGGTGACAAGAATGGTGATTCCCCCGGTGGTTAAGCTTCAAAAAATGCCCAGGCACTATCCTACCGAAGATGTGCCTAGGAAGCTGCCGAGCCACAGCAAAAAGCCCTTAAGTCAGCATGTGAGAAGGCTGCATGCCAGCATCACTCCTGGGACAGTCCCGATCATCCCCACCGGGCGCCACAGGAGCAAGAGAGTGGTTTTCCTGAAGCAGCTGGGCAGCGGCTTGCTACTCGGGACAGGACCTCTTGCCCTCAACAGAGTTCCTCTGCAAAGAACACCCCAGAAGTTTGTCATCGCCACCTCTAAAATAGTTGATATCAGCAAGGTTAAAATCCCCAAACACCTGACTGGTACTTACTTCAAGAAGAAGCACCTGTGCAAGCCCGCACCAGGAGGCGGCGATCTTTGACACAGAGGGAGAAATTTGAGGTACAGAGCAGCGCAAGGCTGATCAGAAAACTGTGGACTGGCCGATTTTGCCAAAGATCAGAGCTATTCCTCAACTCCAGGGCTACCTGAGATCTCAGCTCTCTCTGACCAATGGGATGTAGCCTCACAAACTGGTTTTCTAAATTGCTAACAACCTGCTTAAACAGCTTCATGCTTTTTTAAAAAAAAAAAATTGCCATGGTCCTGGTGTCTCTTTACAGCAATAGAAACCCGAAGGCAACTCAGCTCTATTTAAGGGGCAGGCCACTGTCAGTTTGACCACACCACAGTGAGTACATAGATGATACAAATTGGATTTATTATTTTTTATTTTCATTTTTTGGGGGGAGGTCACAAGGAGGGAGGGCAGACGTAGAAAGACTGGGAAATGAATGTGGACGTGGACCAAAGAGAACCCTCTACACAGCTGGAAGCAGGTAAACTAGACTCAGATAACTAAAATTATATCTTCCATGTAATCCAGCCTCAGCACTTCTGGGAATTTACTCCAAGTTAGCAACAAGGACAGCTGCACCTTGCTGTCTACCATGGCACTCACTACTCACAACAGCTAAATTATGGAAGCAACTGAGGTGTCTGTCAGCATAGGGCATGGTGTATAAACATGCCAAGAGAGAGCATGGTGTATAAACACAATGAAATTTTACTCAGCCATTAAGAAGAATTAAATAATGCCATTTGCAATGTCTTAGCTAAGTTTTCATAACAATGCAAAACGCATTTTGTATAATTCTAAAAGTCCCCATAGCCAATCAAAGTCTCAATTTCTTGGGAGTTTCATGCAAACTCTTAACTGTAAAGTCAAAACCAACAAACAGATCACATACTTCTAACATATAATGGCATAGGATATTCATTACTTTTCCAAAATGCAAAAAAAGGAGCATAGTGAGGAAATACTGAACCAACACAAGACAGAAAATCAGCTGGGCAAATTCTAAACTCTATATCTCCATGTGTGTCATCAAAGCAATCCTCAGATCTCCAACTCTTGTAAGCCTTGTTGACCGCAACACACTTCTTCCTCTCTGGCTGGTTCTATGCCCTGTTAGCAGCTCTCTTTGGCACAGCTCTGGCATCTCCAACATTTTGGGGTATCCAAGGCAATTCAGGCTTCAACTTCACAGCTGCACACAATGGTCTTTCTGGGTCTCCTTTCAGGACACCCATGACACACGCCTGGCCTCAGCAGCTTTCCTTAGTCTCAGAAAGATTCTGTAGCCCCTTTCTTCTATTCTGGGCTCTAAAGCCAGAACCACATGGCCAAAGCTGCCAAGTTCTGCTACTTTTTAAAGCTGGAACATGGCCACCCTTATTCAGTTACATCTTCGCTAACTTTCTGTTTGCTGGTGTCCTTCACTGCCTAATCTTGGCTGTCCTGAACTTGATCTGTAGACAAGACTGGCCTCACATTTAGAGATCCACTTTCCTCTGTCTCCTGAGTGCTAGCATTCAAGGCCTACACCATCACACCTACACCCAAACTGTCCCTTAATTCCTTTTCTCAGGTTGGAAACTTAGCAAGGTGGGATCTTTCCCTGAGGTCACCATTTCCTTTATTCCGTTCTTAATCTGTTTATCTCCTTGAACACAGGACTTATATCCATTCCACTTCCTGGTGCCCTTTTTCCCCTCAATCTGTACATTTTGTATATTTATTTGTTCAGCTTGCTCCTTTTCATTATAAATTTGTGTAATAACCACATGACAGAGTCAATCCTAGGCTATTTTAAGATTTCCTTTGCCAATACAATTAATCCATATCTCTTTACTTTAGCCTCAGGCAGTTTTTAGGACAAGGACAAAGAGCAGTAATATTCTTTACCAAAATATCACAAGAAAGATGGCTCAGCGGTTAAGAGCACTGACTGCTCTACCAGAGGTCCTGAGTTCAATTCCCAAAAACCACATAGTGACTCACAACCATCTGTAATGAGATCTGATGCCTTCTTCTGGCCTGTAGGCATACATGCAGACTAAACACTATATACATAATAAACAAATGGGGTTTTTTTTCTGGTTTTTCAAGACAGGGTTTCACCGTAGCTTTGGAGCCTGTCCTGGAATTAGCTCTTGTAGACCAGGCTGGCCTCAAACTCACAGAGATCCACCTGCCTCTGCCTCCCGAGTGCTGGGATTAAAGGTATGTGCCACCACCATCTGGCAAATGAATCTTTTTTAAAAAGAAAAGAAAGGGGGAAAGGAGGGAAGGAAGGAAGGAAGGAAGGAAGGAAGGAAGGAAGGAAGGAAGGAAGCTAGCTTTCTAGACAACATACTAAAATTCTTCTCCTCTGAAACCTCTTGTGCCAGGACCCCACAGTTCAAATCACCCTCAGCACCACTGTGTCCCATTCTCTACTAGGATGGCCCATTAAGCAGTGTTTAAAGCATTCATTCCACTGCTTTCCTAATCGAAACTCCCAAAAGTCCAAATTCCTCCAAACAAAAGTATGATCACACCTATCACAACAATACCACAGTCCCTGGTACCATCTTTTGTCTTAGGGTTTCTATTGCTGTGAAGAGACTCCATAACCGTGACAACTCTTTTTTTTTTTTTTTTTTTTTTGGATTTTCGAGACAGGGTTTCTCCGTAGCTTTTTGGTTCCTGTCCTGGAACTAGCTCTTGCAGACCAGGCTGGCCTTGAACTCACAGAGATCCATCTGCCTCTGCCTCCTGAGTGCTGGGATTAAAGGCGTGCACCACCACCGCCCAGCCCCGTGACAACTCTTACAAGGGAAAACATTTCATTTGTGGCTGGCACACAGTTTCAGGGGTTTAGTCCATTATCATCAGAGTGGGTGGCATACAGGCAGACATGGTGCTGGAGGAGCTGAGAGTTCCACATTTTGATTCGCAGGCAGCAAGAAGCGAACTGTGTACCACACTGGGTATAGCTTGAGCATATAAGACTGTGAAGCCTACCCCTACAGCAACACATTTCCTCCAACAAGACCACGCCTACTCCAAGAAGGCAACACCTCCTGATAGTGCCACTCCCTATGGACTAAGCATTCAAACACATGAGTCTATGGGGGCCATACCTATTCAAACCATCACAAGCAGGAAAATGGGGGCAATGGAGACCATCACATAATTAAGTCAGTCTCAGAAATGCTGTAGGACAATAGTCTTGTACTTTGTAAAGATTTATCACTTGTATTTTAATAAAACGCTGATTGGCCAGTAGCTAGGCAGGAAGTATCAGTGGGGCCACCAGGCAGGAAGTAGAGGTGGGGCAATGAGAACAGGAGAATTCTGGGAAGAGAAAAGGGTCAGTCTGCAAATGTCATCCAGACACAGAGGAAGTAAGATGAGAATGTCTTGCTGATAAAAGGTACCAAGCCACATGGCTAACATAGACAAGAATAATGGGCTAGTGGAAGATGTAAGAACTAGTTAATTAGAAGCCTGAGTTAATAGGTTAACCAGTTTATAATTAATGTAGGCCTCTGTGTGTTTCTTTGGGATTTAACAACTGTGGGATCCAGGTGGTACAGAAACCTCGGTCAAGACAGAAAGACAAAAATTGCATGTTTTCTCTTTTGGGGGGCTCCTTGGTTTTTTTTAATGATACATAAAATTGTGTGTGTGTGTGTATGTGTGTGTGTGTGTGTGTATGCACACATATATGAATGCTCTCACCCAAGGATGCATATATGGAAGACACAGGTCAATATTGAGTATCTTCCTCTATTTACTCTTATTTTTTGAGATAGTGTCTCTCACTGAACCCGAAGTTCACAGAATTGACTAGACTGGCTGCCCAAGGGACCCCAGGATCTGCCTGACTCTGCCCCCAGCCCCATTATAGTTACAGTTGCTTGCTGCCACGCTCAGCCTTTACAAAGGTGTTAGACATCTGAACTCAGGTCCTGGAGCTTATGCAACAAGTGTTTTATCCACTGAGTGATCTGCCCAGCCCTATCTCTGCTTCATTACTACTCCATTATGTGGATATACCAAAGTTTATAGATCTGTTCCCTGTCGAAGAACCTCTTAGTTGCCTACCATATGAAGCAATTATGATTAATGCTGCTATGAACATTTGTGTGATGGTTTTTTGAGGACATAAATTTTCAATTCATTTGGATAATCAAGCGTGTGGTTTCTCTGCCATATGAGAATACTATATTCATCCTCATGAGAAACTGCCTGTCCTAGCTTGATTTCTGTTACCACTGGCCAAACCATCTTGGGGGAGAAAATATTTTATTTGTCTTACATTTCCATATCACAGCCCATCACTAAGGGCCATCACAATAGGAACTCAAGCAGGAACCTGGAAGCAGAAACCAAAGCAGAAAGAGACCCTGGGGAAATGTTGCTTAGGGACTTGTTCCCCTGGCCTGCCCCTACCTTCCTATGCAGCCCAGGACCACCTATCTAGGACCAGCACCACTTAGAGTGGGCTGAGCCCTCCCACATCAGTTAACAATCAAGACAATGCCCCACAGACATGCCCACCAGCCAGCCTGGTGGAGGCATTTCCTCAGCTGTGGCTCCCTCTTCCTAGGTCTGTCTAGTTGACAGCCAAGATTGACCATCACACAGCCAAACCAAAAATGACCTCTGCCATTTTGTGTATGTGTGTGTTTCCACCTACAATAAATGAGAAACTCTGATCCATATACTTGCCAACATTTACTCTCCTGGGATTTTGGCCATTCTCAGAAGTGCACCCTGATATCTGTCTTAATTTTTAATTCCCCAATGCCATATGCTGTGTGTGCTCCTGGGCTCATCGCCATCTGCACGTTTATGTGTTATCTGTCCGGGTCTTGGCCCATCTTTTTTAACTGAGTTGTTTACTTTCTTATATTTAAATTCTCTGTTTATTGGAAGCAAGTCCTTTCTTGGGTCTGTGCGTCACAAATATTTTCTCTCAGTATGTGGCTTCTCTCAGTCTTTTATTTTTTTTATTTATGTATTGGGGGAGTGAGCACGCACATGCCATGCCCATGGGGGCATGGGGTTCAGATGACAACTTCCAGCAGTCAGTTCCCTCCTTCCACTGTGTGGAACCAGGGATCAAACTCAGGCTCTCAGGCTTGGCAGCAAGCACATTTACCCACTAAGGCCTCTCATCAGCCCAGCGGCCTCTTTACATTCTCTTTGGGGTGTATTATATGAGAGAAGAATCAGAAGACAGGAAAAGAAAAGAAAATGTTTTTAACAAAAGAGTGAGTTTTAAGCAAGTTTAATTTTCTCTCAAGGTCTATCCTTCTAGAGTTGTATTTAAACATTACTGTCAAGCCAAGGTCTCCTATGTACTCTTTTAAAAGATTTATAGTTTTGAGTTTTAAATTTGGGTTTGTCACCTGGTTTGATTTCTGTTACAAAGGTCTAGAGGCAACCATTATTGGTCTCAGCCATTATTGTTCTTCCAGAGACCCAAGTTTGGTTCCCAGCACCTATATTGGACGGCTCATGATACCTATAACTTCAGTTCCAGAGGATCTGATACCCTGTTCTAACCTCTACACACACACATCACACACACACACACGCACACGCACACACACACACACACTGCAGTGATGGAGGAAGGTCATTGGTTAAATAAAAAGAAACTGCTTGGTCCTCATTGGTTAGAAGATAGGTGGGAGGAGTAAACAGAACAGATAGCTGGGAGGAAGAGGAAGTGACCTCAGACTGGACAGCTCTCCTCTCGGGAGCAGACGCCTCAGCAGAGACGCCATGCTTCCAGCTCCCAGGCAGACACACGCCATGCCCCAGCTCCGACCCAGGATGGACTTAGGCTAGAATCTTCCCAGTAAGACCGGTGCTCACAGATTATTAGAGATGGGTTGATCGGGATATCAGAATTAGCCAGTAAGGGCTAGAACTAAAGGACCAAGCAGTGTTTAAAAGAATACAGTGTCCGTGTAATTATTTCGGGGCATAAGCTAGCCAAGCAGGCGGTTGGGGTGTTGGGGATGCAGCCCCGCTGCTCATATTATTACTACACTGCAGAGAGAAAAAACATATAGACATAGAAGCTTTCACAATTTTGGGGGGCTCGGGGGCACTTCAAGATGGGTTTCTCTGTGTAACAGTCTTGGCTGTCCTGGAACTCACTCTGTAGACTAGGCTGGCCTCGAACTCACAGAGATCCGCCTGCCTCTGCCTCCCAAGTACTGGGATTAAAGGTGTGTGCCACCACCACCCAGCCTACAAAGTTAATTTTTTAAAAAAATAAAATGAAAGAAACCAAAGTCTTGCAGAATGAGACAGTGTCTCTCTACATAGCATGGCTAGCCTGGAAACCACAACAATCCTCTTGCCTCTGCCTCTCAAGTGACAGGATGAAAAACGTGTGACTAACACTGGCTGAAAATTGCAAAGCTACTTCAAATCTTATGTCTGTCTCTGTGAGTGTGTGTGTGTGTGTGTGTGTGTCTGTCTGTCTGTCTCTGTCTCTCTGCCTCTGTCTCTCTCTCCTCTCTCACACACACACACACAAACAATAGTCACTTCGAAGGGAACAGCAGCAGCAGCAGGAAAGAGATTAGAACTGAGCACAGAGAATGAGATCAGATGTTTAAAACATGATTCGTTTGTTTGTTTGCCTCTCTCCCTCCCTGTACCTCTGCCCCTGCCCCTGCCTCTTGAATGCTGGGCTTAAAAGCAGGTACCCATGCCTGGCTACCAGGAAGTGTTTGACTCTCAGGCTAGCCCACATTCAGCCTCTAAGTAATTGGCTAAGTATGCAAGCAGTCCTGCTGGTGAGCAGCTCCCGCTGAACTAGATAGTGGCTGAGTTTCCTGCAATCACCTGTCTCTCTCGGTTGTGACTACGCCACGGAAGCAGCCGTGAACTTGGCTGTCACAGGTATGATCTGCGACATGGCTGTGTAGACAGATGCTCCTGTACTTTTTAATTATTCATATTCCTTTCCATTCCAACACTGTGAAGAATTAAAATGTATCTCCCCAGAATTCGTGTTACAATCCTGACTTCTGGTGCTACGTAAGCCCTTTTGGAGACAGGGCCTTTAAAGTTGCAATTAGGAGTCAAACATGGTAGTATAGGAGTGTAAGCCCAGCACTTGGGAGGGGGAAGCAAGATCTTTGGTTCAGGGCCATTTTCAGCTACCCAGGCTGAGGCCAGTCTAGGCTAAAGAAACCCTGCCTCAAAACAAACAGAAGAGGGATGTTTAGGTTAAAATGAGGCTATTAGGGTAAGTATAACCCAGCATGGCTGGTATCCTTGTAATAATAATAAATTGGAGCCTGTGGTGGCGGTGACAGCACCCACCTTAATCCCAGCACTCTGGAGGCAGAGACAGGTGGATCTCTGTGAGTTCAAGGCCAGCCTGGTCTACCAAGTGAGTGAGTTCTAGGATGCTAGCTACAAGACAAGGAGAAAGGCCTCAGAAGAAACTAATCTGATACTTGGATCTTGAGTTTTAAGCTCAGAACTATAAAAAGATATGTTTTCCTTACTCAGGCAACCAGTATGCAGAATTTTGGTTAGGTTTCCTTTGGTTTGGTTTTGGGTGGGGTGCAGGGAGTCGAGACAAGCACTCATTGTGAAGTCTTGACTGTCCTGGAGCTTGCTCTGCAGACCTGACAGGCCCGACCTCTCTCTCAGTCCTTCTGCCATTACCTCCTGGCTGCTGGAATGACAGGCTCATGGGTACTTCAGTCTGTCATGCTTTGCTGTGCAGCGCACTTGGTCATGGAACGTTATTCAAACATTGAAGGTGGGGGTGGGGGGAGAAGTACTGATACACGCACAATAGACATAGATCTTGAAAGCATTGTAGTGAGTGCCAGTATCAGGCACAAAGGCAAGCTCATAACATACGGCTTCATTTCTACAAAATGTCCTGAAAAGACAGATACACAGAAACAAGCTCCGGGCTGGAGCAACAGCTCAGAGGTCAAGAGTGCTCGCTGCTCTTACACTAGACCTAAGTTCAGTTCTCCACATTCCTGTCGGACCACTCACAACTGTAGTATGAAGAGCGGGCCGTGTCCCATCACCCTACTAGCTTAACCCCGAAATAATTACACAGAAACTGTATTCATTTAAACACTGCCTGGCCCATTATTTCTAGCCTCATATTGGCTAACTTGCACATATTAATTTAACCCATTTCCATTAAATCTGTGTTTTGCCACTTGACTGTGGCTGACCAGCATGAGTCTAACCAGCATCCCTCTCAGGCAGGAGAAGCATGGCATCTGCCACGCTTCCCTTCTTCCCAGCCTCCTGTTCTGTCTATTCTACCCACCTAAGGGCTGCCCTATCAAAAGGCCAAGGCAGCTTCTTTATTCAACCAATGAAATCAAACACAAATATAGGACCTGTGACTCCAACTCAAGGGGATCTAATGCCCTCTTCTGGCCTCCTTGAGAACTGCACACAATGTGGCATACATACACACAGACACATACCGTACACATAAAGAAAAAAATAATAAACTAAATCTTTTTTTTAAGTACTGTCAGCCAGGCGGTTGTGGCACATGTCTTTAATCCCTGCACTCCGGAGGCAGAGGCAGGTGGATCTCTGTGAGTGTGAAGTCAGCTTGGTCTACAGAGTGAGCTCCAGGACAGCCAGGTCTACACAGAGAAAACCTGTCTCAAAAAAAGAAAAGAAAAGAAGTACAGTTGTGGTTTCAGTGTTTTGAGTACAGGAAAATATTCTAAAACTAAATAGTTGTGACAGTTACATAACCTTGTAAAAAATATTCAAAATCACTACATTGTGTACTGTAACATGGTGGGTACATTTTAGAGCATGTGGCCTGTATCTCAATTTTAAAAACACTTAAGATTTAATCAGATATTGCTACTGATCCCACAACCCTGACCTGAAGAATGGGGCCGACATCAGTCAGAATGAGAAGCACCCGCTCCCCTAATTTTGATGCGCATTCTCAGTTCTTTAAAGGTCCAGTATTCCCATCAATGAAGCATTTTCCTGTTCAGCTCCATAACAAGAAGGGCCCTGGCTGTCATCGTTCCTCGACTGACATGTGATTTGCTTTTATTTCCACAACACAGTGAATTTTGATAGATCACAGTAATTTCAATCCAGACGGATCTTTTGACTGTAGGAGTGAATTAGAAAGATATTTTTATATCGCCTATTTGAGATAACAGGTCTTAGCACCACGCTCCAGGCAAAATACATCAAAAGAATGAACTGAAGGTTAACTTTCCTTTTAGATCTCGATTTTTATAACATCACAAAAATCCTTGCCTAAAAGCAGCCGAATTATTCAACGGTGAGACATTCTATATTCGCCACGTCCAGCCAGAGGTAAAGAACAAAGGCAGCGCAGAGACGCCTGGAAGGTGAGGTGCATCCGTCTCCTCATTGTGCCCTTCGAGGTCTCCGTCCCAGAGCCACACACCAGAACCCTGTCCCAGCAAGCAAGGCAAGGAGAGACTTTCTGCTCTTAGGCCTGGCGCACAAAGGTAATTCCCACGTGAAAAGAAGTGATACAGATCCAAGCAATGAAACGTAATTTGTGTCAAACAATTATTACCATTTTATCCTACCCAAATCAGTCAATTAAATATAGCTGTGTGTCTAAATTAGTTTGAGATAGCTTTTAATTCCAACGTGATTTTTTTTTTAATTATCTCGCGTGTATACTTCTAGGCAGAACTTCTTCTCTTTTTAATGCTGTTTGCTGTGCGGCAGTGTTCACACGCAGTTTAAGGGGAGTCCCCGGGGATCTCTACCCCCAAGGAGTCTGTTTACGGAACTACTCAGAGATCCTTGCCGTCAGATGACTTCAAACATAAGGGAATTCACTGACGTATTACCCAGAAGCGACCTTGTCGGCAAATTTCTGTTTGATCAGTTCTTTCTTCGCTTGAACCTCTTCAGTTCGGGGCTTCATCCTGTACCACACAGGCAGAGCCCACTGGGAGTGCTGCCACCTGGTGAAGGCTCCTTGACACTGATGCCCTAATGACAATAGACATGCTATCAGATTCTTCCGGGAATATGCATTTAATCACGTGTGATTTTTCTATCTGATTATTCGATGTGTACAAGGTCGTCTCTGAACACTTGTGATACAATGATGAACGAGAAAGACTAGTCCCTGCGCTGGAGTGTAGCTTGCTGCTAGAGTGCTCGCCTAGCATAGGGTGTCTGTACTGACACACAGAGAAAGAAGAGAGGGAGAGGGAGGAAAGGAGGGAGGTGGGAAAGAGGCTGGGAGGGAAGAAGCAAGAAAAGGAAAGATAAAGAATGGAAGAAAAGAGAGGGAAGGAGGAGGGAAGGAAATGGGGAGAGAGAGAAAGAAGAAGGGAGAAAGGGAAGGACAAAAGGAGGAAGAAAGAAAGAGAGAGAACCCCTGGTGACCAGCAGGCAAACATTTTGCCGAAAGGAAACTGTGCTGGCTAGTTTTTTTTTTAATATTTGTTTATTTATTACGTATACAATATTCTTTCTGCGTGTATGCCTGCAGGCCAGAAGAGGGCACCAGACCTCATTACAGATGGTTGTGAGCCACCCTGTGGTTGCTGGGAATTGAACTCAGGACCTTTGAAAGAGCAGGCAATGCTCTTAACCACTGAGCCATCTCTCCAGCCCCTGTGCTGGCTAGTTTTATGTCAACTTGACACATGCTAGAGTCAGCTGAGAGAAGGGAGCCTCGACTGAGAAAATGCCACTGTTTTGTAGGCAGCCTGTGCTGTAGGGCATTTTCTTCATTGGTGATTGATGTGAGAGGCCCAGATCACTATGGGTGGTGCCATCTCTGGGCTGTGGGTGCTATAAGGAAGCAGGTTGAGCAAGCCAGCAAACAACACGCACCTGTGGCCTCGGCATCAGCTTTTGCCTCCAGGTTTCCACCCGGCTTGCATTTTGCATTGGCTCCTGTCAATGAACTGATGGCTCAGGCCTAGATATGAGAATCTAGTAAAACTAACCCTTTCTCTCCCCAAGTTGCTTGGAGGATGGCGTTATTTGGTTTACACCTTCACACCGCAGTTCATCACTAAAAAAAAAGTCAAGAAAGGAACTCAAGCAGGGCAGAAACCTGGAGGCAGGAGCTGATGCAGGGACCATGGAGGGGTGCTGCTTACTGGCTTGCTCCCCAAGGCCCAACTTGCTTTCGGTCATGGTGTTGCATCACAGCAACAATGATGTTTCTAGAAAGAGACATAAAGCAAATAGCACAAGAAAATAAGATAATTTCAGAGACAGCCAAATCTTTTTTTCAATTTATTATATATACAATATTCTGTCTTCATGTAGGCCTGCAGGTCAGAAGAGGACACCAGACCTCATTACAGATGGTTGTGAGCCACCATGTGGTTGCTGGGAATTGAACTCAGGACCTTTGGAAGAGCAGGCAATGCTCTTAACCAATGAGCCATCTCTCCAGCCCCAGCCAAATCTTTTTTTAAAAAAATACAGTTGACTGGGCAGTGGTGGAACTTGCCTTTAATACCAGCACTAGGGAGGCAGAGGCAGGCAGATCTCTGTGAGCTCAAGGTCAACCTGGTCTACAAAGTGAATTCCAGGATAGCCAGGGCTACACAGTGAAACCCTGTTTTGAAAAACCAAAGAGAAGAAAACAATAAAAAAAAAGAAAAAGAAAAGAAAATACACCTGAATAGTGAAATGCCAGGGCTGTTTCCAAATGTTCAAAAAAGTACAAGAAGAGAGTAGTCAGACAGTCAGGGCAATCGCGTGCCTCCAAAACCTACTGAGGCTTCTGTACTGAGGCCCCTGAGAGAACATGAACCTTTCCAGTCACTTCTCTGCATGTCGGCTAAAATGATAGATAGATAGATAGATAGATAGATAGATAGATAGATAGATAGATAGATAGATAGATAGATAGATAGATAGGTAGGTAGGTAGGTAGGTAGGTAGATAGATAGATAGATAGATAGATAGATAGATAGATAGATAGATAGATAGATAGATAGATACCCACATGGCTAGCTCTAGCTTATGCCCGAAATAATTACACGGAAACTATATTCTTTTAAACACCGCTTGGCCCATTATATCTAGCCTTTTCTCGGCTAACTCTCGCACCTGGACTAGCCCATTTCTTATAATCTGTGTAGCCCATGAGCTGGCTTACCAGGAATGATCTTAACCTGAGTCTGCCTGGAGTGGGAGAATTATGGAGACTCTCTGACTCAGCTTCTTTCTCCCAGCATTCTGTTCTGTTTACTCCTCTGACCTATGTTTTAACCTATGAGGGCCAAGCAGTTTCTTTATTGCTTAACCAATGAAATCAACAATTGATATATGACACTCCCACATCAATAGATGATATAGAAAGGTAGATAGATAGATAGATAGATAGATAGATAGATAGATAGATAGATAGATAGATAGATAGATAGATAGATAGATAGATATGGAAATAAGTGTCCCTCTTATACTTGGCAGACATCCCTTCCAGCACACCCTAGATTCATCCTATTCTACCTGCCCCTGAATCCTGAATTCTGGGTGCTATTTATTAATACCTCGTTGTTGTTGTTTTTACTCTTACTCTTTTGGGGGGTCCACCACCCAGCTCCCAAATTGCACACGGAGAATTATTCGTAATTATGAATGCCTAGCCTTAGCTTGGCTTGCTTCTTGCCAGCTTTTCTTAACTTAAATTATCCTATCTATCTTTGGCCTCGGGGCTTCTAACTTTCTCTATTTCTGTGTACCTTTACTTTCCTTCTTACTCCCTGTCTGGTTGTGTAGCTGGGTGGCTGGGTGGCTGGCCCCTGAAATCCTCTTCCTTCCTCTCTCATTCCCAGATCCTTTTCACCCAGGTTTTGCCTTATATTTATCCTCTCTGCTTGCCAGTCTCACCTGTTTCTCTCTCCTGCCTCGCTATTGGCCGTTCAGCTCTTTATTAGACCATCAGGCGTTTTAGACAGGCACAGTATCACAGCTTCACAGAGTTAAACAAATGCAACATAAACAAAAGTAACACACCTTAAAATAATATTCCCCAGTGCCTCATGGTTTCTAGAAAACTCCACAGTACATTTAACTAGAATGAGAGTCAAAAAAAGAAAAGCAACTCAAAGTCTAGTGTTGCTATTAAAATAGTATTTTAATATAGTGGTACACACTTGTAATCCCAGAATTTGGAAGGCAGAAGCAGGATAGCCACAAGTTCAAGTCCAGCCTAGTCTAGGTATTAGTCTCAGGCCAACCAAGACTCAGAGAGAGACCCTCTCTCAAAAATCCAAGATAAAAAAAAATTCCAGTATTTGGGAAATAGAGACAGGAGGATCAGGAAATCAAAGCCAACCTGAGACCTTGTCTCAAAAAAAAACAACAACAGGTGCTGGAGAGATGGCTCAGCAATCAGAGCACATACTGCTCTTGTTTGGTTCCCAGCACCCACATCTAATGTCTTACAGTCACCTATAGCTTCAGCTCCAAGGGAAGCCAGCACCTCTGGCATCCATGGGGCCTGCACGTGTATACCACACACACACACACACACATACATATACTTTTACATTTCATTTATTTAATTAATGCTTGTGAGTATTTTGTCTGCATATATGTCCACGCACCATGCATATGCCTAGTGTCTTCAGAGGCCATAAGAGATTCACCTGGGACTAAAGTTACAGACAGTTGTGAGCTGCCGTGTGGGTGACAGGAATCAAACCTGGGTCCTCTGGAAAAGTAGCCAGTACCTTAACCTCTGAGCCATCTCTCCAGTTTATATATATATATATATATTAAAGATATAAGAAAAATATTTCTAAGGCAATAAAAATAAATAAATAAAAAATAAAGGAAAGTGGTTTATTTTGTTTTGTCTTGGTTTTTGTTTGTTTGTTTGCTTTTTCAAGGCAAGGTTTCTCTGTGTATCAGCCCTGGCTATCCTGGGAACTCACTTTGTAGACCAGGCTAGCCTCAAACTCACAGAGATCATTCTGCCTCTTCCTTATTTTATTTTAATAACTAAAAGGAGGCTGAATTTATCATAGTCCTAACTGGGCTGGGTTTTTTTAGACAAGAGTTCTCCTTCCTGTTTGCCCCATGAACTGTGTGTATTAACTGTGATGGATGGATGGATGGATGGATGATAGATAGATAGATAGATAGATAGATAGATAGATAGATAGATAGATGGACAGATAACTGATTGACTTATGTTTTAAGTGTGAGGGTCCTATACTACCCAGGCTGACCCTGAATTTCCGTGCTCAGACAGCCCTCCCCTGTGGCTGGGCCAACAGGTGCATATAACCACACAGCGTCAAGTCTCTGTCTCCCTCTCTGTGACACATGTATCCTTAGGAAGGGACTGTCACTGCTTCTTTGTCTTTAGGCTGAGATCAAGTGTAGGAAAAGACTGTTATCTGCCTGTTTTCTCAAGTGGAAAATGTTTTCCAGACCTTGCTCTGTGGTTACCCGTGCTCAGCGGCTCCCACACTCCTCAGGCAGCTGTGCTCATGGTGTCCTTAGAGGCCCACTCATGACTCCCCATGAAGCCAGGAACCCACTTGGGACACGGGACACGATTTTTTAATTCTATATGTGTGTATGCTGTGTGTGGAGCGGGCGCGTGCGGGCCATGGCACACATGTGGAGGACCAGCGGACAGCTCTGTGGAGTCAGTTCTTTCCTTCTCTGCTGGAGAAGCTGACACTGGCTCGGCAAGAGCTTTTGCGCGCTGAGCCACCCGGCCAACCCAGGAACCGGATGCTCATCTCTTACCTTATCACTCTTCCTTGATTTGGTCTCATGCAACAGATCAGTGTCCTTGTAAATAGATTCCAATCTCTTTGGAGGTAGGCATTTTCCCCAGCAACTGTATCATTTCTGCTCCTAAAAACCTAATGAAGAGCGAGTCATAAATCATTTCCGTCTACAGTGTATATTATCTTAGGCAAAATATCTTAATAAATCTTACACTGACATTACAATTCCACAGACATAGCAATAAAATGGAGCTCAGCGAAACAGACCTGGGTACCCAAACCGAGACCAAATCTATCATCTCTCCCCACAGTATGTATCTCTTAACCTAAAAACACCGCTTTTGCCTCGTTCCTTTTCTTTATTTCAGCTGTATAACACTGCCACCTAGTGGTCTGTTTTCAAAGCACGGTAATGCAAACCACATTTCAGGTTACAAAGATCAAGATCTAAAATAAGACTTAGCTACTTAGCCTCTGTCCTGACAAAATGGCCCCCAAAGGAAGTGGCACTATTAGGAGATGTGGCTTGGTTGGAGTGGGTGTAACCTTGTTGGAGGAAGTATGTCACTGTGGAGGCAGAGTTTGAGGTCTCATGTATGCTCAGACCACACCCAGGATCACAGACCACTTGCTATGGCTTGCAAGTCAAGACGTAGGACACTTGACTATTTCTCCAGCCCTACACCTGCCTGCATACCACCATGTCACTAAGCCACCCCAATTAATTTTTTTTCCTTTAAGAATTGCCATAGTCAGCCAGGCGGTGGTGGCACACACCTTTAATCCCAGCACTCGGGAGGCAGAGGCAGGCAGGACAGACTCCAAAGCCACAGAGAAACCCTGTCTCAAAAAAAAACCAAAAAAAAAAAAAAGAATTACCATGGTCATGGTGTCTCTTCCACAGCAATAGAAACCCTAAAACAGAGTTGGTACCAGGGACTGGGATATTGCTGTGAAAGGCTTGACCCTGCTTTCTTTCCTTTGGAGGAATTTGAACTTTGGTACCTTGGTTTAGGAAAGGAGTGGAATGCTTTAAGCACTGCTTAATGGGGTACAGCAGAAGAAGCATGGAAGATGGTGAACGGTGCTGAGGGTGATTTGAACTGTGGGGGGCTGACCCAAGAGGTTTGGAAGAAGAAGAAGAATTTTAGTACGTTGCCTAGAGATTGTTCTTGTGATAGTTCGGTGAAGACTGTGGCTGCTTTTTGCTGTTGTCCTAAGAGTCTGCCTGAGGCTAAAGTGAGGAGTTTTGGATTAATTCCCTTGGCAGAGGAAATCTCAAAAGAGCCTAGTACAGTCGTGTGGTTATTAGTGGTCATACTTGCACAGATTTATTTTGAAAAGGAGCAGGCTGAGCAAATAAAGATCCAAGATGTACAGATTGAGAAGAGGGATGGAGCCAAATCCCATGTTTAGGGAGATAAGCAGGTTAAGACAGGGAATAAAGGCAGTGGTGAGCTCAGGGCAAGATCCCACCCAGCTCAATTTCCAATTAGTGAAAAGGAATTAAAGAAAAGCTTAGAGCCAGGAGTGGTGGCGCACGCCTTTAATCCCAGCACTTGGCAGGCAGAGGCTGGCGGATCTCTGGGTTTGAGGCCAGCCTGGCCAGCAAGTTCCAGGACAGTCAAGCTTAGGCAGTGAAGGAGACTATTTGAAACAGAAAGCTGGTGCAGATGTAATTGAACGAGGGGGCCCTGCTCCAGCCCAATAAGCAGCAGAACTTGGCAGCTTTTGGCCACATGGCTCCGACTTTAGAGACAAGAATAGAAGAAAGGCATTATGGACTCTCCCACTGAGACTAAGGAAAGCTGCTAAGGCCCGCTATGTATCAGGAAGGCCTGACACTTGTCTGAACAGGAGGCTATTGCATGAAACTGTGAAGGTGACCTCTGGATTGCCTTGAAGACCCCAAGATGTTGGAGATGCTCGAGCCACGGGACACCTGCTGGGGGGAGCTGCTAACAGGATATAGAACCAGCCCAAGAGGGAGAAGTGTGTTGTAGTCAACACACTGAAAGGGGTTGGAGATCTGAGGAGTATTTTGACATCAGACACAGAAATGCAGAGTTTGGAGTTTGCCCAGTTGGTTTTTGGTCTTGCTTTGGTCCAGTGTTTCCTCACTGTGCTCCCTTTCCTGTGTTTTGGAATGGTAATATATATCCTGTGCATTATATGTTGGAAATATATGATATGTTTTTTTTACTTTGATTTTACAGGTGATTACAGTTAAGGGATTGCATGAATCTCAGAGGAGACTTTGAACTTTGGACTTTTATATTTTTTTTTTGAACTTTGGACTTTTAAACATTGTTCAGACTGTGATAGACTATGTGGTCTTTTGAAGATAGGTACAATGAATGTTTGCATTATGGTATGGTTACAAGCCTTTGGGGGCCAGGGAGTAGAATGTGGTGGTTTGAAAAAAAATGGCTCAGCAAAAGGAGTGGCACTGTTAGAAGGTGTGACTATGTTGGAGTGTATGGCGTTGTTGAAGGAAGTGTGTCACTGTGGAGGCAGGCTTTGAGGTCTCATGTATGCTCAAGCTACACCCAGTGTCTCAGACTACTTCCTATTGCCTGTGAGTCAAGATCTAAGAATGTTCAACTCCCTCTCCAACACCATGCCTGCCTGCAGAATGCCATACTCCCAGCCACCATGCTCTGCTCCCTGCCATGACAACAATGGACTAAACCTCTGAACTGTAAACAAGCCACCACAACTTAATTTTTTCCTTTATAAGAGTTGCTGTGGGGGGCTGGAGAGATGGCTCAGTGGTTAAGAGCATTGCCTGCTCTTCCAAAGGTCCTGAGTTCAATTCCCAGCAACCACATGGTGGCTCACAACCATCTGTAATGAGGTATAGTGCCCTCTTCTGGCCTGCAGGCATATACACAGACAGAATATTGTATACATAATAAATAAATATTAAAAAAAAAGAGTTGCTGTGGTCATGGAGCCTCTTTAGGTCAAAAGACACCCTATGACATAACTGTCATACCATAATACTATAACCAAAGCAACCAGAGAGGAAAGCATGTATTTGGCTTATATATGATGTGGTACTTATGATACCTCCATATCACTGTTCATCACTGAAGGAAGCTAGGACAGGAACTCAAACAGGGCAAGAAACTGGAGCCAAGAGCTGATGCAGAGGCCATGGAGGGTACCACTTACTGGTTTGCATCTCTGCTTGGTTTCTTATATTTATCCAGGACCACCTGCCCAGGGGTGACACCACCCAATCACCAATCAAGAAAATTCACCCACAGGCTAATCTGGTAGGAACATTTTCCCACATGACTCTAGCATATGCCAAGTTGACATAAAACTAGCCGGCGCAGAGGCAGAGTACCACAAACCTGCCATCTGGCCAGGCTTCCTGAATCAACTGTACATCACTAGAGGCCTTTTATCTATTTCTGGAGATCTAAAAAGTTGATTCTAACAATTTTAATCTTTTTTTTTCTCATTTCCCTGATTCATGGATAGGGAAAATTCACATTTTGAAAGCTCTCACTTTGCTGGTTTTGCTGATGCCATCCAAATTTTCCACAGGGGTCGGTGAGCAAAGCTTTTCAGAAAGGAACTGTGGTGGCAAGTTTATGTCAGCTTGACCCAGGCTCGAGCCGTCGGAGAGGGGAGAGGCTCAACTGAGAATAGAAACACCGACTGAGACACCCTGATCCCAGCCCATTCTCCCTCAGAAACAGGCTTTACAAAACTACTCGCCTGCAGGGCTCATGAAATGGCTCAGCGGGTAAGAGTACAGACTCCTGAAAGTTGTTTTCTTAACCACCACGCTTAGGTGCCCAAACACACACACACACACACACACACACGAGAATAAATCCTGCTTTTCAAAGGGGATTGGTTCAAGATGGGGGCTGCAGCCAGCACCTCCTCGGTCACCGGCAACTCCAATGAATCTGAGAAGCTCACAGAGGCTTTGAGGGAGCTGCAACAGAGCAGGGTGAGCCAGCAGAGACCGCAGTATCTCCAGAACAACCAAACAAAACAACAACAACACAAAGCAAAAGACCAAAAGGCAGGTCTAATGGGAAGGTGCTTTTAAACAGTGGTTTCACAGAACTGGGGAAAAGGCGCACGTGGCAGAGAGAAGCAGAACTAGTGGCGTGTTGGCGACAGGCATGGAAGCCTGGCTGCAGCAGACGAAGGAGCATGTTGCTAATGACTGGAGCCAGTCCTTGGCCACCACTGGGCGCAGCTTGGCCCTGTCTCACCACCCACTATGTCTGTACCCACTCCTGACCTGCAGTAGCAGAGTTGCCGCAGCAGCTGCTATTGCTGCCCTAAACACCACCCACACAGCTCACCCTGCTGTTGGGAGGAGAGCTCTCAGGTCACCAAGCTGTGCATGATGGCCGTGTCCCAGGTACCCACAGGGTGGCCAATGCCAAGGGCAGGGTGCTGTACAGCAGCCTGGAGCTCACCTAGGTCCTGCCCCCAACATGCTGCCTAACCTCACTGATCGAACAACAAGATGTCTGAGGTGAAAAAGGGTTCATTTTCTGGATTGAGTCTCCTCAAAAGACTTTTGTGGCCCATGCTGCCATCAGAGGCTGTGTTTATGTCTGTGATCCATGTTGCTGCCAGATGCTATGCTGATGTCCACAGTCTTGGTGGCCGGGATCCCTGCCGCCAACTGAAAACCATGTTAAAGTCCATGCTACTGCAGGCTGCTATGGGCAAGGAGGCTTCTTTTGCAGTGGTATTGATGAGTGCAGACTCATAACTGAGAATGAGAGACATTGATGTGTAGGCGGAAGTGTCTGTCCCACCTGGCAGCACCCAAATAACCACCCAAAGACTACTTATTAGCTGTAAATGCTCAGCTGATAGCCTAGGCTTATTACTAACTAGCTCTTACAACTTAAATTGACACATATCTCTTATCCACACTCTACCATGTGGTGATATCTTTTTTTTTCCAGCATGGAATGTTCATCTCCTGCTTCCTCTGTGTCTGGCTGGCAACTCCACCCTTCTTCTTCTCAGCATTCTCTCAGTCTGTCTCTCCCACCTAGCCTCTTCTTGCCTAGCTAGTAACCAGTTAGCTCTTTATTAAACCAATGAGCAACACATCTTCACAGTGTCCAAAAGATTATTCCGCAGCATCGCAGGCTTTGGTGATGACCTCTCCCCTACTCCAGAAAGAAGTAGCCAGACAGAAAGCTATTAAAGAGAGTCCTTTAAACCATAATAAAGATCCTGAAGTGTAACAGTTTCAGAGAAAGCAAATGCCCCTTCTGGCCTCCTTCTGCTACACCTGTGTGTTCACAGTGCACTTACAGACAAGCAGGTCCACACATATCTAAATAAAATAAGTAATTTAATTAAAACACTTTTAAGTAAAGCAGAGAGTGATAAAGGGAGACACTTGAAGCCCACTTGACTCCTCAGGAGCAGGAACAGGTGAGTCCACCTGCACACACACACACACACACACACACACGCACGATTATTTCGGGTCTGAGCTGCTGAGCAGCCAGGAACCAACAAGTGGCCCTCCCCCAACAAGCAACCACTAAAGCTAGTGCGTGCTTCTTCTGGCATAAAACTGGAATGTAGGGCTACTTATTTCATGTTGCTAAGTCTAAATTATCAAGTTTGGAAATAATCTCACACCAAAGGCTGATTTTGCAATTGTATGGCTCAATTCATAGAGAACCAGGAGACTGGAACTAAAACATAAATGAGTTTCTTCATCCAAATGTCATACATTGCCAAGTCAAGTAGAAATGCGTAGCTTCACGTGTCCAAGGAACATAAAATAAAAACAAAAATCTATACTTCCAGCTCTTACTCAGAGCCCAGCAGCCAGTATTTGTTACGCTGTGCTCGGTCACCCCGGGGGAAAAAAACTCCTCTTTGGCTCCGCTTCCAAGAACATCTCAATTTCTCAGGACCTGGCTGGCATATGGTTCAGCCAGTAAAGATACCTGACGCCAAGGCTGACGACCTGAGTTCGGTCCCCAGGACCCACATGGCAGAAGGAGAAAACTGACTCCCACGAGTTATCCCCTGACCTCCTCACAAGCTGTGGCGTGCAAATAAATAAATGTAAAGTTTAATTATATGGGCGAGGCTGGGAGAAGTGGTTCAGTAGGAAGAGCACTGGCTGAGCAAGCACCAAGACCTGAATTTGGACTCCAGCACAGATACCTCTCAGGTAAAAAGTCAGCCATGGCCAGGCAACCCAGTGACTCGAGCACGGTGGGGGTCAGCTACAGGAGCATTACCGGGGTGTGGTGGTGGTCAACCTCGTTCCAGGGTCAGTGAGAAACCGAGGCAGAGAGTGCCGGAGCAGGACACCCTACATCCTCCTCTGGCCACTGCACACACGCACAGGCACAAGCACAGGAAACACATGTGCACACATACAGCACATACACACTGCTCTCTCTCTCTCTCACACGAAGTATAGCAAATAAATTACACATGCCAATTAAAGGACTGGATTGTAGGTAGCTTCTTTGAATAAAACAATGCCGGAAGTCAGTGGCGAGTCGGTATTAGTACACATTGCACACACTACGCTGTGCTACTATTCCATTAACCACCGGGAATTCAGTTTTTAGAAGTCGTCAAGAGCAGGCATGATAATGAAAGCCCGCAATCTCAGCACCCAGAATGCTGAAGCAAGGGGACTGGGAGTTTGAGGTCATCCTGGGATACATAGTGAGCACCAGGTCAGCCTGAGCTACATAACAATACCCCGTCTCAGGTAAAATCCAATGTTAAAACTGAAGCATCTCATCAGTACCCCACCAATGCATGCAGTTTTTCACTTTATACATCTATTTAAAATTATATATATAATTTTATATATATGTATATATATACATATATATATATACATATATATATATATATATATATATATATATATATTTGCAAGACAAGGTTTATCTGTGTAACTTTGAAACCTGTCCTGGGACTCGCTTTGTAGACCAAGCTGGCTTAGAACTCACAGAGATCCACCTGCGTCTGCCTCCCAAGTGCTAGAATTAAAGATGTGTGCCACCACTGCCTGGAAATTTAAAATGAATTTAATGAAAAAAGCTAATTCGTTCTTTCATGTTTCTTTCAGTTTTGTTTTGTTTTGTTTTGTTTTAACATCCTGGCCCAAGTTTCACCCCCTCTCCTCTCCTTCAAGTTCCTCTCCGCTGAAAAAGATAAATTTTTAAATGTCAAAAATGACTTTGATGTTCCTCTGGCTTCTCACTTTAGTCACACAAACGAAAACCTAAAATGACAAGATGGTCTCCTGGGTACAGGCACCGCTGCCAGCCCTGAAGACGAGAGTCCCACGAGAATCAATCCCCGGGACCAACACAATGAGACAGCTGTCCTTTGACCCCACTGCACTCACGTGCCCACACGGATGCAAGCACTCATTAGTAACGAAACACACATACTGTGAAGTAGTACTCTGTGCTGCAGATGATTTTTAACTCGGTTAATAGTAATCCCGTCTGCTCATTTCACTGAGAGAGATCAAGCTTCCACAAATCGTGCATTTGTGCCCAGAATTCCAAACTGTCAGTCAGGGAAGTGGAAGACTACAAAAAGGGGCAGGAGTAACAGCAGTCATAGTAGAGCAAAGTCATTTCTCATCTATGACCACCAGGTGGCGCTAATACACTATGACTCCAGCAAGGAAAAGCCACCAGAGCGTGAAACGAAGACCCCACAAAGGGCACAGAAACTCCAGCGTCCCTGCCAGTTGTGTGAAATTCTCCACCAACTGGACATGGTCTTGTGATCTTGGGTGGTATCCGAGGATACAGAGTACCCCCAAAGACCACCACTGAGCCGGTAACCGATGCAAACGGTCTTACTGATTACAAGTTAGCTAACTAGGAACAGCAGCTGGGGGGAGAACAGCCCCAGCCCTTAAGGAAAGGAATTTTTAAAGGGAAAACCCGCAAGGCAGGATTAAGCCTTGGCATTTCAGGATTGGTTAAAGGCATATAACCTTTGAATTCGTTGGTCGGTGTATAGAGGAACTTCAAAACAGTAACTGAGCAGACTAGAATTTCCAAACAGTGGTTCATCAGATACTCACAAGAACACTTGAAGCAAGCAAATGTTGTTTGGACACCCGGATGGGGGTCACTTTGTCCGGAGCAAGCATAGTTTGTGGTTATCCTTGGAACTGTTTGTGTCTTGGCTGGGGCTGTATTCACTCCCCCTGTTAGACTGTGTTTTAAATAAAGTTCTTTTTCAAAATGGGAGTTTGTCCTGCTCCTTTAGTTAACAGAAGAGAAGACTCCATCTCAGGCTCCATGGGGAGAATACTGTCGGTGATGTGGTTTTTTGGCATCACCCATATTATGCAAGCAAACCTTTATCCACACTATATAAGCAAGCCTAACAAACTCATAAAGAAACTTATCTACCCATAATATTTTTTTTCATGTTTTTGAGACAGGGTAGCTTTGGAGCCTGTCCTGGAATTCACTCTATAGACCAGGATGGCCTCAAACTCACAGAGATCCGCCTACCTCTGCCCCCCAAGTGCTGGGATTAAAGGCGTGCGCCACCACCGCCTGGCATATCCTATTGCATGTAGTCTGAACGACCTTGAACTTCTGATCTTGCTACCCCCACTTTCTGAGAACTGGGATTATGGGCTTGGGCTGCCACACCTGGTTTGTATAGCTAACTACATATAGAACATTTATACATGTGTGTATATATTAGGGTGTTTCACTCACACCGTGTGCTACGTCCAGTTATGATAAAAAATGCCCTAACAAAGCCAAGGCAGGGCAGTCACAGTGACAGAAACTTCAAAGAGATCACCGCTGAGCTACAAAGCCAGGAAGCAGGGAGAGGTGAGTGCTTGCCTGCTGCTCAACTTGCTCTCTGCTCTCTCCATTTCGTACGGTTTAGGATCCCCTACCCTAGAAATGCTCCTGCCACAAATAAAGTGGATCTCCCCGCATCAAGTGATGTAAGAAACTAACACGGCACGGGCATGCCCAGATAGATGCCCATCTCCCAGTGACCTAGGTTCTGTCCGATAGCCGGTTGATCGGTCTAGCTCGCTTTTCTGTTGCTGCGATGAAACACCATGATAAAAAAGCAACAAAGGAGAGAAAACTGTTTAACTCGGTTTACACTTCCAAGTCATAGCCCATCCATCACTGAGGGACCCATGGGTAGAACTATAGCAGAAGCCATGTAGGGATGCTGCTTACTGGCTTGCTCACTGGCTCATGCTCAGTAACCGTTACATGCAGCCCAGACCACCTGCCTGATGGGGAAAAAAGAAAAGGACTGGTCCCAGGTATGGTGGAGGAGAAAGTTTATTATAGGTATGTGGGAAAATATAGCCAGAGGCAGAGGAGACATCTGGGAGAATCCAGAGTGGACATGACCCCAAGCTATGTGAGGAGAGTCAGGAGAGGAGAAGAGAGGGACCAGGCATTTTTCTTTATAAGAATTGCCATGAGCCAGGTGGTGGTGCATGCCTTTAATCCTGGTGTAATGATCTGTCCTGTCCTCTTAAGAGACAAGCCCTGCCCACTCCCTCCCCCATCCACTGCTGAGGCAGGTGGCTCTTCCTTCTGCTTCCAGTCTGAGTCCCTCTCTCTCTCTCTTTCTCTCTCTCTCTCTCTCTCTCTCCCTCTCTCTCTGATCTTTCCTCTTCTCCCCTTCCCTTCCATAACCCACTAAATAAATATCCAATTATGGAGTGCCTATCTTTCTTGGTCTCTCACCTGCCATGCGGCTCTCTGCCCCAGCTGCCTTCATGGCCTGCCATGTTCTCATGGCCCATTGCCCACTGCCACCACTCGGAGACCTGCACATGCCTTTAATCCTAGCAATTGGGAGTCAGAGGCAGGTGGATCTCTGTGAGTTTGAGGACAGCCTGGTCTATGAAGCAAATTCCAGGACAGCCAGAGCTGTTACACACAGAAACTCTGTTTCAAACACCAAAAAAAGAAAGAGAGAGAGAGGGAGAGAGAGAGAGAGAGAGAGAGAGAGAGAGAGAGAGAGAGAGAGAGAAGAGAAGAGAAGAGAAGAGAAGAGAAGAGAAGAGACAGAGGGAGGGAGGGAGGGAGGGAGGGAGGGAAGGAGGGAGGGAGGGAGGGAGGGAGGGAGGGAGGGAGGGAGGGAGGGAGGGAGGGAGGGAGACATTTCGCAGAGTAGCAAGCCCACTAAGATAATACAGGATCAACTTTTCATAACATCAATTGATTATATAACCCAAGCGAAGTTACAAAATGTCCCCGCAGATTAATGGGGTGTTTGTTTACTTGTTTTATTACCACAAATGTATGCAGTTCTCACTTTTCTTATAAAATAATTAAGAAAAATTTTTGAACAGAACAATACATTGTCTCCTCTAAACTTATTCATGAACTCAGCATATCTGGATGTCCCAAAAATAAAGACACCTCATTAGAGATTCAATTGCTTCAAATTTCTTCCCTAAAGTGTTGAATATTTAAGAAAGAGGTTAAATCCCAAGGGCCTGCAAAAGGGGGAGGGGTCGCCCCTTCTTAACCACCACCTCAATTCCCTTCTCATACTGGAGTCTGGATCTGTTTGTGGAGATGAACCCCTTCAGCCAGCCTCTGGGGAAGCACCCACCAATGTTCTCAGATTGTGCCAGACACTTTCTGTTTAGAAACATCAAGTCCAAGGTGGTGGGAGGGACAGACTGTTGGTAAAGAAGGCTTTCCAGTGACTTAGGGATGGGGTTTTGAGGTTGGAAGTGAATTTCACACATAAAATGGTGGCTGGGATATTTATTTCATTTTGTTGCCTAAAGTTTCAAACTTGTCACTTGTAGTAAGGAGGTGGGAGGTACATAAACCACTTAATAGGTTTGATATTTAATTGTGCATATTAGTTTCATTTTTAATTAGTATCACTTCTTGTTTTTTATAAATTTTCCTCCTGCCTATTGTTCCCTTGTGATTTATTTATAATTTTGTGTGCTTTCTAAATCCTTGTCCTTTGATTTTTCAAGACAGGGTTTTTCCATACAGCCTTGGCTATTCTGGAACTCTCTCTGAAGACCAGGCTGGCCTTGTACTCATAGAGAACCCTCCCGCCTGTTCCTCCCGAGGATGGGATTTAAGGCATGTGTCACTTTACCTGTCTCTAAGTCCCTGTCTTGATTTATGTTTAGGTGTGTGTGTGTGTGTGTGTGTGTGTGTGTGTGTGTGTGTGTGTGTGTTGGTGTTGGAAGAGCACACACATGAAAGTCAGAAGAAATTTTACAGGAGTCAGCTCACTCCTTCCATCATGTGGGTCCCAGGGCAGAACTCAGGTCATCAGGCCTGGTAGCAAGTAAAAAGTTTCTGTGCCTCAATAAATTTCTCCGCCAACGTAATAATCCAAATCAAACTGAATTAGACAAAGCCCAGTTTAAATGGATACCAACGCTCCCGGGAGGCCTTCCAGCCCCCCAGAGATGAGACCTGGAAGGAAGGCCAGAAAACCATATGTTTGTTCTCTGGGGTGCAGTTTAAATACCCCGTGGGAGTGGTCTTGAGCATCTCTGGGGTGGGGTCATTGTTTGGTGGGCTTCCTCAGAGGTGGAGTCTGCACTGAGGCAACCCCCAGGGTATGGGGGCTTGGGATGGAATTTCCACCCAAACATCCCAGACTCTTTGGATATAGGGGCACTGGTTCAAGTCTGGCTACTTCCTGCGGGCATGCGGTGATGTGGGGGAGGGGAGAGTGGGGAGGTGTGGCTGGGGAAGCATTAGGTTACCTGCCATCCTGGAGACCTCAGGCATCTGTTCCTTGAGGGAGATGAGAGGGCAGGTTGCTAGGAGAAAAAAAAAATAGATTGGTATTGCGGGCCCTATGAATGGGGCTAGCCATGGGAAGGGTGATGAGCTACCAGAAAGAACTGCCCTGGTTGTACAGGAGAGGCAAGGGTGAAGAAGTGAGACACAAGAGCAGATATGCCCTTTAAAACAGATTTTAGTTGTTGGGTAGGTGTCCATTTGAATCAGGAGAGGTGGTACCCTAAATGGTGAAGTTCTAACAGTTAGTGTAGGTGCTGGCTTTATCTGGAAGGCCCTCTGTAAGTTGGTCATGGCTCAGACAGCAGGAGTGGCCTGTAAAAATATGTGGGGTTATGAAAATGGGTGGGGTTAAAATAGGCTCTGGAGACTGTTTTTACACCAGATTTCTTGATACAACAGCAGAACTTTTCCCAGGAATCTGCAGGCATCTGTAAGACAGCTGGAACAGATTTACATCTTGGTGTCATAGCAAAGGACTCTGGCTTTAGGTTAAAAGGCACAAAAATTTTAGAAAACAAAACTGGAAACTCTGAACCTCTGTAGATACATCTGAAACCTGTTCCTTTGGGTCTAGGAAGCCCGTGAAAGAGGCACATCTGTCTGTATTTTTTTAAGCAGGAAACTTAACAAAGTCCCTTAAATGCCTTTCTCTATGAATGGAGCTTGTAGGAATAAAACCTCTTCTGGAGCTGCTTCATCAGAGCTCTAGCTCCAATTTTCTCCAACTCAAACATCAATGTAAGAGCCGGGCGATGGTGGTGCACGCCTTTAATCCCAGCACTCAGGAGGCAGAGGCAGGCGGATCTCTGTGAGTTCGAGACCAGCCTGGTCTACTGAGCTAGTTCCAGGACAGGCTCCAAAGCCACAGAGAAACTGTCTCGGAAGAAAAAAAAAATCAATGTAAGAACAGTTCCCACAAACAGGGACAGGAATGAGAGTACACAGGAGCGTCCGCTCTTTTGTTTGGGTGACAAACCAGCAAACATAAAGGTCCAACGGTGCCATCTGCACCTATCCCCACCCGTGACAGTCCTGAGGAGAGCACTTTTAACCTATTCGCTCCTCGGCTCTTCAGGTTCACGAGGTCGGAGGAACCCAAGGCTTCTCACATCTCAACCCGGGCTGCGGAGGCAGTGAGTACCGGGTTCTACAGAAAATGACGAAGGGCACAAATCTTTTGAGGACAGGCAATGTGGACGTGTATGGACGATGGGGCGGGTTGCGGAAACCGGGAGTCCTGCAAATTCGAGAGCGCGAGAAACCGCGTGGGACAGAGAGGATACTGTACCTGTTCGGGGATGGGGACACACGGGACGACGGGCGCACTCGCTCTGAAGAGACGCGGAAGGGCGTGAAACTCGGCCGCTTCAGACAGCATCGGCCAGAACCGAGCCGCGAAGCAGAGACTGACGGTTCCTTCTCCCGGTGGGGACCGGGGTCGCCGTGGATACCTCAAGAAGGTCTGCAGGTCTCCTACGCCGCGGCCACCAGCCTCGGTGCCGAGACGGTGACCTCGGGTCCACTGCGCGCCCGGCCTGCGGAGCCCGAGGTCGCGCGCTGGAGGCCGCGGGAAACTCCGAGGAGCCGGACGCCGGGCGAGCTCACCCCGGTCGGGCGGCCCCACCCTCCCTGGCTGCACCCCGCTCTCAGGGTAGGAGGAGGGGGCGGGGGCGCCGGCCTCTGCCGCGCGGTCGAGTCCAACGCCTGCTCGTGCCTTGGGTACGCGCGCAGCCCCGGAGTGCACGGTGGCCGCAGTGGGCTCCGGACGACTGAGGCCGCCACACCGAGTGGCGCGGACCAGCACGACCCGAACGCTCGGGACGGCGACTTCTCGTCGTCTAAGGGGCTTCCTGCTGCAGGAAATTGGCTTGAGCCTCCGGGCCTCCTAGAAAGGCAAAAGGAATGAGAAACCGGTGAGAGCTTCTCAATGCCAGTGCCAACCCTGCACTTAGTGGCCCCCTAAGGAGATGGGCAGCTCTCCTTGCCTTGTTGTCTAATATATATTTAATATAAATTTATATAAATATATATTTAATATAAATTAATATCAATGTTTATTTATGTGATGCAAGAGATCAAACTTGGACCTTTGTGTCCTGTTGGACAAGTGTTATACCAATGAGGGGTATCTCCAGGCGCTAAAACTTTTTTTCTAATCCTGAAGGCAATTTGTAAGGTTTAAATATCTATTATCTTCAGGCAGATATGATGGCTTGCACCTGTAATCTTGGCACTTGGGAGGCTGAGGCAGCAGAATCATGGCTAGCCTGGGCTACAATGAGGGACCCTATCTTTTATTTAATTTAATAAATGTTTAATTTTGCCCCAGGTACCCCTCCCTCCCCTTCTCCCTTTCCCCACCCCACACCTCCCATCCCACATCCACTCCTCAGAGGAGGTAAGGTCTCCCTTGGTGAGGCAGCAGAGTCTGGTATACCAAGTTGAGGTAGTCAGTCCACCAGTGACGTCAGCTAACGCCTGGTGGGAAGGACACAGCGCTATTGTTAACTACCGTTAAACTAAGAAGCAGACAGAAAAGCACAGACAGTGAGTGCTAATGGAGAGGCAGAGAGGCTGCATTATGCATCAATGCAGGAAAAATGCCGTAGGAGAGCAATTCTGGCAGCTTAGGGAGTTACACATGCTTTTATCACGCAGCCTAGCAGCCACTCACACCACAAGGCGGACAGAAATGAAAACCTAAATCTTGTCAAGAACCTATGTTTAGACTGGAGAGATGGCACAGCAGTTAACACCCCTTGTGGCTCTTGCATAGAACCCTGGTTCACTTCCTAGCCCCTATATGGGCTAGGAATTCCAGTTCCAGGGGATCCACTGCCCTCTTCCAGCCTCCATTTACACCAACCACCAACCACACGTGATAGATAGATAGATAGATAGATAGATAGATAGATAGATAGATAGATAGATAGATAGATGATAGATAGATAGAGATAGAGATATGCATGCATGCAAGTAGAACACTCACACATAAAGAGGAATGAATCATTTTTTTAAATTAAGCTACACATAAGTATTCATAAGTTTTATTTGTAATTGTTCCCAAACTAGAAACAATCCATTTATCCTCCAGTGGAAATGGACCAGCTGTGGTACAGCCATCTAATGAACTACAACCCATAGGGGCTGGAGAGATAGTTCAGGGGGTTAGAGTTAAGAGCACTGACTGTTCTTCCAGAGTACCTGGTTCAGTTCCCAGCGTGGCAACTCACAGCTGTTCCAGGGATCCAATGCCCTCTCTGGTTCTGCAGGATCCTACCTGTTTGTGGGCACATGAGTTCATACAACCACACACATACACATAAAAGATAAGTAATTCTTTTTTTAAAAAAAGAGAGAGAGAATACAAAAACAGCTCAGTAGCAAAAAAGAAACAAGCTGTTGATGTCCTCAATATTCTGTATGTCACATAAACTCTCTCTTAAAAATGATAAAATTATAGTGATATGGGTTCTTGCCATGAGCTGAGGCTGGGGAGCAGCTGTGACTTCAAGAAGAATCTTTGCTGAGGTAGTTCTGTGCTGTGACTGTAGCAGGGCTCATGAAATGAAACTCTGTACAAGGGATGAAATTTCATAGTGCTGGATACCAAGAAAACAGCATGCATATAAAAGCTAATGGAGCTTAAAAGATGCCGTCCGTCTTCTTGTTTCACAGTGTGCTGTTTCCAGTTATGTGTGGTGTCATCATTGGAGGAAGCTAGCTGAGGAGATACAAGAGCTTGGGCTTAAATAATTCCAAATAGGATTTTGTTTGTTTGTTTGTTTGAAGAACATAGGTCAAATTAGCCTGTACTCTACAGAAGTTTCAAGGTCTCAAAAGACTTACCGGTACCACTTTTTTTTTTCCTGTTAAGGACATTTGGTGAAAATTTCTATAAATTCCCCATATTAGATAGCCTAGTAACGTTAGTTACTCTCACTAAGAATATTGTGGCTGTGTAGAATGTTTCTGGACCAGAGAGATGGCTCAACAGGTAAGGGCATTAGCTGCCAAACCTAACGATCTCAGTCTGACCCCTGAAACCCACAGGGTGGGAGGAGAAAACCAATCCCCACAGATTGTCCTCTGACTACCACATGCCCACAAGCGTGTACACAGACACACCCAACAAGTAAGTAAATAAATAATAAAAACAAGAATGTACCTGTTTCCTAGGAAATGCACAGCAATAGGCAGGCATTAAGGTCCATCTGTCTGCAACACACCCTCACAGATTTTTTTTTTTTTGGAAAGAAAAATATTGTGTGAAAGTGTAATGAAAAATTTAGCACATGGGCTCCATTCTTTCTTCTTCAGACTTCCTGGTTGTTAATTCCATTCTCTCTCCACCTCTCTCCACTTCATTCTTCATCTTCCTTTGTTACAGGGCATTGACTATCAAATGTCTATGGAAGGTATCCAGAGCAGAGAAGAAGGTGACACTGCAAGCCCAGCTGTGTGCATGCTAGGCGCTGTGATTCCGGAGCCAGCAGAAAGTGTTGGCTTCGTTGCCCTCTGAAAACATCTGCTCAGGCAGCTTCTCTTCATTTTCAGAACACAGAGGAGATAGTCCATATTCTTATTATTAGGATTATTTATTGTCAGATTGTTCTTAAACAGCTCTATTTCATTTAAAATAAGCAGTACGTTGATATGGTTCAGCCCATTGGGTTTATATTCTTAATTGTAAAACTATTTTTTTGAGGAAAGTCTTTTGACCCTCTTAAGACATCTGCCTAAAATAAAAGGGAATCCACAATAAAAGTAGCTGTTTATTTTGAATCCTTTGCTTACAAAAATGTAATGTATAACATCCATACAGAGAATTACAAAATTCAGATGCACGCTATAACAAATTATAAAATGTGTATGTGGAAGCATTACTTACCCAAGAGCCCCTCACATGCTCCTCCGTAGAAACTAAGGTAATCATTTTGCTGTTTTTTTCTCTAGTTCTCCTAGACTGTAAATGTTTATAAAGTTTTCCTAGTTTTGAACTTTATCAATCTGTGGATATTTTGTGTCTTGTTTCCTCACCTTTATATGGCATCCTTCCAAGTTTCTGCGACTATCTCTAAGGTAGCTTTTGTTGCTATGGAGATTTATCTCCATAACTGTATGTGCAAATTCTGTGTCTGAACCTTTGGTTGTTTCTGCTGTTAGCTGTTGGAGTCAGAGCTGCTACATACACTCCTCTGAGATTTCTAATACACACAGACACTTTCCCAGCCTCCTAGGAAGCTCAAAACCATCAGTCCAGGAATCTGACCCCCTTTTCTGAACTTAGAGGGCTCCAGGCACACATGGTGCACAGATGTGCACACATGAGTATAAAAATCACTTGCAATCATAAAATAAAGAAATGAACCGTCATACCTGGCCGTTTTGTTTTGTTTTATAACAGTCCTAGCTGTCCTGGAACTAGCTCTTGCAGACCAGGCTGGCTTTGAACTCATAGAAATCCGCCTGTTTCTGCCTCCCTAGTGCTGGATTAAAGGCGTCTGCCACCTTAGAATGCTCGCAAGTGCAAGTGTCCCAGTATTCACCTCACAGGTTTTTGTGTTCTGGTACAAACACCCTAAAGTGTATGAAGGTCGGGGTATAACCTGTGAATGTCATGTGTCACAGTATGTATGAAGGTCGGGGTATAACTGTGAATGTCATGTCTGCAGTATGCATGAAGGTCGGGGTATAACTGTGAATGTCATGTGTCACAGTATGTATGAAGGTCGGGGTATAACTGTGAATGTCATGTCTGCAGTATGCATGAAGGTCAGGGTATAACTGTGAATGTCATGTCTGCAGTATGCATGAAGGTCAGGGTATAACTGTGAATGTCAAGTGTCACGGTAAGCATGAAGGTCACGGCATAACTTGTGAATGTCATGTCTGCAGTATGCATGAAGGTCAGGGTATAACTGTGAATGTCATGTCTGTAGTATGCATGAAGGTCAGGGTATAACTGTGAATGTCAAGTGTCACGGTAAGCATGAAGGTCACGGCATAACTTGTGAATGTCATGTCTGCAGTATGTATGAAGGTCAGGGTATAACTGTGAATGTCAAGTGTCACGGTAAGCATGAAGGTCACGGCATAACTTGTGAATGTCATGTCTGCAGTATGTATGAAGGTCAGGGTATAACTGTGAATGTCATGTGTCACAGTATGCATGAAGGTCACGGCATAACTTGTGAATGTCATGTCTGCAGTATGCATGAAGGTCAGGGTATAACTGTGAATGTCATGTGTCACAGTATGTATGAAGGTCATCACCTTGTGGATGCTAGGGATCAAACTCAAGTTGTCGAGTTTAGTGACAGTCACCCTTACACAATCAGCCATCCTTTGTTTGTTTGGTTGGTTTGGTTTTGGTTTTTTGTTTTTGTTTTTTTTTTTTCTTGGTTTTTCGAGACAGGGTTTCTCTGTGGTTTTGGAGCCTGTCCTGGAACTAGCTCTGTAGACCAGGCGGTTTTGGTTTTTTGAGAGAAGGTTTCTCTGTGTAGCTTTGGAGCTATCCTGGAACTCGCTCAAACTCACTGGGCTCCGCCTGCCTCTGCCTCCCAAGTGCTGGGATTAAAGGCGTGCGCCACCACTGCTCTTGTGAGAATTTGAGTTTGGTTTCTAGCACCCACTTCCCGTGGGTCACAACCACCTGTACCTCCAACTCTGGGTGATTGAGGGCCCTCTTCTGGCCTCTGTGGACAGGTGTACTCACATGTCCACAAACCCTCAGGCACACACACATATACACACAAGTAAAAATAAAACACCTTTAAAAATGAATGTCATTGATTTCACAATATTATAGAAAAACCCTTAAGACATTTGTATATATTAAACTTTTATTTTGGTGGACAGCTATAATTTTTGTTTTGTTTTGACATTTAGGACTTATTTAACGTGCATGGATGTTTTATTTGCATGTATGTCTGTGCACTGTGTACATTTGGTGCCTGCAGAAGCAAGTCAGGAGGGGGCGCTGGATCCTTGGAACTGGAGATAGAAACAGCGCTTAGCTTCTACGTAGGTGTCAGCGGCTGGAAGCTGAACCCAGGTCCTGGGCAAGAGCATCAAGTGCCCTTAACTGCCAGCAGAGCCATCTCTCTGGCTCAGTAGTGGGCTGTTGTTTTAAGTATTGAAAAGCTTAAAGGTCTGCACCACCATGTCCTCGTGTGTTCATTTATTTCTGAAAAAGAAAAAGAGTTGGAAAAATGAGACAGATGCCTGTCTTAGTATTCCTTTCCTAGGACCTGTGTATGCTGTGTACAAGGCAGAGACTAGCTGGAGAGAAACCCCTGGAAGGCATGTCAGTCACTGCATGGTAACTGAAACCAGGATGCGTTGTAAACAGACCTTAGCTTACTGACCACTATGCAAGTAGGTCTCTCGACCTTTGTTTTCTTTGAGCAATTCTCCTTTGCCCTAAACCACAAAGAAACCAATCTCTGGAGACTTGGAGGCCCTATAGCCAGGGCTAGTCCTAAGAAAGGGTTTGTATTGTGTAGATGACCTAGAGGAATATCTTCCAGCTTCCATAGCCCCCGCCCCCATACACCAAGAAACCTAATCTGATTTTGGTCATAGTGCAGTATAGTCATACACTCAGTGACCGAACTATCCAAGAACGAATGAAGTGAACCTACTTTGTTTTCCTATCCTTGTGGGATAAAGGGGAAAACAAAAGGTCGGGCAAGCTGGAAAAAAAATAACTAGTTTGGGGGCTGGAGAAATGGCTCAGAGGTTAAGAGCATTGCCTGCTCTTCCAAAGGTCCTGAGTTCAATTCCCAGCAACCACATGGTGGCTCACAACCATCTGTAATGAGGTCTGATGCTCTCTTCTGGCCTGCAAGCATACACACAGACAGAATATTGTATACATAATAAATAAATAAATATTTTTAAAAAAATAACTAGTTTTAACTTACATGTTAGAAAAAATATCTTATTTTCTAGCTTTGGTCTGGTCGTCAGCTGGAATGGATTTGCCCAAGTGATGGCCCACAGAAAGGCCAATTTTGTTCTTTTTCTGCTCCTCTTGAACCTCTTTTTTCAGTACGAATCCCGCCTGGAAGTTGAGGTCAAACATGCTGCTTGGAGGAAAGTAGAGTGTCTTCTCATCCCAGATAGTCTCCAGCCGCTTCTTCCACCCTTCCAGAATCTGCTTCCGGGTATCTGGTGGGGTATGGCTAATGCTGTACACCACCTGTGGTTCCAAGACCTGGAAGCCACAGAAATGCAGAATGCCACTCTGCAAGACACAGAACACAAAGATAAGTCTCAGGAGCAGTCTGGCAGGTTGTACTGTAAACAGGTATCAGAAGTTGGTCTGGGGCTGGAGAGATGGCTCAGTGATTAGCAGGGCTTCCTGTTCTTCCAGAGGACCTGGGTTCAATTTCTAGTACCCACATAACAGCTCACAACTGTCTGTAACTCCAAGATCTGACACCCTCATCCAGACACACATGCAGGCAGAACAACATTGCACAGAAAATAAATTATTAAAAAAAAAATGAAGTTGGTCTAGGGCTGAGAGCTGGCTCAACCATTAAGATTTCTACCCTCTCAGAGAACCCAGACTTGGTTCTCAGCGCCCATGTGGAGTGACTCACAACTACCTGTCACTCCAGCTCTGAGGGACTGGATGACCTTTTCTGATCCCTGTGAGCACCTACATAAATGTAGCATAGCACACACAGAGCAATAAAATAATAAGTAGAAAACTTTAAGTAAATAAACAAAACCGCCTGGGAGCTGGAAAGAGGGCTTGGTGGTTAAGAGCACTGGCTGCTCTTCCAGAAGACCCGGGTTGGGTTGCCAGCACCCACATGATGTCAACACATGTTCCAGGAGATTCAATGTCCTTTTCTGACCTCCACTGACACTGCATACACATGGTACAGAGATACATGCAGGCAAACTCATGAAGTGAAAAAGTATTAAAAATTATTTTTGGTTTTTGAGACAGGGTTTCTCTGTGTAGCCCTGACTGTCCTGGAACTTGCTATACAGACCAGGCTGCCCTTTAACTCTGCCTCCCAAGTGCTTGGATTAAAGGCATGCACCACCACCATTTGGCTAAAGTTTTAAAAATCTTTCAAATGGTGATCTGGGACTGGAGAGATGGTTCAGAGGTTAAGAGTACAGTCTGCTCTTCCAGAGGTCTTGAGTTCAATTCCCAACAACCACACGGTGGCTCACAACAATCTATAATGAGATCTGGTGCCTTCTTTGGGCCTTCAGGGATACATGCAGGCAGAATACTATACATATAATTAAAAAGAGAGAGTGTGTGTGATCTGGGCTTGCCAATGAGAGAGTCCAGTCAGACTGAGGTGCCCTGGGGAACTGACACAGTTCCTTCTCTTACCTCTGTCCTCCTTCCCTTTCTGTCACCTCATTTAGCCTCCTTGGTGGAGCGTTTCTTTGAATGAATAAATTCTTGGAACTGTGCCAACCTGGATCCTCTGCCAAAGAGCTGGAAGCTCTATTACATTAGGGAGAGCGCTTGCCCCTTGGCAGTGGCTCGGGCCAGGGCATGTGGATGTGCATTCTTCTGCAGCTTGACATGGTGAGCTTGGTCTTTACACTGCACACCTCACTCACTGTCTCCTCCAAACCCCTTCCCTCATCCTCAGGGTCCAGTGACCCCAAAGCCCATCTCCAGAGCAAACTGAGTGAACTCAGTTCTTAACTTGTCCTGGGGAGCCAGATGTACTGGTCCATGCCTTTAACCCAGCACCCAACACGCTGAGGCAGGAGAGCTGCCACAAGTTCAAGTCACCCTGGGCTTACATAATGAGACCCCCCTTTTTACAATTATTATTTTATTATATGTGTATTGGGGGTTTGCCTGCATGCATGTCTTGAGGGTATTGAATCGCCTGGAAGTGGAGTTGCAGACAGTTGTGAGCTGCTATGTGGGTACTGAGAACTGAACCCAGGTCCTCTGAGAGAGCGACCATTGCTCTAAACTGCTGAGCCATCTCTCCAGCCCACAACACACCACACTGCACCACCACCACCCTCTTTAGAAAAAAAGGGGGGGGTGGGTAGACGCTCAGTGAGTAAAGGCACCAGCCTTGCAAGCCTGATGGAGTGAGTTAGAACCCAGAGCCCATGTGAAAATGTGAACGCAGTGGCATGAATCAGTCAAGATGGGAGGCGGGGACATGAGAACTGCTCAGTGCTCCTTGGTCGGCTAGTCTCCACTGTACAGTACCACGACAGAAACAAGGGAACCCTGGCTGTCTTCCCAAAGTTGTCCTTTGATACACACACACACACACACACACACACACACACACACACACACACACTTGCACGCGCTCCCCCCCCCCTTTTTTTTTTATTAAGGAAAACCAAAATGTTCTGGAGCTGCAGATACAATTCCAGGAAGAATGGGGAGCCCAAGGTTTCGGCTCCACATGCTGAGGGCCGGGTGCACTTAGACTGTTTGGCCATGTACCCCAGCGGCCTGGGTCACAAGCTCCTGAAGGAAGCTTGGATACAGCTGCATCATTGCCAGGCTTTCCTCCTCACACTTCCGGTCAGTTTTCAGATACTGCCTGGAGGTTTAGACTCTGAGGAAACCTCAGCTAACTAACTCTCCTGGAAGTTCACCCACAACAAGGTACCTGAAGTGGCCAGAGGGTGATGTTTATGTCCCCGTGGACGCCGTTAACAGAGTACATGGAGTCGTTACTCCCAGTGGTGAAGGAAAGCAAGGCCTTCTTATTCTGAAAGAGAAAACAAGTGTCACCCCCTCCTCTCCTGGGACCCACTGAGTTAATGAACGGGGCCCCAGGGATTGGGGAGATTGAGTCCATCCTAGGGGTGCTATCATTTCAGCTCCTCTGCAGCTTCGGCCTGACTCTGCACATGTTCCAATTGTGGCTGTGACCGGCATGTGGCTGTGGACAGCCATGGCTGCAGCACAAATCACACTCACTTCAAACATTAGGAGATGACCCGCCATGGTGGATAACCCAGCATGGTGGCACATGGCTTTGATCCCAGCACTCGGGAGCCACAGGCAGGAGGATCTGAGATATTGAGGTCAGCCTGTTACAGAGTGAGTTCCAGGACAGCCAGGGCAACACAGAAAAACAAAACAAAATAACAAAAATATTGATGGTACACATCTTTAATTCCAGATCTCAGGAGGCAGAGGCAGGTGGGTCTCTGTGAGTTCCAGGCCAGCCTGGTCTGCAAAGTAAGACCCTGCACTTTTAATTTAATTTAAATTAAAAAAAAAAGTCACAAGATCTTTCTTGCCACTGTTTGGCCTCCAATCAACAAAAGGTTTTTTTTGTTGTTGTTGTTTTTGTTTTGCTTTGCTTTAGTTGTTTTATTTTTGTCCATGCAGGATCTCAAGTATCCCAGGCTGGCCTAAAAATCTGTTTGTAGCTGAGGATGACCTTGAACTCCTGATCTTCCTGCCTCTACTTCCCAAATAAGATTTTAGGTGTCTGGCATGACGTCAGCAAAATTTTCATTTTATTTTTCCTATGGAAAATCTCAAACATGAAGAGAAAACTAGCACAAGTGTCCACCAGACATCTTAAAGTCTAGTTTATCTGTTCTTTGTTACTCAGTCATCCCCTCTGCACTCAACTTTTTCGTTTTCTCTGGAAGACTCTAAAACAGTCCAAGGGCCCAGGTAGCTTAGCTGGGGAAGGTGCTTGTCACCAAGACTGACAACCTGATCTTGTACCTCAGTCTGCAGGTTGACCTCCACATACACAGTGGGTCACATGTGTACCCCTCCCTCATAAACAAACAAACTAGGGGACTGGAGAGATGGTTTAGTGGTTAAGAGCACTTGCTGCTCTCCAGTCAACCCAGGTTCAATTCCCAGCACCCACATGGTGGCTCACAACTGCCTTGTAACTCCAATTCCAGGAGATCTGATGCCCTTTTCTGGACTCCTTGGCTGCTGTAAACATGTGGTACACAGACATATAAGCAGGCAAAACACCTATATACATGAAATAATAAATAACAATGTCTAAATAAAAATCAAATCCAAAACATGTTAATTTTTTATTTATAAGAGCTGTGCAATGCTCCCTGGTCTTAGAGTCCAGCTGTGCTCTCAGGGCAGCGTCTACCCAGGAAATGCCCAATGGTTCACCTACCCGGAAAGGACCGTGGTCATACATGGTGGCATATGTATAGGCGAATTCCCGCACGAACACTCTCTCAAACCAACCTTTCATAATGGCGGGCACTCCAAACCAATACAGAGGGAACTGTGGGAAAGAAGAAACCTAAGGTCAGCTCTGGGCATTCCCCTGTGGTTCCTTCCTCCCATGGCCAGGAAGAGCTCGGGTGCTGAGCAACTGTCCACAGTGTCCCCATAGAGCACCTTCACCCTTGTTAGTCCCTCAGGGAACGTTAGCACATTTAGCAAAAACAGGGATAACCAGGGAAAGTGCCTTGCTCCCTTAGTGTAAACTATTCATTAAGGCTGGGCTGCAGGACTGCTGAATGCCAAGAGTTTGAAGCCAACTTGGGTAGCATAACATAGACACACACACACACACACAGACCTGCCCCACAGACACACACACCAAAGCTGGATGTGGTAGCAAGCATCTGCTATCCTAAAACTCAGGAGGATTTAGGGCCAGCATGGGCTACATACCTAGACCATCTCAAAAAAGCAAGAAAAGAAGAAACATAACAGGGCATGTTGGCAAACCGACACAATCCCGGCAACTCAGGAGGCTGAGGTTGAAAAATTGTGAGTTCAAGGCCAGCCCAGGTAACATAGTGGTACTCAAAAATAGTCCCAGCACTCGAGGCAGAGGCAGGTTGATCTCTATGAGTTTGAGGCCAGCCTGGTCAACATATCAACTTCTAAGTCAGCCATGACTGTATAGGGAGACCTAATCTCAGAAACAAAACAAACAAAAAATAAAATCCAAAAATTAAAACAACAACAACAAAAAAAACAAAATAAAAGGGCTAGAGAGAGCCATATTAACAGCACATTCTTCGCCAGACAGTGGTGGCACACACCTTCAATCCCAGCACTCGGGAGGCAGAGACAAGTGGATCTCTGTCAGGTCAAAGGCCATCCTGGTCTACAGAGTGAATTCCAAGACAGCCAGCAGTACACAGAGAAACTCTGCGTCGGAAAAAATAAAGAAGAAGAAGAAAAGAAAAAAAGGGCATGCTTCTCTTCCAGATGGGCCAGCCTCAGCTCCAGTGCCGACGTTGTTAAGTGGCTCAGAAGTCTAGCTGCAAGGGACCCAACACGCACTTCTGGTCTCCACAGGCACCTGCACCTCCATACACATGCTCAGTCACAGGCACACAGCCTACGTGATTTTTTTAAAAAAAAAAAAAATATTTTCCTGATGTGGTGGACCACACCTTTGAAATCAGCTCTCTGTGAATTCCACAACAGCTTGTTCAACAAAATGACTAGAAGCCAGCCAGAGATGCACAGAGATACCTTGTCTTGAAACAAAAAACTAAAGAAAAATATATGGTAGTAACTAACTCTATAAGAAAAGAGAATATTCTATCCTGGATCTTGATTCTCTTTTTTTCCTCCTAAAAGCTACAACCATTAGTTGGTTGTGAACAAAGTCACAAGCAAATAAGATCCGTTTCCATGAAATCCAACTGATAGCAAAGGCCAAGTAGCAAGGACTACAGGAGAGTTTGCCTCCATGAGCAATGACTGAATATTTTCCCAAGAGCTTGTGTTAGCAAACATCTCCCAAGACAGGCCTCCCACGTGCACACAGACCTACAATCCCATCATCTAAAACAAACAAAGTCACTCAGAGTGTAGGCCACTGGTCACTGTGACTAAGGTGTATCAGGGGCCCCATGAGAAAGTCTTATCTGGGGTACTGTTCAATGGCAGAGCAAACAAGTTTGTCTCTCAAATAAGTCTAAGGTCCTGTTAAACATCCCCACACCCCAAAACTGCATCTTATCTGCCCTCTGGTCCCAGTAAAAGCTGAGGAGACTCTGCTCAAGTCTTCACTCTCCTCAAAACATGGTTCAAAACTCACGAACACATCCAGGAAAGAAAGCCAGGACAGAGGAAGAATTTGTAGGGCTTTGAGACGCGGCTCAGTGGGTAAAGAGCTGTCTCACAGGCACGAGTGCCTGAGTTCAGTTCCCGAGCACCCCTGTGAAAAGCTGGTGTGGTCTCCCATGCTTCTGATCCCAGCAACAGGGAGGTGGGGAGGTGTAGACAGGTGGAAACTGGGACTCTTTGGCCAGCCATCCTCACTGCAGGTGAGCTCCAGGCCAATGATAGATCCTGTCCCAAAAGAGATGGCTGCTAATCCATCTTCTGGCCTACACACCTCCAAACTCCCCCCCCACACACACACAAATCAAAAACCAAAAAAATTTAAGAGCTAAATAGCTTTCTCCAGTACTCAAAGGGTTCTTGACCTACAGAAAAGGACTAGAAGTCAGAGGTTAGGGATGCTATTTGGTTGTTGTTGTTGTTATTATTATTTTTATGGTTTATTTAACTTTATTTTATGTGCATTGGTGAGAAGGTGTCAGATCCCCTGGAACTGGATCTTCTGACTGTTATGAGCTGCCATGTGGGTGCTGGGAATTGAACCCGGGTCCTCTGGAAGAGCGGTCAGTGCTCTTAACCACTGAGCCATCTCTCCAGCCCCTGTTGTTGTTGTTATTATTATTATTATTATTAATTATTATCATTTAGTGTTTTTTTTTCAAGATAGGGTTTCTCTGTGTAACAGCACTGGCTGTCCTGGAACTCACTTTGTAAAGCTGTCTGGCGTTGAACTCCCAAGTGCTGGGATTAAAGGTGTGCCCGGCTGTGATTTGTTTTTAAAGACAAAGTCTCTTAAACTGAGCATGGTGACACACACATTAGATCCCAGCACTCCGGAGGTGGAGGCAGCTAGATCGTTGAGTTCGAGGGCAGCCTGATGTACAGAGAGATTTCTAGGGCAGCCAGGACTACACATGGAAACCTTGTCACAAAAACAACAACAACAACAACAACAATAAAAAACAAAGAAAGAAAAAGACATAGTCTCACATAGACCAGGCTAGCTCTGAACTTGCTATGTATGTAGCTAAGGCTAACCTGCGTTCACTTCTGCAGTGTTAGGATTACTGCTGTGTGTTACCAAACTGGCTTGGAGGTCAATTTCCTAACTGGAGTGAGAAACAGGACTGAAGATGGGTCCGTGGTGCTCACATTTTCCTGCGATGCGCTACCGGCAGCGCCTGAATTGCAGTCGAGTCTTTCACACGACTACAGACTGTGAAGAGACTCACACGTTGGTGAAAGACAAAGTTGAGGCTCACACAAGTGCCTTCTACGTCTAAAACATGGTGACTCAGAGACAAGAACCAGAAGCCACTCCTGTTGCTCCCTTTGGCTGCACTACAGTAAGATGGAGCAGCTGTCGTGTGTGGCTCAGTGCTAGAGTCCAGCCTAGCATGCAGGAAGCCTTCCCTGGGCTTGATCCTTCGCACCACATAAACTGGATGCTACAGCCTGTAACTCCAACACGGGGTGCGGTGGTGTAGAGGCGGGGCATCAGGCACACAAAATCCTCACATCATCTGCTGGTGGTACCCTGGCTTCAAGGAGAACAAACCCTCAGCAGGAAAGGCGTGCTGCGTGCTGCAGGGATGCTGCACATGCGCAGAAGTCACTATCACCCCCAAACTGTCTGGGATACAAAAGGAGCAAAAGTACAAACTTTAAGAGATCCCACAGGGAGAGTCCACTAACCAGGCGCACTGGGGAGAAAAGCTGGGGGCTTCTGTGTCATCCTCGGGGCCCTGTTCCTACATGAACGTGCAATTAACTCCAGAGCTCAGCAGAGAGAGTTCCCAGCCATCCTAGGCTCTGCAGCCAGACCCTGTCTCAGAATACTGTGCCAGAGCTAGGCATGTCGGCACAGCTATAAGCCCAGTGCTCAGGAGGCAAAGGCAGGAGGATCACTGAAAGCTTGAAGACAGCCTGCTCTACATAGTGAGTTCCAAACAAGCCAGGACGTCATAGCAATACTGTGTCTCCAAAAACCAAAGTTAGCACTGGTCAGCAGATAAAGTCACTAGCCACCAAGCTTGATGACTTGAACTTGATCCTCAAGACTGCATTGTGGAAGGAAAGAACCAACTCCTGAAAGTCATCCTCCAGGCACATAGGGCATACACACACACATACACACACGTTATTTAAATAAGTACACAAAGTGCAGGAAGCTAAGCTGGGCACCATTTGTGAACCCCCTCACTGACATCATTAATTCAGAGAGAACGCAGAGAGTGACAGATCCAGGGCAATAAGGACAAACACCCCAGATATTGCTTCCTTATGATCTCTGCCCTAGCCATACCTGAAATATCAAGAGGTCCGCAGCTTCCAGCTTTTTCTGTTCAGCCACGATGTCTGGGCTCAGGCGGCCTTCTTTATGGGCAAGAGCTGTCTCAAAAGCATACTGAAAGTTTTGGGGGTCCTTCAGCTTACCTGTCAGGAGGAAAGAGAGGCTAAGTCTGAGCCGTAGGGTCCACGGTCAGTGGAGAGAGACAATTCTTACCTGTGACGTCCTTTCTGGAAGCAACGGGGTTAAAGTTCATAGCATAGAGGTCAGATTCAGCCACCTCCCATCCTTTCTTCTTCAGAACCTCTACGGCAGCCTCCTTCATGGCATAGTTGAATGAAGTCTTCTCCTCATGGGCCAATATAATCAGGGCTCTTCTCACTGTTTAGAAACAACAGAGTAAGATGCGGAAGGGAGACTCAAACAGGCTGAAAGAGTCTCTCATCTAAAGTGCTTGGGACCAGACATGTTTCCACCTTGGCTTCTTAGATTAGGGAATAGTGGCTAGGATTATCAATTAAACAGCTCGAATCTGAACATCTGAAGTTCAGCAGGCTGGTGAGATAGTTCAGCGGGTGACGGCACTTGCCATCACACCTGATGACCTAAGACCAATCTTGGACCCAGATAGTGAAAGGAGAGAACTGGCCTCTGAGGTTATCCTCACCTCCATATGGAGTTTGTACACACACATGCATACACACACATGCACACACACATACTCCCCCTAAATGTAATTTATTCATTTTTAAAAATCTAAAGTCCAGAGCCAAAAAAGGGTTGGTGCACACCTTTCATCCTAGAACTCAGGAGTCAGAGATAGTTTGATTTCTGTAAATCTGAGGCCAGCCTGATCCACAGAGTGAGTTCCAGGACAGGCTCCAAAGCTACAGAGAAACCCTGTCTTGAAAAAAATACTCTATAGATATATATGAAGGCTTTTTGGTTCACAGCATTAGAGGCATTAGAGGGAGGAGGCTGCACCTGCAGAGGGTCTTCTTGCTGGGGGAGGGGGGACTCTGGGGAGTCCTAAGACAGCGCTGGGTCACATAACAAGAGGGACAGATTCAAGACAGGGCCACACTGCTTCTTACAACACTCCCCACTCTAAAGCAATCTCTCCACACACTAATCCACAGATCTAGGAAGGGCTTAGATCATTTATGAGGACAGAGTTTCTGTAACCCAAACACCTCTCACCCCTGGGAGAGAGGGCCTCAGCTAGCCCAGGCTAGCTTCAAATGCACTGTATAATACACGATGAACTTGAACCCCTGATCCTCCTACCTTTACGTCTTAAATTCTGGGACCTCCATGTCTGCCCCCAATCACCTCGTTAATGCTCCATTTAGTTCTTCAGGAGCAGCTAGTGCACTTAACAAATGAGCCTCCTCTCCAGACCCTTCGGGTTTGTGTGTGTGTGTGTGTGTGTGTGTGTGTGTGTGTGTGTGTGTGTGTGTGTTTTCTAGACAGGGTCTCTATCTTAAAATGTAGTGTTGTCTGCCCTGGGGCTTGTTATGTACACCTCAAACTTGTAAAGATTCTTTTGCCTCTAACTCCTAAATCAGAGAGAGAGACAGAGACAGAGAGAGAGAGAGAGAGAGAGAGAGAGAGAGAGAGAGAGAGAGAGAGAATATGAATGTTGGACAGAACTTGCAGGAGATGGTTCTCTTTCCATGTGAGTCTCAGAGATGAAACACGGGTCATCAAGCCTGGTGGCAGGTACCTTTATCCAATGAGCCACCTTGCCAAACCTGACTCTAAATGTTAGCCATTGTCATCATTTTACTGTTTCATTTTTAGCTTTGTTAATCGCCTCTAACTTATAAATTAAATTTAGTTAGGCATGGTGGCACACAGCTGTAATCCCAGCACTGGAGAGAGAGGCAGGAGGATCAGGAATGTAAGATCGGCCTAGACCAAATTGAGTTCGAATCCAGTCTGGCCAAAATGAACAAGTGGATGAACGAATAAACCAACATTAAACTGAATCGCAGGCAGGGGTATAAGAGAAATGAAATGTGCACGCTCTCTGTCTGTCTGCGGTGCCAATGCAGGGGTCTTACACATTTATCCCTCGTGCATAAATGAAGAGCAGTGTAGAGAGAGAAACTAGCAGACACAGCCTTACCCGCTGCTGGAAGCTCCTCCCTGCTGGCTCTCCCAGCAGTTCACGGTAGAGCTTCGCGGACACTCCCATTTTCCTAGAAAGTTACAATGGTGCCGTGCCAACCTCAGCACTGACCTCGTCCCCTGTCTGCTTTTATCAAGGGAAGATCGTGAGTGTATCTGTGGGAGCTGCAGTAGTTTTAGGGGGGAAGTTACTACAAAAAGTAGACTTCTGCCCCGACTGTGGAAAGGCTGCCTAAACCTTAGCACTGCCCAGACTCAGAGCCAGCCACTGTGGGGAAGAAGCACTTAGTCCTGGCGGCTAGCTGCTCAAGCAAGCAGTAGGTGCCAGTTAGGTTCTAGACAAGTGTGGTGGTGACCTCCAAGGACCTCTACCCATACCTACCCCCTGGGATGACGACAAAGTGGGGAGACTGTCACAAAAAGAGGCCAAATAGCAAATCAGATTTCCTCTTCCAGGGTCACAGTAGAAACCATCCAGGGCCAGGCAGGCTGGAGTTGGGTCCCAGTTCTACTACACTGCTTCCCTGCTCCAGCCCAACCCCATCTCCCCATCTTCTTGTTTTCTTCCAGAACTTGACAGTCCCCCCCACTCCTTTTCTTTTTGTTGTTTTTTAAGACGGAGCCTCTCTCTACTATGTAGCTCTAGCTGTCCTGGAACTCACTTTGTAGACCAGGCTGGCCTCAAACTTGATGAGATCTGCCTGCCTGTACCTCCCGAGTGCTGGAATTAAAGGTGTGTGCCAAGCCCAGCAAGAGTCTCTATAAATTGCCTCTGCATTGTTAAATGTCAGCACTTATTTCCAAATGCTGGAATCCTCTCTGGCCTAGGCCGGGGGATGGGCACAGAGCTCAGGTGGTAGAGAGCTCACCTAGTATGCACCAAGTCCTGGTTCCAATTCGATACCCAGTGCCATATAAACCAGGCATGGCAGTGCGCAGATACAATCCTGGCACTCAGGCAGTGGAAGCACGAGAACCCATATGTGGGTGCTCAGGGTAGAGTCACAGTTCATAGCCTTTGCTATGGAACAGTTTTATGGGCAGCTTGGGCTACATGAGCACCTATCTCTAAATAGGCCAGCTCTGTTAGGGAAGGGACATTGAAGGGGCAATGCTCAAGTTGCCTTAGGTGAGGATGAGCTGCAGAATAACCTGCCTTTCTGGCTAGGAACAGAAACTTCCCTTCCAGAGACCAGCCAAAGTCAAGGCTCGTCCAGGATCCTAATCTTTTCCCTTTTCCTCTTTGAGCAAGGAACAAAACTCATATAGCCCCTGCATACTCCCCGGAATGAATCTGGCTGGAGTTGACGCTGCACTCACCTGCCATGGTTCCAGATGTTGAGGGCGAATTGTAGTACCAGATGCTAACTGGCTGAGCAGCTGGTTGCCAGGACGACTCTGCAGAGTTCTGAGAGATCCTGTGGGCTGCAGTCTGGGCTGAGCACTTGTTGGCTTTATGTCTTGCCTAATCAGCCCTGCCCACTGTGTGTGGCAGCCCTACCCACCATTTGGGGCAGCCCCACCCATCACAGTGTTGGGCAGCCATCAAAGGCGGGGCTAGATTCCAAAGCCCAAAAGCACTGGGCGGAGGTACCAAGTTACTGGATAAGAGAAGGCTGTAATAGGACTCCTGCATATGGAAGTCAAAAGGGTTCCCCGGGACTCGGGGAGTGAGAGGGGGTTTAAGGATATGGGTACATATGGGATAAATTTAACTGCCTTCTGCTGGAGACCTCCTGGGTACAAAATGTAAATTTCCGACAAATTACGGGAACTTCATTGGACTTGCCTGCATATCCCGCCTACATGGATTAATGGATTGATCTTTACTCAACCCTGAAAAGTAGCCTTTGTCAGCAAAGGGAAGGGTGGGGTTGGCAAAATCCTGGCTCAGATTTTGCCAAGTCACTGTGACTCTACACTGTGTGCCCACAGACTTTACACAAGTCACCGTGACTCTAGACTGAACACCACAGACTTTACACAAGTCACCGTGACTCTAGACTGAGCACCACAGACTTTACACAAGTCACCGTGACTCTACACTAAGCGCCCACAGATTTACACAAGTCACCGTGACTCTACACTAAGCGCCCACAGATTTACACAAGTCACCGTGACTCTACACTGAGCGCCCACAGATTTACACAAGTCAAGTAAAGGGGCCGGAGAGATGACTCTGCTGTTTAGTGAACAGGCTGCTTTTTCAGAGGACCCTGTGGTTCCCAGCATCTCATGGGGCTGCCCACAAAGGACCCTTTGATTCCCATCACCTCAAAGGGCTGCCTATAGAGGACCCTTTGGTTCCCAGCATCTCATAGGGCTGCCCACAACCAGTTATCACTCAGCTCCAGGGAACCCAGCCATCTTCATCTGACCTCAGTCAGGGAGGTAGGGTCTGTTAGGTCTCAAACCCTGTACATAACAGATTTGACCTCCCGTCTAACTGAGGTTCCTATTTAACAAATTAAAGCAGACCTGGCCAGCACATTCTCCCAGCATCCCTCAGTCCTTACCTGTCACAGGGTATGGCTGGCATACCCCACTCCCTGCCCTACAGGCATCAGTCCGGGGGCCCCCTGCCTTTACCCCAAGCAAGCAGTTCTTCCCTATATAATCCAGACATTTGGGCTACACCTGTCATCTTTACTTTTTACCCTCCTGGTCTCTTGGTCTCCCTGATTTCCTGGTTCTCCCCTCCCCATTTTCCTCAATGACCAGACTCAGGGTCCTGTTCACGCTGAACTCTCCCAGATGTCTCTGCCTCTGGCTGTGCTCTCCCTTTTATCTACAATAAACCTCCTTCTTCCCAATACCTAGGAGCAGCCATGTCTCCTTTCCTTTCTATTTTTCATTCAGGACCTGGAGTTGCAGTCATCCTCCATGTTGAGGTCAGTCTGTGCTCTACACTAAGTCCCTCCATAGTGTATAAAACAGGGGTTCATCAGGCAGGGCCCTGCTTCATAGAATCCATTTTACCAGGACCTAGAAACTATTCCATCTCACCCACCATCCATGCAGGACAGACTAGAGAAGAGTTAGTCTGGGGATAAAAAGGACACCTCCTTAGCTTTCCTGGAGAGGCTTACAACAGGGAGGATCATGTTGGGTAGCAGGCAAGGAGGTCCTTGTGCTCACAGATAGGCACTAGGGGAACCAGGAATGCTAAACACACACTGTTGTCTCTAAAGGGAGAGATGGATAACCTGTTGTCTGCCCAGAAAGGTGGGAACAGATTGCTGAATAGCCTGGAAACTTGGGCTATCTCTGTAGCAGAGACTACACCAGCTCCTCCCCAGACCCTATCTCAAGCTTCCTTTCTCAGTTAATCTATAGAACCAATCTTTATGGAAGATGGCATCTGTGCTTAACACAGAATTTTGATGTGGTCATGTCTTCAGCTTTGCTGTGCACATGAGATTGAGAGAATTATCACCAGGAAACTTCAACAAATTTTGCTGTGCTTAAAAATGCCTCAGTTAAACTACTTGGCATCAGACTTGAAGTTTGAACCACCATCGGATGTTACTGTGCTGGCTGTGGTGTTTGCAAAGACCCCACAACATGGGTGCATTAAAATCGTATCAGGGAATCCAGGCCCAAGGACTTACCAGACACTCCAGGTTGAGAAAAGGGCATAACTTCTTCACGTGGACTGCATAAAGTGGTGTCTCCTAAGACTGCAATGGCAGGAGGTGGGGCATAGCTTAGTGGTAGAGCCCTCACCTAGCATGTGTGAGACCTTGGGATCGATTCCTAATAGTCCAGAATAGGCAAACCATCAAACAAACAAATAAACAAACACTGCATTGTCATGACTACACACCAGCCCATCATCTGATGTTGGTGTGCGTGGTGAGAACAACCGAGGACTCCCCTGTTCTGCCCTGTCCCTCAGTGCTGATACAGCCTCCTTGCCTACCTGTCCATCCACCTGCCTGCCTGTCTGGACCTGGACCTGACCCACTGCTGTTCCCTGCTCCTGACCCATTTCTTGCTCTGCACTCGGCTCAGCCTCATCCTCTCACAGGCGAATTTCTCATTCTCAGACCTGAGTCTAGCAGAAGTTCCGCCATAGCTCCTTCCAGACATGGGCTTCGCTCCTTAGCTATGGAGCCGCTTTCCCAGCACACTGTTGAAACCCTTGCACTCTGCAGTAGCTTCCTTTCCTTAACCTGCCTGGATGTGGAGAGATGTGTTAGCTACATTCACAGTGTGATGTGAGTTAATATTAAAATCGGAATAAAGCCAGGCAGTGGGGTGAATAACTTTAATCCCAGCAGTTGGGTGCCAGAGGCAGACCAATCACTGTGAGTTCAAGGCCAGCCTGGTCCACAGAATGAGTTCCAGGACAGCCAGAACTACACAGAGAAACCTTGTCTTGAAAAGTCAAAATTAAACAACCATACAAACAAAAAGGACTAGAATAAAGAAACATTTGCCTTGGCCAAGCCACCAAGGTAGGCAGACTTCCACAAATTGCCATCATTAAAACTGTTCCGTCTTACAACTTCACTGTTATTCAATAAACTCGACATGGAAGAAATAGGTGAGGTCGTTCTTCTGTGTGTGCTGACAGGCCAGTGACTGATGGATCTCAGTGGATTCCCGTCTTGGCCAGCGCTAAGCCTATATGAAAATGCCAAGATGGAAGGGAGGGCAGAAGGATGGATCAGCTGAAGCAGGAAGAACCAGGGCATCCAGTGTTCTTCCCAATCAAAGAAACAGGGGAAATTTATATGGAGTCCACACTTGTTCCTATGGGGAGGCGCTTTAGGAAGGACACATCCCTGCACATGCCCAGTTTGTGCCATAAAGCTTCATCTGGAATAAAAGGACACCTGTCATTAACACAGAGACTTCCCGTGAAGGTGCCAGCTCTGCTTAGCTACAAACAGTGTGAAGCCACTGAAGCTACAGGAGACCTTGTTTCAAAAGCAAAACATAGGAGCTGGGGATTTGGCTCCATCTGTAGAGGCCCTCTGCTTCCTGACTGCGGATGCAATGTGACCAGCCGCCTTTGGCTCCTACTGCCGTGGCTGCTCTGCCATGACAGTCACTACCTCCAACAGAGCTCTGATAACCTAACAAGTCACTGCTGTCTCAGCAGCAGGCAAATAACCAATGCACCACAGTACAGTGTTCAACACTGGATTTCCCAGTGTTGCCAAACATTTTGTGGCTGAGGCACTGCCTTGTGTTATCTCTCAGGTGTAAGGAAGTGCCAACATAAGAACCAGAGCTCTCATTTTAAAGGAAATAAGCAACAGTTTATTCGAGCCATTTTTTTTTTTGTTGTTGTTGTTTTCTGTTTTTCGAGACAGGGGTTCTCAGTAGCTATGGAGCCTGTCCTGGAACTAGCTCTGTAGACCAGGCTGGTCTCGAACTCACAGAGATCCGCCTGCCTCTGCCTCCCGAGTGCTGGGATTAAAGGCGTGCGCCACCAACGCACAGCTCTGGAGCCATTTAGAGGGAGCATGGCCCAGGAACACAAATTTAGGCTACCCATAATTCCTTGTTCCAATGTGGAAGCCATTTCACAGGGTTCATGTAGTTCTACAGAACAAAAAAGTCATAAGTCAAGACAACTTTACAATGCATTTTTGTGTGCAGCAGAGCAGCAGGAACATCGAGAGAGGGGGGTATTTTATAGCCTGAAGGGGTGAACTGATGACCTTCTTAGAGCTCTCAGGTTGGAGAAGCTAATGTTCTGCTAAATTAATAGTTTCAAGAAGGTTTTTATATATTATCATGAGATGTTAGTTCAGATAGAGTGGGAGCCAGGCAGTGCTTTACCTTTAGTCTAGCATTCAGGAGGCAGAGGCAGGCAGATCTCCAAAGTTCCAGGCCAGCCTCATCTACCGAGTAAATTCCAGGACAGCCAGGGATACACAAAGAAACCGTGTGTGTTTTGAAAAGCAAAAGAAAGAAAGGAAGAAAGAAGTTCAGATATTGAATACAAGATGCTAAAACTAGTCCAAGATAAAGTAGTCAGCCTCAGAACTTATCAAATTCCAATCTCTTCACACTGCTGAAATTCCACCTGGCCCATCTGTCTCTGCAGACACAACACAGACTCCTTCCAGGAAGTTTATTGTTGATGTTGTTGTTGTTCATGGCCAGACAGCTTCTTTGCAGGTGTAGTTGTTCACACAAACTAAGTGAACTGTATTGTTCATAATACAAAGTAAATCAAACCAGATATGGGGAAGCACACCTGGAATACCAGCACACAGGAGGTAGAGGCAGGAGGATTCCCATGAACTTAAGTGCCAGCTTGGGAATATATCTACTACATTTGACAGCCATATGTTGTGAACACAAATACACACACATCCATAGGAACACACACACACATAGGAACACACACATACACATAGGAAAACGCAATCACACACATAGGAACACACAGATGCATACATATAGGAAAACACACACACAAAGTAATAAAAATAAATAAGAATTTTGAAGGCACTGTCAGGTATGGGTTCATGCCTGCACATCAAGAACCTGGGAGAGGAAGGATCAGAGGATCCAGGACACTTTTCGCTACTTAGGGAATTTGAGGCCAGCATGAGCTACCTAAGACCCTGCACTCTCCCATTTTGGGCTGAACTGTGTGGAGGGGGGCATTGATCTTTTTCCAGGACTCAGGATCGCATCAGGGAGTCTATCTGGCACCTTCTGAGTATTTGGATGTAAATTGCTTTCCTCCTCTGTCACCCCAAGGTCTGTTTCTCTCATCTGGCTTGTGTCTTCGCTTCTGGGATAAGAAAGCCTTGCTGAACCCAAACTTGTGAAAATGTAGAGAAATGTTTTCATCTTCTTTTTTCAGGCAGAGTCTCCTGTAGTTCAGGTTGGCCTTAAAGTATGTCTGGGGATGACTTTGAACTCCTGATCCTCCTGCCTTCACCCCTCATTGGTGGGATGACAGGTGTGTACCAATATGCCTGGCCTCCTATCCAATACTAACCTGACTCAACCCTGCTTACCTTAGGTGGCATGGTCAGAGTCCAGGATGCCTGGAGTGTGATATGGGGTAGATAATAAAGATAAGAACCAAGCAGCCCCATCATTTCCTCATTATATATTTCTTATTATATATAATAATAGTCCAGAAGATAAACCTAGGACACCAGGCAACAAAGTTGACTTTCTGCCCCTGCTTACTTGGCATAAGCCACCAGAAATATCAGCCATTGAGGTGACAAGACCTAGCTTCACACTGTCTCCCTCAGCAGTCTAAGAAGCACTGTGGGCTCTTGGGGATCTGCACTCAGTACAAACCAGGATGTGTGGTTGTGACACTGAAAGGGATTTCAGAAGTGGCCTCGATGACAAGGATGTTGACATAGGCTTGAGTGTGAGCAGATTGTGCATGGGGAAGCCTCTGCCTGAGGCCCTGCTGCCAATGCCACCAGCTGAGCCCACCACCATGCTGGGCCTGATCCTCTGAAAGCCTGAGCCAAATCTCTTCTCCCTCTCTTAAGTCTTGGCATTGATGAGGACCACCTGCCAACACATACTCACCAGGGCACCCGTAGACAAATGTCAATTAGGGATCCTAAACCTCAGAAACTCCTCACCCCCATCTTTACTACTATAAAACCCTATTCTAACTGAGCTCAGGGCTCCCTGTTCATTCCAGAGAGACCAAGTTTGCAAACTTAAATGAAATAAAGGCTCTTTTGCATTTACATACGGGACTCCCATCTCCTTGTTGGCTTTTTGGGGGATTTCAGGGACTCATCCCAGACCCCTCAAGCCCACTGGGACTACCACCCACAGAGCCTTCAACCTACCTGTAAGTTTTTTGTTTTGTTTCATGTTGGTAAGTTTTCTATGTTTTGTTTCATGTCTCATGTCTTTCTGTGAGTGGGCCCAGGAACCATAAGTGTCTGTAGATGATCTGCCGATGAGCAAAAAGATCATAGGTGGGGCACCTGGAGGAGATGGTCCCAGGGCCCTTATGTAGAGGGTGGTTCCCTCTGGTGAGACGTGCAGGTAGCAGTCTCAGAGACACACAGGTAGCATTCTCAGTTCTGTATAGAGACATGTGGGCAGCAGTCTCATTTTGATAGAGGAGCGGGTCACACCCGCAAAACAGTTGGTCTGGTTTGGTGCCATTGTCCTGTTCATTTTCCTGTGTGTTTATGTGTTGTGTTCTTGTCCTGACTTAGACTGGCGCTGATATGCAACAGATTCAAATCTTGACTACATCGACTTTAATACTATAATCACTTACAAGACTTTAGAGATATGGCCATAAGCATAGGGGTATATTTTCCTAAAAGGGATAAGACAAATAACCTCTACCCACCGCCTTAATCCTATCATGGAAAGGAGTCAGCCTTGGCCCCAAGCACAAGGCTGCCGGCTTGTGTGGCTGGGGTGGCTGGGCTATGCAGCCTTGTTGCAATGGAGCAAGGCTGCCAGCCACAGCTGTAGAGGGCGGATGTACCGCAATAGGATTTCAAACACTGAGGAGAGAATCTGGGGTTAATTGCTATGGCTGGAGAGGTTAACATTCCCCCATCCCGCATGCTGAATAACCACCCTGCCCCCCCCATGTTGGTGGATGAGTTCTCTCTGCCTCAACTTCTGGTCAAACCTGACCAACGTTTGGCTCAACGGGTCAAGGACTCTGGCTATAGGTGTTGTGACACTACAGCCAGACTTCCCTCCACCAGAGCCGCTTTGATTATTCTGATCCAATGTATTATAAATATCTGTCAAAATTTATAGGGGCTGGTTACAAATTATTATTGGTTAGTGTATAAAAAAAAACAACTGTTGGTCTCAAATGTTTCACACTGGTATAGGTTTTTATGTGATATAATTTTAAAGTTTTTATTATAATATATGCATGTTTCTGTTCTTGTTTAAAATACTGTAGTCATACAATATAAAAAGTTATAAAAGGTCAGAAGGGGATGTACACTATGTTTGCTGTGGTTTCTCATACTTGCAAATACTAAATATGCTTGTTTTGTTAAAAAGTTTGTCTATATAAGTTTTCTTGCAAGCATGGAGCTGAGACAGAAATGGTCTGGCTATTTTTGCTTTCTCTGCCACCCATCACTGCTGTGGCCACATTTATGGGACTAGCTTCAAAAATTTATCACCGAGCTCTGATTACTAAATTTGGGTTAGCAAAAGTTCACATGACTTTTTGGTATAGACAATGTTAAAACTGCTATATGTTGGGGTTTTTTGTTTTGTTTGGTTTGGTTTGGTTTTTTCGAGACAGGGTTTCTCTGTGGTTTTGGAGCCTGTCCTGGAACTAGCTCTTGTAGACCAGGCTGGTCTCGAACTCACAGAGATCCGCCTGCCTCTGCCTCCCAAGTGCTGGGATTAAAGGCGTGCACCACCCGACTGACTTTTTTATATTAAAAAGCTGGCTCTAGAATTGAATTATGGCTCTTCCTTTGTTAGACCCATATTTTATTTACTTAAAAATCCATGCATGAGTAGTTTCAAAGAAACCATAAGGCATAATTCCATTTTAAATTTGGGATTGTCCTTTTGCTCTAGTTAATATTGTTAATATTTAAACTTAAAATAAAAGGCTAAAAATTAAGGTCAGAGCTATAAGCACCAAAAGCTAACCAGAAATAGAAATGTTCATTTCTTGTGATGTAAAAGACAATGACCTAAGCAGTTTAACAGGACTTGGAACAGCGTCTAAGCCTATAAATCTCAATTTTTTGGAGGTTTTTATACAGGGGTAGTCTATCCGCATGTCAGATGTCTGAACTGAGATTCACAACTTACACAAAACTGCAGTTGTAAAATAACAACAGGGAAAATTCTGTAGTGGAAGGATCTGTAACATACAAAATTATCCTTGTCCAAGGTCTATTCAGGCTTAAAAATGTATGCTTAGCCTCCTGTCTTTGCTAACTCTGTTGGGTTTAAGCTATTTGGATAAGCTAAGTCATAAATTTTTGTATTGATACTAAGAGGTGTGGACCTCCTCTTCTGGGGAAAGAATGTTGCTTCTATGTAATTAGAGATTCAATGGCCTTCTTATTGATAAGAAAAAGGAACACTCACAAGGAAGCTGGATGAAAACTTGTTCAACTGGTCTCCTTGGTTAACAACCTTAGTCTCAGCCCTAAGAGGCTGCTAATGATCTTCTTATCAACAGACTTAATGACTTTTGTTTGAGAACGGGTCAATATTGTTCAACTGATGGTACTGAGGTTCCAGTATCACCCCCTTGAGCTCCTGGACAGACAGGCCCCATGATTGAGTCCTGTCATCAGTACTTGTGAAGGGGGGAAATACGTAGGGCCCAGGGCAGCTTTTCCAGGGCAACTTGGTACACACCTGCCAAGATGGGTTCTATAGATCAGCAGGAAGGTAGACCTGAGTCTCAGTTTGCCCTAGGGCAATGCTAGCTCTTAGACTCCCTCCTGTTCCCATTTCACCCTGGGACCTTTTCCCTGCCTTTGCAGGAGACAGCATTAACAGCTAGATATAAACTTGTTCTGTGTTTACCCTCAGAATGACTAATTCAGGTTTGTTATTAGCTTTAATTCAAATGCATTACATAGTGTGGAGTTCTAGCCTTATAAAAGCTGCTAACTTGTTCTGCCAGTCTGGGCGTGAGTAAACCTGGGTCCTTCAAGGGAATGGGCATGAACCAGAGAAAACTTTCCCTACCAAAGAAAGCTATGCCTATGAAGATACAAGAAGCTTACAGAACACCAAATAGACTGGATACAAAAAAAAAGTCCTCTCACCACATAATAATCAAAACACTAAACATACAAAGTAAAGAAAGAATATTAAAAGCTGCAAAAGAAAAAGGCCAAGTAACATGTAAAGGTAGACCTATCAGAATTACACCTGTCAATCACCATAGAAGGACAAAACAAGATATTCCATGACAAATCTAGATTTCACCAATACCTAGCCACAAACCCAGACCTACAGAAAATACTAGAAGGAAAACGCCAACCCAAGGAAGATAGTTACACCAACAAAAACACAATTGATGATCTCATAACAACAAATCCCGAAGAAGAAAAAAATACACAAATTAACATCACCAACGATGAAAACTAAATTAAAAGGAGATGGCAATCACTGGTCATTAATATCCCTTAATGTAAATGAACTCAACTCACCTATAAAAAGGCACAGGCTAACAGAATGGATACAAAAACAGAATCCATCCTTCTTCTGCATACAAGAAATGCATCTCAACCTCAAAGACAGACATTGTCTCAGAGTAAAGGGTTGGGAAAAAATATACCAATCAAATGGACCTAAGAAACAAGTGGGTGTAGCTATCCTAATATCTAACGAAATAGACTTCAAGCTAAAATCAGTCAAAAGAGACAAAGAAGGTTATTTCATATTAGTCACAGGTAAAATCCATCAAAGAAAAAATTTCAATACTGAACATCTATGCCCCAAATACAAGGGCACCCTCATATGTCAAAGAAACACTTCTAAAGCTTAAATCATATATTAAATCCCACACACTAATAGTGGGAGACTTCACCACTCCCTCTCACCACTGGACAAGTCAATCAGACAAAAAAATGGACAGAGAAATGAGAGAACTAACAGATGCTATGACTCAAATGGACTTAACAGACATCTATAGAAGATTCCATCCAAACAGAAAAGAATATACCTTCTTCTCAGCACCTCATGGAACCCTCTCAAAAATTGACCACATACTCAGTAACAAAACAAACCTCAACAAATACAATTGGAAAAACCCAATATACATTTCAGATCACCATGGTTTAAAAGTAGAAGTCAACAGCAATACTAGTTGCTGAAAACCCACAAACACATGGAAATTAAACAATGCTCACCTGAATTATCAATGGGTGGTTTTTAAACATAAAGCAAAGAAAGCCAGCCTACAAACCACAATCCCCGAAAACTTAGACAACAATGAAAACACTAAGAGAGACTTACATAGATCTAATCTACATGGGAAGTAGAAAGTAGAAAAAGACAAGATCTCCTGAGTAAATTGGGAGCATGGGGACCTTGCAGGAGGAGTGATGCGGGGAGGGGAGTGGCATTGAAGGGAGCAGAGAAAAATGTAGAGCTCAATAAATTTCAAAAAAAATGTTTTTAAGCTGCTAACTTATTATAGACTGTTAGAAAATACAAGTTAGTCATCTTTAATGTGCTGATATAATTAGTTACAGAAATAAGCCTTATTTAGTTCCCTGTATATGTTTTTAAAGTCAACCTTAAGACAAATACTGAGAAACAAAGTTTGTCTAATCAGACATACCTAGGCAGCCGTCATACTTCAGATATCTGAAAATATGACATTTACAATAATTATTAAAAAGCTTATTATATTAGAGACTCTGAGATCCTAGCAGTAATCCAGTATCTCCAAAAAAGATTATGAGACACCATGATGTCTCCACCTGGATTACAATGACGCTGACCACTGGGCAAGATGTCCCAGTGAAACACCTGCTGCCAGGACCGGGTCCAGATTGTGGACAAACAGCAGGACCTTGGAGAATTGATTTTTTTGCATCACTTTTTCCTAGACAAAATAAAGTCAGTCTTTTCCATGTCCCTCTTTCACAGAAAAAAATTACTCACCTTCTGGGCCTGCCTTAGACAGTTAGACTGATGATCTGGACACTTCTGCCTCCAATGCTATGGAGATCTGGGTATAACTAACCATATATGAACTCTGGTCCCTGTCATTTTTAATAGATTCAAAAACTATTGGGTCTGTACTCAGATATACTTTATCCTTCTGAGATCTCTGACAGCATTATTGGCCAGGGCAGTTGTAATGTCAGTTTAGCAACAAAACGTACCCAAATCCTCCACAAAGCTACAGCCAGCTTGTTAGCTCATTAAAAAATGTTTTAAGGTCTGAGGATATAACTTAAAACATAAATACAGGTTAAGATATGAAAAATGTTTCTAATTTCTTCCCTCCTCTATGGTATAGTTCCAATAAGCTACTAGAGCAATAACCACTTACTGTGTGGGTCCCAAGCTCAAGATTTTAGACCTATTCTGGTAGTCATTTAAATATGAACTTAAAGGTGTTTCTCATCAGGCCAAAGACATCTCTGTCCAAACCATACATGGTTCTCTGAAGAGCAGAAAAATATACATGCTTCTAACCAAAGTCTGTAGTTTTTGCTAAGACTCAATGGTATGAGTCTATTCCTTCTGTTTACAGATACCTGTCATCTGTTTTTTTTTTCTAAATTTTAAATTCTGTTCCTGGTTTAAACTTATCTCAATAGGCTTCCACTTGGCTGGCAGACACATCTAAGTATCAGTTGCTGGCTGCAACCTGCTTTAAATGGCGGCAAGTCCTGGACTTCCTGAAAGCTGATGTGGACCAGTCCAGCTAATATAAATACTCCCTGTTCCTTCAAAGAAGTCTGATGAGTGCCCCATTGCCTAAATTTACCCCTACCTTTGGCTAGCCTTTCAACCTGCTTGGGCCCAGATAACAATGTACCTATGTCAGCTTGAAGTAGCTGCGGAAAGAAATACATCAACCCATGTTCCCTGCCCAAAATAGGTTAAAAGGCTAAGACAAGGGGAAACTCCTTGGCATGGGGGACAAGATAACTACCTATAGGGCCTGTTAATGTACTAAAAAAAAATAGGCATTAATTTAAATAGTTCCATACCTCCTTAAAACCAGGGACCCTGTTATGCCCAAATCCGTGCAATCCCCGCAAGCCAACAAGGAAACCAAGTACCATTTTAAAAGCAAAGAGCCTTTATTTTAATCAAGTTTGCAAACTTGGTCTCTCAACATGTCCAACGTATTGGAATAACCCCAATCGGAGAGCCCCAAGCTCAATTAGAATTGGTTTTTATAGTAGTAATGATGGAGGAAGGTCATTGGTTAAATAAAAAGAAACTGCTTGGTCCTCATTGGTTAGAGGATAGGTGGGAGGAGTAAACAGAACAGAACGCTGGGAGGAAGAGGAAGTGAGCTCAGACTCCACAGCTCTCCTCTCTGGAGCAGACGCCTCAGAGAGACGCCATGCTCCCCGCTCCATGGAAGATGCACGCTATGAAGCTCCGACCCAGGATGGACTTAGGCTAGAATCTTCCCGGAAAGACCGGTGCTATACAGACGATAAGAAATGGGCTAGTCCAGGTGCGAGAGTTAGCCTAGAAGAGGCTAGGTAGAAATGAGCCAAGCGGTGTTTAAATGAATACAGTTTGTGTGTTGTTATTTCGGGGCAAAAGCTAGCCGAGCAGGCAGCTGGGGTGTTGGGGACGCAGCCCCGTCGCCCTTATTACTACATAGTAAAGGTAGGGGTGAGGGAAGGTCTCTGAGGTTCACGACCCCTGATTGGCTGACATTTGTCTAGGGGTGTCCTGGTGAGGTGCACTGGCAGGTGATCCTGTCTACAGCAGATGGAATGTTAGATATTTCCTTTGAATGGTCTGTTCCTGGGCAGTGGTCTTATAATCTCAGCTTGTGGTTTTTTTCCTGCTACCAGGTATTGCTTCAGGGTGACCTACTGAGACTCAGGCCTCTTACTAAATTTATCAAGGGCCAAGTTCTACTCTGGCAGGTGATAATGGTTGGAAGTAAAGAACTTCCTTTGAGTGATCTATTCATATTTAGTTTATCATGGCTGGCTCCTACATTTCCCCCTTCACAGGCACTGATGACTGGGTCTGTGGGGGCAAGCCATGATAAACCAAATATGAATAGATCACCCAAAGGAAGTTCTTTACTTACAACCATTATCACCTGCCAGAGTAGAACTCGGCCATCAATAAATTTAAATGAAGGCCTGAGTCTCCTGAAGCAATACCTGGTCGCAGGAAGGACCACAAGCTAAGATTACCTGAGCACCAGCCAAAAACAGGCCATCCAAAGAAAATGCCTAACATTCCAACTGCTGTAGATAGGACCACCTGCCAGCACACACTCACCAGCTCTTGGGAAGGAGGCAGGAGGACTGAGAGTTCAAGGCCAGCCTGGATTATGTGAGAGTCTGCCTCAAAAAACTATGCATTTTTATCTTACTGGGAAAGAGCCTCAAGTAGCCCAGGCTGTAGCTAAGAACTTCCACTTACACATAGCCCCCCACCATGTAGCTAAGAACTTCCGCTTACACATAGCCCCCCACCATGTAGCTAAGAACTTCCGCTTACAGGTAGGCACCCCTCCCCACCCTACCCCCAATGTAGCTAAGAACTTCTGCTCCTCCTGCTTCCACTTCTGAATGCTGGGATTCCAGAACGCATCACCACATCTGCTTACGAGGGGCTGGGGATTGAGGCCAGGGCTTCTTGTGCATTGACCAGGCACTCTGCCGACTGAGATACATCCCAGCCCCCAACAATTCTCCAGCCAACTTCAGGCTGCTGCTGTTGTGCTTCTCTTCCAGCCTGGGTTTCTATTGCTATGATGAAACTCCACAGCCAAAAGCAAGTTGGAGTAGAATGGGCTTATTTGGCTTACACCTCCCTACCGTAGCTCATCATTGAGGGAAATCAGGACAGGAACCTGGAGGCAGGAGCTGATGCAGAGGCCATGGGGGAGTACCGTGTGCTGCTTAATGAGCTGCTCATTATGCCTTGCTCAGCCTGCTTTGTTTGTTTGTTTGTTTGTCTGTTTGTTTGTTTGAGATAGGGCTTTTCTGTGTAACAGCACTGGTTGTCCTGGAACTCACTCTATAGACCAGTCTGGCCTCGAACTCAGAGATCCACCTAGGACCACCAATTCTTGGACAGCACTACCCACAATAGCCGTGCCCTCCCTTGTCAATCACTAATTAAGAAAATGCCATGCAGCTGGATCTTATGGAAGCATTTTCTCATTTGAGGTTCCCTCCTTTCAGATGACGCTAGCTTGGGTCAAGCCGACATGAAACTCACCAGGACACCAGAGGACACGGGTTAGCACAGTGAGCTGTCTTTAAGCTTCTGTTATATTTCATTTGGGGTCATTACCAGGCCTTAGAATTCCCATGGTCCTGCATGAAACAGGCCTTCGTCCCAAAGCTATGCATGCAGTGGGCATTGCTTGTGGACCGGAATGGTGCTCTCAGGGTTCTCCCATCCCAACCCAAGGGGAGAAGGCAGGGTCAGGAGCTGTGGAGCTTTGTTGATGTTGTCTAGAAATAACATGTAGTCAATTCCAGGAGTCCTCCTCCTCCTGGCGAAAGTACAAACAGGCTCATAATCACCGCTAATACACGGTGTCCGGGTGTGGACCGGCTCTTTAGCATAAGAAGTCCCTGAAGCCACTAACATTACCCTGAGCTGAGATCATGAACGTGGCACATGGCTCACAGCCATTCTCAGGTCTGTCTGTTGTCCTCAATGGTCCCTGTGAGTGCCAGGCATATCCCCGGGGGATACAAGGCCTCAGCCTCAGGGGAAAGAAGTTTCTGCTCTAAACCCTGTCTTCTCTCCACCTCCAGCCATCACTACGGCATAGGATCCAAAAACTCTTGCATTGTTGAAATTTGCTCTGTTGTCTAGTGCCTGAATTAGGACATTGATAAATGGGAGGGCCTAGTAAAGAAACCAAAAGAGCCACTCTGTGGGTGGGAAGGGGAAAAGTTTATTATAAACTGTCCAGGTCGTCTCTCGGGAAAGCGGAGAGGGCAATCTCCAGGGTTCTAAGGGAACCTGGGAGGAAGGGAGCCTGAGGCTGGAGTGGGAGCTTTGAAGTGGAGCATTGTGGGTAGGGACTGAGGGCGTCTGGAGGCCAGCATGGACCTCGATATGCTGATAGGTAGGTAGTACAGGCACATGTTGATGGAAAAGCCTTATGTCTCTTTTGGTAGAGATAAGGAGAATGACTTTTTGACAGGCGGGGACTAGCTCCATCAGTTCCTGAGAAGATGCTGGCTTTTGTCTAACTAACCAGAATTTGGGAAACAAAGTTTCTTTAGACCTGATAATCCTCATATCCTCCCGCCCACCCTGCTTTTGGCAGGGTCTCAATATGTAGCCCAGACTAGTCTCAAACTTACAACCCTCCTGTCCTGCTCCCCAAGAGCTGGGGATACAGGCTGTATACCTCCAGATCTAGCAACACATCCTCTATAGGGTCTATAACAACAGTTCAATTGAAATGACCCTCCTAAACTATGAAGGTTTTTTTTTTCTCATGTAGCAAATTAAATTCTGGTTGCAGCTCACAGAAGGCAAAGTAGAGAAGGTACCCCATTGTCCCTGCTTGGTCTTCAAGGATGTTGTTTGTACATTCATCAGGAGAAGGAAGAATGCCTCCAGGAAACTGGAACTCAGTTGTTACCAAAGAAAAGGTCCTGCCTGTGTTCTGCAGTCTGGTGTGACTCATGCATTCAGTAGCAAGCATTTACTGAAACCTCGCCAGATCCCCGCAGGCTTTGTGCGATGGGGGTAAACAGCCTCCTGCTCCCAGCACTTGACATCAGGCAAGTCAATGACTGCCACCCTGCCTCAGCACGCACTGGCTCACAGAATTACATTCTCAGTGACTCAGCTTGCAGAAGTCTCGTGGGTAAGCAGCTTTAGACCAGTACAAGAGCACAGACACTGGGTGTGTAGACACACTTGCTGTCTCAGCTCTGGATTTCTTTCCAACCCTGTGTGCTGGTTTCACAGGCGGGCACCACCAAGCCTGTGATCTAAGCTAACCTTAAACTGCTGATCCTTGTGCCCTAAGCCTCCCGAGTCACCACACTTGACCTTTCTTCTTTCTCTTTTGGTTATCATATTTATCTGCCTATCTCTATCTATCTATCTATCTATCTATCTATCTATCTATCTATCTATCTATCTATGTATCTATCATCTATTCTTGCTAAGGACTAAATTCAGAACCTTGAACATTACTACCAAGTCACTTTTCTAGCTCCCCTTTCCCCTCTGGGCTAATCTCAAGGCTGGCTTCAAAGTCCTGATTTTACTTTAAATGAAAGGAAGGAAGGAAAGAAGGAAGGAAGGAAGGGAGGGAGGGAGGGAGGGAGGGAGGGAGGGAGGGAGGGAGGGAGGGGTCCATTATCTATTTCTATGGTGCATGAGTAGGGGTAAGAGAATAACTTGTGGGGGTTGGTTCTCTCCTTCCTCCATAGGGGTCTCAGGGGTCAAACTCAGGTTGCTAGGCTTGGCAGCAATGAATTTACCCACTGAGCCACCTCACTTGCCCCTGATCCTTAGCCCTCTCCCTCCCTCATGCTGGGATCTCAGGCCTGCGCCGCCAGCCCAGCTATCTTTTGTAGAATGCACTGACTTTTGCAGTACTGGATCCTATGTTGCAGGACCTCCTGCAAGCTAGGCAAATGCTCTACCATGGAGCTATAACCCCAGCCTTAGAAAGTCCTTTTGCCATGAGCTCTTACTAGTTTGTCCAGACTGGTCTTAACTCACGCTGTAGTCTAGACACGTGATCTCCAGCCTCAGTCACCAAACTGGCTCATCCTTCTTCAAACACTACGGGAACCAGAAAGGCGGGCAGGGCATTCTGGGCCAGTACCTAAGACACAGAGGCCCTGCCATAGGAATGGATCACAGAAGGAAAGAACGTGCTCCAGGAGTTCGGATGGCACTTTACATGCGAAACAACTTCGCACTAACCCTCTGGCAGGAAGTGAACACTAACAACACAGCAATGTTTATAAAAGTTTGTTTAGTAGTTTTTTTGTTTCGAGTCAGGGTCTCAACACATAGCCCTGGCTGTCCTAGAACTCACTCTGTAGACCAGGCTGGCCTTGAAATCACAAAGAGCTGCCTGCCTCAGCCTCTGTGCTGGGATTAAAGGTGTGCACACCAGCAACTTGATGTGACAGAGGTAGTTAGTTCTCAGCCTGCAGGGCCTTCTTGCTAAACTATCTTACCTCCCCCTTGTGGCAATCCTGGGAAGTGCGGTACTCCTTCCCATCTGGCAGAAAAAAGGCTGAGTCTCAGAACCACCCCCCACCACTCCACCCTACCCCGACCCAAGACAAGGTTTCTCTGTGTAGCTCCTCTAGCTATCCTGAACTCACTCTGTAGACCAGGCTGGCCTCGAACTCAGAGATCCACCTATCTCTGCTTCCCAAGGTGTGTACCACCATCGCCTGGCTAATCTCAGAGATCTTTTTCTTAGGGTTACCATAACAATAGCTATCAACACATCTTTGAGCATGGGTAAAAGGTCAGAAAGATAGAAACTTGCAGAAGTCCAGAGCGAAGGTCGTTCTCAGGCTGCTTGCCATGCTCCGCTGCCCGTCTGGATGGCACTGTGTGCCGGGGCCTCCAGTTTCCTGCCACTTCCCTGTACGAGCCCCAGCACACTGCACCCCGCTCCTCCTAAGGAGCTGGCTGACACTGGTCATCACTGTGGAGGACTCGCTCGTGGCACAAAGATGAGGACTAGAGTTTGGAGTCCACCACTCCTGTCAAACACTCAAATTCATGATTCTCCTGCCTCAACCTCTTATTCTGAGAAATAAGACAACATGAGACAGGAAAGTGAGTTAAATGCAACACCGTGCTTTTGTCTTTTTCTGAAAAGCCAGAACCCTGCCTGGTTCAACCCTTCACCGAGTAGAACTTACCTGCAATTCCACAACCGAATGGTAGGTGGCAATGGCCACCACCATTTCCCATTCCCTCTCATCATGAAAGGGTCTGAACATCTTTTGAAAACATGCAAATTCTTAACTACCTTAAATTTAAGAAATCTTAATTTTTTTTCTTTGCAACCCAGGTATATTTTCTGTTTTTTAAAAAAAAAATTTGGAGAGCTGGGCAGTGGTGGTGCACACCTTTAATCCCAGCACTTGGGAGGCAGAGGCAGGTGGATCCCTGAATTCAAGGCCAGCCTGGTCTACAAAGCAAGTACCAGGACAGGCACCAAAGCTACAGAGAAACCCTATCTTGAAATTTTTTTTAAAGTTTTAAATGTACTGTTTGTGTGTATTGCCTGCATGTATACATGCATACCATGTGCATGTATCAGACTACAGAGTCTCAGATACCCTGGGACTGGAGTTCTAGATTGTGAGCCTAGAAACCAAACCCAGACCTGCAGCAAATAGCAGCAAGTGCTACTAATTACAAGGCCATCTCTCCAGCCCCACCCCCAGTTGTGATCTTATTTTAGGGTATTGGTCTTTTGCCTGCATGTATCTTAAACACTACATGTATGAAAAGCTCACATAGGTCAGAAGAGAGCATTAAATCCTATGGAACTGGAGCTGGAACTAGAAATTGAACCCAAATCCTCTAGCAGTGTTTTAAGTGCTAAGTCATCGCTCCAGCCCCCTTTTGGATTTTGAGACAAGGTCTTGCTATGTAGCACTAGCTGGCCTAAAAAACTCAAGTCTTCCTGCCAAATGCTAGACATACAGGCATTTATCATCATACCTAGCTGAAAAGCTTCCTTTCTCTTCCCACTCATGAGTCCTGGGGATTGAATTCAGGTCACCAGGCTGTGCAGCATTTCCTGGCCCCAAAAGGTTTTACCTTTTCTATTTTAACTTATTTAAATGTATGTACATACACGTACTACACACACACAAACTTTAAAAATCTTGTGTATTCTTGAACGTGCTAGCACAGGGAACCACTTCCTAAATAGAACCCCAGCAGCATAGACACTGAGAAAAAAATTAATAAATGGGACCTCCTGAAACTGTAAAAGCATAGGACACAGTCAACAAGACAAAACGACAGCCTACAGAATGGAGAAAGATCTTCACTAACCCCACATCAGACAGAGGTCTGATTTCCAAAATATACAAAGAACTCAAGAAATCGGACACCAAAAGAACACATAATTCAATTTTTAAAAAAATGGAATACAGACCTAAACAGAGAACTCTCAACAGAGGAATCTAAGATGGCTGAAAGACACTTAAGGAAATGTTCAACATCCTTAGTCATCAGAGAAATGCAAATCAAAACAACTCTGAGATCTTAAACCTATGAGAATGGCCAAGATCAAAAATATTGATGACAACTTATGCTGGAGAGGTTGTAGGGTAAAGGGAACACTCCTGCATTGCTGGTGGGAGTGCAAGCTGGTATAACCCCTTTGGATGTCAGTGTGGCGATTTCTCAGAAAATTAGGAAACAACCTTCCTCAAGACCCAGCAATACCACTTTTGGGTATATACCCAAAGGATGCTCAATCATACCACAAGGACATGTGCTCAACTATGTTCATAGCAGGTTTGTTTGTCATAGCCAGAACCTGGAAACAACCTAAATGCCCCTCAACCGAAGAATGGACAAGGAAAATGTGGTACATTTACACAATGGAGTACTACACAGCAGAAAAAACTGCTTGAATTTTGCAAGAAAATGGATGGAACTAGAAACATTATTTTGAGTGAGGTAACCCAGACACAGAAAGACAATTATCACATGTACTCACTCATAGGTGTTTTATTTATTTATTTATTTTTTTAAGGTACCTGGAGGGACAGCCGTGGGTGCTGGGAACCGAACTCTTATATTTTTGGTTGTGAGCCTAGCCTTTAACGGCTGAGCCATCCCTCCAGGCCGTCATAGATGTTTTTAAACATAAAGCAAAGAAAGCCAGCCTACAAACCACAATCCCAGAGAACTTAAGACAACAATGCAGACACTAAGAGACACTTACATAGATCTAATCTACATGGAAAGTAGAAAAACAGGATCTCCTGAGTAAATTGAGAACATTGGGACCTTGGCAGAGGATTGAAGCGGGGAAAGGCAGAGAGCAAAAAAAAATGTAATTTAATAAATATCAAAAAAAATATCTTGTGTATTACCCATATGTATAGCCATGTACCACGTGCATGCCTACTGCCCGGAGACCAGAAGAGAGGGTCAGGTCCCCAGGAACTGAAGTTAGGCAGTTGTGAGCCCCAGTGTTGGTACTAGAATCAAATGTGAGTTCTCTGCAAGAGTAGCCAGAGCTGTCTTTTGAGGCAGGGTTTCTCTGTGTAGCTAGCCATGGCTGTCCTGAACCTCACTCTGTAGACCAGGCTGGCCTCTGCCTTCCCAGTGCTATTTTCTGTATCTCAGTGGAGGGAGGTGAAGTGGGGAAGCAGGGTGTGATGTGCCCTGGGTTCTAGCCATTGCTTCCTCCTGTGGTAGGTTCCCAGAGGCTATTGGCCCCTCAGCTAGCTCTACAGGCTCAGTGGTCTCTCGAATCCCCACAGGTGCACACAGTTTTGATGCATGGGCACACACACTAAACTGACATCTCGGTCTTCTAGTGATAATCTGGTCAAGTCACATAAAGCCGACATTGGTATCATCTCCTCCATGCCCTGACTACTTGGTAACTGTGTGAAGGAGTACTGGGCGCTGTAACAACGAGCAGTCGATGTAAATGAACTATCCTTTAATAGAAGGAATCTTCTGTGTTTTATTAATACACCCCAGTTATGTAAATGCCCCTCCTTTCCCCAGGAAGATGCACACTTTACACAGCAAATGTTAGTCAGATGTGGATTCATGATCTGGATGAAGAGGTTTTTTGTTTTGGGTGAAAAAAAAGTTAAAAATTTTATTGTAGAATACTTTATCATCCAAGCAAAAAATAATCTATATGGTTGGTTCTCAGGCATATGCCGTGTTTGCATCCATGTCCACCAAGGATACGAGAACTTAAACGCACCTGAGCTGGCCATCGGTTTATTAGAAAAAGATTCCATTTGGATAGTTCTTCCTTTGAGTTCAAGGTTTGCTCCAGGGCAGCCTCCCTTCTCCTTCAAGTTTCCCTTCCCATGGCCGAGCCCGGGCTCTGGATGCTCACAGGCAGCGCAGCCACGCTGCACTGCAGCCCCACACAGTGCAGTCTCAGGCAGTCCAGACACCGGGGTTGGTACTCCAGGCATCCCCAGCAGCCAGCTGCAGTCTGTTTGCCTGCAGGGCTTGCAATATCACCTTTTCTTTACAAACTTCTTTCTGGAAGCATTGGGATTTAAGCGTCTCCGTCCAGCTCCTAAGGTGCTGTCCCGGACCTGCAGGGTGGCTGAGCGGCTGGAGATGTCATTTTCGGCAAAGGGAGACACCCCAGCTATGTAGTCAGGGGCAAACACGTTGGTCTTCTGCCTGGCCTTGTGGGAGAGTCGCAGCTGGGGGAAGCGCTGATCCTCGGTCAGATGGGGGTTGACGGCGTATTTGCCCCCTTTGGGAGCAGGCAGCGAGTACTGCAGTAAGAGAAAACGCTGTCAGGACAGGGACCCTGCTCACACAGCTCCAGTGCTGTCTACTGAAGTGTCCCTCACATCCTCATCCTGGCAGACAACTGTCTTGCCCACTGTGTGCCAACAAGACACATGTTTGCCACATCAAGCTTACCTCAACTGACAGATGAAAACCTGAAGGAGCATCTTAACTACACATTCTCAGCTAAGGACAAATGGACAGAGAGCTGCTGCCATTTCCACAGAGGTGTGCCTTAGCAGTCTGAAACGACCACGTGGGTTCTAGCCAAGCAAAGGCAAACCACCATGAAAAAGGGCATTAAACAGGTTTTGTGAATGGGTGAGGTGGCCTTGAATGCACTCTGTGGTGCTGGGTTCATATCCAGGGCTGCAATATTTGCTACTAGAAAGCATTCTTGGCTGGGCACAGTGGTACACACCCAAAATCCAGGTATAAGACAGAGCTAGGAAGATCAAGAGTTCAAGGTCACCCTTGGTTATATGGCAAGTTCAAGGTCAGCAAGAACTATTTTAACTAAAACAGGTGCTTAAACTCCTGAGAGAGGAGCTGGGGATGTGCGGTTCAGTTGGCTGAGCGCCCACCTAGCATGCAGGGAAGCCCTGTGTTTGATCCCCAGTACACATAAGCCAGAAGAGTTTGCGCAAGCCAATAATCCAGCACTTATAAAGTAAAATCAGAAAAAACATGACTTTGTCTCAAACCAAACCAAAACATACACACGTACACCCTGTACCACCCCCACACCACACTCATATACACAGCTAAGGGTACAGCCTACACACACCCTGTACACACCCCCACACCACACTCACACACACAGCTAACAGTACGGCCTACACACACGCCTAAGAGAAAGGGCTGTTCTAGGGCAGGGACGAGAGTGCGGAGGTCTGGAAAGAACCAGCTGTGTCAGAAGAGTAAGAACGAGGCTGGCAGACGACTCCAGCTTTAGAGACTGGGGGAGGCGAGGATTCCAGCGGAGTGGCAGGCAGTCAGGCCGCTACACTCTCACACTCTCCCCATTCTGTCCTCCTTCTTCACTGCTGGGCTACCTCTCCAGGATCACCTCCATCTTTTGGTAATAGAGTTTTACTCTGTAGCCATATGGGCCTCCAACCTTGTAGAAAGTCTCCTGCCTCAGCTCCTTGAATGCCAGAATTACAGGCATGAGCCACTATAGCTGGCTATTCTTTCTTTCTTGATCCATTCACACAAACCCAGGACTCTCCTGTGCTCACCTTCAGCTGCTTCACAGAGCTCAGATCTTTTAAGCACCCCTTAAACTCCTGTACAAATCTGGCCTCTACTGTGTTCCAGGTAACCCTGGCTGAGCTCTGCCTTCCCCAAGTCAAGTGGCCACCACTGAGCACTCACTGCCCAGAATCACTGCTTGTTTCTCCTTCTCTAAAGCCTCAGGAAATACACAGGTGGGAGGCTGGAGAATTGGCTCAGGTTAAGAGTTCTGGCTGCCAATTCCAAGCCACCACATAGTGGATCCCAGTAATCTATAAAGAAATCTGGTGCCCTCTTCTGGTCTGCACAGACCATACACATAATAAAATAAATAAATCATTTTTTCAAAGAAGGGTGGGAGGTGAAACACACAGCTGTCTTGTTTCACACCCTTTCTTCCAATCTGTACACTGAGACCACGGGCTCCTGATTCCACCAGTGGGGTGACTAGGCTGGCTCTCCTTTTGTCCTCTGGTCTTCTGAAACTGGGTAGCAGCCAAAGCTCGCCTTGAACTCTTGCTCTTCCTGCCTCCACCCCAGCGCTGGGATACCATAGTGCATCTCTCCCGAGTTCTCCCTTGGTCATTTGATTCTGAAGTTATCAGGGGGAAATGTCACCTACCCGGAGGCCTCGAGGGTTCAGCACCTTGGGATTCCGGGAGAAATGCATGTGCAAGGTACCATCGTCATTGACAGTCACTGCCACTTTCTTCAGGGTCTTGTTCCCACAGTGCCCACAGAACACTCGATTCATGTCTGATGTTGTCCTGGGAGACACAAAAGAAAGGGCTGCAAACAGGCACCGTGGGCAGGAGACCCTACCACCAGCCTCACAATAGAAAATGACAGGAAATGCAGAAAAAGCTAAATTTTGTTAGACCCATCTTCCAAAACAAAAGCTGCTAGCCTCATTATAAAGAGAGATGCAGCCAAGGGCCACTGCCTTCCTTAGCGGAATCTCATCAAGAGTCCTTCAGGCCCAGCAAAACCCCCCAGTGCTTCAGCACCATCCCACAAAAGGCCTCTGCAAAGCTGGGCTCTGCCAGATGACCTAGAAGAGGTCCGCAGACTCAGCGCACAGACACAGAAAGGCCATGAGCCTGCCCATAAATCCTGGGAACATATTTCCATAGCAACCAGCCCCGGGGCCTGTCCACAGAACACCGGCCCTCACAGAATACAGACTAGGAAGTAGAAGGGAGCGGTCAGCCAGCTGACAGTCCATCAGAGGGAGCATCTCCCGTGTGCCGAATACCCTGCTAAGTCCCCGTGACGTCTGCTCCCAGTTCCTTACAGCAAATCTTTCAATTTAAAGACCATCTTAAAGAACTAAGAAGGCAGCTAACTGTTAATATCGGCACATCACTGAGGGAAGGCACCAGAAGTGAACTGTACACTCTGGGTTCAGACATAAAGCAGCCCTGACAACTAATGAATCCCCATGACTCCATCACCCAGCTTGACTCTCAGCTCACAGCTACTGTGTTTCATCTCTACCCCATGACACTTGGGAGCAAATCCTAGACCTCTCTCCTTCTACACAGCCCAGCATATGCCACTGGAGAACAAGTGACCTCTGTCCCAGAACCCACAGCCTTAACTCTAGGCTCCTTAGAGACGTAAGGAAAGACAGGTCACTGTAACCTGCCCCAGGGATTTTGGTGGTGGAGACAGCAGGTGGAGCACAGGGAACACCGAGATGGAAGGAAAGGGTTCCCTTCTGAGGAGCCATCAGCAGGTCCAGACCCTCAGCACGTACTTGAAGCAGCCATGACAGCGTAGGATGTAGCTCCGGGCCTCTCGGATCAGCATGCCGTTCACCGCCAGCACATGCAGCCCCATCTGAAGCAGAACATTCTGCAACCAACAAGCTAATCAAGGACCGAAACCAACTTCTTTAACATCAATTTGGCAAAAATTTTGTACAGTTATGGAAATCCAACTTGATCGTTTGGTTTATAAGCCCTGACTGTGCTAAGGGAACACATGAGAGGCCTAGCTGGGAAGACAGGGACCTGGGTTACTGGGCAATTGCAAGAACAGAGCCTGGGTTCACTGGCAAAGCCTCTCAAAAAAGACATTTTTTCTTTCTCTTGGGCAAAATATTTTCATTTTGGGGCTGCTAAGCCCTGCTTACTTTTTCTGCAGATCAGAAGATGGCATCAGATTGTGAGCTGTGCAATGGGTGCTGGGAATTGAACCCAGGTCCTCTGGAAGAGCAGCCAATGCTCTTAACCACTGTGCCATCTCTCCAGTACCTAAATATTCTTTTAGTTTCTTTGTTTTCTTTGTGTAGCTTTGAAATCTGTTCTGGAACTCGCTCTCTGTAGACCAGTCTGGTCTTGAACTCAGAGATCCACCTGCCTCTGCCTCTCGAGTGCTGGAATTAAAGATGTGCACCACCACCATCCTGCACCCTAAATATTCTTTAAAAAATATCAAATCCCTTGTCACTGTGTGATGGGCTCCCCTCAAACAAAGTGAACCATCAGTCAAGTTTACAGAGGCTCTGCACTTCTCACCCCAAAGCACTGGCCCGGGTCTCCCCCACCCACCTGCATGGCGAAGTCTGTGGTCACACACCCAACCCGTACGTCCTTCGGGATGTCACACTGCTCCAACTCCTGCTGGATCTGCTTGATGTTGCTGGGGGTTATCCACCCCCCACCATCGTCATCACTGTCTTCAAATTCATTCTCCTCGTCCTCATCCTCCTCTTCCTCCTCTTCCCTTCCGTCACTCTGAAACACCAATACAAGGGCTCCCAGATTCAGGACTCTAGAGGCTCTAATGTCATTAGGAGACTACAAGCCAGGGCCTTACCAGCAGCTCCTGCAGTTCATGATCAATGTTAGGCAGAGGGTTTCTCCAGAACAGGAAGGAGCTGAATTCCAGGTCCTCAGGCCCATCAGCTGGGTGGCCACAACCCACGGTTTCATGTGAGGGTTTAGGCTGAGACTAAATGAAACATCAGCTTTCAGTGCAGGGGAAAGAACCCTGGGCCTTACAGATACCAGGAAAGCACTCTTTCAGGGAACAGAATAATTTAAAAACATGAAAATCGAGAAGTTTAGAAGTGAAACCACTGTATTCAGCTGGGTCTCGGAAGGACCAGGAAAATATGCTTCTGGCCCAGGTCAACTTGCTTTGTTAGCAAGAGCTATGGCATGCTGTAGAGCTATGGCATGCTGTAGAAAAGAACCCAGGAATCAGGTTCCTGAAGCGTTACCTTGGAGGGCAGATGGAAACCAGAAACGTGCAGAGGAGTTTCGGGGTGCTGAATCGAGGAGCTCACTGTAACCTTAAAAAAAAAAAAAAAGTCAGCACTGAGAAAGGGCCGTTTGAAAATACAACATCAAGGCTAATTAAAACAAAAATCAGATCTCTCTTCCTAGTTATTGAATAAAATGCTAGAAGTCACAAGAATATACAGACAAATGACAACACTCAGACATCCCGACACCATCATTAAGCGCTCTTAGGGTGTTTGTGCCAGAACACAAACACCTGTGAGGTGAGTACGGTGACACTTGCGAGCATTCTATGGTGAGAGCTGCAGGCTGAACGCCACGGCGCTGAATCGCTGTCAAAGCCTGCAGTGCTCTAAAGCTTTGGAGACGGTTCACTTACTCCAGGCTGGTCCTGAACTCACTACGGATGACTCGAACTTCTCATCTTCCTGGCTCTACCTCTGAAGGCACAGGCCTGCAGCACATTGCCTGTTTACGAGGTGCTGGGGATGAAACCTAGAGGCCCTGAGCACACGATATACAACATTCTACCAACTGAGAGATGGATACAGCCATTCTAAGACTTTTGACACAGAAACAAAATACGATAAACGAAAAAGGAAGAAAATGAGTCTGTTTTAGGCTTTTAAACTGGAGGCTGCTAAACTTGACTGAAAAACAAGAGAGGGTAGCTCTGAATAGTGTTAGAACAGGAGCCCGGTGTTTAGCTATTATCCTAGCACTAGGAAAGTACAGGCAGGAGGATCAAGGGTTCAAGGCCAGTGCTAGAGGTGGCTGAATAAAGAACACTAATTGCTCTTGCTGAGGACCCAAGTTTGTTTGCCAGCATCCACATGGCTGTTCATGACCACCTGTAACTCCAGTTCCAGGGTAGCCAAAAGCCTCTTCTGAACTCCCTGGGCACTGCGTATGGACACGGTGAACATACATACACACAAGCAAACTGAACATGTAGGCAAAACACTCTTAACACACAAAAAAGCCACTTTTTTTCTTTTTTAAATGAAGCTTAAACAAAATCCAGAGTTCAAAGTCTTCCTTGGTTATATAGCAAGTTCCAGGCTAACCTAGGCTACAGAAATTCTGTTTCAGGGGCTGGAGAGATGGCTCAGCGGTTAAGAGCACTGCCTGATCTTCCAAAGGTCCTGAGTTCAATTCCCAGCAACCACATGGTGGCTCACAACCATCTGTAATGAGGTCTGGTGCCCTCTTCTGTCATGCAGGGATACATACATAATAAATTAATAAATCTTAAAAATAAATAAATAAATAAAAAATAAAAACCAAACCAAACAACCCAGTCCCCCAGATTTACCTTTTCTGGTTCTTGTTTGAGATGAGATACCCCAACAAATTCTGCTTCTAATTGGTAAGTCAGAGCCAACACTTGGATATCTACAGCAGAGAGGCTAGGATAGTCTCCAGTTTTCTTGGAAAACTCAGTAACTGCAAAAAAACAAGAGAGTTCCAACTTTAAGTTAAGGGAAAGACTGACATATCCTTGGGTAATCACAGTATCAAAAAATCATATGTAGGGGCTGGAGAGATGTCTCAGCAGTTAAAGAGCACTGGCTGCTCTTCTAAGGGACCCAGGTTAAATTCTCATCTACATGGTGGCTCACAAATTTCTAACTCCAGTTCCAGAAGGTCTGATGCCTTCTTCTGGCCTCTGAGAACACCAGGCAGACATGTGGTTATTGTGAAAATGTGCTGCTCTCATTGTTAATAAAAAGCTGACTGGCCAATGGCTAGGCAGGATTTGGGGGCAGAGAGAATGCTGGGAAGAAGGGCAGAGTCAGAGGAGTCAGGGCAGACGCTAAAGAAGAAACATGGAAAGTTCATAGATGAGGTAAGCGAGCATCAGGATAGCACACAGATGAAAAGAAATGAGCTAATTTAGGTTGTAAGAGCTGGCTGGAGACAAGCCTAAGCTATCGGCCGAGCATTTATAATATTAAGGCTCTGTGTGGTTATTTAGAAGACGGCTGTCTCACCAAAAACTCTGCCTACACATGGTGCACAAATATACATGCAGGCAAATCACCTATGCACATAAAACAAAACCAAGCCATGTAGAGATGGCCTAGTAAAGGCGCTTGACAGTGAATCTAGCCACCTGAGTTTGATCCCTAGGATCTACTTGATGGAAAGGAAACCAATCCTCTCACCTCATTTGAACCCTGTCATGTGCACAATCGTTTTTCAAAGAACTTAGAATCAATCTCCCATCTGGGAGTCGTGGCTCACTCCTGTTATCTTAGCACTCGGGAGATGAGGACAGGATGGTCAACTAAGTCATCCTTAACCGCATAAAAATTCAAGGCCAAGCCATGCTGAGACCTTGTTTCAAAGCACCACCACCAAATTAACCAAAGAACCAAACGAAAAAAAAGAATCAGAATCAGCATAGCATTGCATGAGAACTGCAACAATTATTTTCTGTCCTTTCCCTCCTTGTGATTAAAAAGTCTGTGTTTACCACGACCAAGCCACTCGCCAGGAAGCAACACTCATCCACTGGATCAAGGAATAGAATCAAGGATAATACCAAAATAAATAAATAAATAAAAGATCCAAGTTAACACAGAACTTGTCCATGATAAGTGTTCCTCACTGGTTTGGCATAGTTAGAAGCCTCTTTGTTTTGTGTTTAGAGACAGGGTTTATCTGTGTAACAGTCCTATCTGTCCTAGAACTTGCTTTGTAGACCAGGCTGGCCTTGAACTCACTGAGATCTGCCTGCTGCTGCCTCCCAAATGCTGGGATTAAAGGCGTGAGCCACCACTGCCCAGCCTAGAAGCCTTTTCTTTCTTAGCTCTAAGTAAGAAGAGATGGTTGGATTTCAAAATAAAACAAAAGGTTAACTGTAATCATGGTCTATGATAAAACCCAAAGAAGGTTCTGTCCAATAATGGATGGTTTTGCAAAGATTTTAAGAACTGCACACCTATACTTCAGTGAAGTTACTGAGATGTTTGAGACAGTGACAATAAACACAATAAAATTTTCTCATAGAATGTTTTCTGGTAACAATGGCATAAGTAACAATAAACACACTGCTAACGTTTTCTATGATACTAATAGCCAGGCAGTGCTGGCACACGCCTTTAATTCCAGCAGGCGAGGAAGAGACAAGTGGATCTCTGTGAGTTTGAAGTCAGCCTGATCTACAAGAGCTAGTTCCAGGACAGCCAGGGCTGTTACACAGAGAAACCCTGTCTCAAAAAAAAAAAAAAAAATTGTACTAATAGCCAGGTGTGGCGATGCATTTCTTTATTTTTGTGCTTACAAGTGATTTTTATATGCATTTGTGCACATGTGTGCACCATGTGTGTGCCTGGAGCCCTTCAAGTTCAGAAGATGGGTCAGATTCCTGGACAGATGGTTTTGAGCTGAGATATAGGTGTTGGAAATTGAACCTGGGTTCTTTAGAACAACAGTCTGTGATCTTAACTGCTGAGCCATCTCTCCAGCCCTACCATGGTACATCCCTTTAATACTAGGAAGTGGGAAGCAGAAGTAGGTAACTCTGAGTTCAAGGCCAGCCTGGGTTAAGTAAGTTCCAGGTCACCTGGAGGTACGTAATGAGACTCTGTCAGGGGTGGGGGTCGTATTACCAAGTCTACCTGGGCACCCAGCAAATTTCTCAGTACTTTTTGTTGTTGTTGTTAAAAATATTAATTTGGTGGTCAGAGATGGCACACCCCTTTGACTCCAGCACTTCGGGAGCAGAGGCAGGTGGATCTGAGTTTGAGGACAGCCTGGTCTACAGAGTGAGTTCTAAGACAGCCAGTGCTACACAAAGAAACCCTGTTTGGAAAAGAACGAAAACAAGAACAACAACAACAAAAATCATTTACTTTTGTTTATACCCATGAATGTTTAGCTTGTATGGAGGCATGTGCACCATGTGGATTCATTTCGTCCTCAACCACGTCCTATGAAATATTACTAGTATTTTGGAAATGAAATAATACAATAAGTTGAAGCGCTTGGCAAAGGTCCCATCACCATCAAGTTGGTGAAAACTACAGAAATCACAAACTAGCAAAGCAGGCAACAGTATGTCCACCATGCCCTCAGTAACACTTCCCAAACCCTACCAGCCCGGATGCCTATGGAGTTTTCTTTCAGACTCAATGCAAGGCCTAAACATATCACTTTTTCTTCTAAAAATTTATTGTTTATCTTTGAAGATGAGAGCTCACTATCTACCCTGGTTGGCTTGGAACCTCTGACTCCAGAGGGCTTGGACTAATTGTGACTACACACTGGGTTCATCTTTTATTTTCAGTAAGGCTGAGTCTCACTATCTAGCTCTGGCTGGCCAAGGCAGGACCCATGATCCCAAGCCTCTGACTCCCCAGTGCTGAGATTACACCACCCAGGCCGCTGCATGCCGTTTTCTTAACTGAGGCTAGAATCACCCTACAGATAGGACCACAGACCTATGGTCTTTAAAGCAGGCTGAACTTTAAAACAGGCTCTACCCGCACTGGGGAGATCTGACTCCACTCTGCCCAGCTCCCCCGACAGGGCTGGACTGGGGCACTCACCCAGCCGCACGTACTCCGGGAAGGGCTCCTTGAACCGCAACTCGTAGGGCAGCACTGACAGCCGCCTGCGCGTGGCCTTGTCCCGAATCTCTCTGACCACCTCCCGGATGGTGTATATGTTTTTTCCTATGTCCTGCGGACAGACCGGTCTCGTTATCACACTCGCCTGACCCCACGCGCACCCCTGGGGGGTCTCGAGCCCAGGCCCCGCGCCCCTCGGCGGAATCTCCTGTACCTGCAGCGGCGCATCCCTCAAGAAAGCCCCGGCGTCAGCCACAACGTGCTCCACAGGCGCCATGCTGGCTGCAGTGGACAGACCGCGCTTACGCAAGGAGCCTACGTCGTTTCCCTACGTTTTCAAGGCAGTCCGCCCCGGACCGGAGGAACGGCCTCTGCGATTTGGCGGCGCCCTCTGGCGGGCACCATCCGTCGCTGCAGGACTATGAGCTCATGCGCAGCTGCGCCGTTTGCTCAGCCTGGGATTGCTAGCGTGATTAAATTTGAGGGACACCTGAGGTCACATGACTCAGGACACACTTCATAGAGCTTTCTTTACTTTTAAAAGCAAACACTGGGCGGGCGGTGGTGGCGCACGCCTTTAATCCCAGCACTCGGGAGGCAGAGGCAGGCGGATCTCTGGGAGTTCGAGGCCAGCCTGGTCTACAAAAGCTAGTTTCAGGACAGGCACCAAAGCTACAGAGAAACCCTGTCTCAAAAAACCAAAATTGATAAATAAACTATTCTTTTACTTTTTTTGGGGGGGGGGGGTTCGAGACAGGGTTTCCCTGTAGCTTTGGTGCCGGTCCCGGAACTAGCTCAGAGATCCGCCTGCCTCTGCCTCCCGAATGCTGGGATTAAAGGCGTGCGCCACCACCGGCCGGCTAAACTGTTCTGTTTTATTCCTGTGTCCTGTATCAGAAATCTTTCTGGCCGGGCCATGGTGGCTCACGCCTTTAATCCCAGCACTCGGGAGGCAGAGGCAGGCGGATCTCTGTGAGTTCGAGACCAGCCTGGTCTACAGAGCTAGTTCCAGGACAGGCTCCAAAGCCACAGAGAAACCCTGTCTCGAAAAACCAAACCAAAAAAAAAAAAAGAAGAAGAAGAAAGAAATCTTTCTGTACCCTTGATGGTACCCATTGTCAGTGACTCAAAATCTTCTGATGCCCAAGCATTTTAAACTCTTTAAATTACATTATTTATGGGGGGGGGGATGCCAGGTGCTCATGTGAGGGCCAGAGGACAACCACGAGAGTCAGCTCTGTCCATTTGCTAAGAGAATCCTAGAAGGAGGAGTGGATGGAGGGGATGGACAGGAGGTGGGGGAGGGAGGGGCACTGTGGTCGGTATGTAAAATGGATGAAAAATTCATAATGATAATAGTAATAAAGAGATTCCTGGAGGCAGAACAGGTAAAGTTCTCAGGTGGGGGTGCTTCTTGCTGCCTCCTCGTCCTTCGAACTCAGAGATCTTCCTGCCTCTCTGCCTCCTAAACTCCGAGATTAAAGTCGTGCACCACACACCTAGTCCCTGAATATTTTATAGTGATAATCTTCCTAACCTTCAGTCTCCCCAACCTTCAGAATTTATCATTCTGCCTGTTCTGAAATTATATCCCAGTTGAAGACTATCTAACTCCTAGAGAAATTTTTTCAGTGTTTTGGCGTCTGTTTCTCTGCAGGCTCTGACATTGCCTATTGTCTCCTCTTTCTGGATTTACCTGATTTTGCTGAAGTTTCAGGCTAATCTCCCTCCCTGCCTTTGGATGGCCTCCCACCCTCCCTCCTCATATTCTCTTCTTGCCCTGCATGTACGCTACCTTCCACCTCAACCAATTCAAGTTCCTTTCTTTGGTAATGCTACCTATCTGCCAGACATTAATGATCGTGGTATACAAACTCTATGCACAAGTATGTTTTTTATTTATAAGTTTGAGGGTGTCCGAGGAGGCCAGAAGAGGGCGGCAGACCTCCTGGAGCTGGAGTAACAGCGATTTTGATCCACCTTATCTAAGTGCTCTGAACCAGTTTTCTGGTCTGCTCCTAGGAGCCCTAGAGAACGCTTTCTAAACATTTAAGTCCAATCTTCACGCCCATTCACGCCCAGTCCACATTTCCTAGAAATTTTAGCTGGAAATTTCTGGCATCCACCCACGTCAACGTTCCGACGTTATTAGCATAGACAGTCTCACTGTGTAGATCTGACTGGGCAGGCATAAAGTCTTCCAGGACTGACGCCACAGTCACGTGCTACCACTTCCTTTTTTAATCCAAAATTTTAAGACATCGCCAACAAAAGCATTCGAGGTAGGAATCTCTGAGCCACCCCATCTCTACCCCCACCACCAACCAACGTTCACTTCACTACAGTCGGCATCACCAGAAATGCTTGTCCGGGCCCTTCCACCTCCAGTCTCATTACTCAAGTCAAGAGTGATCCCTCTTCCAGATTTCCCTATCTGCAGTGGACTTTCCACGATGACCTAAACAGTGAGTGAAGATACAGAATCGGAGTCTAGTCAAAGAGATATGTATAAGTTGAAAGGGATTCTATGGTTTAAAGCCTAGATGAAGAAGGATCTGGAAAGTTGGTCCTGGCAGTTCATGCAGACAATTCCACCACTTCAGATTTAAAAGCAGGAAGATCGAGAGTCCAGGGTCATCCTACCTTACCTATCTACCTCTGTGAGTTCAAGGGCAGCCTGGTCTACAGAGTGAGTCCCCAGGTTAGTCCAAGGCTACACGGAAAAACCCTGTGTCAACACCACCACCAAACTGCTTCTACTTTATAGTATTCTTAAATTTAAATTTTGTTTTCTTTTGTTTTTCGAGACAGGGTTTCTCTGTAGCTTTGGGGCCTGTCTTGGAACTCACTTTGTAGACCAGGCTGGCCTTGAACTTACAGAGTGCTGAATGGCCAATAGCAAGGAAGTGTAGATGGGACTTCCGGGCAGGGAGAGTAAGGAGGAGGAGGAATTTAGGCTCAGGGGAGAAAGGAAAAGAGACGTCAGGGAAATACCAGGGGCTAGACAGACTTGGAGGAAGCATGAAAGTAGGACAGGGAGGGAGGGAGGGAGGGAGGGAGGGAGGGAGGGAGGGAGGGAGGGAGGGAGGGAGGAAGGAGGGAGGAAGGGGGAGGGAGGGGGAGGGAGGGGGAGAGGAGGGAGGGGGGAGAGGAGAGAGTGAGTGAGGGAGGGAGGAGGGAGGGAGGGAGGGAGGAGGGGAGGGAGGGAGGGAGTAAGGAAAACGTTCCCAAAGCAAACATAGATGAATAGAAAGAAGATGACTTAGAAGAGCTAGTGGGACAAGCCTAAGCTACACCTGAACACCTGTAATTAATAACAAGTTTCCTTGTCTTTATCTGAGAGCTGGTTTGTGACCCAAAGAAAATTCCAACTACAGATACCCAGCAAATTTTGATGTCTTACCCTCTGTCAGAAGAATATGGCCTAGCTGAAAGTTCTGTCTCCAATCAAAAGATATGGTTAGGCTATCTCTCTACCAACGACAAAGATTCCTGGAGGCATGGGCAGAAACCAGCCCACCAGGACTGGCTCAACACCAAGGCCCTCTTAATTCATTGTTCAACTACCCAGTTCAGCTACTCCATCCAGATTAAACAGTACCCAATGACCCTGGAAACCAAAAGAGCAATTGCAGTCCATATTACCTGGCTTGGAGAGATAGGCGTCCTGGTGCCCTGGCAGTCACCGTGGAATACACCTCTCCTGCCTATGAAGAAACCTGGGGCCTCTTACTCTCATAAGTCTGAGTCCTCCGGAGAAACAGGTGCACACTGTTCTTGAACCTGAAGGATGCATTCTTCGGTCTTCCATTGGCAGAGGTGAGTCAACCCATCTTTGCTTTTATGTGGACAGACCCAGTGGGAAATTATATTGGGCAACTTACATGAACCAGGTTGCCCCAAAGATTTAAAAATTCACCAATCCAGCCAGGTAGTGATGGCTCACACCTTTAATCCCAGTACTTGGGAGGCAGAGGCAGGCGGATCTCAGAGTTCAAGGCCAGCAAGTTTCAGGACAGGCTCCAAAACTACACAGAGAAACTCTGTCTCAAAAAAAGCAAAATGAAAACAAAACAAAACAAAATTCGCCAACCTATTTAATGAGACACTAAGAGCTGACCCTCCTACCCTTCCATTAGAGGTTTCCTGGGAAAAGATTAGGAAAGGGCTCCAGAGGGTCTAAGAGTTACAGACCCGGGCTACAGAATGTCAGCTAAGAAGTCCCATCAGAGACTTTCTCTCCTGGATACCAGCCGAGGGGAGGCAAAAGGAGCCTGTCTCAGAGTAGGATTGCTGCCATCCTTCAGATCCCAAACCAAAGACTAAGACACAGGTCCAAGAGTTCCTAGGGGCAGTCAGGTATTGCTGCCTCTCGATACCAGAGTTTGTGGGACTAGCAAGGCCCTATACACCAGCACAAAGTGGACACCGAGCCCCTAATCTGGACTGAAATGGAAGAAAAGGCATTTGAGGCTTTAAAAACCGCTCTGAATCAGGCGGTGCTGGCACATGCCTTTAATCCCGGCACTTGGGAGGCAGACGAAAGTGGGGATGTCTTTGAGTTTTAGGCTAGCCTGGTCTACAAAGCGAATTCAGCTCCAGTCCTTAATACTTCCAGATGCCTCAAAACTGTTTCATCTGTTTGTCCATGAAACAAAAGACAATAGGAATTCAACCCAAATTTGAGGGCCATGGAAACACCCTGTGACATAGCTGTCCTAATAAGTGGGCTCTGTAGGAAGCCACGGGATGGACCACCAGTCTAAGAGCTATGGCAGCTACGGCTAGTCTAATGGAAAACAAACAAGTTAATTCTGGGTCAGGATCTTCTAACTCACTGTACCCAGGTGGTTGAGACCTTTCTCCGAGGAACACCAGAACTCTGGCTGTCTAATGTCTGGGTTACCCAGTACCGTGCCCTGAAGTCCGGTTTGAGAAATCCAGTGCCATCAGTCCTGTTACCCTGTCGCCTGATGACGACCCACAGGTGCTCACCCATGACTGTCATGAGAAGAAAGATGAAACCAATACATGGGAGCCGCGATAGCCACTTTAGCCGAAATTATTTAGGGCCAAGTCAGGTACCCTAGCCCAGAGAGCAGAAATAATTAATCTGACCCAGGTTCGCAGATGGGGAAAAGCAAAGCCCACCACCATACACACAGATAATCACTATGTCTTTACTACTGGACACGTCTATAGCATGATGCACAGAGAAAGAAGGCTTCTCCCGGAAAACTGACGTCACTGAGATTGGCTTGCCAGGGGAGGATACAAGTACTTGCTAGTTCTTATAGATACCTTTTCCGGGGGGTAGAAGCATTCTACCCAGACTGAAATTGCACAAATAGTAAGAAGCTCCTCTAGGAACTGGTCCTGATTTAGCCTCCCCTTAGCAATGGGGTCTGACAGTAGCCCAGCTTACATAACCAAACCTCTCAATTAATAACTAAAGATTTAGATAAAGACTGGAAACTTCACTGTGCACACAGACCTCAGGATGTTGGGCAGGTAGAAAGAAGAAGCAGGACACTACCAACAACAACTACTATCATTAGAGTCCAGGGAAGGGTGCATGGACCTCCTCCCTTGGTTTAGCTTTGGGCCTGCTACACCCTACAGGGAAGGATTTACTCCCTACGAGATTATATTTAGAAGACCTCTCCCAAAACTTCTCTAGCTCAGAGACCAGCAGTTGACAGAACTCTCTAAGCGTTCCTTTCCTAAGACATTATGAGCCCTCCAGTCCTCCATATAGGCTATCACTAGACTAGCTGAGAGACCTAGCCGACCTCCGAAACCACCACCATTTATCCTTGTTCGAGTCCTTTGATACAAATGACCTGGTCAAGCTGGTAACAAAAGGGGTGCTGGAATCGACTTGGAAAAAGCCGAGGTGGCAATTCTCTCCACTCCTCTGATTGTGAAAGTAAGTAGCATTGCATCATGGATCCAACACACCCAGCTCAAGGAAGTGGAAGACACGAATGTTGATGCCAAATAGACCGTCTCTGGGCTAGGGACCCGTTACAATTAAGGCCCTTCCACTCACTGCCCCTCTTCCTGCTCCCGGGCCTTATGTTTGGTATGAATACAGGGTGATGGTCCCAACCCTACTGCCTGGACCAGGGAACTGAGAAAGACAGATACAGGGGAGGAGACAGCGAATGTGGCTACAGACCAGCAACACACATTCCATCTTATTTACCCTCTGACGCCCAATTTAAGCTTCTGGTTGTACTGGAGAAAAGAAAGATATGGGAGTTTATCTTTGGAGGCAGGAATACGGAGTTTATAATTCTACGCATGCCTTGAGGTTGGGCCGCCTGGAACAAGGGAATTTCCATTGCGAAAATTAAGAGTTGTGAAACTGAGGCTTCCTGAAGAAGTCCTTAAGAAAGAGTCTGGCTTTTAAAAAACAGGGAAAACCTGGAGAATAAGACCCTATGACACAGGAAGGGACCCTGGGGATAGAGTTAATCATTTCCAGCCAGAAATCAGCCAGGATTACTGATTGGACTGTCAGCCCATTGACTGACAAGTTCATTGTGACTGGGGGCAGCCCAAATTAGTGTGAAAGGATTTGCAAGGAACTGGAACTTGTCTAATACCCACAGCCTTCCATCTAATTATCACTTCCCCGTATTCTGATGCCCGTTTTCCAGCGGGTTAACTCATCTGTACAACAGCAGCATTCCTGGGCCCTGAGCCTGCCTGGTGGGTGTGTACTAATGGTGACTAAGTGTGCCTCTCTCTTTTTTTTCTTTTGGTTTTTCGAGACAGGGTTTCTCTGTAGCTTCGGAGTCTATCCTGGAACTAGCTCTTGTAGACCAAGATGGCCATGAACTCACAAAGACCCGCCTACCTCTGCCTCTCGAGTGGGCTGGGATTAAAGGCGTGCGCCACCACTACCTGGCTAAGTGTGCCTCTACTAATGCTTTCCAACTAAGTAGACAGGCTGATCAGGACCTAAAGGTATTTAAAGTTCCCACTTCTGAATTAAAACAACAATTGGATTCCCCGGTAGAAATGTTTGTTCAAAATTGAAGAGGCTTCGACTTACTGCTCATGAGACAAAGGAAACTATGTATGGTTTTGGGAGAAACCAGTTGTTTTAATGACAATTGATCAAGAGTAATTAGAAAAAATTTAATGGTTGAGGAAAACCTCCAAAAGAAAAACAAAAAGACAAAGACGTAAATCAAATAATTAATCCCAGTTTAATTAATAATTTAATCTGTTTGCTTAGAGCTCCTGGGTCTGTTGGCACTGGCTGGACCTTTAATTCTCATTCTGAATGGATTAATGGCTGGCTCCGGCATCTTAAAGTATATGGCCAATTATGTATCAGTTCAGTAAATTCAGTGGCTCATAGTACCAACTACCCCTGTCCCCGTTTTTATTTTTGAGACAGATTTTTTTTTTCTGTTTAGCTCTGGTTGTCCTGGAACTTGCTCTGTAGACCAGGCTAGCCTTGAACTCACAAAAATCTGCCTGCTTCTGCCCCCTGAGTGCTGGGATTAAAGGTGTGCGCCACCTTCGCCAGATCCAACTACATCTCTTTAGAGTAGGGGTAAGTTCACAATTTGACTCATTCACTAGGACCAGTGGGGAATGTAATAGGGCCTCAGACCTTAGTAGGCACCCAGAGCTCAGCACAACTGACTCCATGATGAAAGCATCACTCGAGCCATGAACTCTGCATGCAGACAGCACCACCTGCCACAGCGAAAAAGGACCTAATCCATTAAAGCCCATAGTTCTGGGAAAGTCTCTAAATGTACCAACCTTGCACACCCAGTGTAGTTGAGGGCTGGCTAATAAAGACTTTGTATTGGCTTAGACCCATGTCTGAACAGTCTTCTCTAGTAGATAACCCACGACAAAAGCAGCAGACACACAGGTCATACACAGATGTCTATGCAGGCAAAACAGCCATATAATAAAATACTAATGAAAAAAATTATGATTTTCAGTTAACCAAAACTAAACTCAACAAAGAGCCAGGTGGTCTGACACTCATCTATTATCTGAACCATCCGCTGGGAAGTGGGTGCCAGCCTAGGTTACACGAAACTGTGACTGGACCTGTCTCCTCCCACCACTCCCCCACAGGCACAAACTGGTAATCCTAACTACTCAGAGACTAAGGAAAAGGGTCAAGGCCAGTTACAGAACTTTAAGAGAGACCCTGCTCCAGATAAAACTAGGAAGGTAACAAAAGGGCTGGCAACAGAGGTCAGTAGTAGCGCCCTTGACTAGTATGGGCAGGGGCCTGGGTTCAACCTTCAATCCTGTAAAACCCAGAAAGTTTCTGCTGTGTAGGCTGTGGTGAGGCATGCCTGCAGCGCCAAGAATCAGGAGGCTGAGGACAGCGTTGAGTTCCAGGTCAGCCAGGGTTCCACAGAGGCCCTGTTTGCTAATCCATAACATTCAGTTTGCTCCATACAGGGAGGAAATGGGATTGGCTCCCCATAGGGACACTTATGGACTTGGGTGAAGTTTTGAAGTGTGCTCCCCCTTTCCCTTTTGCTTCTTGGAACAAGAACAGATGCTCTACAAAGGCTAGGGCATTTATACTTCTAGAACTGAGAACAAGGCCTAGCATATAGTTGGCACAGGCTGCCAACATTAGCAAATACACGAGATGCTTAAGTTTGATCAGGATACTTTTGTAGTGTCAATACATCCCTTGCAAATTTGGAGACGCGGCTATAGTTACACGGTTTATCAGACATTCAAACTTAGGATGAGCATACGGTTTTTTGGTTAGCAAGTTTTTTGGTTTTTCAAGACAGGGCTTCTCCGTGTAGTCCTGGCTGTCCTCGAACTCACGCTGTAGACCAAAGTCAGAGATCTGTCTGCCTCTGCCTTTCCCAAATGCTGGGATTAAAGGCGAGCACCCGGCTAGCATACGGTTTTTGTCCAGTAATCCCCGACAGGGTCGCTGATTTAACTGACCGGATGGTCTTCTCCCACCTGTACCACGGAGGGAAACAACTCTATCTACTTCCAAAGGAAGAAATAAGACTCCTGGTGCCCGGTGAGCCCCCAGTTTATACGTTGGCTTGGGCACAGCCACATGGGGAAGAGATCCTTTCCTTTGCGGACTTCAGTAAGTCAAAGGCTCACAGTCTAGGTTTTAGGTGGTCCGCACCTGCGCGCCCCGGCCAGCCTCTTCCGGGTCAGGTGACCGCGCGCGCTCACGTGACCCGGTCTGAGTGCGGGCGCTGGAAGGCGGAAGTGGAGCGGAGTTAGGCGCCGCTGGTGTGGCCGCTGCAGGTAGGTGGCGCGGGCGCTGGGGACTCGGTGGCGAGCGGGAGGCGCGGGGTGGCCGAGGGCGGCCGGCGGCGTGAGGGGCCGGGGGCGGCGCGGGGCGGGCGCCTGGGGGCGGCGGCTTCCTGTGGGAGGGGCCTGGCGAGCGGTTCCGGCCTCCGAGGAGGGGTGTCCCGGCTCGCGCCCGAGCGGGGTGGGCGCTGGGCCGGGTGGGAGTCGCCAGCTGCTGGCGCTTCCGGAAGGGGGACCCCTGCCTGGGCGCCTGCGGTGCGGAGGAGCCGCGTCTGTGCAGGGGTTCCGACCTCGGCCGGGGAGACTTGCAAGCTCCCTTGGAAGGGGCTGCCTGGGAGTGGGCGTCTGGCTTGTAGGGACAGGGAGAACAATCTGGACGGTGCGGCCTGGACCCCATTCCGAGAGTGGACCCCATTCCGAGAGTCTTCCTTACGTCCTCTTTGAAGAGGATGGCGACCTGAGAGTTTGATTTCGGTCCCGTTCAGTTTTTAAACTTCAGGAGGGATTCCTGAGTCTTGATCGACTGACTCTGGTCACACCCACTTGGCCCTGTTTGCTTAGGGTTTCCACTTGTTGGGAGCCTAGCCCTTCAGATCATCTTTCTTTGAGATGCTCCCGGATCGGCTAATCTTCGAGAACAAAAAAAAATTTAAGACGTGTAGATGCTTTGCTGGGATCATAACATGACTTACAACCCACACTGTTGTCAGCGACCTGGGCCAGCGTTACCTCAGCAACGCCTTGACTGCTTAAGTCTCGGACAGTTGAAAAGTGTACCGACACTGCTCTAGACATTCTGTCTGAGGCTTAAATTACGCAGCTTCTTTTACCATGTGACTTCTTATCTTGACCAGCTGTGACTAGGTGGGGTGACACAGAAGTTTCCGTGGTGTTCCTTAGAACTGTGTGACCCAGATCATATTTTTTTTTTTTTTGAGGTTAAAATACCCATCATAAGGTTGTTTATCCCCCAGGCTGAGGCATGAAGTTGCTTGCCTCTAAGTTCCAGGCTAGCCTGGGCTACACTGTTAAGTCCTAAACAAGCAAACGGGCCACCCTCTTTCTCTTTACATTTACTAAACTTTGCAGAAGGGAAATGAGCTTTATGAATGCGATGAAGGAGTAGGGCTTCAAATGGGACGCTGACAGGAGCCAGAACCACAGGTCACTAAGGGAAAGAAAGTACTTTGCATTGGTACATTAAGAGTTGACGGCTTTGGGGTATATAACAAACATTCAAAAGTTAATTTTTGTAGCAGTCTTGAGAAGTCATTTACTCTTAACAGAGAACAAACAGCTAAGAGAGTTTGACTTAAAAAAAAACTAGGTATGTGCGTGCGCGTGTGCGTGTTCCTGGCTGTGTATGTATGTCGTATGTAGGGTGTGGGTGCCCATAGAGGGCAGAAGAGAGCATTGGGTTCCTTGAAGCTAGAGATACAGGTGGTTGTGAGCCTCTGGAGTTTCATGCTGGCTCTCTGTGAGTTTGAGGCCAGCCTGGTCTACAGAGTGAGTTCCAGGACAACTAGGGCTGGTACACAGAGTACACAGAGAAACCCTTCCTCGAAAAACCAAAAAAAAAAAAAAAAGAAGAGGAAGAGGAAGAAGAAGAAGAAGAAGAAGAAGAAGAAGAAGAAGAAGAAGAAGAAGAAGAGAGAATAAAAGGCCCTAAGTGAATGCTGTAGCTGCTGAGCCATCCCGGCTTGTTATGCTTTCCTTCCTTGTTTACTCATCTTCCTGCTAGACTAAATAATTCAAGGGCAGCAATCCTATTTTATGTGGCTCCCTTGGCTACTAGCTTCTTGCCTGGTATGTTGTGAGTACTCGGTCCGTGTTAGAGGAATAAGGGGGTTTCTAAAGGTCGCACTGCTGTATGTGGTGAAGAAGGGGTTGGACTTAAGTTTTCTGTCTCTTTGGTCAGCGAAGCTAGCTCTGGTCTGTGTTCTTGGTCTATGGGAAAACAAGGAGCCCGAGGGAGGGAAAGGCTTGGGTTGGCTTGTCAATCGCTTTCACTTTGTTTTTTGTTGTCGAGCTTCGCAGCCATAGCCTGCCTTTTTGTAATTTTTTCTTTTTAGACAGAATCTCTTAAGTTTCCCTGGGTGGCCTCAACCTCCTGTAGCTCAGGCAAGCCTTGAACTTGTGCTTCTCCTGCCCCCGCAGGCTTGCACCACCAGGTAATCTTTACTAAATGATAGCTTTCCCATCTGCAAAAATCTTATACCAGAATCTCATTTATTCTTATTTATTTATTTATTTAAGACAAAGTTTCATTAGGTAGCCTTGGTGGCCTAGCACTCACAAAGATCCACCTGCTTCTGCCTCCCAAGTGCTGGAATTAAAGTTGTGTTAAATTAAAATTAAATTAAAATTAAAACTATGCTCAGCCTTTCTTTTGTTTGTTCTTTCTTTTTTTTTTTTTTTTGACTGTGTCTTTTGGCTTTTTGATACAAGGTAAGTTGTAGCCCAGGCTGGCCGCAGACTGGCTATGTTGCTAAGGAAGCTAAAGCTATGATTGGTTGAGTCTCTTGTCTCTACCTTCCAAGTGCTGGAGTTGCCGGCATTCATTTACCATTGTGTGTGGCCCAACATCTCATTCAAGCCATGATCTGTGGAGGATGCATTGCTCTCCTTCTGTGGATGAAGAAGCTGAGGCTTCCTGAAGTCCTTACTTTAGATTCCAGACTAGTAAATGAATGACGGAGTTGGCTCTCTCCTTCCACCTTGTGGGTCCTGGGAATCCGGCTCCAGCTGTCAGGCTTGGTGGCAAACACCTTTACCTGCTGAGCCGTCTTTTTCACGTAGGTTTTTTTATTCCTAGATCTATTAGGTTTTATTCATAAAAGCAATAAAAGGTTTCATTTAAAAATAGTTTTTAAATATAAAAAGTGTGCTGTTAGGGTGGGTATAAGTGGCATATACCTGTAATCCAAGCAGTTGGGAGGCAGAAGCGAGAGGATTGCTCACTGCTACTTTCTTACAGGCATCGTGCTGGAGTTTGGCCATTCGGCACGGAGGCCGCTGGCCATGTAGGACTGTTGAACCCTGGTATAGCCTGTGAATGTCAGATCCATCAGATTTTGAAGATTCAATATGAAAGCTGAAATGTTGCCTTGCCCCCATCCCTCTGAGCCATTGTTTCTCTGTGTAGCTCTTGCTGATCTGGAACTCACTCTGTAGACCAGGCTGGCCTCAGATCCACCTACTTCTGCGTCCTGAGTGCTAGGTTTAAAGGGGTGTGCCACCATTGCTCTGCTTACACTGATGTTTTTATATTCTAGTAAAATCATATAAATGCAATCTATAAATACATGCTACAAATGGTAATATTTTATATTTATTATGTTAAATACAATATAATTAAGTTTCAGTGGGGAACAGTGACTCATACCTATAATCTTAGCACTTTTTTGGGGGGTTGGGAGGCAGGTCTCACATTTGCTCAGTGCTTAGGCTAGCCTCAAACTGACACCCCCTTTTGAAGCCTGAGCTTCTTGGGTGCCAGGATTATAGGTGTGCTGGTTCCTGAATAAAGATTCCAAAGAGGAGAAGCCATGGGTCACGTGATTGACTGAGGGTAAAGCAGTGCAGGAGAAGGGATAAGCACAATCAAATGCCTGGAAGGAGAAACACTTTTGGAAGGTTTAGGGATCAGCCAGGAACACGGTATGGCTGGAGAAGGGTAAGTGAGTCAGGGGTGGAGAGAATGAATTCACAAGGGTGTTGGTTGTGGGAGGAAATAATTGGGAAGGCCAGGGAAGGCCTTGCAGGCCTTTGTGTGGATGTTGGTTTTCACGGGATGAGTGAGGCATTTGAGCGAGGAGTGGATTCAGTCCATCCTGCCTTTTGGCAGACCCACTGGAATTATTGTGTGGAGGAGAAAGGGAACCAGGGAAGAAGCAAAAAGATGGGTGAGGAGAGCATTGCCACACTTGGTAAAAAATGCACTGGGCTAGATTTTGAAGCTCAGCCAGTGGGATTTGTGGATGAGGTGACAGGGATGTAGAATGTGGGAGGGTGGGAGCAGGCGAAAGTGACTCCAGGTTTTGGGTATGAACAAGTAGAAATGGGGCTGCCATTAAATGGGGACAGGAGCTGGAGATGTGCCCAGCTGGTAGAGTATTCTCCTCATGTGCATAAAGCCTGGGGCATAAACACCTCCTACACATGTCTGTAATCCCAGTGTTCGTGAGGTAGAGACTGGGTTATCCTTTGGGATCAGCCTGGTCTACGTAGGACCCTGTCTCAAAAAAAAAAAAGGAGGGGGAGCCTATAGTGTAGCCAGGAGTTGGGTTCGGTTTTGTTCACATTCATTGTGCACAGCCTAGTGTAGACCCAAGGGAAGATGCTGGGGCAGTTAGAGGAGTCCCTGGTGTCAAGCAGGGACAGGAGGTCTGTAACCAGGGCTGGAGTTGAGAGTGGACAAGGTCACCCCGAGGGTAGTGTGAACACAGTGCTGCAGGGTTTGAACTTGTGGAGTAAATTTCAGTCCTCTGGAGGCCTGCTAAGTGCTGCTGCTGGTCAGCAGGAACTTGGTCTCTTCTTTTGTCATTTAAAGACCCTTTTTTGTTTTTGCTGCAGGATCTCACTAACTAGTCCTGATTGTCCCTGAACTCACTGTGACCAGGTTGGCCTTGAACTCAGAGATTTCTCTGCCTCTTCTAAGTGCTGAGATTAAAGGCCCTTTTAAAAACAATAGGCTTGAGGTTGGAGTGATATCTCAGCAGCTGAGAATACTGGGTGTTCTTCCAGAGGACCCTGGTTCCCTGGTTCAATGCCCAGCACCCACATGGTGACTCACTACTGTCTGTAATTCCAGTTTCAGGGCACCTGACACCTTCATGCATGCCAGACACCAATGCACATCAACAAAAATGAAACAAATACCAACAAGCTGATAGATTTTATTTTTTTTCAGTAGTTGAGAACTCTTCTGAGATCGGCTCAAGTGCTAACTTCAGGAATGTCTGGCTTTCTGTGTTGACAACCAAGGTTGGAAAAGAAAAAGGCAGGTGGAACGATAAATGGTTTTTCTCTAAAAATTTATTTATTTATTATATATACACTTTCCAGGAGACAGTGCCAGGTCTCATTACAGATGGTTGTGAGCTACCATGTGGTTGCTGGGAATTGAACTCAGGACCTCTGGAAGAGCAGCCGGTGCTCTGAACCTCCAAGCTATCTCTCCAGCCCTAATACATGGGTTTTTAAAGTTTAAAATACCAACTTTGCCAAACAAGTTGAACATAGTTCACACACACATACACACACACCCCACAGTCTGCCATCATGTAGATTAAGCATAAATGTAATCTCATACTGACTGGTGAGTGACCCTTGGATTTCAGTCTTGGTCTTGGGATCTGATGTTTTTCTCAGTAAGATAGTGTATTCATGAGCATCAACTCAAATTGTGATTAGAGTAGTGAGCTGTTAAAAAATGCATTTGTGAAAAAATGCATTTGTGTATTCATTGCGTGTACATGTGTGTTAAGGCACATGTGTGGAGGACACCATGAGATGGAATTCAGATTCTTAGTGCTGGCAGCAGACACCTTTTCCTGCTGAGCTATCTGAGTAGCCTGGCCCAAGAGAGCTTTTAGTACCTGCATCACTTAGGACTGTGATGGACTCTGGAATCTCTAAGATCTTGTTCCATTGGATTCCAACTGGAGTCTTTATTATTATTATTAAAAATTTCCACCTCCTCCCATGTCCCTCCCCTCCCCCTTCCCCTTCCCTCTCCAGTCCAAAGAGCAGTCAGGGTTCCCTGTCCTATGGGAAGTCCAAGGTCCTCCCCGCCCAACTGCAGTCTTTAGAAGGCTGCGAGCTCCCTGTTCTCATCAGTGCCCTCAGCTTAGAAGCAGTGACTTGCTGGTAACTGCTGGGCAACGTCTTCACTCAGGGCAGTTCTCTTCCTTTGGTCATTCATGCCTTATCTGTTGTGTTTTTGTTTATCCTGAGATCTGTTTTGCCATCTCTGTTATTATTAGCTGATCATTTTCCTTCCATAATTTTTTTTTTTTTTGGTCAGATCTATCGAAATCTTTTTCCATCTTTTTTTTTTTTTTGAGGCAGAGTTTCTCTGTGTACTCCCCTGGCTGTCCTGGAACTTGCTCTGTAGACCAAGCTGATCTTGAACCCAGAGATCTGCCTGCCTCTGCCTCCCTAGTGGTAGGATTCTAGGATTAAAGGTGTATGCCACCATGCCCAGGCTCCTGTTGCTTCCTAACTAGCTGGGTATTCCACTGCATGGCTGCTGACATCATCTATGATGGCATGGGAACAGCAGCCATCCACACTGCAGCCCGCAGTATCTCAATAGTTCCAAAACGTTCTCTAGCTAAAGATTGGTGCCGCATCTGTGGGCCAGTGTTGACAGTCACATCAGAAGTGATGCTTCCCTCCCTCCTCCTTTCCTCTCTCCCTCCTTGCCCCCCTCTCTTTCTCTCTCTCCCGTTGCAGCATGTAGCCAAGCATAACTAGAACTTTCTCCTGGAGTGACAGAGGACGGTACTGATGTCCCTTTCTGGCGTAGAGGACAGCACTGGCGTCCCTTTCTGGTATCTGCGTGCACACAAGTACATGTGCCTACACACACAAGTAAAAAAAACCCTAGCACAGCAAAAATGCCTGTCAAGACTCAGGAGGAGGAGAAGTTCAGAGATAGAATGCCATTTTATTTATTTACTTAGAAATTGGGTAAATCTGCCCAAACTAGTAAAGGAAAGAAGTTTTGACGTCTTCCCCACCTTTCACTGGCCCATTACTGTCTTCGGGGGTGAAGTTCTTGGCCTACCCAGCCCTCAGTGGTATTTAACCACCAGTCTCCCTCCTCCCTGCCTGCCTTGGGCTCATAGGTAGCTCCATTTTCCTGACTGTTTTTCTTTCTTCTCTTCTCCCTCCTCCTTTCCTCTCTCCTACTCTGTCTTTCCGATTGTATGTAAACACTTCCTCATTACTAGCTAGAAAAAGTTGTTAGTCATCCCTGTGTATCTGAATCAGAAGCTGAACTCATTCTGTGTGCAAGTTTTCCTGTCGTGTGCATTGGAACTATGAACCTGGCACAGTACTCAACTCCTGTTGATGGTGAGGCCCCGCGACAAGCCAATAGGTTCTAACTACTTGAGGACCAGTGTCTCTTATTTATGTATTCATTTTGCATAGAGTTTTGCAGTATAGCCCAGGCTAGCCTCAATCTCTGGCATCTGTCTCGGCCTCCTGTGTGGAAGGTTTACTGGTGTGAGTCAACACTTAGCACACTGATGTCCGTCTTCACTTCCTGGTTGTGGTTATTTTCCTTTATATGTACACTGGGCAGGTTTTACAGTCCGCATAGCTTACTTTGTAATGGGCAGGTGGGACCTGGCTAATTGGATATGAAACTACAGACAAAGCTCACATAATAACAGAGATCAGTGTTCATAAATGGTGGGCTGTAATTACAATGGCTGGTGAGAGAAGGTGATGGTGGATTTGGGGGCCCTTATTTCTCCTACATTCGCAGCTGCTTTCTGGACTTTCTTTAGCATTCATCCTTGATTTTGTTTTGGGGCTGTTAGTTGTAGCTCAAGATACTTAGTCTTTCTCTTCCTTAGCAAAGTCATGTGCGGGCTCCAAGTTTCATTGAGTTTGGAGCACAGCCCTAAGCTCAGGAGGACAAGCTGGTTCAAAAGCTCCCCTTCAGTTGCCTTAAGGAAGAGAGAGCCCCGGTAGACATCAAGATTTTAAAAAATAGTCTTTTGTTTATAAAGTCTATAAATAGTGGGCCTTAACCTCTTTTAAAGCACTGACCCGAGGGCCTGATTTATCGCAATTCAGTATACTGTCATTTCCCCTAAAAGTTGTTCACTTAGAGAAAAAGGTCAAACTTACAAAATGGTTCAGAGACCCAGGTACATATCATGAGAACACTGATTTTGGACTGGAGAGAGGGCTCAGAGGTTAAGAGCACTGGTTGCTTCTCCAGAGGACCCAGGTTCAGTTCCCAACACCTGCATGATGGTTTGCAATCTCCCATAACTCTAGTTCTAGGGAATCGGAACCCTGGCCTCCAAGGGCACCAGATATGCATTTGGTACACATATATACACACAGACAAAATACTCCTACACGTAACAGAAACATATAATATAATATATATATATTAAAAGACCGAATATTGCCCATACAGAAGTTTCTCAGTCTCCGTTCTCCAATTCCCCTGCTTCCTGCCTTTTGTCCTGCATAGAGGGAGCTTCTGTTTTGGCCTCAGTGGCTCCTTCCTTTCCATGCTGTCGTGTTTTCTTTCACCGTGTGTCCCCTGTGCCATGCTTATTCTGTGTAAGTTCACCTGTTCACCAAGGGCATTGTACTATACTCAGACTGCATTTCCTTCTCTTTCTGCTTCTCTTCCCTCCTCTCGCCCCATTTAAAAATTGTACATGTGAACTGGTGGTATAGCGTCACATTTTAGAAACATATCACACTTTTTTTTTTGGTTTTTCGAGACAGGGTTTCTCTGTGGCTTTGGAGCCTGTCCTGGAACTAGCTCTATAGACCAGGCTGGTCTTGAACTCACAGAGATCCGCCTGCCTCTGCCTCCCGAGTGCTGGGATTAAAGGCGTGCGCCACCATCGCCCGGCTCATATCACACTTTTAAAAGGCAGAAAATCCAAAGAAAGTTGTGGGGCCAGGCAGTGGTGGTGCACGCCTTTAATCCCAGAACTTGGGAGACAGAGGTAGGTGGATCTCTGTGAGTTCGAGACCAGCCTGGTCTACAAGAACGAGTTCCAGGACAGGCTCCAAAGCTACAGAGAAACCCTGTCTCGAAAAACAAAACAAAACAAAAAAGAAAGTTGTGGGGTCCTAGAAACTATCCTTTCAGAGTTGAGCGCACTCAGTTGTGTTTGGTGCTGTCTGCACAGCTGTGTGGAGGGGACCGAGAATCATTGTTGGAGGTGGCAGCAAGGTCTCCTGGGATCTTGAGCTCTAGACTACTATTCTACAAGGAACATTCTGGAGGTTTCTACCAGAGGCAGAATATCTATAAAGACCAGTCCAGGGTCACAGGTGTAATTTGAACAGAGGACTTTTCCTATCGTGAATACAGCTCTGGGCTGATGGTTTGTTTTAATTTTTGTAGCGTAGGCTAACCTCAACCTTGTGACCCTCCTGCCTCAGCCTCCGGAGTTCTGCTAGAATTATAGGTGTGTGCTACCCAGTGCAGCCCTTTCAATGTTTTGTTTTTAAGGCTGAGTCTTCCTGTGTAGCTCAAGCTGACCTTGAACTCAAAGAGGTCCTGCTGCTTTTCAGGTTCTAGGATTTTATTCGTGTACCTCACCTCTCAGCCTGTATGCTGCTTCTATACAACAGTTTCAGTATGGTCCTTAGATATCCAGAAGTCTCCGAGGCTCCCCATCGTCAAAACTAAAACAACACTGGTCCATCCCTCACCACCTCACTGTGATCACTCCTGCATTGAAGGTGCAGAAGCAAAGACCAATCAAGCCTTGGTGTTGCAGCCAAGTGTGCTGTTGTCCCCATGCTCCCCATCACCATACAGTCTTGCTAGGAAGGAACACAGAATCCTCGAGTGGGCCGACTGGGGTCACACTGTTAATCTCAGAACTGGGTGGCAGAGGCAGATGAATATTTGTTAGTCAGAGGCTAGCCTAGTCTACAGTGTAAGTTCTGGGATAGTCAGAGCTACATAGTGAGATTGTGTCTCAGAAAACAAAAATAAGCCAGGAAGTGGTAGTGCACACCTTTAATCCCAGCACTCAGAAAGCAGAAGCAGCTGGATCTCTGTGAGTTCGAGGCCAGCCTGGTCTACAGAGTGAGTTTCAGGATAGCCAAGGCTGTAGAGAGAAACCCTATCTCAAAAACCAAAACAAAACAAAAAATTTAAAAATTCACTATGTTTTTATACTTAAAAAGTTTGCATCTATGTGTATGTCTGTGTGTGTTTGTGCCACAGTAAGTGTTGGAAACCCTGAATTTGGAGTTAGAGGCAGTTGTGAGCTGCTTGATGTGGGTGTGGGGAACTGAATTCAGCTCCTTTAAAAGAGTAGTACATGCTCTTAACAACAGAGCCATCTCATCAGCTCCTATTTATTACTAATATTGTGTGTGTGTATGTGTGTGTGTGTGCATGCACATACATGCAAGCCACGAGTAATGTGGAGGTCGGTGGTCAGAGGACATCTTTGTGGAGCTGGTTCTCCCCTCCTACTGTGTGGGTCTCAGGGATTGAACTCAGATCTTCAGGCTTGTGTGGCAGGTGTTGCACCTGCTGAGCCATCTGGGCAGCCGCCTTTTTCTACTCGCTGCTGGAGTGTGCACCTGCTGCATGGTGAGCTGTAGCAGCTGCTGGAGACAAGCACTTGAGCAGTCCTTGAATGTGGAGCCAAAGTGTTGCTTCCTTCATGAAATAACCATTTTCCTTCAGAAGACAACCGAGAAACAAATTGAAGTTAGTAGATTTGAGAAATTGGCAGACATTTTGTTCAAACTGAATGAAGCAAACCTGACACTAAGAAAAACAACTGACAGAATTTGTTGCTAGTGACAAAATCATTCTTACAGAAAAATTACAATTTTGGGACACTGCCACAACGGGCTTGACAGCTTTCCGCCGTTTGGACGCCTATCTGATGAGATCACTGATGACATTCGCAAATGTGTGTGTTTTAATGCTGTATAATGAAATGTGCTAAGGGTTAGAATATCTGTACAGCTCAAAGAACCAATATTTTCCGAATGAAAAATGATGATGTTCCAAAAATCACTTTTGAGTAAGAGTTCTGTTTCAAATGAGCTTCTACTTCTAGCCTCCAGGCATGACAGGAACACCTGCTAGGTGGCATCGTGTATTTTTCATGGCTTTATTAGTCGATTGGGATCATTGGAGAAATGTTCAGTCAAATCTTCAGGCTCATCAGACCCATAAAAAGTTGGGTTAATAGTTTATTTATTTATACTTTTTGGAGACAACATCTCCTAGTTATCGTAGTTATAGCTGAGAATGACCTTGATCTGCTCCTCCTGCCCCCACCCTGCAAGTGCTGGGATCACAAGTTTTGCTGTCATACTAATTGCAGGCATGCATCATCATAGCTGTCCTGGGGTTGAGTTTTTTCTTTTTAATTTTTTAAAATTTATTTATTTTATGTGGATGAATATTTTATATTCTGCATACCATGTTCATGCATGGCGTCCTTGGAGGTGAGAAAAAGGCATCAGGTCCCTTAGACCTGGAGTTCCAAGTGGTTGTGAATACCATGTGGATGCTGAGAATTGAGCCCAGGTCCTCTGCAGGGTCCACAGTGTTCTTAACCACCAATGGACTCTCAGCCCATTGGGTTGTTATTTCGTCTCTTTCTCAGTTGTCTGACTCTGCCTCCTGCTTTTCTTGCAGTTCCATGGTGATGACATGGCATCTGCCAGTTCCAGCCGGGCAGGAGTGGCCCTGCCATTTGAGAAGTCCCAGCTCACCCTGAAAGGTGAGTGGAATTGCTTGAAGTAGTCGAGGCACCTGTGTCTGGAGAGCAGGTCTTCTGAAGCAGTGTGTTTCAGAAGCCTGTGTTCTCAAAAGCTCACCACATTATGACTAGAGTTCTTGGAAAAGAAGGCAAATCATGGGAAAGTGAGAAAAATGGAACTTTTGGCTAAAATGTTCGGAGATGGTTGATTCCTTTGTGTCCTAGGCTCCCATCTTTTCATTAATGCTCTATGTGGTCCCTTCGAGCCTCATGGCTTTAAATGCCTCCAGTAAAAGGTCACTCTCAGATTGCTCTCTGCAGCCCAGACCTTCCCTGGAACTCCCAACTCGTGTATCTAGTAGCCGACTGTCATCCACTGGTGACCACAGAAAAGCGCCCATGTCTGGAACCACACTCTGGACTTTTTATTCTCATAGCTGGCATTAACCTAGCAGTGAAACTGGCCTCTGGCACTCAGTATTCCTCCCAGCTCCCAGGCGTGCCGACCCCTAGCCGATGGCGCTCTGTTCTGGGCTGCGGTCTGCAGACCTGCCTCTCTGATTTCGCCCTTTGCCTTCTTTCGTTCAGGCTGTAGTTACAGCAGGCAGTAGTCTTGTTGCAGTAAGACACCAAGTCTCTGCATTTCAGTGTTCTCGTGTGTGTCCTGTTACCTTCTGCAGTCACATCCTGGGTCATCTGGCCTCCTAACTACACGGAACTCACATGGCAGGCCTCTACCTCTGGGCCTTTGCGCTTGCCATCTCTGAAATAGCTTGCTTCGGTCTTTACCCAGAAATCCCCATTCCCTGGTCTACGTATATAATAGCCACAACTGCTAACTTCCTCAAATGTGTTCATCCCCACTTTATTATTTCCTTTTCAAGGTTGTAATTGTTTAACACCAAATGCTTATATTAAAGATACTTGGAGGTTGAACCTAGGGCCTCAGATTTTGGCCACTTTGACTTGGGGAATGCAGCTCAGTTGGTAGGTTGGTAGAGTTTGCCTAGAATGCACGAAGCCCCGGGTTCAATCCTACTGAACAAATTGGGTGTTGTGGTGCATGCTCATATCCCAGAACTCCAAAGACAGGGCAGATTAGAAATCCCAAGTCATACTTAGCTACATAGTTTGGGATTCCGGATCTCATTCGTTTAGGTGGGGATACCACGCCAAACCAACAAAAAAAAACTAGGGAAAGAGCTGGGTGTTTGTGATGCACGTCTTTAATCTCAGCACTCAGGAGACAGAGGTAGGCAGATCTGAGTCTGAGCCCAGCCTGGTCTACGGAGTGAGTTCCAGGACACCAGGGCTACACAGTGAAACCCTGTCTCCATAAACAAACACAAACAAGACAATAAACAAAAAACAAACAATGAAAAAGAGCTAAAGGATAAAAAACAAAATCAAACAGCAGCAACAAAAAATCCTGTCCTTGTTGAGCTGCGAGAGTTGGCTTCGGAGAGTTGTTTCTAGCTTCAGCCCTGCCTTTTACTAACTCTGATTTTAGATAAATTAATTCACCTCCCTGAATCTTAGATGGCTCAACTATGAAGTAAAGAGTTTAAACCCTCTCCCTAAGATTTACTTTTTTTTTTATGACTGTTTGCCTGCATATATGTGTGTTTCCGTATGCATGTCTGGTACCCATGGAGACTGGAAGACAGCATCAGTTCCCTGGAACTGGAGTTACACATGGCTGTGAGCAGTTGTGAGGGTGCTAGGACTGGATTCAGGACCTTTGCCAGGGCAACAAGACATAACCACTGGACCATCTCTCCGGCTCCCCCTTTTACTTTTTGGTTTTTTTTTTTTTTTTTTTTTTTTTGAGACAGGGTTTCTCTGTGTAACAGCCCTAGCTGTCCTGGAACTAACTCTGTAGACCAGACTGGCCTCGAACTCACAGAAGCCTGCTTCTGCCTCCCGAGTGCTGGGATTTAAAAGTGTGTGCCACCACTACCTGGCTTCCAACCCCCTTTTTTGAGGCAGAGTTTCACTACGACTGGTCTGGTCTGGAACGGTGTAAATTAGTCTGGCCTGGAACTCATAGAAATCCACCCTTTGCCCCCTGAGTGCTGGGACTAAAGGTGTATGCCACCACGCCTGGCAGGAACTTGCTGATTTTAAAGAAACTGTCTAGGACTGATTAAAACTTGTCCCTATTTTTAAAGTTAAGATATGCAGCTCTCCTATCTCACCACCAGGTGGCCTCAGATAGCCTTGATGTACGTGTAAAGTGGTACATGTTCCACTTAAGTCTGTGACAACCCTTTATTCTCAGCCCCACCACTGTTGCTTGACTCTTAGCCCCCAAAACATTTTTTTGTTTTGTTTCTTATGTCCTCCCTGCTATTGCTTTTAGGTTTATAATAGTTACTGTTTCAAACAACCTGAGGGTGGCTCTGAGCTTTGTCAAGTTGTAGACCTTTGTAGAGCTTGTCACCTCCCTGAGGGGTCTGGGAAGGAGCTAAACTTACTTAGTAACAGGGCCCTCAGTGGAGATCAGTCTTGTCATGATGGGTGAGGCCCATCAGTTATCCTCTGATTTAGGTACAGGGTTGATGGCGTCTAGGTGTGCTTCTTCTGATCAGCTTGGAGTTCCGCTGGGAGACATGAATGCTGCAGGATATATGCCCCTGGGAAATAATAGTCGTTGGCTTTATGTTCTATGTGTTTTTACCAGTTTGTTGGTGACAAGTGACTGTCACAAGGACTCCTGTGTGCTAGGCTTGGTGGTATGCCTATAATCTCGGTACTCAGGAGACAGAGGCCATTTTCAGCTGCTTAGTAAGTTCGAGTCAGTCTGGGCTGCACAGCAAGATGCTACTTAAAACCAGGAAACAAATAAAAGAAAACCAAAATGAAAGAGGAAAGAGAGGACAGAAATGAAAGACAGAGAGACAGAGGGTAGGAGATTGAGAGATTGAGATTAATTCTCATGAAGGCTGGTAACTGAACAAGCAATATAGGTGACTGACCATCATGGAGTTTGTTCAGTCTTATTGCTATGGAAGAAAAGTGGCAGAGGGGAGATATGCAAAGCCCAGGAATGGCATACAGTTGGGGTGGAGTCAGGCTGTTGGGGGCACTTTCTGGCTCATAGTTCTTTATGTAACTGGAGAAGTGACACTGCCCTCCCCCCCCACACACACACTGTGGCCCAGACTGACCTAGAACTCACTCTGTAGCCCAGGGTGGACTTTTGAGCTCAACGTGATCCTCTTATTTTGGCCTCTCAAGTCAGTGGGATTATAGGCCTGAGTGACTTTGTCTGGCTTTTTTGTTTTGTTTTTTGAGAGTAGCCCTGCCTGGCCTGGAACGCTCCACGAAGACCAGGCCAGCTTTGAACTTATAACAATCCTGCTGCTTCTTCCAACAGCTGGGGTTGTAGGTTTGTCCCCATACCCAGCCTTAGTGGGCTCTCTTTCCAAACCTCTTTCCTCCTGGACACAGGTGATAGTCTATTCCTCACTTCCTGAGTTGGTTGTGAGGCTTCAGGTCGAGGATGTGTGCACTGCAGTGTCCTAGTCACTGTTGAACGTTAGTGATTGTCCTTTGGCTATTTCTAAAAAACCTGTGTGCTTTGCAAAGAGTGGGGAAATAGCACTCAGCTTTGCAGTGTGGTCAAAGGGCTGCTCAGGGCACCACAGAGAAGCCCCTGCAGCCGCTCTGAGGAGCTGCTCAGCAATGCCTGTGAGCAGCATTCCTGCTGACCGTCACCGAGCGAGGAGCTCACAGTCATCCAGCAGTGTAAAAACTTAACACAGCCGTGCAGTAGGTTGTGTGACATTTAAAAGTTGGTCTGGGGGTACTGGGATGTAGGCCAGCAGGCAAAGCACTTTGCTATCTCATGTGGTTTTAGGTTAGAAGTGAATTTTTTCCCTTTGCGTTTCCAATTGTTTATATAGCCATACTTTTTTTTCTTCTTTGTTTATGCCCTTTTTTTGTTTCTTATTTTAAAAATCGTGTGTGTGTGTGTGTGTGTGTGTGTGTGTGTGTGTGCGCGTGTGCGCGCGCGCGCATGTGTGTACAAGCATGTTGAGGTCAGAGGACAACCTTGGGTATCATTACTCAGGCACTGTCCACTCGGTTATTTGAGACAGAATCTCTTGCCAGAACCTGGAACTTGCCAATTAGGCCAGCCTGGCTGACAGTTGACCCCAGGGGACCCTGCCTGTCTGTGAGATCACAAACAGTATTGCCACACCACACCTGGCCTTTTACATGGGTACTGGGGATGGAAATAAGGTTCTCAGGCATTCACAGCAAACATTGTCCTGATTGAATTATCGCTATGTAATTCTTAAAAAGTTTTTTTGTTTTTTTTTAAAGAAGACAAAACAAAACAAAAGAAAAAGATCTTTTAAAAGGAAATAACCGAAAGGAGCCCCAGGGACAGGTAGGGGTACTGACTCATCTGTTTCTGTTTTCCATCCCTGCTAGTGGTGTCAGCAAAGCCCAAGGTGCACAACCGCCAGCCGAGAATCAACTCCTATGTAGAGGTGGCAGTAGATGGCCTCCCCAGCGAAACCAAGAAGACTGGGAAGCGCATCGGGAGCTCTGAGCTTCTCTGGAATGAAATCATCGTTCTGTAAGGGCATTGCTTTAGAATGTAGAAGGCAGGGTAGGAAAGAGCGCTGGGGGTTGCAGACTCCACTGCCCTTGGCCCCCCCATGGTGCTCCTCTCTTAGGTGTTTGTAACTCATTGAGCTCACAGAGCACTCATTATTAGCTAGGGGCTTACAGGTCAGTGTGTGAGCTGTGAATGTGACTGTCTTCTTGTTTTGTCCCCTGCAAGATGTGAGCAATGTAGCTTTCAGCAGTTTGTTCCATGTTAAAGGGGTGACCTGCTCATATTCTGGGCTGTGATGAGACACTTATTTCTTTTCCAGGAATGTCACAGCCCAGAGTCATTTAGATCTGAAGGTCTGGAGCTGTCATACCTTGAGGAATGAGCTACTAGGCACTGCCTCTGTCAACCTCTCCAATGTCCTGAAGAACAATGGCGGCAAAAGTACGTATGATTCAATCCTGCCCAGGGAGGCTATGGCAGCCAGTCCTAGGACTGACCATAGTATCGCTGCTCCTTACAGACCACTTCCGGAGTTTGAGGAAGGCAGGCAGGCTTTAGCATGCTTGGTGCAGGGACTATAGGATGCAGGACTGTGTCCCCTAATTCTTCTTTGGGGATGGAGGCTCTCCTTCTACCCACTTTCTCACTCAGGAGACATGTGATACATTGAATAAAACTGTCAAATACCTCCAGCTGAAATCATTGCTTTTTTCCCTCTGAGCCCTGGAATAGAACAAAGGCGCTGTGTGCATATGTGTGAGTTCTGTGTTTGGGATAGGGTTACAGATGGTGCCCTGGCCTCCTAGACGCTCAGTAGGCCTTACTGGCTGTTGGGATGTGACAGCAGCTCCATCTGAATTATCGAGTGTGCCTCTGCTGTCCGGACATATAAATCCTCAAGTCTGTTCCTTGCTGTTTGTGGCCAGTGGCCTAACCCACGCCTGTGGGCTGTGGACCCTCCCTCATAAAGCCTCTATTCAGAGCAGTACCATATGTGGCAGCCAAATGCCGTAGAAAGAAAGACTCCTTTTTCTCCTGATGCCTACTGTCGAGAAAATATTTTTTGAAGGTGGACTTAGCCTAAAGTGAGACATCGGGGCGGGGGTGTTGAGGCTTAGGGAGGGCAACTGCAGCAGTTTGCATCTTTTTCTTCAGGGTCCATCGTTTCTGTCGAGCTGCTTGGGAGGTCTCGGCTCCTCCTGTGCTCTGTTCCTTTCTGCTGGACACACAGTGACACAGTGAAGGATTGTTTAAGATCAGGGACATGTCTGTATTTTGGTTGTTTCGTCATTTGAATTGATGTGTGTAATATATGTCTGTGCATGTGTGTGTTCATATGTATGCATACATGTGGTGGTCAGAGGTCAATCACAAGTGTCATTTCTCAGGCACCATCAAGCATATTTTTTGTGATAGTCTTTCACTGAGACCTGGAGCTCACCCAGGTTAGACTGGCTGGCCAGCAAGCCCCTGAAATCCTCTTGTCTCCCTTGCCCGGGGCAGCATTATAGGCATGTGCACTATGCCGGGGGTTTTGTGGGTCCCGGGGATTTATGCAGGTCTTCATGACTGTGTGGCCAGCACTTTGCCAGCTGAGATGCACGCCCCCCAGGCTTCCCCACCACTTTTTTGGTGTAGAATTTCATGCAGTCAAGGCTAATCTCACACTCTGTGTAGCAGAGGAGGACCTTGAGTTCCTTATCCTCCTGCCTCCACTTCTCAGATGTTAGGATCAATAGACAATTTGATCTTTATTTTTCCAATTCTTAGTCTGCTTTTTGTGATTTCAGGGTTATATTTGTTATACTTCTGAACTTTCTCACATTAAAACATAGCACCAGGACTGGGAGGATGTCTCAGCAGGTAGAGATACTTGCTGCTGGGCCTGAGAACCCACATGGTGGAAGGAGAGAACAGATTCCCACAAGCTGTCCTCTGACCTCTAATGCTGTGCGTGCATGCACGTGCTGCCTAACCGTACTTTAAAGAACTAACGGCGGGGAGCTGGAGAGATGACTCGGGTTAAAGAACTCATACTGCTCTTGCAGAGGACCTGGATTCAGTTCCCAGTGCTTATGTGGGCAGCTCGCAATTGCCTGTAATTCTAGCTCTGTACATTCTTCTAGCTTGTGTGTACACATATACAAACACGCATAATTAAAATTTGTTTTAAATCCACAAATTTAAGTCTGGAATTAAAGGTGTGCACCATCACAGCCCGGCCAACTCTGAGTTTTAAAAATAATAGTGTCCTGTTTTCAGTTCTTTTGGAATTGCTTGCTGGTGGTGGGGAAATTCTGTTTGGTTTATAAAGGTGCTAGAGATTGATTCCAGGCTCCTTGCATGCTAGGCAATGCTCTACAACTTAGTCTTCATTTTTGAGGGGCTTTTCTACTGTTTCATACATCTTTTGCTCCATAAAAGGTATCACTATATCTTCAATTATTTTTCTAAAATCCAAATTTTGGTAGCTTTCTGGTATGCAGCTGTTTGAAAACTGAGGATAAGCATTTGAATACTTTTCAGTCTTCAGCAGGCAGGAAAGCCATGGTATCTCACAAGTTTGTGAATCTCCGTGCTTGTGGCTGAAGGTTTACTCAGGATAAGTTCCTGAACATGAATTGGCTAAGTTTAAACATTTTTCAATATTATGGACCCGTGTTGCCAAAAAGTTTTATCAGTTTATCTTCATATCAGCAATGGCTGTGTTGCTGGTTTCTATTGTACTGAGGCGTGCAGTAGATTTTATTTATTTATTTACTAATTTGCTTGTTGAGAAAGGGTCTATCTATCCCAGAACTGCTGTTTGGTTTTTGCAGCTGCTACTGTACACTACTGTCCAGCCGCCTGTTTTCTACTGTCCAGCCGCCTGTTTTCTGCTGTAATGTCACCAGCTTTTCTACTGTACGGCTACCTGTTTTTAAGTTCTAAATCAGAAAAGTATAATTTTTAATCTCTTTTCCTTTAGTATACTCCCCAGAAGCCTAAGCATGCTTTTTCCAGCCAGTGCAGCTACTTGACAGCCTCGTTTGTTGGACACAACAGCTTCCTCAGACCCTCACTCACAAGGCGCATTTGCTCTTTTCTAGCTCCCTTCCCTTCTTTTGGCAGCTGCCAAGATTTGAGCCTTGCTTGCCCTGAAGTGTTTCTTTTAAATTTTGATAAAATTGTCCTAGAGCAGTGTTCTCAGCCTTCCCAGTGCATGGCTCTCTAATGCAGTCCCTCATGCTGTTGTCACCCCAACCTTAAAATGATTTTCGTTGCACTTTATAACTATAATTTTGCTGCTGTTATGAATTGTAAACATCTTTGACCCCTGTGAAAGCGTCATTCAGCCCACAAAGGTGTCACAACCATGAATTGAGAACCACTGTTCTAGAGCTTAAAAAAGAATATTTTTAAATTTTATTTAACAATTATTAGTAGTTTTCGTTAGCTGGGTGTGATGATGCACACCTGTAATCCCAACATTCAAGAGGTGGGAGCCGGAGGATCAGGAGCTCAAGGACAGCCTAGGTTACAGGAAATCATATAAAACACAAAAATAAAAAGGAAATACTTTTTTTAAATTTATTTGTGCTGTGTGTTATGTGTCTTTGTGTATGTCTGCGCACATGTGTGTGGGGTACTCTCAGAGGCCTCAGGAGCTAGAGTCACAGAAAATTGTAAGCTGCCTGATGTTCATGCTGAAAACCAAGCTCTAGTCCTCTGCAAGAGCATCAAAGTATTCTTAACAACTGAGCCATCTCTGAAGCCCCATTTGCCTCATTTAAATATTTAGAGTGTATATTTGTGTGTGTGTGTATGATTGTATGTGCCAGCTACCACACTGGTCTGTGATTTTTCTTCAGTTTATTGTACAAACTTTCCAGGCTATATTTAAGCATTCAAGGCTGATTATTCCTGGAAAGTTTGGTTAGATTCCTTTATTAATACCAGTTTAGGAATTTTCCATCAGTATTCCTAGTAACATCTGTAGTTTTTTTTTTTTTTTGGCTCTTCCGTTTTTGTCAGTTTTAAAGTTTTAAAAAGTAAGCTTTTTTCTTTCTCTTCTTTTTTCTTTTTCTTTTCTTTTTTTTTCTTTTTCTTTTTGGTTCTTTGAGACAGGGTTTCTCTGTAGCTTTGGAGCCTGTCCACGTCAAACTCACAGAGATTCATCTGCCTCTGCTTCCTGAGTGCTGGGACTAAAGGTGTGCGCCACCATTGCCTGGCTAAAAACTAAGCTATTTTAAAAGTTATTTTTATTAATTTTTTAAAAGATAGGGTCTTACATCAAGGCCCAACTTATTATATAGCCCAGGCTAGTCTTAGAATTGCAGCAATCCCTGAGTCAGCCTCCTGAGGGCTGGGATTATAGGCTCCCAGGACCTGACTTTAAGGCTAATTTCTAACGTGAATGGAAGCACTGACCCACTGGGGGAACAGACTGCAGGCAGCATGGGAATTAGCTGTTCCATGAGTGCAGGAAAGAGCCCAGGCATGAAACCAACCAGGCCTGGCATCTTCATTTGAATAATTCTTTGATGACTCTAGTCCATACTTCCCTTTCCATAATTATTGGTTTATTCAACTTTCCTGGTTCATCTTGAGTCAGTTTTGTTAATTCTTTTATTTTTCTGAGAAAAATCGATTATGAACTCTTATGTTTATTAGTATAGGATTTTAAACAGCGTTTTACTTAAGTTTTTCCCAATCTGCCTCCACCCCCAACACTTATTTAAACTGTTCTGTTTTACCTTTTTTTCTTGCCTCATTACTGGAGACTGATTCAGAGCCTCTTTTACATGCTAGGTAAATATACCACCACTGAGTTACAGCTCCAGCCCTGTCCTCTCCTCCCATCTCCTCTCTTTCCCTCCCCTCCTGTACCTTCCCCTCTCTTCTCTTTGTCTCCCCTCCTATACCTTCTCTCCTCTTCTTTTTCTGTGATGCTGGGTCAAAGCCAGGGTCTCATGCGTGCTAGACATTGGCTTCATCTCTTGCTGCCATTGCTTGTTCTGGCGTGAGCTGTAGTACATTGTGTGTGTGGCTGGGTGGGCAGGAAGCCATCTGATGAGAATCAGACAGGAAATATAGGTCATAACAGGGCAGTGGGCTGCCTTTCCTTAGAGAGACAAGTGTTTGAGCAACAGTAGCATGGTATGTCTGCATGATATTCTGGTCACATTTCATAAAGCTCTTTTGGCATACATTATAAAGAGAGGTGACCTATCCCTATCTAAGATGTATTTTGTTTTGTTTTTCTTGAGATCGGGTCTCATGTAAATGAGACTGTCCTCAAACTTGTTATGGAGCTGAGGATGACTTGAGCTGATCCTTGTGCTTTGATCTGGGTTAAAGTTATTTCCTATATGTAATATATGGGGCTATTCTTTTTCTTTTTTTCTTTTCTTTTTTTTTTTTTTGAGTATTTTTCAAGATGGGGTTTCTCTGTAGCTTTGACGCCTGTCCTTGAACTAGCTCTTGTAGACCAGACTGGCCTCGAACTCACAGAGATCTGCCTGCCTCTGCCTCTTGAGTGCTGGGATTAAGGCATGTGCCACCACTGCCCAGCAGGGCTATTTCTTATATGTATTATTTGATAGCAATAATAAGCCAGCTGTCACAGGGATGGGATTACACTTGGTTTACATATTGGTTTGTTTTCTTTCTCCCTCTCTCTCTCTGTCTGTCTAGTACTGGAGATAGAACCCTTGGCCTTGCACATGCTAGGCAAGCTTCTAACACTGTCCTATATCCCTAGCACGCACGCATTCCCTGCCCCCCACATTTATTTGTTTTTATTGTGTATGTGTGTTTGTAGGTGTATATGTGCATACAGATCACAAGAGCATGTGTGCAGATCAGCAGACAACTCACGGGAGTTGGTTCGCTTTTTCCATCTTTGGGTCCCAGGGATTGAACTCTATTGTCAGACTTATGTGGCAAGCACTTTACCTGCTGGGCCTTTTTGACGGTCCTTTTGCTGTCCTTTTGACATGTTCCCACCATTTGTTTTTGTTTATGTGTAGTCTTGGGCCAGGCGTGGTAGCACATGCCTGTAATTGCAGCACTACGGGAGCAGAGGTAGGAAGGTCACTTCAAGTTTGAGGCCAGCTTGGTCTACATAGTAAGTTCTAGGCTAGCCAGGACTATATGATGGGAGTTTAGCTCAAAAAACCAAAACAAACAAAACAAAACAAGAAAAACCTTACACCAAAATCTAGAATCAGTAAAATTTACCCTGTAAGGAAGATGGTTTATTTAAAATCAGAAAAGGCAGAGCCGGAGAGGTGGCTTGGGTTAGGAGCTGTTCTTCCAGACAACCTGGGTTCATTTCTTAGCACCTGCATGGTGATGGCCATTTGTAACTGCAATTCCAGGGGCTCTGTCACTCTTTTCCGGACTCCATGGACACTGTGTGCACGTGGTGCACAGACATAGATGCAGACAAAACACCCGTGTGTATAATGTCAGATATATTTATATCTATATATACAGCCATATGTATATACTAAGATAAAGTAAAAAATATCTTCAAAAATTCAAAAACAAAAATCAGAAAAGAGGCTTGGTATGGAGTTCAGTTGGTAGAGTTTACCTAACACACCTGGGTTCAATTCCCAACACCTCGTAAAATGGCCTGGTGACATACCTTGACTTCATAACAAGTTCTCTGTCTCAATAAATGAGTAGGTAAATAAATACCAGGAAAGAAATGGCATTGATTCAGTAACCCCTATTCCATTCCCATGCTGAGGATTGAATCTGGGGTTTTGTACATAATTAGGCAAGCATTCTGGCTGCGTCCCAGCCCTTGTTTGTTTCCTTTTGTTTGTTTTGTTCTGACAAAGTCTCATACAGCCCATGGTGGCCTTAAACTTTGGTTTTCCTGTCCCTGCTTACCACAGGGTGGAATTACGAGTATGTACTAGTAGGTCCAGTCCAGTCCTTGTGTTTTGTTTTGTTTTGTTTTGAAACATGTTTTACCTTGTAGTTTAGGCTAGCCTTGAACTCACTGCGTAGCCTGTGTTGGCTGGAGTTTGTATTGTCCTTTTGACTTATCTTCCCAAGTGCTGGGATGACAGTGTGTACCACCATGTTCAACCCTAGGGATTTTTAAACCATGCTCCTGGGACCAGTGCATCCTATAAAAATGTAAATTCTCAGGTCAGGCAAACCGCAGAATCAGAAACTGGGGGTGATATCCAATAGTCCTGGTTTTAAGAAGATGGGTTTGACTCTAAGCTCCAGTTTGAGAACCATTCAAGCTAACTAGCTGTGAAAGTAACGTCAGATACTGACCTTTCCAGCACCATGTGCAGCAGGTTTGTTCTCAGTGAGTTTGTTTTGGGGCAGACCCCTAGCTGTGGTGATCCTTTCTAGGTCATACTGTTCTTAGTGTTTTTGTCAGACGGAGAGTTGGTGTCATTGGACATGTTCTCCTCAGTGGTCTTAAAAACTTTTTTTGCTCTTCAACTTTCTTTTTAATTTTTTTTTTAAGACAGGGTTTCTCACTGTAGCCCTGGCTGTCCTGGAACTTGCTTTGTAGGCCAAGTTGGCCTTTAACTTAGAGATCTGCCTTCCTCTGCCTTCAAAGGCTTGCACCACCACTGCTTAGCAGACCAGCTCTTTTTTTTTTTTTGAAACAGGGTTTCTCTGTACCTTTGAGCCTGTCCTCGCTCTGTAGACCAGGCTAGCCTTGGATTTTTTGCATTATAGGCCAGGCAGGGCTTGAACTTTTGACTCCCAAGCAGCAAAGAGTAAAGCCTATGTTGTGATGCTGGGTTTTGATAACAGATAGTCTTAAATAATACATAGTCTTAAGAAATAGCTAGTGTGGTGGTTCACACCTCTACTTCCAGAACTTGGGAAGCTGAGATAGGTGGGACTCTGTGAGTTTGAGGTCAGACTGGTTTAAATAGCGAGTTTCAGGTCAGTGAGGGCTACATAGGGAAACCATCTTAGACAAAATGTAAAAAAATATTCCTGTGTGTGTGTGTGTTTCTGTGCACGTGCATTCAGGCACAGGCATATGGGTGTAAGCATGCCAGTGTGCACATGAGGTCGGATGACAACCTTAGGTGTCTGTCCTCACCTTCCACCTTGTGTGAAATAGGGTTTGGTATTTTGATGCATATCCCAGGTCATCAGGCCCACAAGTTTCCAGGGATCCCCTCTCCCCATAGGAGTGCTGAGGTTGCTACTGTTTATGCTCCGTGGCTGGCTTTTGTGGGTTCGGGGGATTTGAACTTAGGTCACTTGAATGGCAAATACTTTGATTCACTGAGCTGTCTAACCCAACTCTCTGATAGAGTTTCCGTATGTGCATATGTGCATGCACACACAATCACATGCACACATAATTTGTGCACACAGAAAGCAAGTATCTCTCACCTATTAAACACCACGAATTCACACTGAATGAACTCTCTGATTCCAGCTGAACCCCACAGCTTTCTCTAACATTCCTCCTCTCCATAAATGAAGCTTGGTTCTCAGCATCGTCTGTATGTTTATTCATTCCCTTGCGTCTATTTGAGACTCGCCACACTCATCCTGCCGTGAGTGTGAAGTGAGCTTTCCAAAGCTCCTGCCCCTGCCCACTTCTGTGTAGCTCTTTTCTTTCAGAAAGCAAACAGTTCCCTGTTTATTTAAACATCTTATAAGCAGAAGTTTGTCACTAGGCTTTACCTCCAGAGAACAGACTAGCCAGTCAGGAGCCCAGCCTCCGCCCAGGCTCTCAAGGATGGAGGCTTCGGTGGGTGGGCCACGGTGCCTGACAGACAGTGCATGCATTTATTGTAAAGTAAATAGAGTGCTGTTTTCCCTGCTTTCAACTTAAAGGGAAATTAAACTCCTGAAGCTTGAAGGCTGATTCAGAGAGAGAAGCAGGGAGAATGGTGAAAGGCTGCTGTTCAATTACAGTGTACATTGAAATCTGTAAAACCATTCAGTCTTATCTGACAAGTAGGCAGGCAAGGGAGGGGAGGGAAAGGGGGTGCGTGAGGTGCTGTGTGCTGGGGGAGATAGTCCACAGGACACGCTCTGTGCCACGGTGCCTTGAACAGGCCTGTGGAAGAGGCCACTGAATGTGTGCTGGGGGAGATAGTCCACAGGACATGCAATTTGCCACGGGGCCTTGAGCAGGCCTGTGGAAGAGGCCACTGAATGTGTGCTGGGGGAGATAGTCCACAGGACACGCTCTGTGCCACGGTGCCTTGAGCAGGCCTGTGGAAGAGGCCACTGAAGCCGTCCTGTCCCCTACTTATGCTCGTAACCCTGGTAAGCCACTGCGATCATGTTTTCCAGCTCATGGCCGGTTCACTAGACTCAGAGACTCTTTGTCTTGCTTGTGGGATTGAGTATTCTTAATACTCCTCATGTTCATAAAAGCATTATAAAATTTATGTTGTATGTGGATTTTGCTAAGATTAAAAATGGGGCCTAGAATGATGGATCAGTGGTTAAGGAAGTTTACTGTTGAGAGAACCCAGGTTCAGTTCTTAGCACCCACATGGCAGTTCAAAACCATCTGTAACTCCAGTTCCTGGGGATCACATGCCCTTTTCTGTCCTCCCCAGGTTCCAGGCATCTGTGCAGTGCACATTATACAATGCAAGGAAAGCATTCATACATGTAAAATGGGAAAAAAGGCAGAAGTGAAAAAAATTAAAAGTTAAAAAATAATACGTGCTTTTAAATTAAAAGTATTAGTTGGTCAGTGATGGTGCACACCTTTAATCCCAGCACTTGGGAGGCAGAGGCAGGCAGATCTCTGAATTTGAGACCAGCCTGGTCTACAAAATGAGTTCCGGGACAGCTAGGGCTGTTACACAGAGAAATCCTGTCTTGAAAACGAACAAACCAAACAAAAATGTGTTTATCCTCTGATTATTTCATGTGCATGAATGCTTAATATGTGTTAGACGTTGCTTTGAATTCTCTGTTTATATTATCTAGAAACTGTAGATGTAGGTAGATCCATACATAGTTACTCTTCAATTTAAGAGGTAATGCCTGGATAAATCCCTCTCAGGCTAAAATTCCCTAAGCTGAAGTTGAATTTAATGCCCCAAACTCACTGCACATCATAGCACAGAAGCACACTTGCTGTTTGGGAGTTGTCGTTCCCCTTCCCCACTCAGTGTCTGCAGAGAGGAGTAGACTCTACTGCCATCTCGCTGTCCAGACTCAAACTCTGGACTATGGTTTCATTATGTGTAGGGTGTGCGCGCACTGAAGGCCAACAGAATACATCATATCCCCTGGAGCTGGAGTTACAGGTGATTGTGAGCTGCCTGGATAGGTGCTGAGCCTCGAACTCAGGTCCTCCTCTAGACGAACAGCGTTTTTTAACAGTTAACCTATTTCTCCAGCATTTTGCTCCCGTAACCATCTCCCCACCCATCAATGGAACAAGATCAATTGAAATACTTTTAATAGGTTTGTTTGTTTTGTGTTTTGAGATACGGTCTCACTATATAGCCCTCTCTGGTCAGGAATTTCCTGTGTAAACCAGTTGCAGTGATTTTTCAGTCTCTGCCTCTTGAATGATGGAATTACTGTAGGTGTGGGTCACCGTGCCTATTTTAGGACTTTTTATTTTTGTTTTGTTCTGTATGCATCAATCCACAGTTTAACCATGGCCTATGGATTTTGTTGTGGTTCTTAAATTCTTCCAAAAATATCTTTGTACTCCTATCCATTTGGGGGGGGGGTTCAGGGGATGTGTGATAAATCTCTAGGCGTGTGATTGCTGGGTCAAAGGTCTGGTGTGGTTCGTGTCTTTTGTTGCCAGCTACTAAGGTCTGCTGTCAAGTCTGGTTAATTCATATGCTCACCGTGGGTGTGCACATTTGTCTTTCTTCATGTGACTTAAGTGACTTTGGGTATTGTCAGTTTTTTAACATTATCTAGTCTGGTAGGCAAAAGTGATTTTATTTTTGGTGTGTGTTAGGGCCTCATGTGGCCAAAGTTGACTTAAAAGCAGCTATGTACCTTCATAGAGCTTCCATTCCTGATCCTCTTACCTCCATCTCCCAAGTGCTGGGGTACGTTCAAACCTTCTTTTTTTCCTTTTTTTTTTTAATGTGTATTGTGCTGGGTGGCACCCAGGACCTTGAACTGCATCCCCAGCCCTGTCTTTCCTCTTAGCAGCCTCCAGTTAGACTCCTGTCATCATAGTTCTGCTGCATTTGTTCGTGCGATATTGCTAAACCCAGAGCCAGTTCTCAGCCTCAACTCGCTTGTTTCACAAAGGAGCACAGCTCACTGATTCCTCTGTGTAGCCGTCTGTGTTACTCGCTTTGGTAGACGCGCTTTACCAGTTCTGCCTCTCTGCTGGCTCTGACTCAATCATTGGCTACTTCTCCTTCCTGCCAGTCTTGAGACACTAAGGTGCTCCAGGCTGGCTTAGTCCTGTGTCCTCTTTTGCACCCGTCCTCTCATGAGATCATGTGGCCTTGTGGCTTTAAATTCCTCCTGAGCATCCATGCTTTGTCATCTGGGTCTTTCCTCACAACAGTACAAAACAGTGTTTACTACTAATCAACACCCTGAAATGTAAAAAACACTGTGCAGCTCAGCTGGAGAGTAACACACACTGGTTAACACTCAGGAGGCACCCCAAGGTTCAGTATCAACTGATCTACACGAGTTCCAAGCCAGACGAGGACTACCTTGTGAGACTTTAGTGTAAAAAACCAAAAACAAAAAGTGAGGGACTGGAGAGATGATTTAGTGGTTAAGAATATAGGCTGCTTTCCCAGAGAACCCGGGTTCAATTCCTAGCACTCATATGTTGGCTAACAACCATCTGTAACTTCAGTTCCAGGGGTTCCAACACCCTTGTCTGGCTTAGACAGATACCAGGCATGCGTGTGTGCACTGACATACATGAAGCAAAACACTCATACACATAAAAATAATTAACTTGTGAAAAGCACAACATAAAACAAAAAAAAAATGTACAACTCAGTGATTTTATTTATTTATTTATTTTGAGATACGGTCTTACTTCACAGCCCTTGACTGACTGGAACTCACTTTGTAGACCAGGCTGGTCTTCAGCTCTGCCTCCCCCAATGTCAGATCCTTAGGGATATGCATTTTATGTTTTGTTCACTCTTGTTTGCTGTGACCACCCTGTGCTAACTACCCTCCACACACGCACACGCACACACACCCTCCTGAAGCAGAGAGCAGGGACCATCAGTGTACTTCTGCCCACTCTAGGGCTGTGGGCTGACTGAAGTCTCAACTCAAATGTAAGCCTTTGTTCCATCTCTCCCCTAGCCAGCCAGCATCGACATCAGCATCTACTCTTCTCTTGATTGGCACCAGATGCCAGGCTCTGGGGTCTAAACCCACTGTTAATGGTCTCTGAAAGCTCCCTGTGTGTTGCCTTCCATCCTCCTGCACCTCGGGAAGACATGCCCAAGCCAGAACCTCAAGGAATTCTCAAAGAAGCCAAAAGCAGCTTTTTCCCTGTAGCATTTCACCCCCATCCTCTCAGCTCCCAGCCTGGTCTGTTTCGCGGCTTTGCTTGTCAACCATGAGCTGTTGGAAAGAAAAGCCCTTTTAACCAAAACTCTTGAAAAGTAAACACAGCCCCACAAACGAATGTCTAAACAAACCTGCTGTCAGTGCCCCTAGCTGAGAGGCTGCTTTGTGGAGCCTCAGCTGAGCAGAGAGAAGAGCCTTCTGTTAAGCATCCTCGTCCCAGGCGGCAGGGAGCCTCAGTGCTGCCTTTGACTGCTGCTCAGTGTTCTGGGAGGCAGAGGACTTTTCTTCCTCTGCAATGGATGAGCTGAGTGCTAGTCAGGGTGGCTTCATCTTTTCTCTCTCTGCAGGGATAGGGTGGCCTTTGCATTATTGCCTGTAATAAGTGGTCAAGGTGTTTTTTCCAGGCTGGGTGTGGGAGCCAGAGGAAGGAAGATAAATTTCAGACTATACTGGTCTACCTAGTGAGTTTCAAGCCAGTTGGAGCTATATAGTGAGAGCCTGTCTCAAACAAAAGGAAACACAAAGTTTTTTCCTTCATTTCTTTCTTAGGCTTAAGAAAGCCCTTGGCATTGGACCTGGATTTGTGTGAAGGAAGCTTACTTTTTCTTTGCAGGGTGTTTTCTTAGGTGCTTGAGGCTAACCCGGAGATGTAAGGGTGGGAAGTTTGTTGACTAGCATTCACACAACACCTTCCTTTGAGTGCTGAGCTAGACTGTAGAGCTGAAGCCATGAATGAGGCAGGATGTATTGCAGTTCTCCTGGTCTTAAGGGTCTAAACAAGAAGCTGAAGCCGGGTTGACTAATGGCACAAGCCTGTCCACGTGGGTAGATGTGAGAAAGAAGGCACAGGGTGTCCTGGCCTGCATCATAGACACACCTTAGCCTGGTACCCATATTGAAAGCATTATAACTGTTAGGATGGTGGCCTTGCATTGGTGACAAGAAAAAGACCATTGTTGGATATGAGCTGTTTCTTTTTCTCTGATATACTTATTTTTACATGGCAGAAATATAGTCTTTCTATAAATTTCTTTCTTTAAATATTGATGTCTTGCTAGGTGGTAGTGTGACATACATTTAATTCCAGCACTTGGGAGGCAGAGGCAGGCGGATCTTTGAGTTCGAGGCCAGGTCTAGTGTACAGAGTTCCGGTACAGCCAGGGCTATACAGAGAGACCCTGTCTTGAAAAACAAAAAAGCCAAACAAACATGAATATTGAGTTTTGTTTCCATGTTGTGTACACCCTTTATATTCATTAACCCAAAGCCTAACGGTGCAGCGCAGTGTTTCAGGCTTTAAAATTGTAATTTCTAAAAACCCAGTTTTAATAGCAGAATTTTAACTATAAAAGTAATTTTTTAGGAGGTCGCCTGCTTTTGCTATGCTGTGAATGTTTAAAAGGAGTCTTGTTCAATGCAAGCCTGTCTCAGTCCTGTGTGTATAAACATGGCTTTGGCCCTGCTGGGCAGCTGGAGAGAGGGTGATGGCTGAGGTTCCCTGAGGGCATGGGGATGGATGATCTGTGAAAGCTGGCCCAGGCTGCTTGGAGATTAATGGTGTGAGGAGGACTTTTCCTCCTCCCGTGGGCAGAGGAGCCAGTGAGGCAGCTGCAGTAACTGGCCGATCAGCTCTTCTAAAGACCCCGCTTCTTTCCCAGCCTATATTCATTCCTCCCGAATCTCTATCGTAATGTAAAACATGCTGCGTTGACAGGTTGGCCGAGATGCAGACTGTGTTTTAAGGGGATCCTCTGCTTTGGGAAACTGGTGCCTTGTTAGATGGATGGCTCTGATGACTGAGCAGTTCTGGATGGGGGATGAGGGATGAGGAATTGGGAGTGGGGCTTCATGGATTTTAAGAACAGCCCCTCTTCCTTGCTTCAGAGACCATGGTTTCTGCTTTGTTAGGACTCCTCTCTGATTCCCCCATCCATTCTTTGTGATGACATCCAACTATTAAATGCTAGTTTCATCTCACTCAGTCCCCTGGAGCGATTACATGTTCACATGCCCATTTAGACCCCCTTTCTCTCCATGACTACCTTGTATAAGCAGGTGACCCACAGATTCCAGTTTCTAGCCTATGTCTCCGCCCTGAGCCCCACTGCCTTATTTCTGAGGACTCAAGAGCTCTTGTGGGGCCAGGCTGTGGTGGCGCACGCCTTTAATCCCAGCACTCGGGAGGCAGAGGCAGGCAGATCTCTGGGAGTTTGAGGCCAGCCTGGTCTACAAGAGCTAGTTCCAGGACAGGCACCAAAGCTACAGAGAAACCCTGTCTCGAAAAACCAAAAAAAAAAAAAGCTCTTGTGGGTATATCAGAACACTTCAACATGGCCACCACAGTGTCCAAATCTTACTTTATCGCCTCCTCTTGAGAAGTGGCCCTTTCTCAGTATTCTATATTCCAAGGTTTAGAGCCACTCTAAGTCAGTGAGAGACCAGGTATGGTCTTTGGGACCCTGCCCCCTCTTGATAATCTATTTCACAGTTCTCTTGGGATTTACCTTGACAGGCCTGCCCATTTTTCAATTTATTTTATTTTGTTATTATTTTATAAATTATGTGTGTATTTCTGTGTGTGAGTTTGTGCACATGGAGGAGGCCAGAAGAAGGGTCAGATCCCCTAGAGCCAGAGTTAGAGATCGTTGTGAGCTTCTTGGAGTGGGTACTGGGAATTGAACTTGGGTCCTTCTCTCTAGCCTCTTCTCACACTTTTTTTTTCTTTCTGAAAAAGGATCACAGACTGGGCCCAAACTTACTAAGTAGCTGAGGATGGATGACCTTGAACTTCTGATCATTGTGCCTCTACCCAGGTGTTGGGATCACAGGTGTGTCCTGTCATGCCCAGGGAGGCCAACTCCTTTCCTCTTCATCTCTTTCTTAGCTGCATCCTTTCCTGGTCCCAAACATCGTCATCTGTGGCCTCTCTGTCTGCCTCTGCCTTTACTTCCCTCCAGCTTGTTTCCTACACTGCAGACAGAATGAGATGGAAAACACAAAGCTGATCTTGTCTTGTAAAAAATAAAAGTTATTAAGTGCACTGTGGCACTTGAGATAGTGGAAAATAAAAACCAAAGCCTATTAAAAGACCGGCACCAGGCTTTGCAGTGTTTGGCCCTGGCCAGCTAGCACTTGGCCTCATTTGGATCACATACCATTCTAGCCTCATTCACTTCTGCTAAGCTTTTTAAAAAAAATATTTATTTTTTATGTGCATAGGTGTTTTGCCTGTATGTATGCCTGTGTAAGGGTGTTGGGTCTTCTGGAACTTTAGTTCTGGAACTTTAGTTGTGAGTTGCCATGTGGGTGCTGGGAATTGAACCCGGGTCCTTTCTCTAGCCCCCTCTTCTAAGCTTCTTGAATGTGTTAAGCTCATTGTGTCCCAGTACCTTTGCACATAGAATGATTTTTCTCATAGCCAACCCCACGCCATCACCTGCTGTGCGAAACTTGAGGTCACCATTGAATTTGTCATATTGGACTTTTCTTGCTGTTTTCATAGACCAAGTAACAGGCTTCTCATGATACTACACAAGCCATAAACTTTCTCACAGAGGCCACTTTGCATTTCTTTGTTGTTTCTTCTCCTAGGGATGGGGGCTTCCAAGAGGCAGGGACTGTATCTGCTTTTTTCTCCAGCAGAAACAAGCTTCTAGCAGGTTCTGACAGACACCACGTGCCCAGTAACTGTTTCTTGAAATGAACAAGAAAGAGGAAAAGAACAAATTAAGAGGCTGCGGATGTAGCTCACTTAGTAGTGCTTGCCTAGCATGCACGAAGCCATGGTTCTGTCCCCAGGACTGCATACAATTGGGCGTATTGGAGGACACATCAAAGGTTTAAGATCGTCTTCAACTACACTGTCAGCCCTAGGCCAATCTGCTCTACATAAAAACTTGCTTCAAAAAATAAACAAACAAAAAAAACCCCAAGAAAACAAAAGAAATATTTATACATTGGTTTTGTAAAATGAGTCTATTTTCTATAATAGAGTTCATGAAACCCTCTGTAGACTCAGTTGTATAACTGTTGTTAGTTATAGGAAGGCTGGACTCCAGCAACAGCCCATAAGAGGCTTCAAGGCCAATGTAGAGTCTGTCCCAGGAGGCCACACCAAGGCTTGACTGTTGGAGGCCCAGGGAAGGTAGAGTGAAGCAGAACCAACCTTGTATTCTTCACAAGAATTCTAGTGTTTACAGCCTAACTCCAGTGAGGTGGGAATGTCTTCATTTGTTAGGCACTGGCTACAGTTGGAAGCTAGAGAAACCTCGTAACACTAAGTCCAGGAAGCCCCTGGTTTCCCATGCGGCAAAGGAGATGTGAAAGGGGGCTCTCTTTCAGTCTGGGGCGCTGCCAGCCTGTGTGTGACTGAGTTGCAGGGAGCTGGGAAAGACCATTGACTCTGCCCTTCTGGAATTTCCCCCGGTTCCGTTTCTCTGTACAGAGCTTCTCACAGTTACATGTAGAATGAGCACCAGCCTGCTAATGAATGCTCTACTCATTTCCACTTTCCCTGCTGGGCCTGTGGGATTTTGGGCAGAGGGAGGTAAGAAGAAGGTGGCGACCCCACCCAACAGTTCAGTTAAGGCTAAATCCAGCTCTTCATCCACCTTGAGACTCAGCCCTCAAACATGTGGGCTACTCAAACTAGCCTGCTTTTGTGTCATCTCTCTTTTTTTCTTTTCAGATTTCTAGGTAAATTCATATGTTCGCATTCTGAGTTAGGATGAAAAAGAAAGCTTGTTCCTTTTGAAAGCTTTGTGTGTCCAGGTCTGGGCACATAACTTGTTGTTAGAGTGTCCTTAGCATCTTAGGCAGGAAGTCCTAGGTTCCATCCCCAACACTGAGGGAAAAAACATATGTACATGCATGCATGTTTGTTTTTTAGACTTATTTATTTTATTATATATGTATGAACTACATGTATACTTGTGCACCACATGAATGCCTGGTGTCTGAGGAGTCCAGAAGAGGGAATGTATGTTGTAGATGGTTGTGAACCTGGGTTCTGCGAGAGCCATAAGTGCCCTAAACTGCTATGCCGTCTCTCCAGCACCATGCATGTGTTTGTCAGAGAAAAGGTTCTCTGCTACAAGTTTTTTCATACACTCTGTGAAAGTGGCCATGCCAGAGCTCTGGATTTTGTGATGAGGTCTCATTCTTGTGGCATGGCTTGACAGTCCCACTTTATGTACCTTGCCTCTTGCTGGCATAAGGAAGCCAACTTCACATCCTGCGTATCCATCAATACTTACTAGTATTATTCAGACAGCATGTTGGAAACCCAAGTCAGCCCCGGCCACGTCAGCCCCGGCCACGTCAGCCCCGGCCCTTTACAGTTAGGAATTGTTAGCCTACAGCCACTCCTGGCTTTGCAGTTAGAAGAACAAGAGTAAGAGAGCCCTCTCACTGCTTAAGTGCTGTACTCTGGACCTTTTGCAAACAGTGTCTGTGTAAGGCTGTGTTCTTGGTCAGTGCTTTTTTGTTGATTTATAGATACTCCGTGTCTTAATATGCTGATCTAGGGGAAAATTAAAAAATAGTGAACAAAGTGAAGCACAGTGAAAAATATTAAAGTGTAAAGAATAGCCAAGGGCTGCTGAGATGGTCCGTGAGTAAACATGCCTGATGCTTTCAGCTTGAACCCTGGAACCCACATACAGGTAGAAGGAGAGAACTGACTCCATAGAGTTGTTCTTATATGACATGCTTGCCTCCCGATCCCTGGGGTTTTAAGTACATGTGCACACATGCACACACAACATGCATGAGGGGATGGGGAGAAGAGCCAAGTCCCTTCTGAAATTAGTTGCTGTGAATTTCTTTCATTTTGGAAAGGTGGTCTGTTCAGAGTTTGACTACAGGCACCTAGCTTCAGTGCTGCTCTGCCTTGGCCTCTTCTTGTTGGCAGCATAAGCAGGCTCCCGAGATCAGCCAGCTTATTTTCTGAGAATCCCAGTGGCTGTAACTGTTAATAAAAGTTATGTGTTTTTCCCCCCTTAAAAAATTACAGGACTGGAGCAGTAGCTTAGTGGTTAAAAGCACTGGCTCCTGTTACAGAGGATCCAGGTTCAACTCCAAGTACCACATGGCAGCTCACAACCATCTCTAGTTTAGGAGATCTGATGCCCCACTGTTTCCTCTGTGGACACAAGGCACACACACACACACACACACACTAAACACACTAAACACGACATTCATGTACATAAAATTAATAATAAAAAGAGTGCTTGCTTTTCTTCCAGAGGACCCTGGTTTAGTTCCCAGTACCCAGATTGGGCAGCTTACAAACTATCACTCTAGCTCCAGAGGATCTAATACCCTCTGCTGGGAGACATTCTTACATGTCATATGCCTCCCAACACATAATTAAAAAGAAATAATTTTAGATTTATTTATTTGTGTTTGTTTGTTTGTTTGTTTTGAGACAGGGTTTCTCTGTAGCTTTGGTGCCCATTCCGGAACTAGCTCTTGTAGACCAGGCTGGCCTCGAACTCCCAGAGAGAGAGAGAGAGAGAGAGAGAGAGAGAGAGAGAGAGAGAGAGAGAGGGGATATGTAGGCACGATTGCCATGGCGCGTGTGTAGAAGTCAAAGGGCAACTTTCAGGAGTCAGTTCAGTTCTTTTCCTCCACCATGTGGGTCCTGGAGATTGGACTCAGGTCATTACTCACTGAGCCATGCATATGGTTTCTTGATTTTTTTTCTTCTTAAAAAAAATTACTTCCCATATATGGATGTTTTGCCTGTGTGTCTGTACATCTTTATGCTTGGTGCCGAAGGAGGCCAGAAGAGGGTATCGTATCCCTTGGGACTAGAGTTACAGACAGTTGTGAGCTGCCATGTGGGTGCTGGAACTGGGATTCAGGTCTTCTACAGGTCTGAAACATTCTCTTAACTAATACTGAGCCATCTCTCCTGCTCCTCTTTTTTTATTTTATTTGTTTGTTTGAGAAAGTCTTACACTGTAGCCCAGGCCCCCTGGAACTCACTGTGTAAACCATGCTGGTCTTGAACTCAGCAGTTTCCTGAGTGCTGGTATTACAGAGTGAACTAGTGCTGTCTAGGTTTCTGAAAGAGGTAGAAAGACTTGCTGGAAGAGAAAGGGCCTTTGTAGAGTTCTGAGTGTGGCTGTAGGGAAACAGAGGGCCTGAGGTGAGGCGGCTCAGGCTCCTATTTAGAACTAAGATTCCAGTATATGTTTCCCAGCCACCAGGTCTTTCAGCCTCTATGTCTCCAGTCTGTCATTCAATTAACTAACGGTTTCTTTAGTCCCATTATACATTGTAAGGCTCCCGCTCAGTTTTTTTTTTTTAAAGAAAATAATAGGGTGTTCTGTTCTCAGTGGTTTAATATTTTTAATAGCTTTGCCAATTAAAAAAACGTTTCCAACTGTTTATTATGAAATTAACAAGTGTACAGAATGAAAGGGTGATGGGATAAACACCCAGTGCCCTCCACCTTGAGCCACACTTGGCATTTCCTCCTCTCTGCTTTATCTTCTTTGTATGTGGACCATGCATGTGTGTGTTGTGTATTTGTGTGTGATGTGTCTGTACATGGTGTGTGTGGGTACGCTCACATGTGCATATGTGGAAGCCAGAGGAATATGTCGGTGTTCTGATCCATCACTCTCTGCCTCACTCCTCTGAGACAGAGTTTCACTGAGTCTGGAGCTAGGGTAGCTGCCAACAAAGCCCAGTCACCACCCTGGCTGTGCTGGGGTGACAGGAGTGCAGCCACATGTATGTAGCTCTAAGAAGGTTTTTTTTTTTACTTTTATTATTATTATTTTTATTTTGTGTGCATGGATATTTTTCCTGGATGGTGTGTACCATGTAAACGCCAGGTATCTGTGGAGGCCAGAAGAAGGTGTTGGAACCAGTGAAATTAGAGGTATAGATCATTGTGAGCTGCCATGAGGGTGCTGAGAACTGAGCCCATGTCCTCTGCAAGAGCAGCAAGTTCTCTTAACCACTGAGCCATCTCTCCAAGCCACATATCTGGCCTTTTTTTAAAATTTATTTATTTAATTTTTTTGGTGCTGGCTGGGATCCAGCTCAAGTTCAGGTCCTCATGCAGAAAATGCTCCTTCCTGCTGAGCTGTCTTCCAACTCCCTGTGTGTATTTTTTTGGTCTGAATTATTTGAGGGTAAATTGAAGCTGTTATGACTTTATTCTGGAAAATTGCAGAATTCGTGCAGATACTCTCACAGTCTGTCACACATCTCCCAAGTATGGTATTATAGGAGCTGGGCATGGTGGCTCCCATCTGTCTTTGGCTCCTGTCTGTAATCCCTTCGTTCCCTTGTGATGATTGTATTTGTAAACTTTGCCACTGCAACCTAAAAAGTCATAGAGAAGCCAGGAAGTGGTAGGACACACCTTTAATCTCAGCACTGGGGAGGCAGAGGCAGGCGGATCTCTGCGAGTTCGAGGCCAACCTGGTCTACAAGAACTAGTTCCAGGACAGCCAGGGCTGTTACACATAGAAACCTTGTCTCGAAGAAAAAGAAAAGTCCCAGAGGAAATCTAATGATTCTAAGAAAGTTCATGGTAGGTAGGTAGATTAAGGGGAAGCTGTACATTTTAGCCTATAGACAGGAAAGTCGAGATAGGTAGTAAAAATGGCAGCCAAGGAACTTCCTTGGTGCCTCCTAAGTTTTCACAAGTGTCCTCTGCAGAATGTGCTTTGATTCCTCTGTTTTGCCAATGAGTGCTGAAGTAAGTAACTTGTGACTTGCAGAGTCACAGCTCTTTGGTAGCAGCATTGAGATTGAGTCCAGAGTACCTGACCACACCTGCCCGCTCAGCCACCTTGCTGCTTGTTGGAGGGGTATTCTCTGGCCTTTAAATCAATCACATAGAAAACAGCACTCCCTCAAAAACCCAACCCAACCCAACCCAAACCATGTATCATTCATAGTCTCTTTTCTTTTCTTTTTCTTTTTTTGGTTTTTTTGAGAAAGGGTTTCTCTGTGTAGTTCTGACTTTATTGGAACTTGCTCTATAGACCAGGTGGGCCTCAAACTCAGAAATCTGCCTGCTTTTGCCTCCTGGGTGCTGGAATTAGAGGTGTGTGCCACCATGCCTGGCTTATTTCCTAGTTTCAGTGGAAATAGATTTGGGAACAGCATGGTCGGGGATGCCTCAAGGCTCCCTGGGATTGCTCTGTCTTTTTGGTTAAGATATATATAAAATATTATAAATAAATATATGCATATTATTGTATATATTTTTAAAACTTTAATATTTATTTTAAATTTATTTATTTTATATCTATGAATATTTTCTTTGCATTCTGTCTGCATACTAGAAAAGGGCATTAGATCCTATGGGACTACAGTTATAGATGGTTGTGAACTACCATGTGGATGCTGGGAATTGAAACCAGGGTCTCTGGAAGAGCAAACAGCCAATGCTCTTTATCACTGAGCCATCGCCCTAGCCCCTGTAATTTTATTTTTATTTATTTATTTATTATTAAAGATTTCTGCCTCTTCCCCACCACCGCCTCCCATTTCCCTCCCCCTCCCCTGATCAAGTCCCGCTCCCTCATCAGCTCGAAGAGCAATCAGGGTTCCCTGACCTGTGGGAAGTCTAAGGACCACCCATCTGTAATTTTGTTTTTAAGGTATATTTTCATGTGCATGTGTATTTACCTATATATATGTGTGTGTACATATATGCATATGTATGTGTGTATGTATGTATGTTTACCACATGCATATAGTGTCTGCAGAGTCCATAAGAGGGAGTCACATTCCCTGAAACTGGAGTTACAGACGGTTATGAGCTACCATGTGGTTGCTGGGACCTGAACCCAGGTCCACTGTAAGAGCAGCCAGTGCTTTCAACCTCTGAGGCATCTCTCTAGTCCCATGTTGGTTTGTTTTTTCTTTAAAAATTTTGTGTGTATGTTTGTGTCTATATGGGTATATGTTGCCCATAGAGTCCAGAAGGGAGTGTCAGACTCCCTGGAGCTGGAGCTAAAAGTGGTTGTGAGCTGACAGATGTGAGTGATAGGAATAGAAGTCAGGTTCTGTATATGAGTAGTACATGCTCTTAGCTGCTGAACCATTTCTCCAGTCCTTCTGTTACATTCTTAAAGGAGCTGGGTCTGTCTTGGAAGCTGCCTTTCATTTTTCTCCCCATTGGGGAGAAGACTGATCCCCAGAAAATATTCAGATTTACTTTAGTGCTTATGGAAACTCTTTATCCATAGACTATCTTGAGCTAGAGCAATGGTTCTCAGTCTGTGGGTCTCAATCCCTTTGGGGGTGAACAACTTTCTCACAAGGGTCGCCCAAGACCATTGGAAAATACAGATATTTACATTATCATTCCTAACAGTAGCAAAATTATAGCTATGGAGTAGCAACAAAAATAATTTTATGGTTGGGAGTCACCACAGCATGAAGAACTATACTAAAGGGTCACAACATTAGGAGGGTTGAGAGCCACTGCTCTGGAGACAGGAATGGTAGCTTATCACAGTGTAACCCCAGGTAACACAGGAGATGAAGTGCTGGGTTGGGTGCAGGGCAGCCGAGGAGAAAGAATCTAGCATGAGGTTATTTCTTCTAAAACCTGTGGACATCTGCCTGCTGGTTCTCATTCTGTAACTCCTGAATGACCTGGAGATGGAGCCTCCAGCTGCTGACTGGACCAAACTGAAGAGAACTAAAGGGTTGGTTGTAGATGGATATTGCCTGATTGGAAGCTGTTGAGTGTGCCCTGACTCAGGGCAGGTAGGGCTGGGGTATTTGCAGGCCTGTTTCTTGTTTTGTCCTTCCTATGCGTTAGTAGGGGTATATCTTGCCCCCAGGTTTTTCTGTGCCCCATCAGTAGCCTTGCTCTCTGCATACTAGTTCGTAAGCAAGCACACAATACTATAAAGATGTCGTAGCTAATGTGGGAGGGATATAAAGGGTCTCGAGAAACAGTGTGGGTTTCCACCTGCTCAGCATGAAGTTCATTACCATTCAGCATGTTCTGCCCCACTCTTCCTCTCATGCCACAAGACACATTGGAAGGGGCGGGAAAGCTCTGCCAGGGAAGCCAGAGTAGGTGGAATGGAGGCTCTAAAGTAAAGAATTCTAATTTGTGCATTTGACTTAGTCTGTCCATGTTGCATTTTGTATCAAACAGTGGAGAACACGCAACTGACCCTGAACCTGCAGACGGAGAACAAAGGCAGCGTTGTCTCAGGAGGAGAGCTGACAATTTCCCTGGATGGGCCGACTGTTGATCTGGGAAGCGTGCCTAATGGCAGTGCAGTGACAGACGGTGAGTGGCGCCCTGCGCCCAGGCTGTGCCAACACAGGGTGGGTGGACAGAGACTCCGAGCTTGGTTAGAATACTATTTAGCAGCCCTGACCCAGAGCTAGCTCTATCTCTTCTTAGTCTCCCAGATCAAAACATGACTTGATTTTCAAGGACCAAAATAAATGTCATGTCTCTGTGTGCGATTGTTTGGATCGAAGGCAAGAAAAGCATCTTTTCATCCCATATGGCCTTGGAAATAAAACCTTTTCAGTAGATATGATTCTAGTTAAATCCTCGGGGAACTTGAGTGTGTTCCTATAAGATGGTGTTGGTTGGGAAGGGCTGTGTATTCTTGTGGAGACACATGCAGCCAAAAAGGCTTAAGAAGGGGATAGTGAGTGTCCATCCCCCACCCCCTGCCCTGAGTGTGGAGTGCTGGTAGTTTGTTCCATTTGATCTAGTCTGAAATTAGTCACTTCTGGATCTAGCAGGAAATTATTTCATGGAATCTAAAGTCTGAAGTGGGTTGTTTCTCTCTCCTTTTTCTCATTAAATGTTTTGTTAGGTATGATGTAAGATGGGACTTCTCAGGCCGAGCACACTCTCTATAGTTTCAGGGTGAAGTGTGAATTCCCAATTCAAAGGCAGGGTTGGATCTCAGTGGTTGAGAAGAACTCTGCTCTGGGGCTGGAGAGATGGCTCCACAGGGTTGAGCATTGGCCGCTCCTGCTGAGGACCTGGATGTTCCCAGCACCCACATGGTAGCTCATAATCATCTACAACTCCAGTTCCATGGAATCTGATACTTTCTTCTGACCTCCACCACATCAGGCACACACATGGTACACAGACATACATGCAGTCAAAATAAATAAACAGACAGATAAATCTTACGCACCCCCTTGCAAAAAAAAAAAACACCTTGCATTGGGTCGAGCTTTGCTTGAGGTATTTTTTTTTTTTTTGGTTTTTTTTTTTTTGGTTTTTCGAGACAGGGTTTCTATGTGGCTTTGGAGCCTGTCCTGGAACTAACTCTGTAGACCAGGCTGGTCTCGAACTCACAGAGATCCGCCTGCCTCTGCCTCCCGAGTGCTGGGATTAAAGGCGTGCGCCACCATCGCCCGGTGCTTGAGGTATTTTTGGTGTGTCTTTTTGTTTGTTTGTTTTGGGGCATCATTGTTTTGTGTACTTTATCATGGACAAGCATACATCTCTCATTGATTCAATTCAGTTGTATATAATTGAATACCTGGTATGTACTAGGTCTTAGGTGGTAGCCAAATGGCAGTGTGCAAAATTCACAACTCTCCTCGAAGTTTCTAATCTACTTGGCAGTGGGGAGGGAGAGTTAGGCATCAAGCGAGTAAGGACAGAAATAGCCACGTAAGTGTCACTGTGACAGGACCTCTGAGAGAGAGGGCGGGATGGTCTGAGATTCCTGTAATCGGAGGGCCTCTTCCAAACTAGAGAAGTGTTCTCAGGAAGATGGAACCTGGGCTGCGAGTTCAGGAGTGGAGAAGGGAACGGGTGGATCTGTGGTGAAAACAGAGGTTGGTGTGGCTGGGTTCTGGGGAGCAGCAAGGAGGGTAGTAGAGGTTAGGATGGAGAGGTGGGTCTGCCTCAGAGTATGCCACCACAGAGACCATGATCAGGATGAACGTTGCCCTAAGAAACAGATGGTTGCTCAAGGGCATTGATTTTTCCCTCCTCTCTGTCACTATGTGACCCTGGCTATCGTGAAACTGCCTGTTATAGACCAGACTAGCCTTGAATTGGTAGAGATCCACCATCCTCTGCTTCCCACTGCTGGGATTAAATGTGTGTGCCACCATGCCTGGCTTCTGCTGGCTTTGTTCATTTGTCTGAAACAAGGTCTCATTATGTAGCCCTAGAACTCACTATGTAGACCAGACTGGCCTTGAACTCACAGAGATCTGCCTGTCCATCTGACTTCTTAAAAAACATTTTGTTATTACATTTAAAAAAAATTAGCAGGACTGGAGAGATGGCTCAGCCGTTAAGAGCACATGCTGCTCTTCCAGCTCATGACTGTCTGTAACTCCAGTTCCACCAACACCTTCACACCAATGCACATAAAATAAAGTTTAAAAAAGTTATCATGTGGCACAAATGTATGGAGGGCGGAGGACAGCTTACGGCAACTGACTCTCTCTGAGGGATCTGGCAGTGGACCCCGGTCGTTAGGCGTGGTGACAGGTGCTCTAATTCTGGCCAAACTGTCGTTCTGGTGCTGGCTATTTTTGTTTCCTTCATTCATACCCAGTGTTGGTTGCATAAGGCTGTTTTCATGAACATGTGTAATGTTGTTTGTGCATATTCTATCCCCATGTTCCTTTACCTGCTTTTTGTCATTTTCTAGTTAGTTCTCTTTGTTCCCAGGGTTTCACTTCTACCTTGATGTCACATATATGCTTAATCTTTAAAGATGTTTTTGTGGCGTATATATGTGTATTCCACATGTGTGTAGGTGTCCCCAGTGTCCAGAAGGAGGGACTCTGAGCTTGAATTACAGACAACTGTGAGTCATTTGATGTGGGTGATGGGAATTGAACTCTTGTCCTCTGGGAGCAGCAATTGTTCTTAACCACTGAACCATCTTGACATTTCCATATATACATAATTTTTTGTTGTTTTGGGGATAAGAGCTTACTGTATAGCTCAGACCGGCCTTGAACTCACTGTCACCCAAACTGCCTATTATGATATCCTGTCTCCTCAGCTAGCTGTTGGAGAACTTCTTAGGTGAAGAGTGACATGATCTACTTTGGATTTACAAGATCTGTTTTCATTGTGGAAAATGTGTGCTTACTTAGCCCTATCTTTGAGAGGCTGGAGTTCATCTGGTGATTAAGACAGGCTACATGTTGGTGTCTGGGATGTTCTTGAATGTATTGGAGAAGAGACATTGCTTCCTAGGTTTGAGTCCCATCTGTGTGATCTCACATGATTGTCTCTACTTACAAGGAGTGACGTGTAGGGTGGCTATAGCTGCATAGATGTCCCTATCCCATCATGGTGGGTGACTCCTAAAATCCAGAGCGAGTTCTCTGCCTGGTGACTAACTCTTAAACAAAGGCTGAGATTCTCAACATTTCTGTCTTTTCTTGTGATTGATTCCTTCTCCAGGAGCACAACCACCTTCGAGAGAATCCAGCGGGACTGCTATTGCTCCAGACACCCGGCACCAGCCACCCAGTACAAACTGCTTTGGTGGCAGGTCCCGGTAAGTATTCCTTGTTGGTGAGATGGCCCTGGGAAGGTGCTTGAAGTTATGGAAAACACACTGGCAGTGGCAAAGGACCACACCATTAGAAATTTCTTATCATTGGTTCAGTCTCTTAAGGAGTTCTTGAGGGAGCAGCGCTCCACATGCTTAGAAAGAGTCTGCAGTACACTGACAAAGACCGGGGCTGGCTGGGTAGGCATTTAGGTAAGAGAGGACCTGTTGAATAGACCCTGACCTTCTCTTATCCATTAGGGCTGTAGCAGTCATGATGCATGGAGAACATGGTTTTTTGGATGTAGAATTTTCTGACTGCATTTCTCTTTTGGGGGAGGGGGGCTGATGGTTCTCATTCCCTGGTTGACTAAACCTTCTATGCCGAGGGTCTGAGCTTATTTATACTTGTTATGCCTATTGTAGATGATGTGATTCTGTTTACTATTTTTCTCTTAGACCTGTATTTGTCCTCTAGACTCATTTCCATGAAAACTAAATTTCTAGGCAAGAGAATACTTTGAAATGTACTGGATAGATGATAGAGGAGGAGGAGGATGTGCTTAGTGTTTATTACATTGTACAAAATCCCCAGACAGTTTCAGGAAGAGAATCATATGAATATTTGTGAATATTATCTTCTTACAGTGGGCAAATTTCTGTTAGAAATCTTCCTATGCAGATCCCAGCGGGTACAGAATAATGCTTTTGGGAAATAGAGTTGTGTTCTAGTCAGTGTCCACAGCATCTGACAGATCCCCTTGAGGGCAGAGGTCATCTTCTCAATTGCTTTGTTTGTGGCTTTATGAGGTCCAGGTGACCAGAGCTTGTTGTCAGCAAGGGAGAGTGGATGTTTGGCCATCTGTCTCTGAGACCCTAGTTTCACTAGATGCAGAGATGCTTCTTTTCTGTTCTCATTGCTCCTAGTTTGTGTAAGTGTCATCTCATTGGAAGACCAGTCACCTTTTCTGTGACTTGCTGTGCTAGATGGCTTGTGTGATGTAATACATAGTTATGCCTTACAGGATTAGGACCTGTAATATGTTTGGCAAGTACTGTATCAACAAAAGAATGGTCCAGAACTGGAGGGAACAGGATCTCTTCAGTGGTGACTAGATTGAGCAGGGACACCTCAGCATTTCTTCTCCCTTCCACAGCTGGTTTCTTTACTGTGGTGTAGGATATCCTTCTGTATTTGTGTTGCTTTCATTGGTTGAATAAAGAAACTGCCTTGGCCTTTTGATAGGGAAGAGCTTAGGTAGGCGTGGAAAAGAGAACTGAATTCTGGGAGGAAGAAGGCAGTGTGGCAGATGCCATGGTTCTCCTGTCTGAGACGGACACTGTTTAGATTCATGCTGGTAAGCCACAGTCAAGTGGCAATACACATTAATGGAGATGGGTTAAATCAAGATGTGAGAGTTAGCCAATAAGAGGCTAGAGATAACGGGCCAGACGGTAATTTAATTACTACAATTTCTATGTGGTTATTTCGGGGGTTAAGCTAGCCAGATGGTGGAACGCAGCCCACTCCTTCTGCAACACTGTAGTGCTTGGTAACTACTTCCTTGTTTTTTGTTTGTTTGTTTGTTTGTTTGTTTTTTTAAGATAGACGTGGAAACTTCGGGTCAGACACATTGACACCACTTAATTTGAGGCTTAAAGGATGAGTCAATCAAGCATGTGGACCTGAGTTCACCCCCAGCACCCTCCTAAAAATTCTGAGCCTGACATTAGTTTTAATCCTAGTAGTGATGGCAGTAGTGGAGGGCAAGACGCAGCAGGAGGTCTCAGGCTTGCTGACCAGCCAGCCTTGCCCACCTGCGGAGCATCAGGCCAGTGGAAGACCCTGTTTTTTGTTTTTTGGGGTTTTTTTTTGGATTTTTCGAGACAAGGTTTCTTCGTAGCTTTTTGGTTCCTGTCCTGGAACTAGCTCTTCTAGACCAGGCTGGCCTCGAACTCACAGAGATCCGCCTGCCTCTGCCTCCCGGGTGCTGGGATTAAAGGCGTGCGCCACCGCCGCCCTGCCGAAGACCCTGTTTTAAAGGAGGTAGAAAGCTTTCCAGGAGAAGACATGGGAAGTTACTCTCTGGCCTTCACACATATGTACCTGCACGTGTACACCTGCACACGTGAACATGTATACATTTAAAAAAAGAGAAGAGGTGCTTTATTAGATTCTATTTTTTTCTTTTCCCTCTCTCCCTTCCTTCCTTCCTTTGAGACAGGAACTCATATATCACAGGCTGGTCTTGAACTCCTGCTCCTCCTCCAAAGTGCTGAAATTATACATACGTTCATCACATTTAGATTAACAATACCTTTCTGTTTGTTTGTTTGGCTTTGGTTTTTCGAGACTGGGTGGTTTCTCAGTAGCTTTGGAGCCTATCCTGGAACTAGCTCTGTAGACCAGGCTGACCTCGAACTCAGAGATCCTCCAGCCTCTGCTTCTTGAGTGTTGGGATTAAAGTTTAAAAAAAAATGACATCTGTTTATTTGCTTATTTATTGTGTGTGTGGTGTGTGGTGGTGAGAGGATAGTTTGCTGGAGTCACTTCTCCCTCACCGTATGGGTTCTGGAGATCCGACTCACCTTACCAGGCTTGGTAACAAGTGCCTGAACTTGCTGAGCCATCCACCAACCTTGACAAATACCTTTGTAATGGATACATTATTCATAGGTAAAAGTATAAAAAAAATAGGTGAGACTGAGGCAGGAGGATTACTGTCGCCAGAAATTTGATGCCAGCCTGAGCAATATAGGGAGATTATGCTTCAATAAAAACAAGACTAGTAAATTAAAATTGATGGGAAAAATAATCTTGAATACAAGAAAATGGTTGATTTTGGCCAGAGGACACCGGAATAATAAGCAAAGGCTGCAAAGAAAGTATACCTAAGGTCATGCTGTTTCTTAGCTTGTGTGGTAATTCCTAAATCTTCTTCTTTTTCTTAAGAACTGACTATATGTTTAACATTTTCCTATGTTTATGGGTTTCACAATACAATAGCTAAATAAAAAGTGCCATTTGCCACCCTAAGGAAACGGAGCAGCAGGGATACGGGGTTGAATTATTTTATGTTTTCGAAGACAGACTTCAGATTCCAAAGGTTCTGTAATAATTACTTACATATGTTCTGCCTGATTTATGTGTGTCACAGGGTAGCAGGTGATTCTAAGGGGATGCTCCACTCTGGCCTCTTAAGACACCCTGCAGCGTTTGTGTTTTTTTTTTTTTTTTCCCCTTCCAAGACAGAGTTTCTTTAAGCAGTCTTGACTGTCCTGGAACTTACTCTGTAGACCAGGCTGCCTCTGCCTCCTGAGTGCTGGGATTAAGGGTGTGTACTACCACACCTTGTACACAGCCTTAGCTCTCCTGAAACTCACTCTGTAGACCAGGCTGGCCTCGAATTTAGAGAGGCCTGCCTCTGCCTTCTGCTGGGACAAAAAGCCAGCACCACCCAGTCTTACAAACTCAGGCCTGAGAGTTCAGTGTGAGGCTCGGAGTCCAGGTGAGAGCATGCCCACTCCAGGTAACTTCAGAACATCCTTCAACTTGGTGGTCTGAGAGGGCTGGTCACAGGCTAGTCCATATTTGGTTAGGGAAGAAATGGGTATGGATTGTCCCCAGACTGTTTCCATTGATGTGCATTGTATACCGTGCAGCATCCCATGTCCTTGAAGGACCTGGTGTGTGGTGGAGGCCTGAGGGAAGCGAGTGCTTGTTGGCACAGAGACCATGTAAGGATCCCTCATGTTTTGTTTGTTGCTGGAGTGAGGCTGGCTTTGGACACTTGTCCCATGTCTCTGGTGCTGTGGACCATCATTCAGGGTCCCATGCAGGGTCTTTAGTGCTGAGAGAGTTTCATGGAGCAGGCAGATGCATGCGAGAGAGAGAACCAGTATGGCAGGGGCAAGGCTGAGCAGTGTGGGCTGTGGGTTTGTCCAGACATTCAGTACATGCCCCTGATCCTAGGAGTTAGGGAGACCCAGGGGATGTTTATGGAGGGAAGAGGAATCCAATAGAAGGGGCTGTACTGGAACTGGTGGCCTTTCCTGTAGATTAGAAATGGTTGTGAAATTTCAGGCTGAAGTTGGAAAGCCAAGAGTGTCTGGATTTCCTTTGTGGTTTGCTGTTTCTTGGTCACCTGTGATCTTCTTTTTTCTTTTTCTCTGTGTGTGTGAGGTGAGTGATGGCGGAGGAAATCTAGCCAGTGGTACTGTCCATGTGGGGCACTCTCCCTTCCCTGCCCAGCCTCGTTAGGCCATCTAATGTGAAGTGCTGGCTTTGTTGGAATCGCTATGAAGCTTCCACAGATGAGAAAATGAAACCTAAAAGAAATGTGCTTTTATTTCCTTTTAGCTTCATAAAGTTGTTGTTTTCCCCTCCAGCGTTAGGGATTGTATTGAATGTTTTATGTATTCTAGGCAGGTGCTCTGCTATTGATCTATATGTACTCCCACCATCTTTTTTCATTTCATTTTATTTTTTGAGATAGAGTCTCACTAAGTTGTCTAGGTTGACCTTCAACTCACTCTTGTAGCTGGGACTAGACTCAGCCTCCCAAATAATTGGGATTGCAGACCTGTGTCATCAAGCCTGGTGGAGCTTTTCATTACTAGGTCTTTACAAGGCATCTTGGTTAAGAAGCTGGATATGTGGGCTCAGTTTGTTGTCCTTTATTATATGTATGTTTGTTGGCTTTGAAAGTAGTGAATGTGAATGTTTTCTGATACTGGGAGCTGAACCCAGAGCTTTGAGCATGTCAGGCAAGCATGCTAGCATCCAACTATACTTCCAGCACTTTATATGTACATGTGTGTGTGAGGGATGGAGATCTGAAGGCCTTGACTTTCCCTAGGTCCTTCCAACTCATGTTAGTTCAAATCTGCTTTTGGATGTGTTCCTCCCCAGTGACGTTCTTACTGGGACCATTTTAGGACCTCCTTGTAATGGTTTTCTGTCTCCCTCTGTGACACCTCTTTTTTTTTTTCTGCTATGACGAAAGCATCTTAGATTTATTAGCTCCCTTGCCTTGGCATTAATAACACCCCACCCCCGAACATTGAAAAGAACTGTATTCTGGGAAGCCTGCACAGCCCAAAGTCTCCAGTGAGCTCTGAATAGCTCATGGGCTGTGTCTGCAGACAGCAGATCCCAGAAAAGAAAGACAAATAAACTTAGGCGGGTGTGAGTCTGCTGGGAAGCCCTGGGACGGCCAGGGGAGAATGGGGAAGCAAAGCTGACAGGGAGAGAGGGACTCTGGGACCTGAGCCTTCGGGCTCTGAGCCACTCATTCAGTCATTGCTGGCTACTGCCACCCCTTCTTCCATGGCGCTGATCAAAGCTGACTTGGAGATGTTACGCTGTTGGCCTGAATGGAGTTTAGCACCTTTCTGCTCCCTTAAAATATTCCTGTAATCTCATTAGTGCTGCTGGGAGAAAGGAATACATGTAAACCCATTTCATCATTCAATGGCAGCAGGCACAGTCCATGATTCCAGGGAACCTACAGGCTGTCTCCCGAGCAGGTGAGACTATGGGCAGCATCTGGGGCATTTTTAAAAAGTAATTATGGAGATTAGTACCATCTAAATATGCGTATTGATGTACTTATTATCTACTAATAAAAGTGACATTATTGTACATTTACTTTTTTGTGTCTGTTTATTTCATAGCTAGCTGTTTGGCATTTTCACTGTAGGAAAGGAGCCAAGGAATAGGTGGTGCATTCCTATTCAGAAAGCTGAGTAGATACAAGAGTAAGGAAGCCTGCCATCTGCAGTGAACACACTGAAAGCCAGGCTCACAGTAGTCATGGCAACAAAAAGGTGGAAAGACACAGCGTTTGATAGTAAGGACTCTGGGGCAGGAGGACACTAGGTACCCATAGTGTGTACACGCCCAAGTGCTAGTGTGTACACACCCATGGTGCTGGTGTGTACACACCCAAGTGCTAGAGGATACACACCAACACACCCATGGTGCTGGTGTGTCCACAGGCAAGAGTGAGGCATTTAAAGATACTCTGAAGGAGTTTGCTGACCCAGTGAAATGGCGGTCAGGGTGACCCTACACGTAGAGTCTTCTGCATGGACAAAGGCAGGGAAAATAAGAGAGCTTGGCTTACTGGGGGACAGGAATCCTTTGGTCATGCTGACATGTCCCCTAATGGGGATGATCGCTTTAGCAGCCTCAGTCCAGCTGCCACCTGCTTTTGTCTGTTTTGTTTCTGTGAAAGCCTAAGATAGCAGCAGCACAGCAGTTTTCTTGTGCTTCCCTAGCCCATAATCAGCCTTGGTTAGAGAGGAGCCTAGGTGACACATTGTCTCTCAGAGCCATTGTTTATACTAGGGCTCTGGCTTGGTGGTGTTCATTCTGTGGGCTTTGACAAATTCATGGTGTATAGCCCCTGTTACAGGCTCGTGCAGAGGAGCCTCTGCACTCCCTGACCCTGGCACTGTTCTTCTAAGTGTCTTCAGGTTGTTTTCCTTTTCTAGAATTATGTTCACTGTGGAGCTTTTTCATATTAATTTTATTGACATAGAATACAGTTAATTTCTGTTGAATATTGAATAGTATTCCATTGTTGTTTGGATTCAACACGTTGTATTTATCTACAGGCTAACTGAAGTATGCTTTAGTAAATCCTAAATTTTGCTAACTATGAACAAAGCTGTAGTTAATCGGCTTCTCAATGACGCAGCCTATATTATACCAGAACTTCCCCAGAAGGGAGGCTGGGAGTCTTCCAGTCCCTGGGGAGGGAGCTACAAGAAAATGTCTGGCATAGGACATTTAAGACTCAAATCAAAAGCCATTGAGATGATTTCCCTTCCTTGTAGAAATTTACATTTTACCTTTTTGTTTTATGATTTGGGATTTTGTTTTGTTGTTTTTGTTTCTCTATGTAGCTCTGGCTGTCTTGGAACTTGCTCTGTAGACAAGCTACCATTGCCTTGCTGACTCTTAAGACTTTTAGTCTCCACAGTCTAGACATGCAAGCTTCCATATGAAGACATGCAACTCTAACTGAAAAAGAAACTTAAACCATTTGGACACCACCATTTCAACTGCTTCTTGTCTGGAATCTGTGTGGGCCTCAGTTTTCGTTTATCTCTCTGGCACATACCTGCCACAGCCACAACTCCTAGCCCCAAGAAGCAAGAGAATTTTTTATTTTTAAAGAATTAAATGAGGAGCCAGCCAATGGTGGCGCGCGCCTTTAATCCCAGCACTCAGGAGGCAGAGGCAGGCTGATCTCTGTGAGTTCAAGGCCAGCCTTGTCTATAAGAGCTAGTTCTAGGACAGGCTCCAAAGCTACAGAGAAACCCTGTCTTGAAACCAAAAAGAATTAAATGAGGACTGGGCCTGAGCAGTGGAAGTATAGAGATGACAGAAAAGATGCTTCAAGTTACGTAGGAGGTATAGTCATGGAGGAGATTGGAAGACAAAGAGGAATAGAGAGGAGTCTTAGGCTCTTGAATTGTGGTGTCATCCACGGAGAAAAGGAACTTCAGAGAGAGGGGTGTGTGCCAAATCCCCTGCAGTGCTGGCTTTGGTGCTGGGCAGGCTCCCTGAACAGTAGTGCTACGTGACTTTGGGAAACATCATCTTTCTGAAAGGAGGAAGAGGAACAGAAGCCAAACTTTAGAGACACAAACTCAAACACTATTCTTTTTTCTTTTTTTTATATAATTTTTATTTGTTTTTTTTATTTTGTGAGCTTTGATGTTTTGCTTGCATATATGTCTGTGTGAGGGTGTTAGATTCTCTGGAACTGAAGTTATAGACAGTTGTGAGCTGCCATGTGGGTGCTGGGCATTGAAACTGGTTCTTTTGGGAGAGCAGCCAGTGCTCTTAACTGCTGAGCCACCTTTCTAGCCCCAAACGCTGTATTCTTGGGCATGGACAATATAAAGGTGACCACAATTTAGAATGCAGGACTGATATTCTAGGACTTCTCAGATCTAGAATTTGTGATGAAAAGGGGAGGTCTATAGAGAAGCCAGTGAAAAGAGCACAGGTCTCGGAGGAAGGGCTCTTTAGTCCAGACGTGGGCAGCTTGGCACGCGTGGAAAGATGAGAGCAGAATTGACAGCAAATGCCCTGGGCAGACGAGCACGGGAAGAAGAGCACCCGTTCAGGCAGCTGTGTCGGTAGCTGTGCTGTGCTGTGGTGAGGTCAGACTTGTCCTCCGGCGCTCTGTTGGCTGCAAGGCTCCCTGCGAAGCATTAATGGGTAATGGAGGAGGTGGTAATTTGGGGTTTGGCTTAGTGACTGTCTTTGTGATGACCAACTTACTAGCCTACATAGAGTGACTCCTTTCAAATGCTAAAGCAGTTCTATATTTGGGACTTTTTCCATTTTGTAGTAGATAAAGATAGCTATAGAACTAAAACCTAGAATTTGTACTGCTTTACAGTTTCATGAAGTCATGCACCCTTATTAGAAATTTAGCAGAGATACTGGTTTCAGTATTCCTGTGCCTCCCATCTTTACTTTCTATTTTTTTACTAATTTGCCTCACTCTGGCATCTGCCTCCAGCATCCTGTCGATGCTACACCTGCCTCAGATTCTAAGGGAATCTCGGAGCATTTGTTTTTTTTTTCTTCTAATTTCATTGAACTTTATTATTTTAAATACTGTGGTAGCATATGCCTACAACTGCAGTGCCTGGGAGGGCAAGGCCTTTGTGAGTACCTAGCAAGACCTTGTCATCTTGTCTCTCCTCAAAAGTTCAAGTGGAGGACAGATTTAAAATAGGCCGTTGAAGAGAGGCATCGTGGGAAGGTGACCTTTGAGTTCAGATCTGAGGAGGCTTAGGGCTTAGGGACTGAACATTGAAGTGTGAGCTGGGGAGAGTGTGGGAGTTGTGTGTCTGTCTGTTGGTGGGTAGGTGTGTGCCTGTGGGGATGAAGCCCAGGCCCTCTGACATGCTGGGCAAGCTCTACCACTGAGCTCCATCCCCAGCTGCTTCTTTCTCTTTAATACTTTCTCTCCTAAAAGTTATTTGGCTTGAGCAGTCGGTCCACAACTGTCTGCCCCTCCAGTTCCAGGGAATGTGATGCTCTCTTCTTGCCGATACACAGACACACTTGTAGCACCAACAGCCATATACATATTTAAAGATGATGACACCTTGGGAGAAACTCATTTAAAAATAGTATGTTAAACATAACAAGCCAAACACAAACTGTTTCATTTTTTATGATTTCACTTGCATACCACTTGAGAAAAGGCCACATGACGGAGATAAATCTAGTCAGCCGTGGCTAGGGACCCAGGGGAAAGAAATTTGGGGGCAGTGGAAATGCTCCATGTCTGGGTTGCGGTGGTGGTCAGGTCACATTAGTTACCACTCATCAAATGATGCCTGTAAAAAGGATAAATTGTATTGTATATAAATTGTTCCTTAATTTGAAATGTCTTCTAAAATTATGTTTTTATTTATGGTATGTGTGTGCCTGCATGAGCTCATATGTACCACAAGGGTGCAGATGCCTGTGGAACCCAGAGCCTTGGCTCTCCTGCTACTGGATTTAGAGGTAGTATATGCTACCTGATGTGTGTGCTGGGAACTGAACCAAGATCTGCAGTGCTCTTAACTGCTGAGCCGTTTCTCCTCTTCCTAATCTAGTTTAATGTTAGTGAAGCTGTCTACCTCCAGCTGCTTTTTGATCCACTTGGCATTGTTTTATTTTATTTTTTAAAAAGCTGGGTTTGTTGTTGTTGTTCTTGTTTTTTAAACATTTATTTATTGTGTGTGTCACATGCTTGGTTTCCTGTTCCACCATGTAGGGTCCAGGGATCAAACTGAGGCCCTTGGATAAGACAGCAAGCCTCTTGACTTCCAGAGCTATCTCACAGACCCGACTTGACCTTTATGCCCCCATCCAGTTAAGGTCAACCTTTTCAAAGGGTCCACTGGTTTTAAAACAAGAAATCGATGTGACCATTTGTAGCTTTGAAGACCATGGACTGTTTATACTTCATATGATCCTTGGTATTTTTGGACTTGTTTCCATCCTTGTGCCTCATAATTTCTGTCTGTCTGCCTGTTACTTTCCCTGAATGGTCGGCCCAACGTGAGTGCAGGAGCGTGAGGGAGGGCCCCAGTAATCCTAGCCATTAGGGAGTCCAAACAGGAGGATTGTGGACTCGAAGCCAGTCTGGCTCTTGTAGTGAGAACCTATTTCAAAAAGAAAAGAGAACTTTCTTAAAAGAAGCCTCCCAAATAAACAAACAAAAAAGAATCTCAGTGAGTCGAAGATGTTTCTGGCTCACTCATCGCTTGATAACTAGATATCACAGAATTGCCCTGTGTACTCCCTGTGTGCGTATTTTCTGTTTGGCTTTTTGAAGACTTGTAGCATTTCTGTGCATTGGATATACTTTGTGTGCTTGCAAATGGCCTTTGAAGGAGACATATTTTAATAACAAAGGGAAAAAGAGAAATCAGTGAAGATCCAAAGTAGGATGTGGTACTAATACTTGTTATTATTATTATTTTGTTTCTCTTTTAAAATGGTTTTCCATCCATGTGTATGTGTATAGTATGTGTATATGTATATATGTGTGTGTTCATGTGTATAAATGTGTGTGTCTGTATGTGTGTACATGGTGTGAGTATGGCGGTCAGACAACTTGCCGGAGTCAGTTCTCTCCTTCCAACAACATGGATTCTGGAGATTGAGCTCAGGCCCTTGGGCATGGCAGCAGATGCCTGTACATTTCACTGGCCCATTAAAGGTCTTTGCCATTTTTGTTTTTAAAACTTCTTGTTTGTGTGCTGAACTCAGACTGCGCCCTTGGTGGAGTGTGCCTAAGCACACTTCCACTGCATTAGTCCCAGCTCTCCCCCCGCAAGTTTTATTTTCAATTAAATCATAATAGTTTCCTTTATTCTTAGAGAATTGAACTAGAGAGTCAAAGGAATTCCTTCTTCTTCCGTAGTTTGTTGGTTTTCTTACAGGAGGAGATATGCGGAGAGAGTGAACTGAGACTCTAGACTGAGCGCCACATCAGGGCAGTGCACACCTCATTCGTCTCTGTCCCTCTGGAGCCTGGGGTAGTGCCTTGCTGCACGTAGCAGCAGCTCACTCAGGGTTTGCTGAACTCAAAGAGCCTTTGTGTTTCTGGGCTTCGTTTGCCAGGACTTCAGGGTGGGTCTTGCCTACTGGTTTACATTCCTGTGCCCCCGGCTCTGAGGTGTGAGGGCATGGTTCAGGAGCATGGGTGGAGGGGAGCTGGTCCTTTCCCAGTCTGACTCCTTTTCACGCATGTGGGGATCTCCCAGCCTACCCTCTCCTGTTTCATCTGCTGCCTTTCTCCTGTGCTTGATCTTTCCATATTGAACTGTTCCCATGAACTATTCTTTTCAGAACCCCACAACTTTTAAGACTGACCCTAGACTCAGAGATGAGTGGCCATGAGCCAAGGCTGGTTTCAGGAAAGAATGTGTAAAGAACAGCCAAATCTCATACGTAGTTGTCCAAATTCTCGAGTGCCTTTTGGACCTTGAAAGCCTGTGCCCCACAAAGGATGCAGTTCCTGCCCTGCTGTCCCGTGGTGAGGGGCAGGGGATTCCAGAGAGATGCCCTAAAGGAAGAGGGTGAGATGGGACGCTGTGCAAGGATTGTGCTGGTGTTACTACCCAGCTGTATGTCTGAGAAGTGGTACCTTTGAGGTCTCCCACTTGGCTCCTGTCCTTATGCCAGGAATGACATGTCAGCTCTCAGGATCTCTGACTCTCTGATTTTCTCTTCTGCCGCTTGCTAGAGAAAGCACTTTGCTCGGAGATGGGGCTTTGAGTTTCTTTTTTTTATAAGAGAAGAGGTTGCTCAATATTGAGTCCAAAAGCTAAGGTGGAATGGCTCTACATCATGTTTGTATAAAAAACAAGAAACAATTACTACTTGTGAGACAAAGACAGATAACTTACACAAACTATTAGCACTATCAATATCAAAGTTAGTCAGAGAGCTAGGTAGCATGCTACCTCCTTATCTATGCTGGCTGATTTCATGTCAACTGAGTGCTTGCTGTGAGCCTCTTCAGGAAAATGACACCGTGAAGGGGCTCCGCCTCGACACAGATCAGTTGCTGTTTCTTCTGCTCTGACACAACCCACTTCAGACTGCCTGCCTCCCAACCTGTGCTTCGAAACCTCTTATCTAGTCTCCCTACGGAGCTTTCCATTGTGTCCTTGGCATCTCTCAGCCTTCAGTGGATCTCTCTTGAACCCTGTAGTCTCCCTCACGAGGCCTTTCCTAATCATATGTAGCTAACACACACACACATACACACACAGAGACAGAGAGAGAGAGACAGAGAGAGAGAGAGAGAGCTGTGAAAACGTGATATGTGATTGGAGAGTTAATATTTATAATTAAGATTGGCGGCTGGAAATATGGCTCAGTGGTTAAGAGCACTGCCTGCTTTTTCAAAGGTCCTGAGTTCAATTCCCAGCAGCCACATGGTGGCTCACAACCATCTATAATGAGATCTGGTGCCCTCTTCAGGCCTGCAGGCATAAGTGCAGGCAGAATACTGTATACATAGTAAATAAACAAATCTTTAAAAAAAAGATTGGAATAAAATTGCTTGCAGTCGTGAATGGCTACAGTATCGAGTGAAATCAAGAATTGGTGAAATACAGTTGGCAGGACTGACATGGCTGGCACTGTGGAAAGATGTGAACCTGTCTCTGCTTCTGCTGTAGTTCACTTGCAGTGGGTGATGCTACACTCATGGGTTTTAGGCATCAGGGTAAGGGATCTTTGAGAGGAGAGCAGAGGTCGTTTTAGAAATTGGGCCTCCCATAGTAAGTTTCTCGGTTCTTGTTTTTTGATCATGTGCTAGTCTTTGCTTGAAAATGACTGTTAGAAAAAACTGCCACACCACACCAGGGTATGGAGTTGATGTGGGCACAGTAGGAGTCAGATGAGGTAAGTTATGATACTAAACCATTTCACATACTCTTTAGGGAGACCTTTGTGGCAATGTGACATTTTAGGCCTTAGGTATAAAAGCTTCCTCCTCCCCATGTGCACTGGAGTTTTACTAGCATCTGACCCCTGGTCTCAGTGATCTTCACACCTCAATCTGCCTTATAGGTAAATTTCAATATTCGCTAATGTCTACAAGTATGCAGGTTACAGGCCTGAGAATGTTTCTGGACCAGTCCCCTGCTGTTCTCATTCATTCAGCTATTCTTATACGCCTCCTACCAAGTCAGATTAGATGCTTGGGTATGCAGTGCCAACAAAACAGATATGGACCTCTCATGGACCTTATCGAAGACAGATGTTAAACTTAACAGTCAAGAAAACAAATACAAGCTTGAACATGAGAGTACCACAGTGGTGAGAACAGGATGTGATGAGGGTGTAGGCGGGCACAGCAGCAGCTGGAGGAATGTCCTCTGAACATTTCCTTCCCTCTCTCCCTCCTGCTACACATCTACCTTGATGACTTGTCATGTCAGAACATTTAGAAAGAACACAGTGTCCCCAGGTTTCCTGATCCTCCGTAGACTCTAGGATCCATGGACACTCAAACCACACAGGTAAAGTGGTGTAGCATTTGGTATGTAACCGACCTAAGTCTTCCCCTCTACCTTCTACACATACCCATTAAAGACCATGTACATGATTTAGGGAATAATGCCAGAAAATAAAGTCTATCTGCATTTCAGTACAGCTGCCACTCCCATACCCCCAGTTCTTTTTGATCCTCAGCTTGTTGAATCTGTGGAGATAGAACCCCTTGGATAGAGTGCAATACTAGGGCCTGGTCAGTGGTCAGTTCAGGATTAGAGCTGTCAGCCTGGAAGGCAGTAGGAGGCCGGGTTGAGATACACCCACTTCAGTAGGAAGAATGGGGGATTGGATAGACACATTGGTGTTCCTTCCTACCCTCCTTGCAGGCCAGCCCCCTGCAGTTTCCTCTTCTGTGTTAGTGGAGGTTGATGGTGCACAGAACTGTTCCTGTAGGAGTATCCTGTGCCCTTGCAGTACAGGTTCTACAGGCTCAACAGTCTGCTGTGCCTGTCCCGGGAGTCCTGCTGTGTCTTCCACTGCTGTGCTGAGTCGGTTACATACTTCCTCACTAAACTTGATCTGCCTCGCAAGTTTGACAGTGTTAGAGTTTGCTGATCATTAATGTGGGACAATTAATTCTCTCCTAGGATGAACTTTGTCCAAGAAAGTAGCACTCATTGAGAGGATTGCATCCCCTCCAGTTGAGCAGAAGTCAGGCATTTGTCTCACTGTAGTTTAGAATGAACTTGGCCGTGCTGTGCTCTCTACCTTCCCAGTCATTTCTGAGGCTGGCAGCTTAGAATGGGGTGTAGAATGGAGCCATAAATTACTCTGGGAATGACTCAGATGGGCTCATTTTAGCTGTAATTGTGCCGTTCTCCGTTCACCTCTCCCTTCACCTCCATTTCCTTCTTCTTTTTTTAAATCTGTGCTTGGGTGAGGAGCTTTGAGAAGAATATGAGTAGGCCTGCCTCTTAGTATGGCGGGGATGCTTGTTTCCCCATCACGGATTGCCTCCCTCCCCGCTCCATCCCTCCCTCCGTCCCTCCCTTCCTTCTGTTTCTTCTCTACTTCTATTTTAAGTGCCCATTTCTTGCTGATTCTGTCTTACTGGAAACTGGGCCAGCTCCATTTAATTTTTTTCCCATGCTGCTATTAAAAGACAATGGCCAGCTAAGAGTCTGAGGTGAGGACAGTATGGTGAGCAGGTACCCTTTTGATTCTAGTGCTCTCAGACAAGGATTGATTCTGATCACACAGATTTGACACATTTATTAGGACGTTTTAGTGTCTGTGCACGTTCTGTTAAGTTGGAGGAAAGCCATCAGTTGTTAGCTCCTTAAACTTCTCTTTCCTGCACCAATGGGCAGACCTGAGGTCAACCAACTTTGGGTCTCTTCCTAAGATGAGCTGTGTGCTTGGCATCTGCAGTTCAGCCGACACTGGGCTTTCAGGAGTCTCCACACCGACTAACACAGGGATGTTTGTTGGTCTTGGGCTTTGCCTAAGTCACAATCCTATCAAGGCTGTCTATATAAATGTGTGGTATTCTCTCACTGCAAGTTACCAGCCCTCTAAGATGTGTGCATACTTTTATTTCTTCTCAGTAAGCGAGGTAGTTCTGCAGTGGCTGAAATATACAAATTATTATTATTAGGATTTTTAAGTTATAAAGTAAGCTGGGAATGTCTTTAATCCAAGTACTTGGGAGGCAGAAGCAGTTGATCTTTGTGTTTGAGGTTAGCCTGATCTACAAAGTAAGACTCTGTCTCAAAATAAAAACATAAAGCACAAACCACCACGGAACAACAAAAATAGCTTGTTGTAGTTTTAGTTCGCATCTCCTCAGAACTCAGGATGCTGGTTACCATGCTGGCGCTCATTATTGTCTGCAGGTCTTTAATGAGGGATCTGCTCACACCTTTTTTGTTTTAAAATATTGGGTTAGCTTATTGTTGAGTTTGAGACTTTATGTGTTCTATAGAGAAATCCTTTTGTAGTTCTGTATTTGCAGTCTGTGGACTATCTTTTCTAATTTAGTGGGTGGTTTTTGTTGGTTTTTTAGTTTAGTTTTGTTTTGTTATTGAGACAGGGTTTCTCTGGATAGCCCTGGCTGTCATAGAAGTTGCTTTGTAGTCTAGACTGGCCTCAAACTCACAGAGGTCTGCCTGCCTCTCCCTCCCAAGTGCTGGGACTAAGGTGTGTGCCACCACTGCCTAGCTTAATTTAATGTTTGAGACTTATTTTTCAATTATGTGAGGTGTGTATTTTACATGTGGCTGTGTATATAATGAGTGCAGGTGCTGGTGGAGGCCAGAGGCATCAGAGCTCCTGGAGCTGGAGTTAGAGACATTTGTGAGCAGACTGATAGTACTAGGAACCGAACTCGGCTCCTCTGGAAGAGCAGCAAGTGCTGTTAACTGCTGAGCTATCGCTCCAGTACAATTCCTTTAAAAAATATTTATTGTATGTTTGTGTCTGTGCATGTGCGTGTATGCATGTGTGTGCTGGGGTCTCAAGTGTGGAGGTCAGAAGATAACTTGGTTCTCTCTTTCACTTTTGCATGGGTTCTGGGGAGTCTGCTCAGGTTATCAGGCTTGCAGAGTAAGTGCTTTATCTGCTGAGCTAGCTTGCCGGCCCATCTTTTCATTCTTTTCAAAGAATTTCTTATCTGGTTAATAGTTGTTTATTTAATGTGTATGTACGCGTGCCTGCATGTCTGTTTGTGTACCATATGTGTGCCTGGTGCCCAACGAAGGAGGCCAAAAGAGGCTGTCAGGTCCCCAGGGACTAGAGCCATAGTCAGTTGTGAACCACCATGTCAGTACTGGGGAATTAAACCTGGGGCCTCTGGAGGAGCCGCTGGTGCTCTTAATTACCAAGCTACCTCTCCAGTAGCTTTTCATTTTTGACAATGTCTTTGGAAGAGCAGTTTGTCACAATAGCATTATGGATATACACATGTGTTGGTGCAAGACTATAGGTCACTGTATTTTGCCATGGTGTCAGCTTCTTGGGGATCAGGGACTATTTTGTTCCAGAACAGGGACTGGCCATCAGAAGTAATGGTTGAATACAGTTCAGTGAGCAACATGAAGGGTGAGACAGGATGTCCCAAGGCACTCAAGATGTTGTAGTCAGGGTGCAGACAAAATTTCAGGATTGAGATGAAGAGCCAAGAGCTGTTGCCTGAGACCTCTTCTGCTTCAGAACCACTTCAAGGAGTGTGGAGAGAATCCTAAACTTTGGCTTGACTGGCGTTCTTTGGTGGTTTCAGTTTCTGAGGGAGGAACTGAGGTAAGGACATTACCAATGTCCAAGGAAGGACTAACAGCGCTAAGTTTCGTAACTAGGCAACTTGAAACCATTATGGAGTTGGCCTAACTGGCATGGTGGTTCAGCCCTCTCCTCACTGCCTGAAGGGCTTCATAGAACCTCCTTGTCCCCACAGTGCGGAGGGGGATGAACCCAAGGCTGAAGTCATTGGCAGAACTGAAGCCAGGCTGTCTGTGGCAGAGGACAGCTCATCTCCTCCCCATTGCCTTGAGTTTGTCCTAGCGCTATTTTGGCCTGTGGTGTGTGGTTTCAGCGAATGGGCCAGTTTGTAATCACTACACAGTCGCATCTTTTAAGGGTTGAGTGAGCAAGCCAGGAGAGGAAACTGCTGAAGAGATTTCCCTCAATTAATGAGGCCTTGTCTTCTTTGAGAAGGTCTTACTTTAAAGTTAATACAAGAGTAAGAAAAGGGAGAGGAAGGTGGAGGGAAAAAGAGAGAGAAGAGGTAGAGAGAGCACCCAAGTGCCTGTGTGTTTCATGTCTGGGGGAGGTGGTGGCATCTCTCCATCCCCCCACCCCTGGCAGGGAGGCAGCAATTCATGCAAAGTGCTCCCAGCTGCCCCTGGTTTATGGGCTAATCCAGGCCCTGCTCCAGCCTGTCATTCAGGGTAAGCTGCTATCATTAGTGGTCAAACATTTCTGAAAGTATTTCTTCTCAGCTCTGACCACATGGCCTTTCGTGGAAGAGAGGTGGGGAGGAGCCAGGAGAGCAGTGAGCCCCACCCTGCTGTCCACGTCCAGCTGCTCTACAGAGTGACAAGGAGGAAGTTGGAAGACAGGATTTGTCAAAGCCTGTGTTTCTGCTTCTGCTCCCTGAGGGACAGAGGCCCTACCCCGAAAGCTGTAGGTTCCAAACCTAGGAGGCCTGTTTTTGTCCTTATAAGGAGATTTTTGGTTGGAATAAACCTTTATTAACCAGTTTCACCGCTCAAGCTCTCTGCCCTCAACACATGCATACTCTGGGCCGTGCTGGGCAGTAGCTGATCGCCCCGAGCTGTGCTGGGCAGTAGCTGAACGCTGCCTTTCCCTCTGGAGCTGGGGTCTGCTTTCTGCTTTTGATGAGGGGCTGTGGTGAAGGTTTCAGAGTAGTATTTCTTCCCACAAAGTAGGGGTTTTGGAATCCTTTTCTTTGACTGAGGTACGGTTGACAACTTTGGTTTATGAAATTAGTGCAAGGAAAAATAAGATGGCATGGGAAAGCTAAACCGAACCCTCCCTCAGCTTTCAACAGCTGCACCATCTGTAGGTAGTGTGGACCCAGAGTCTGCTAGATCTGGGGTCTCTCTCATTCTCCCTCACTTTCACTGTATTTTGTTTGTTTTGTTTTATTTTTGAGGCAAGGTCTTGCTTGGTAGTCTTGGCTTGCCTGAAACTCACTTTGTAGATCAGGCTGGCTTTGAATTCATAGAAATCTGCCTGCCTCTGTCTCTTGAGTGCTGGGCTCAAAAGTGTGTGTCACCGTTACTAGTTTTTCGTTTTAAAGATAAAATCTCATTTTATAGTCCTTGGTGTTGTACTTGCTGTCTAACCAAGGCCGTCTTCAAAACCTCAGCAATCCTCCTGACTCAGCTTCCCGAGTACTGGCTTCACTGACGTATGCTACCATGCCTCGTTCACACACACACACACACACACACACACACACACACACACACACACACACACTATCCCAAGAACAACTGCTGCTTCTCTTCTAAAAACTTTCATGGGTTCTTTTTCCTACCAGAAGTGTACAAGTGCAGAGAAGAAAACTAGAAAAATCTAAGAACACAAACAATAAAAACAAAGTATCCTTATTCCCAGCTCCCAAGATAATCACCATTAGTGTTATGGCTTATGTCCATCTTGTCACAGAATCTGTTACTGAAAGCTGGGCATGGTGGCACATGGTAAACATCCTAGCACTCAGGCAGCAGAGGCAGGTGAATCTCTGAGTTCAAGGCCAGAACAGAGCAAGCTCTAGGACAGCCAGGGCTATACAGAGAAACCGTGTTTTTGTTTTTGTTTTTAAAGAATCTGTTACTGAGAAAGAAGGTGGTAGGATGGTTTCTGACCCCACAAAACCAACTGTTCGTTGTGCTGCAGGCCTGTCCCACCTGCTGGAGAGATGCTCTCAGTAGCAAGGGGACTCTGGTGGGTTCCTCCCAACAAGGAACTCCGTTAGAGATCAAGTCTTGCCACTTTCCCAGTAACTGGGGGAAAGTAGCTCCAGAGAAAGTCAGCAAAGGTCCATCCATTCCACCATGTCCTCCAGCCAAGGAGGAGGAGGCTGTGTGAGAATGCACTCTGTAGAACTTCCTGTTGTTGATTTACATACCTGTAAATGGAGGTCACAGAGCCGCTCTCAGTCAGAGTGGCCACGCTAAGTGCGATGGCCATTAAAATAATGCCCGGCTCCCGTGGTGCTTCCTCTGGGTCACAGTACTCAGTTCTCTTGTTGCCGGTCATTCTGCCCCATCCCTGTAGTCTAAGTTGTTCTCTCAGCCTTTGGTTCCGGGCCTGGGAAGAACCAGGCTTGTCTTTTGATGATGTTTAAGCCATCTAGTCATTGCAAATTAAATAGTGAGCTGTGGCATACCAGTGTCTGCTGGTGAAAGAGCCGAGTCAAAGGCAGGGAGGCTTAGGTGTTTTCACCGAGTCGAGTGGAGGAACACTACAAAAGAAACTTGAAAACACATTTTTCATCACTGCTTTGTGCTCTGAGAAAATGTCAGACTGCGCCTTCAGCTATATCTCTCCGTTTTTGTAAATGGAGACATCTCACTCATTTCCTGGCTGCCCAGTCCTGAATAATTACACAGAAACTATATTAATTACAACACTGTTTGGCCAACAACTTAGGTGTCTTTCTAGCCAGCTCTTATATCTTAAATTAACCCATCCTAGTAATCTGTATACCACCACAAGGCTGTGGCCTACCAGTAAGTTTCTGGAGTCTTTCTTTTTTGGGAAGCTACATGGCATCTCCCTGACTCTGCCTACTCTCTATATATCTCTGTTTGGATTTTCCACCTGGCTTTATTCTGCCCTGTCATAGGCCAAAGCAACTTCTTTATTAACCAATGGGAATAAAGCATATTCGCAGTACACAGAGAGGAATCCCACGTCACATTTCTGTGTTGGTTTTCACTTGCTTGAAGAGCTGATGAGCCCTTATCTCTAGTGTGGTGTCCTATCATATGCACTGGCTCATGCTGCTTAATTATCTTTCCAGCTATAGAGAAAATTGATTTGCATAAGTTTGGGGGCTCCTTTTACCTAATGGGAGAAATAGATCATCTTCTGTCTGTCCAGAGATTCTTGTTTATTTCTAACATTTAAGCCCAATAAAAATAATGTGATGGTCCCAGGATATTTTGCCAGTTATTTCAGATGTGGGGTGATTTGCTCCAGATTTGTTTACTTCAAGTGGAAAAGTTTGCACAAAGCTGCCTTTGGGCTTTTACCAAGAAGGAAGCTTCCCTGGGTCTCCGCTCGGCGCCAGCTGCTGTTGAGTGCAAAGCTGAAGTGACTACAGGGCTTGTTGCTAACAAATAGCGGGAGCGGGGAAGCGGCTCCCTTTCTCACAGTGACTTATGTCGGTCTGCTTTCTGCTCTCAACCCCCAGAACGCACAGACATTCAGGTGGCTCAGCCAGAACAGCAACAAGTGACCAAAGCCCTGGTGCTAGAAACCGGCACCGCCAACCCGTGAAGAACCCCAGCAACAGTGGCTTAGCCAATGGCACAGGTGAGTGATGACACCCAACATTAGCCTGGACTAAGAAGGAGGTCCTTGCCTGTCCTGTGTACACTCAGGGCTGTGCCAGAATATAGTGGAGTGTGTGAATTGAGCCCATTACTTATCCCATTGACCCATCTGCTTTGACCTCTGGCTTCTGGACAGCCAGGATGATTCTCCCTGTTCCCATGCATGTCCAAAGTACTCCTTTGGGCCTGGGGATATAGCTCATTTGGTAGAATATCTATCTAGCATGCATGAGGCAGACCTGGGTTCAGTCTTCAGCACCTTATAAAACTGGCTTAAGTATGCATGTTTAGGATTCCAGTCCTTGAGAGGTAGAGAGAGGTAGGAGGATCAGAAGTTAAAAGTTATCTTTGGCTACATGACAAGTTCAAGGCCAGCCTGGGATACATGAGATTCTGTCTCAGAAAATAAAAATGAAAAATAACATATTCTTTGTGGAGAATATTTTTAAAAGTATGCTTTTTATTACTTTCTTATCAACATTGGGTTTTATGTGAATTTAAAATAGATTTATTTAGTTTAGCTTTTATGTGTATGTATGACTGGGGGTTCCTATGTGTACCACGTGCATACAGGTGCTCTTGGAGTCCTGAAGGGGGTGACATATTCCCTCAAACTGGAGTTACAGCAGTTATGAGACACTCACTGTGGGTGCTGAGATCTGAACCCCAATCTTCTCTAAGAACACTTAACCACTGAACCATGTCCTGCTGTGTTGTTTTTTGAGACAGGGTCTCATTTTGTATCACTGGCTGTCCTGAAACTCCTGGTGTAGACCAAACTAGCCTCAGACTCATAGTGATATGCCTACTACTCCCCCAAGTGCTAGCATCAAAGGGGAGGGCTACTACCCTCAGCCTTAGGTATCTTATTTATCCCTGACATATCTGAAGAAAAGAAATTTCCTATTTAGGGAGTTTATCAACTAGGAAAAAAGACAAGACTGAGTTTGCCCTAAAAGCTGAGGGGGAGAAGATGACAGCATTCCCAGGGGTCGAGATGCTGACAAGTGTTAAGTCCCCACCAGGTACTGCTGTCACCATTCCAGCATCGACACCGTAAGAGAAGAGACTCTTGGTCCTTCCACACCCAGGAACTTTTCTGCATTTGACTGTTTCCCTGTGCTCAGGAAGGAAAAGCCTGCTACAAAGTAAATGAATCATTTTCATCCTATTTCTGTCTCATTGAGACAGTGTCAGGCAGACATTCATTTTCTGGAGTTCCTGAGGACTGTTAAATCTTTAGTGACAACAGGTCATTTGTTTGTCTGTTTTTGTTTGGAGCCAGTAGAAGGGATGTGGACGTTTGCTTCCATGGACTGAAGATAGGAGAGAGTAATTCCAATCGAGAGTGACACAGAAATGACCTTTATAGATGCTGTTTGGGACTGCAGAGGTGTGACGTGAAGACACAGTAGCATGTTTGTTGTTGTGACAGTATTATTGGCCTGTGTGTGACAGACTGAGTAGCACTCTAGTTAAGTGCTCTGTCATGGATTTCAGTTCTTTGGAAGCAGCATGTGGGGCTTCAGGGCCTCTCTGTGGCGAATGTTGCCTGGTATCTCACTGTGTACAGGAATGGTAGGGTAAAGTGACAAGCCTGGGACATGACTTGACTTCCTGGATTTGGGGACATGCCTGAAAGAAATGAGTTAAGCAGCTTCCTGTAACCTCTTGGATGAGGTCACTGCAGGTGTGAAGTCCCAGCAGATGCTGTTTCAACCTACCCAGTGCTCCAGGTCTAGCTACCACATCCTTCCCATCTGCATGAAGGGATGGCTAGCAAGTGACTATGGACTGTTCCATAGAGCTGCGTGCAGCTCTCTGAGCAGCCGCAAACATGCTCTTCTTAGCAAACATTTGTTCGTAGAGAAGCTTGCAGTAGCCCTGCTGGGCACAAGCCATGTCACCCTGAAATCCTTTTATACACTATCCAGGTGACACATGAGGCAGTCTCCTGGTGCAGTGACCAGTCACTTTATCCTTCTGTCTTTGTGTGGGTATATTCATGAGTGCAGGCGCCCACAGAGATCAGAGGCATCAGATCCCCCCGGAGGTGGAGTTACAGGTGATTGTAAACTTCCTGGTATAACTGCTGGGAATTGAACCCAGGTCCTCTGCAAGAGCAATATGAGCATTTAACTTCAGCTCTTCTGGGATATCAGTAGGCTTTTATTTGCTTTATATTTAGTTTTAGGTACCTTTGTTTCTGGTTTTTATCTCTAGAACATTGTATTCTAGTTTGTGAGGTAGGTTCCAGCCATGTCTTTTAAAAGCCACATGTGTCTAAGTCTAGACAACCTTGGGCATGTTTTATGGTAGTAGTACGTCTGAATGCCCAAACCATTCCTAAAACCCAGCTTCAAAGGGCAGCTCCTGCCTACTAAAACACAAAGGCCTTGGCCTCTGCCTCTGCCTTTTTGCAATGATGACATTTCTTCTTGACCTTACAGGCAGCCTGGACTATATGAAAAGAGAGAGCTAGAACTGTTACTAGGGTGGGCAGACAGAGCCCCCGCCACACACCTCTTGGCAGTGTAGGATGTGTATGAGGATGTCTCCATCCCTCCATGTTAGGTCTGTGAGGACCACTTCCAGGATGGCACTATAGGAGTTGTGTCTCCTGCTGTCATTTTCACGGGCATGCAAGATTAATTTAACAGCTCCCTATTGCCTGTGTACCGTACTTATGCTTATAAAAGACATTAGGGCCAAAACCAGAGCCCAGTCTCAGCTGTCTTTTTCACATCGTCACAAATGTGCAATACCCATTTTTGTAAAATGAGAGTAACTGGAAGACTGTCTCTATGAATGCCACGATTCTAAGTTTTGAAAGTGCTGGGGCTGAGAAGTAGACTGACGGCATAGCACATCATTGGCTGTGTGCACAGGGATTGACTGTCTGATTTCTTTGTTGTTGTTGAAAACTTCACCAAAAATTTTCATCTGTTACAGCTCCCTTTAATGTGATTTCCGTGCTCAGTGGTTATACAGGCTTGGTGGGACCGAGGCTCCCTGTACATAGTATATGTTTAACACTCAGTGACTTACTTGCTGGGGCTTTGTTTCCTCTTTGTAAAATTAGGGCCAGAGTGTGTATCTTGCGTGTTGTTATAAGGAATAAGCCAGATAAAATTTATACAGAGTATAAGGCATGGCACCTAGCACATAGCTTTTATCTGTATGAATAATGTAATGATGAGGCATAGATATTTGTTTTTGTTTCATTATTTTTTTAATCCATGTTTCCATTTATCTGTATGGTCTTTTTGTTTACTTTTTAGAGGATTATTTTTATTAATGGCATGTGCATTTTTCTGTATGCACACATGTGTGGGAGTTCCCAAGCAGGCCAGAAAAAAGTGTCAGGTCCCCTGGATCCAGAGTTAATTATTGGTGATTGTGAGCTTGCTGCGGATGCTGGGAACTGAGCTCTGGTCCTCTGAAAAAGTAGCTAGCTGTGCCTCCTATTGGAGTTTTCACAGACAGCAGGATTAATTTAACAGTCTCCTGTTGGCTGTGGATTGTATTTATGCGTGTAAAAGACATTAGGGGAAACCCCAGAACTCCTAACTACTGATCCATTCCCTCTTTCCAGCCCCATTGTTTCCTTCTGAAAAGTGGCTTTCATAATGGAATGGAGCTTATCTGCAGTTGGTAGAGTGCTTGCCTAGCTTGCCTGAGCTCTGGGTTCAATCCCTATCCCCACATAAACTGAACTCAAGGGAAGCTGGGACTATGAGACCCTATCTCAAAAACTCAAATTAAAATAATAAATTCTAGTGTAGTTAATAGCCATCCATCATCTTCCTTAACTCTGATGTAGTCCTCTATCTTTTGTTTTGTTTTGTTTTGGAGACAAGAGTAGCTAGCTTGAAAGACTGTGTTCACCAGGCTGGCCTTGAACTCCTTCTGCCTCTGTGAAAGGGTTGAAAGGGCTGACTACAGTCTGCACCACCTCCACTGGCACGTGTCCCTCTTTGCATAGCTTTGTTCTGGGGAAACCTAAAAACATTTTTTTAAGAAGCAGTTCTAGCTGTGTTGAGTACACTGGCCTTGAATACCTGGACTCTGGCTATCCCGCGGGGCCATGAGTAGCTGATCCTATATACACAGGAGTTTTTCTTTAGTGTTATTCTTGGGTCAATGGATGTGAATTTTTAAAAATGAGATCAGTTTCCTTTTAAGAGGATTGCTGATGTGTTCAAGGCTGATAAAGCTCTCACAAAGTTGTAAATACTGTTTTGGTTTTATGCTGTCAAGGTTAAGTTCTACCTCATGGTTTATTCTTGCTATTTTTTTAAATTTTATATTGCTGTTTTGATGCTGGGGATTGAACTTCTGGCCTTAAGCATGCTGTGTACACACTGTGTCTCTGAGCTGCCCAGCTCTAGAGTAATTTCTTCTGTATTGGAGCCCTGTCCTCACCGTGTCAGTCAGGCAGCTTCCGCTGTGGCTTCTCCTCCAAGCAGAGCACTTCCTACTGTCTTTTATACTGTGAGGATTTTTTCTTGTTTTGAGTAAGTCCCACTTATTTTGAATATTGGGATAATATTTTTAATTTTTTTATTTCATGTGTGTATGTGCTTTGCCTGCATGAGTTTGTCACCATGTGACTGTCTGACAGGAGTCAGATGCCCTGGGACTGGAGTTACAGATGGTTGTGAGCCGTGTGATTACTGGGAATTGAACCTGAGTCATCTGGAAGAGGTGCCAGTACTCTTAACCCCTGAGCCATCTCTCCAGCCCTGGCATAGCATATCTTTAATTCTGAAAGGGCTAGCTCTGCCTTGTTACTTTTTCCTCTTTGAAAGTTCATAAATTTTTCAAAAACAAGTTTTAGACTTTCAATTTTTAGAGGCATGCGTTGTCTACTTAAGCTGATTAAGACTTTAATCTTACCACTAATCAGGCATGGAGGTATGGTTTGTTCACCTTTCCCCTTTATTATTATATAACTTTATTTTTTCCTTTTGCATAAAGATTCATTGTTATTGTTTTGTTTTAGAGAGAGGGTATATTATGAAATTCTAACTAGCCTGGAACTTGATATGTAGATCAGGCTGGCCTCAAACCCACAAAGATCCACTTGCCTATCTGCCAAGTGCTGGGATTAAAGGCCTGTGCCACCACGCATACCTGTCTTTATTATTTTTAATCCTGTGTCTGTGTGTGGTTGTGTGCCAGAGGTGTCTGCTGTGGGTGCTGGGAGCCAACTCAGGTCCTCTCCAGCTCCTAATTTAAAACAAAAAATCTTGTGTGTGTATTATGATTTTATGTGTTTATGTGTGGGTATATACATGTGTGTGCGCACGTACTTGTGTGTGTATTATGATTTTATGTGTTTATGTGTGGGTATATACATGTGTGTGCGCGCGCACTTGTGCATCTTTCTGTATAGGTCAGAGGTCACTGTAGAGTGCCTTCCTCAGCTGCCCTTCACCTTTTGTTTTGAGACAAGATCTCTATCTCTCTCTTTACCTTCCTTGCCCCTCCCTCTTTTTCTCTCTGAACTTGGAGCGTGCCAGTTGCTAGGCAGGCTTGCCTGGGATGAAGAAAAAGAATGTCCAGTTCCTGATCTTTTTCTTGGCTAAAAGGTTTCCTGTTCCTGAATGGATGTGATTCGTAAAGTTGAAGTGTTAACCACCATCGCAGAAGAGCATGTGAAACACTCGTAGTTGCAGAAACCAGTAGCTGTTCAGCTGCCTTGCTACCTCCCCTCCCCTCCTGCCCTTGGTCCTCCACTTTTCTTCCCATCTTCTTTTCCTTCTTCCCCATTATTTCCACCTCATGGTACCCTGGATTTGAGTGTCAGTTCTGCTGCTCGCTGATTGCACAGCACTCTGAGCAGTCGTGGAGCTTGCATGTCTTTGAAGGGAGAATGACATTTTCCGCATGGGCTGTTGGGATTGCAAATGAGCTAATAAAAGTGTCCTTGCTAAAGGCAATGAGGGATCCTGGATTGGATTCTTGAACAAAGTCTAGAGTTTAGTTAATAGTATTATACAGATTCTTTTTTTTAGTTTTGTCAAATGTGTTATAGTTATATTAAGGAATAGCACTAGGGAACATTGGGTAAAGTTGAAAAAACTTTTCAACTTTTCTATATAAAGATTCCTTCTAAAGTAGGAACTCAGGAGGTTGAGGCAAGAGGATCATAGTTCAAGGTCAGCTTGAGCTACATAGGCACTACTCCATCTCACACAGTAAGCAAACCAAAGCTAAATAATTGATCACTCCCAATTATATTTGAATACCCATTTTTTAAATGGTAATGTTATCAGGTGATTATAGTTCTAATATCTTTTAAAATTATTAGATTTAGTGAATGCTTATTTGTTAAATAAATATTTATTAAATACTGTTTTGCTGGACAGTGTAAACTATAAGCCAGGACAAGACCCCTGCCTTTTAATCTTTCAGTGAAAGTTGAAAATACATCCCAATCAAGTGCCAGCCGCTGTTGCAAGAGCTCTGTGCTGCGTAGCGGAGGCCACAGACACTGCCGGGTCTCTGCAAGCCGTGACCAGCTGCACCGCAGTGGCTTGGAGAACATCTGGGGAAAGGGTTGGTGTGACAGATAGGCAAGGATGTAGGGGATAGAAAGGAAAGTGTTGCTGGGGCTGTGACTCAGACCGTAGAGTGCTTGCTTACCTAGTGTGTCCCAAGCTCTGGGTTTGCTCCTCATACTGTATACACACGCTTAGTGGTGCATGCCTGTAGTCCCAGCACTCCAAAGGTAAAGACAGGAGGCTCAGATATTCAGGGTTAGTGTTGGTTACATACTGAGTTTGAGGCTAGCCTAGGATATGTGAGACCCTGTCTCAAAAGAAAAAAAGAGAAAGAGAAAAGAACAGAAAAGCGGAAATGTTGGTTGTACCAACAGCAGAGACAGCCTGAGTCATTTTCAGACTTCCACTGAGGTAAAGCTAGATCCTTCGCTTTGCCACACAAAAGAATTCCAGGATGAATATTATGAAGCAGAATTGGAGTTTATTAAAAGTCAATAATAATAATTATTATTACTGTTATTATCATTACTGAGATGGTTTCGCTATGTAATCTATGGCCTAGAACTCTGTGTAGACCAGGTTTGGCCTTGAACTCAGAGATCCAGCCAACTCTGTTTCCAGAAGGCTTTATTTTTATTTTATGTATACAGGTGTTGTGCCTACCTGTATATTTATATCCCACTTGGGTGCCTGGTACCGCTTGAGACCAGAAGAGAATATCAGATCCCCTGGAACTGGAGTTATAGATGGTTTTGAGCTGCCATGTGGGTTCTGGGGATCAAACCTGGGCCCTCTGCAAGAGCAGCAAGTGCTGTCAACTGCTGGGCCATCTCCAGCCCCTTTAAAGGCATTATAATATAGATTTAATATGTAATGTAAGCTCAAGGGCTTATGAGGAGCACAAGACACTGAGAGCATGATTATGGGCTAAAGAAGAGTCACAATACCATTGTCGTTACAGTATTTTTATCTAGAACCTGATATCCCTGGGGCTGAGGAAATTTAATTAAGAAAACTTGCTCTTCTTCTAAAGGATGTGAATTTGGTTCTTAGCACCCACGTTACTCAGCTCATGACTAACTGCAAACTCCTGGTCTCAGCAGGCACCTACATTCACATGTATACACATACATCTATTAACAATTTCTAAATAAAAAGGCATTTTAAGTTGGCGTAGTGGTGCAAGCCTTTAGTTCCAGCAATGGTGAGTCAGAGGTAGGCAGATCTCTGAATTCAAAGCCAGCCTAGTCTACAGAAAAGTTCCAGGACAAACAGGGCTATACAGAGAAACCCTGTCTCAAAACTGAGAGAGAGAGAGAGAGAGAGAGAGAGAGAGAGAGAGAGAGAGAGAACATAGCTCAGACAGACATGCAGAGGCAGCCTCTATTGTGTTTCTTGTGATTTCCCCTAGAGCCATTCTTTAAATGTACAAGTGAAGGCATGTGTGTTATCTGAGGGGAAAAAGACACACGTGTTCGTGCACATACAAACAATAACAGTATATATATACCCTGTTCAGCAATTTCTCATTTAATTATATTAGAGTTTTTCCATAGGACTTGAAGCTAATGTGAAGAACTTTGTCCTATATACTCCTCCACTAAACCTAGCTAATTAGGCAATAACCCATCAATTAAAATGTTTGAATCCTATACCTCTGTGTTTTTTTTTTCTACAACATTTTAAAGCTTTATTTGTAATTCTGTGCGGGTGGATGCGTGTAAAAGAGTAGAGGGAATGGAGCTGGCCAGAGCTACCAGATCGCCTGGAGTTAGGTTACAGGTGTTTGGGAGCCATCAGAGGTGCTGGGAATTGAAGTTACGTTCTCTGGAACAGCAGTGTGTATACCTCCGCCCCCTCAATAAATTTTTAAAGAAAGTGAAACGTCATTTTCAGATGATGCAAGGTCATCAGCTCGTTATTCTGGAGACTGGCAGAGGGAGAGTCAGGTTTTTCCACAGGCTCCATCCCCCACAGCCTGAACCCTGGGGAAGCAGAGTGGTTGAGGGCCAGCTCCTCTTTACTTAAATGAAGACACCAAGGGTATTAGAATTGGCATTTTGCAACCTCCAATGAATTATTGAAGTATTTGTCAGTTTCTGACTCTTTGTTAATTTACTTATTCTCTGACTTTTCACAATTTAGTATATTACTATAGCTCTGTAATAAGTCTGATATGCTGGAGAAAATCCCCAACAGAAACCAGCAGTCTTCTTTAGACTTTCATCTCTACTCTTGCAAATTTAGTTTCCCTTATAAATTTTACAGTGAATTTATCTATGACTTAAAAAGGCATGGTGGGGTTTTTTAAAAGATTGGAATTGCATAAAGTTTATAGATTTGCATAAAGAGGATTGCCATCTGTTGTAGGTACTATCTTAGCTCAGATAGAATATGGAAAACAAGCAAAGTTTTGCATTTATGTTGGGGAAACATTCTTGGTACAGATTTAGTTATTAAGCATCTGATGTAGCCTCTTTGCCAGATAGCATTAACACTTGGAAGAAAGCAGCAGTCTCAGGGTAAGGATACAGCCCAGCTCAGGGACAGTGCACTTGCCTAGCCCGTGCAAGGCTCTGGCTTTGATCCTCAGCACTGCAAGATAAATAAATAGAACAAAATCCAAGGGACTCAATCAGAGGCAGTTTCACGTCTCAGGGTCACAGTCATTTGTTAAAGTCAAGCTTGGTCATATCCTGGGAAGACATTTTGGTTTCAGCTGACTACCAGTGTTAGCCAGTTGGATCTGGTTATATGTAATCTTTGTTCCCACTAAAGGATGTGCAAAAAAGTGGAGAGAGTTACTTAAGCCCCGGAGGCAGACAGCAGAGAATGAATTAGATGTCTTATGACCGTGCCAGGTTATTGAGTCTCCTGGATGCTTGATTCCTCAGTAGAAAGTGGGGCAGTTGAGGTGCCTAGCTGTGGGGCTGTGTGTGAAGCTTCAGGAACAGAAACTAAAGAAAGAACTTTGTGTTCTGTCTAGCACACACCCCACCCCATCCCATATTCAGTAGTAATGTTTATTATTCTTATTTAAATTTGTCGTCTGGAACTGGAGAGATGGCTCAGCAGTTGAGAGCACTTTCTGCTCTTTCAGAGGACCCTGGCTCAATTCCTAGCACTCACATGGCAGCTCAGAACCTTCCCTATCTCCAGTTCCAGGGAATCCGTTGCCCTCTTGTGAACTCCTCAGACACAAGCACACAAGTGATGTACATACATTCATGTAGCAAGCCATTAATACACATAAATAAAATAAATCTCTTAAAAAGATAGTCTTCTAGAATATAAACGTGTCCCCACCTATCTGTTTTGGCTACCATCAGACCTGATTGGCATAAAATTTACTATGTGGCTTCAAACATCTTCCTGCCTCCACCGTCTGAGGGCTGTGACCAGCGTTCAAGGCCTGGTTTTGTAAAACTCACAGTTGTCTAGTGTGAGTAGGGCCGGTGTCATAGATGCATTGTTAGTGAATGGTGTGCAAAACCTAGTCAAAGAGAGCAAAATTCTTATTCCTAGTTATCATGAAGTATGATTTGTGCATTTCAGTGAACGAGGAACCTACTACAGCCAGTGATCCTGAAGAACCTTCTGTTGTTGGTGTGACAGCCCCACCAGCTGCAGCCTTGAGCGTGTCCCCAAACCCCAGCACATCATCTCTCCCTGGTCCATCCACACCAGCGGAGGGAGAAGAGCCCAGCACTTCGGGGACACAGCAGCTCCCTGCCACCGCCCAGGCTCCTGATGCTCTCCCTGCCGGGTGAGTAGCCTTGTGTCCCATCATGATACTTGACTCCTCAGCAAATGCCTTCTCCACCAGGTCAGAAGCAATGTGGTCAATTCATACCTAGTGGCCAGGGGTCTCTGGGAAGGCTGCCATGTTTAGGAGCAAGAGAGGTGTAGAGGTGCTTGCTTGGCAAACATCTGAAAGATCCTAAACCATCTCAGGAGGCAAGTTAGTGCTACCTTCCCCTGGGACCCAGGTGCACAGCTTCTGTGGGACAAGGAGCTTGATGCTTTTGTGGATTGTTTGTGTGTGTGTGAGAGGGAGGTGTCTGACTAGGTGCTGCCTAGAGAATAGCTTTTTCCCTCCTGAGTTTGACCTTGGCAATCCATGAAGGACTCAGGCTTTAGGTGCTGAATTGCTGTGCCCGTTATCCCCATAGCCGTGGCCAGTGTTAGCACAGGTATTCACTTCTTTGACCCCTTTTACTGTGGATAGCAAAGACCTCAACCAAGATGACAACTCCGGCAAGACAAAGAGAAGCTCAGTTTTGACTATGTAGTGAGATGGGACAAGGAATATGGATTCTGGGGACTGACCAGATGGCCCAGCGGATAAAACCACTTGTCACCAATCTAGGCAACCTGAGTTTGGTATCCATATCCACATGGTGAAAGGAGAGAACTAGCTCCTACACGTTGTCCTCTGACTTTTTTAATACACACACACACACGCACGCACGCACGCACACAGAAATAAGCATGTGTAGAAAAAAATTAAAAGAACATGGATTTTGGGAGGGGCGGGGATCAATTAGATTGGGGATTGAATCCATTCCTTGACCTCACCTGTGTGGCCTTGTCTGTGTGAGTTACATGTTAGTTATGTGGTGACAATAAGCATCCATGTCTAAGAACTCCAATAAGATGGTATGTATGAAACATGTGCTGACAGACAGACAAGCCTTGCCTTGAAGTGGCTGTGAAGGAGCCGTAAAAACAGAGACTGCTTCTGACCTGGGAAACAAAGTCTTAACCTCAGTTAAGGCCGAGTGTGGTCAGGGCCAGTCCCATTGTCCATCCTGGTTATCAGTATGTCCCATGCTGGCAAGATGGCGTACTGTAAGTTGATTGCCACCAAGCCTGAAACCCCCCAGGTGGAGGAGAAAGCCGATCCCTGCAGGTTACCCTCTGACTTCCACGTCTGCCCACTGTCACGTGCTCCCTGCCCCTAAGTAAATGTTGTTTAAAAAATTGTTTTAGGGCTGCTGGTGCCATGGTTCATCAGGTAAAGGCATTTGCTCCCTAGCCTGGCAGCCCAAGATCAATCCCCAGACCCTCGTGTAGGAGAAAGCTGAGCAGACTCCTGTGGGTTGTCTGTTGGTCTCTCCAGGCTCTTCCCCTCACAGACACACAAACAAATAAATGCCGAAAAAAGTAGTTTTAAAGAATCCCGTTTCTGTCCTTTTCAGTCACTGGTGATGTGCTGATGTAGGCTTGAGGATGGTGAGTATGTCCTCGATGTATAATTCATAATGGACGTGGAAAGCTGTCTCTTGCATCCTGAGGATTATTACGCCTTGTTCATAGGGCCGCTTCTGATCTCCTAGTTGTTAAAATCCTGTATCCGAGAGCATGTGTGGTTTTTGCTGCTTGTATTTAGCATTCACAGAACTCCTTTCTCCTAAATAGTGTGCTGAGCAAATGGGAACCATTATAGATAAGTCTTATTAACTCAAATCTCAAGAAAATTGGAGCGTTGAGAGGCAGTTCTGAAAAGGCCATCTTTTTGGTCAAGGGTTTGATTTTGTGAAAAGCCTATTCACCAACTACTTGTGTACCCCTGCAGAGATTTTCTTTCCTCTTTCACATGTGCTATGGGAGGCTTGAAAGAACTATGTGTTGTTTGTACTTTCAAATCTGTGTGCTATAATTTGGGGGACCAGAGCAGAATCATTTTGGCAGAAAGGAGAGAAAATGGCGGCCTCTGTCCCCAGTGAGCTGTTTGTTTTCTTTCCGTTGAGCAAATGCCTGGAAGCCCGGCCTCTCTCCTGTGTCAGTCACAGGCAATTAGGGCTAATGGCTCAGCATGTCTTTATGTGGGGTGTGTGTGAGGGTTACTGTTCTCTGGGATTGGGCTCTTCCTGTTTCCAAGCAGTTGGAAAACTCCAGACTCTGAAAACGCTCTTTATTCAACAGTCCAGGGAAGCCTGCCCCCACTCACCCCCCTTGGCCAGAGGCTAAAACACTTTTCTGAGGTATAATTTAGACAGTGTCTTTTTCTTAGAGAATTTAGAATGTGACAAGGCCCATGCATGTTTGTGTGCGGGAGTGTGTGCGTGTGTGTGTGCTGCTACCCACTTTTATGTATAGAATATTCCAGAGAAGAGTTTGGGAGTCCCGGTTTTCCAGGAGTACTCCTACCTCTGTATCTGAAGGACCAGGTCAGTGTCCAGGGCTTGCCACTCCTCTTGGAGCGGGCCACCAGCACTGCTGAGCGCATGGCAGTGCAGACAGCAGGCTTTTTGGTTGGCTTTGGTATAGGAACCCAGAAAGGACATAGTTTCTACAGCCGTCCTCCCAGTTTGTAGACCCAGTGCCTTCCTCCCTCCATTGTTTCTAAGTTGAGACCCAGGCAACAAGATGGTGAACACAATCTGTTATATTACCGTAAATACTAGAAGAGGAGTGAAGTGCAGCTCCATGTGTGGCGCCGATGGGGACCACAGAATACCTTTATCACTTATGAGAATCTAGAAAGGAAGCGTCTAAGCTGACGTCTCTAGTGTCCAAGTTACAGACAGGTCAATGCCTTTGTAGGATGGCATGCATTTTTTTATTTAAAAGTTTTTCATTACATTTTTTCATTACATTCTTTTTAAAAAACATGTGTAGTTGTGTGTACAAAACATACAGAGCTCAGAGGACAGCTTTTAGGGAGTTTCTCCTTTTCTTCCATCATGTGGGTTCTGGGAGTTGAACTGAGGTTGTCAGGCTGGTGGCAAGAGCCTTTCCCTGCTGAGCCATCTCACTGGCCTGCATTTTTCCACCAGACAGGATAGTTGTTACTGTTTAAGGGATGGCAAGTCCAGGGCTAGGCCCTGCAAATGGACAGCTAAGCAAGAAACAGTCTGTGAAGTCTGTTCTAGTCCCACTGAATTCTCTCTCTGGCACCAGATTCTATCCCTTGACTTCGTTGAGAACTGATGCCAGCTCTCATTTCTATATCTTGAGCCCACTGTACTAGCTGTGTAGCTTAACTCAGCCTAAAACAGAACCATTACCTGACCCATCCTAACTTGTCCTGCACATAGTACACCATTGGCCCAGGCGACCACCAGGCCATGGTCTGTCTTTTTTTTTTTTTTTTGGTTTGTTGAGTCAGGGTTTCTCTGTGTGTTGCTCTGGCTGCCTGTCCTGGAACTCCCCTTGTAGACCAGGCTGGCCTCGAACTCAGAGTTTCCACCGACTTTTGCCTCCTGAATGCTGGGATTAAAGATGGGTGCTACCACCATCCAGCTATCTGTCTTTCTTTAGACTAACCCTTTAAAGTAAAACTTCTAAGCATGACCTTTCCCACTTGGAGTGCCACAGCAGCTTCCTATTGTCTTTAGGGATAAGTTTCCAAATCCTTAAATAAGCTGCAAATCTCTGACAGATGGGCTCCACCTGCCCCAGCCTCCCGTGGAAGCCGCCCTCCCTTTGCAGTCTTAGTCATAATAAAGGCCTTTAGTCCAACCCGACCCATGCCTGCCTCCTCCAGGCCGAGGGGCCTCCCCATGACAGTCTTTCTCAATGCTTCTTCAATGTTGTTTTACATTTAATTCCTTGTGTTTCAGGGTAATGACAGTCCTCAGGGAAGCAGTCCTTCCCGACCCCTGGTAGACAAGGTTGAATAAGGCCATTTCTCCTCTCACTCTTGTCATTGCTTGTTCAAGTCCCTCATCATTCTGGGCTGTAGGTGACTAGGAGCCTGGCACAAAGTAGGCCCAGGACCTACTTGTAATGAATACTTCTAAGTGCTGTCTTTCTCCTCCCCCATTTCCTTCCCCCTCCCTTTAAAAGAAAATCTGAATTAATGCTCTGCTTCACCAATGCTTTAAAGAAAAGGCATCTCTAAAAGAATATTGGATTTTCCTTCATTCGCCCTGTTGACTGGCCTTGGGCTCAGCGGTGTCTGTCACAGATCACAGCCCACCCCTTCATAAAGGCTCCTCATCTCTGGATTCTCCTCGGCTTAAAATATTTTTAAGCTAAACTAGATTGTTTGCTTGGGCCTCAGGCTGACTCCTCCATCTCATCTGCTTTATTGAATGATAAGGAGAGAGGAAGGGAGGGACGGAGGGAGGGACGGAGGGAGAGAGAGAGAGAGAGAGAGAGAGAGAGAGAGAGAGAGAGAGAGAGAGAGAGAGAGAGATATTTATTGGGGATTCCAAGAATTGCCGCATTGGTGCTCTGAAGTTTACAGCAGGAAAAACTGGTCACACATATCTGTGTGCTTCCAGGCCAAGGGCTTCTGAAACAGGGACTGTCTGAGGCCAAATACAACATTCTTTATTCCATTTCTCTCTGTCTGGAAGTCCTTTTTTTTTTCTTTTAACCTAATTAGCCCCAGAGAAGCTACTGGAAGGTGTGGAATTTCCAGGTTATAAGTGTCTATTGAAAGAAGGGGTGTTGAACACACGTGAGGTAGTGGCCACTTTGGTCAGTTGGCCCTGTGTCTGGTTTTTGTCAGTGTCGAGCCCACTCTGGAGACTGAACACCCATGAGCAGACCATGTGTACATAGCTTTGACAAACCTCCAGCACGCCTCGGTCTCTCACTCTCAGAGTTCCTCACACAGAGGCGCATTATTTCGGCCTGGCAGCTAGCGCATGGCTGTGGTTTCTTACATAAGAGAGGACGTTGTGTTTGGACTGCCGGCTTACCTCAGCTCTGCCGTTTCACACCATCCTTGTTCTCCCCAAGTCGTTGGCTGCCCTGTTTCCTGCCTCAGAGTAGAATTAATGGGGTGGTGTTTTCACATTTGCCATCTGTCCCCGTGCCCGTGCTGGAGACACAGAGGCCTCTCTAGGTAGACCTTGAGACAACTTTGGGAGAGTTCTCTGATGTTTTGTTTGTAGAGACACCAAAAGGGATGGGGGAGTTGGGAGCATCTCTGCTAAGTTATAACTAGTCTGGACCATGGAATCTCATTCTGCATTTGATTTTGGCTTAAGCCAAAGTGCTTCTCACTCCGAGCGTTTATAGTGTTACACAAGGTATAAATGAAGAACCTGCTTTGGTGGGGGATGCTATTGATTTATTTCTAAATTTTTAACCTATGATGAATCTTTATATTTGTTTTACCTTCTGCTCAAGGTATCACATACATATCTAGATGCTGTGGCAATGTCATAGACACAGAAGTTTCTAGAAGCTAAGAAACTTCTCTGTTTCTGGGCACAAACTCTTAACAGTTTGGACCATGGACCACATTTTGAGTGTCTTGGGATTCACAGATTATATCGGGAGACTGCTTTTTTCTCACCTTTTATTTTGTGGAATATAACGTTGTTTTTGATGCTAAAAGGATTATTACATGCATAGATAACTCAAATAGTGCGTGTTGTCTTCTTTCCAAAAGACTCTGCTGTCACTAGTGAACTCCGGGAGCCATGAGCTGTTCCTCCCATATCAAAATTATGTGATCACATGTAATCCTTAGGCCATTTACTATGCTTTCTTGAGAGCTCCTCAAGAATGAGGGGTATTGTGCCCATCTTGGCACCCTCAGCATCTTCCGTGGTGTGGGGAGACGGAGTGGCAGGTTTGGGTAGATAAGGGACTCACGTTCTTACTTGTCTGTAGTATTTTAATTTCCATTTGATCTTATAAAAGACCATTGAGCTGAACATGGTTCCTCACACCTGTAATCCCAGAATTTAGAGAAGCTGAGGCAGGAAGATGGTTGGATCTGAGACTAGCCTAGTAAAAGACCCTGTTTCAAAAAGCTAAAAAACAAAACCCACAAAACAACAGCAAAGCAAAACCAAACAAGATCTTTAGTAGGCAGGGCTGGGGATGGGGTGGGGAGTATAGACACCGCACAGCAACAACAGATGTTTTTGTGCATCTTTTGTCATTTTCCTGACCATTAATAGTAGCCACCAGAGGGAATGCACTTTCACACTGACTTGGGGATCGCTGAGTTTAACCCAGAGATCATTTTGTTCATTCTTTCTGCAATATGAGTTAGCTGCTTTTGTTTTCATGCCCCAAGTGAGGACACCTTAAACAGTTCACCTGGGGTGACAAATTTTGACGCCAAGATTACAGATATTGACACCAAGGGGACAGTTATCAACATGGGATAAACATGTATCTACCAGATTTTTGTACTTATAGAACTATTAAAAGCCTGTAGATAAAAATGGTGACTAGGAGGCAGGTGAGATGCCTTAGTTGGTAAAAGTGCCAAGCCTGAACCTGAATTTGGTCCCTGGAACTGGGAAGATGGAAGGAGAGAACGGCCTCCCACAAATTGTCCTCTGACTTCTGTGCAAGTGCCCTGCAGCACCCCAACCCCCAATGAATATGTAAATGTAAAATTTTCTCCCCAGAGACCTTGAGGCCTAAAATACTTTGAAAGTCTTACACACCCCTTTTTGATGCAGTCTCCGTGTACAGGAATACCTAGACATGGTCACATCCACATAAACAGCCATGTGGTTTTCTGTTATATGAATAGTGCAAGTTTACGCGATCTTGTTTCTCTACAATTGCAGCTGTGCTGCTCTCAGGCCATCCCCTGTACACAGCTTGTTGTACACATGCTTATTTCTGTGAGAGCTGTAATACCTGGGGCTGGTAAGACCTCCAGTGCAGTGGCAAAGCACTTGCTCAGTATACATAAGGTCCTATATTCAATCCCCAACACTGCCCTGAGAAAAGGGCAGAGGCAGTGATGCCTAATTAATGGTGTTTTATCAGGCATGGTAGTGCACATCTGTAACCCAGCACTCATAAAAAAGCAGATCAAAGAGGAGCTAAGTGTGAGGCTAGTTTGGTATACACAAGGTCTGGGGCAACCTGGAGCAAGATTCCATCTAAACAAAACAAAACAACAAAACATAAAAACAGACCAAAAAAAACAAACAAACAAGAAAAGCAAATGTCCTTCTGGAAGTGAATTTCTTGTACCCAGACCTTCAACTTTGGGGACCCCTCTCAAATTGCTTCCTTGGGTCAGCTATGGGGGACCCTCTCAAATTGCTTCATTAGATCTTCTTTGGGTACACATATATGATCTTACTACAACGCACATTGTTGGCTCTTTTTCATCTTTTTGTGGTTTGAATTTGAATTTCTTTTATTATCATTGATACTCTTTTTAATATTTTGCTTTTTTATAATGAATTGCCTTATTGGTGTAATTTTTGTTCCACTTTTTCATTTGGCTATTTGTGTTTCTCTCTATTTATTTATTTATGTAAGTACCCTATTTGCATATATACCTGCATGACAGAAAAGGGCATCAAATCTCATTATAGATAGTTGTAAGCCACCTTGTGGTTGCTGGGAATTGAACTCAGGACCCGGTAGAGCAGCCAGTGCTTTTAATTGCTGAGCCATCTCCCTGGCCCCCTTAAAATTTCTTTTTTTGTTTTTGTTTATTTGTTTGTTTTGGGGGGGGTTATTGTTGTTTTTTTGAGACAGAGTTTCTTTGTGTAGCTATGGCTGTCTTGGAACTCCCTCTGTTAACCAGTCTGGCCTTGAACTCACATAGATACACCTGCTTCTGCCTCTTGAGTGTTGAGATTAAAGGCAAGTGCCACCACAGCCCTAGAGTGTTTCTTTCCTTTTAAAAAAGACTTGTTTATCTTGCTTTTGAGTGTATGGATCTTTGTCTATATATATGTATGTGTGCCATATGGTGCTTTGGAGGTCAGAAGAGGGCAGTGGGACTGGAATTGGAGTTATGGACAGTTGTTGTGAGCCACCATGTGGATACTGTGGAACTGAACTCAGGTCCTCTACAAGAGCAGCAAGTGCTCTTAACTGCTAAGCCACCTCTCCATCCCTTTGTTTTCTCTTTAGCCAGCAGGATTTGTTTGCTTGTAACAGGATCTCTTGTAGCTTAGGCTGGTCTTGAATGCGTTTTGTAGCCTACGCACATGACTTGAACTCCATATCCTTCCTTTGCCTCTTGAGTACAGATATTGCAGATGTAGCTTCATGATTCTTAATATGTGCTAGATAATGTCCAATGATATATATTGTCAAAACTTTTTCCCAGACTGTAGCTTATCTCATTACTTTGTTTATAGTGCCTTTAAAAAAAAATGGGTCTAGAGAGATATTTCAGCGGTCTAGAGCAGTCTAGACCATCTTCAATTTCTAGCATCCACAGTGGCCCACAACCATCCTAACTCCAGTTCCAAGGGATCTCTTGCCCTCTTCTGACCTCCATGACACCAGTCATGCATGTGGTGCACATACATACATACAAACAAAACATTCATACTCATAAAATTAGACAGCTTTTTAAAATTTAAAAATGATAGCTGGGCACGGTGGTGCATGCCTTTAATTCCAACACTCAAGAGGCAGAGGCAGGAGGATCTCTGAGTTTGAGGCCAGCCTGGTCTACAAAGTAAGTTTCAGAGCAGCGAGGACTGTTATACAGGGAAACCCTGTCTCAAAAAAACAAACAAAAAAATTAAAGATGATTGTGTATGTATAGTACAAACGTGTGTGTACATGTATGTGTGGTCATCTTGAGTTCCTCCTTGTTCTGAGGTTGTAACATTCTTGTAATGTACAGATACCCTCCATTTTGCTGATTTAGAAAAAAGACTTTATTATTTTTAATTATGTGTATGTGTGTGGATATGTGCTCCTGAGTGAGGTGCCTGAAGGAGTCAGAGACTTTGGATTTCCTGGAGCTGGAGTTACAGGTGGTTGAGAGCCACCTAACATGGGTGCTGGGAACCAAACTAGGTCCTCAGAAAGAGCAAGTGGTACATGCTCTCAACCACTGAACCATCTTTCTAGCTCCCATTGTTGATTAGTATGCATGTTTTCCATATTTTACCTTTTTTTTTTTGAGACAGAATTTCTCTGTAGCTTTGGAGGCTCTGTAGCTCTGTAGCTCTTGTAGGCCAAACTGGTCTTGAACTCACAGAGATCCGCCTGCCTCTGCCCCCTGAGTGCTGGGATTAAAGGCAGACGCCACCACCGCCCGGCATCATATTTTATCTTTTTAAAAATCAGCATGTAATTTATAAACGTTAGCATGCGTTGTTTAACTGTCACGGTCTTTTTCTTGGTGGGTTAATCATATAATGGCAATTTAGATTTAATTAAAACCAGTATTTTTATACGTAATTAAATGTTAATTACTTTTGTTTTGTGTGCAAGGGAGTACATGTGGGGGTCAGAGGACTCCTCCCAAGAGTCTGTTCTCTCCTCTCCTCTGTCATGTTGTACATGTGGGGGTCAGAGGACTCCTCCCAAGAGTCTGTTCTCTCCTCTGTCATGTTGTACATGTGGGGGTCAGAGGACTCCTCCCAAGAGTCTGTTCTCTCCTCTGTCATGTGGGGGTCAGAGGACTCCTCTCAAGAGTCTGTTCTCTCCTCTGTCATGTGGGGGTCAGAGGACTACTCCCAAAAGTCTGTTCTCTCCTCTGTCATGTGGGGGTCAGAGGACTACTCCCAAAAGTCTGTTCTCTCCTCTGTCATGTGGGGGTCAGAGGACTACTCCCAAAAGTCTGTTCTCTCCTCTGTCATGTGGGGGTCAGAGGACTCCTCCCAAGAGTCTGTTCTCTCCTCTGTCATGTGGGGGTCAGAGGACTCCTCCCAAGAGTCTGTTCTCTCCTCTGTCATGTGGGGGTCAGAGGACTCCTCCCAAGAGTCTGTTCTCTCCTCTGTCATGTGGGGGTCAGAGGACTACTCCCAAAAGTCTGTTCTCTCCTCTGTCATGTGGGGGTCAGAGGACTCCTCCCAAGAGTCTGTTCTCTCCTCTGTCATGTGGGGGTCAGAGGACTCCTCCCAAGAGTCTGTTCTCTCCTCTGTCATGTGGGGGTCAGAGGACTACTCCCAAGAGTCTGTTCTCTCCTCTGTCATGTTGTACATGTGGGGGTCAGAGGACTACTCCCAAGAGTCTGTTCTCTCCTCTGTCATGTTGTACATGTGGGGGTCAGAGGACTCCCCCCAAGAGTCTGTTCTCTCCTCTGTCATGTTGTACATGTGGGGGTCAGAGGACTACTCCCAAGAGTCTGTTCTCTCCTCTGTCATGTTGTACATGTGGGGGTCAGAGGACATCTCCCAAGAGTCTGTTCTCTCCTCTGTCATGTGGGGGTCAGAGGACTACTCCCAAGAGTCTGTTCTCTCCTCTGTCATGTTGTACATGTGGGGGTCAGAGGACTCCTCCCAAGAGTCTGTTCTCTCCTCTGTCATGTTGGTTCCAGGATCAAATTCAAGCCCAATAACAAGTACCCATTCTACTGAGCCATCTTTCCAGCCTCTCCTATTTACACTCAGTTTTGATTATTTCAAGCATCTTATTCATTAACTTGCTTTTCTGTCCAGTATGTTTTAAACATCTGAATAAGTTGATACTCATTTCCAGTTTGTTTTAAAACTGGAATAGCCCTGTTATGGAAGTAGCTTTTCTCACCAGACAGTGGTGGAGCACATCTTTAATCTCAACACTCAGGAGGCAAAGGAGGGCAAATCTCTGAGTTTGAGGCCAGCCTGGTCTACAGAGTGAGTTTCAGGACAGCCAGGGACACACAGAGAAACCCAGTCTCAGCAAACAACAAAAACAAAAAAATAAATGAGGACTACTGAGAACTCAAGAACAATGGCAGTGGGTTTTTGATCCTATTGCACGTACTGGCTTTGTGGGAGCCCAGGCATTTTGGATACTCACCTTACTAGACCCGGATGGAGGTGGATGATCCTTGGACTTCCCACAGGGCAGGGAACCCTGATTGCTCTTCGGGCTGATGGGGGAGGGGGAGGGAAATGGGAGGCGGTGGTGGAAAGGAGGCAGAAATCTTTAATAAATAAATAATAAAAATAAAAATAAATAAATAAAAATAAAATTAAAAAATAGCAATAGCATTTCTCTTTGTGCCCCATGGGGCTGTTCAGGGTCTCCGTCCCTGCTCTGATGAGCTATAATAGATGCTCTTACAGCTACATCTCTGACTCGATTCTTTCCTTGTCTGCGTTAGGAGTTCAAACTCAGAGGATTTTTTTTTTTTTTTTGGTTTTTCGAGACAGGGTCTCTCTGTAGCTTTGGAGTCTGTCCTGGAACTAGCACTTGTAGACCAGGCTGGCCTCGAACTCTCAGAGATCCGCCTGCCTCTGCCTCCTAAGTGCTGGGATTAAAGGCGTGCGCCACCACCGCCCAGAAAACTCAGAGGATTTATATAGACAGGGTTATTGATCAAGTTGCCTTTAGAAAGGAAAAGACTCATTTTTGCTCTCATCCATTATTTTTCACATTATCTACCTAGGTTGTCAACTTTCCATTTGAAAAGTGTGTGTGTGTTTTACAGAAACCATTTCTGAGACTTGTCTTTACTTTCTATAAAAGCTTATATTTGAATGTTACCAGACTCCATCTGGGATTTCCCCAAGGCAAAGAAAACAGTATGATTGAAGAGAAAAAGAAAACAGACTTAATTTAGGAAACTCAGTAGCTGCTCCTCTAGCATCTTGGGCTTGGGCGTAGAATGCTCTACATGGGAGACTTTGGGAAAACACAAATACTTCTAGTATATTCTTCTAAAGTTTCATTTCAGTTTAAGTAATAGCAAGAAATCCTTTCTTTAGGATGCCCAAGGTTCTGTCTACCATGGCTTCATTTGTTTGTTTTGTTTTGTTTTATTTATTCGAGACAAGATTTCCTGTATCCTAGGCTGGCTTTGAACTTAGTATGTAGGAGACTGGGTGTCACTAGGTGTCCTGTGTCCTAGGCTGACTTTGAACTAAGGATCTTCCTACTTTAACCTCCAGAGACTGGAAGTTATAAATGTGTACCTATCACCATGTTATGATTTTACCTATTAATTGCATTTTAAAGTTATTCTTTAAAAATTTCATATAATTTATACAATGTGCTTTGATCAAATCCATTTACCATCTCCTTCTCCCTCTTCCTAGTGCCCCCATCCACCACCTTCCCAATGGCCCTGTTTCTAATGGAGAAAGCAGGTTTTCTTTGAATGTGAGGGCTGTTAATACCCATTGCTTAGGTAAATAAAACAAGCATAGTAATGACTAGAAATAGTCCATACTCTTTCTTTTTTTAAAAAAAAATATTTATTTTTATTTCATGTGCATTTATATTTTGCCTGCATTTATGTCTATAAAAGTGTCAGGTCCCCTGAAACTGGAGTCAGACAGTTGTGAGCTGCCATGTGGGTGCCGGGAATTGAACCTGGGTCCTCTGAAAAGGGCAGCCTGTGCTCTTAACTGCCGAGCCATCTCTCCAGCCACATCAATACTCTTACTAAGAATGTAGTTTGAACATTTAACCATATAATTTTATAAAGGTCATTTAGGAAGAACCCTAGTACTAACCTGAACTCCTTGTCATTATCAGCACATTCCCAGTTTTGCTTTTTTTTTTTTTGGTGAAACTGAGATCTGTCCAAACACAGGATCTGACTAACCAATGATCCAGATGGTTTGACAATATAATGTAATGGCAGCTAGTGGGTAGCTCATTTCCTGATGATTTTTAATGGAGAATTACTTTTGGAGGGAATTTTTGCATGACACTGAGAGCTCAGCCCAGGGCTTCGTGCATGCTAAGAAAGCAATAACAGAGTTCTTGATATGAAGCTTCCACTGGCTCAGGCTATCGTGAAGTCCTGATCCTTCTGTCTTTGCCTCCTGAGTGCTGAGATTCCATGTAGGCACCACACCATGCTGATGGTAACCTTTTAGATAATGGTGTAGAAAGCTAATTGACATCATCCTAAGAATGGGATCGAGGCTTTGTCTTGGCCTTTAAACTCTTTAATGTGGAGATTGTGGGGAGACTGGGGATCAAGGGTAGAAGATACACAACAGAATAAAGGAATGAAGGTAAGAGAAAAATTACCTTAAGACTGAGTTAAATGGGAAACTTCTTAAGTCTTCAAAAACAAGACTCAGTGTGGCCACTATTCAGTCCAGTGTCACTCACTGAGGGCCAAGGAGCAACAAGTCGGGTAGTGACCTGAAACAAACTCGCTGCTGTGAACACTGTTTCTGAGAGCATCAAAGAAAGCTGTTCAGTATGTAGACAGAACCTGTGTGACCCGGATGCAGCACTGAGCAAGACCCACAGCAATGGATTGAAAAGGCTTTTTATCTCAGTGTGAGGAAGATGCTTATAAGGGACAGAAACTCAACCCCTGGCAGGGATATGCTGACAAAAGTCAAAGCCAGTATCGTTTTCTTGGCATGAGGAGACCAAGCCAAGATAGTCGGGAGGCTTAATTTATGTGGGTCAAGCAGAAGCAGGAGGCTCGTGCACGGCTGGTGACAGAAGTGACCCACTGTGCTGAATGAATGAGGGGAAGGCTGTGAGGCTCATGAATAGCTGTGCAGGTAAGGGAGGAGTGAGAGTTCTCAAGGAAAGGGAGGCAAGCCAGGCCGGGGGTCAGGAAAGACCCCACGGTCATTTAATCTGAGCAGGGGTCCGGTTTTCAAAGGCTGTGTAGATAGTAACAGGTGGAAGGAAGGTCTGGTCCTTCGTTGTTTCCTAGCAAGTCAGTTGAGAAGGTTCATAAGGACACAGAGTAGGGCTGGACAACAGCAGTCCCTGAAAGAGTGACTGTTGCCATCAAAGATGAGAGGGCGGATCTCACCTAGGCCTGTGTGCTAAAAGAGCAGCCAGAACCGTGGGCTGCAGGGGAGGGGAGGGGAGGGGTAGCTCATGTGTCTTGGCAGTTCTGTACCACTGTGTGGATTAAAGGCATCCATTGCCTGGAATTTCAAGTATCTGCCTATCTTCAGATTAAAATATTAAGCAAGGCATAATAAAACCATTTCCTTTGTTTCAAATGGAAACTGCATATAAGATGAGTTATATACTGAAAGGGTTTTAGGAATAAAAGAAAAATATGTTCAGGGTTTTTGCTTTTAACTTTTTCAGTGAATTTTATTAGTTGTTACATTATGATTCAGGGTCCCAGGGTAAGGACTATCATAAATCCAGGTCCCCTTTTTACTCTCTGAGGAGAAAAGAAAAACAGAACAGAGGAGAGGTGGGCGGAGCCAGGTCAGCTCTTCCCAGGAAATGTGCTCTCTGCTCTGCAGCCATCCCAGCTGAGGCCCATGATACACACAGGGGTACCACTCACACAAGTCACCCAAAAGCCTTATCAGTCACTGTCGTCTCCCAGCAGTGTGGCTCCAGGGAGTTCTGCCAGCAGCTCCTGGTCTGCTTATGCTGTGGGTTGGGTGTTTCGTAGTTTTTTATTTTAGTCTTGATGTCTGCGGCCATGGTGCTGACTCCTAGACAGCCCCGGAGCAGCACTAGTTCAGTGTGACCCTTAGCAGAGTCACCAGTGCCAGTTGTTCATTTTTTAGATCTCCGTTTGCTACAACAGATACTTTATCTTTTAAAGAGGGGTGTTCCAGACCGGGTTTGGTAGGACATGACTGTAAGTCCCAGCACTCAAGAGGCTGAGGCAGAAGGATGGTAAGGAAAGTCTGAGGGCAGCATGGACTGCATATCAAGACCCTGTTTCAAAAAAATGGGGTGAAGACACCCAATGAAAGTATCGTGAACGGTTTTGCAAAATGAGCAGACCGCTCTTATTAGGATCTGACCCTGTTTTTATGTTCTTACAGTGCTGAGACTATATTCCAGGACCTGGCATGAACCAGGCGTGTGCTCTATTACCAGGGTATATAGTAGATACCCAGTTTTAATTTCAAGACAGTGTTTGGTGTAGTTCGAGCCATCCTTAACTTACTGCGAGGCTGAGGGTGACCTTGAGTTCTCTATTTGGGGTTTAGATAGTCCTCTTTTTTTGTGGGGGGGGGGGTTTCGAGACAGGGTTTCTCTGTAGCTTTGAAACCAGTTCTGGAACTAGCTCTTGTAGACCAGGCTGTCCTTGAAGTCTCTTAGAGAGATTCACCTGTCTGTCTCCGGAGTGGTAGGATTAAAGGCGTGAGCCACCACCCGCCCAGCCTGAGTGTGGATAATTTCTATGTGAGTAAGTTTGAATGGGGCAGTTCCTGTCAGTGTTTCTTTTCTTTTCTTTTCTTTTTTTTTTTTTCTAAATCAATGAGTTTTATCGAGTTTGTTTACTGTAGTATGGGTGAAGGGTTACTTATAAGGTTAGAAATGACTCAAAGACAGTTATATCACTCAAATTACCCCTCCATTATAATTGATGGCTCATGAAACATGGACACATGGAGCTCAATACACAATCTACAGGCAGTTGAGAAGTTGGAGTGTGTCTTGTTCAGGAATCCCAGGCAGTTTGAGCCTCATCAAGACAGCTCAATTGTCCTACGAGTCTTCTAGGCAGCTCTTATAGAATGATCATCTTCCAGGAAGCATGACTTGTCTGAGAATATCTCTCGTCAGCCCTTACTGTGTATACATACATGTGTATACATGCATGCATGCTTAGGGGCAGAGGGGACTTGTGTGTCATGTTAGTTGTAGAGAGTTGGGAATTCTTTTCTTTTTTTTAATCTTTTTAAAAGCCTACCTGTCTCATGTGTCGGCAACTCTGCCAGTCTGGTTTGTTATTTATTTATTTATTTATTTATTTATTTATTTATTTAAGATTTCTGTCTCTTCCCCGCCAATGCCTCCCATTTCCCTCCAAATTTTTTTTTAGGAATTCATTTTAGAAAGAAAACATTCTCTGTTTCCATTGTAATCTTTTTTTAAGATGTATTAATTTATGATGTATAGTGTTCTGCCTGTACACCAGAAGAGGGCACCAGACCTCATTTTAGATGGTTGTGAGCCACCATGTGGGTGCTGGGAATTGAACTCAGGACCTTTGGAAGAGCACTCAGTGCTCTTGACCTCTGACCCATTTCTCCAGCCCCTCCACTGTATTTTTTTTTTTTTTTTTGGAGACAGGGTTTCTCTGTAGCTTTTTGGTTCCTGTCCTGGAACTAGACCAGCCTGGCCTTGAACTCACAGAGATCCGCCTGCCTCTGCCTCCCGAGTGCTGGGATTAAAGGCGTGCGCCACCACCGCCCGGCCCTCCATTGTATTCTTAAGGAATCTTTGATCCTATAATACCCAAGAAGCACCGATTTGAACAATTCACAGAGCAGCTGGAGAGCTGGCTCCTCAGAGGTGAGGAGCACATACTGCTCTTCCAGATTGCGATATGATGGCACACCACTGCCTGTAGCCCTAGCTCCAGGAGGATCCAGTTCCTCCATCTGGCTTTCTCGGACACCTGCACTCACTTGCATATACCCTTACACAGACACATAATAAAAGATAAATTTTTAAAAAAAGAAAAAAAATGATCGTGGCATGCAAGCTTGTGCCCAGGGGGATTTCCAGTGCTCTCTGTTGTGAAGGGATGCACAGCAGTCTTGTCAGGAGGGTTCCAGCAGCAGCATAGAACTGGTGTGACGCTGGGCTGACCAGTCATCTTTGTGGTTTTTGTTTTGTTTTTCTTTTGAGCCCATGGACAGTGAATGCCTTCCTTCCTGCCTGGGACTGTACCTTTCAGCTGTATGTGTCATGCATCCCCTTGGTGTTATTTTCCAGATGGGAACAAAGAGAGCTGCCCAACGGACGTGTCTATTATGTTGACCACAATACCAAGACCACCACCTGGGAGCGGCCTCTTCCTCCAGGGTAAGGCCTGAGACTCTGGAATGGGTACCAGGGATCTCCCACGGGGGAGTCTATCACTCTGCCATGCTGTCTCAGTCATCCCCTGTCTTTCTTTGCTGGCTTGCCCCTCCTTCCGCTCTCCATCTCCAGCCTGTCCTTTACTGCACATGCATTGTATTGGACCCGACTCATGGCAGGACCTTCATTATTGTGTGATAGTGCTGACAGGGCTGTTGAGACCTGGAGACAGCCTTACCTTTCTCTTTCCCTCTCTCTCTCTTCCTTCCTTCCTTTTTTTTTTAAGATTTGTTTATGTACTATGTTTACAGTGTTCTGCCTGCACACCAGGAGAAGGCACCAGATCTCATTATAGATGGTTGTGAGCCACCATGTAGTTGCTGGAAACCTCTGGAAGAGCAGCCAGTGTTCTTAACCTCTGAGCCATCTCTCAGCTTTCCCTTAGTCAGCTTTCTGTATGGAGACACCTTTATGAGGACTGGCAATTCAACAGTTCAGTTCCTTTCTTTAGAGGCAGCAGACAATTACTCTAGTTTGGGTTGCTCTCTCTCTCTCTCTCTCTCTCTCTCTCTCTCTCTCTCTCTCTCTCTCTCTCTCTCTGGTTTTTTGTTTGTTTGTTTGATTTTTTTTTTTTTGAGACGATTTCTCTGTGTAGCCACGGCTGTCCTGAAACTCGATCTGTAGACCTGGCCTTGAACTCACAGAGCTCCACCTGCCTCAGCTTCCCGAGTGCTGAGATTAAAGGTGTGCACCACCGTCATCTGACACCCTGGATCTCTTAATGACTTTTCCTATCCAGTCCCCTTAATTTAGCCTTTGTTCTTAGGATATACTATAATGTTTTAAAAGTTTCTGGGGTTAAATAAGGCATAGGGTAAGTAAGAAAGATGGCCACAGACTGGGGAAGTTCTCAGAGATTAAAAGCACTGACTGGTCTTCCAAAGGACCTGGGTTCAGTTCCCAAAACCCATATCAGGTGACTGACTACTCATAACACCTATAATTCTAGCTCTAGGGAGTCTGATTTTCCTCTTCTAGACTCTGGGAGCAGTCACACATGTGCACACCTACACACATACATATAAATGTAAATTAAAAATCTCTTAAAATAAAAAGAAAAAGAGGAACAGGACTCAAAGCTGGAGAGATGGAACGGTTGGTAGAGTCCTTGCCAGGCAAGTATGAAGACCTGAATTTAGATCCCAACACCTGTATAAAAGCCAGTGTGTACCTGTAAGCCCAACACCAAAGGGACAGAGACAGGAAGATCCCTGGGGGCCACTGGCCAGCCAGTCTAGCTGAATTGGTAGGTTCTGGTTCACTAAAATACCCTGCTTCAAAAATAATAAGGGGAGCAACAGAGGAAGACACCAATGTCAACCTCTGTCCTTCGTACATATGTGCATATACATGTGGCAGATATGAACATGTACACAAATGTAACATGTATACAAATGTACATTTCCATGTACAGCCTGCCCCCCAAAGCAGGTTGCTCCTAATTTCTCTGGGCTTGGTGAGAACACAGTGAAGTTCTCCAAAACCGAAGGCCAAGAAAGACTGTCCAAGTTCAAGGAGAAAAGGGGTTTGATTTCCTGTCTGCCAGGGACAGAACGTTCTTTCCACATGTGTCTCCTGGTCTTGAGAACTTCCGAAAGGGAATGAATTCTGCTCTCAAGAAAGACTCGCCCTCAGCCCACCTAGTGCAGCCATGAAGAGCGCCTGCATAAACATGAACACCATCCTCCCAGTGTACCTAGGGGAAGGATGGTGGCTGTGGGGCTCTGGGAAGAGCCTCTGTGCTTTGTTAAGTGTGTGCCAGGCAGTCCCCACCTCACTGTCTGGCTCCACAAATTTCCACAGGCCTGCTGCTGTTGCTCCAGTTTCCAGCAGAGCCTTGGGTTTTCCTTCTTGCTTTCCTGGGAGTGGTGCTCCTCATCCGTCATCCCTAGTGCTCGCTCTCTTTCCTGGGAGTGGTGCTCCTCATCCGTCATCCCTAGTGCTCGCTCTCTTTCCTGGGAGTGGTGCTCCTCATCCGTCATCCCTAGTGCTCGCTCTCTTTCTACTTGGACTCGACGTCAAGTGAAGGCTACCAAAGTTAAACATTGGCTTCTTAGTTGTTTTTTTTTTTAATTTCCACATTTTATTGTGGAAATGGTGGAAATTTTTATACTCTTATGGAAATTTTCAAGTATAGAGAATGGTATAATGAGCCTCACATAGTCGTAGGCAGTTTTATCTGTAGCACGAGTTGTCCCCTTATAGCAGCATGTGGGTGAAATCAAGCCCTCCACCCATTTTTGTAAATATTTTCTGGGAACATGGCCATATTCATTTGCTAACCACTCTCCTTTTTCTTTCCTTTTTTCTCTCCTTTCAGTGCTAGGGATTCACACCCAGTGCCTTGGGTGTGGTCGCCATGGTACCTCTGAGCCACACTGAGGTTATGGGAGGGTTTTTTGTGGCTGGTTAGCAGGTTGGTTGGTTGGCATTTTGTTTTGTTTTTGAAACAAGGTCTCTCTATGTACCCCTGGCTGGCCTAGCACTCAGTATGTAGCAGACTGGCATCCAACTCAACATAGCTCTGCCTGCCTCTGCCTCCTGAGTCTAGAGCTAAAGCTGTGTGTGCGTCACCACATCTGCCCCGAGTGGTCCCAAGTCTAGAGCTAAGGCTGTGTGTGCGTCACCACATCTGCCCCAGTGGTCCCGAGTCTAGGGCTAAGGCTGTGTGTGCGTCACCACATCTGCCCCAGTGGTCCCGAGTCTAGGGCTAAGGCTGTGTGTGCGTCACCACATCTGCCCCAGTGGTCCCGAGTCTAGGGCTAAGGCTGTGTGTGCGTCACCACATCTGCCCCAGTGGTCCCAAGTCTAGAGCTAAAGCTGTGTGTGCGTCACCACATCTGCCCTGAGTGGTCCCAAGTCTAGAGCTAAGGCTGTGTGTGCGTCACCACATCTGCCCCGAGTGGTTGGGTTTTTGAGACAGGCATCTCACTCTGAAGCCCAGGCTGTTCTGGAACTCACTTTGTCTCATTAAGTAATGAAGGCTGCCCATGAACCTTTAGTGATTCTTTGCCTCAGTCTCCTGAGGGCTGAGTTTATGTTTCTAATGGTTGCTTTTATTCTTCAAGCAAGCATAATCAAGTAACTGCAACACAGACTGTACCAGAAAGCTTTAAACATTTACTTTATAGAAAACCTTTCCAGTCTGTGATCTGTAACCCTCATCCACTTTCCTTGGTTTTCTTGGTTTAGGTTATTTTGAGGCAGATCATATACATTATCATTTACCCATATTTCAGTACACACTTCTAAAATATGCCATTAGCCAGGCATAATGGCACATATCCTTGATCCCAGAGCACTTGGAAGGCAGAGGCTGGTAGATCTTAGTGAAGCCAGCCTGACCTGCAGAGTGAGTTTTAGGACAACCAGGGCTACATAATGAGATCTAGTCTTGAAAAGACAAACAAACAAAACAAAACCAAAAAACAACAACAATAATAACAAAAAGTCACTAAGGTAAAATCTCCATATTGTTAGTATTCGTGATGGTACATCAAAATTACAGAACCAGACCACTTCATAAGCAGAAAAAAAAAGATTTATTGGGGCTCAAATTGCAAAGGCCATCTCAAGGTGGTGGGGAAGCAGAGAAGCCCATTTGTATGGCAGCAGGGGACGGCCTGAGCTGATACATACTGTCCGTATTGATCCAGAACTAGGTGTCTTGTGGTTGACCTTTCGGGGAAGCTTAAGGGAGGTTCAGCTTTTCTAGTAAATGGAAACCTTTAGGCTTGTCTGCCTGGTAACAGTTCTGTTTACCTGACCTAAGTTCTGTGTAGGACTGCCATGTTGGCTGAGATGGGGCTTTGGTCCTGGCAGTTAGCAGTATTTATTGTTCCATATCCTCCAACACACAGTCAACGTTTGTATTTCCCTAAATGTGTCACAGGTCAAGTGTTGACTTAACAGTATGACTTGCACTTTTAAACTTTAGAACAAGAATGCTGTAAAATGTACTGTTACTGTCTCTGAACCCTCTGGTCTATAGGAAGTATAGCTGTTGTTTGGGCTTTCCTTTCCTTTTCCTTCCCCCTCTCCTTTCCTTTCCTTTCCTTTTCATTTCCTTCTTTCCTTCCTTCCTTCCTTCCTTCATTTTATTTGAGACAGGGTTTCTCTGTGTCATCCTGGAACTCATTCTGTAGAACAAGCTGACCTCAAACTCAGAGATCTTCCTGCCTCTGCCTCTCAAATGCTAAGATTAAAGGCATGTGTCATCATCCCTAGTTGATGTGTAAACATTGATCTATTGAACATTTTGGAAGAGCTAAAGTAAATATGGGGTTCTAAGAATGACTAGGGTCTTATTATTCATTACATATTAAGATGGGACACCAATCAAGCATTCGGGAGGCAGAGACAGGCAGATCTCCAGGAGTTCAAGGCCATCCTAGTCTACAGAGCGAGTTCCAGGACAGCTAGGACTGTTAACAGAAAAACTCTGTCTTGAAAAACCAAAAAAAAGGAAAGGAACAAGACTGAATCAAATACTTGTATCGGTGTAAATAAATGCAAGGCAGATATTAAAGAATATATACAGCTTTAATGGCTAAATAAACTTACAGAACCGAGGTTCCCGCGTAGCACAGGAGGCAGGAAAAGGGACTAGCCGCGGCCCGATTTATCAGTATACATTTGCCCGAGGCAAACACACCCCCTAAAGGGGCTGGCTTAACCCTACAAATACTTGATCTATTATGGCTACCCTATTATAGCAAATTCCTGGCAACATATGTGCAGCGCAGTCCTTTTATTCTGGAGCACAAAGTATTGGGCCTGTAGCCAAGGCTGCATCAGGTGCTCTTTGGTCCGTCCTGAGCAATGCTCAGACCAGAGCTCGGCAGGGGGGAGGCAGACACTAGCAAGCCCCACAGACAGTTGTAGGAGGGCTATTCTTACATAGGAGGATGGCATCAGTGGAGGTGCGGTGGGAATATGAAAGGTTGTAGGGAGTGGTGCATGAAACCGTTTTGCCAGAGTGGAAGATTCAAGTCAAACTGGATGCTCCAGGTGTGCCCTGTCAAGCCTTTGTTTTTCGTGCTCGGTGGAGCCAGAGTGAGGAGGCTAACTCAGCTCTGTTCTTAAAGATTATGACTCCTCTCAAGATTTATAGGGAAATAAATAATGAAATTACACAGCTTAGAAGTTTGAAACTTTGGAATAGAGAGATGTTAACAGCTTGACAACTGTTAAGAATGCTTGCTGTTCTTCCAGAAGAGCTGAGTTTGGGTCTTAGCACCCATGTCAGGTGACGTACAAGCATCTGTAACTTCAGCTCCAGAGGACTCTGTACCTTCTTCTGTTGTGGGATATTTGATCACACGCTGACACTCCCAAGACTGCCAATAAAGTTTACTTTGAATCAGACACCAGAGCTAGCTACTAGCTGGCCAAAATTAGCCATACAGGGTGACCTCCTCTCTCTTTCTCAGTCAATCCACAACATTCTTCTGGCCTCCTAGAGCACTCGTAAACATGTGGCATGTGAATGTGCACACACACATGTGCATACACACACATGTGCACACACATGTGCACACACCCATGTGCACACACACACACACATGTCTTAAGAAATTTGAAATTCACCCAGCAGATAACTTCTAGGTAAACATGTGGACTGAACATGTATTTATCACATTCTTCCTGAAAACTTGCTAAAATGGCAATAAATTCATTTTAGGAAAAGCACAAATGTTCAAAAATAAGACATAGCCAGGCATAGAAGCACATGCCTATAATCCTAGTATAGGAAGTATAGGCCAGAAGATCAGAGAAGTTGAAGGAAGGATGAAGGAAATAGAAGGAGAGGGAGACAGACAAACAGACAGCACACAGGAGATAGTGACCCAGGTGTCTTTGCTGACAGGCAGATGGTAGAGCTGAGGAAGCCTGCGGTCTGAAGGTCTGTCTGGATCTCAGCACAGAGCACCAAAGACCCGAGGAGGGTGTGTATGAGATGAAAGCCTGGAGGTCACCTCACGGCTTCTTTGCAAGAGCAGTTCAAGTCTCAGGCTGTCAGTCATCTTTCCCATTCTGTTGCCTCATGTACATGTTTGAGCACATGCATCCTGCCACATGTGCATACACACAGACATATACACACACAGACATGACTGTCATTGGCCCTGAAAACTTCTCAGAGAACCAGACCATCGTTAGGGGCACAAGTCATAATTGTAGCAACGGATGAACTGAAGAAACCATCCTTAGGTTAAAGAGTGGAGGGTTTTTTGTTTGTTTTGTTTTGTTTTGTTTTGTTGGTTTTTTCTGATAATTTGTTTGCTGGAGAAATTGGCCAGCCTATAGTAGGAAAACAGCAACTGATGTCCAAGGACCCTCAGATGGGCTAGCGGAGCCTCTGCCTCAGTAAGACATATGCAGCCTGCAGCTCCTACCTAAGTACTCAGCCTGTTCCTGGCTCATTCACAGTGATTCTCCTGTCTCGGCTTCCAGAAAACTGGGATTACAGACATGAATCACCATTCCCAGCTTCTAAATTTTAATTAATATCCTCAAAAGTTTGGGGAAAATGAAAATATAGCCTTGGTATAGAGCAAGAGATTGTGAATCTCTTCCTGCTTACTGAACTCTGTATAAATAAACACTCTGGTTGATAGTCAGGCTGCAAGAGTCTCCTGATCATCCTTCCCTCATGACACTTTACCTCCTCCCTAGCCACTGACAGTTAATGTGTGTGGCAATAGAAATAAAATCAAAGCCAAGTATAGTGATAATATACTTGTAACGTTAGTTCTTTTTGTTTGTTTGTTTTTATTTTATGTGTGTGAGTGTTTTGCCTATGTGCATATATGTGCACCACATGCATGTCTGGTGCCTAGAGAAGTCAGAAGAGGGTGTTGGATCCCTAAGACTGGAGGTATAGACAATTATGAGTTGCCATGTGGGTGCTAGACTTGAATTCGAGTCTTCTGTGAGAGCAACAAGTGGTTTTAACCAGTAATGAATCAACATGGCAGCCCAATAATCTCAGTTCTTGGAAATAGAGACAAGAGGATGAGGCATTTAGGCCATCCACAGCTTCATAAGGAGTTGGTACAGTCTCAGCTACACGAGACTATGTCAAAGTAAACAAACAAAAAGAACCCAAAACTTATTAGAATGTTTGGAGACATGAAAATTAGAACGTAAATTTAGGGAAGCTGGTACCCAAGTATGAGACCAGACAAACAGAGAATAGGGAGTGACTGTTGTAACAAAAATAGGAAACTACCAAACCTGGGAGCTGCCAAGATGAAAGTGCTTGCCACTAAACTCAGCAACCTTACTTCAATCCCTGGAACCCGTCGACTCCTGAAACTTCCTCTGACTACCATATGTGTATATGTACACTGTGGCACACACATGTGCATACATACACACACTAAAATGGCCAAGACCAAAAACACAGATGACAACTTATGCTGGAGAGTTGGGGGATAAAGGGAACACTCCTGCATTGCTGTGGGGAGTGCAAGCTGGTACAGGCCTTTTGGATGACAGTGTGGCGATTTCTCAGAAAATTAGGAAACAACCTTCCTCAAGACCCAGAAATACCACTTTTTGGTGTATATCCTAAGGTTGTTCAACCGTGCCACAAGGATATGTGCTCAACTATGTTCATAGCAGCGTTGTTTGTCATAATCTAAAAAATTTTAAAGAAAAAAATGATTACACAGAGAAACCCTGTCTCAAAAAAAGCAAGAAAGAAAAAAAAAAGAGCTGGGCAATGGTGTTGCACACTTTTAATCCCAGCACTTTGGAGGTAGAGGCAGGTAGATCTCTGTTGAGTTCTCGGCAAGCCTAGTCTACAGAGTTCCAAGACAGCCAGGGTTATCACACAGAGAAACCCTATCTCGAAAAGCAAAACAGACAAATAAACAATAAAAAAAAGAAGGAAGGAAGGAAGGAAGGAAGGAAGGAAGGAAGGAAGGAAGAGAAAAAATGAGGTGGACATGGTGGTGCATACCTTTAATCCCAGCACTCAAAGACAGAGGCAGGTGAATCTCTGTGAGTTCAAGATCAACTTGGTTTTCATAGTGAGCTTCAGGACAGCCAGGGCTACATATGAGACCCTGTCTCAAAAAACCAAAATGAAAAGAATTGCCAAAATGGAAATGCGAAGTATCCTGATTAGCAGGGCCCACATCCAGTGCTCAGCCTGGAAAATGAAGAGTGACCCACCCAAGCCACATCTAATGGAATCTCAGAGTGCCAAGAAAGATGTTGGAAGCTTCCAGAGGGGAAAATAGGGTACATAGAAAGGACTGGGAGTCGAGAAAGCCACAGCAGCAGTGGAGTGGGCCGTCACAGCGAGGATGGAAATAGCTTCCTTCCCATTGCTTTAACATCCCTCAGATAGGGTGAGTTTCAGAAACTCGACTTTGGAGCCTTTACGTGGGAAGTACTGTGTCACTTACTTCAGCAAATGAGAGCAAGCTGACCCAGAAGAGAGGATGGGTGCAGCACCCAGGGTACCCAACCCCAGAGTCCATTGAAAGCCCTGTCAGGAAGATGGGGTGAGACGACTTGTGACCACAGTGGGGAGCACAGTATTGTGGACATACAAGAGCCTACATTAGAGGGAGGGTATGGGAGACGTACAGCTAGGGAAGTAAAGACATCAAGAGATAGCCTGTCCTTTTAGAGAAATAAATCACAAAAATTCAGGAGCCAGGAAGATATCTGATGTCAAAGCCAGCTTGATCTACAGAGTGAGTTACAGACTAACCCAGAATACATAGTGAGACTCTTTCTCAAATACAAACAAATCAAAACCCAGTCTGACTTAGGCTTTGTAGGGACTTTATCAGCTCATGTGATGAAAAATTCTAGATGCCCTGACTTCTAATGAAGCTTGGGTCTTGTGTTTAAACACTATAGCCCTAAACCCAGCTTTTCTCCGGTGTTTGTATCCTGCTGTCTACTGAGCCAACTTCACTGTGCAGCTGAACAAGTGAGGTTCAGAAAAGATGGAAGACTGTTTTCTCCCCTAGGATTTCCCAGAAAATACCCTGAGGTTCATCTTGATTGTCCCAGTAGGCGACATGCCTACCTGTGGCCCAGACAACTAATCACTTCCTTAAAAGACCTCCTAAGACTATGTTTAGAATTTGGTGGGGTAGGGTCATGGGGCAGCAAAGATGGTGAGGTACCCATCTCAGCATGAGCACCTTGTTTCCAGGTGGGAAAAACGCACAGACCCCCGAGGCAGGTTTTACTATGTGGATCACAACACCCGGACAACCACCTGGCAGCGTCCAACCGCTGAGTACGTGCGCAACTACGAGCAGTGGCAGTCCCAGCGGAACCAGCTCCAGGGGGCCATGCAGCACTTCAGCCAAAGATTCCTCTACCAGGTGAGAGGGCCAGGGCCTGCCAAGCCTGGGTGACTCCCTGCGCGTGAGCCTTTGCAGATGCACTCACTCTGCAGTGCTGCGACACTACAGACCTCCCTCAAGGCAGTGAGGTTCCTCAAGTCTCTCACTGGGGTCAGTGAACCAGTGATCAATGTGTCTGAAGCTGGGTTTGCCATCGTTCTTTTCGTTTTCGTAGTGGTCTTGGCTCCCAAACCCGGAAGGCCTGAGACAGCTTTCTTTGGCCCCTTTTTTTTTTGTCCAACTTGTCTATAAACTGTAAAAAATCTATGAGAAGAACCTTCTTTTCTTCTGGCCCAGACTTCAAGTTCTCTAATAGGTTGTCTAGGTAGGACTGGAAGAGTTCCGGGTTCTCTTCTTCTTGGTCTTTCTGCAGTTTTTCTTTTTGCCAGCCTCTCTCATTTTAACAAGCCCTTGGGGTAGAAATTTGGAGGGGGGGGGGTTGTCTTAAGAAGTGAAACTTAAATACCAAATCCGTTTTCTTTCTGAGTATCATGGAGCTTTGCTCTGCTTGGCTGGGGGAGCTGCCTTGTTCTGTGAATAGAAGACGTCTTGTACTGAAGAACCTTTTTTTTTTTTTTTTTTTTTTTGCCTGTGTAAAATGTCTCTGTTGGTTTTCTGCCGCGTTTGGTTTTCCCTCTCGTTTGCTATGGTGCCATGTCCTGGTTACAAGTAAGAAGGCTGCTTTCATACAGCTATGTTGGGGTTTGGCCTTGACCCAGGGTTTTACTAGGAAGACTAAGAACTGATACTGTGCTAGCAGCCCCCTCCCCACCCCACCTCCGCCTCCTCCTCTTGCTGGGCTTAAACTGAGATCTTGTTCTTTGCTGCACTTTAGAGAACATGAAATATAGTTTAAAATGGGCATCAAGGGCATCAGGATTGCTGGCTCCTGCCATCCCTTCCTGGACCGCCCTCCATACGCACCTTTTCCATGTTCCCTGGGTTACTGTTCTCTGTATTTCGATGTTTTCTTTTTTCACTGCCTAAGGTGCGTTTGTTGCTCTGAATCAGCGTGCCCATATTTTTGCTCGCTTCACCCTTGCCAACTCCTTTTGCTCTGTGCTGTGCTCCTGCTGTGGTCCACTGAGGACACCAGCACAGTCTTGCACTAGCACCCGTCCCACAGGCTACTGTTTAGGTGGCGCCTCTGTCTTCATTCCGCCTGTCCTCTGACGACTAAAGGAGGAAGTCAGGGTCTACACTACCAGCCCAGTTGCTAGTGTGGACTCGGATTGTACCTTCCAGAAACAGATGGCTCCATCCTTCCCTCCGTGAGCCCTTGGACCACATCCTCGGGCACCGGGATTTTACTTTGACTCCATCAGGTCCATCCTGCAAACATGATGCATGCCTTCTGCTCTGCACCCTCTGGCCTTCCCAGAGTCTTTTCTGCCCTCGGCTGTGATGGCTAGACATTTTTATTTCTGAATTTGTATCTTAAAATATTACAGGGACCTTGTGCTTAATCCCAAAGGGACTTGAACTCACGTGAGCTTTCTAGCTCAAGGCATGCATCCTGGACCTCCAGCCCTGGGACATTTCCCAGTCACACTTGTGCTTCTGGTTATGAAGGACATCGCTCTGCCCTCAGAGTTACCTGCACTGCCAGGCATCAGTCCCCTTGTGCTGTCTGTGTGCCTCTCTGCCTCTGCTCTGTGTAGCACACGTGGACCCCCTGGGAAGCTGAGGAATAGGGGCATTTAGTCCCCAGGGAAGGCTTTGCTTTGGGTTTTCTGGTCATGACGCAAAGTTTTTATTTATTGTTTTTCCTTCACTTCGTGTCCTTTCCTATGATTTGAGTTGTAAGATGTATCTTATGGAATAAATATCCAAAAGAATCAAGTGATCCACTTTAGCTATGAATAGTAAAATTACTGTTGGTGTCCACCGGCTCTGATTTCCCATGTGTTCTTCAGTCTCATTTCACTCTTTCCTGTCTGTCTTTCTTCAGACTCAGGGTGTGGTGAGTGGAGTCCGTGTGCTAGAAACTGGAGGGTGCCAAGGAAATTCAGTAGAGACCTGCTGTAATGAGGGAGAGCCAACATCTTAGGAAGTCTGGGGTAGAAACAATGAAACTAAACATAAATAGCAAGGGTTAAGAAGAGGGTTGTTAGCTTGGTTCGCTGGTCCACACCTGTAGTCCTAGCTGTTTGGGAAGCTGAGGCAAGAAGGAAGTGTGAGCCTGAGTTTGAAGTCAGCCTCAACTATAGAGATTTCTTTTCAAGAAAGCGAAGAAGAGGCTGATGACTATTTTTGTTTCAATTTCTGTGCCATCAGTAAGGAAACTGCTAGAGCCTGGGATGTTTTATGCATTATCTATACATTCTAAAGAACCTGAAGCATCAGATTTATATGCCAGTTGGCTCTTCTTTTTCTTTCTTTCTGTTTTATGTTTGTTTGTTCTGGTTTTGTTTTTGTTTTTTTGAGGCAGAGTCTCTCTGTGTAGCCCCGGATGGCCTGGGCCTTGCTATATAGATAGACCAGGCTACTAGCATTGAACTCAGAGACCCATTTGCCTCTGCCTCCCAAAGTGCTGGGATTTAAGGTCTGAACCACCACACCTGGCTTGTTTCACTTGCAGGCTGGGCATGTTCTCAGAGGTAAGAGTATTCACTTAAGGTATGAATCCCTGCGTCCAGCCCCTGAAAACTGCAGAGTGATGCCTATTGCTCGCACTGACCACTGCCTTCGGCTTGGCTCTTATCTGATGGATGAGTTGTGTTTCACATCCACATTTGGCTTCACTACTAAGCGGTGAAGGCTTCCTACACCTTAACTCTGAAGCACAGTTGAAGGAGTGTTACTAGATTTCCAGCATTGAGGCATATCTGAATCGGGGTGGAGTTGGCAGTAACAGGCCCCAGACCCTAGGCCAGCTTCCCCAGCTTTGCACAGCTTCCTTTTTGCCATGTGGCAGGAGGCCCTCTACTGAATGGAGCCCTGTCCCACCAAGGCGCCTATGGTTTCAAGACTTAAATGACTCTGTTGGAGCTCACTTGGAAGAGGAGCCTGTATTGCCACCTTGGGAAGAAAGTTCCTCTGTCCCTTCGGTTGAGGGTAGAAGCCGGGCTGTGGTGGGGTTGGTTGGCATGGAGTACCACCAGTGTTTGTTCAAGCCCAGACTGAGCTCCATTCATCCTTCTGCTGGGGTGTGTGTGTGTGTGTGTGTGTGTGTGTGTGTGTGATCCCCAGATGGGGCCAGCCATGTCTGCAGTCTGAAATCTGCATTTAGAACTTGATCCCTAATGCGATGATTAAATTCTAGTAAGTGAACTAGAAACGCTTGAGTTGGGGAGAGAAAGGAGCACAGAAATACGTGTTTCATTTAGGTATGAAAAGTTTTCGACAGTGCACCCCTGCTTCCCGGAGGCTCTGAGAACTCTCCATCCACTGCTGCTCTTCCCCTGGGACCTGGAAGCAGAAATAGCTGAGGGGCACTAGTGTAAATAGTGACCCTGCGTCACGGAGCCCCTTCCCCCTTCTCTTTCACCAGCCCCAGCCCCACCTCCCCAGACAGGCAAAGGCAGAACACTGAGCAACTTCAGGTTGAGGCAGGGAAAGAATAAAGGTGCTTTGTGAAGGGAAGGAAAACATTCCTGGGGGAGGTGAGGGGCTTGGGGCATGAAAGTGCCCTCAGTCTGGGTGGATGCTGAGCTCCCAGGAGGGAGGTGGCGGGAGGAGGGCCGGGCCCCAGCCAGGAAGCCCTGGGCGTGGGCAGGGCTTGTGGGAATGATTTCATTGGAAAGGCCTTCGGTATTTTTTCCCCTCCTGTGTGTGGTTCTTGGAGAAAGTTGGAGGTGGTGAGGATTTCAGTTGCTTTGGCTGCGTGGAGCAGGAGCTGAGCTGAGCAGAGGCCGGCAGTGAGCTGGCGGGGAGCTTGCTCTGAGCCTGCCTGCCACGCTCAGGCCTGGCTTCTGGGGCCCTTGCCCACCATCCTCAGATCACCTCTAACCCCATTTGCTCTCCCTGGCCTAGCCCTTAGTGCTGCATAGAATTCTTTTTCTGGTTTTTCCTAAACAAAGACTCTAAAGGAGCAGATGCTGTCTAAAGTGTCGCTGCGTTCTCTCCTAAGGGCTAACATGTGGAAGTGAGTCTTTGGCTTTCCAACTCTATTGATCCATTTATTTTTAACCAGAGTCTTCGTTTTCTTAACTGCTGTGTTCTGCTGTTTTTTTGTATTTAGTCTTCGAGTGCTTCGTCTGACCATGATCCCTTGGGCCCCCTCCCGCCTGGTTGGGGTAAGTATTGAGTTCTTGGCCTTCTCTTTGGCAATCATAGCATTCTGTCCCCATCTCCTGCATGTGCTATCCCTCGGATTTTCGTAGCACTTAAATGCGTGCTGAGGATACCCAGTTGGAGCGATGGCAGTGATAGAGCCGGTAGGGTTCTCCTGTGCCACTACAGTGGTCACCTGCCACAGCTAAGGGAGTCTGACTCCAAGAAAGATTTCCCCAAGCATCCACGGGACTGTTGTGCTTGTGTCCTGAGTTTCAGAGTGGCCACTCAGGAATCCACTGAATCCCACAGTTATTTTGACCTGTCTGATGTCCACGCAGGCTCTCCTCTGATTGTGACTCTGGCATACGTGGCCATCTTAACAAGTCTTCTTCTTTGCAGCTCAGACACCGGAGGACAGACAACAGCCTAGTTTTGACTGGTGTCAACTGCTTATGTCTGTGGTCCTGTTGTGAACGAGACCACAGGCAAGCAGAATTGCACACTGGGTATTGGCCTTGAGAGTACAGCACTGCTAGTTAGTGGCTGGGGCTCCCTTGTCAACGGTAGCCACTTCTCACCTATCCCAGGGCTTTGGTATGATTTGCCAAGGGTTAAGGCCCAGGCATCCATTAAAGGCGAACTACCATGACTTGGGAGAGATTGCAGGCTTCATTGCTATTCTAGGAAGGAGTACTGTGCAAAAAAGTGTTATTAGAAATGGCAAGACTCAGGAAATTCTGCAACTTTCAGAGCTGGGCAGGATTTTATTCAACCTTCTAAGAGTCTCTGATGCCAAAGGGAGCAGTCTTCACAGGAATAAGCAGGTATTGGGTTTAATTTTTTGGCTAGGGTATCAGAAGACGGTAGGTGCTGATTTAGGTGCTCGCAGTACTATGTGGGTGGGGAAGTGCCACTGGGATGCTGACAGTGTCAAGGGCATCTCCAGGCTGTGCTCCTTTGATGCAGACACAGCTGTTCCCTGGTAGTAGTTTAAGAAGTTCTATCAACTCCCCCAGAGTATCATTGAGCTCCTGTTACGTTCCAGAGTGCCAAGAGGCTCCTGTATCCTGGCCGGAAATATTGATTAGTAAAAGCCCACGGATTTTTTTTTTTCAGCTAGGAAATCCCCGTACATACAAACAACTTGCCTGGCTCTCCGGTCCCTGATGTAAGGTTGCTGGCACCCTGAGGATTAGTGGGTCAAATGTGAGAGTAAAACTTGGGGATCCTGACATGGGCATCAGAGAAAGTGCATCAGGCTAAACAGGAGTTGGCAGCACCGTATGGTAGCTGGTGACTGGAGTCTGGACTGGAGTTTGGTTGTGGCTGCACGGGCAGTCCATGCAACTCAGTCAGATGCACTTTCTTCTTTCTGTAGCCATTTTGCTAAATGACAATCACCAGGGAGAGAACTGTGGAGCCTGGGAGAGCTCAGAGGTTCAGAGTGTGCAGACTTGTGAGGTAGGAAAAGAGAGTCAGGCATCAGAAAAGCAGAAGTGCTCCGTAAGTGAGAAAAGAACACTTTAGGCTGGGCATGGTGGCCCTTGTCTGTAGTCGTAAAGCTGTGGAAGCTGAGGCAGGAGGAGTGCTAGATTCGAAGAACTGGAAGAAAACACTGTGCCAATACAATGTTTGGGGCTCTGGGCTGAGGTCACCAGGACGGTAGCAGGGCTGCCTCTTCCAAATGGTAAGAAGAATGGAAAAGTAAGGCCAAAAAAGAATACCTTTAATGGTGAGCCTGCTGGTCTTCCATTTGCCTTGAGGTTCTAAGTGCCAATGTAGTCCTCCAAGGAGCCCCCATGGCTGCCCCTAAGTATTGTTTGGGGGGGGGCGCATCTCCAGTGTAGAGCTACATCTGCTCCTGAGCAGCCGTGGCATGTGACAAATGTTTCCAAGTCCATTTGTCCCAAAAACATGAGCCGCTGTGCTCACAAAGGCTCCCCGATCCCCACACTACAAAACTCTTCCCGGAAGGCTGTCCAGGGGGTACATAGGCCTCCAAGCAGTAGCAACACAAGGCCAGTGGCCAAGGGCTCTGACCCACTGTACAGATCACCCTGCTTTCTTATTGGCCATGGCTTTGACCCTTGACTGAGCAGCCATGGAGGATGCAGTTTACAACAGTGGATCCCACCTGGGGCAGCCAATCCCTCAGAAACCTTAGGGTGGGGACTGGGGTAGGGGTGGGAGCTGCTTTCCAAGGCCAGACATACCCACTATCTGGAGATGGAAAGTCTGTAAAGGTACCACTGCCTCCTGCTCCCTCCTTTCCTTTCCTTTCTTAGCTTTGTGAGGGTGTGGTTGACAAAGTCTCTTTATAGTTTCAGTTGTGTAGAGTCAGAGACGAGACCTCGGCATACAAGAACTTTCTTAGCATGGTTCTAGAGGGGAGCAGGGGCTGCTGGTCTCCCCATTTCTTCCCCTTTTCAGTTGTTAGGGTCCTCTAGCTCCTGGAACTAATTATCATTGTTTCGTTACTGTACTGTGTCACTGTATGGAGTGAGTGCGTTAGTCTGCTGATTGCCAGGACAGACACAGCTCCCTGCTCAGGAACTTCCTGGAAAAGGTGGCCTGTTGAAGCTTGGAGCTTGCCTCTGGTTTTCTTCTACCCACCTTCCATTCCTGCCTGAGGGAGAGGAGGTGGCAGGATAGCCGTACTGCACAGCTGTTCACAGGGTTGCCCATCTATACTACCACACTGCCCTTCCATCTGACAGGGGTTGGGAGTGCGTGTCCCCTTCCCCTGCCCTGCAACAGGAAAAGGCCCTTTGGTGACAAGTGTGACTGGGCCAGACTCTCTCCTCTTAACCTATAGTAGGTTGGTGATGGAAACAGAAATTCTAACTCATCACACGGGCAGCAGGAGCCGAGGGACAGACAGTGTTAATCTGATTGCACTCTCTCCTTTCTTCTCCTGTGGCAGAGAAGAGGCAGGACAATGGACGGGTGTATTACGTGAACCACAACACACGCACTACCCAGTGGGAGGACCCGCGAACCCAGGGGTGAGGACTCAGGTGGAGGGGCTGTGAGGGATGGGACGAGGGTCAAACAGCCTTTGCATTTGCCTCATGGTGCTAACATTTGGGGACTGTGAACCTTCCATGAGGACGCATAGCAGTCTACTGAGAGCATCACACTCTTCTAGTGGGCACAGGGACATGGGAGGAGGTCAGGCAGGTGCTAAGAATTGGACTGTCAAAAAGTTGAGGGTACTCCTGCCTCTCAGAAGTAGGACAGGAAAACCAAAAAAAAAAAAAAAAAAAAAGGAAAAGAAAGAAAGTAAAATTTAAGCCGAGCAGTGATGGCTCACACCTTTAATCCCAGCCCTCAGGAGGTAGAGGCAGGCGGGTCTCTGTGAGTTCAAGGCCAGCCTGGTCTACAAAGCTAGTTCCAGGACAGGCTCCAAAACCACAGAGAAACCCTGTCTCGAAAAACCAAAGGGGAGAGACAGAGTGAGAGAGAGACAGAAACAAAGAGAGAAAGAGAGAGAGAGAGAAAGAAGAAGCAGAGCAGGGACACTGGATATCTCAAGACTGCTAATGATCATGCAGGCTAATGTCACCCACCCTGGACTGGCATTTTAGCCCCGTAATAAATGGCCCCCTTTTGCACATGACCTGTTTTCTCACAACTTGAGTCTTGCCAGGTGTATATCCTTGGGGTGCCTAGAGAAGGCAAAGACAAAGTAGGACTTTGGGGACCCCAGCCTCTAAGCACATGACAGCCTATAACTCCTCTTCTGTATTTTTAGGATGATTCAGGAGCCAGCCCTGCCCCCAGGGTGGGAGATGAAATACACTAGCGAGGGTGTGCGGTACTTTGTGGACCACAATACCCGCACCACCACCTTTAAGGATCCTCGCCCAGGGTTCGAGTCAGGGTAAGAACCTTCACAGCCACAGCCTTGTCCCCCAACACAACCCCAGTCTGTCTTATTCAGCTGGCTGGGGAGGAGGGGTCTCTGTGTTGTGCCAATCATTGCCTCTAGTGCCAGTGTGGATGCCACCACTCAGGGATGGGCCCGGGGCCAGGGGCCATCCTCCTTACCCAGAGCAGGGTGTGGGGGTGTGTGACCTCTAAAAGTGAGCCGTGTGGCATTGTCTCCACGCGTCTTTCCCTCTCAGTGGCAGTCGCTCCCTCTGTGTCTCACTTTACACCTCTTTAAATTCACGGAGCAGAGCATCCCCGTTCCCTAGGGCTCTCAGAAATGGACTGCTTGTTTTCTGAGAGATCAAACAGGTTCCAGCGCATCCTTTGCTCTTGCCAGGACAAAGCAAGGCTCACCTGGTGCCTATGACCGAAGTTTTCGGTGGAAGTATCACCAGTTCCGGTTCCTCTGTCACGTGAGTCCTGGTTTTGGGGCTCCCATGGGAGTGGGGCTGTTAAGTGCTGTCAGTTGGGTCTCCCAGACCCACCTAGCACTGGGGGTGTGTCTTAGATGGGTGCAAGATGCTTGCCCCACTCTGAGCTGCTTGTCTCTAAGGAGTAGTCTTCTAATCCTGGGCTATGGGGCTGTGCTGTCACAGATGGGAGAGCCCATTGAGCCCCAATTGACAGTGTTCCTTTCCTTTTTAGTCAAATGCCCTACCCAGCCACGTGAAGATCAGCGTTTCCAGGCAGACACTCTTTGAGGACTCTTTCCAGCAGGTTAGAGAATATTATTGATGCTGGGATCCTGGGCCAAGCAGGTTTCCTCCCATCACCTAACCCCACCTCAGGGTGTAAGCGTTGGTGACTATATCTGCTAGGCAATAAGCCTCAGCATCCCCTGCCCCCACATCCCTGCCTGCTGTGCTGGGGTCATGGGCAGGATGGCCGGATGCCCTGTCTCCCCAGATTATGAACATGAAACCTTATGACCTGCGCCGCCGGCTCTACATCATCATGCGTGGTGAGGAGGGCCTGGACTACGGCGGCATTGCCAGGTGAGATAGGGTGCCCAGAGGGCTCTACTCTACCCCATGTCCCCTCGCTATAGGGCCCATGGCTGGAAACCTCCTCCATGCTGTTCTTCATCCCCTGAGTTCTCCTGCATCAATAGGATGGGCCCTGGTGTGATACTGAGAATCATCTCTTGGGTTGGTGATGTGGCTCAATTAAGTTAGGATGCTTCTCTAGTGAGCAGGCCCTGGGTTCGATCTCCAGCAACACATAAATCAGGCCTGGCAGGTAGTTCACATCTATAGTTGTACCACTTGAGCAATAAAAGCAGAAGGATTAGACATTCAAAGCTGTCCTTGGCTACATAGTAAATTTTAGGCCAACATGGGTCTCTGAGATCCTGTCTCCGAAAGGAAAAGGTGGAAAATCCCATGACAAATGTCTGGCTAGTCCCAGTGAGCCATGAAGCGGGGGCAGGCCTTAGCCCTTTGGTTACTAGATTATAGGGGTGCTGAAGGGTTCTCGAGGAGGGACGTGATGCTCTGTGCCAGCCTGTGTGTCATTTTTCTCTACTCACAAAGCAACCTGTCAAGTTGTATCAGTGGGCAGTAGGATCTGTGGGTACCCCTTAAAATCAGCTCGCGGCTTTCCTTTTTCCTGAGGCAGCCAGAGCAGATGAAGTCAGGTTTCTCAGCGTGTATCTGATGTCTCTAAGCAATCCATCCCCTGCTGCATCGTGTGCACCAGTCAACAAAGTCCCTTAAAGAACCCAAAGCACTGTGTTACCTTCACCCCACAAAACTTAGCAGGCTGTTTGGCAAAGCATCGCCTTGGACGACAGGCAGAGGGCCCTGGCAGTGAGAAGGAGCGTCTTGGCTGTGGTGACCTCTTATCTGCTGACCTTGTGGTGGGGGGATATCTTCCTGCTTGGCATTGGGCTCACCCACCTCTGGTCCTGTTTGCTGGTGGTGTACTCTTCTTGTTGACCCCATCCTGCGAATGGATTGTTCTTTTTTCGTGGTGACCTCCCCAGGCTGTGCTTGGTGGGCTTCTGGTGTGGCTCCCTCCCTGTGTGTCTCTCTCTGTGTCCTGCCAGTGGTTTTACCCTATGGTAGGTTACGTCATGCTGTTCTACCACAGGGTAGAACCACGGACAGGATACCGGGGCACCCTCTACATCGAAGGACTTCGTCTACACAGCCACAAACAGACCAGCAGCCAGAGGCTGGCCCCCTTGGCCCGTGTTCTCTGTTGGTTTAGCTCAAGCCCTGAAAGACCCTGATTTCTGGCTTATACTTGGGGTGTAGATAGATGCTGAGGCATCTGTTGGGTGAATGTGTCGAGATGAATGTGTCCGAGTTTGGGATAGGGTATGCCGATGGGTTCTGGGGTGAAGGGAAGGCAACATGCAAGTGAGGTAGGTCCCTGTAGGATAGCTAGAATCAATGAGGTTCCTGGAGGCTGAGTGGATCCCAAAGCCTTCAGGGATGGGTTTTGGAACATGCAACTGTCTGTGTATTCTTCACATTGCATTTCATACCAGGTTGGGTGCATACTGTCATAGAGCAGAAATGTCATTGTAATAAATGTGTATATTTACGATTTCATTGCATTTATTTGTTTATTTGGGGGCATAGATGTATGTGTGTGGTTCTTATGGCCCATACAGCATGTGTGAAGGTCAGAGGACAACTTATGGGGATTCAGTTCTCATCTTTTACCAAGTAGGTCCCAGGGATTGAACTCAGGTTGTCAGACTTGGATGCAAGAGCCTTTATCTGCTTACTCATCTTGCCAGCCCAGTCTGTAATGCTGTGGTGTAGTGCCTTTGTACAGTACATAGCCCCACAGGGTGCACGGTGGTCCTGCGTTTGAGGACCCCCTTTGCCACCAGAAGCTCTAGATACTGTAATGTAAATGTCCTATGGGAGCCAACACGCACCCAGTTTTCCTGAGTGCCACCTTCAGGTGCTATTGTTTTGCTTCACCCAAGAATTGGGATGAGCTGGTGCTCTGACCTCCCAGGACACACACGTTCAGATGACCGGTCTGACACAGCAGAGGGCTCCATTGTTCTGTCCTCTCTCCTCTCACAGAGAGTGGTTTTTCCTCCTGTCCCATGAGGTGCTCAACCCTATGTACTGTCTATTTGAATACGCTGGGAAGAACAATTACTGCCTGCAGATCAACCCAGCCTCTTCCATCAACCCTGACCACCTCACCTACTTCCGCTTTATCGGCAGATTCATCGCCATGGTAAGGGGCCTGGGATCTCTGAGCAGGGCAGCATCTAAGGAGGCTGGCTCTAGTCACCAGGAGGCAGCAGCGGCATGCGCTGCAGACCTTAGGGATCAGGATCCTGCCCTCTGTCTAGGATTTGCCATGACTCTCCCCTCTTCCTCACACGGTTTCTAACCGAAAATTAACAAACAAAAAGCAAGGTAGTTGTGGAGAAGTGAGATACTTTGCAGTGGCCATCTGGGGTGGTTACAGGGTTTCTCATGTGACTTACTACACAGAAGCCCAGGGACTTCACCTAGATCCATTGGGACTTACAGGGTGTAACTAGGCCAAGCAAAACCCTAACTGTCTGCCTGCTGCCTCTCACTTGGGGGTACTGCATCTTTCATGAGCCGCAATAGCAAGGGGACCTTTGGAAATGTCTGCCCGAGACACAGCCTTCTGGAAGAGAGTTAGGAATCGGCGTGGGCTTAGGTCAGAGCCATAGTGAACTGGCTGCTGCAAGGCCAGGGGCCTTCCCAGCAACTGTAGTCACCTAGAAGTACAGGCTCAACATAGCAGTGAAGAGGGCCGTACCGCATGATGACCCACACTGATGAGCAGGGGCCTGCGAGGCTCTGCTCCGACTGTGCCCCAATGATAGCTTTTCTTTGTTGATGTCCTGAGTCTTACCCCACACATTCCCTTCTCTAGAATACCAGAGACCTAAGGCTCTGCCACTAAATATGGCCATTCCCATCATCTGGAAGTTCTTGTTAAGTGCTGGCAATGGCTCTGGAAGTGGGCACGTTCTTCCTGGGTCTAGAGACCTGCCTGGCCCAGCAGCAGACAACGACAGAGCGGCCAGACTCTCAGACTGTTACTCACCGCTGGCTGCCAGTTCTCGCCAGCCTCAGTGTCTGCATTATTCTTGGCCTCTTGTGCCACCCGCTCAGAGTGCCAGTGAGTCAGGACTAGAGCTGTATTGAACAAGTTTTCCATGGAAGTGGGAGACAGGCCTTTGCCCGAAGAGGGAGTGGCCTGGCCAGTGTTCTGGGCAGACAGTGGGCCTGCTTTGCCCATGCCTGTGGCTTTCAGGGTGGGATGAGTCTGTCCATATGCCCAAGTCAGAGAAAAGTGCTTGTTTCCCACACCTCCCCTTCAGTTAGGGCAGCTGGCTCCCAGGGAGTCCTTTCAAGGGGAGGGCAGCTGACATCCAGAGCACTCCTGAGTCTGCCTCGGGTGCTGTCCAGAAAGTAAAACCCTCTGCTGTGCCTCTCCCTTGCCCAGGCTCTGTACCATGGAAAGTTCATCGACACAGGCTTTACCCTTCCTTTCTACAAGCGGATGCTCAACAAGAGGCCGACGCTGAAGGACCTAGAGTCCATTGACCCCGAGTTTTATAACTCCATTGTCTGGATCAAGTGAGTCCTGGCTTGCCCTGCTCTGATGGAGCTGAGCTCTGATTGGCCAGTTGGCACCCTGACCCTGATTTCCTCTACTAGGAGATCCCTGGGTACTTACCTGGCCTCCCCAGGTCTGTAGTGATAGAGCTTCTAGGTCCCCTGTTCTCGATTCTCTCTCTCTGGAGCAGAGACTGTACCAAGCCACTGGTCAGGGTTCCTGGCCACCTAGTGAGTTTCTAGTGCCTCTCGGGTGCCTTAGTAAGAGGTCGAGCAAGTCAAGGGCAGGCCTTGATAATGTGGACATCTTCCCACTTGGCCTCCTGTGTCCCAGAGAGAACAACCTAGAAGAGTGTGGCCTGGAGCTGTTCTTCATCCAGGACATGGAGATCCTGGGCAAGGTGACAACCCATGAGCTGAAGGAAGGCGGCGAGAGCATCCGAGTTACAGAGGAGAACAAGGAAGAGTACATCATGTGAGTCTCAGATCCGGGGAGGGGCACGTTACAGAGAAAGGGCGTTTGCCCTGTTTTTGTACCATCTTTGACCAGGCCCCGCTATGGGGCCCACAGTGCTCACAGACTGCACTAATATCCTGGCTGTATCTGCCTTGGTTGGTGACATAATGACTTGAGCTATGGACCTGGAGCCTCTGGTTACCAGCTCCGGGTTGATCTTTTTGTGTTCAGGAGACTTTCCAGCTGCAGGGAACTTTTTAAAGAAATATAAAGCTTAGATGTTATCATCTCTCCTGACCCAGAGGATTTCTGTGTCCAGTGAATTTCAGTCTCTGGCTCTCCACTGCGCATGTACAGACTTTCCGTTCAGGTTCTTTAGGCTGTTTGCTCTGTTCCATTAAACCATGGAGTTGGTACTTGTGAGGTTAAGTCTGAGGCTCAGCAGTTAAAGAGTGCACCAGGCAGGGCGGCCTGGGCTCCGTCAATGGCTTGTCCTTGGTTTTAGGCTGCTGACTGACTGGCGATTCACCCGAGGAGTGGAAGAACAGACCAAAGCCTTCCTGGATGGCTTCAATGAGGTGGCCCCTCTAGAGTGGTTGCGATATTTTGATGAGAAAGAGCTGGAGGTGGGTGCCAAAAGTTGTGGGCCCTTGAGTTCAGGTCTTTCAGGGTATCCCAGATCTGTGATGTACACCCACAGAAACTCACCCACCAAGCCCCACACTTCAAGCTAGAGGCAGTAGTGTGGGTAGTGTCGCCTGGATCCTCAGCCCTAACTTCTGTGCATAGAGAGCAAGGACATTAAAATTTCTGAAAAAAGTAGCAGGTTAACAGAGTTTGGGAGTCACGTTATGGTGGGAGGAGGCAGCACCGTGTGGGCGTGAAGCAGTGCCATGCGGAGGGCTTGCTGCAGGCTTGCTGACATGTCCCTCCCTACAGCTGATGCTGTGCGGCATGCAGGAGATAGACATGAGCGACTGGCAGAAGAACGCCATCTACCGGCACTACACCAAGAGCAGCAAGCAGATCCAGTGGTTCTGGCAGGTGCGTCCTGGGCTCTGTGTCCCCCTGTTGGGCTGGGGGTAAGGTTCTTGTCAGGGATGGTTACCAGTTACCCAAAGGACATGACCCCAGACTCAAGGACCTTTCATCTTTGACACATTCCTCCCCTCCCAACTTGGAGAAGCAGAGGATAAACCTATCTCTGGGCAGGATAGAGGGTGTTGTAGCTACATTGTCGCTAGTTTGCATGACATAGGTTGTCAGCAGTCAGCAGTGGCTGGGAGCCAAGGGGACCTGCGGCCAGGAAGTTCAGCTGCAATGGTTATGTAGTCTCCTCCAGTCAGATGGGGTAAGAAAGGAAGGCACACGTGTCTAGAAAAATACAGTGAGCCCATTATCTTGAATTGAATGTCTTAGTCCCTTTATATATGTGGATTTTACAGCTGTTTAACAAGGAGAGTGTGCAGTGAAAAAGACATATACAAGTATCCTTATATGATGTGTGTGTGTGTACTTGCATGTAAAGTTTTTGTGGAGGTGTAGTTCACATGGCATGCAATTCATCATCTTAGATATTTTGAGGTGTTCAAGTCGGTGGTTTTAGCTCCTTCATTGTGTTGTACAACCAACAGCATTATTCAACTTTACTACAGTTCATTTCCCCAAAAAGAAACCCTGTTTCCACCAAACAGCTACTCCCAACCTTAGTGTGTCTTTAAAAGCAGACCTGGGGAGAGGGTGGGGAAATACCCAGCCCAGGATGTCCCTGAGACTCATGGACCTTTGTGGGACATTCTACAAACACCCTTAGAGAAAGCATCTTTGACAGTCCCAGATTGCTGTCTGTCTCCCCTTCCTGGTGTGGCCCCGCCTGGCCTGGAGATGTCCCTGCTGAGGCCTGAAGTGCTGGGCTAACGGCACCCCTGACGCCTTCTGGAATTGCAGGTGGTGAAGGAGATGGACAACGAAAAGAGGATCCGGCTATTGCAGTTTGTCACTGGAACCTGCCGTCTGCCTGTTGGGGGATTTGCTGAACTCATTGGTGCGTTTTTCCTTTGTCCTCCTGGGGCCTTGGCTGGGGGTGAGGACAGCATGGGCCATACACATCTTCCTGGAATTTGGGAAGGGAAAGGGTCTTGTTTTGGGAAAGGCCATCTGTGTTGACACAAAGTAACACCTTGCCTTGGATGGCAGGGAGCAATGGACCCCAGAAGTTCTGCATTGACAGAGTTGGCAAGGAAACCTGGCTACCCCGAAGCCATACATGGTGAGTTTGCTGGAAGCCGGCAGGCCGGGAGCCTCACTGGTGGGGGCAGGACTCTGAAGCCCTGGTCTCCCCATGCCACCCTTCTGTCTTTTACAGCTTCAACCGCCTGGACCTCCCGCCCTACAAGAGCTATGAGCAGCTGAAAGAGAAGCTGCTGTATGCCATCGAGGAGACCGAGGGTTTTGGGCAGGAGTAGCCAAGGCTGTCCCTCCCATACCCTCCAGCACAAGTAGTCCTGAGTCCTTCCTGCCTGAGACGCCATTGGCTGCACAGCCCTTGGAAGGCCCCTTTGGATAGTGGCCCTGTATGGATCCATGCTTGGATCATGTTGGTGACTGAAGAGTCTGACCCCAAGAGGCCCTGTGGCCCCTTTCTCCTACTTGATGATGGCAGTCTGGAATAAAGCCCCCTGTCACCTTTGACTTCATCACCTGTTGCAAAGTCAGAGGGCTGCCCTTCTGCAATTTTGTCCCCTCCGCTAGGACCAATTCTGGGTGTGTGTGAGTACGTAAGGGAATGTGCCCTGCCTCAAAGGGTTGCCCCAGAAGCTGGGCCTCACATGGTAGGTGAAGAGATAGGCTGTGTGGCTTGGCTGACTGGACCCAGAAAGCCAAGGGTCTTTGGCAGCAGAAGAGGCTCCGCTTCCGTTGACCTTTCCTGGAGTCTGTGTGGAGCAGGCCTGAGGAGCAGCTCTGCATCAAAGTTGTCTTTGCTGTACTGCCTGGTGGGCTGCAGCCTAGGGGACCGAGCAGGAAGCACTCAGTACTACCAGTCCGTCTCTTCCTAGCAAGCAAAGGGTTGAAGAAGTCACCACCTGTGTGTCAGTGGGAAGAGACAGACTCCCTGGACTGTCTTGTGACATAAACTTGAAGTATATTCATGTATAGGGTTGCCTTCTGTTTTATTTGAGTATGCCGCTATCACCTTCTGTCAAAGAGCTGGTGCCCCAGGTGTTCTGGGTCGTTGAGGGGCTCAACCCTCTTGATCCAATAGCTTCCCCAACAGCTGCTCCCCTCAGGAACCCGCTTAGCAGTTCCCCAGCTCAAGAGGCCTGGCTCTGCAGCTCAGTGCATCCCTGCCACCCTCAAATCCTCCACTGACAAGATCCCTTTGCTAGACCAGGCAAGGCCGGTTAGGACCAGGTTGGCAGTACTGTCTCTCAGTGGCTTCTGGAGCTCGCAGTGGCTTAGGATGGGGCACATCTTGGCCAGCCGAGTGTTTGTGCTGTTCAGGCTTGAGGAAAAGACACCGGTTGGATTTATGGCGCTCTTGACAGCCTCCCATGTCGGTCCACAGGCCTCTCTGGGGTTTCAGAGCAGTTATGGTGGCGCACTCCCTCATGCAGCCTCCCTGCACATACTAGCTCTGGGGTACCCCAGGCATGCTCTCAAACCAGCCACAGGAGCCTTCCTGCCTTCATCCTTCCTCCAGTACAGCCTGTGACCCCCCCCCACACACACACACACTGCACATGCTGACTTGAGTGGCTCTGCTTACTGCTGCTCACCTTTCTCTCCCATGCAGTCTCTTGCTGTACTCCCCATGCGCATCACAGAAGCTGCTCGGTACTGGGTGGGGGACCAGCTGCCAGCAAGGTCAGTCAGGAAGCATCAGGTTCACAGGTGTTCATGTGTGTCTGTGTGTGTGCGTGCGTATGTGTGTGTGTGTGTGTGTGTGTGTGTGTGTGTGTAACTGAAGTGTGTACAGAAAGGTCTGTGCTAGCTAGCACCAAGTTGGTTGAAAGATTGTTTTGTAATGCCTGCCCCTGCCTTGGTATTGCCAGTTTCTTGTGCAATAAACAATCAGCAGCTGTGGGTGGTGTCAGTGTGGCTGTTTACACACACTCTTCTGGGAAGAGGCTGCCAGCCCCACGGGTCTTCCAGAATCTCCAGGCCAAAGCAGAGTGATAATGCCCTAGCCTTGCTGCCTTGGAGGAGTTCGGGTACCAGTAACCAAGTAGCTTTACGTCTGGGCTGGATGGCTGGGTACCAGTAACCAAGATAGCCTTACTTCTGGGATGGATGGTTGGGTACCAGTAACCAAGGTAACCTTACTTCTGGGATGGGTGATTAGGTACCAGTAACCAAGGTAGCCTTACTTCTGGGATGGATGGTTGGGTACCAGTAACCAAGGTAGCCTTACTTCTGGAACAGGTGGCAAGTTCTTCTCCGGAGGTCACTTGCCTCAGCCCTGGTCACTGTGTTACTCTCTTAGCAACAAAATCGTTCCTTTTGGAGCGGAAGTGGCTCAGGTTGCATGAATCCCCATGACAAGGGATTCCTTGATGTTGAAGTCAGGGTCACACCTTGGTTTAACACACAATTATATTGACAGGTAAAACTTCCAAGATGGAGCTGGGTATAGTGGTGCATTTCCTACAATCCTAGTAATTGGAAGGCTGAGGCAGAAGGATTGCTCCATGTTTGACGCTAGACTACATAGATTGCTGCTGCCTCCAAAAGAGCCGAAGTGGGTAGAGAGATGACTCGATGGTCTTTATTGTCCCACAGTGGACCCAGATTCAGTTCTCAGCATCCACACGGTGGCTCACATCGCCTGTAACTCAAGTGCCAAGGGATCTGTCACCCTCTTCTGACCCCCACAGGCACCAGGCACAAATGCCACACATTAATACACGCAGGCAAAACATGAATACTCCCATATCAGAAGACTTTTCCTAAAAGCCAAACAAGTGTGGGCTAGACCACCACCTGATGAGTGGACATTGAAATGACTACATGTTCTTTGGTTTGGTTTGGTTTTCTGAGACATGATCTCTTTGTGTAGCACTGGCTGTCCTAGAACTTGCTCTGTAGACCAGGCTGGCCTCAGACTCAGAGATCTGCTTGCCTGTTCCTCCCAAATGCCAGAATTAAAGGCGTGCGCCACCACAGCCCAGCTAGTGACTGTCACATTCTAATCACACTGATAACAGGAGGTGGAGGCTGGCTCCTTAAAGTGTAATGGCTAGTTCACTTCCTCATTTTACTTCGGGGTGCGAGAGCTTGAAAACTTTGTGCTTGCTAAGCATGCGAAACCCAGGTCTACGCCCTTCCAAAGGCTTTTTTCCACTTGATGGGGAAACACTATACTTTGATTAAAAATTATTGGAGAACATTCACATGGTATACATAAGTTTCATAGTAAGGCTTTTTTGTTGTTGTTTTGTTTTGTTTTCTTGAGACAGGAACTCACTATGTAGTAGCCCTTGCTGGCTTGGGAACTCTGTGTAGCCCAGGCTGGTCCCAAACTCAACAGCAGTCTGCCTGTTTCTGCCTCTGCAGTGCTGGGCACTTTAGTAAACTTTAATAAGTTTTAGTATGACCTGCCACAGTGGGGACTCACCTACATGTCTCCAGGCATAACTGCCACTCAGCGGGCAGTGGTCCTTCCAGACAAGTTTGTGTCCATATGCAAATTATAGATGTCTTAGTTAGGGTTTCTGTTGCTGTGAAGAGACACCATGACCACAACAACTCTTACAAAAGAAAAACATTAAATAGGGGTAACCTACATTTTCAGAGGTTTAGTCCATCGTCATGGTGTGACATGCAGGCAGACTTGGTGCTGGAGAAGTAGCCGAGTGACCTACATCTTGACTTGTGGGCAACAGGAAGTGGTCTGTCTCACTGGGCGTGGCTTGAGCATATGAAACCTTTCAGACCAGCCCCGTAAGTATGTACGATTTTTAAATATACTGGAAATGGGATTGCATAGCTGTTGTTTCATTAATGAGGTGTTGGGGCACTTCGCATGTTGGTCACTGTATTTCATTTCTTCTCTGCCATGTGACTTTCATACCATTGTTCTATAATGTACCCATTGCCTTCCTGAAGTTAGCTGTGGATGTCTCCAGCAACTTGGCAGCGTCTACATGGCTTCATCAAATGACCTTGGGCAGGCCCAGCAGGAGACAGTTCTGAAAGCCCGATCGTTGTGTCTTGTGGGTTTTGTTACATTTGAGTCCATTACTAAGGAACACAAACTGTCTTAAAATAGTGATCTTGCTGGATGATGGTGGCACAGACCTTTAATCCCAGCACTCCGGAGGCAGAGGTAGGCGGACCTCTGTGAGTTCAAGGCCAGCCTAGTCTACAAGAGCTAGTTTCAGGACAGAGAAAGCCTGTCTCAAAAAATAAATATATAAATAATAAAAAGAAGAGGGATCTTCTTGCCTCTCTCCTAACCGCTAAGATTTCAGACACTCACCTCCACTCCCAACTAGACTTTTTTTTTTATTTTTTACATACCAATCCCAGTTTCCCCTCCCTCCTCTCCTCCCGCACCCCCCTTTCCACCATCCCACCCTCACCTACTCCTCTGAGAGGTTAAGGCCTCCCCTGGGAAGTCTGAACTAGGTTCTATGCGAATGACAATGGTGTGGCTTGGGCAGTATATGGGGCCACTGGCAGGGGGACCAGGATCGAACTCTAATGCATGAACTGACTCTGTGGAGCCCAATCTCTATGGAGATATACCCTGATCAGCCTCAGCACTGGGGGAAGGAGGATTCGTCCTGCCTCAACGAGGTAATGGGATATACTTAGTTTCCAACTATACTTTTTAAAGAAAAAAATGTAAAATGTTCAAATTCAAAGATAAAAGAGCCTGCACGAAAGGCCTCTGTCACTCTGGTGTCGTGCCCCCCCCCCCCCGCCCAATCCCCAGTCCCTGTCTGTCCTGAGCCATTCAGATCTGCTGCCACTGCTCCAGCAACTTGCCCTTTCACCCTTGTTAGGTCTCAGGCTCTCCACACGTCTAGATGAGCTGGACTATAGGAGGATTTCTGCCCAATAGGTAAAAGCCAGCTTTCCTCAGGAGCTCTTGACATGGCAGTGAGATGGCCTTCCCGTCCTCAAAAGTTGTTCTGCTCCACAGCGACTCATCCTGCACAGAATTCTCGTGATTTGTCCGCCCGCGCTCTCTTGCTCCCCGGGGCTCTCTTGCTTGCTCGTCTCCACTCTTCTTTCCTGTATCTCTGGCACTGGCCGTGTCCAGTCTGCTTTCCTTTCTCTCTGGGCTTTTCCGGGTGCTTTTGGATATTCTGGAGTGGAGAGGTCATGTCGGCAGTTTCTTTACTGTTCCCTGCATATACCCATGTAAGGCACGGGCCACAGTGTCCAGTTTCCTTTTCCTGTCTCCCCTTTTTTCTTTTCAGATCTTAATTGCCGTTATTTATAATATGTAGCAGCTCAGACCTAAAATGCTTCCGATTCCCCCAGTTTCGGTCTTGCTTACCGCTTTGCACGTGGTAGCGTCTGACCCAAAGAATCTGTGGTCTAGGTTTTATTTATTTATTTATTTATTTATTAGTTTAGGTTGTTTTTTCTTTTTTTTAAATTTTTTATTTATTTATTTATTAAAGATTTCTGCCTCCTCCCCTCCACCGCCTCCCATTTCCCTCCCCCTCCCCCAATCAAGTCCCCCTCCCTCATCAGCCCGAAGAGCAGTCTGGGGTTCCCTGCCTTGTGGGAAGTCCAAGGACCTCCCACCTCCTTCCAGGTCTAGTAAGGTGAGCATCCAAACTGCCTAGGCTCCCACAAAGCCAGTACGTGCAGTAGGATCAAAACCCAGTGTCATTGATCTTGACTTCTCAGCAGTCCTCATTGTCCGACCCAAAAAGAGGAACATGGGATGTACTCACTCATATTTGGTTTCTAGCCATAAATAAAGGACATTGAGCCTATAATTCGTGATCCTAGAGAAGCTAAATAAGAAGGTGAACCCAAAGAAAGACATATAGTCATCCTCCTGGAGATTAACCTTCATCGGGCGATGAAAGCAGACAGAGACAGAGACCCACATTGGAGCACCGGACTGAAATCTCAAGGTCCAAATCAGGAGCAGAAGGAGAGAGAGCACGAGCAAGGAACTCAGGACTGCGAGGGGTGCACCCACATACTGAGATATTGGGGATGATCTATCCAGACCTCAACAAGGCCAGCTGTCCTGGGTCTGAAAAAACATGGGATAAAACCGGACTCGCTGAACATAGCGGACAATGTGGTCTAGGTTTTAAAGCAGGCTGTTTTCTTCTGTTTCATATGGCTTTATTATGTTTACCCCCAGAGAAGGGAAGTGTGAATTAACGGTGCCCTTTTGAAAGTCCCGGGTTGACTTCTTTCGGCTTTAACTCTCTGTGTGTAGGGAGGGCGTGCACTGGAGTGGGGGTGCAAAGGCCTGCATGTGCACAAGCCAAGGCCAGAGCAGGTGTCTTTCTCTGTAACGCCCCATGGTTACTGCTTTTACACAGAGTCTGTCATGAAGCCAGAAGCTGTTTTGGCTGAGCTGCTTGGCCAGCAAACTTCCGGGACCTGCCTGTCTCCACCTCTCAGTTTAACTGCTGGGGTTACAGTTATGAACAAGTAACAAGAAAAATCCCAAAATTAATCAAAAAATTCTGAAATTTGTATCCAATTCCCCCTTCCCCAGAGCCCCTGGTCATCGCCATTTTACGTTGTGTCTACAGTTCTGTCACATAAATGGAATCTCCGTGGTTTTCTTTTTGCGATTGGCTTGGGTCACTTGGCATGATGTCCTTGTTTCTACAAAGAAGATATTCAGATGAGGAGAGGATGTAACTTAGTTGATACTGTGTTTGCCTGATATTCACAAAGCCCAGAGTTCAGACCCCAGCCCCAATAAGCCAGGGCCAGTGATAGGTGCTTGTAATCCCAACACTTGGAAGTGGAGGGGGGAAAATCAGAAGCTCAAGGTCAGTCTTGGCTGTATGGTAAGTTCAAGACCAGGCTGGGATACTTGAGACTTTGTATCAAAAAGGGGAAATGGGCCTGGTGAGATAGCTCAGTGGATAAAGACTTGAGTTTGATTTCCCAGAACCCCATAGTGTGAAAGAGAAGATGAGTTCCTACAAGTTGTCCTCTGACCTTCATACCTGGGCCATGGCATGCCCCTCCCCGCCACGACAAATTAAAAGGTAACAAAATATAGATCTGTCCCACCTGGCAGGATGTGCTCATAATTCCAGCACTTTCGAGGTGAATGCCATAAAGAAGGAATCCAAAGCCAGCCTCAGCTACAGAGCAAGTTTGGAGTTAGCCGAGGTTACAGGAGCACTTGTCTCAAAACCAAACAGGGCTGGGGAGGCGGTACAGTGAACAAGACTGCTCTACCCGTGGACCTGAGCCCATGTAAAGTCAGTAAGCAGTGTCTCTCCGCGGCCTCCGTTCAATTCTTACCTTCAGGTTTCTGTGGTTCCTGTCCTGATTTCCCTCAGTGATAGAGTGTTACCTGAGACTGAGCTGCAAGAAACCCTTCTTCAAGTTGCTTTTGGTCATGGTATTTTAATCACAGTAGAAAACCTAAGTAATTGCATAACCCCCTCATATCCCCTGCCCCTGCTGATACACCCCTGAGGTGGGTGGACTTCTTAGGTGGTCCTCGACACTCTCCTACTGATGCTTGCAGCTTTGTGGAGTAACTCTTTCCTTGAGTGTGGACGAGTTTTGCACCTCTTTCCAGCCAACACACCATGGCGACTGTAACGGGATGTCCTGTCTGATGGCAGACACCTGTGGCCTGGCCGCCAGCTGACTCTCCTTACTGTCTTAGGTTCCAACATGTACACTCCGAGGATGTGGCTGCCGTGGTGGAGAAGCCCTCGTGGCAAGGGATGGGCGGGGGGGGGGGGGGGGGCGGATTCCTATCAACTAGTGTAGTCGCATTTCCCATGTATTTTAGTAAATAAAGCTTGCCTGAAGATCTGAGGGTAAAACAGTCCCCCTGGCCAGCCTTACAGACCAGGTTATGGTAACGCACACCTTTAATCCCACTAGCCAAAATGACACACACCTTTAATCCCAGTAGTCACACTAGTTGCCATAGAAACTAGGTGCGTGCCTTTAATCCCAGTCCTAGAGAGGAATATAAAACGGGGGAAGACAGCTCTCAGACACAGTCTCCTTCTGAGATTCCAGGAGGCAGGATCACCATTTCAGAGCCAGATTGAGGTAAGAGCCAGTGGCTGGCTGTTTTGCTTTTTTGGATCTTCAGGTTGAGCCCCAATTTCTGACCCGAGTTTTTGTTATTCGTGTTTCAAACCAGCTAGCAAAAGAGAAAGGATGTCCAGTAGGCCATAAGGCCTTGAGTCCTCCTAATGGCTAGTACAATAACTGGCCCCTTGCTCCCTTGAGCTGTCAGATGCCATCAGCCCAGGGAACAGCTGGATTGCACCCTGTGACCAGCCCTGAGCCAAGGCTCCAGGTAAGCCATGCCTAGGACTGCTGACTCACGACACCACGTGGGAGGTGGGAAAGCTGTGTTGTTTTGAGCAGCGAAATCATAGGGTAACTTGTTACCCAGCTGTAGATGACCTACCCTTGCTGTAAGATCAAATGTGCTTAGAATACCTTTGCTTATATTGCCTGGTACCCAGCTGTGGCTGTTCTTAGTAAATATGAGGGTCACGGTGTGGAGAAAACGTGATGTTGGGCATGACAGGACAGGCCTGAAATCCCAGCACTCAGGAGGCAGAGGCAAGAGGATCTCTGAGTTTGAGACCAGCCAGGGTTACATGGTGAGACCTTGTCTCGGTCAAAGAAAACACATAAGCAAAGCAGGAAGCCAGCATCTTGTTAGCCTGTTCTCCATGCAGAAAGGCCATCATCATATTCTGGGGGAGCAGGTGCCACAATAGTGACACTCCTGTCCTTGCACCCAGTCCTCACCTGGCACCCTTCTCCTGGAGCTCGGCCTAGCTGAGACTGCAGGTGGACACAAATGCCATTTGGACTTGTCTGGGCCTCCAGCCAAACCCAGTTGGCAAGGGTCAACCCAGTCTCTCCAGGACAATTTTGGGTTCATTTCCTGTGTAATTCCAGGGTGTGGAACCAGGAAAACAGTATTACAGCAGTAAATTAGCCCAAAGAGTGGCCATTGCAGCCCTGGACTCTCTCTGAGGGTGACTTGGGGTCACAGTTCCTGCTCCGGGGGCTGCTTGTGTATATCTGGGCCCAGGCCAGTGGTGGGTGAAGAACTCCCTCCTTCCTGGAGGAGGTCATTTCGCCTCTGTGGAGTGGTAGCTGTTTACCACCTGCCTGCCATTGCTTCCCGTTGATTAAAATGAGAAACAGGTGACAAATGTCACCTCGTCCTGCGCTGAAAGTAATGCTGGCCAGGGCACAGGGACAGGCGTTTTTCCTCTGCAGATTAAAGAACTAAGGGAGGACAGACGCACTGCTGGGAATCCCAGGGAAGCCATCTTATAATACCTGGGAGGTCAGCGCCCTCTTTTGAGGTTCTCGGTTTCATTAGTAAAAGATTTTAAGAATGGACACTGAGGACATTAAGGCGTACCCCTTGAACCCCAGCACTCGGGAGGCAGAGGCAGGCGGATCTCTGTGAATTCAAAGCCAGCCTGGTCTACAGAGTGGGTTCCAAGACAGCCAGGGCTGTCACACAGAAGAACCCTGACTTGAAGGGTAGAGATAAAAAAGAGAGAGAGAGAGAGAGACAGAAGCAGAAGCTTGAGTTTAAAATGAAAACAGGACATGCAAGTTGTAAATCTTGAAGCTGACTCGAAGGGAGGAGAGTGGAGAAGAGGAGGAACCAAAGCCATGTTGCTTTAGACAAGGCAGGGAGCAGGGCTTTAGAAAACCTAGACGAGTGGGGGAACGTGGGCGATGTGAGGGACCGGTCCATCTGCAGACTGGAACTTAAGGAAAGCGTCTCTCTCTGTATTAGGGTTCTCTAGAGTAACAGAACCCAGAGAATGGGTGTCTGTATAGAAAAGGGATTTGTTAGAATGAGTTCCAGATCCAGCTAGTCCAACAATGGCTGGCTATGAGCAGAAAGTCCAAGAATCCAGTAGCTGCTCCGCCCATGAGGCCGGATGTCTCGGCTGGTCTCAGTTAGACGCTGGTATCCTGAGGAAGGTCTAATGCCAGTGCAGACTTGCTAGCCGGGTGAGTGCCAGCGGACAAAGCAAAAGCTTCCTTTTTTGACATCCTTATCTAGGCTTCCAGCAGACAGCTGTGGCCCAGATTAAAGGTGGGACTCCCCACCTCAAGATCCAGATTGAGCAAAAATCCCTCACAGGGGTGCCCTCCGTATTTGCATCTTAGTTAATTCCAGATGTAGTCAAATTGGCAATCAAGAACAGCCATCACGGGCTCCATTCTAATGAGGAGGTGGGATTTAATTCTAAGGAAAATGTGTGTTGGGGGTGAGGGGGGGGGGGAGACAGGATGACTCTGGAGACCCAGACACAGGAATGGTACGACCTGAGTATCTGTCCCAAAACGTGGAGTGCGGAAGCTGGAGCGTCAACAGCTGGGGAAAGCACTAGAGTAGCTGGGTGGCTTCGCTGCCAGAGATAGGTCGCGGTTGTTGGTCAGGCTCTGACGCTGATAAACACCATAAAATGGACAGACATGTGCTGCCTTGTGAGGTGAGTTCGGCACGATTGATGTTGCTAGTGAGCTGGAAACGGCGTGTGAAGGAAAGAACGGAATCCAGGGTGATTTCTAGCTTTGGGGGCTTGAGAAGCTCAAGATGGCGGTATTGTTTACATAGATGTATAAGCATGCAGGAGAAAGTTAAGCTGAGCTCCTCTTCCTGTAAACACGGGGTAGAAAATATCTGGTCTTAACCACTGAGGGCAAAGAGAACCCAGGAGGATTCCAGGTAGCGATCTGGCCCTCCCGGTTCTGTGGGTAACGGACTGAGAGTGGTCAGCGGGAGTGGGACAATACACGGTGCAGGGAATGCTGGTGTGGACTGGCCACTTCCTGGAGCAGAACTTGGAGTGGAGGGACGGTGTTTGTGATCCCAAAGCTGGGGAAACCGAGACAGGCAGATCCCTGAGGCTTGCTGGCCATCCTGTCTAACCTCGTTGGCCGGTTCCACTCTAATGAGAGACCATTATAGCAGACTGTCTTGGACCTCCAGCCCACCATCATGACATGAAGACATTATTAATTATGAATGCTCAGCCTTAGTTTAGGCTTGTTTCTAGCTAGCTTTTAAAAAAAAACCTTAAACTAACCCATTTCTATTCATCTATGTGCTGCCCCAGGCTGGTTTATTTCATCTGTGCACTGACCAGCTGCTTCCTGCTTCCTCCATGTCTGACCAGCCTTTCTCCCTGCCCACCAGCCCTATCCAACCCTCCTCTCTCCGCCTCTCATCTGTCTTGTGGCCACGTAGGCAGGGGATGATGCCCTCCCTGCCACCCATCAGTGCCTAAGGCAGATGGGAGAGTTGGCCCTGTGGTCCTGAGAGTGGGAAAACTACCTGATCCCCACAAGCTGCAACACTTGGGAGAGCAGGCCCCATGCCTCGCCAGGGAAGCACGGTAGAGCCAACCTTGTTAGCGCAAGTGGGGGTGAGCCAGCCCTGAAATTGTGAGCATGAGAAAACTGTCCCCATTACCCATCTGACTTACGGTGCCATGGGCAGGGAAGAGTTTCCCTCCTCACCCAAGCCCATCAAAGTCTGGGGCAGGTGGGAGAGCTGGCCCCTGGTCAGAAGAGTGGCAGGCAGCCCTGAAGCTTAGTTGTAAGCATGGGAGAGGTGTCCCCATTTCACATCTGGTGGACCAACCCTAAGCTGCAGGATCTCCGCAACACAGGGCAGCGACGGGATATCCAGGAGTTGGATATCTCCAGAAGTGCCCAGCTTCGGTAGGTAGGAGAGACCAGAAACCTCAAACCAGACCAACGACTCTCTGCAGTGAACACTTGCAAGTCAAGCTATCTGGACAAAGGGGTGCATGGGGCGACTCACGGGGTCACACTGCAGTTTCCACGACGATGTTCTTCAGTTTTTCCCTTTTTATTTATTTTTCTTTTATTCTTTTTCTCTTAAATTTTGTTTTATTTGGGATGTTTTCAGGCGCGGAGGGCAGATTCAAAGGGACCATGAAATGAATAGGATCAAGATACATAGAATAAATAAAATTTAAAAAAAGAGTGAATACATCTCTTCCAATGGTGCTCAACTCTAGCTCCAAGTGATCCAGCGCCCTCTGCTGGCTCTCGCAGGCACCCGTACCCCAGCACAGACAAGACATACACATAAATGATAAAATAAATCTTAAAAACAAAGACAACATAAGGTGGTAGCACCTCTGGTCTCCTTATGCTCATACTTCACATAAAGAGGCCCCTTGGGCCCTGCGCTCGTGTACCCATACCCACAGACACAAATGAAAGCAAATCTAAGACAGCCGTTTAAAAAGGTTGCCGTGGCTAATTCTGACATGTTTGTTTCCGTCTTTGGATAACGGAGCTAGCATGGAGCTGACGGGCAGAGATGTAGCTCTGTAAGTGGAACACCTGTTGAGCATGCATATGACCCTGGGTTTGGCCCTCAGCACTACAGAAACTGTGCCTGTAACGGTAGTTGTCTTAGGGTTCCTATCGCTGATGTGAAACACCATGGTTTGTTGAGGCAGAATCTCACGTAGCCAGGTGGGCCTTGAGCTCCTGATCCGCCTGCCTCGCTCTACCTCCCAGGTGCTGGGAAGGCAGGAGTCGGCCGCCACGCTAGGATTCACATGTGCACTCGAGGTCACTTGGCTGTGTCTTTGTGGATATACTTCAGAATTCTTCGAATCTCTTGGCTACTGTAGTTCAGCTGGAGTTTGCCCTGGGATGTTTCCATCAGGGAAATGGGTGTAAACGATAGCAAATCCAGACCTCGCACCCAGCTGGGAGAACTGTGTGCTAAGAGACTGCAGTGAGGACAAAGTGGGCCCTGAAGGGGTAGATTTCTATACAGGCAGTTAAGTAGTTTGGGCAGAGTACAGGGCCCTGTGCCAGCTTCACCCAGTCTTAGCACTCAGACACGTTCTAGGGTGTTTCTGAAATCTTTCCTGGATGGTTGCAGCTCTAAACAGAAGTGGCAAGAAATGACTTCAGAGGAATTTCTCGTTTATCTAAAACTAGGAATCAAGAACGTCGCCGCTGAAAGGGGTTAGCAGACAATGGCGCCACCTAGTGTCCAAGAACAGATTGCCTCCAAAGAGGAATAAGGAAAAACCCTCTTTATCTGGGCTCTAGACACCCTGGTTTCCACAGGGGCTGCTTCCTTGTGGTTTCCACAGCGGCTGCCTAACTATAAGTGTGACAAACATGGGTGACTATTAACTTGTAATTTTAATACCTATATAGCTTAAAGACTAAGGTTTCAGTTATAAAATTAAACTATCTTTAAGCATATGTGAAGCAAATCAGGACAATGACCTCAAAATGTAAACAACATATTTAAGTATCTTGATCAGCGGTAGAAATGTAAAGTGCAATATGATCAATAGATCCTAAAATTGCATCAATATACAAAATATCTTAAGCAGAGGTAGAAACATGTATGCATACAATATGACAAAATAACTTTGCATATGTGTACACATATTGTAAACAGAAATAGGAGGGTACTCAACATCACAAATATAATTTGAATTTCTATCAATATACAAATTATCTTAGACAGGAATACAAGGATAATTTTACATATGTATCAATATGCAAGAATCTATACCAATGTAAACTATCTATAGTTCACAAGTAGACACACTAATCTATCTACTATCCCATCCTACCCAATCTCCCGGTCTTTTTTTTCTTTTCCAAAAGAGATCCCCGAGCCTACTTCATTTCCATCCCCAACCCTATACAACTTATAACCAAGCCCTAACAGATGACAATTGTCCCTAACTCTGAGGACAAATTTTTTGGGAGAGGGGACATTGTCTTTTTAGAATTACTTTTAGCTGTCATGGGGCTGATGTTATTTCTATGGGATTCTGTGAAAACTAAAATGATGATTAAGTCTCAAGATTATTGTCTGGTACAATTGTAGATGGTCTCTGAGTAGTTGATATGTTTTTTTTTAAGTTCTTATTCGAAGTTCTGGCCAGAATGTTGTAAGTAGGTGCACCATCTCAGCTAGCCAAGTTGGAATCATCTTGAGCAATTTGTAGCCCAAAACTGACCCTTGAGTGGTGCGATAAGCTCAATGGTATCATAAGATCCAGGTGGAATCATTGTTGTGGGGCCCCACCTTCTTTCTGGAGACTTCAGAGATTACTGGAGGAAAATTTATTGTTCATTGTGGAAAACTTAAACATTATTTATATCAATATGTAAAGTTTGAATTTCAATAGAAATATATTTAAAGAAAAGTAGCATAGAGACAAAAATAGGTATGGGGAGAAGTAGAATTTTTGGAAGCAGAGTTTTGATAACCTCAGTCCCTAGATTTTTATTTTCCTTTGTCCCTCACTAGGGGGCTCCTGATATGAAACAGAAACTCCAAATTTTTTAAAAAGATTTATTATGTATACAGTGTTCTGCCTGCATGTATGCCTGCAGGTCAGAAGAGGGTGCCAGATCTCATTATGGATGGTTGTGAGTCACCATGTGGTTGCCGAGAATTGAACTCAGGACCTCTGAAGAGCAGCCAGTGCTCTTAACCTCTGAGCCATCTCTCCAGGCCTGAATTTTTTTTTTTAACAACATGCTTAGGTTTAGAGAATGCTAGCCGCTGTCCAACTCCAGCTTTGATTTGTGAGAGTGTCAGGGCTACCATTATGCTGAGAAGTAAGGAGATAGGTATGCTTAGGTAGTGAGATTTCACTCCACAGAGAATATTGGCATTGTAAGTCAGATAAGTCCTTCCTATTTTCTGGGAAAAGTGCGACTAAGTATTATTTTCTCGTGGTGAAGTCTGACAAGCAGTTCCTGATTCAGTCTCAGTTTTCACAGGCAGACGGGTGGAATAACTGCCCAGAACCCCCTGTGGGTTGCTGTATTTTACTTTTATCAGGGTCAGCATCATTTATTTGAAGAGACATCTTGTGTGTGGTTGGACTCTCAATTGAAGGGGCTTCTAGGAATGGGAGTAAAGCCCAGTCTCCAATTTCTCCTTGAAAGACAATGTGTGCGGGGCAGTGGAGAGGCAGGCAGATCTCTGTGAGTTTGAGACCAACCTGGTCTACAAGAGCTAGTTCCAGGACAGGCTTCAAAGCTACAGAGAAACCTTATCTTGAAAAACAAAAAAACAAAACAAAAAAAGAAAGACAATGTGCATCTAGTACATTGGAAAATTAGGGAGCCCCTCAACAACAAACCGTCTTTGTCCTTTTAGTGACTGATAATCTGAGCTAAACTGAAGGACATTAATTGGTTGGCTCTGCACCCTTCCAATCCTGACAGCTTCCATCTTATCAATAAGGAGAAACGCAAGGACAGCTCGTTATTAGTCACTCTCTGTTGCTACGTCAAGACTCCATGACCAAAAGCAACTTTCATTGTGGAAATTTTGTTTGCGCTTGTGATTCTGGAGGGATAAGGGCCCATCACGGCAGTGAGGCAGGGCAACAGGCGCATTCCTGTGGCACGGGAACTGAAGTAGGGCAAGGCTATGAGCGCTCAGATCCTGCCCCCAGTGACACACTTCCACCAGCAAAGCCTGTGCATCCCCAGACACCACCAGGCGTTCGAAGCTCTGCATCTATGAGGGACTTTTCTCGTGAAAAACTTCTGTTACCGTTCTATTGCTGTGGTTGAGAACACTACAGTTTTAGAAGTTTATTTGGGCTTATGGCTTCCGTGGTTAGGGTGCATATGGCAGGGACAGCAGGTGGCAGACAGGCAGGCTGAAGTTGGCTGAGGGCTGAGGGCTTGTCTTGAGCCACAGCAGGGAGCTGAGCTAACTAACACAATGTGACCGCACTGGGAACACAATTGGCTTTTGAAGCCTCAGAGTCACCCAGTGACATAATTCCTCCAACAAGGAATTCCTCCTTCTACATCTTCCAAAGCTAGACGCACTAGACTTACGGGGGACATTTTAATCAGACCACCGTACTATCGCAAGGCTATTTCAGATACTTTCAAACAGAAAACCAGGAAGAAGTAGTGCTGTCAGCGCAGGTCTGACTGCGACGCTGCTGGGGAACTGAAGGGAGGCTAACGTGCCTGTGTGTGGGAGAGAGCCCGCCCTGGGACCACACTTCTGCACCGGCCCCAAAGAACAATTTATTTAGGAATCTTGAGACTGCCAGGTTGTATAAGCACAAATCTTCGTTTTAAGCCTGGCTCATGGGTTGGCAGTCAAATCCATGGTCACTTGTATAGGCGACTTTATCAAAGCCTTCCAGGCTGACCTACGGGATAGCAATTTGGCCCTAGAAAATATGCTCAAGTTACAAGTTGTTCTTGCTCTTCTTGGCTTTTTCAAAACCCTGGCTGTTGTGGAACCTGCTGTGTGGGCTGGGTTGGCCTTGAACTTATAGCAATCTGTCCACCCATGCCTCCTGTGTGCTGGAGACTGAGCGCAGGGTTCACCACTGAGACACAGCACTAGTCTACTTCCCTTAGAGACTGAAGGCCCTGCTAGGGAACAAACAGTCCGTGTGCCCACATGTGGGTCACACTATTAAACAGAGAAGTCCAACCAGTACCGCTCTTATTCAACAAATACCCAGTTTATTAAATGGGATGAGCTTAACGCTTCGGCACTGGGAAGGCTCTGAAGCCCAGTCTGCATGGCCTCAGTCCAGGTATGCACGCAGCCCTTGACTTCTACATGAAGGACCCATCCTGTAGATGACTCTCCACGTTCCTCCTACCCCAAGTTTCATGACCATGGCAACCTGGGTTTTTTCCCCCATTCCTTGGAGAAAAAGTTTAACTGTCTAGTTTCTTCTCATCAGCATGTTCTAAAAAATGGCAACCCCATCCATCTCCAATTCAGTGATCTGGGGTCTATCTCATCTTAAATTTTTTACTAGCATGTATTATATACCCTAACGTTTTCATACACATATGCATTTTAATCATATCCACCCATTGCCCCTTCTTCCTATTTTCAAGTCTTTTGTGGGTGTTTGTGATCCAGTGAGCTAACTTAGGGTTTTCTTACAGCAGTGTAATAGCAGCTACCTTACTGAGGACAAACAATTCAGCAACAAGGAGGGAGGGAAGGAAAGGGCCTTGGGAGCTCCTCCCCATCAAATTTAAATTACTTATTCCACATTTCTTTTATCCAGTTAGATGTGGCAAACATCTCAATTCTAGACTAGATGAAACTGTCATTTGACCTTCGTATCTCAGAATCTTAATGAACTTCAGTGACCCTAACACAGGTTTCACCTACAGCTCTTTACATTTTACCGTCAGCATTTGCACTGACTGGTCTTTGCGCAGGTCTAGGCTTCCGATCTTAACCCCATTCATTTCATCGTTAGCTTACTCTTCATTATAGTATTCTAGAGCTTGTGAACATGTTAGCTCAACTTGAGAATTCTCAAGAATGCTGTGGGTGTTCAAGGAATTAGCAGGGCAGGCATGGTGGTGCATGCCTTTAATCCCAGTACTTGGGAGGACAGCCAGGGCTACACAGTGAGATCTTGTCTCAAAACAGAGGATGAACTGACAGCTGTGTGACTGTCCTGTGCCAAATCCCTTACTGTGTGCCTTCCCTGGGGACACCCAGTTCATTTCTCAGAGCTCCATTCTCAGCGAATCCTCCAATTAACCTGTTGCCCAGAGCAACACAAACCACTAGAACACAGACTTAAAAACCAAGCCATTTAATTGTATCTTTGAAGGTAAACAATACATGGACCTGGACCCCAAGCCCTAACAATGCTAGAGTTACAGGTCCAAAATGTGGTGTGGCTGAAGAGTTCAGAAGGGTCAGAGCTCAAGTGTTTGGTAGCATAGAGTATGTGATCCAAGAATTCCACTTAGCGGTTTCACCAATTACCGCCAACAGATCCCATGGATCTTCTAAGACAGGAAAACACACTCAGTCCTGGTTTTAAGGATAACAGCATGAAGGGTGCCAAAGATTATGCTGTTCTCCTCCCAGCACACCCCCAATACGTGCAGCTGAAGCTGCAGTGTAGGGCTGAGATCGGTCCTTCTGTCCACTCAGCTCCACAGAATGCCACAGGCAGAGTGCTTGTCAGGACAGCTTTTTAACAAGCACCGAATGGGAAAAAGAACCCTCTAGTGGCACACCAAGTTAGTTTATAAGATTTTACTCTTTACAAATAAAAAAAGCTACATGATTTACTTTTTCTCCTTTTTCTCTTCTTTCTTTCCATCGCCCTTCTCCTTCTCTTTCTCATCCTTCCTCTCCTTCTTGCTCTCTTCCTTTTCCTGTCCCTCCTTCTTCTCTGCATCCCGGTTGGCGATCTTGTTGTTGATGAGGTTGTGCAAGGCGACCACAGAGCGGATCAGTGAGGCCAAGTACACCACCACCATCTGATCATTGGTCTTCAGGTAGAAGGCCTTGACGAACTCCTGCAGGCTGGCGTCCGGCAGCAGGTTGAAGACGTCCTGCAGCTGGTAGATGATCTGGTGGTTGATGGGCAGCTTGCCACTGGCCACTTTCTCCAGGTAGCTCCTGATGTCCAGGAGCTTGGAGTTCAGTCCCTTCAAACCATGGACCTGGTTTGTGATTCGCTGGGAGAGAGTTCCCACTGTAGTGTCCTTAATGTCTCTGGAACAACCCAAAAGGCAGAAAGTGCATCAGATTACACATTCACAAATGTAAGGACAACAGTTCAGATCAGCAACAACTTTCTGGTCATCTGGGTCTTCAGAAAATTTTTTTTTAAAATATTTATTTATTTATTATGTATACAATATTCTGTCCGTGTGTATGTCTGCAGGCCAGAAGAGGGCACCAGACCTCACCACAGATGGTTGTGAGCCGCCACGTGGTTGCCGGGAATTGAACTCAGGACCCTTGGAAGAGCAGGCAATGCTCTTAACCACTGAGCCATCTCTCCAGCCCCCAGAAAATTTTATTTTTAACTTTGTGTATATATGTGTGAGTGCAATGCTCCCAGAGGCCAGAAGAGGGCATCAGATTTCCTTGAAGTTTAGAAGCAGTTGTGAGCTATCTGACCTGGATGCTGGGAACCAAACTCAGGTTCTCAGCAACAACAGTCAGTGCTCCTAACCAATGACCACACATCTCTCCAGCCCTCACAGGTAACCTTGCTTAGTTCTCTGATTTGGCGTCCCTGGTTTAGAAAGGATGACATTTCCCTATCTGTTTTGCTATAACGTTGAGCAGCTTACATCAGTCAGTGGTCATTTTCAAAGCCTGGAAGAACTTAAGTGTAGGTGAACATGAAATCTTTCAAGTACGCTCTCACACAAATACCATCCCAGGATGAAGATTCTCTGCAGAAACACACTGATCACTGGATAGCACAGGCCTGTGTTTACACGTGTGTGTGTGTCCCCTGTCACAGCCATGTAGCCTCAGCCAAGACACTTCGGAGTTGAACTTGTTCAACCACATTGATTTGTAAGAAATCAAAGAGCTGGAAGTGGCAGCTCACGCCTTTAATCCCAGTACCCTGCAGGATGAGGCAGAAGGATGGCGACTCTGACTAACCTGGGCTACAGTGAGACCCCATTTTAAAAAGCCAGAAAGAAACCAAAGGCTCAGAAAGGGGCTGTGACTCATTTACAAGAGAAGCATGGTGGCTAAGCTGACCCTGAGGTGAACTCCTAACAGATAGATCCCTCTAAAATGGCTCACTAGGCAGCTAACTCTGGCACTGTACACGATCTCCACCTGCTTCTGCCTCTCAAGTGCTAGAATTAAAACTGTACACTACCATGCCCAGACTGATTTTTTTTATTATTTTTGTTCCTGGTGTGCACGCCCGCTTATCTATATGTGCACCATGTATGTCCCTAGTGCTCTTGGAGGTGAGAAGAGGGCATGAGATTCCTTGGTGCTGGAGTCACAGGTAGTTGTGAGCTGTCATGGGGTGCTCCTACAAGAGCAGCAAGTGCTCTTCACTGAGTCACTTCTCCAGTCCCCACCGGCTCACCTCAACAAGTGTTCCACTCCAACTTCCTCAGCTTCCTCTGCCCCAATTTCACTGGTCACATGCTCAAAAGTTTTTGATGTTGGCGTTCCGTCCTGTGAGAAGAAGCTTAACTTTTGTTATTTATTTTCAACAAGCCAACTGGCACGTTTCTCTGTCACAGCCGAATTGCTGGGACACCGCTGCTAGCTTGTTCGCATCATGTTGCCACTAAATTGTTCTCTACAGAAATTTGTCTTGTCAAGGAAAATTGTATTCCCTCAAGCCCACACTTGGGGATCAGTGCTCAGAAGACTCGAGTTAAGAATTTAGTTATTTCTAGAGTGGAAAATACTGCACTCGATATACATGAATATACATGTATATTCATGCCAACAAATTTAACCTAAACACGTACCATCTCCTGAACCAAATGACCCAAATGTGATACAACCAGTGACTAGTGGTTTGAAGGAAAGCATCCACAGGGGGTGGGGGTGGGGCCAGGTGGGCGGTTGGTTCACCTGACCAACAAGTGATTCCATGGTGGTGGAACTTGAGGACACTTTTTAGCCCGACTGCCAGCAGAGGCTGTGCTCCCATGAGGGCTCTACCAGCTTGTGCACAGTAGGCCACAGGCCCTGGACAAGCCTTTAAGTCATATCACACACTGAACCTGCTGGAAGTGAAGCTGGCTCTCATGTTATGCAGGATTGTGTGAGAAGCCCCCAAAGGTACTCTAGCCTTCGGACACTAAGATGGCCGAAGCCTTCTAGTCTTTTAGGACTTCATGACAACTGGGTCAAGACCAGGGATAAAGCTTTACTGCAACCAAACAATACATTTGGATTTAAGTTCCATGGAGCTACAAAACAAAAGCAAAAAACAGGACTAGGCTTAGGAGGGAGCCACCCTAGAACAACCCTTTTCAAATTCTAAATCTGTATAGTAAGAGAAATATTACAACCTGAATCCCTCTTGACTGTGAAGATTGGGCTCTTTGGAGAGCCTAATACAAATATTTTGTGCTCACTCCCCAACCCTGTTTTATCAGGCTCTCCCCACGAGCTCACACCCAGCTTTCCTAAGGACAGAGAAAGGCTGGCTACTGCTCACTGCTCTACTGACTGCAACCCAAGTGCCAGAAGATCACAGGTCTGGCACTTGACAGCTCTTTGTACTATATTTGAAAACCTAGGACCTGTCTGAAGGGATTGAAATCTTCAAAAGGAACCTGTACACTGTACTAAATCAGGACCTCGCTCTTGGGCCTGACCTCTCCTTTGCTGTGAAGGTCTCTGAGTTTCATCTGACTACTCGGGGCTTCAGTGTCTTTAGTGAAAAAGGATTACAGGTTTCTTGGTCCTTTTCTAGTTCTAAAATCTGATGATTCAAAACTCAAGGCTAGTCTGCTAACAGGAACCAACACCTTCTTTTCATCACAGAGAGATAAAGATTTGTTGAGTTGAACATGAACAACAAACCTAAAAAAGCTACCCAAGAACTTGCTAACCAATCTCCAGCCCGGAGCGAGTGACTTACGTCATGAACCTCTTCCACTGAAATGTAAGCTTCGGTGGGAAGTCCCAGGTCCTTCGGCTTCACGTCAATAATGACCAGCACCTGGCAAAAACACAAATTAGCAAACCTCCTCCTGACAAGGCACAATTTCAGTCTTCCCTCTTGTCACTTGGATCGTTTCCTTCTTTCAATTAGACACAAGCCAGAATGTTCAACAAGAAATAAGCTGGCAGCCGGGCGGTGGTGGCGCACGCCTTTAATCCCAGCACTCGGAGGCAGAGGCAGGCGGATCTCTGTGAGTTTGAGACCAGCCTGGTCTACAAGAGCTAGTTCCAGGACAGGCTCCAAAACCACAGAGAAACCCTGTCTCGAAAAACCAAAAAAAAAAAAAAAAAAGAAATAAGCTGGCATTTCACATGATCCATCAAGTCACAAGAACCCAAGTTTCAACCTCTGCCCCACTAAACTCATCACATTTTACAAGAGCGAGAGAGGGAGGGAGGGAGAGAGGGACAGAGAGAGGGAGAGAGGGAGGGAGAACAATTGAGGGAGTCAGTTCTCTCCTTTTCCAGTGTGGGTCCAGGAGAAAGAACTTGTCAGGTTTGATGGCAAGGGTCTTTACTCACCAAGTCACCTTGCTGGCCCCACTAACCATTCCTAACTTTAATATTCTCATTTATAAAGACAACATATAGTTACTGAGATGATTAAGTCAGTTATATACATGGCACGCAGCAGGTGCTTTACTTGCTAAATACACTAGTTACAACAAATTACTCAGAAACACACTCTACTGAAAGCTATGGAGAAGCAATGATGAATGTTTGCTACCCAGGTTCTTCACATGCTGCCCTTGAGCAGCTGGCAAAGGATCATGGGAGCAGTGTACTTACAGAGTTGGGGCAGTATCTTTTCATGAGTTCATTGATGGCGATATCATTCTTGTGCAGTTTGGGGCCTGTGTGGTACCACCCAACTATTCGTTCTCTGGCTAAGAAGCAAAAACTTAGTAAGTTTTAATTATTTCATTGAGATCTGTGCAATTGGCTCAAAATAACAAGAACACCAGTACTTAAGTTTTCTTTTTAAAAATTCCAGACAAAAATGAATCTTGACACATTTATGAAATCTCTCAGAAAATAAGCAGCATGTGATGTAGATACAATGTATCCCAGACTTGCCTAGGGACCAATCCCATGTGAAGTGACCATCTATCAATATCAATCACAGAACAATGTATGAACAAACGGGAACAACATCACATTCCCATCACACAGGCGGCAGCTGTGTGAAGAGGTAACATGAAACAATGCACTCTGCCACTACATGCAAGGGCATGCAGACCCAGGGCCAGCCTGCCTCCAGCCCAGAGGGTGTACAGGGCCTTACACTGCTACTGTATTTTATCCACCCTACCTCATTTCTTTATTACCCACCACTAGTCTATTTTCACTTAGTCCAGCTAAGTGAACCGATTCTTGACAGTAAACAAAGACAGACACCAGGTTTAAACACAGACACCACAGCACACAAGCAATTAGAAACTCAGACTTACCATTGACCTTCTTAAACATTCCATACATGTTTTCCAAATAATCATGGTCTAAAAACCAGACAGAATCATCTTTGTCATCTTCATCGAATGGTACTAAAGAGAGAGAGGGGGAAAGAAAATAAAGACTTCTGCTAGGGGCTAGCTGCTCAGTCACAGTGAAGCCCCTCACTTGTCCACTGCAGGACTGCTTCACCTTCGTTCAAAACCTCCAGATTCCCAGCTACTCTTAAAATGCTAAAGACTCTTAAAAAAGGACACATAATCTCTGGCTCGCTAAAGGCCCAGTTCTTTCTGATATTTCCCGCATGGCCAATTATAGACAATACCCACTGTCCTTTTCTAGAACACAGATCCTGCCAGCAATACACGGAACATAAATGTAGCATCATGGCTAAAGATTCATGACAGAGCGTTAAGGCTAACAGCCCCCCACACAAATCTTTCTTTCCTCCTTGCTCTACCACAGCCAGTGTTCAAATATTTAGAGTCAGAGCCGAGAGGCTATCCCGAAGGCTTGTTCTGAGATGCAACCACACTTCTATGTTCACACAATCGGGAGCAGTTCTTGCACTCCAAGAGATGAGCAGCTGCAATGGACACTGCGAGTTAAAAATACTCGCTTCCTGGTCTAGTGTGTAGCCATTCGGCTCAAACAGCAATTCTGAAATAGGATCTTCAGGTTGTAGTAAAAAATGCTCATTTTCCATAAGTAAACCACATCCCAACCATGCAAAACTTTACCTGCAAAACTGTTGGATACATCAAGTACTTTCTTTTGCCATGACCCCAAAAGCACACCAACGACTCGCTTCTGGTTTCCAACCTTGCCAATTCTGAATGAGAAAAACAGGTGGTCAGGTTTTAGAGGCGGGCAGACACTCAACCCCAACAGTTAGCTACTCAGTGGCGAGTTTCAACAGCACAGATACAATTTAGTTTATGTGGGAACTAAGTCCATAAACAAATGTAACAGATCAGTTCCCGATAAGGAAAGATAAGGAAACTATCCTAACACACACTGGAAGGTTACTTTCTAAAGACAGCAGAAGCTTGCTTGGAGAAAATTCATACTTTCTTTTTTCTTTTCCAGTTTTCCTTTAAACTGTCTTCTCTACACTGAAATCTCAGGGATGAGGTCACTAGAGCAGCACCAGTTTTATGGCACAGCCAGTTCTCTCAAACCTCTGTGCTGTGCCAACCCGCTCCAGATATGTACTTCATGCTCTGGACGGGCTAGTGGTCCAGGTGGATCCCCACTCAGAAGCCACAATGTGCCATTTTGCAGCCTCTCTCTCTCTGCTTTATTAGGCAGAGGCCAGCAAGAAGCTGGTGACTAAGCACACGGGGAGAAAGGCTGGATGAACAAGGAGGCTTTTACTTCACAATGTCAACCTCTGTCTCAAACCTCCCCTGTGGTTTTCTGCTAAGGAGGTACAAGCATCTCGCTCTGTAAAGATTTTTTCTTTTTAAACCACTAGTAAGTTATATATTTGGAAATAATTTAATTCTCTGCTAAGGAAACACATAAGCTGCAGTGAACTCCTGAGTTTCTCGTTAGTTTAACTGTAGTGTTTTAACACAGAGCCTGGCAAATCAATACTAAATCTGGGGTATGGGTAGAATGAAATCGAGGGTTCTGTATTCCTGGTGTCCGCCCCCGCCCCCCTCCCCCCCCAATTCACTGAAAATACTTCATACAGTGAGCTTCTACAGGCCAATGGAAACTTCACCCACGGGCCTTTTAGTTTACAAAAGTCCGCTTGTGTCTTTAGAGTCCTCCAGCGGTTCCAGGACACAGCCACCAGCAGAGTCTGCCCTTCCTAGGTTCTCACCAAGTGTCAGAATAAAACCGAAGCTGTCCCAAGGGAGTAAAACTGCGTCTACTGTAGAAAGCCCACAGATCCAGTTAATCCCAGGCATCGACAAGCAATACAACTGAACCCGGAATCAAAACGCTCCGTCTCGAGGGTGTTTTGGGCTCTGGTTGAGTTAGCTGCACAAAGCTTGGCTCGGGCCGGGCACTAGCATGACTTTACAGCAAGCTCCCTACGAGATATTCACATTTGTGAATTCAACTAATTATCTCGTAAAACTTCCAAACACGTGCAACAGGTCTGGCAGGCTGAACGGCTGAGGAAGGGTGGAAGTGGCAGGGAGCTAACTAACCAGGGGCACTGTAGGATGACCCAATCTGGACCGGCCTCATTTTTTTAGGGAAAAAAACGGCACCTTATCCACGTTTTTAAGGTACCATCCAACCAGACTTCCCGCTTAAGACGGGGTGGTTACAACCAATGCCCGTCTATAGAGTCGTTCATCGGGGGCGCCGAGACTAGAATTTCGGTGACAGTTTTCACAGGCACGGACACTTGAGACTGAGGCGCCGTCCCGTGACACCGAGCCGCCCTGGGGAAAGGCGCGGCTGAGGGCGGGTAGCAGGGTCCAGATTCCGGTCACTCAACAGGCGGGCCAGGCCCGGGAGTGGCGGCCGCGGCGGGGGCTCCGAGCACCGCGGTGTGGAGCCGCCAGGGTCTCCCGCCCCCCACCCGCGTCCCCATCCCGGTCCCCGGCCCCGGCCGCCGCGTTATGCCGGGAGCGCCCGTGACTCAGCAGCCCTGCGCCGTGCGGCCGCCACGCGCCGCCCGCTCACCGGTTGAAATGATCCACCACACTGAGCAGCACCAGGGGGTGGACCACCACCTTCTGCACAGCCAGCTCCGGCATCGCGACACAGCCCGCCCGCCGGCCCGGCTCTCTGCGACCCACAAACACCGGCAACCGCAGCTACACAGGCCGCTCCTCCAGGCCCCAGTGCCTCCCCTTCCGGTTTGACGACCGCCGGAGAGGCGACTTCCGCTCCCAGAGTGCTTCGCACGCGTGCCCGCACTGTCGCCAGGGCCACCATCTTGAGAAAGGGAAAGGGCCGACCGTGGGACTTTGGATGCTGTTGATGAAGCTTGACTGGAGCTTCCCCTAGCTTTTTGCCTCAGTTCCTCTAGCTCCCTGTTTTGTTTTTATGAGCGGTTTCTCTGTGTAATGGCTCCTCTGGCAATTCGTGGAACTCACCATGCTGGCTTTGAACTCACAAAGATCCACCTGCCTCTGCTCCCCCAGGCACTGTGATTAAGTGCTCTTGTCACTGCCTGGCATTATCTCATCATTTTTATTGTTGGAAATTTTCCTTAATGTCCATTTGAACATAATGAACCAGTGACATTCTGGTTTTGTTAATCCTAAAGATTTGAGGAGAAGGACCCATGACCCAAATCATTATAACAAAATTAATTAAAACAAGCTTTTTAAAATTTGCATACATGGGCTGCCCCTCCCTAAAAGTGGAGTTTAAGAAATCAGCACTAAATAAATAAATAAGGGGAACTTCATAATTTAAAAGGTCGGGCAGTGGTGGCGCACGCCTTTAATCCCAGCACTTGGGAGGCAGGCGGATCTCTGTGAGTTCGAGACCAGTCTAGTATACAGAGCTAGTTCCAGGACAGGCTCCAAAGCTACAGAGAAACCCCGTCTCGGAAAACAAAACAAAACAAAACAAAACAAAACATCAGCACTAGACATGAGGGAGACAAGGTTTTGATAGCTCCAGGGTAGGAGATTTGGTGGGCAAAGTAGGTGAAGGTACAGGAGCAGACCACGGGCATAACAAATTGGTCATGATGAGCTCCCGAAACAAAGACATGATTGCAAATTGGTTTTAACAAGTACTTATCATAACAACAGGTAGTCATAACCTTTTGAAACAAAGGTAGGACTTCAGGATGGTTTTGAAACAAAGACATGGTTGTCATTTCCTGGAACAGGCAGTACAGAGCCATTTGTAGTTAAGGTTATAGGTGGGGCATAGCCCAATCCTTGAGAAATGTTGATTTAATCATAACCATGAGTGACCTGTATGCATGCATGCACACACACACACACACACACACACACACACACACACACACACACGCGTGCGCGCGCGCGCACACACACACACACACACAAATGCACTCATATGCACACTTCACACACACATTCACACAAACATTAGAAAAAAAATCCCTAAAGACCCGGTCTCGCTGTGTGCCTTGATTGTCTTGGAACTTGCTTCATAGACCAGGGTGACCTCAAAACTCACAGAGGTCCACTGGCCTCTGCCTCCTGGACCCTGGGATTACAAACGTGTGCTACCACACTCAGCGTGAAAATGTACTTTGTCAGCCTTCATTATACAACGTGTTAAAGCATGCTTGCTGGTGTGCAGTGCCTGATTCGGGGTGGCCTTCTTCATTTCATGCCTCGCACAGCGCTCTTCAGCCCAGGAGAGACGTGTCTAGTGTAGGAAGAGCTTGGGCAGATTTCCTCTAATTTTGTCCTTAGAGATTTGGTGACTGTTGAGTGATCAAAGGCTGATTTAATTTTCCTTATGTGCCAAATAAAGCTTAATATGGAAGTCCAAAGGAAACATCTTTTTTGATGAATATATATAAGAGATATAAAGAAGACAGTTTGAAATAATAAGAAAGGCAGTTTTTTCCATGTCTCATTCTGATTTTTAAAATATGGAAATAATCCCTGAGACTAGACCCACTCCCGGGGACTGAATTCTTCCAGAGTAATACGGAAGAGGTGGGTGGCTATAGAAAACCCACTGTCTTTTGTTCCTCAGACTCAAGACTTAACTTTTGGGGGACCTGATGAGATTTTAAGGATAATCTGTTTTTCTCTCCTTTGATCATTTTTAAGTTTAGTTTAGGGAGTTAGTCTTCCTGACCCAGGATCTTGAAAGAGTTCTCATTTTTGTTAAATCCAGGGAAGGAATAATCCTATGAATATTCTGTCAATATCTTGAGTTTTGTGACCTCCAGTTTTCATCTTACTGAATTTAGAAGGAAGAAGGAGGGGGAGAAGGAAGACAAGGAGGAGGAGGAGGAGAAAAATGAGGATGATGGTGTTGTCAACAACAAGAGACTTACCTCTAGCCCAAGTCTGTGTTCATTGCTCATGGTTCCCCAGCAAGCTCTTTACCTGGGAAGACATCTCCCTAGCCCACTTCTTTTCTTTGTAAGGAACCTGGACTCTGGATGTTTTGTGCTAGAAACAGAAAATAGACTAAGCCAGTGTCTCAAGGTAGGCTGGTGTCGGTCCTAAGTGCTTGTTGACTGCATGTAATTCAAAGCTATGCTTTCAGAAACCTTTAATAAATTTATGATTTATTTTTATTCTTTCCAGGAATGTGGGCAAATTAACATTAGCATGGCTACGAGCTTCTGTGCAAGCTGTGCTGACCTTTAGTCTGGTTCTGAATGCTTTAAACCCTGACTTATGCTCGAGGAAGCCTAAGTGATCACACATCCAGCCCTCAGTTTGTCTCCTGTCCTACAGGTGACTCCCAGGGCTCCTCTTTTGCGGCACATGGCATTTTCCAGTGATTCAGAGGCTCTTACTAATGCCGGAAACACAAAGTTCTTGTCTTAAAATAATGCTGTGTAAATACTCAAATGTTAATGTGAAATATTAGTAGATCATGCTTCAGAAAAAAGCCTGGAAGGAAATACACCAGACGACTCACAGTGACTCTCTGAGCGATGATGGCTAGTATTTTCTACTCTCTTTCTGTGTGTGCAAGTGTGTGTGTATGTGTGTGTGTGCACACATGGATGAACATGCATGTATGTACATTTGTGTGGGGTCCAGAGGTCAATGTCAGGTGTCACCTTATTTATTTTATTGGAGATAGAGTCTCACTGGAACTCACTATGTAGACAAGGCTGGTCTTGAACTCACTGAGATCCACTTGCCTCTGCCTCCTGAGTGCTGGACTCAAAGGCATATACCACCACACCAAGCCCCCATTTTAAAATAGTTTTATCAAACAATTTAACACTACTACGTGTCTCTGTGTGTGCCTGTGTGTCTGCAGTTGAGTGCGATGCCTGCAGAGGTCAGGAGAAAGCTTTGGATTCCTTGGAACTCTTGTTCCATGCAGCTGTGAGCTGTCTCAGTGGTTGTTGATAGCTCTTAACTGCTGAGCCATTTCTCCACTCTCTCCCCCCTCTGAGACAGGGTCTCTCACTGAGCCTGGAGCTCACTGATTAGGGAAGAATAGTTGACCAATGAGCTTCAGAAAGCCTCCTGACTCTGTCTCCTCAGCACCTGGGTTATAGGAGCTCACCACTAGTACTGGCTAACCTGTGGGTTCTTTTCCTCCATTGATTAAAGAACTAAAAGACAGGCCAACGGCTCAGTGCAAAGGGGAAGTTTATTGACAACTGTTAGAGACTTCCTGGGCGGAGAAAGCCTCCCAGGGCTGAGGAGACAGACCAACAGCAATTAGGAAAAGTGGGGTTTCCTTTAGGTCCAGGGCATCCCACCCACTTCCTCTTCCCTGTATCTCTGTTACTGAAGCTCTAGGCTCCTGCTGTAGCAGGGATTGGGTCTCTGTTTCTGTAAGTCTCGATTAGCTGGGGTAAGAGTGGGTGCCCTGACTTCTCCCCCTCTTTGTGCTGTAATGGCACAGAGACAGACCCCACATGAGGGGAGATGGCCTATGTTTCAGGGAAACAGGAACTTACTGCTGGAGAAAGATGCCATGAAGAGATGGAAAGTAACTACCCATTGCTAGGGGTAAAACGCATAAAACATTCTAATGGGTTATTGTATTTCATGTCTCCCAATCGAGTGGCTCACAGCCTCATGCCTGGGTTTGTGGGTGGGTGTTGGGATTTGAACTCTGGTCTTCACGATTGATCACCAAGTGCTCAAAACTACTTAACTGTCTCTCTGGCCTTTATTTATTTATTAATTATTAGCAATGGTTTTTTTTTTGAAAATTTTATTTATTTATGTTCTGTGTATCAGTGGATGAGCAGCCAGTGCTCTTCATTGCTGAGCCATCTCTCCAGCCCTCTTTTTTGTCTTTTTTCTTTTTTTTTTTGAAACAGGGTTTCTCTGTGTAGCCATAGCTGTCCTGGAACTAGCTCTTGTTGACCAGGCTGGCCTTGAACTCACAGAGATCCGCCTGCCTATGACTTCAGAGTGCTGGGATTAAAGCCGTGTGCCGCCACCACCTGGCACCTGGCTATTTATTTATTTTTGAGAGAGGGTTTTATGTAGTTGTCAGAATCACTGTGTAGCTAAGGAAGACCTTGAACTCCCAACACTCCCACCTCTGCTTCCAGTGTACTGAGACTGCAGGCATGTACCTTCATTCCTGGTTTATGTGGTGCTGGGGGACTAAACCTATGTCCTTGGTCATGCTGGGTGAGCACTCTAACAACTGTGCTACAAGGGTACGATTTCCAGAGGGGGAACAAGTGCAGGAAGTGGGAAGAGGTCTATGGTGTGATAATGTAGTGAACCTCGCATAGCTTTAGGAGCTTGCCAAGAGCTTGGTAGATGTCGGTAGACACAACTTTCGTTAGACGAGAGAAGTGCATCAGCCTTCTGTCTTATGACAGGGAACAAATTCTGTGTTTTTATTACCCGATGTTTGTATTTTAGGTAACCCCAGAAGAGTAAGAAGCGACACTTTCTTTTTCTTTTAGTAAATATTTCTTTATATTTTGCCTGATGTACTTTTATTATGAAAATAGTATATTTTAGAACCCTTTTCACTAAGATTGCACCTGTGACTGTTTTGATCTTCCCAGTGCCCGCTGGTGCAGGGAAAACTCGATTTATTGAAAGAGGTCTCCTGCTTTTTTTTTTTTTTTGCTCTGTACAGGTGATGGCCCTGCGTGCTGGCCTTGGATCCTATGTGGCCGTCGTTCGTCTTGCTGTTGTCATATTTCATTTAACTGCAAATTAAAAAGGAACTGAACAAAATTACAGCAATTTCTGTTCACATCCAGGAAATAGAACTCTCTGCAGGAACCCTTGCATGAGTTAGAAAATCATTTTGCATTGTGCTGCTAGGCCTGCGAGGTGCCCGCGGCGCAGCACGGCTCACCTCTCTTGGATGAAGCCCAGAGAGCCCTCGGTGCAGCGACCGTAGGAAATCACCCCGCCGAAGAGCCCATTTTCTTTCAGGATCAGTGTTGGAAGCCGCTGTGCTCCAAACGAGGTCCCGAGATTGGGAGCGGAGCAGCTACAACAGAGATTAGGAAGAGAAAACCCAGGAGGTCACACCCAGCCTTGGGAGCTGCTTCAGCTGGGGCCTCTCTAGACCTTTATTTTGAATGTATCTCTTCATTCTATTATCCACGGTGCCAGTTTTAATAAAAACAAGTCATTAACATGAAACAAGCAAAGAGAACTGGTTTTTATTTTTGGGCTTCATACTTGCTAGGCAAGCTGCTCTGCCACTGAGTGCCCCCCCCCCCCTCCGGTCCAGAAGTTAATGTCGTCTATGTTTTAAAGTGCCTTGAGCCTGCTCTTGCTTTTTTGTTCTCCATTCTGATACTGTTTTTGTTTAAGCTTCTTTTGTACAGCGTTTTATTTATCTTTCAGGCTTGCCTGTGTGTCTCTGCGCAAACGCTACAGCACCTGTGTCGTGGTCAGAACACAGCTTCTGGGAGTTGGTTCTCACCTTCACTGTGTGAGTTCCAGGCACAGAACTCTGACCCTGGCTTGGCAGTAAGAGTTCTCTCACTGGCCTGTTTGTTTAGTTACAGACAGTCCAGGCTGGCCTTGAACTCACGGTCATTACTTTAGCCTTTCCATTCTTCCTTCTCCCCTCCCTCTTCTTCTGCCTGAGACAAAGTTTCACGTAGCCCAGTTTGGCCTTAAATTAATTCTGTAGCAGAGACTCCTCTCATGGCTGCTACATTTCCCTGCTCATTTGAGTTTGTTCTTTCTGTTAAGGGCCTTTTGGGAATTGTGGGAATGCTTAAGATATAATGACAGTTTTTTTTTTCAGAATATGTTTTGTAAATGCCATAAAACATTAGGGTTTTGGGGCTGGAGAGATGGCTCAGTGGTTAAGAGCATTGACTGCTTTTCCAGAGGTCCTGAGTTCAATTCCCAGCAACCATATGGAGGCTCACAACCATTGGTTATAAGATCTGGTGCCAACTTCTGTTTGCAGGGACACATGCAGGCAGACCATTGTATACATAATAAATAAATAAATCTTTAAAAAAAACACATTAGCGTTTTCTATAACTCCACAATCAACAGTATATTAAAGTATCTTAAGAGGATATAGAGATTGGTTAAAAGTATTTTAGGCCCTAAAAGACAACATTAAGCTTTGTTTGCTTGCTTATTTGTTTGTTTTGGATTTCCAAATCAGGGTTTTTCTGGGTAACATCTCTGGCTGTTCTAGGACTCACTTTGTAGACCAGGCTGATCTCAAACCCACAGAGATCTGCCTGCCTTTGCTGTGTGCCACCACAACCCAGCACTTTGTTTTTAATAAATTTGTAAAAATAATTAAAAAAATTAATTCTATAGCTAGATAACCTTGAAATTCTGATCCTCTTACCTCACCTTCTAGATGCCCAGTTACAGGTGTGCACCACTAAGCTCCGCCCTCCTAATTCCCTCCCTTTCTCCCTCTTTTCTGTCTTCTCTTCCACCGAGTCTTCTTATATACCGAGGCTGGCCTAGAACTCCCGATTCTTTCACTTGGGGGGGGGCGGGTGACTGCTGGTATTACATGTGTTTGCTACTATCCAATTCAGTTAAGGTGTGTTTGTCCTCAAAGTTAAATATCTATCAAATAGGGCTGGTTCGTTAGGGAAAGACACTCGCCACAAAACCTAATGACCTGATTCAATTCTTGAAACCCAATGAAAGGCAGATGGAGAGAATCAACTCTACAGAGTGGTTTTCCGACCTCCACGTGTGTGCGCATGCACCCACAACACTTCATATACACACACAAATACACACACACGTATCCAGAGAGAGAGGGAGAGAGGGGGAGGGAGGGAGGAAGAGAGAGAGAAAGAACGCATAAATCAACTTGCCAAAACCTTTCCAATGTTTATAGGATAGAATCTGAACACACGCAGAGTTCTTCGATTGTATTTTCTCCCAGCCTGGGCACAGTGATGCACCCCTGTAATCCCAGCTGTTGTTGGGTGGTGAGTTCAAGCATGAACGACAGAATGAGAGCCCGTTCCCTGAAACTAAACACAGCTCAAAACCCAAACTCAAGTTTTCCCTATTAGTCCATACAATTTTTTTTTAAATCTATTGTTTTGAATCCAAATGACCTACTCAAAACTGTGACTGAAAGGTGAGATGCTCGAGTGAAATCTCTCAAAAATCTAAACAATTTGTTTTGGGTCATCTTCCTGAAGGCACTGTGCACCTTCAGGTGTAAGGACGATGTACTCTGCATTTTTGGTTATCGTCAAATAACCTCTTCATTTTTCTACCCCCATCATAATTTCTGAAGCTCCCTTTGTAGGGAGCTCTTTGGAACTCCACACGGGCCTAAGGCCGAGCCGGGGCCACGCAGAACAGCGGTCTTTTCACACAGCACTTAGCATTTTAAACAGAAGATGTTTGAGAGGTAAAGGGCACTCACAGAGTCCGGGAATCCGCTATTAACTCCAGGCCCAGGGATGAGAAGCTCTTTAGTGGACTGATACCTCAGCTGCTCAAAACCCCTTTTTCAAAGATAGTTCGAGCTTGATTCTGATCAAATTAAACTGCTGAGAATGGAGACTTTTCCTTGAGCATAGATTTATGCTTTTACCTTTAAAATTTAAACTCCTCTCTGACATCAAAGAGAGAGGAACGCAGGCCTTTAGAATCTCATTTTTAATAACTGGAAGCTCTAGGATAATGTTTAGAAGTTAGGAAGAAAATGTTGAAATTATTGCAATTTGCTTTTTATCTGCTATTTGATACTGAATACACATCATATTCTGCAAAAAATCTCTTTCTCTCTCTCTTTCTCTCTTTTCTTTCTTTCTTTCTTTCCTTCTTTCTTTCTTTCTTTCTTTCTTTCTTTCTTTCTTTCTTTCTTTCTTTCTTTCTTTCTTTCTTTCTTTCTTTCTTTCTGTCTGTCTGTCTCTCTCTCTCTCCCCCTCCCTCCCTCCTTCTTTCCTTTCTACTTCCCTTCCTTTCTCCATTCTTCCTTCCTCCCTCCCTCCCTCCCTCCCTCCCTCCCTCCCTCCCTCCCTCCCTTCCTTCCTTCCTTCCTTCCTTCCTTCCTTCCTTCCTTCCTTTCTCCTTCCCTCCCCCCTCCCTTCCCTTTTTTTTTTTTTGAGCCAGGGTCTCACTTAATATGTGGCGCAGGCTGATTTTGAACTCTTCTACTTCCATATCTTAGCGACCATTTAAAAAAGTGTATGGATGAATGGCTTTGAATTATTCTGTTGAATTTTAGTAGGCTTTCTCGGTAATGTTTTGAAGTTATGTATTCAAGTTAAAATAATGGGAAAAAAATCTTTGTTCTGCAAAAGGAAAACAGTTGTTTAACACGTGCGTCCAGCAGAGGGCGCTATCTGACCATGGACGTGGTGTCACTTTTCGCCAGGCTCCTGTAGCCCATTTTATCAATATACATAAAAAACTCAATGTTCAAATTAACTAGTTCAATAAGTAATTTAGCTCATTGATTTTTGGGCATATCCTAAGTGCCATTACAAGCTGCGGATATTTTAAATGCCATTACCTAATAGAAGGAATGTTTTAAGCACCTTTTATTGATTTTATTACCCCTTTATTTTGCTGTCTTGGTTTAAAATCATTTTAACCACTCCGTAATCAAGAAGAAATATATCGTTGGTGAAATACGGTCAATTTCCTAAAAACCTTTGACATCATTAAATAAGGAATTACAGTTGTTAAATCATGTCAGGCAATAACGGAGGGACAGAGAGATATAAAATTTGGAGCAGCGGGCCAGCATACCGTAAGCCCCGCTGACCCCGTGCCTGCAGATCCCTCGTGTGCCAGTCACACTCCAGGGTTTCTTATGGGTCTCACAGCCAGCAAGAAAGATTTAAGATCCCAGGTAGCCAGGAAGTTGGAGGGACCATAGCAGCCGGGATCATTTGGGACGATCATAGACTTTCTTAACAAGCTTGTACGATCTTTCATGAAAATGATTATCTATTTGGTAATCTCATTTGCTTTTCTTGCTCAGTTCTAGCATGCTATTAATATTCTGCTTAAGATGGACGCGAGGTAGTCTAACTTTTTTCTTCCCTTTTTTTTTCACGGTTCTCTTCTCATGCTCATTTGATTTTATATTAGTGGTGTTAGGGAGCTGATCAGCTGGGAGACAGGCAGGGAGTACGGCCCATAGACTGCTTAATCAAAGAGAGGCAGACGCAGGTCGTGAGCACCGGGCCTTGCTACAAGCCCGCTAATGAGTTGATTGCATTGACATTTGATATAATTTAACTGCAAATATCAATACGTGTATATGATTTGGCGCATGGCTGTTGAGGTGTGATTAGAAGTTGAAAATGATTCCTGGTTAAGAGACCACCTGGCTGTAGCCCAAGACCGGAGAATGGAGTTCTCCTCGTTAGATGGAAAAGATCCAGAAAGTCAAGTGTTTTGATTATTAATAGAATCTCCCCTTTTCTCTTAGCAAATGTTAGCTCCGAGAGGAAATTGATAATTATGCAAGGTCTGCTAGATGATCGTTGGGCGAACTCATTTCATTCCTTCAAATGAGCTCATGTCTACGGTTGCGGCGATCACTCACAGGCCAGGAAAGAGAACCAGCTCACATGACGGCGGGCATCACTTCCAACACGTCAGAGAGGTTCCGAGAACCCGGAAAGAAGCCGTCTTTTGGAGGCTGCGAACCAGACTTGTCTGTAATGTGGATGATTAGCCTATATTAGCTCATACAGCAGATAAATATATTATCCTAAACTGCATTGAGTAGACACTGAGTGTGCAAGACGTTGTTATAGGAGTCTCAAATATAGAGAATATCAAGTCTTGTTTCTCCTTTGTGGGGGTGACATGTACAGACCCTACCCCAAGGCAGGGTTGGATAGCGATGGGAGCCATGGGACAGGGAAATGCTAGGGAGGGCTATGGGGAGGGGGCTTCTGAAAAGGACCTTGAACTTCGGGTGATGGCATTCAGTAGACTAGCAATACAAACAGCATTGTGCGCTTAAGGGGAAATCAGGGGGAATGTCGCAAAACTGCAATCTTATTTGTTCTGTTTTTCTTTTCCATTTTGGTTATCAAGTGTTCAATATGCTATGAAATGTGTGCGTGTAAGGACAGGGGAAAAAACTAAGATCGCTTTTCTTTCCCAACAAGATGTAGAATCTTAACAATTCCCTGAAGACCTTGTGGCTCCCGGCTCCTGCCTGCCCGCCCAGTACTTCAAATTAATTAAGACGATTTCACCCAGGTACAAAACACAGGGACTTCTGGGTTGGCCAAGGTCTGCAACTTTTATTCTTATCTTTGTTTGGATCCACGAGAAATGAAATGAAAGAATGTGTTCGCACTTTGCTGGTATGCTGTAACTACGTAGAAAATCCGTGTGTGTGTGTGTGTGTGTAGGGGCTGGGAAATAAAGGGAATCCCAGACAATACAGGTCAAAAGAACTTAAATAAATGAAGTAGTTCAATTTATTCAGATTTATTTACTTATTTGTTTTTAATTACACATGTGCGTTTGTGTCTATGTGCACTATGTGTGTGAGGGTTCCCACAGAAGCCAGGTGTTTGTGTCTGTATTTGTACTATGTATGTGAGGGTTCCCACAGAGGCCAGAGAACATTGGATATCCTGGACCTGGAGTTCCAGGTGGTTGTGAACTACCTGATGTGGGTACCGGGAACTGTACCTGGGTCCCCTGCAAGAGCAGTAAGCGCACTTAACTGCTAACTCATCTCTTCAGCCCCCAGTTTTACTGATTTTTTTTTTTTACTTTCTTTGCCCAATATACCCAGATTGAAGGAGTAAATCTGAAACATTGTAGCCGAGCTGTTGAAATATGAGATGCGGGGCTGGGCTGCGTCCTGCCACCCGACTGAAACTGTATTCTTTTAAACACTGCTTGGCCCATTATATCTAGCCTTTTCTCGGCTAACTCTCACACCTGGACTAGCCCATTTCTAATAATCTGTGTAGCCCACGAGGTGGCTTACCAGGGAAGATCTTAACCTGCATCTGTCTGGAGTGGGAGAATCATGGCGACTCACTGAATCTGCTTCTTTCTCCCAGCATTCTGTTCAGTCTACTCCGCCTACCTAATTTTCTGTCCTCTTAAAGGGCCAAGGCAGTCTCTTCATTTAACCAATGAAATCAACACAAAACAGCAGACTCCCACATCACCGAGCCACAGGTTTGACTCCAGGGAATCAGCCACAGGCTTCCCACAGAAGGGCTCCCGTGTCCCATGGGATGTGCATCTGTAAGTTGAGCAATAGGTGTTTTCAGATTGGCTCCCTAATTCGACTGTTAGCCTTGCTTTTCCCTCTCTCCCCTTTTCCTGTGCTGGTTTCCTAAGATCTCCAGGTAGTCTTTCAGGCTATAGGTGGTGGTAACTTGAAAGGAACAAAGCATTCTGGAATGTAACTCATTTTGTCCTTCCCAGCTATTCTGCTCCGTGAGCCACTTTTGGGGGTGCTGTCTCAGGCACATTCCTTAGCTTTCCTGTCTACTCTTAGACTATACTCTGGTTACTTGTGTGGTAAGAATGTCTGGATTTCACTAATAAAAACGACTGCCTGTGTAACCTTCCAACTCACATCCAAAGTATGCGTCAGCCTTCTCCAGCTTATTACCTCACCCTTACGGCAAGAGCTTTCAGAAGGGAAGGGAGAAAGACAAGAACAGAAAGGACTTCCTTGATGAACCCTGGCATGACTTTCCAGCCATGCTCCCTGGGCTTGGCAGGTGCCTAGCACCAACTCTCCACATTGGAACAGGGGCTACCGGTCACATGCTGTTTCTCTGGCTCTGTTTCATGGTCCATCTCTCTCTATCCTGACCCTTTTGAATGGAGGTCTCTTTTAGGATGCTTTCTGGCCAACTCATACAACTGTTGTGAGGGTTAAATGAGACAATATATGTAAATGATTCTTCCTGGCACATGTTTGGACAAGTCAAGGGGTGATGTATTGGGCACTGTCTATAGGGTACTCTGCAAGTGTTTTATGAACCTTAGCATGCCCCAATCCTATGAGATGGATTTAAACGGACTCTGGTATGTTAGATTTGCAATGTCTCAAAGTAAGAGAGTAGCAAGCTTGAATTTATGCTTAGTTTATCCCAATGCCAGAATCTCTACTTCTTTTTGAAATATTTATTTCATTTTAAAATGTGTGTGTGTGTGTGAGTATGTGTATGTGTGTGTGTGTGTGTGAGTGTGTGTATGTGTGTGTGTGGGCGTGCATGAGTGAGCGTGTGCATGCTTGCGTGCAAGTGCAGTGCTCTAGGAGGCTGGAAGCAGGCGTTAGGTCCCCTGGGGCTGGAGTTACAGGCACTTGAGAGCTACTTGAGGTGAGTGCTGGGACCTGAACTTGGTTCTCTGCAAGAGCAGGGCCTGATCTTAACTGCTGAGCCAGTCTTCTGGTTCGCCCTGGCCCTTTATGGATGTGGGTTTATTTTGTTCTAAATCTAGTGCATACCCATGGACCTCAGTGCCCATTCTGTCTCATCGTGGTTTGTTTCTGCTATCAGATTTTTTTTAAATGTAATTTTTTTCCAATACAGCTTCTCACTATGTAGCTCAGGCTGGCTTGTGAGCTTCTGAGCCTCCTGCCTCCCGGCCTTTCGAAGTTCGGGATTATAGTTGTATGTTATCCCCTTGTCTTTCCCAGGTTCTTGAATGTCAAGTGTGCTGTCTAAGGTGTCTTCTCTTGGGTATTTCACCCACCTGCACCTGTCTGATACTTAGGTAGATCCGACTTCCTCCTTACATGTCCTTGACCGTCTGAGACCCTGGTGCGTTTTCACAAACGGACTCCATCTGAGAGTCAAGGATAGTCTTGGTGATAATCCGGCTAGAGAAGGGATCTTCCTTTTAAAGGGATGCCGAGAGTGATATGGGTGCGTGGCACAGACGCAGATCTGGGCCTCAGGGAGTCAGTCATCTCTGTAGTGAAGGAAGAGAGATGGTCGAATAGCAGGAGCTGCCGTTTGAGTTCCCGGAGCTCTTGTTCTGCCAAGAGCTCCGACACAATCTACCGTGATCAGAAATCTCACTGGAACGCTAGGTATTATTTGTTTTAGTAAAATGTCATTTAATGCAATCCCAGTACCAAAGCGGGGTTCTGAAGGGGTGCTGCTCTGAAACGTGGCTTCTACATGCCATGGTGCCCAGTGTGTGTGCATGCACCCGCACGCATGCACACGGATGTGCACATACATACCTGCACCACACCCCTTGGTAAAGCTAGCAAGCGTCTTACTTCACGTTTACCAAGAAGCTGACTGGGCCCCAGTAGACAATGTGAAAATCTGATTTTTATTTGTTCCTGTTACTTGGGCCAAAGCGACACAGAGCCCAGTTTTAACTACTGTCCAGACAGCTACTCAGCCGTGTAGATGGATTCCAAGTGCTTCAATCCTCTGCTGTGGAAAACGCATTCAAAAATTGTGAGTTTCTGCGCTTTTAAAGTAAGTGTGATCTTGCGAGAAGAATGAGTCTAGTCCTGTTTGGGGCTTCACGGGAGATTTGGCGATAATCAGGGAAAGACGTGGCTTGCCTTTTGTATCTCAGCTTTGTCCCCGGGCTCTCGCAAATAACAGAATCTGCCCTTTAGGAGTTCATACAGTTGTTGGGGGAAGGTATCCAGAGCTCCGTGGAGAAAAGGCTGCTCAGCGAGGCAAGGCTCTTTCTAGTCCTCTTAGCATCAATTATGCTCTGAAATATGTTTTCAGAATTCCAGGACCTGGCCCGAGACTGAGCTGGCAGCTGGTCGGTTCAGCAGGATTTAGAGCTGTCCACCTAGACACCGAACCCAAGTTTGCTTTGGCTAAATGAGGTAAAATGTACAATTACGTCCAGAAACGAACTACTAAATCTCCTGTAACAACCTCCTTACCACGTATCTTTTCTGGTATTTGGCTACAGACCCAGGCTGTGAAATCTGCAAGTTTGTCCTTTCAGTTGCACCAGCAACACCCTGAGCCGAGGAAGCTGTTTAAACTTGGATGTGTTTGTGTTTTTCCAGCGCGTGTGTCTGGAAGGGTCTCTTCCCCCGCCCTCCATGAAAATCCAAGAGAAGGCGACCTGCGGTTAAAAGCTTGGAAGGGCGAAGCACGCCGCTTTTTGTACACCTTGAAGACTAGCAAAATCTTTAATATGAGACTTTATTTGTACAAAGCCAAACTTCAAAACCACTCAAAAGCTTTTCTTATTAACTGCTGTCAGTCCCGTGATTTACAGAGGCAATAAAGAACTGGAGGGGGTACATTCATCACACACTTCCACACCAGAAGCCATTCTGTCCGGCGGTTAAAGGCAAGCGATGAAATGGATTCTTTTGTTCTAAAGCCCCACGCGTATCTCTGCTCCCCATTCTCCCAGTTGGGCACACCAGGCGACACTTGGTGGCGGGTCGCCACCCCGTCCCCGCTTCCTGATAAACTGCGACCGTGAAAACCTTGAGGGTCCACTTAGAATGCTTAGCCAGGAATAGCAATTAGGATCTTTACCTGGCAGCATATTTAGAACATAATTCTCGGTTTGCTCTGAATGATGGGTGCTCGCGTGCACTGTCTTCCATCTTGGAAGCCCCGGATGATGCTTAAACAATGTGGCCTTTGCTTTGCTCGGTAGAGCTCTCAAGATTTGGATTTTGAGGCTTGTCTGAGTTTTGATGCCAGAAAACGCCCTGAGTTTCAGAACACCGTCTTTGAATTCGCTTCGTATTATTTGATGTTGACTTGTTTTGTGTTCTGAGAAGACAGGGATGATGGGAGATGGAAGATGCTTTTAGTTACCTTCTGATTGGATTACACACTTACGCGTTGCCCAAATGCGTCAGGCACTGAGCAAGGTGGACATAAAGGCTACAATAATTTTGCTGTTTGAGACTTAAAAAACGGGGCAGTTTTGAGTTCAGGCAGTTTTGAATATTCTATCATTGCGTACATCCATCACTCAATAGTATTTGTTAAGCAATCACTGGCGCGTGACCATGAGCCAGGCACAAAGATTACTGGGGGGAAACAGCAACAATTTGGAACCAGGCACAGTGGTAAAGGTTTTACACTTGTGGGAAAATGTACACCAGGGTTAAATTGGGAGCGTTATTCCTAACTGGGTCAGTTACACGGTTAATTCATTCTCAGAAAGAAGCCAAGAGGACCAAACAAGAGATCTTTCAATATTTTCTAATTCCACAACAATCTGCTATATTTCTTAATTGCAGTGTTAATGAAAAATAATATGGGGGGGGGGGCTGGAAAGATGGCCCGGCAGTTAGAAACACTTGCTGTTCTTGCAGAGGACCTGGGTTCAATTCCCAGCAACCACATGGGTGACGCACAGTCAGCCCCTGGATATTTGGTGCCCTCTCTAGTCTCCATGGGTACTTACTTGCACTAACACGGGCATGCCCACACACAGAGAAAAAACCCCACAGATATATGTGATCAAAAAGTAAAATTATTATTTCTTATCTATTTAAACTTTTTGTTTTTGAGACAGGGTCTCTCTACATAGGGCTGGCTATTCTAGACCTCACTAGGTAGATCAGTCTGGCCTCAAACTCACAGAGATTTGCCTGCCCCTGTGTTGGGATTAAAGGCATGGGCCACTGCACTTGTCTTATTGAATAATTGTTTCAGATAATGTATTTTGATCATATTTTTCTCATCCCCTGACTCCTCCCAGATCCTCCCCAGCTCCTTAGCCCCTCCAACTTTTGTCTCTCAAACAAATAAACAAACAAACAAAAAAACCCACAGACACACAGATACTCACAGACATACAAAACTTAAAAAATAAAACAATCTTTTTAAAAATAAAAAAACCCAATGTGTCCATAAGGCAGAAGCCACGCAAAGATCCAGGAGGGAAAATGTCAGGTCAGGAGGTTTTGTCAGCCATTCTTACAAAGTTTGAGCGGGAAGGAATGGAATTGTGTGGGAGTTTCGTGGAACCCTTCGTCCTTTGCGATGTATAATTTCGTGGTTAAAGTGATTCTCTTGCTTCTGTCACTATCAGTTGCTTCCACAGGAAGAGGAAATAGGTCCTTCTGTCAGTAATTTGGCAGAAGTGCTGAAAAGGCCATTATCCCTGTTGGAGAGAAAGCAAGCCGCCCTGGTGTGAGGACGCGGCAGGCTTTGCGGAACAGTCAGGTGGGACTCGGAGCCCTGACCACCACACATTCCAGTTGAGCCCACTTTATGCTTTTTTTTAGATGTGAGACATTTTCCATACCCGTTCTTGACCGATTTTCCTTTCCTTCCTTTCCTTCCTTTCCTTCCTTTCCTTCCTTTCCTTCCTTCCCTTCCCTTCCCTTCCCTTCCCTTCCCTTCCCTTCCCCTTCCTTCCTTCCTTCCTTCCTTCCTTCCTTCCTTCCTTCCTTCCTTCCTTCCTTCCTTTTTTCCTTCCCTCTTCCCCTCCTTTATGAGCATGGAGGTGGTTTCTTAGGAACTGGCCACCTTTTTTTTTTAATTTAATTTAATTAAATGAGCCTGTTTGAACAGACAGGGTTCCGGGACTACGGCAACACCAGGCAAACCAGCGCTCCAGAAGGTGGCTAGTCCAGGTCCCAGGAATCTGCCCATTTGTGCTTCCTCCGTGCCACACTTTCAAAGTGTGCCACTGTGCCCTGCCCCTGATTTTAAAAGAAATTTGTTGTTGTAGAAAATATGGGAGGGGGAACTGGTGAGGTGGGCCAGTGTGTATGGGCACCCGCAGCCAAGCTAACAGTACAAGTGCAATCCCTTGGGTCCCAGAGGGTGGAAGGAGAGAACAGACTTCAGGAAGATGTTCCTGACCTCCACGTTTGCTCTGTGGTATCCATGTATGTGCACACATGAACACACACATACACACTCACACACAGCTGCCTCACACTGATTAATAAGATAACAACAAAGAAAAAAAGAAAAAGAAAAAAATAGGATATGGAGAAGGAAACATACCAACTCTCACACCTTTCATTTTTATGAATTTTAGGAAAGGGTTGCATTTGTTGGCTGGAAAAATGTATGTGTGTTTGCACATGCGTGTGCATGTGTGTGTGTGATGTATGTGTGAGTGTGGTGTGTGAGAATGTGCATGTGGTGTGAGTCAGTATGTGTGAGCATGTGTGCGAGTACGGTGTGTTGTTTGTGAGAATGTGTGTGCGTGAGTGTGTGGTATGGTTGAGTGTGGTGCACGTGTGTGTGTGTGTGTGTGTGTGTGTGTGTTTCCCTTTGGAGATAGGGTCTCATTTGCTCTTAGACTCAAGGGATCTCACATCTCGGTCTCCCAGCCCCGGGATCTACAAGCTCATGCCACAGTGCTCAGCACTAATGGTGGAAGACTGAACTCTATTTCCATAAGAAATAGGTTATTCTGGTCTATTTTCAGTATGAGGTTTTCTTAGAGTTCATCAGAGGTACGGAGAAGCAAGAGGTACTATGCCCCTCTTTTTTGTAGCTGGTGGCTCTGTGAACTGGAAAGATCCAGAAAGCCTTCTATAGACCGAGGCCAAGATCAGCAAAAAGGGGTCAGACTCAAGCCCCAAATTAGTCATAATATAAAGCTTTGGGTCCTAAACCAAGGAGATGGGGAATTTGGGAACTATGGGAGAAGGGGACAGGATGGGGACTTTAAAAACCACTCTCTTGTGCCAAATCAGCACGCTGGTCATTTTTGCTTTGTCTTTGTGTTGTCCCTTTCTGCAGAACGGTATATTAAAACCATTTTATTTTCACTAGTCTCTTGAGTTTGTTACCTTATTTCAAACCTTACAAGATTTCCTTAACCCAAGGAGGGAGCGGCTGCTAGTAGTTGAGGGATTGTCGTTACCAGCCAGGGCACCCAGAAGTCTGGAGTTTGGGCTGTTGTGGCTGTCTGGCCACCTTTAGAGGAATCCCATCATAACCGTTTGCTATGATTTGAACTTCATGCTTCGCTGTTGGAAAGAAAACCTTTTTACAGAGATTTGCTTTTTATATGACTTTGAAAGAAGTTACATTTTATTTCTGACACTTATTGTACTCTAAAGTCTCTAGTCTCTGATATTTAAGGTGGTAACTTTAAACTTTCTCTCTTTAAACACACACACACACACACACAACAGAACTCATGGGGCTTTTTTAGTACAAGGGCCTCTCAAATGATCCTAACACTTTGAAAAATGAAATGCTTTATTTTATGAAGCAGTTTCGGGGTCAACTTTTTCCCCCCTAAAATGTATGCTTTTATGTCGGGCAGTTAAAAGAACAGCTGCTAACTGGAACCAACCGTCAATGAAGTTGCGTCAAGTTGTGTTTCCTATTAGTTTTGTATCTTTCCTATTAGTCACTTATGAAAGGGCACAGGGACATCTAACAGCGCTCCAAACAAGAATGGAAAAAACAGATGTTGAAACCCTCCTGCCTCAATCGTTTGCTGGTATTTTTTGTTAAAAATCTCAGTGATTATTAGTGGATTATGGAATAAAGTTTGCTTGCCTGGCTTATGACAATGCGGTTAGTAGCAGCTTCTAGTGGGAAATGAGTGTGTGGCTAGAACTTCAGAGAATACAGAAAAGGAGTTCATGGCTATGCCTGGGAGCACCGTGAAGGGGGAACTACGACATTTGCGATAGTTAGGTGAGCGGGAGCCTCTGAGGGTGTGTTTATTATGTTGTCATGGTGAGCGGTGAATTGGAAAAACAAGACTGGTCCTTGGGTAGCTGTGACTTATGGGTAGTTATCTTTACAACAGTTCCATGCTGACTTAAGTAAAGATCTTCAGGGGGGAAAAACCCGACCGACTTTATTTTTCAAATAAATTCAGCTAAAAGCCTGTGGGCTTCCATGACACCACATAGAATTATTATTAATGTGTGCTGCCATGGGGGTAGCGCTTGCTGTGTGGAGCATCTGCCCTGGCTTCTGGATCTCAGGAAAGTGGTAGGGAATGAGAGGCAGACTCATGTGCTCCAGCTGAATGCAGTGTGCGAGTGATGGGCCCGGCGCTTTTCCTCTCTCTCTCTCTCTCTCTCTCTCTCTCTCTCTCTGTATCTCTCTGTCTCTCTCTCTGTCTGTCTCTGTCTGTCTGTCTGTCTGTCTGTCTTTCTCTTAAATCATGCCTGGGGCAGGGAATGGAGAGAAAGAGACTACTATTTAGGGTCAGGTCACACATGGGGTTGGTGAAATTGTTCAAGAATTTTTTGTCTATTTATTTTGTTGCCAATGATGGTCTTGATATGGCCAAAAAAAAGTGTTCTTAAGATTTTGCTTTTGTCTGGCACACTCCATTTTCCATCCTTCTCCCAAGGGTGCTGTGTGGTGGTTTTGAAGGCATGGATGTGATTCTTCAAGGGTCAAGCTTGCTGCCATTAAGTCTATTGTTGAAACCTAATATTGGGCTCAGCACCGATCATTAGCACTTGTAAACTCCACCAATTCCTAGTTCTGCTTTGAAGCCCACTGTTACGCACAGAGGCTTTTCACATTTGATTACACACTTTCTGTGTGTACACATGTTCACGTGTGTGCGGTGCACGCGTGCTTGTATGGAAGCCAGCATTAGATGTTGGGTGTTGGGCTGGAGAGATGGCTCAGCGGTTAAGAGCACTGGCTGCTCTTCCAAAAGGTCCTGAGTTCAATTCCCAGCAACCACATGGTGGCTCACAACCATCTGTAATGGGGTCTGGTGCCCTCTTCTGGCGTGCGGGCATACATGGAGGCAGAATGTTGTATAGATGTTGGGTGTTTTCCTTGATTGCTTACCACCTTCTACATTGGGACAGGGTCTCCCACTAGACCCCAGAGCTCCCTGGTTCTGCTGACGGGCTGGCTGGTCACTTGCTCTGGGAATCAGCAGTCTCTGCTCAAACAGGCTGAGATTATAGGCAGGTTGCTTTGCCCACCTGGCTTTCCTCGGGTTCCAGGAAGGTGAAGCCTGGACTTCGCACAGCAAGTGTTTTACCTGCAGGGCCTTTCTTTAAATTATTTTAAAGTCAATATTCCTCAGTCTTCATCCCCACATTTGTATCCAGTAACCTTTCTACCCTGTTGCTCGTCCTTCACGCCGTGTCTTCTAGACTTGCGACACTGCGGTTCTCCATCAGCGCCCTCTGGCAGCTTGCCTCGTGCCTTGGCTCCTGTCGTCTGCGTGAAAAGCCCAGCATTCATCATCCCTACAATCCAGACCATATTATATCACACCAAATAGTGGATGCCAAGGACCTGTGTCTCACTTCATGGAGTAAGCTGCCCTCTTTCTCTCTTTCCTGTTGCACGCTGTTACCTGTGCATGAACTGCGTTTTCTGCCTGAGGTGGTGAGGCCTGGAACTTGGAGGCAGTATGAGCCCTGCCCTTTCCACCTCAAACAGGCTCCGACATAGTCCCCAATGTGGTTATGAGTAGGATGTTAATTTTCAGTGACCACAGTTCAACTGCGGGTGATTGCTGTTGACACTTCAGAAAAGTCTCCTATTATTTATTTATTTATATTTACTTAAATGTTTATTTCTTTATCTGTGAGTTACAACCCCACATATGGGGTCACAGTTATGTGAGTGGGGATCATGGAAAATTGGACAATGGCAAAAGGTTTCTGAACACAAGACCAAAAATTATTTCAAAATGAAACTTAGGGCTGGAGAGATGACTGTGTGATTAGGAGCTTGTACTGCTCTCACTGAGGGCTGGAGTTCAGCTCCCTGGACCCATGACGTGCAGCCCATAGTCGCCTGTAATTCCAGCTCCAGGAGGTCTGGTGCCCTCTTCTGGCTTCCATGGGTTCCTGCACGCACACGCACGCACACGCACGCACACGCACGCACACACTTGCATACAGGGAAGGCTCAGCATGCTGCACAACACACCTTTGCTGTAGCCTTGTCTCTGCACACACAGCTTGAGCCCTTCACACCACACAAGCCATCCAGACATACTGATCCACCCAGCACCGCCTGCACCACCTTAGCTCAGATCCCAGCTGTCGTATGTTACAGACTGCAGCGTTGTCACGGTACACACACGGTTTCTGCTCCCACAGGAACATAGTGGTTTAATTACAGACACTCATGTTCTAATGTTTTCCTGGCACCGTTTCTCAGTCTGTATCCAACTTGCATGCTTTTGGATTGTATTGTGGGGGACAAAGCCACCAGGTCCCACCTCATTTTGTCTTTAATACGTGGTGAAATTACGTGTAAATCAAAGAATTGTTTTGAAATAAATTCATGATTTATTATCAGTAAGTGTTTGATTTGCATGCTTACATGACATACCTACATACTGGAATCATACAACTCCCCCCTCCCCCAAATAGGAGTTGTGAATAGAGAAAGCTTAAGACATCCTGCCTTGACTATTAGAGTCAAGGAACCACACACTATTCGCTAGTAATTTTAATTTAATTTTATTTTGTTTTGGTTGTTTTCTTCCCATTCACCTCTTCCTCTCCTCCATTGCCCTGTTCCCACTTCTGCTTATACCATCACCCCAATATTCTCCCGTTTACTTTTCAATCACATCTGTTTTTTTTACCCTCTCCAACCCTGCATCCAAGCCTCTGTTGCCCTCCCACCTCCCGTGCCTCCCCACCCCTGTGTTCAAGCCTCTGCTGCCCCCCACCCCGCCCCATGTCTCTCTCTAGTTTTCTGGCCTTTCCACATGTATTCCCACACAAATTATATATTTTATACAAATATATAGACATTAGAAGCTAGGATTTATGTATGAGAGAACTTGCAGAATTGTTTCCAGTTTTATTTATTTCCCTGAAAATTTCATTATTTCCTAAAAAACTTATACTTGAGAATTTTATACATGTACACAACAAAATATAATCATAGCAAATATCATAATTTAATTTTTCTGTGTGGCTGACTAAAGTCCCATTGTGTATATACACCATGTTCCTCTGTTGATGGACACCTTGGTTGGGTCCATTTTCTTGCTGCTGTGAATAGAGAGCAATGAGCATAGGTGTGCAAGCGCCTCTGAGGCAGGAGTCCTGTGGGTGATGCTCAGGACCGGGACAGTAGATTGTATGGTTGTTTCTCCTGTGCGGACTGGGCACAGTCCTAAAGCCTGTATCCTAAGGTTATTAAGGGATCTGCCATAGCAATGTACTCCTAGCATCTCTTTCGAAAGACTGGTCCCCAAAATGTTAGCTAATACTGCCCGTTGGAAAATGGCTGGGGAGACGGCTCCATTGGCAAAGCGTTTGTGGTACAAGCATGAGGACCTGAGTGTGGACCCCCAGTACCATGTGCCTATACTCTCAGCTCTGACAAGCTAGAGACAGGAGGACCCCTGCTGGCCAGCCAGTCTAGTGAGAACACTTGAGAAAAATATGGTAGAGAGTGGTTAAAGAAGACACCCAGGGCCAGCCTCTGGCTTCCACATGCTTGTGCGCATACACAAACATGTGTGGACACACATACAAGCACAATAAAAAAATAGCTGTGCTTTGTTTAAGTCCCGAGAGAAAATGTTGCAAATGTATCTGTTGGACACAAAGTGAAACATAGAAGTTAGAGTTCTGAGCTTCCTCGTTCCTGTTATTTTGCTACTGTTATGAATTGTAATGTAAATATCTGTGTTTGCGGATGGTCTCTGGTGACCCCTGTGAAAGGGTCATTTGACTCTCATAGGGGTCACGATCCACAGGTTGGAGGCCTTAGTGGGTGTTCAAGATGTAAAGCCTTCCACATAGGTGGTTTTGCTATATTTTAGAATTTGATACGTGAGAACTGAATTTACATATTCATTTTCTCCTTTTCCCCTTCTAACTCTTTCTGAGTCCCCTCACCTCCCTTTCAAATGATCAACCTCTTTTTTTAAACTTTTTTTTTTTTTGAGACAGGGTTTCTCTATAGCTTTGGAGCCTGTCCTGGAACTAGCTCTTGTAGACCAGGCTGACCTTGAACTCATAGAGATCCGCCTGCCTCTGCCTCCCGAGTGCTGGGATTAAAGGCATGCGTCTTTTCTTTAATTATTATTGCTACATATACACATATAAGTATGCATGTACATACACTCCAAACCTACTGAGTGCATTTATTGTTGCTTGTGCATATGTGTTTAGGGCTGACCCCTTGAGATTGGGGGCTGGTTCCCGGAGAAGAACAAGTTTCACTCAGCAGTTAACAGCCTGTAGCTCTTCCTTTAGGGTGGAGCCTTGCGAGATTCCCCTTTCCACTCTGGTGTGACAGGGATTTTAGGATGGTTGAGAGAAGGACAGAGAGAAATGAGTCCACAGATGGCAGTATTGTAAGACTTGAAAACCTACCGTGGGGCCAGGGAGGAGGCAAGGTACCTGAAGACCTGAGTTAGATACTTGGGTCCCATCGGGTGGAAGAAGAGAAATGACTCCCAACAGTGTCTCCTCACCTCCACAGGCACGCAAATGTGAGACTCCTCCACCCCCAAAAAACTAAATAAAAAAACTAAAAAAGAAACCTACTATGCTTCAGTGTTTCTAAACTTGTTTTTTTTGTCTGAAGAGACTGTGCTTGAGGATCTAAGTTGAGCTTAGGTATCTTCCCTCTGTATATTAGTCACTTAGGGCTAACACCAGAATACATAAACAACAAAAAATTTTTTTCTCTTCCAGAACATCAAGGTGTTACTTTTTGTCATTGTTGTTGAAAGAGAGCTTTATGTATCTCAGGCTGGACTGAAATTTCCTGTGTAGCTGAGGCTGACTTTAAACCCCTGCTTCTCCTGCCTTCCCCTCCCGAGAGCTCGGGTCACATCCTGTGCCACCACACCCGGTTTTTCTGCAGGCCATGTGCTTCCTAGGCAGGCATGGACCAACTGAGCTACATCCCCAGTCATTCGGCAGCTTGTTTGCTATTTATCTATTTATTTATTTGGTCTCTTTCCTCAGCTTGCAAATGGCTACCTCCTTGCTGGGTCCTCTCCTGGTCTTTTGCTTTTTATTCTTTTTTCTATGTCTGAATGACCCTGACGTCTCATTGTATAAATTCTCTCTTCCAAGAACATCAGCCTGTTTGATATAGAGCCTAATCTATCAGTCTCATTTTTCCGTAATCGGCTCCTTAAAGGCTCTAGCTCTAAATATAGTTCTACGCTTAGTCTTTTTCTTAACGACCGCTTTCCCATTGGCGAAGAACTTACGCTAGACTCTCATTTTTTCTTTTCTTTCTTTCTTTCTTTCTTTCTTTCTTTCTTTCTTTCTTTCTCCTTCCTTCCTTCCTTCCTTCCTTCCTTCCTTCCTTCCTTCCTTCCTTCCTTCCTTCTTTCTTTCTTTGGACAGTCTTTTGGTCTACACTCGGAAATATCCACCTGCCTCTCCTCTGCCTCCTGAGTGCTGGAACGAAACGTGTGTGCTACCATAGTTGATCAGCGCACATAATCTAAAAAACTAAAATGAATGTTTAAGTTTTCCTGGCTTTCTTTATCCTTCTTGCCTCCAGAGGAGTTTACAGCAACTTCCTGCTTAGGAACTCACAGATTCCTCCTCCTCAGTTATTCGAATTTTCTGGCAAAACAAGTGACGCCCCAGTGAGTGACTTGAGCTTGTGTACTGTGATTCGCTATACATGTCGGCCTCGAGGAAGCACTGTTTTCTGTCTGCTCACAATGATGAAGAAGGGCTTCTTCTAATGTTTGACCTTCTGGTCCAATGACACATTGCCTCAGAGCTTCTCAAAAACTAGCGACAGTCGTTTTAATTTTCCTTACCATTTTTATTAGAGTTTAGAAAAGGTTAATTAGGCAACCACTGATCTCAGGGGAAGAAGATTTTAAAAAATATATAATATTACACAATGTCCTCATTGGGTATGAAGGTAACACCACAAGGGGGAACTATAATTTTATCAAATTTGTCCTGGCAAGTTGGCTCAGAAGGTAAAATGATTAGAGCCCGCAGAGTTAATTTTAATATGCTAATACATCACAGCAAGTTGGGGACTTAAATAAAATGATACAATTAATATACTTTTATGAGATGTAGAAAGACTTAGTAAGGTCATTTGCAGATTACATTAGAGCTACATTTAGACTTACCGGGTTTAAAATTCAACATTCTTTAAAGGAAGCTGTGGATGTCTCAGCCAACCTCCCAGGCACCTTTGAACAAGTGAACGTCCAATCGGGCGGATCTTGAGCTGGGCTCATAAAATGAATGAACGTTCAGTTTCCTCTCTAAATACAGCCAGGATCAAGCTTTTAGATCTTAATTTCTTTAGTGTTGTAACCCAGAAAATGACATGCTAATGCTGGAAGGGATTTTTCTTTGGAAGGCTATTTAATTAATTGTAGAAGAATGAATTCCCTTTTTATCGTGCCCCTGGAATTCTACTGTTTTGTTTGGCAATATATCTGAGTTTCTGGGTCTTTCTTGGATGGACAATTTTGTTGTTTTATCTGAAATCATTGAAAGCGATTATATTTATCGCTGAAGGAACTGTAGGCGTGCGTGTGTTTGTGCATGTGCACGTATGATACACTTATATAGGTCAGAGAACAGCTTGCAGGAGTCCGTTCCTTCCCTTTACCATATGGGCCCTTGGGATAGAACTCAGGTAGTCAGACTTGGCAGCAAGCAGCCTTACTGCCTGGATCACCTCACCAGCCCTCTCCTTTAGAGTTTAGACGGGACTCCCCACTTTGCCTCCCCAGTGCTGAGACTGCAGATACGCACAGCTGTTCGGAGCAGTGCTGAGGGGTCTACCTCACAGCTGAGAGGCAAGTGCTCTACCAATCGAGCCACACCCCCAGCCTCCTCACCGACTAACTTTTAAGCTGATGTTGAAACTTGTTCTCTTGAACCTCTTTCTAGGACTAAGTATACACATTAAAAAAAAAAAAACCCTTCACATTTCCATGGAGTCCTGATTACCACGGGTTATTCCTGAGTGTCCCCGTGAAGCCTTAATTAGAAAGAAGAGTAATATATATCTGAAGCAGAGAAGTCACAGGAATAAGAAATACTTCAAATAATTCTCAGTTTCTCATTAGCGAGCCCTGATAGAGCGCAGACGTAATTAGAGCGATAGCATCTAACTGGCACGCGTACATTTGACTAAAAGCCAAGAGCAACAGAGGCACGATCTTTATGTTCATGTTTAAATTACTCAAGTGCTTAATTGTATAATTTCAGTTTCAATTACCAAACGCCCTCACTTTTAAAATTAGTCCTTTGAGTATTAGCCGCATGATGTTGTTATTAAAGTTGGAAATCTGCTATTAGGGTTTAGAGGATTATTGAAAGTTGTTGGCATATGTCTTGTTTAATAAATAAGTTTAATTGTGCATGTAATCTGGTAATTGAGTAATGATGAATTATGCTTTTTACAGAAATGTAGAATGACTCCTCCTCCTCCTTAGGGTGAAACAAAGCCACTTTTTAGGGATTTATTTCTCAGAGAGAATATTATAAATCACCTAAGATATCACGTTTATACTATAGAAAGCCCTGTAAATAGTGTGACTTTTAGACAAGATTTACTTCTGTTTATGTGTGTGTGCATGTGTGTGCAGATGTCCTCAGAGGCCAGAAGAGGGCATTGGGTCCCCTGGAGCTAGAGTTGGTGGTGGTTGCTAACCGCTGAAGTGCATGCTGGGAACTGGACTCAGGTCCTCTGCAAGACTAGCAAGTGTTTTTAGCCACGGAGACTGCCCCAGTGTAAATTTTTTTTTCTTTGTGTAACAGCCCTAGCAGTCCTGAAACTTGCTCTGTAGACCAGGCTGGCCTCGAACTCTCAGAGATCTGCTGCTTCTGTCTCCCAAGGACTGGGATTAAAGGTGTGCACCATCACCACCTGGCCAATGTAAGATTTTTTTTTCTTTTTTAAAATTTTTTTAAAAAAATTTTAATTTTTAATTTTTTGAGACAGAGTTTCACTGTAGCTTTGGAGCCTGTTCTAGGACTAGCTCTTGTAGACCGGGCTGCCTTCAAACTCACAGAGATCCACCTGCCTCTGCCTCCCAAGTGCTGGGATGAAAGGCGTGCACCTTTAACCAGTGATGACTGCCTGGCCAATGTAAGATTTTTAATGGAAAATTTACATTAAATATATCCGCCTGTCTCCCATCCTCATATAAGAGAGGTTGGGGGCAGGGGGATAAAGTTCAGTTATCACGGCAGCAGAGCTTACGTATTTAACCTGCTCTCTGCGTTTCCTGGGATCGTAAGGGAGAGCACGGCAGGCTAACACACACAGCAGTATTTTCACCCCATGAGGCTCTTTCCTGCTTGGTCAGCAACTCAATAGCTGCTGTTAATGGGAGCGAACTTCAGCACTCACGACAGTCCCTGGTGTCATCCTGCCCCATCGGGGCCAGAGCCTTCTGAGCCACACTGGTCCTGCTCATGCTTCCACGAGCCTGGCTGGTCTCTGTTGAATTCTGGGAGTGGGGGTGGGGCGAGCAGCAATGGTTTCAGACCCATGTCTCAGAAAAAGAAATCAGGAATTGAAAATTCAAATACATTTTCTCTTTCTAAATGACATTGACTTCTGTCTTGATTCTGAGGTGCAACCTTTGCATCTGGAAGGGTTGCAGTCTTGTCTGTGACTTCCTTTGGTGCATAAGCAAGCCAAGGGACACATAGTGAAGACTTGCTTGAGATCACATAGTAACTGATGAAGGACCCAAATCCAAGATTTGTACCTTGGTTCCCTAACTTGTACATGTGTAGTCGTGGGAGCATTGGAAGGAAGGGTCTTGTTTCAAATTGCATGTGCTACAGATTCCCTTCTGACCCTTGGGTCTCTGTGAGTTTTAGAATTCAGGTTTTCTAGGTCGGTTGTTGGTTCCTCTCCAGCTCCATTCAGATGCCAGGGCTGGTAAGACGGCTCAGTGGGTAGCGTGCTTGCTACCAAACCTGATGACCTGACTCTGATATCTGGAACCCACAGAATGGAAGGCGAGAACTGACTCCTCTAAGCTGTCCCCTGACCTCAACATGCGTGCTGTAGGGTGCGTTTGTTGTCTGTTCTCCTTAAAGTAAATAAATGTAAAGACGACAGTTAGCCACCAAATGGGGACAAACGGAACAAGCGTAGACTAGAGTTTCCATTCCAACCTTGAGACTAAAACACAGAAAGAAAAGTGGTGATGAGTTTGGCAGACCAGACGAGATGGAGTAAGACGAGCCTCGGAGAAGAGTAGGCCTTGCTGTCAGCCAAGTCCTCTGAGCACGAGAGTGGAATGACGGCTGAGGATTGGCTGAAATCCCTTAAGGGAAACAGTACGATTCTCTCTCCCTGAGGTATTGCTGGGATAACCCCTTCTCAGCCTAGTCAAAGCGGGGTGGGCGTCTCTGGAGAGAGAATAGAGATCCTAGGCACAGCTAGGGCAGGGCAATGACACATGACTGGAATTGGAGCTAGGATGAATCCTGAATGCTGATTGGGTGAAGTACCCTGTTTCCTGTTGCAGCCTCCAGGAACCCCGGAGCAGGGTTCTATGCTCCTAGTCAGAACACAGAAGAGTCTTCTCTGGGGAGATGGCCACAAAGAAAAGCCCTGGAAACAATGATATTCAAGTCAACGAAAGGGTGGGGGCTTCATTTGACTCCCCATTGACGTCAGCAAGTCTTTCCCATAGGCTCGTTCATCAGCCAGTCTTTTCCTGCCTCACACTGCCGTGTGAATAGATGGCGGACAGTTTTCAGGTATCAAAATGTGCAAAACGGAAGAGAACAGAACCGTTGTAAAAAGGACTTAATGGATGTACAACACACACACTCACACATACACACTGTAAATGTAGCTTTACAAATCAGAGAGCGTAAGTAAAGAAAGACTCAGAAGGATGTTTTGGTAGCAGTTTGGGAAGCTGGAAAAGGGAAAACTATCTTCTAAAGACTTAAAGAAACTCATCTAGAAACTGAAATTCCGTATCCAGTAAGTTGTGAACTGACTTATGTAAATTATTTAAATAAGGTATTTTTATTTGCCTGCAGAGAAAGAGCTCCCCTCAGGGTCTCTAGCTCTTCCTCTGTTGAGAAAGGGTCTCATGTAGTGTGGGCTGGCCTCCAACTTCTTACATAATTGAGTATGTCTTTGAAGTTCCCATCCTCCTGCCTCCATCTTCTGAGTGTTGGGATGACAGATGTGTGCCACATCTGGCTTATTTGTGCTGTAGACCAAACTCAGGACTTTGTGACCATTAGGTAAATAGTCACACAACCGAACTACACTCCAGCCCTTCTGAGCCGGCTAGTTTCTATGTCAACTTGATAACTGAGTCAGGAACTTCAACTGGGAATGTCTATCCATGTGATTGGGCTGTAGGCAAGCCTGTAAGGCATTTTCTTAACTGGTGGTGATGGGGGAGGGCATAGCCCATGGTGGGTGGTGCCATCCCTGGGCTGGTGGCTCTGGGTTCTATAAGAAAACAGGCTGAGCAAGCCATGTGGAGCAAGTCAGTAAGCAGCACCCCTCCACAGCCTCTGCATCAGCTCCTGCCTCCAGGTTTCTGCTCTGCTTGAGTTCCTGTCCTGACTTCCTTCAATGATGAACAGAGATGTGGAAGCATACACCAAATAAACCCTTCCCTCCCCAAGTTGCTTTTGGTCATGGTGTTTCATCACAGTGATAGTAACCCTAACCAAGATACCATATCTAGTGTTTTCATTGATAGTCTGATTTATTTTAATATTTTAATTAACGAATGAATTATTATTCTGCGTGGTGCATGTGCACATGGGCACACAGCTCCTGGAAGTCAGGGGCTAACTGTGGAGTCAGTTCTGCCCACTTTTACGTGGGTTCCAGGGATCAGACTTATCTCGCTAGGCTCATGCAGCAAGAGCCTTTATATACCGGGACATCTTGCTGGCCCCAGAGTCTAATTATTACTTGTTCATAAGTGGTTTTGGCTGTGATGTGCAGTGGAAAACCACATTCCATACAAGAGATGAGGAAACCCAAGAAGAACCCTTACAGTTATGGTGGGCATTTTCAATCCCTTTCCCATTGCATTCCCCCCGTCTGCCAGCATCGTCCTCAGCTGAGGTGTCAGGCATTCTGTCTTCATCTTAGTCCCCTAGAGCAGTGGTTCTCAACCTCTGGGTCTCCACCCCTTTGGGGGTCACATATCAGATATCCTGCTTATCCGATATTTACATTTCAATTCATAGCAATAGCAAAATCATGGTTATGAAGTAGTGATGAAATAATTTTATGGCTGGGGGTTCCCACAACATGAGGAACTGAATTAAAAAGGGTCGCAGCTGAGGAGGAGGACACAGGAGCAGCCTGTGAAGAGCTGGGTGGAGTTGAGTCTGAGTCACCAGATTAGGAAAACCGCGTTGTCTCTCTGGCCTCGGCTGTCTACGCCAGTTCCAAACTCTGCGCTGGGTATGGCCCCGAGGATCCCAGCAGACCATGCTTGTCTGAGAGCTGACTTGCTCATGGGTGCCCCTCAGTAGGCATGGGGCTGTCTCTCAGCCAAATCACTGGCAGCCTTTCCTGAGAGTTATCTTTTTTTTGGGGGGGGGGGGGGAAGCAGGGATATTGTATACGCGTTTTCTGTGCTAAAGTCCAGACACAGTTCCTTTTGAATTCTTTGCAAGTAAGAAAAAATGAGATGATCTGGATAATTCTGTAGTGATTTGTAAAGTGTGGTGTTTTCTTCCCTGTTTTATTTGGGGACAAACTAAGAGGAGAGAGGTGCCGGGGTGCCGGGAGGGCAGTCTTCCCCTTTTCAGCTTGCTGGGTACTTCAGTGTACTTTTCCCCTTTAAAATGCTTTAGAACTATTCCATATTACTCTGGTACTTGACTATGAAAGTAAACGGATAAGTCTTTCTAGAAATTTCCATAGGTGCTGTAGTATTAGCATATTGTGATGACACCTTATTCCGCCTAGGAAGGTGAGAAAATGAACAGGGATTAGAATCAGCACATGGGTGGATTCTCGGCAAAGAATCTGTTCTTCAGGAAGTTGTATATTTTCTTCATTTCTCCCAGTCTCCCCTTTTTCCTCCTCCCTCTTTCCTCCTCTTTTCTCCCTCCCTCTTTCTCCTCCTTGGTTTCAGTAGCCCAGGCTATCTAATTGCTAGATAGTGGAGGATGGCCTTGATTTTGATCCTCTCTTGAGGATCCCGAAGGGCGAAAATCTGGATTCTCTATTTCCAGCAAATGTAATGTTTTTGACAGTGGATTGAGGAACCCTGAAATGTTTGTGGAATATCAAGTGAAAACCTGACGTTATTTCTGTGCTGGATAGGTAGCTCAGGCTTCCACAAGCTGGCCCCCGAAGTCAGTACTATTTATACAGCAGAGCTGGGCTGGGAGTATTTGGAGTCCTGTCCACATCGACTCTCAGAGATTGCCCCAAATTGACCTCTACAAAGTACAAAACAAAGGAATAGACGACACTGTTTATCCGTTGGCTGTTTGCAAATAAATCAAGCGTTCCAGTGATTTGATTTATTCTTTTTCTTAGGATGATTGTTTATGACAAAGGTGGGGGAATGACAAACTATTGGAAAATGAGATTGAGAATAACTCAGAAATCAAATATGCCACAGCAAGAAATGCCAGAGATGATTATGAACACAAAATAGCCTATAATGGACATGGTGGCACGGTGGTTTTGGGGCAATGGAGAAAATGCTTGTGGATGGCAGTGTTCCATCCTCTAATGAGACATTAGACTGACTTAAGGGTATGGCTCTTTATATTCTAGGATAAAGGAAATGTTCATAACAGATGATTATTTAAAAGTTTTCTTCATTTGATCATTAAGATACCTGTATCTATATCTATGTAAGATATCTGCATCCATATCTTTATATCTATATATTGAAAGACAGGATTCTTGCTGGGCAGTTGTGGTGCAAGACTTTAATCCCAGGGCTTTTCTCAGTTCAAGGCCAGCCTGGTCTACAGAGCAAGTTCCAGGGTCCCAGGGCTACACATAGAAGCCCTGTGTTGAAAACCAAAAACAAAACCAAACAACAAAAAAGTGACTGGCTAGGTGAGCAGGCAACTTTTCTATTCCTTCTTTCCTTCCTTCCTCACTCCCTTGCTCCCTCCATCCTCCCTCCTTTTTCTCCTTTCCTCTCTATCTGCCTCTCAATGAGGCTGGCTAAGAACTTGCTATACAGTTCCAGATAATCTTGAATTTAGAATCTTCCTCCTGTCTTTACTTCCTAAGTGTTGGGGTTATAGATGTATAGTACCACACTCTACTTGTTGGGGTGCTGACCATCAGACTCAGGGTTTCACACCCAGTAAGCAAGCACTCTACTCACAGAGCTACATGCCCAGCCCACGTCAGTGGCCCTGATCTAGGTTTCTTAGATTGCATTGGGATACCTCTCATACCAGTCAGTCAGATAAGTTCACGTTCACAGATTCAAGACCCAAACGTTTTAGAGTCACCCCAAAGTTAGTCAGAGCAATCTTACGAATAAAAGCTGTATACCTCGGCTTGGGTTGTGGATATAGCTCAGTGGACAAAGTGTTTACTGCGCAAACATGAGGACCTGAGTTCAGATCCCCAGCATCCAGGAAAAACTGGGCACGGTGATGAGTTCCAGGTACAGGAAGAGAGTCCCTGCCTCAAAAAAAAAATAGGTGAGAGCAATAGAGGAAGAGCCCAGAAATTACCCTCTGGCACCTGAACGCATATAGGTAGACATAGGCATCTACCTTCTAATAGATGTGCTTTTTTTTTTATAGAACTCTTAGTTTAGATGCAAATATTTAAATATTTTATTTTAGTTACTCTCTTACCCCTGCCATTCCCATTGCTATCTGGCTATTACAGAGTTGAAAGAGGAAGTCCCTTCTGGATTGTGTGAACTTCAAAAACAAAGCAAAGAAGGACAGAAGAAGTGTGGCTCCCTGTGAGCTCACGGGGTCAATTACATGCAAACTACCACAGGGGGATTGGGTGCAGCTCCTGTGCTCATTCGGAGTCTGACCACACACACTGAGACAAGGTCACTCTATTAAGGATGTCACCTACTGATTGGTCCTGCTGGGCTTTGTTACTCTGAGAGAAAAACACTTTCCTCTGGGGGGGGGAGGAGTACTCCTCAAAATCCTAGATGCCTTAGGGAGTTTAGGTTTATTCTACCCTGTTGAGGTTCATTGGTTACCATGGTTACTGCATCAGGTAGGATGGCCTCCTCAGCTGTTTATCTCTTTGTCTCCGTATTAGAGATACTGGGGGGGGGGGGCAATGACTGTGACTCCCTAGCTGCCTTGGCTGTTTGGCCATGTGGTTTCTTCTTCTCTTCTTTCACTTCCATAGTCCTGTCCTTATTTCTCCTTTTCTGTTCCAGCCTCACTCCCAATTCCACAAGGCCTACCTGTTGCAGGATAATTTTTTTGTGTAACCATTCCACTGTGCCAATAAAGGCACCTGGATCAAAGGATGGAGTCAATAATTGGCTGGTCGGGATTAGCCATAGAGTTCCTGGAGGACTGGGGAGGTCTGCTAGAGAGGATAGGAAGAGATAGATTTTTCTGGGGGATTTCCAGGGCTGATGGGTGGGTGGAGAGTGGAGAGAGGGTCAGCTAACCCAGCTTCCTGTCCTTGGATTGATCAGGTCTTTATCTCAATTTCTTACCCTCTAAGATTTTGCTACACTGGAACAATTTAGATATTCCTTACACCTAAGCAATCTTTGAGTGATCATAATTATGTCTTAGTCCATTTGAGTCGATAAAACAAAATACTCACACTTGGAATTCCATGGTCCACAGTAAAGTGAGTTTAGACAGCTCAGGGAGTTCCACCTATGTTTCCATTTCGGCTTCTCTCCTCGTCTTCTTTCACCCTGCGCCATGGCAGTGGAACACCCGAGGCTGGGTCATTTACAAAGAACAGAACTTCCTCTCTCTCAGTTACAGAGGCTGGCAAGCTCAAGATCGGGGTGTCGGCACGTGCTCAGGGCTACTCTCTGCTTCCAAGATGACACCCAGAATGTTGTCCCCCTGGAGTGGAGGAGGAAAACTTGGTTTCGAGTGGAAGATGACAAAGGCAAAGGGGCACAAACCATCCATTAGCTCTTTCAGAAGGCCATCTAATGCCATTCATAACTGGAGCTCCCTTAAGGACCCACCGCCTCTTAAAAGCTCCGCCTTCAAGAGCTCCGCCCCCAAGATTAAAGTTATTCTGTTGCTAATACTGGACTTCCGGAAGGTGCCCGTCCAAACCCTAGTCCTCCCTACCCAAGTCTTTTTGGAATTTAGGAGCAGACACTTGCCCGGGTCTGTGAAGCTTCCCGTGTCACGCTACCCTTCTGCCTCCTTCCTCAGCAGCAGAGGTGAGGAGAAAGGAAGCCTAGTGTTCACTTCTGGGAGAAGATTGTGAAAATATCGGTGTTCTTTTTCCTGTTTTCCTTTTAAAAAATTAGCTTACTCTCTACGCCTCAGTAGTCAGCCAGGAATGACCTTGAACTTCTGGTTACCACGCCCCTGATTCCTGGGTACTGGGATTGCAGGGCCGGCTGCTGTACCCGTGGCTTTTCCCCCTTATCGACAACGTGTTGAGGCCTGCAGTGAACAGCCTGCTGGATGACCAAATGTCTCTCTCTCAGGAATGCCCAGGCTCTGAACTATGTAAAAGATTGAAGTGGGTTTAAATCGAGGTTCACAAGAGATTTCACTCAGAATAGGCCTTTATGAATATTCATGATGAAGTACTTAGCCTCGGGGTGTGAAATATTAATCTCTTACCTGAGTTTTACATCTAATTCTCTTTCAATGACACAGAAAAATTAAATGTTACCTGCCACCAGGGGCATCATTAGGATGGGCTCTGTGGATTAAAAGCCTGAGTGAGGAAACTCATGATCTCAAAAAAAAAAATTTTTTTTTTGTTGCTATTTCCAATTATGTGCCAGGCAAAATTTACAAAGTTATCACCATTGTTTTTGTCCCTGTCTGTTCATATTTGAGAAGCAGATAGCAGCAGAGGGCAGTTTCTGTAAGTATCTACAGCTTTGACAATATTTGTTAGAAATAGGTGTCCAGGCCTGGGAGTGGCTTGGTTGGTAGAATGCTTACCCCGCGGCATTCATGAGTCCCCAAGGCTGATACTCCGAACTGCATAAACCAGGTGTGACGGTGCACAGCGGTGTCCCAAGCTCTTGGAAGGTGGAGGTAACAGGAGTTGAAGGCCATTTTCAGTCACACAGGGAGTTTGGGGCCAGGTTTGGATACATGAAACATGCACGCGTGCACGAGCGCGCACACGCACGCACGCACGCACACACGCACAAATTAAAGACCAAAGCAGCATGACGCAGGTTCAGAGAACACGGTCTTTGTCGTGGAGAACAAAGATTCTCAGGCCCAAGTGTGGTGCTGTGCAAGATAGAACACAGCACTTAGGAGACCGGGGAGAGCATGCCATGAGTTCGAAACATGCTTCAAAAGCAAACACGGAACGTCAGTGAGTATTGAAAGTAACGGAACAGAAGAGTTGAAGAAGTCACACAGAAAGGTATTTCTGTTGTGATATGTCTTCGTCTTGATTTTTCTAAAGATGTATTTTATGTATGTGGGTGTTTTGCCTGCATGTGAGCCAGAGGCCCACAGGAGCCGGAAGCGGGTTCCGCATCCCTTGGAACTGGAGTCGCAGATGGTTGTGAGCTGCCAGGATGCTGGGAACTGAGAAGCTAGTGCTCCTAACTCTTGCCATATCTCCAGCCCTTTGATTTTTTTTTTTTGTAGTTTGATTGATTGTGTTTGTTTGAAAAGTTGAAGGGAAAAAGGCAGCTTGAAATTTTTTGTGTCCTTATTATAAAAACATTTGTGGAAAAAAATTTAGGAATAAGGGACAAATAGAGATGCTTCTGACCATCCCAGCAAACCTACTGTTTTATTGTTTGTTTTACTCAGTCTTTTATTACCTACTAAAAGTTCAGATGTGTGTATTTCACAGAAGTAGACTCACACTACCGTTTTGGGTATTGTTTAAAATAGCTGTCTAGGATTCTATTATATGGATGTCTTATAACTCACTTAAGCAATGAGGCGTTTTGCTGCTTAGTTGCAATTTTATGTTTGCATTTTAAAATTTATTTTGTGTGTGCCTGTGCACATGTGTAGAAGTCGAATGTTAGCATTAGTGTCCTTCCTCAGAAGCTGTCCACTTTGTTTTTTTGTTTTATTTTGGTTTTTTTTTTTTGAGACAGGGTTTCATTGTGTAGTCCTAGTCATGGCTGTTTGGGAACTCTGTAGACCAGACTGGGCCTGAACTCATGAGATTCACCTGCATCTGCCTCCTGAGTGCTGGGATTAAAGTGTGCGCCCCGTCACCTGGCTTAACGTTCTTCTTTTTTTTCTTCTTCTTTTTTCATTTTGAGACAGGGTCTAATTATGTAGCCCTGGTTGGCCTGGCACATAGAGATTGTCTGCTACTATGCTTGGGAAATAGAAAATTTTGTAAGTGCCCATTACTTCATATTGTGAACTCCTCGAAGGAGAACAGCTGAACCAGACCAGGCTAGTGGCGCAAGCTCTTATTCCCAGCGGAGGGAGGTAGAGGAGGCAGAGGTAGGTAGATCTCTGAGTTTCAATCCTGTCTGGGCTACACAGTGGGAGTCTGTCACAAAACAAAAAGCATACAAGAGAACCCAACAATAAATACTGCCACCCTCCAAACCCCTGGAGTATGTATGTATCACATATTAACACTTAATTAAAATGTGATTTGTGTGTATGTGTAGGTGTGCTGCCATGGCATTCCTATGGAGGTCAGAGGAAAATTTTGTGGGGTCAGTTTTCTCCTTGTACCTTTTTGTGGGGTCCAGGGATTAAACTTGGGTCACGAGGCTTGCATGGCAAGTGTTTTACCTGCTGAGCTGTGTCACCAGCCCCATGTTAAACCCTGGATGCGTGTTGTCAAATTGCCCTTCCAGAAATAGTGTCCCATCACTTGGTTCCACACCTTCCCTTAGCTGTTGGTTATTACCCATACTTCCTCCCACCTACCCATCCACCCCTCCTCCCACACATCCACACATCCTCCCACCCACCCATCAGTCTGTGCAAGTGTTTTAGGGGAAGCCAGTCACTTGTTCCTCTTTTTTTTTTAATGGATTGAGAAATTTACCCTCATCTCAAATGAAACGTCTTCTCTTTTTCTTAAAAGTAATTATTTCTTGATGAAGAATAAAAGAACAAATAAAACTCTTTTTTTTTTTCTTCCTGAAGAGCTAGAATCTCTTCAATAGGAGTGCTCCGTTTCCATGCAGGCTGGGTAATGGTTGCCCAGCTGTGCCAGTCAGGGGCCCCGGCCGGGCAGTTCTCTCCCAGCACGAAGCTCTTTCTCCACATCTCGTTATAAGATCCATTGTGGTGGGATTTCAGCTGTACATAATTCAGCACATTTACATCTTAAAAATTAATTGTGGGTTTGTGGAATGAACCCTTCCCGTGAGTTTCGCCTTGAGCATGGGCTAGCTAAGAACAAGGGATGACTTTCACCTTCGGGGTTCAGTCCTAAAGTGTGTGTGTGGGAGGACACAAGGTGGCACGGGAGGGAGGGTAGCCTTTCTGCCCATGAACAGCGTTTGTGTGTGCACAGATCGCTGTCTCGGCAATGAAAGGGCAGCCGCAGGGTTCACTAACCAAAGTTCACGCACGTGAACATGAACGGACTTCCCAGGCTCCATTTGGACTTTGCTAAAAGTCCCTTTCCATTTATTTTTGGCAGTTTAAGTTGGAAGAGCAGCCTGGGTGTTAGGAATTCCAACAAAAAACGGTAGCCTGGGGTTATCTTGTTTGTGTCTCCTGATTTAAATGCTCCTGGAGGTTGATCTGCCTTTACTCTTACTGCTGAGACTGGAAACACGAATTTCTCCTCCTTAGGTCCCCCCCCCCCCAGAGTTTCACAACAGAGCTCAGGTTGGTTTCAAACAGGCAGTCTGCTTGTTCAACCTTCAAAGTGCTGGGATGACTGTAGGACACCATCACACCTGACTGTCCCAGATAGGGTTGTTGTAGCTGGGCAGAAACACCGTGACCAAAAGCAAACTGGGGAGGGAAGGGTTTATTTGACTCACAAATCCTGAATCACAGTTCACGAAGGGAAGCCAAGACAGGAACTCAAACCAGGCAGGGACTTGGAGGCAGGAGCTGATTCTGAGGCCACGGAGGGGAGTTGCTTACTGACTTGCTCCTCATGGCTTGCTCCTCACTCTGCTTTCTTATAAAACCCAGGACCACCCACCCAGGGATGGCACCACTCACAATAGGTTGGGTCCTCTCCCATCAATCACTAATTAAGAAAATGCCCTACAGGCTTGCCTTACAGCCTGATCTTATAGAGGCGTTTTCTCAGTTGAAGTTCCTCGCTCTCAGATGACTCTAGCTTGTGTCAAGTTGACATTAAACTATCTAGCACAGGTGGCCTAAGCTACTGCGGTGGCCCATACTGAAGACGGTTCTGGTGGTGGTCCCTGAGCCTCCATCCCAGGAATGTTACAGCTACGTAAGATGTAATGATGAATATCAAACTTGCTATATTATAGACGTGTTATATGTCATTACTCCAAGCCCTGCTGGACATCTCAGTGGCCACCTTGCCTGTGGAATTATGCACTGACTATTCACCTGCCAGTTAAAACCCACTGCAATGATAGTCATGCAACATATTCCTATTTTGCTTTTACATTTTTTTAAAAAGTTAAAACCCTTTATTATTTATTTATGTTGTGTATGTATGTGTGTGCACGTATGTGTGTGTGTATGCCCATGTGCAGATCTGTGTGTGTGCACGCATGGGTGGACAGAGGACAAGCTTGGGTATGATTCCCAAGAGCACCACGCACCTCCTTGCAGACACCGTGACTCCTCAGCCTGGAGCTTATGAATCAGTCCTGGCTGACTGGCTTCTGGTCCGTGAGCCCACCTGCCTCTACTTCTCCAGCCCACAGTGATGAGATTATAGGTGTGTGTCACCATTTCTGGTTTGTCAAGTGGGTTCTGGAATCCCACGCAGTATTTCACTGGCTGCGCCATCTCCCAGACTCTGGTTTATCTTGCTTTGCGTACAGTGTCTGAGCCCTGAGTAGAAGCTTTCCTTTCTGCCTCTTTGTCAAAACAAAACTTTTATCTCAACTTTGCTGTGCTTTAAAGTGTACAGAGAACCTTGGGATGGCAGTCCTCTTGAGTGTCTGTGCCCTTGTCACAATGTCCTTGAGATAACCTTGACCATGTCTTATACTCCTTGTCTAACAGATTAGAAACTGAGGGTCCAGGTGGTTCAGCAGGTAAAGGAACTTGCTCCCAACAAGCCTGCTGACCTGAATTTGACCCCTCTCATAGTCTCACATAGTGCAAGGGTAGAACTGACTGCCTCTCACCAGCTGACTTCTGACCGCCACTGTATTCTATAACACCTGTGTGCCCACCCCACATAGATGCCAACGCATAATAAATGAATGTAATACATTCAGAAATTGGGACCAGGGACTTCATTTTACTTTTAGTCCCCCGTATAGTGCCAGGCATATTAAGTGATCAATAAATGCTTAAATGATGATATAGTGGAGAAATTATTGTGTTTTTTTTTTTAAGCTGGAATTGGGATGGAGTCTTGCTCTGTAGCCCTGGCTGGCCTGAATCTGTAGACCAGGCTGGTCTTAAACTCACAGCAATCCTCCTGCTTCTGCTCCCAAGTGCTGGGGTTACAGGCACATAACCGCCGAACCTGACCAATGTGGCTTTTGCTCGTTTGCTGATGTTTAAGCCTGCCCAGGTGGTAGGATTACAGGTGTACACCGCCACCCCGGAGTAGCTGAGTCATTTGTTTTTAAATGGCAGTTTAAGAACTTTTCTCTTTGCATCTCTGGTGTAAACTCAAGTTTACTTAAAAAAAAATACATAGAGAAAATGACCACCCTTTACAGGAGCATGCTTGGCTGACCACCTGAGTTCTCGCTTCCCCCAGCTTCTCGGTGCTGGTAGTGCCTTGCCCTCCCCACAGAAGGTCGCTACACCCGTCACTCGCTTTAATTAGTCTTCGCACACAGCTTGTGGGCTCCTTCCCTGTCCTCTAGCTGCCTTGGAAACATTTAACGTCACCTGCTCAGGCTTGTTTTCTCATTAACACCGCCACCCCCAATGTTTTTGAGACACTGGGAACCTCTTGAGACTCACCTGCAGAAAAGACACCGATAAAGCCCCAGCCCAGACGTCAGTCAGGGCCTCCTCTGACGAAGCCCCAACTCAGGCTTTGCAGTTCATGTTCTTGATATTACAGCGCCGTTCTAGCAGGGCAGCCTCTTGGTCAGCAGTCATGCTTTTAAGTACATGCTTAAAGCGTTTATTATTTTTATGTGTACGGGTTTTTTTTTTCCTGCACATATGTCTGTATACCATGTGTCTGTGATGTCGCCAGAGGCCTGAAACAGGAGTTGGATCCCCGGGAACTGGACTTAACAGTTGCTTGTTAGCCATTATGTGGGTGCTGGGAATGGAACCCGGGTCTTCTGGAAGAGCAGCCAGTGCTCTTACCCACTGAGCCATCTCTCCAGCCCCACAGCCGCTTTTACTTAGAGTACCCTGTCTTTCGAGCCCTTGACATCCAACATGCTAACTCTTGATAAGCCAGCCTGGGTTTGCTCTGTCGGGAACAGCTCCTCCTTCTCCATCTCCACGTCCACTTTCTACCTGGCTGTATTTCCTCTCCAGGAAGTCCCTGACATCCAGGACTTTCTCTCCGAGCCCATTAACGAGAGGATCAGCTTTGCTTATGAGGCCTCGCGGGCCAGCTGTTGTCTGTCTTGGTCTTCTGCAATGAGAGCTTACATATGGTCGTTAGCTGGAGAGCTGCCCCATGACGTAAAGTAGGAACTGTTTGTCTCTCTCGCGAGTTGTCCCGGCACTAAGCAGCGTGGCTGGGATCCGCTAGGAGCAGCTGCTGCGTGACAGCTGCTTTGAGGGGTTTGTATCGTCACCAGACTAACCTGCCTTTCAAAACGTTCACACATTTTCATGACTCTTTTTGTTTTTATGATAGTGAATATTTCCCCTCTTCTTTTCAGCGTCTTAGACATTCAAAAGAACCATCAGATGTGGTACCCTTTGTGTGATACTTTCAGAACAGGTACTAAATAACACTAGCACGTTCTCAGGTCAGGCTGAGTTCCAGCCCTCAGGAGGCTGAGGCAATGGATCTCTGTGACTTCCAGACTAGCCTGGTCTACATTGAAAGCTCTATGCTAGTCAGAGCTATACACAGTGAGAACTTGTCTCAGAAATGGACAATGAAGATTTCAATTGTTCTCTAGAATGGCCAAGGCAGGTTTGAGGCTTAAGCCATGGCACTATTTGGCCTTTGGTTAGCTGGGCGTTGTATTCGTGGCTCAGGGCTTGCCTTCTTCTTTCTCTGTGTCAATTTAAAACAGCTCCCACACACTTTCCTTAAATAAACAACCACTAACCCAGAGCAGCTTGTGAACCCTCCGAGCTTACAGGAGTTGCTGATGGGAGTTGCCTGTCCTTTGCCCGGGCAGGCTTGGTGACAATGTGCAGTGGCGGCGCCCCCTGCACCTCCTCCCTCCCCTGTGTTCCACATTCTCTAGGTGGGAAATAGAACTTCAGATATCCAGGGCTGTCTTGGAAATTCTTTCTTTTTTTCCTAGTTATTTAAAATACATTTTTGTGTCTATTATTAAAACTCGCTGTAATCTCTCCTTTTTCTCATATTAAATGGTTTCTACCAGCTTAACACCTGTCGTGGCTTTACTTGATTGTTCGAATTCTACTCTTCATTTTCTTTTAAACGTTACTGTGTGTGTTATTTTACTTTTTTTCAGTATACAACATACTCCAGAACAACGGCACTGGAAATGTAAGAGTAAGATCAGTTCAGCTAACATCACTAACAACATTGATTTGAATAGACAAAAACAAAAACAAAAACTAAGTTACCTTGGAAGCAAACATTCTTCTGTATAAAATAACCTGGTGAATGATGAGGAGTGTTTACTCTCAAAAAATCGTTCCCTTTCCCCACATCATGTTTCCTTACAATAGTGAGTTCTGTGTTCTTTTTGCTGCTTGTGTGTCCTCAGCAGAGAGACAGACCCACAGGTTCTACTTTTGATCGCAGAACAATATTTTACAGCTAGTAAAATTCTGTGAACACCTGACAACCCACCTCTGACAGCAAATCATGCAGAAGCCTATAACCAGAGACTGCTTTTTTGTTCCCAGCCGCTCAGACCCCAATAATCACACAGAAGCTGTATTATTACAGCACTGTTTGGCCAATTAGCTCAGGCTTCTTATCAATTAACTCTTATTCTTATATTAACCTATTTCTATTATTTTATATTTTACTACAGGGCTTGTGTTTTGTTACCTCTTGCTTCTTGGGTGGTTACATGGCGTCTTCCTGATTCCTCCTCTCTTTCTTTCCTTCTCTATTTCTGCTTGAGTTTTCCCGCCTTGCTCTGCTCTTTCCTGCCAGAGGTCAAAGAAGCTTCTTTCTTAACCAATGGTTAGAAAACATATTCACAGCATACAGAGGGGAATCCCACATCAGAATCCACTTAAAACACCATCATCGGGGCTGGGGAGATGGCTCAGCGAGTAAAGAGCTGGCTGTGCAAGTCCAAAGACCAGAGTTCAAATCCTCAGCACCTATATAAATGGCTGGGTGTGTGAGGCAGCCTGTTTGCAGTCCCAGGTTGAGATCCTCTGCTGGAGAGGCAGAGGCAGGGGATCCCGGGGATAAGATGGCTAGGTGGCCTCGCTGTATTGGTGAGCTCTGGGCTCAAGTGAGAGTGTATGCTCCTTCATATAATGTGGCGATCCATCAAGGAAAACACCTGGTGTCACCCTTTGACCTCCCATGCACCCCCAATATGTGCACCCACCGACATGTGAACATGCATCCGTGTACAAACTTGTGCAATTAAAAAAAAGGACGCTGTCATACTGATGCGGCTCCAGAACTCTGTATTTTCTCCACAAGAGGGCAGGAAAGTCTGGCTTCTAAGTAAAATTCTTCACGATGTCTTCTTTCTCAGAAGCCCCACTTTACTTTCCGTGTGTGCTTTTTAAGACGTGGGCTTTGCCCTCTGTGTGGCTTCCATGAGCGGATGATTCTGAAAGTGCCTCAGATTTTCTTGGGCTCTGCTTCTCCTGCCGAGCCTGTCACTCATTGCTTCTCCAGAGTCTAATCAAGTTCTAACTGCTGGACTTAGTGCCCTCATCAGAGGCTGAGGCAAGCCTGTCCTCACTGACTTGTGAATATATATACGTGTTCCCTTAAAATGTACATGGAGAGGAAAAGACCAGAATTTCATTAGATTGCTATTGCCAGTGTAAGGATGACAACCGTGTCAAGGGAAGAAGAAAATCACACGCAGGCTAGAGACCAATCCTTATTTGTCTCCAGCTGCAGATGATTCGACTTTCCGCCACTGGCCCCCACCCCCACACTTCTTTTGCCCCCCCCCCCCGCCCCATCCCACTTCTTTTTTGTTCTTTGAGACTTAAATTATAGGCCATACTGCAGAACCATTCTAAATCTGTGATAGTCAAAACTGAATGCTTCTCTCTCCTGGTGATCCTGACGGGGACCGAGCTTCAAGCGTGAAGCCGTACTGCGCTGGCATAACAATGGGACATGGCAGCGAAGGAGGCGGTGTCTGGCAGACTCAGCTTATTTTGACAAAAGTACAATTGGTGGAATATTGGGAGGATTTTGATTTGGAAGTTGAGCGTTTCTGAATTCCTGGTATCAACAGGGTCCTTTCTGTTTTGTATTTTATATTTTTATAAAGAGCTAATAGGCTACACGAAGGATAAATGGTGCCACACAATAAAGCATTAAAGACTCAATTTTTGTTTAAGGCCGATTGCGATTCCCCCCTGTAGTGCATGAAATTAAAATGCACACACCGAACCAAATGATTGCCGCAGAGCCGTGTTTTCAGAGGAGCTTCGTCCCCTGAAGTGGTGGTGCTGCTGACAGGAAGTGAGGTGGGACAATTGAGGTGGCCAGGAAAGGATTCAAAGAGGATGTTTATGCAGAAGAATTATTGACAGCTACCGACATAATCAGTTGGCATAGCATAATCGGTTAGTGATGGCCATGGCCAAAGCACATGAGAAAGATATCACAGAAGCATCACTGGGATGCTGAGCCGCTGCACAGCCAGTGTGACAGAGCTCACTGCTTTCATAGCACAGGCCAACCACCCTGTCGGATGCAGGCAACTTGCATCCTGTTCCTATGAGTACCAGAAGAGTTCACGGCAGTAGGAGAAGCTTGATTTGCAAGACACAGCCATACTTCAGCTGTGTGAGTGGTTTGTAGACCAGTTAGCAGTCCTGAAAATTCTTTTCAATTCTGTGAATGCCTTGTCTTATTTTTATGTTTTTTGAGATAGGTTCTCATGTAGCCCGGGCTGGCCTCCAACTCACTATGTAGCATGAAATGAACCCGAACATCTAGTCTTTCTGCCACTGTCAGCGAAGGGCGAGGGTAATAGGCACAAGCCACTACGCCCAGTCTACGAGGTTTTGTGCTTGCTCAGCAAGCACTCTGCTAACTGACCTGCATCCCTGCTCGCCTTCTGTGTTTTTTTTCCAGACACAGACGGTGGGAATTCCTTGTAAAGAAGTACAGTGGCTTGTGCGCATGTCTAGGTATATAATATTTATGCTTTCATTTTTCTTTTATATTATAATTCATCATACTTGCGCTTGAGACAGTGAGTCTTGGTCAAGGGATATCATAGTCATTTTGGTTCCTTTCCCTTGCAGAGGGAGGAATGCACTAAGGGACGTGGCCCACAGGAAACATGAGGAAAACATCTTATGTTAAGATATGCATTTAATACGTTTGCTCAGGTTTGGAAAGAAAAGCTTATGTCTGGGAATGTCTTTTGATTCACTAGCCAGAAGGACTGGTATTCCGCATCTCCTTTTTCCCAAGTGCCCCTCACCCCCATCTTTAGATTAGAAATGATTTATTTACAGGGGAAAGCACGGCACTTTGATCTACAATACAAATGTTAAACATTTATGAGGTTTGAGAATATTTATGAATGTGTAAAAGTTATTAAAGTCAATGTGTTTTGGGTTACCTTGCGATCAGGTAGAGTCTAACAACAAACCCAGCAAGATTTAAACAGAGAAGAAAGGGCAAAGAAACACTATGCTATGAGTATATTTGTGAAGTTTAATAATCATAGGGCATGCGCATGTGTCTATTTTGTGTATAATTTAGAATGCATAGCCTTATAAAATATTGACCTAATATATATATGTACATTTTTAGAATCAGGAATTATAATGTTAAAGCAAGAGGAAAATTTCATTATAACTCTTTACTTCTAGACACTCAAAGATATAAAAATTATTCTTTTTCAATTAAAAAAACTTCTACGATTGGTTAAAATAATATTTGGAGAATACTGGCTGCTGGGCGGCATTAGTTTTAAAGGTAAGGAATTGTCGAAGGTTCTTTTGCAGGCTTTATGCTGACTCACACGAAAAATATTCATTATGGTTGCGGAAACTTTTACAATAAGTAGGAATGCTTCACATTAACCTAGAGCTTCTTCTGTACCTTTATTAAGTCCATCTTTCTTCTAGACGCATCTGTGGGGCTTAGAGGGATAAATGCCCTTCTAACAACTTAATACAAATTGAGCATGATTTTCTATTTTTTTTTTAATTCAGGAGGCTAGAGAGATAGTTCAGTGGTTAAGAACATTTGCTGCTCTTACACAGGGCAAGAATTCAATTGCCAGCACTCACATCAGGAGACCACAACTGCCCATAACTCCAGTTCCATGGGCTCTGTCGCCTCATCCAGGCTCCATAGTGTTTGCGTGCATGTGGTACACCTAAACATATGCAGGCACACACTACATACCTGAAATAATAAATATCAAATTTGAAAGGTTTCTTTAGTACATATGAGTGTTTTGCCGGCATGTATATGTGTGCACCACATATATGTTTGGTGCTTACAGAAGTCAGGAGAGGGCATTGGATCTCCTGGAACTGGAGTTACAGATGATTGTGAACCACAATGTAGGTGCTGGGAACCAAACCTGGGTCCTCTGCAAGAGCAGATAGTGATTTTATTCACCGAGTTATCTCTCCTAAGTAAATATTTAAACAAGTTTCTTAGTCTGAAGAGGTGGCTCAGAAGTTAAGAATTCTTGCTGCTCCTAGCAAGGAACTCAGGACTGGAGGGGTGCACTCACACACTGAGACAATGGGGATGTTCTATCAGGAATTCAACAAGGCCAGCTGGACTGGGTCTGAAAAAGCATGGGATAAAACTGGACTCGCTGAACATAGCGGACAATGAGGACTTCTGAGAAGTCAAGAACAATGGCACTGGGTTTTGATCCTACTGCACGTACTGGCTTTGTGGGAGCCTAGGCTGTTTGGATGCTCACCTTACTAGACCTGGAAGGAAGTGGGAGGTCCTTGGACTCCCCACAGGGCAGGGAACCCTGATTGCTCTTTGGGCTGATGAGAGAGGGGGAGTTGACTGGAGGAGGGGGAGGGAAATGGGAGGCGGTGGCGGGGAGGAGACAGAAATCTTTAATAAATAAATAAATAAAAATAATAATAATAAAGAATTCTTGCTGCTTTTGCAGAAGACAGGAATTCTCTTCTTAGCACCTTCATTGGGTGGCCCACAATTGCCTATAACTCTAAATCCACGGACTCTAACACCCTTTTCTGGTCTTAGGAGACACAGCCATAAACATGAGCATGTGTGTGCATGTTCTCAAATACATACATATATACTTACGATGAAGGTGCAAAGATACCACAATCCACTCCTCTCAGTTTATTTATCTTACTTACTCCTCTCTCTCCATGTGTATGTACTTGTGTTTGAGTGCACATCTGTGTATCTCATGGCCCATGCATGTGGTGGTCGAAGGACAACCACAGGTGTTGGTTCAACCTCTCACCTTACCTGAGATAAACTTTTTTTTTTTAATGTTTGTCTGTGCATACATCAGCCTGGCTGGCCAAAGAGCTTCCGAGGATTCCCTGCTCTCTTTAGTCTCGCGACAGGAGTGTAGCTTTGTGTGGGTTCAGGGGCTCCAGTCTTAGGACTGTGTGCAGCAAGCTCTTATCTGCTGAGCCATCTCCCAGCCCCACAGAAAGTCTTAGATGCTTCGCTCTCTTTTTGCAGCACAGATTTATAAGCATAAAATGACACTCAGAACTCCTGGGGAGGCACGATATTGCACATCTGTAACTTCAGCACTAGGGAGGCCAAGGCAGGAGGATCCTGAGCTTGAGGTCAGCCTGAGCTATCTAACAAACCCCTGTTTTGAACAATAAACACAGACAAAAATAATTGTAGATTTTTTTTAATGGTCATCAGAATAGGGGGAAAATGTGAAGAGGCCAACTTCAGCAGATGAGAGAGAATCTGTCCTCTTGCTTTGCCATCCTTCCAGTTCAGAACACATCTGTGACTGTAGCCAACCAGGGCCTGAGCAAATGGGGGCCTCCCAGACCTCCTTTCACTGAGAGAAGGGCATTTCCTGAGGCAACAAAGCTTCACTCTCTGAATTTTTACCAGATAGGCTATTTCTACACCACAGACAACTTTGGTGTGTTTACAGGTCTGCAGGAAGTTTGGACTCTAACCTTGAGGTCAGACTGGGGATTGGAGGTCAGTAAGAGTCTGCAGACCCACACCTCAGCTTCAGGCTTTGCTGCAATAGCTGTGTCTCCTTACTTGAATGACATGCAGCGAGTAGTATGTGCAGAGAGTAGTATGTGCAGTGAGTAGTATGTGCAGAGAGTAGTATGTGCAGAGAGTAGTATATGCAGAGAGTAGTATGTGCAGAGAGTAGTATGTGCAGAGAGTAGTATATGCAGTGAGTAGTATGTGCAGAGAGTAGTATATGCAGAGAGTAGTATGTGCAGTGAGTAGTATATGCAGTGAGTAGTATATGCAGTGAGTAGTATGTGCAGAGAGTAGTATATGCAGTGAGTAGTATATACAGAGAGTAGTATGTGCAGAGAGTAGTATGTGCAGAGAGTAGTATATACAGAGAGTAGTATATGCAGTGAGTAGTATGTGCAGAGAGTAGTATGTGCAGAGAGTAGTATGTGCAGAGAGTAGTATGTGCAGAGAGTAGTATATGCAGTGAGTAGTATGTGCAGTGAGTAGTATGTGCAGAGAGTAGTATGTGCAGAGAGTAGTATATGCAGAGAGTAGTATATGCAGATAGTAGTATATGCAGTGAGTAGTATGTGCAGAGAGTAGTATATGCAGTGAGTAGTATGTGCAGAGAGTAGTATGTGCAGTGAGTAGTATGTGCAGAGAGTAGTATATGCAGTGAGTAGTACGTGCAGAGAGTAGTATATGCAGTGAGTAGTATGTGCAGAGAGTAGTATGTGCAGTGAGTAGTATGTGCAGAGAGTAGTATGTGCAGTGAGTAGTATGTGCAGAGAGTAGTACGTGCAGAGAGTAGTATGTGCAGAGAGTAGTATGTGCAGAGAGTAGTATATGCAGTGAGTAGTATGTGCAGAGAGTAGTATATGCAGAGAGTAGTATGTGCAGTGAGTAGTATATGCAGTGAGTAGTATATGCAGTGAGTAGTATGTGCAGAGAGTAGTATATGCAGTGAGTAGTATATACAGAGAGTAGTATGTGCAGAGAGTAGTATGTGCAGAGAGTAGTATATACAGAGAGTAGTATATGCAGTGAGTAGTATGTGCAGAGAGTAGTATATGCAGTGAGTAGTATATGCAGTGAGTAGTATGTGCAGAGAGTAGTATATGCAGTGAGTAGTATGTGCAGAGAGTAGTATATGCAGTGAGTAGTACGTGCAGAGAGTAGTATGTGCAGAGAGTAGTATGTGCAGAGAGTAGTATGTACAGAGAGTAGTATGTGCAGTGAGTAGTATGTGCAGAGAGTAGTATGTGCAGTGAGTAGTATGTGCAGAGAGTAGTACGTGCAGAGAGTAGTATGTGCAGTGAGTAGTATGTGCAGAGAGTAGTATGTGCAGAGAGTAGTATGTGCAGTGAGTAGTATGTGCAGAGAGTAGTATATGCAGTGAGTAGTATGTGCAGAGAGTAGTATGTGCAGTGAGTAGTATGTGCAGAGAGTAGTACGTGCAGAGAGTAGTATGTGCAGTGAGTAGTATGTGCAGAGAGTAGTATGTGCAGTGAGTAGTATGTGCAGAGAGTAGTATATGCAGTGAGTAGTATGTGCAGAGAGTAGTATATGCAGTGAGTAGTACGTGCAGAGAGTAGTATGTGCAGAGAGTAGTATGTGCAGAGAGTAGTATGTGCAGAGAGTAGTATGTGCAGTGAGTAGTATGTGCAGAGAGTAGTATGTGCAGAGAGTAGTATATGCAGTGAGTAGTATGTGCAGAGAGTAGTATGTGCAGAGAGTAGTATATGCAGTGAGTAGTATGTGCAGAGAGTAGTATATGCAGTGAGTAGTATGTGCAGAGAGTAGTATGTGCAGAGAGTAGTATGTGCAGAGAGTAGTATATACAGAGAGTAGTATATGCAGTGAGTAGTATGTGCAGAGAGTAGTATGTGCAGAGAGTAGTACGTGCAGAGAGTAGTATGTGCAGAGAGTAGTATATGCAGTGAGTAGTATGTGCAGAGAGTAGTATATGCAGTGAGTAGTATGTGCAGAGAGTAGTATATGCAGTGAGTAGTATGTGCAGAGAGTAGTATGTGCAGAGAGTAGTATGTGCAGTGAGTAGTATGTGCAGAGAGTAGTATATGCAGTGAGTAGTATGTGCAGAGAGTAGTATGTGCAGAGAGTAGTATGTGCAGAGAGTAGTATATACAGAGAGTAGTATATGCAGTGAGTAGTATGTGCAGAGAGTAGTATGTGCAGTGAGTAGTATGTGCAGTGAGTAGTATGTGCAGTGAGTAGTATGTGCAGTGAGTAGTATATGCAGTGAGTAGTATGTGCAGAGAGTAGTATATGCAGTGAGTAGTACGTGCAGAGAGTAGTATATGCAGTGAGTAGTATGTGCAGAGAGTAGTATGTGCAGAGAGTAGTATGTGCAGAGAGTAGTATATGCAGTGAGTAGTACGTGCAGAGAGTAGTATGTGCAGAGAGTAGTATATGCAGTGAGTAGTATGTGCAGAGAGTAGTATATGCAGTGAGTAGTATGTGCAGTGAGTAGTATATGCAGTGAGTAGTATGTGCAGAGAGTAGTATATGCAGTGAGTAGTATGTGCAGTGAGTTGTATGTGCAGAGAGTAGTATGTGCAGAGAGTAGTATATGCAGAGAGTAGTATGTGCAGAGAGTAGTATATGCAGTGAGTAGTATGTGCAGAGAGTAGTATATGCAGTGAGTAGTATGTGCAGAGAGTAGTATGTGCAGTGAGTAGTATGTGCAGAGAGTAGTATATGCAGTGAGTAGTATGTGCAGTGAGTAGTATGTGCAGAGAGTAGTATGTGCAGAGAGTAGTATATGAAGTGAGTAGTATATACAGAGAGTAGTATATGCAGTGAGTAGTATGTGCAGAGAGTAGTATATGCAGTGAGTAGTACGTGCAGAGAGTAGTATGTGCAGAGAGTAGTATATGCAGTGAGTAGTATGTGCAGAGAGTAGTATATGCAGTGAGTAGTATGTGCAGAGAGTAGTATATGCAGTGAGTAGTATGTGCAGAGAGTAGTATGTGCAGTGAGTAGTATGTGCAGAGAGTAGTATATGCAGTGAGTAGTATATGCAGTGAGTAGTATGTGCAGAGAGTAGTATATGCAGTGAGTAGTATGTGCAGAGAGTAGTATGTGCAGTGAGTAGTATGTGCAGAGAGTAGTATATGCAGTGAGTAGTATGTGCAGTGAGTAGTATGTGCAGAGAGTAGTATGTGCAGAGAGTAGTATATGCAGTGAGTAGTATATACAGAGAGTAGTATATGCAGTGAGTAGTATGTGCAGAGAGTAGTATATGCAGTGAGTAGTACGTGCAGAGAGTAGTATGTGCAGAGAGTAGTATATGCAGTGAGTAGTATGTGCAGAGAGTAGTATATGCAGTGAGTAGTATGTGCAGAGAGTAGTATATGCAGTGAGTAGTATGTGCAGAGAGTAGTATGTGCAGTGAGTAGTATGTGCAGAGAGTAGTATATGCAGTGAGTAGTATGTGCAGTGAGTAGTATGTGCAGAGAGTAGTATGTGCAGAGAGTAGTATATGCAGTGAGTAGTATATACAGAGAGTAGTATATGCAGTGAGTAGTATGTGCAGAGAGTAGTATGTGCAGAGAGTAGTATGTGCAGAGAGTAGTATATACAGAGAGTAGTATATGCAGTGAGTAGTATGTGCAGAGAGTAGTATATGCAGTGAGTAGTACGTGCAGAGAGTAGTATGTGCAGAGAGTAGTATATGCAGTGAGTAGTATGTGCAGAGAGTAGTATATGCAGTGAGTAGTATGTGCAGTGAGTAGTATATGCAGTGAGTAGTATGTGCAGAGAGTAGTATATGCAGTGAGTAGTATGTGCAGAGAGTAGTATGTGCAGAGAGTAGTATGTGCAGAGAGTAGTATATACAGAGAGTAGTATATGCAGTGAGTAGTATGTGCAGAGAGTAGTATGTGCAGAGAGTAGTATGTGCAGAGAGTAGTATGTGCAGAGAGTAGTATATGCAGTGAGTAGTATGTGCAGAGAGTAGTATGTGCAGAGAGTAGTATGTGCAGAGAGTAGTATGTGCAGAGAGTAGTATGTGCAGAGAGTAGTATGTGCAGAGAGTAGTATGTGCAGAGAGTAGTATATGCAGTGAGTAGTATATACAGAGAGTAGTATATGCAGTGAGTAGTATGTGCAGAGAGTAGTATGTGCAGAGAGTAGTATGTGCAGAGAGTAGTATATGCAGTGAGTAGTATATACAGAGAGTAGTATATGCAGTGAGTAGTATGTGCAGAGAGTAGTATGTGCAGAGAGTAGTATATGCAGTGAGTAGTATATACAGAGAGTAGTATATGCAGTGAGTAGTATGTGCAGAGAGTAGTATGTGCAGAGAGTAGTATGTGCAGAGAGTAGTATGTGCAGAGAGTAGTATATGCAGTGAGTAGTATGTGCAGAGAGTAGTATGTGCAGAGAGTAGTATATGCAGTGAGTAGTATGTGCAGAGAGTAGTATGTGCAGAGAGTAGTATGTGCAGAGAGTAGTATATGCAGTGAGTAGTATATACAGAGAGTAGTATATGCAGTGAGTAGTATGTGCAGAGAGTAGTATATGCAGAGAGTAGTATGTGCAGAGAGTAGTATGTGCAGAGAGTAGTATATGCAGTGAGTAGTATGTGCAGAGAGTAGTATGTGCAGTGAGTAGTATGTGCGGTGAGTAGAATATACAGAGAGTAGAATTTGCAGTGATTAGTATATGCAGAACACACTACTTCTTGGGATGGGGCATTGAGGGTCCTAGCCTGACTTTACCTTAGTATGTAGTTGAGGAAACTTTGAACTCCTGATCACCCTGTCTTCACCCCCCAAATGATGGGATCTCAGGTGTGTGCCACCATACTCAGTCAGATTTTTGTTGTTTGTTTTGAGACAGGGTCTTACTATAATAGATGCCCTGCTGCCCTGGGACTTCCTATGTAGTCCGGGCTGAACTCGAATTCACAGAGATCTGTTGTGCATCACCACAACCAGAAGATTTTAAAAAAAGAAAATGTAGCTACATAGAGAACTACTATATTATTTTAGCTACCAGTCAGAGCTGTAAAGCATCCACCCATATCTTCTAAACCTTATATTTCCCATTAATACAGCTATTGAGCATTCTAAAAATGGAACCAGAGAAATGACTCAATGATTAAGAGCACGGGATGCTTTTCTAAGGGTCCAGTTCAGTTCCCGGCACCTACGAGGTAGTTCACAACCATTGGTAATGCCATTCCCAGGAGATCTGACGCCCTCTGTGGCCTCCTTGGATACTGCACACATGTGGCGCACAGACAAACATTCAGGCAAACACTCCTACACGTACAACAACAAAACCTCAAACAATGTAATTGCCCTTTAAATAGCAGGAAATATCTTCCAAGGCCAATCCTGCTCAGACTGTGCTTAAATGGGAAACACCTAAATGTTAGTGTTACACGGGGTGAATTCATTGAGCATTTTCCACTGAGAATTGGAACCGAGAGATGTGTGCAGCGTTAGAAGTGGAAATCTCTCTCTTAAGAGCCTTTGCAATACAGATCTTTCTACGTTCCAATCATTTCCTGCCTGAAGCACTGACATGTCTAATTAATAATAATATTCTATTAAACAGTATGATTAATCCGAGAGATCATTATGCACAAGTAGATTAAAAAAGCATCCTGAATCCCTTTGGTCTGATTTAAGATAAGATAAACCTGAACTTCTTACCCAGTGTGGGTTTTCCCACTCTCCTGTGTGATGTAACTGGAGGGGACATTCTCTTTCTGTGACTAGTTTGGTGGATGTTCTTTATTGTCTGATAAGCTTACAGGAGACTCACAGATAAATAGGGCCTATCTAGTTACCCCCAATTTAATTGTAATTTTGCAATTTGGTGTATATCCCTTACACAATTTCTGTGGTTGGCATACTATGGCACAGAGCTGTTCATGGTGGTATTTGACTAATAAGGAAAAAGAAATACTTTTGGGAGAAATTAGGCAGAGAAGGACTTCGTGGGATCTATCTCAGTCCTGACCCCTGAGAGGGAGAACGGGCTGTGATGGTGTTTCACAGGTTCAGCAGTGGGAAACAACACAAGACATCGGGCTTTATGGCTTTGTGAAAGAGACTCATTTCTACGCCTCGTTGGATTTTTTTTTTTTTTGAGACAGGGTTTCTCTGTGTAGCTTTGGTGCTTGGCCTCGAACTCACAGAGATTTGCCTCCCAAGTGCTGGGATTAAAGGCATATGCTACCACCACCCAGCCCTCTTTAGATATTTTAAGAGTTGCTGTTCCTTAGATTTTTTTATTTACAGGTAGTGATATTTTTGGTAAGCTTTTCCACTGCTAGGTGCTGGAGGAAAAAAATCTAGGTTGGGGTTGAGGAGTTGGCTCTTGTGGGTAAAGCGCTTGCCATTCTAGGGTGAAGACCTGAGTCTGAATCTCCAGAAGCCATGGGAAGCCAGGTTCTGTGACGCACATCTGCAACCCCAGCACGTCTGTAGTGAGATGAGGGTGGAGATGGAAAATGCCCCAAAGCTCAGGGGTCAGGTAGCTTTGACACCATAGAATAAAAGCAGGAGACCGTTCTTTAAGGCCAGAGGTTAAAGCCAACACACATCACGTTCTTAAAAATTCAGTTTATATTTTAAAAAAGCCAGGCAGTGGTGACACACACCTTTAATCCCAGCACCAGGAAGGCAGGGACAGGCAGATCTCTGAGAGTTCGAGGCCAATCTGGTCTACAAGAGCTAATTCCAGAACAGCCAGGGCTGTTACACAGAGAAAACCTGTCTCAAAAAGCATAAACAAAACAAAATTTTAGTTTATGGCTGGGCTGTGGTGGCTCATGCCTTTAATCCCAGCCCTCAGGAGACAGAAGCATGTGGATCTCTGTGAGTCTGAGACCAGCCTATTCTACAGAGGGAGTCCCAGCACAGCCAGGGCTACACAGAGAGACCCTATCTGGAAAAAGCGTGCCAAAATTATGGCTAGCATTGATTATCACAATTTTAAAATTTATTTTGTGTTAAATAAATTTATTAGAGGCAGCATCTTGGCTGACTTGCTCAACCTGGCTTCCTACCTCTGCTCCTCAGAGCTGGGTTACAGGTGTGTGCTGCCAGGCCTGCCCACATTCGGGGTTCTCCAGCATCTTCAGACACACTGTGAATTGCAACCACTCACTTGGCCAGCCAGCATCTTCAGCAGGAAGCAGGAGGCTGACTCCCTCTTTCCTGCAGAACTGGGCCACCTTTCTCTCTAAACGTCCTCAATGGCTGATAATTTGTAATTTTTTTTTTACTCTTTAATCTGCAAGTGTAGACAGAGAATCTCATGTCTATCTATCAGGTGTAAGCATTGGATCAAAATACTTATTTCTGTGTTTACTCTTTGGGTTCTAGGTAAGCAAGCTGTCTACCAAAGACCTACACCCTGGATTGAAGCAGTTTTCATACAAATGCATGTGGTCAGACTCACTCTTGGTTTAAAGAATCCTCTCATATCTGGGCGGTCCCTCAGTTGAGACTCCCTTCTCGGGTAACTCAAGGCTATGTCAAGTTGACTCTTAAAGTGAAGTGGGACACTGGCGTTCTCCTGTTTCCTTTTAGTTCCATCTAGGGTCCCAGCCCATGTGATAGTACCAGTCACATTCAGCCTAGGTTTCTGTTAACTCAATCCAGAAAGTCCCTTAGAGACATATGCAGAGATCATCGTCCACAGTGGCTCTAGATCCCTCGGTTATAATCGAGACTAGACTGGCCATCACAGCGAGGTTGGCAGGAACTTTCCCAGATTCTTCATCTTGAAACCTCTTCTGCTGTTCCTCAGAGGCACTGCGATCATTTGCATCTGGTTTCAGAGTCTGGGAATTTTACTTCTGGGATGCTTTTCTGCAAATCTGAGAACTTAAAATAAATGAATTGTTTTCAAAGAGTTGAGAAGCATCTCTGGATGGACAAGACAGTTATGGTGGAGCCAAAGCTTGTATAATGGAAGCTGGGGCTTTGCTACTACAATTTGCACTGTGTCTGCAGTAAACAATTACAATAGCAGCCCCCAGTGAATCTCGCCTTTCTGTGCCTGCACCCCTTGTTATGTGGCTAGCTTGTTCACATAAAGAATAGGCAGAGCCCTTGACTTTGGGCTGTCTCTGAGACTTCATCTGCCTAGCAACCAAGGAAGATACCTGCTGATGTTCTCTGGTTTCTACACCATGTGTGTAGAAGAACATGTGCCCCCACCAGATTCTGCTTCTATTTCCTGTTAGATTTAAGACCAGATCTGAACTTCTTACCTGGGTTATAAGTAAACTCTGTAATATATTTTTAATCAGTTATTTTTATTTTATGTGCATTGGTGTTTTGCCTACATGTATGTCTCTAGGAGGGTGTTGGATCCCCTGGAACTGGGGTTACAGATGGTTGTGGGCCACTATGTAGGTGCTGGGAGTTGAACTGGGGTCCTCTGAAAGAGCAATTAGTGTTCTTAGATGTTGAGCCAACTCTCCAGCCCCTAAACCCTGTAATATTAGCAACCAAATTCCAGAATGAGTTTTAGAAGGGGACAAACCCCTGCCGGGCTCATTTGCCTTTCCTGGTTCACCTTGGTTGTCATCCACAGCCTCCTTGGTCGTCATGCACAGCCACCTTGGTCACCATCCACAGCCTCATTGCATCCACAGCTACCTGGGTCACCATCTACAGTCACCTTGGTCGCCATCCACAGCATCCTTGCTCATCATTTACAGCTACCTTGGTCTTTTCTGTCCTCCACACCAGCCTCCTTTTGTCCTCCAGGGTTTTGCACTTGCTCTTCCTTATGGGATATACTTTCCTCAGATCTCTGAGCAGGTTTTTCCTCTTAGCCTTCAGAGACTTTAGAGCATCTTTTGTGGCTTTCCCACAGCCAGTAGCCTGCCCTCCACCACTTATTTCTTAGCACATCTGTTTATTTTCTTCAGAGAACTTTCTCCTCCTCTTCCTCCTCTTTCTTCTCTTCTTCTTCCTCCTGCCTCATTCTCTTCCTCCTCCTCCTCCTCCTCCTTTTCCTCTTCCTCCTTCTCTTCTTCTTTCTTCTTCTTTTTCACCCTACTACTGTTTTAGGTAGCTATCACAGAATGCTGGAGACAAGGTTGTTTATGAAGAAAATGTTTATTTAGCTCTGGGTGCTGGAGTTCAAGAATGAGAAGCTGGGTCTGGCAAGGGCCTCAAGCTGTTATAAAACGGCAAATGACCCATGGTGAGGGTGGTGCGTGAGCCATGTGCAGAAGAGGGACAGAGACAGAGGCAACGACTCACTTCATCACAGTTGATCTGGAATAAGAATTAACCCAGTCTCAAGAGAAGAACATTAACCTCTTTTAATGGTCCCTGCTACATGGTAAGCACACACCAAGGACTCTTGGTAGAGATGAATCACATCCAGATAGTAGTGCTGGCTGGCCTCCGGTTTCCTTTTGCGTTCAGTGACTTGGTTCTCAGGTTTGCTCACTGCAGCGTCTTCAGTTTTGTAACCCGGTGCCTCGCAGGTAGGAAGCGGTAAAAAGCAGTGGTATGGTAGCTGCATCAATAGAAGCAGGTGTTCGTCCTCCACCTCAGGCTCTCTTCCTAGAACCACTGACCAAACCCTGTAGACTTTAGACTGTTGGACTTTCAAAGCCGTTCCTTCCTTTGGCATCTGCTAACATTGGGTTTGTTTCACCAGCTCTTAGCCAAGAGCCAGCCTGCGATCAGAGGCTTGGTAACTGGCTACGTTTCTCTTCTCTTGCAGAGGAGCCCAATCATTCTCGATGACAGGGCGATGCTCCAGACCTTCTTCTGCTACGGGGCCTCCAGGCTCATCACATGCACTGTATTTAATGAAGCCTTCCGCCCTACCCTAACCCGGGGGACAGAGACTACTCTTTCATCTTTGATATCTAGCATGTGCCAGGCATGGAGGAAATACCCAGGAAATGCTTAAAAAAGAGAATGAGCCGGGCAGTGGTGGCACGTGTCCTTAATCCCCACACTCGGGAGGCAGAGGCAGGTGTGTCTCTGTGAATTTGAGGCCAGCCTGGTCTACAGATCAACAGCCAAGGCTACACAGAGAGACCCTGGAGAGAACCTGTCTCAAAAAACAAAACAAAACAACAACAACAAAAAAAACCCAAAAACTTAAAAAGAAGGGAATGAAGCTGGGCAGTGGTGGCGCACACCTTTAATTCTAGCGCTTGGGAGGCAGAGACAGGCGGATCTCAGTCATGGCAGCTGTGGTTAGCCACAGAAGGTCAAGCCAGCCCGTGCTCCAGCATGGATGGGGAGGCGTTTGAAAGGCCCCATTCCTAGCAGAGGAGCTGTTGGCAGTTGAGGGCCGCTTGGGGAGAAAGAGTTCTCTTTGGGTGTGTGGCCACGAATAGACTGCCCATACCTCAGTGGATGGCCCCTCACCGTACAAACAGCACTAATTAGACTCAATAATTATAAAAAAGAAAGAAGTTGGCGTGAAATTGAGAATGAAGATGTATTGGAGGACTGTGGGAGTGGAGATTACAAAACACATCACATACATGTTCAAAATTCTCCAAGAATGAATAAAAAAAAAACGGAAGAAAAATAGCTATCAAAACCCACAACCTCAAATTTACTAGACCACGCCACTGTGCCTGCTATGTGTCATCATAGTTTGCGATGTCTGAATCGCGAACTTCGGGGAGGCTTTGGAGTAAGGGCAGCTCGTCTTAGGCAAGCTTCAGAGAGCCGAGGCAGAGGAAGTTGTTGAGCCAGCCGTGCCTTTTATTCCAATGTCTTCAGCTTTTAACTTTTTGAGATAATTACCTAAAAAACAAGAGATTTACAATCCTAAATTTCAAAAATTCTCTTTGGACAGTAATTCACACACTGTACTAAGCCTGTAGTTCCAATTGTTTCTGGACTCCTGGCAGTCCTCCTGCCTCAGTCTCTAGAGTGTGGGGATTATAAGGCGTGAAGGAGCGAATCATCACACCTGAACCCTCTCGCAAATGCAAACGGCTTAGGGCAATGAGCTCTGGATCTCAAAGTCTCGAAGTGTCTACCTTGTATTGTGTCTTTTGCTGTCTTTAAAATATACCTCTATGTCTTAAGCAATTTCAGAAGATTATTAATAAAGCTATTCACATACTGTGATGCTCCAGTCTAACCCTGAAAGATTTGAGTTTCTTTCTTATTTTTGTTACTCCATGGGCGGCCTTTGTGTCTCTAAGTATTGGAACCAGAATGTCCTTGTCCATGCTGGTTAGTGAAAGAGAGGAAGCCTTAACTTTAGGGTCTTTCCAGACAGCGAATATATGATATATTTTTGCATGTAATTTTTTTATCCGCTTCCATCAAGAGTAACAATATGTTGAATTTGCCATGGGCCTTGAAAGCTTGGATGCTGAGAGGGACTCGGCATGAAATTTTAAAGAGACTTTCATCCGTCTCAGCAGCAGGATGTCTCACCATGGGAACAATGAAGGAGGAGAGCATATTTCTAAAGCAACAGCAAAAAAAAAATAACAGCTGAGGCTGTTATTTCATCAAAAGTAGACCCCCCCCCTCTCTCTCTCTCTCTCTCTCTCTCTCTCTCTCTCTCTCTCTCTCTCTCACACACACACACACACACACACACACACACACACACACACACACACACACCTATAAAATCTTTCATATGTTTTAGCTTGAAATCACCTACCCCATTGCCTGCATCTCTTGGTAATCGTTAAGTTTCCAGGTTTCATGTGGTCAAAGTAAGGAAAAATTCATAAATGGAAATATTTATTTTAGAAGGTACTGTAATTGGTAACCACAGTTAAGTACGGGCAAAGGAAGGCCACAGATGGGTAAACCTGGCGTTCCCTGGAGTCCGAGTCTTTGGCTGCTCGAGCTCGTGCCTGATGCAGAAGCTTTCTTGCTGATCTTGTGATCTTTCTTCTCGTGGATGGTAGCATGACCTTTGACTGGTGAGGGTCGGGGAGTGCCAGAAGACATGCCTCCATGTCTCAGTTTGATTCTGACACCCTCTCTCTTTATCTGGATCCTCTTTGGTGTGGAGTCCCTTTGTATCCCGTTGTGTGGTGCGGATGACGTTACTCTCCCCCAAGTAGCAAGGAAACAGATGGCGGCCATATTCTTTTTCTCTGATCCCGAGTTGACATCAGTGTGAAATGTTCAGAGTATACCATGTTCTGTACCATGACTGGTATAGAAATCTGTCACTCAAGTGAAACTCCAGAGACCTGTGTCTTTGAATTTGGGAGATCCATATTCACTGGTTGATAGCCTTAGTATTTTCTTCCTCACTTTTTTTGACTTTATTGTCTTGGATCATTCTAAAGTCTTATTTTTGACATTTTCTTATTCTCTAGGGTGTTGAGGAGAAAACAGCGTTTGCTTTGATATTGAGGACTGGCTTCAGATTGAGCCCTTTTCTCTCATCATAGTTTCTTACCGGCTCTGTAACAAATGACTACATATTTGATAGCTTCGAAGAACACAAATTTATTACCTAAAGTTCTGGAGGCGAGAATACAAAATAAGCCTTTGAGGTTAAAGGAGTAGTTAGGATGTGTTCCTTCTGGGGTCCAGGGATGGGGTGAATCTATTTCCTTATCTCGACCAGTTGATAGTAGCTGCCTGCATTCTGTTTGGCTCACTCTTCATCTTGCAAGTGCTCAATGTTTTTTTCTACCTCTGTCCCATCTTTCTTGAGCTCCTTAGTCACATACGCCAAGTTCCTATTGGTATATAAAGCAATATACCCAGAAGTTCTGGGGATTAGGATGTGGACATCTTTGGGGCATGCTCTTCAACCTAGCACCTTTTTCAAGCTTTGTAATTCTCACATTGCTTTGCTGTGTTTGTGGATGTGCAGATCATCCCGGGCCCAAATGGTAATGACAATACGCTTCTTAAATGCACAGGAGAAAGGTCCTGACACCTGAGGAGCTCATAAGATTTAAAACCATGGCCAACTCTCTCAGCACATGTGCAGAGATTAGAGGACACCCTCAGGTATTGCTCCTTCTCTTCCACCTTGTTTTGAATTTGATTCAGTTCTCTGGAAGAATAGGAGTGCTCTTAACTGCTGAGCCATCTTTCAGCCTCAGTGGCTTCTAATCTTAAGCGACGTCTTTGCATTGTTAGAAATCTTATAGCCTCTTTGTATTCTTAGTAATGCTTACAAGACTTCCTTCTATTTAAGATTATAGTTAGGGGTGAAGATTTTAATTACGAGGGCTCTTTATGGCTATACACTAGACCCTTAATTAAGAGGCTAAAGCTACTCCAGAGAAAATTACTAAACACCAGTTGTCTCAATCAGCTATAACCACAAATATCTGTAGTTACTTTTCAAAGAAAAATTTTAAAATATTTATTTTCATTTTTATTGTGTGTGTGTATGCATGCGCATGCGTGTGCACCACGTGACATGTGTACACACACCCAGAGAAGCCAGAAGAGACTATCAGATCTCTTGGAACAGAAACTTCAGGAAGTCATGGGTAGATTGACACAGGTATTGGGGATTGAGCTTGGGTTCTCTTGAGCAGCAAGTGCCCTCAACCACTGAGTATCTCTTCAATCTTTTCCTGAAGAATTTTAAGTCTCTTTAAACAGCCTTTATGTAGGGGAAGAGAGCACTGGTCAGTTCTTCCTTTTGACACATTGGTGTCCTAAGGCATTCTTCCTTAAAGCAAAGGAATGAATGGTTTCTTTAAAAACATCTCATGTAGATTCTCAGTATGTTTGACAGGCAGGAGCGTGGACTTACACTGTGTCCTTCCAGAAGAGTTCCAAGTCCCATTCTCAATGCCAGGGTGGTAGTGCCTTTACTTTGCCCCTGTATCTCCTCCGCCTTTTGCCTAGGTTTGTGACATACTTATGGTCTATAAATTCAATAGTGTCTGTGCCAACTACTTATATGTAGATTATGAGCATTTGAGATAGACCTAAAATAGCAAAGGATAGTGGAAATCTACCTAAAGGGTCAGACACACATTCAAAATAGGGAAGAAAGTCACATAGGGTTAAAAATATTATTATTGCATGTATGTGTGCAGGAGAGCCCAATTTTATGCATTCTGGTCTCTTTGTGACCTCATGATCTGTTATGCTATGAGGAGTCTGGACCACAAACCTTGAGCTCCACCATGCTTCCGACCTCCATGGACTGAGTCCTCTGAATCCATGAGTTCAGATAAGCTCTTCCTCTCTTCATTTGCTTCTGGCAAGCATTTTGCTCACAGCACCATGGAGGTAGCCACGACAAGGGGCAACCACAGACTTGCTTACTCCAGGCAGCCTCTCATCTTTCTCCTCTCACCCCCATTGTTGTGATTTTCAAGTCTAACCTTCACATTAACCTTCTTGATTGCAGATTCCAGGAGGATGCTCCTCTGTGGTCTGGAGGAGAAGAACTCAAGGCCGCCAGCACAACCCACTGCTCCGCATTGTCCCCCCCCACCTCTACAGAGGAAGTCAAGCTTCCAGGGTCCTCAACTCAAGCACAAGTTCGCACCCGTGTGTAGCGTCTGTGTGAGCCACGCTGCTCATTCCAGCTGTGATACGCTGAAGGCTTCTGTAGAACTTCCAATTCCTTTTTGGGCTCCGTGGTTGAAGCTGCCTTTGCTCCCTGCTCCTGCTACCCAGGTATGTACAATGGAAGCAAATAACAGTCCTAAATGTGTCCTTGGAGAACACAAAAGTATCCAGAATGCCTCCACTCTCCTGAGGATACTGGCCCCACTTTTCATTCCGTCATAATAACCAGCTGCTATGATACTTCGCTTCAGTCTTGACTACCGTTTGTGCATCTGTATGTCAGATGACTTAGAAATAGCATTGCTTTCTCACTTTCTTTTGGCAAACTGTCTTGTTAGAAAAGTTTTTTTTGTTTGCTTGTTTTGTCATCTTGTGGCAGTCCGTACATACTTGTCACATTCTTTAAAATCCTTTGCGTAGTTTTCGTATATGAGTGAGTCAGCATTTGGCATGAAAGGCGTGATAAACGTTTAGCTTTTGAGTTCAATATTGAAAGTAAGGTTTCAGTGAATATTTTCAGACCAAAAGGCATATGTCTCATATTATGGTAGATATTGCCCCTCCCCCCAAGCTTTTTTTTTAATCTAAAAGCTGTACTGGTTTGTGATATTATCGTTGGTGTGCAGGAAAGCCTGATTTCACATACTCTTACCAATAATCTTGAATCTTTAATTTCAGTGATACGATGGCAGAAACATTTTTTGTTTTAATTTGTGTTCTGATTTCTTGTAAGGAAGTACCTTTTTCTTTTCATTTATACCTCTAAGTACCCTATTTTCTTCGGAGTTGTCTTTCTTTATCATGTATCTGCGTTTTATGGGTCATAGACCTTTAAGTGATAAACCTAATTCCCCTCCCCAGTTTTTGTTTTTTAATTGTGCTTTTTTGTGATTCATGTGATTATATATGTTAAGTTGATTTTTAATTGCTTACTAAATCTATTATATCTTATATATGGAAAATGACTATTAGCTAAAATTACCGGCTCCCCTCTGTGCTGGGGTGGGCTAAGTTGATGTATATGTTACAAATAAGAAAAGGTTAGCATGTGACATTGGTACAGACTGACGCCCCTTCTAGATCAGGATAAGTATTTACTGAAAAAGAGTTCAGTGTGCTGGCTACTAAAAAATAAATATAACTCGTATGGAAATTATGAATCATACTTAGATGGCCCTTAGAAAATGGTATGAGACATGAGTTAACCAAGCCCTAAATTTTGTGTCAGTAAAAATAGTCGTCAGAACTGAAAAGGAACTAGGTCAGCAGGTACGTGCTTCAGTGCGTGACAGAAACCACGGTGACATAGTGGGAAACTTGACCTAGCGCCCAAACTTTGGAGGACTTCTTTGGAGGCTTTGGAACTTGTATCACGGTTCTGTTTCTGTATAACAAACCACTCCTGAACTTGGTCATTAAAAATGTAGCCAGTTAATTTAGCTTTGATGCTGCAGGCTGACAGTTCTGAAGGGCTCTGCTGGCTGGTTCTGCTGGCTTGAGCCAAGCGTGACTAATCTTGTCTAGGGTTGCTGTGGCTTATTGTCAGCTGGTAGGTTGTAAGGGTTGCGTGGTCTATGATGTCGGCAGCTGTGGTGATGGAGGCCTCTCCTTACAGGGCGCCTCACCCTCTCACAGGCTCGCCCAGGTCTTTTGCCATCGTGGTCTCTGAGTTATAAAAACTTGAAAATGGAACTTATAAAGTCTCTAGAGAAGTGGTTCTTAACCTGTGGGGTGCAACCCTTTGTAGATTGAATGACCCTTTCACAGGGGTCACCTAAGACCATTCTGCATATCAGTTACTTAGATCATGACTCATGACAGTAGCAAAATTATTGTTATGAAGTAGCAGTAAAAACAGTTTTATGGTTGGGGGTCACCACAGCATGAGGGACTGTATTAAAGAGTTGCAGCATTAGGAAGGTTGAGAATCGCTGCTTTAGAGGCCTGGGCTAGGGACCGATATACTGCCTTTTCTGGATGTGAGGAGAAGCTGAAATATGACAGTCATCATTGTAGGTCATCACAGAACTCTGGTTCAGATTTACCTTTGCTGAATGATTTAATCTTTACCTTTATGTTTGATCACTGTCAAAAATACCTCTTTACAAATGCCAGGTAAAATCATATAGGACAGTAAGCCTGGATGCACATGTACTGGCCTTTTAGGGAATGCTTTCTCATCTTGCTTCAAGTGGGGTAGTTAGGAAAAGTTCTGGACTGGCCAGAACACTGTATGATCTCACCATCTTCTGCCATCTTTATTTTCCTGAGCATCCTTAAAGGTGACAGGGGGCTGAGATGCTGGGCTCAGGCAGGGCACGTCGCAATCACTCATACAAAGGGTTAAATCAGAGAGTCCCGTATGAGAGTCTTCAGGTAGTCGCTGCTTCTAGTCCCTATTTTCTTAGATTATTTTCACTGCCAAGTCAGTTGTCTGCTTGCTCTTTTGGTGCCTCTTTACTGTTCTTTGTCCTTTAGAAGTGCTGGAGCGTCTCCCAGGCCTTGGTTTAGGCCTTGGTTGTGCTGTCTGCAGTTCAGAGGAAGCTCCATCAAGTCCTTTCTCTTGCCTTGTCTGGGCTGTAGAGATAATGAGGACTCCCCAGTTTACACAGATGTGACCTCAAGGCTCAGAAAAGAGACCTGCTGGTTTATAACTTCACTTACAACGTTATGATGTCTTGGCCAAACTTTTCCCTTAGAAGTACCCATGATTAATGTCAGGGTATAATCAAAATACTTTTATATAAAGATGGTGCCTTTTTTTAAAAGACTCAAGGTCATTTTCTACTATTCAAGAGCCAGAGACAGCTGGAGAAATCTATGTATTTACGTCTCAAAAGCCTGATTCCCTCTGGTTCTTGGATACATCCCAAATGATGTTAATTAAAACAAATGCATTGCCCCACAGAGGTGCAGTGTGTCGTGGTGGAGTTGTCCCTGAGCGCTGGAGCCAGAGTCTTGTTTGAATTAGGAGGATGTCTGTATTCTAAGGCGCCCCATAGAGACGTCTACGGCTAGGGTTTTCAGCTGTCCATACTGTCTCTATTGAGAGACATATTTATATCTTCCAGACTAGCAATTAATCACTCAGTGGGGTTTTATACGGGGGAGGAGTCATGAGCTCACAAGAGAATCTTTTTGTGCTGCCAGGAACCACAAAACATGGGCACAATTAAAATGCTGATTTAATTTATTAGACAGCGGCAAGAGGACAGGAATGTTTAAATGATGTTGACAGGGCCAGAATCTTAGCACCACCTATTCTTAAAAATAGAAAACAAATGCCTGCCCCTTAAATGAAATTATATTAATAACATGTTTCTGTAAGCTGCTTGGAAGCAAAATAAAGCTATTGACATTAATTAAAATTTGAAGACGTATCATTTGTTGTTAACGTTCAGCTTTTGTTAGAGGGAAACAGCTTTCAAAGTGATCTATTTATGAAAATTAAATGGGGAAAATTGCCTATTGAGCAAATGTTGGTTAATAAGGCTGCCTTTCTTAGAAACATGGGTTTTTAAGTAACAAAAATGTTTTTATATCCTAGTAATGGTTTCTATTTTTTGATCATTGCAAAGATTGCCTTTGTTACTTGAATTTTAATATTTCCACACAGGATTCCATTGTTAGGGATATTATAAATTTTAAAATCTAGGAAGATGTTCATCATTGTCAGGGTGTTAGGTAACATATTGGTAAAGAGAATTTCATGGGAAATCAATGTGGCTAGGCATGCGGTCCTTCTCCAAACACCGCGGCAGAAGTAGGAGCCAGCAGGCCCCATCAGCCGCCTTTAACTAACTCTCCTTAAGGGAATGCTGTTTGTTGCAAAACAGCACTTCTCTGGTTTCACATAAGATAGAAGGTGTCCCACGCTAGTGGGACAGTGGCTCACCCTCCATAGTATAGAAATGTTGGCCAATGCAGCGGGCCTGTGAGGCCTTACAAGTAGGTACTGTTCTGAAGAGCGGGAAAGAGTCTTTTCACACCAGGTTAGCTTTGCTTTCCTTTTCTTGCTGTTATGGAGACACAGCAACTTGAGTTTCCAAAGTTGATATCTAACAAGCCTCTTAGATGATGCTAAAATACTGTGCTCTTCAATGAATGAGTCCAGAGATCATGAACCGTGTGCACTGCTCCCTATTACACCTCTGACATTTTTGTAAGATTTATTGTGTCTCTCTGTGTGTATATGCCAAAGGTATGTGGGGTGTCTGGGGAGGCCAGAAGAAGGCGTTAATTCCCTGGATCTGGAGTTACAAGCTGTTGTTAGCCACCTGATGTAGAACTCTGGTCCTCTATAAGGGTAGCAAGGGCCCTTAACTACTGAGCCATCTATCCAGCGCCCCGCTATTATGGGACATTTGCACACTGTGCGAAGATATATTGCTATGATTGGTTTAATAAAGAGTTGAATGGTGAATAGCTAGACAGGAGATATAGGTATGACTTCCAGGCAGAGGGAGAAAGGAGGAGGAGGAATCTAGGTGCCTGAGAGACATGAGGAGACACAGAGGATGCTGGATGTCCAATGTGTGACAGAACATAGATTAATAGAAATGAGTCAATTCAAGCTATAAGAGCTAGTTAGGAACAAGTCTAAGCTACAGGTCGAGAATTCATAATAATAAGAAGTCTCTGTGTCATTATTTGGGAGCTGGCTGGAGAGACAGAAATAGATTTGTTATGCCCCTCCCCCACCCATTTCTGAGACTGGTCTAGTTATGATGTGAGACTTCATTGGCCTCCATTGGTCTATATGACTCTGGAATAGGTGTGCAAACGGGATGGAAGAGCTGAAATGTTCCCCCACTATTTAAAAGTCAAGCAGTCCCTGGGAAGGGAATTATGAACATTTATGTGGTATGAATTTGCTTTTGGTAAATGGCGCTATTTTGTAGAAAAATTCTATTGACATGGGTAATAAATAATAATTAATCACGATTGACATTGTAAGAGTTGTTTTTCTCTCCGGCCTTTACTCCTTCCCTCCCATCCATTTAGTTCAGCTCCTGTGGCTCCTGCTCTTAAATAGCAAAGGTTCTGCCCCCGCTCTTCTGTGCGCCTGTGGGCTCCTCATCTGCTCTTTCCTTAAATACCCAGTTGCTTTGCCTGCTCTGTTGGATGGCTCAGATCACATCCTGTTCAGCCTGGCTTCTGTGCCAGGCATTAGCAAGTGGTTATTATATTTCTGAAGTATTAATGAAGGCTTTCATATCAACCATTTGATTCAGTCATCTTCAACAGAGCAAGGGTGTGAGTGTGGATGTAATCTTTCCCCTCTTCACCCTGAGATTTGGCAGTGTGTAGAGGGACTTTTGGTGATTGCATGTGAACTGAGGTGCGTGCGTGTGTGTCTGTGTGTGTGTGTGTGTGTCTGTATCCACACATTACTAGCATCTGGTGGATTGAGTCCAAGTCTGCTGCTAGATGTCCTTCAGTGTAGAGAACTGCAGCAAATAGCTATCTGTCCCCAGACATCAGTAGGGTCAAGCTTAAAAAACCTTTGCTTTTTGCTTTTCATTCTTTCTTTCTCTTTTGTTCTCGACCAGATGGATGCGCAGTATATGTTTCTCCCCGTAGACCTGAGACTACAGATGAGGAGAGATTAAATGCCTTACTCAAGTCTACTGCTTAAGGGAGTTGCAGAACCAGAAACTGAACCCCAGCTCGTGGTTCTAAATCTAGAGAATTGCCAGACTGTTTCATGGACTTCAGTAAAGACTGTGATTCTTGAGTTTATTTACACAGTGGCTGTAGAAATCTATACACATGCTGCTCAAAAGCAGTAACCAGAAGTGAGGGCAGAAAAAAGTTTTTGGGTGCTCATTTGGAAGATAACTTTCAGTGGATTTAAAATTCTTGCATAAGAGTTTCAGTTAGCTAGGCTTATATCCTCCCTTAGCGAGCAAAATTCTTTAGCACAGTGAGTCAATCTATCTATGTTTCCCATTAATGCTGTTCTGAAAGATTGACATTAATTACATATTTTTGGATTACTAAAATGGATATCTGAAACATCTGAATTGGACATTAATTATTTTGTGCTAATCGCCTAGTTAATTTTAACACCAGACCTACTATTATGTCCACAGAACATGGCTTCCTCAGATGTGCGGGTCTGCTTACTAGCCAGTTACGGAACTGAAATAAAACTATGAACATCTGTTCTTAGATTGGATAGATGGCCATCACAGAGTAGCTAAGTCAAGGCGGGATGAAGATGATGTAAGATGTAGAATCGGGTATAAGCTTACAAAACCATAAGCAAGTAGGTAATTACGTTTATAAGAGGACATCATCTCAGTGATGTTCCGACCAAAGACGTGAAACTGCTGACCACATCTGTGCATCCAAGTTACATGGCTCTGAGACTGACTCATTCTGACCAATAGAATGGCAGTTTCAAGGACCCCCTCGACAGTGGCTATCAATAAACTGGATTTCTGCCCTCAGTTTGATTATTTCCAGTCTTCTACTCCTCCTGGGTGCATCTGCTTCTTTTTTTTCTAGAGCCCTTAGGTGGGCTGTTAAGTCCCCAGTGTATGCTTTCTCCCTTTTCTTTAAGTGGGCACTTAGTGCTATGAACTTTCCTCTTAGCACTGCTTTCATCGCGTCCTATAGGTTTGAGTACGTTGTCTCTTTATTTTCATTAAATTCAAGGAAGACTTTAATTTCTTTCTTAATTTCTTCCTTGACCCAAGTGTGGTTCAGTAGTTGACTGTTCATTTTCCATGAGTTTGTCGGCTTTCTGGGGGTTATCAATAAGCTGGAAACTGAACTATTTCCAATTCAAAAATCAGTAGCTGAAGAAACATTGTGGACGCATTACTAAAACACATTCTGAACACAGTGACAAGACATCCTGTTCATGGGAAAATGTGTCCCAGACAAGAATACCAATATTGGTAAAATAGACTGATGGCAATTGAACCAATTGATGCCTATTGGTTTATGGGATTTCACTTAAAATTATGAACTCGAGAGACTATCAATGGCCTATGAAATAAAATTGGAGGACTTGGTGACTTAAGTTTTAATATCTTATTTTAAAAACTCCTCAGTAGCTTGTTTAAAGTTCTGCCGTGAGCAGGAATCTTTGAACATATTATTTAAAAAGGCGAAATTAAACAGACCTTCAAGAGACATTATTTTATATTGGGATATTATGCAAAGATCTCTTAGTTCACAGTATATGGCAGCTGAAAGTGTTAGTTTTAAGTTTCTGACAAACATGTCTAATCTGTAAACGGTAGAAAAACTACGATTCTGGATTCTGTGAAGTCCTGTGCTCAGCAGGACAGAGGGACGCTGCCCCTCTGAGTAGGGCTGGGACCAAACAGAACTGAGGAGGGACGGAATGGCAGAGCTTCCTGTTAGGTTCTGAACTCTCGTCTATTCCTGTGAAAGTCCATTTTCAGAGAAGGACAAGGCAGTCTTGTGTCCAGGAAAGAAAAATGTCTGAGGTTTTTGTTCGTTTGTTTGTTTTGTAACCACTTTTGCCAAAATGAGCAAGAGAGTTCCAACTGGAACCCTTCTTCTAGAATCTAAGTGTAACTTTTGCCTGGAAGCAGGGATCTGTGCCGGGTCGTTCAGAACCATTAGAGTGTCTCATAGGCCATAACTACCATGAATGGTGAGAGCAGACCACAGAGCCTCAGCGAGGTCAAAGAAACTGTTTGCTTACTTCAGCTCAAATCCTGGGGATTTCTCAAGAGCACACCTTTCTATGACAGGTGCAGCCAGGCTGGCCTCAAGCTTGCTATGTAGGTGGGGCTGGACTTGAACTGCTGCTTCTGTTACCATCTCGGAGGTGACGGGTGATAGGCCCACATGACCATGCAGGGATAGAGGGGCATCAGTCTGTGAAATAATCTCTCTGCTTGTATGGGAAGCTGGCAAACAAAACATTCCATTTTTTAAATGTTCTGCTAAAGCAGTAATTTTGAAATTATATTTTTGAGTTCATAGATAATCTGTTTTGTGAGAATCTGTGTTCCACTTCTCTTAAATATAACCTTAGCAAGAGAATTGTTTGCACAAAGTCACATTTTCACTCTGACTTTAGATAGGAATATTTGTTTTCATACATTTTAAGATTATGTTTTGCTACATGTGATGGCACACACCTGTAATCCCGGTGTGGATGCGATTTAGGCAAGAGGATTGCTGCAAGTTCGAGGCCAGCCTGTTCTACCCAGCGAGTTCGATGCCAGTCAGTGCTACATAGTGAGACCCTGTCTCAAAGTAAAACCAAGGTTGGAGAGATGATTTAGAGATTAAGAACAGTACAGTACTGCTTTTGTGGAAGGCTCAAGTTTGGATCCCTGAACCCACACTGTGTGGCTCAAAACTGTAACTCTAGCTTTAGGGGATCGACAGCCTCTCCTATCCTTCATAGACATCCGCATGTACATGCAGACACTCACACATAGACACACAGACACACAGATACACAGACATAGACACACACCAGACACACAAGACATACACAGACATATATACACAGAGATATAGACACACAGACATATACACATACAGACACACACAGATATATACACATAGACATACACACAGGCATACAATTCTTATTATGCTTAGAATTCTCTGTTAATCTGGCACTGGTCTCAGGGCAATGGTCTTGATTACTGATACTGTCTTTTATGAAATTCCAGTATTTCTGTTTGATGGTCCATAAAGGTTTTTTTTATATTTGTTATTTATTTGTTGTGTGTGTGCATGTGTGTGCCTCATGGTATGTGGTGGTCAAAAGACAACTTTTGGGAGTCTGTTCCTCGGTTACAGGCTTGATGGCAGGTACTTTTATGTGTTGAGCTGTGCATTCAGCCCTGTGGTGTTCCATATTAATAATTCCCATCTCCCAGCTTATATTTCTTCTCTGTTTGTTCATGTTGTTCATCTTCATCTTTTTTACTAGATGCTTGGCCATACTGATCATGGTTAGTGACTCCCAATCTTTCTCTCTGTATAATTGACAATGGAATCTCTCTTCTTGCTTTTTATTAAATGCTGGACATCTAAATGAAGATACTGAAGTCAGTATATATTTTGCCTGCTAATGGACGCCATATTGCTTTTTTAAATTTATTATTATTATTATTATTTTGGTTTTTTGAGACAGGGTTTCTCTGTGGCTTTGGAGCCTGTCCTGGAACTAGCTCTGTAGACCAGGCTGGTCTCGAACTCACAAAGATCTGCCTGCCTCTGCCTCCCGAGTGCTGGGATTAAAGGCGTGGCCACCACCGCGCGGCTAATTTATTATTTTTTGCATGCCATTGGTGTGAAGACTGGATGAGAATAGTCAGACTTTGAGCTGGTAGACTTTTAAGTTCCATTAGGAGTGACTGATATCCACTTGTACATGGAATACTGGATGTTGTGCTCCAGTGTCTGTCCTGCCTGCTCCAGCCACAGAAATGTCTCCTTACCTTCATGTTCTTCCTGATGGCAGCATTGTTGCTCATCCACTGGTGTTGAGCTTGCGGTAGGGGTAGAGGCTTTTCTTTCTGGCAGTTGAGTCTCAGACTCAAGCAGTCCTTGGAAGCAGGTCTTCTTGGCATACCTCCACTTCTCCCATGACAGCCAGTCTTGCCCTGTGTCTGTCGGCTCTTAGGTGGGGAAACATTTTTTTTTGTCACTCCTGGTATGGCTGGTGTCTTGAAAAAATTCTGGGCACTTGGGGTTGGAGAGTTGGTTCAGCAGTTAAGAGCACTGACTGCTCCTCTAGAGGACATGTGTTCAATTCCCAGCACCCACGTGTCAGCTCACAACTGCTTGTAACTATAGTTTCAGAGGATCTGACACCTTCACACAAACATGCATGCAGACAAAACATGAATACATGTGAAATAAAAATAAATAAATTATTAAAAAAAAGAGAGAGAGTTTGAGAGCGAGAGAGTTCTGGGCCCTGGACAGTTTCCTTTCCAACTCCAGAGGCAGACAGGTATCTGCTTCAGTCACTTCCTTAGAAGCAGTAGGCCTTTTTGTCTGGGCTCGAGGGACAGGAGTTTGTTGCCCTTTCTTTAGTAGCCTAAGTCTGCTACTTCCTGTGTGGAAGTTCTATCCCCACCAAAGCAGGTGGATCACTGATAGGGCTCTCCACATCCCATCCTGTCCCCATCTTTCTCCAAGAGTGAGCACTCAGCATGGGTTCTTGAGCATTAGACGGTCAGTAGAAACATTGTTTCTAGGGCTCCAGTTGTTTCCAATGGACAACACATCAGCCCACGTTTATCTTCTAAAAGCCTCGTTTCAGCACCACCCAGCATTGGGAAGGCCGAGGAGAAGGTTTACGTATTTGAGGCCAGTCTAGACTCCATAGTAGAGACTCTGTGACATGGTGGGCGTGACCAGCTCTTTCTCCTCCGGCAGAGAGTGTACTGTGTGTGTGCCCCCCTCTCTCAGGAAATCTCGTCTTTCTTTGTCTCTTTGGACAGCAGTTTTCTTGGTTACATTATGCCCTCAGCTTTCTGATGAAATACGTAGAATTCATCAGAAATTCGTAGAATTTTATAGACACCTGACTTTTCTCTTGTTGGCATTCAGCATCACAGGGGAACTGGAATTTGGAGCTTTTCATTACTGTGTGTCCATGCATGTTAGCATGAAACTAAACTGAGATCTCAGGAACAGCTGGAGAACTGAGCAGAGAGGCACAAGCGCTTCCTCCTGGGAGTCTCAGGAAGGTAATGGAAATAGTTGGATTCATAGCATCAGCTTTGAACTTGCCTGAAACCATGTCTACAGCCTGTGTCCTGATTGTTTTGAGCTCCATGACTTTACCTCCATCTCTTCTCTAAATCATCAGCTGGGAAGGGTGAGGTCAGAGTCTCTCACGGCAGGCTGCACAAGCAATACAGAATCTGCTGGCTTCTAGCTGTAGCCACCGCAGCCGCTCCGTGGGGAAGAGGATGCCTGGACTCAAGAGAAGAGGATTCTGTTTTTCTTTTAAAGTAGAATCATTCCACACCAGGCCGCATCTTTATACAGGTTCTGTTTTGTGTGTTTTTTAAAAGCCCCCCTCCAACCTCTCTTAATTCTAAGTACTTTAAAAATAGTATAATCCATGAAAAAAAACCCAACACATTAAAATACATTATGAGGTAAAACTATAGAGGAAAAATTAGAAAAAGGAAAGATTTTTGAAGCTGTAGAGATAAGTTGATTTCCCACATTGCTTGAGGGTTAACTCTTTTTGAAGGCATTTATTATGCTTTTAATGTTCTTAGGCAGGTGTCCTACTGTATTGCTGAGCAGAATTCTTATTTCAAGTGAGTGTGTGTATGTGTGTGTATGTGTCTGTGGGTCTGCATGCATGTCTGTGTGTATAAAGAATTCGTAAAGTCTAAGGTGCACACACACCCCCACTTTAATTTCTGAAATTAGAATTTGTTTTCCATTTGATCATATATCTTGGTCTCATTTTCATTTGTCAAGATTTACTTTTAATTTTTGGGTGTGTGTATACATGTGCGTGAATGCCACATGTGAAAGCAGTACATGAGAAGCCCAGAAGAGGGGGTCAGAACCCTGGAGCTGGCATTACGAGCGGCTGTGAGCTGCCATGTGCGTGTTGGGCACGGATCTCAGGCCCCTTGGGAGAGCAGCAAGCAATCCTAACTACTGAGCCATCTCTCCAGCCTCATTTGGCATTTTTTCCCTCCTTGGGAAAGGAACTGATAGTATTTTTACCATTGATGTTATTTTAGATATGAAGACATACAGGACTGTATAGATGATTTTGTAGATTAAGAACCCAACACCATATACATTTATATATAATTAAATTTGTTAGTATTTATTTATTTTTGAGATGGAACTTTGTTGACAAGGAATAACATGTTTGTGCTGGAGATGTTTGGAAACCTTATGTTTGGGATTTTAAGATGAGGTAGATTATCTTGGCTTCAGCTGTGATAGAAGATACACCTCCATCCCTATGTGTGCATCACATTTTAATCTTCCTCCCTGCTTTTCATTTTAATTATGCTTGTCACAGAGCATCAGCCACTCTGGATTCATTTTCCCTGCTGCTCTTGCAGCAATTGGCTGCCTATGCATGATATTCTTAAAGAGATCGTCAGCACTGCATGAACGTGGAGGAACTGTGTTCGAGGGAGCGTTTGGTGCTGTGGCTCCTGCCGCTCTCACAAGTGTTGGGCTAGCCTAGAATACTATTTTAGGATTATCACTATAAGTGATAACAGAATCCTATGGTAGAGAAAGCTTTTCAGTCATTTAAGACCAAATGTTGCTAATTCTTTGTACGTACAGTATATGTATGTATGCGTGTGTTTGTGTGTGCGTATGTGTGTCTGCGTGTATGTGTGTGTGCATGCATGCATGCATGTGTGGGTTTGTGTGTGCACACACATGTGCATGTGGTCGCTATAGGTAGGCATTGGGTATCTTCTCTCACTGGTCGCCTTGCTTTTTGAGACAAGGTCTTTCAGTGACCCTAATGTTTTGCATTTGGTTAGATTGGTTGGCTAGAGCTGCCAGTGCCCTCAATGGCTGGGCCATTGCTCCAGCTCTGGTAACTTCTCTTCAGTGTCGTAGAAACCATCCTTCCACCTCATGTATACACATCTCTGGTAAAACAAGTTCTTTACCCCAGGTATCCTGTACAGACATGAAGAGGGCAATGAAGTGGCAAAAACATAAGCACGCACATAGTTTTGACATATATAATGAAACCGTTACACGGAGCTTCACTATCTAGTTGGGCTCATTCTAGGGTCACTTAAATTTCTTTTTAATGATTCTCTTTTATTTTTTCATGTTCATTAATTGGCGTTTTGCTTGCATGTCTGTAGGTGTTGGATCCTCTAGGACTGGAGTTACAGACAGTTGTGAGTTGCCACGTGGGTGGTGGGAATTGAACTGGGGTCCTCTGGAAGAGCAGCCAGTGTTCTTAACCTCTCAGTCATCTCTCCAGCCCTAATTCTAGGGTCACTTTTGAGAAGAATTTTTTTTCTTTATTATGAACCACGTATCCTGAGTCAAACACTACTGCCAAAGTGAATAAATTATCAGTGGTATTTAACACACTGGACTGAGAGGTTCTAAGCTCTGCCACACAGTCACAAATGCTCCTGAAAGAGGGATGTCACTCACAGATTGCCAGAGAGAAAGATTTGCTAATTTTTGGACTTTGGTTTTTGTTGAGCTCAATCTGAATTTTTTTTTTTTTGCATTAGTAGGAGTAAGAAGAGACAAAAACAAAAACAAAACAAAAAAACCCTAAAACTAAAACAACAACAAAACACACAACCCTGGGTGTGTTCCTCTGTTGTGCTCTTTGTTGTTTGAGACAGAGTCTCTTGCTCAACCTGGAGCTCACAGATTTGACTATAAACTGTCTGGCCAGTGATGTCCAGAGATCCTCCCATCATGATCTCCCCTGCATTGGGATTACAAGTGCATGCCCCCATGCCTGGCTTCTTACATGGGCGCTGAGGATCCGAACTTAGATCTTCACACTTGTGTGACAGGCACGTTACTAAGTGAACCATCTCCCAACCTCCCCATGTATCAAGGTAAAGGCAGTGTAAGGACAGGGAGGACAAACTGACCCACTGAGGTGTTCAGGACTTACAAGATGGGCATTACGGCTGGCTAGTGAACGTTTTTGAAGGAATTCAAAGGAATAACGGGGAAGCCTAACAACTACATATCATACCATAGCTTCATTTTTTCTTCAAATGTACAAGAATGTGTCAAAAATAAATTAAAACTTCTACAGCTTCCATGAAGGTTCCTTCAGAGTAGTAGGGGAGGGGGAAAAAAGCCTCTTCTAAAATACAGGAACCATCTTGAGTTAAACAAACGCCAGAAAAGATTATAATTGTAAAACCACGATGTCGGCTATGGTTATTCCAGGGGCTGTGTTGTTTCCAATAACAGTTTGGCGCTGTATTTAGTCTGTAGCAATCTACAATTGAAATATAAAATAAAGATTTTCCTTTTATTTCCCTCTGAAGTCCGGGGCCAAGCTAAGCAGAGCTGAATGTGGCATCTGCGGGTGATTTAAGACAGGCTTTCCTATGGGGTTTCGAGTAGAAAGTAAACATGGATTCTAGCCACAGTCAACAGCATTTACAAATGTAAAGAGAGGAAGCTACTGAGTGTTTGGAGAAGGAACCCTTAGAAAGGAGGCAGAAAGAGAGCGGCTGATGGTGATGAGTTCCATATGGTCCCAGACTGCATTCGAAGGAAAACAGAGGCAGCGAGCGGTTCTGGCTGATGATACTTTATTGAAGCAATTTCTGTGTCTTATTTTCTCTTTGGCTTCCGAGAAGGGTTCCATCTCATGACGCCAGAAAAAGGTGACTTATACGCATGAGAAGAGGAATTTTGTTTGGGAGGCTAGTTAAGGCGGTGATGCAGCCCATGGAGCGCCCCCTGGAGGTTCTACCTGGAAGTTGACTGTAACTCTGGGCTGCGGTGGCTCAGTCTGCAAAGAGCTCAATGAAGAGTGAGAACCTGGGTTTGATGCTCAGCACTTACCTAAAAGTTTGGAACCTTAGCGCTGGGGAGGCAGGGACAGGAGGATCCCTGGGCCTTGCTGGCCAGCCACATTAGTCAAAGAAGCTCATATTTGGGAGATGGTGTCTCAAAAACAAAACAACAAAAAGCAAGGAAGGTGGTTCTTGGGGGGGGGGTGACACATGGGGTTGACCTCTGGCCTTCACGTGCACGCACGCACACACACACGCACGGCACACACACACACACACACACACACACCCATTCTCTAGTTCTTTTTGCTTAATTTGGTGTCTTAGGTCAAATGCACTTTTCTAATTTCGTGAGATTATGTCACTGATTTGGTGCCAGAGGAGATTCCAACTCTGCTTCTTTAACTTACAGGCTGTGTGAGCCTGGGAAACGACCAAGTACCCCGGGCTTCAGTGACTTTTGTCTTCAGAGGAGGATAGCTCTAATAGTCATCTCCTGTTTGTTTCTCCGACTCTCTCTAGTGGTTGCCTACAGCTGGAGAGCACCTGATCTTACATACGTTTCTGTGCTGTACATCCGTAAGAAAGTTGTGTTTATAAGTTAAGAGCACAGTAAGTATAATATAATGAAATTACTGGAATAATATGCCATAGCAAGTTATTTGGATGTGCTCTGTCTCTAAACTGCTTTGGAGTGGCTGGTGCTTACAGAGTGGGTGCCACGAGCACACGGATAATTAGCGCCTTGGGTGGGACAGGTAGACTGGTAGCAGAGTTCATCATGCGGGCTGACAATTGAAAATTATGCATTACTTATGTAACTTCCACGAATATTTCTGGAAAGTGGTCACCTATGAATTATTGAAACTACAGATGAGGGGGTGATGTAGATTGGAGTCCTAGCCTTTGTGTTTTCTACTTTGTGTGAGTGTGAGTGTGTGTGTGTGTGTGTGTGTGTGTGTGTGTGTGTGGTGTACGTCAGAGGACAGCTTGTAGGCTCTCTCCTTCCACTGTGAGTTCCGGGAATCACACTCAGGCCATCAGGTTGGCTCAGTGAGTACTTTTACTGCCGAGCCATTTCACTGACCCGGCCTTTCTGTTTTATACCGCTGAAATGTAGACTTGTAACAAAGAGTGAAACGAATTTATCTAGGTAAAATGCCCATGAGAGTCATTTGGAAGGCCGTAACAACGGGCACCCCAGGGCCTCACACCAGCACTCCTGTGTCAGCATCTTTGCTGACCACAGGCCAGTCGCCAAACTTTCTTTCATTGCTTGTTTTCTTGAGGCAGTGTCTCCCCATGTAGACCAGGCTGGCCTTTTGTGGCCTTGTTATCCTCTTGCCTCAGCCCCTCAACATTGGGATTATAGGCGTACACCACTACACCTGCCCTGTAGATTTAAATAAAAATCATTCACTCTATGGTTGTGTTCAGTTTAGTAATCTACGTGTATTTCTGTGATATTCTGTATTTTATAAGATATGCAAGTTAGACCTTATAAAAGAGATTTTAAAAATACATTAAACTTTGGGGTACCACTGATTAAAAAATACATGACAAAAGTTGGGACATTTAAAGGTTATTGCTGTAGAACATGTTTGCGGAGTTGAACTAACTAGGCAGAAATGGGTAGTTCTGAATTCAACTGGCCAAAATCCCCAGTAAAGGACCTCATGATCCACAGCTTTGGTAATGGGCTCCATCCTGCTGCCTCCGTGCCTGTGTGCTTGTGTAGACCAAGGTCAAATGGGAAAGCCCACTCCTGGTTCCCTGCATTTTGCATGGCGAGGATATTTCTGTTTACTTTTCTCCTTTTGTTCTTCGTCCCTTTTAATATTGCAGAACCACTTGTTCGCAGCTGTGACCTTGACGGTATTCAGAACAGCTCTGCTCTTAGCCACAAATATCTGTAGCCTTCAGAAAAGAGAGACAGCCATCTTCTTTTGTACTGAGCTGTTGTGAACCGTCTGATCCCTGGATTCTCATTTCAATTTTCTTCCCATCTGGGGGTGACGCAGCAGCTCTCTGAGTGCAAGGCCCCCAGCTCCTGCCTCAGTTACATGGTGTCGCCTGACGTGCAGGAGTGTTAATCTCCTTTGTTTCCTCTGGAAGCCTCTCTCTAGCATTGTAATTACCCAAGGTGGTAACAGTTCTTAAGAACAGTCTGTCACCTTGACATCTGCTGAAAACTCAGGCAGGGTCTGGAAGATGCACCGCTCTGAATAGTGGGGGAGAATCGGGACACGGCATCCTTGGGTGGTGATGATATTTAAATGACGGAGTCCCATTACCCTGCATAATGTAGGATGTTGACATTTTATTCAAACATGTAATCCTTGTCATCGAGCGTGGGCAGGGGAACGATTGCCACCCCGAGTAGGAGCAATACGGGATGACACTACAGAGAAATGACATGAAGCCCTAATATCGTCAGTAATTACTTCCCATCTGTCGTTATGCCATTTTTGGATTCCCGTGACGGCGTGCGGGACTGGGTTCACCACAGAAGTGGTTTCTGCAGTTCTGAGTGATGTTTGGGGCACACCTCCTTAAGAAGAGGCTGTAAGCGTATGCTAGGGCTGGGGAGATGGCCCAGTGCTTAAGAGCGCTTGTTAGTCTCTCTGGAGGACCAGAGTTCAAATCTCAGCATCAACATCAGGCAACTCCAGCCGCCTGGGACTCCAGTGGAGCCTGATGCCCTGTCCTTGTCTCCTCAGGCATCTGCACATACATGTGTACATAAACTCCACACGCACATAAATAAAAATAAAATGAATCTTAACATACGTACCTGCTAACACCGATTATACATGTTTGGTTTTTTCTTTTCTGAGATAGGGTCTTGCTATGCAGACTTGGCTGACCTAGCTACCAAAGGCATGCTGGTCTCAAAGTCAAGGTGATGAGTCCCCCTGCGTCCCCTCCTAGTACTGAGCTTACAGTTGCATCTTACCACACCTGGCTTATACACGGTCACTGAAACCCTTGAGCTCCCTAGGAGCATCTCCTGTACTCAGAAGAGCCTCGCCGTTGAGTGATTGTAGGTATGCTTGCATTTGGGCAATGTGTATCGGTTTTGGACACTGTCAACAGGCCGAAGATAGAAAAAATATATATCACTCACTGGTAGGAACTTGGTGGTGTTGATGAACAGCGGTATGGTGGGATACATTGTTGTTGACACAGAAAGATGTAAGAAGACCTGGATTTGCTACGTAACCATGCTGGCCTTGAACTCAGAGAACCCCTACCTCCCAAGTGCTGAGAATAAAGGCAAGCACTACCTCATCTGTCCAGGACGAAGAGTGTTTCATTGAATTTGGATGCTCCATGTGGACCATATACTCACGGTTTATAAATTACTTGAGTAAAATAAAATTTTATTAATTTTATTAATTCAGTCCTTCAGGGATCTTGACAACAAATGGGACGAAATCTTCTTGCCCGCTAAACACTGTGTGTGGGAAGGAAACAGCACAACCTTGGCAAGGGGACTGGTGGCCTTGTGTGATGAGTGACCTCCACCACTGCCGGTCTGTGGGGTCGGCCATTGCAGCAGAGGCCACAGTGTGACTGCCAAGCCCTGGTGGAAAGGAGGATAGGGTACCAGGGGAAGAGAATGACCCATGAGACTCGATTAGAGTCGCGGACAGGAGAATGTTAGGAGGTGACGGAGGACAAGCAGGCAGGACCTGAGCAGACCTTTAGACTAAAGTGAGAAGTTTGTGTGTAACAGTGTGATGTGTGGTCCACAGAGCATTGTGTGCACGGTTTGGTTGATGCTACAAAACGTGGCCTCGCTGTTGGGACAACGGGCAAAACCTGAACAAAGGCTGTGGGTTAGATGATAAAGTCGCAGCCCTGTTTCACTAACTGCTTACGCAAGAGAAAGTTTCTCCTTCATTAGGAGAGGCATCTGGAAGCATTTGGAGGGGGAGGAGACCAAATGAGATGCTTCAGAAAGTACGAGTGCATCTGTGGTGGCGAGGGTGGGGGTGAAGTGGGAGGGGTGGGGGGAGAGGTGGGAGGGAAGTGGTGAGGACAGGTAATGATAAGCAAATGCTGGCTTACATTTTCCGGAGTGAATTTATAGCGAAATTTTCATAGGGATTCTTTTAAATTTTTTATTGCATTTTATTTACTGAGATTGTGTGCACATGTGTCTATGTATAAATGTGCGGAATCAGAGCACAGCTTGTGGGAACTGATTTTCTCCTTCCACTGTGCGGGTCTTGGGGATTGAACTCAGGTAGTCAGGCATGGTGGCAAGTACCTTTACCTGCTGAACCATTTTGTCAGTCTAGATAGGATTTGTGGTGTGTGTGTGTGTGTGTGTGCGCGCGCGCGTGTGTGTTAATGCAATCCCCTAGCCCCTGAAAATCTGAAGTCATTATAAAATACAAAATAAAAAAGAGAGAGAAAGAAAAAGAAAAGCCATCATGTTGGCTCCTATATAGGGTAGTTTGTCGGCCCCCCAGTGTAGACATTGGGAGGCCAGTGAGAGAACAACCTTGCGGTGTAGGAGAGAGGCAGCAAGCTAGGAGAGCAAGGTGATGGCCGTGAAAGGGGAGAAAGGTGGCCACACTCAAATGTGTGTTGTTTCTTGAATATGCTCATGAGTTTGTGTGGTTGGCAAAGGAAAGAAATAATGGGCGACCATAGGGTTCCAGGAGCCCTGAAGTTGTCCGGAACATGGAAGAAGACATTTGGATTCCTTGAGGATCTGGTGATAATGGTGCAGTATGCTCATATAACTTCTATTTAAGTATGTGTGTGTGTCTAGTTAAGTAGAGGCCGTGCATGTGTGCAAGTGTCCATAAAGGTCACAAGAAGGTGCCAGGTGCCCTGGAGCAGGAGTTACAGGTAGTTGTGAGCCATCCAATGTGTCTGGGAATGAGACTCAGGTCCTGTGGAAGAGCAGTCAGGACACTTAACCATTGAGCCCTCTCTCCAGCCCTTGCAGTATGCTTTGGGCGGGATTTTATCCCTTAACCTGACAAGGGCAAGGTTCACTCCCTATAAAGGTCAGTTAGTTTTGCTTTTTGATTGGATATAGGCTCTGTGCCTTTGAAAGTGCCCCATTTACTACAACAGATGATAAACTTGTGGGTGGGTTGGTGGGAATCCAACTCTCTCTTATCCAAACAGCTCAGAGAGTCATGAACACACAGAGTAATTATCCAGACAACTTTCCAGAAAATCAGTATTTAGATCTGGGAGGTAATTAGGGCTTGCCGTAATCAATTCAAGTGATATGCAAATAGAAAGTGTAACCTCCCCTCTAATTTCACACCCCAGAAATAGCTTCCATTAGCAGATGCATGCCTTCCTCCAGGCTTCTGTCCCCCAGCCCTGTTCCTAACTCTACACAGACATGCATACACTTGTGCATGTGTGTGCACGCTGCCCATTCCCCCGCCCCGCAACTCCTTAGTTTAGACTGTTCATTGTTTTGTATAAAAGTAACTAGACTGTTTATGCATTGTACAACCTTTTCTTCCAAAACATATTGAGCTTATAGCAATATTTATTGTCTTATAAGTTCTTTGGGTCAGGAATGAGGTTGTGGCTTAGTTGGATATTGAGCTGCCTTGCAAGTCAGGTGTTGTTAGGGTCTGAGGTCTCACCTGAAGGTGTTGCTGAGGAAGGATCTTCTCCAAAGGCCATCTGTGGCACAGGATCAGTTCTTTTTGGGGTTGTTTGGACCTAAAGAACATGGCACTGGGGGCTGGGGAGATGCTCAGTGGGTAAGAACACTGCTACACACGTTTGAGGGCCTGAGTTCAGGTCCCAGCGGTCAGGCAAAAAGCTCGGTGTGGCTGTGTCCATGCCTGTAACACTAGTACTGTTTGGGGCAGGAAAAGCATGGTTTTTAGGGCTTGCTGCGTGCCAGCCTACCTCCAGGCTCATGGAAGAACCCTGTGTTAAGAGAATAAGGTAGAGAGAAATACAGTCATCATCTGGCCTCCACAGGTACCTGCGTTCATGCCTATGTGGGAATATAACACACACACACACACACACACACACACACACACACACACACACACGCGCGCGCGGATAATAAAGGAAATGTAAAATGAACACTAACCCTAATCAGTTTCTGTCAGTTGTGCCTTCAGCTTTATTTTTCTCATCTGTATTACTTTCCTATTGTCATAAATTAGTGCAGATTTAATGGCTTAAGTAACACAAATGTATTCTTCTGCACACTGGAGATGAGAAATTTTAAGTTGGAGCTGACCCACTGGTCCTCCCTGAAAGGTCTGCTGCCTTTTTCATCCTGGAGAGGCTGTCTGTGTTCCTGATGATACAGAGGATGCTATATTCTAAGCTCATGACCCTGCTTGACACTTAGGGTATAGCATCATCAGTTTTCCGAGTCCTATCTCTGTCCCTTCCCCAAACCCCATCCAAGGAACTCTGTGTGTTTGCAGCCACATCCTCCCAGACCATCCAGGATTCCATTCCAGTTCCTGGCCACAGAAGGCCTTCTGTGCTGCCATGCGGTTTTCAAGTCAGGTCGCATATTCAGTGGTTCTGAGGATGGGAACTTGGGCACCTTCTGAGTGTGTGGAATGAGGAGCTCCTCAGTCTATGCTAACACGGCATGCATTTGACATGCTGGATATTCCAGATTGATCTTGGACAATTTCTGCCCCGTATCTAGAACCTCCTAATTTCCCAGTAATTTCTGTTCTGATTCATGAGAAATACCCTTAATTTCCCCCTCGAATTGTATATAATTTCATTTGTGGATGTTGAATTATTCTGAAGAATGTTTTTAGTTTTCTAAGTGTTTGGTTTGGGGCTTTACATTCAATGCTAACTTCCCTATTTTGCTGCCGTGTGGTCGGAGAGCGAGGTTGTATGATTTTCTTTAGAGCCTGTTGAATTAGTTGAGACTTGCTCTGTGGGTATTTGAAAAGAATTTTATAGAATCATTTCAATAATTCTTAACATTGCTGTTTGTAAATACATTCTCTCTAGGTTTTAAAACAGTTACAGTAGAAGCAACAGCTACGGGGGTGCTTTGCCAATTATCTTATTTAATTAATGATTTAGAGACAGAGCCTTGTTATATACCTTAGACTGACCTTGAACTTTCGATTCTCATGCCTTGCTTGGCCTGTTCATACTGAGATGACAGCTATGTGCTACCATGCCTGGCTGCCCAGTGCTTTGGTTGTTAAAAACATATTCTAGTTACTTTGTTTTGAAAGGATGTTACTTGGCTCTATACCATTAGTGACAAAATAGAGAACTTAGCCATTTTCATCTATAGGATGGGTAATTGGAAACAGCTCAAGATTCAGCTTAATTCTTTTCATTAAGGAGTAGACTCTACAGAGGGAAAAACAGAGATTTTCCGCTTTGATTAAAGGTGTTCTAGAGTTTGTTGAGCGATCGAAGAAGTCAGAATTTAGGAGTTCACTTCCGAGTTAGCGGTCCTGATATCTTCATAGGATGGTGAGATGCCAATAGTTGAGTGAATAAATGGGAATCTATTGGACGGTGGTCAATAGAATTATTATCAGTTTTACGCATTTCCTTTCAACGCGGTGGCCTGGGAGTCTTAGGAAAACAAAGACTGTGAGAATGAGAATCCAGCACAATGCGCATAGATGGTGCCTCCCCCCTCCCCCCATGTGCTATGGAATCGCAACTGTGCTGACTCCAAGGCCCAGTGTAACACCCGAACACTCTGTGGTTAGGCCAGCCTTAGCCACTCAAAGGAGGGACCAGGATGCTCGTGTGTCATTACGGTATACTAGGTTGTGCCCAGTGAAGGCAACCCGCCACCTACAAGCTTCCTACTACTTGATCTGTTTAAAAATACAATTTTATACATCCCTCCATTTTGCTAATGGAACGCTCTGCTTCAAACCCAGGGTCTGCCTGCCAGGCGGAGCTCTAATTACCCTTGGGCAGTGAGCAGCTGTGCTCACTTAGAGAGCTTTGCCTGAAGAGCCCAAGTTGCCTTTATGCATCTCATAATATTGCCTGAAGTCAGCGTGTTTATATGACAATTTAATTTTTTCCTAAGGAGAGAACTGGCCTTAAATTCTTTTTTCATATACTTCATATATTGTTGCTAAAATGATGTGTGTTTTTGTTATCTTTCCACAAATTTGACCCTCAAACTGCTCTTTGGTTTCTTGAAAAGTATTTCTTTCGTAACTGTTCTTTCTCTATCCTGACATTCGCTACCCTAACTGTGTACAAGTTTTAAGATAGATCCAGGATCCAGTTGTTCCTCAGTCTCTGAATAATGTAATGGAGTCCCCACTGCCCTCATCTGCTGGGACCACGGTGTGGCTTACCCATAGAGATTCCCATGTCCCTTCAGCAATGTATTCTACACACAGCAGACTGAGCTCTTAGAAAACAAAACAAACAAACAAAAACCCTCAAAAAGGCATGTTGGGGTGTGCCTCCTCTCACCCCGGAACCTATCATCGTGACTTTTTCTTAGAACCCAGTCTGGGGTGGTTGCCATCATGCACCATGGTTGACATCCTTTACGGCATTTTGGATGTCTATTCGCCTCTCCCTCTGCTTTCGTTTGTGTCTCCATCAGTGGTACCATTTGCACGTTCTCACCCAGGGCAATGGCACAGGTAGCTGCACCTTGCTGTGGAACATCTTGCTGTGCTTGCATGCGTGACCTACTTCCCGACCTTCTCTGAAACAGCCTGTTCTTTCCTGGCTACTGTCTGCTTCCTTGCTGGGTTTATTTATTTATTTTCTTAGCATTTATTGGTATAATTTTATGTCTCTGGGAAGATAAATGAGGAGTCCAAGAGTACAGATTTTTGTGTTGTGGTTTTGTACCCATAATGCTGCCAGGCAGCCACCTCACAGATGCCCAGTCAAACTTTAGTGAGTACGTGAGCCGCTTTTCTCCTGACCACATACCTGGCAGATGCAACTACAAGGAGGAGGCTCTTGTTTGCAGAAAGTGTAGACTGTCATAGCCGTGGTGGCATGGCATTGCAGGGACAGCCTAGCATTGCAGCTTGGTCTGTGGTGGCTTGGTCACAGTTTGGTGAATAGAGATAGAATTGAAAATGATATACCCTCAAAAGCCTGCCCCATGCAACCTGTGTCTACCAGTTAGGCATCGTGTCTCAAAGGGTCTACAACCTCCCCAAACAGTTTCACCAGCTGTAGACCAAGGGCTCACAACCTGAGTGTCTTAGTTAGGGGTTTTATTGCTGTGAAGAGACACCATGACCATGGCAACTCTTATAGAGGAAACAATTGGGGTGGCTCACTTAGAGTTTTGGAGGTTCATTCCATTATCATCATGGCAGAGGGCATGGCAGCATGCAGGCAGACGTGGTGCTGGAGGAATAGCTGAGAGTCCTACATCTTGCAGGCAACAGGAAGTGGACTGACCCTGAGGGAAGCTTGAGCAAAAGAGACCTCAAAGCCCGCTCCCACAGTGACATTCTTCCTCCAACAAAGCCATACCCATTCCAACAAAGTCACACCTCTTAATAGTGCCACTCTTTATATCATAGGGATCAATTTTATTCAAACTATTACAGCGAGCCTGTGGGAGACATTCAAACCTCTAACATGGAGCAAGCAAAAACAGTGTCCATGGAGTTGTCTTTGTTTGGAGTTGGTGACCCAGTTCCAGGAAGTCACAACCCAAGTTCAAGCTTATGGAAGTTGCATAAATGGAGCCACTTCCATATGGGATTCTAGTCTATCTTTCAGTCTATGGCGACACTTGGCTCATATCTTATCATTTTCCAACCATTTATAAGCCTTTCCTATATGTTATGAGCTGAATGCCCTCCTCCCCCGAATCTGTCTGTTGGGAACAGGACTTGGGTCCTCTGGGAGAATACAAGCACTCTTAACCAGAGAGTTATCTCTCCAGTCCATCCTCATTTTTTTTAAGCTAGTATTTGTACTTTGTAGTAGAACTTGACTAGACTAGGGGCTGGAGAGATGGCTCTAGGGTTAAGAGCACTGGCTGCTCTCCCAGAGGATCTGTGTTCAGTTTCCAGCACCCACACGGCAGCTCATAACCTTCTGTAACTCCAGTTCCAGGGGATCTGGTACTCTCTCCTGGCCTCTGAAGGCACCAGACATGTGATACAAAGACACACATGCAGGAACACACCCATACACATAAAATACAATGATAAAGAACTTGATAGGGCTGACGTTATAACATCTGTCACAAAGCAACCTCAACAAGACAGTGTAAAACAATTCCCACCCACTTCCCTTAGAATCAAATTCAAGGTACTATCACCTGTATTATTAATACATGACCTTGCTGTGTTCAATAAGTGCAGAAATGGGTGATAGCCATCTTTCAGACGGAAGAAGCAATAACAGCAAGGGTGCTTTGAACCTGTTATTATTCATTAACCTCTGGAAATATTCCTAGCGTAGTGCTGGACCCATGGGGATCTCTGATTACCTTCCTGCACCAGGTGGGTGGTGTGCTTGGTTCTAGACATTTCGTTTAACATTTTAAAATTTTATGCTTGTTTATTTGTTTGTACACATGTGCATGTGCGTGGCTGTGTGCCCGGAGCACACGGAGCTCAGAGGACAAGTCGATTCTCTTCTTCTACCCTGTGGATACTGTAGATTGAATTCAGATTGACAGGCTTGGAGGCAGACTCTTACCCATGGAAACATCTTGATAACCCATTTCTTTTTGGGGGACAAAATGATAGACTGAAGTTAACCCTAACTAGAATTCTTCTAGGCAGTACTCTTCGGGGGGCGGGGCATATGCAAATAGCAGCAATACAGGCGGTTGGTCGGTTTGACTTTCTGGTCTCCTACCTTGCCTCCCTCCCACCCCCATCTGTCCTCTGCGCTTGGCAGGACGTTGGGTCTGGAATTGCTGAGTTAACAACTTCCTTTGTTGTGGTCATGACATTCAAGTCTTTCCTGTCACAGAGAACGGTCTGTGAGTTCGCAGCCCTTCTGCTGCATATCCACTGCCTGCTTCAGAACCAGACGCAGGCTTCTGACAGTTGTGGTCCAACTCTTTACAGCCGACGCCCAGGGGAGCATTCTGACCAAGAGACTGGGAAACCGGGCTCCATTCACAAGGAAGTTTCTATTTGACTTGACGGCTGTGATCAGTGAGTTCTCCAGAGCAAATCCGCCGCATCTGGTTGTCTGGATTCTTGCACAGGGTGTTTCTGGGTGGAAAGGAAGAAAGAAGGAAAAGCGGAAGAGGCCATGTGGACCATTTGACAACCTGTTGTCCGCACTGGCAGGGTTTTCTGAGTTTAAATAAGAAGTTGGCGGAGGAGGTTCTGAAAAGTTTCCACTCTCGGTCACTGAACATGCACCAAGGGTAAAAGTGCTTGTGTTTTTAGAATGGGGCAGCGATATTTCAGTGGAGCAAGCATAGTTACCGTGGATTATAATCTTGTTTCAAGAAGAGAATTGGGGGTGGCTGGAGAGATGGAGCAGTGGTTAAGAGTGCTTACTGGCTCCCTAGAGGACCCAGGTTCCGTTCCCAGCACCCCATGGTGGCTCACAATTGCCCATCACTCCAAATCCAGGGACTCTGATCCCTTCCTCTGACTTCTGAAGGTTCCTGCATGCAGTAGTATATATAAACACATGGCACACATATATAGTAAATCTCAGAAAAAAGAAAATAGTTGGTAAGCTGAACATGCTGGAGGGGTGCAAGGTCAGGAGTTCAAGGTCACCCTCAACCAAGTAGAACCAGGTTAGTCTGGGCTGTATGAGACCCTGTCAACACACACACACACACACACACACACACACACACACACACACACACACACACACACAGAGAGAGAGAGAGAGAGAATAAAACAGTTATTGTTTTTTCTTAAGATACAATTATCTTGTATAGTGTTTTCTTAAAATGAAGTTAGTTTATTTAAAATGATGTTAAAATTAATAAGCATACAGTATTAGATTTCATTCTGGCATTTTCAAACAGAACTGATTTGTTGATCCTGCTCCTCTCCTCTCCAATTCCTTCTGACACCCCCTTTGTATCCCTGCACAGCCTCTTTTCTAGTTTCTCCTGATACTGCCTTCCCCTACCCATTACTTTACATCTTTCGGATCCCATTTAATTAAAAGAAACAAGAGCTTACCCATCTCTGGAAATATTTATTGCTATTTAATTTCATAATAAATCTAGGTTAAAAAACGACAATTTGCTTATCTCTTTATGGTTAGCCAAACATCTAAGTAGCTCAAGCTTCCCAGGTAACCATTACCCATGGAAATGTAATTCACTAAAGGAGAAAAAAAATCAAGAATTCTCCTAAAAATGTCCTGAATATGCGTTAAGACACATACATTTTTCTTGAAATGTGTTTGCCTCAGGGATAATCTGTATTTGTTGATTTTTTTTTAGCCTACTATTTGTGCTTCAAATGCTTTTCTTCTCCTTATAATGCACAGTAATAAAAGGTAATATTATATTCGGAAGTATGTTGCCAAAGGAAACTAGTGGAGTTAATCCAATAGCATGGAGCTCCGTGGAGAAAGGGCGCTATGGAAACCCGAGCTTATTATCACCGTTGTCCCTGCGTGGAGCTGGGGCCCCGCCCGCTCTTCAGAAAAGCTGCCCATTTAAGAAAGATTCAGAATCCTCATAGCTGGAGTTGAAGAGATTCATACTTTGAAAACTGCAGACCACCGGGTAATAGGGATTTTTGTTTTTCCTTAAAGAAGCTTGCCTTCTTCCATTTCTTGCTCTTGAAGAGGATACGCTGGGTGAATTTTTTCAACTATAATCTGTAAGCCAGAGTCTTGATGTGAGGAGGGTTAGGGTGGGAATTGCAATGGACACAGGTTCAGCATGGCCAGAAAGATACATAGTTTCATGTTCAAATAAAGCACTTTGCATGACCTCCTTTTTTGATTTTCGAGTCAGGGTTTCTCCGTAGCTTTTTGGTTCCTGTCCTGGAACTAGCTCTTGTAGAGCAGGCTGGCCTCGAACTCACAGAGATCCGCCTGCCTCTGCCTCGCGAGTGCTGGGATTAAAGGCATGCGCCACCACCGCCCGGCTATGACCTCCTTTTTTTATTTGGCTTTTTTTGGTTTGTTTGTTTGTTTTAGTCTTGGAAAGAGTCGTCTTTCAAGAGGCAGGCAGTGCCGTGCAAGATCAGCTCTGAAGGTAGCCTGTTCTCTGTCGAGAACATGACTAGTCACAGGGACCGGCATCTGTGAGCTTGAGGTTTTGAATCTGTAAATTGAAATGGCTGATGATCAAAAAGCGCAGCGAAATCAGTGCTTCCCATCCGGGTGAGTTCTCAGCCACGGCAGCCATTGTCCTAATTAAATGTAACCATCATCTTGATTAAACTTGACCTAGAAGTACACTGATGGCTATTAGCTCACTTGGTGCCAAGCTAATGACACAGTTTCAGAGTAATTCAGGACTCTGACTTCTTTCTGTCTTTCTCTTTAGAAAATGAGACTGGAAAGGACATGAAAACAGTCTCCGGGGCCGGAGCTCAGTTCTCAGCATCCATGTTGAGTGGCTTACACACACCCATAACTCCAGCTCCAGGAGATGCAGCGCCCTCTTATGGTCTCTTCTGGCACCACGTCCATGCGTACACACAGACACACATGTATACACATAAATAATAATTTAAAAAAAAACCTTTAAAAAAATCTTAAAATTTTGGAGGGAAGGAGATTTTTTTTTAATAAGTGTGCTGGTATGATGTAAACTTTTACTGCACAAACATGATTTTTTTCCAATATAAACATAATTTTAGGAAACAGTGCAAGTTAAAGTCAAGTTGGCTAATTGGTCGTATACCCATATCTTTTTGGTTACCTCCCTCTGCCTGTTACTGTTACTGCTTCTTTTTGGCTATCACATTGTGAATGATCCCTTCAGGACTATGGTTTTAAACCCACAGCAGCAGATTCGTTTGTTTGCTTGCTTTAGAATTTACTCTTCGGGTTTCTCTGACTATCCTAGTCTTTTCTTTGGGACTGTGGGGGAGGGTGTTCAGACAGCATGGCTGGTCTTTCAGTCATTCTGGAAGTTAGCTCGCAGATTGGAAGGGATGGCTCTCAGTGCCTCTGTGTGTCTTGGGAGGATATTCTAATGTTCCCAGTTAGCTTTAGACAAAAGAAGGAGAAATCAGCCAGTTCATTTGTAAATGTGGTCTCGTGGCTAGAAATAATTATGAAAAGCATATCCTATTATGAGGGAGATTTTCAGGGCACCAGAATAATGGTTTTTAAGACTCTGCTGCTTTAGCCACATGTCTCACTCTAGCTTTGATGATAACGTGGGGTCTGATGTTGGAAACAGCTAATTTCATTACTGTGGATCACTTGGCTGGGTGTATTTGTATTCAGAGAAGTGAGGAACTCAGTTCTTATTTCAAGGTGCTGTTTAAGTTAGATCCACACAAAACCCCTAAGGTCACCGTAGTTCATTGGCAATCTACAATTTCTCATTTCTATTTTCTTTCCTAAGGAGAAATGCTTAAAGGAAGAGCCCAGGCAACCCCTTTCTCTCCAGTTTTACTCAAGGCCCTCCATTTATGCCTGCACGCGCACACACACACACACACACACACACACACACACACACACACACACGAGTCCCTGGCTGGTCTCTTTTGTCAAGTTATCTATGTATTCATTCTCCCTTAATTTTTTCCTTGTCTTCTCCCTGCTGGTGTCAAACGAATTTGTCTTTCTGCAGAAGCCCAGCAGGGAATGGATTAATGCAGCTGAGGCACTGGGACTGCGGTGACAGGATGCTGGGGTGACCTCGGCATGCGAGAAAGAAAAGAATTGAAAAGTGTCCAACAGCTACAAGTCGGGGAGGGGGGAATCTCCATGCATCTTGTTCATCTCCTCTGTAGAAGTATTTCAGGATCTCTAAGGTACCTTGTAAAAGAAGAGTCATAAATGTGTGTGTGCATGCATGCATACGTGTGCATGGGTGTGCAAACACACACACACACACACGCACACACACTCCTTCACAAGCATATGAAATGGGAAGAAATGCTAAATCTAGGGCCTATTTTAATACTTATCAGGCTAGTGCCTCACAGGGAGCCTGAATCTTGAGGTGTGTACTTACTTGATGGAGCCAGAAATGAGGCTTTGTCCCTACCCTTCCTACTCAAATCATTTTATTTCCAGCAGTGCAAGCCACCTCCAGAATAAATCTTCCAGAGATAAAATGGGCTCACATTTCCAGCCACCCTTCATCACCGTTGGCTCACTGGGTTGGTTACTGCCTGGTTATCCTTGATGCGGAGGGAGGCCAAGAGCAACTGAGCCAGACCCGGAGGATGTCCGGATTCTCTCCTGCTGGGTTGTTCGCTTGCCAAGAGTTGGGCTTTCTTCCTCCCTTTCCTTTTATGACTAACGTTCAGTGAAATATTTGATGTTTAAAAACAAGATTGCTTAGCCTTGCAATTGTTAATAAATTCTTTCCCTGGTCTAACGTCCCTACCGTTGCTTGAAAGACTTGGCGTGATTACGATAATGCGCCCTGCTCTTTTTTGCTATTCCTATAGGGAAAATAAACCCCATATTAGTTCCATATTAGTACCTGACTCGGGGAAGTTAAAAAGCACCAGAAAAAGGTTAAACAGAGTCAAGTACACATGAGAGAGCGGTGTTATTAGTGCTCAGGGAACCATTAAGAATTTCTGCTTATACAGAAGAATTTATTGGCGCTCTTGCTCCTGGTTGCTTTATGCATTTTAATAAAGAAGTCTACTGGTGTGTGTGTGTATGTGTGTGATGTGTGTGTGCTGTGTACCTTTTATGACTGTAATTGAACAAGGACTTTAGCTCTTTGCTATGTCACTAATTTCGTCCATTTTCTCTCTGGTTCCCTGAGCTCTCTCTGACTTTCAGGCTCTCAGACAAAATGATGATTCTGAAAATCTCAGTCCCATTTTGTATAAGGTAATTCAAGAAAAATGTGCCTGTTAGTTGCATGGCTATGTATGTGTTTTTTTTTTCTTTCTGGTCTAGGTAGACTAGGAAAAATGTTTACTTTAGGGAGACATTTGAAGGTAATTATTTAGAGATAAAATTCTAAATGTGAAGTTTCATGAAACAAGAAAAGTTTCTGAAATTACATATTTCTTGGTGCTTTGAAAGAGGTTTAGGGCGATTTGTTAAGGATTTGATTAGCTTTAATCTATCACCTTGCCTTTTTTTTTTTAAATCCTATCTCTTGTCTCTTTTGAATATTTTCCCTCCTTATTCTTTTTGGTTAATTGAACTGTATTTATGACTTTGTATAGCTATCACTTTGGCTTTTCAGTAGTTAATTAGGGTTATAGAATACACATTTAACTTTTCATAATTCATTTTCAGGTGCCATTATATAATTTCATACATAGTATAAAAGCTTTAAAACAGAATACCTCAGCCAGGCAGACTGCTACACACTTTTAATCTCAGCTCTTGGGTGGTAGAGGCAGGCAGATCTCTTAAGTTTGAGGTCAGCCTGGTCTACATGGAAAGTTTAGATCAGCCATAACTACATAGAGAAACCCTGTCTCAAGACAAACAACAAACTAAAAGCATATTTATGTTTTCCTTTCCTAATCTTTGCCTGTTATATATATTTTTACCATTATATTATAAATACCACATTATATAAGGTTATTTTTGTTTAAACATTCAAGTATTTTTTAAAAAGATATACAAACATATATATATATCTGTTTTGTTATGGTTGTTTTCATTCCTTTATGCAATCTATATTTCCCTTTTTTTAAAGGCTTTATAGATATTTCTTATAGTTATTATAGTGTGTTTCTATAAGTAAATCCTTCTTCTCGTTTTCAAATATAAAAATGACTTTAATTACTTTTATTTTTCAACAATGCTGTAACTGTGTGTTAAATTCTGTGACTGCTGCCAGAGAGTTTACTGGGCCTCACCTTTGCCTCCCGGCCTTGCACCATGACCTGTAATGGCTCAAAAGAGCAAGTGGAGACACTTGCTTTCTGGGGTCATCTCCTGGGCTTTGGGTCTCAGGGATTAGTGTCTAGCGTTTTCAGAACTGGTTTTCATTGCCATGCAGTCCTTTCTCAAAGAGAGAAGAATCTGTATCCTGTTAATTCCATCTCGGTGAATATGGAAGTCTCAGGTTAGTGAGATGGCTCAGCAGATAAAGGCACTTGCCACCCAGCACGCTGATGTGAGTCCAGCTCCGGGCCCACACAGTGAAAAGACAGACAACTGGCTGCTGCGGTTGTCCTCTGACCTCTACTCCCACCCATTAAAATAAAGGTAAATCTTTAAAAAATAGAAAAGGGGCTTTATCATAAGTTTACTATGAGGGGCAAGGGAGAGAAAGGTATTAAAAATGGTCCAGGTTTCTAGATTGCCCATCTGGACAGCTGCTTCTGGAGTAGTAAGAATGTTCTTTTCACAGAGTATATTTTGGGAAATTATACCTTTATTTTTTTTTAAATATAATACTAGGAATTGACTATGTGTATACTAGGCAAGCACTCAGCTTCTGAGCTCCCACCCCTTTCAAACAAACAAGCAAACAAGACTGTTTTTCTGTTTTTGAGACATGGCTTCCCATATTGGCCAGATTAATCATGAACTCTCTCTGTAGCCCAGTGGGGTAAGAGGGTGAGTGGGTAGTGTGACCAGAATGCATTAAAGAATAAATAAATTGGTCGGGCGGTGGTGGCGCACGCCTTTAATCCCAGCACTCAGGAGGCAGAGGCAGGCGGATCTCTGTGAGTTCGAGGCCAGCCTGGTCTACAAAGGGAGTTCCAGGACAGGCTCCAAAGCTAAATTAATTATAAACACCTAAAACAGTCCCCAGACTAGTTTAGTTTTGAGACAGGGTCTCATGTAACCCAGACTGGCTTCCAACTTGCTATGCAGCTGAAACCAGCCCTGACCCTCCAATCCTCCTGCCTCTAGCTGTTTGGTGATGGGGTTACAGCCCTGTACACCATACTCCTGCTTTCATTCAACAATCTGTTGAAGGTTTGGCCAGCCACAGCAAATAAAATTGAGGAACCAAAGGTATCCTAACTGGATGGCAGGAAAGAGAGCTTTACCAATAATAGGAGTCCATGGAAAAGGAATGTGCAGGTAATTCAGAACTGACAACTGAATCTAGGAAGCTCGTTGATTCAAGATCAATACACAGAAGTCAATTGTGTCTCCCCATGCTGGCAACAAGCGTTTAGAGAGTGAGTAAAAAGATGGTTAGAGCCGTGCAAAGAGAGGAAGAAATCCAACAAAGGAGGTGGGAGAGCTTGTGGGGACCAGATGGATCAGAAGAGGTCATACTGCACATGTGTCGGCTCTTCTGGCATCGACTTAGAATCCAGCGCCATTCTCTTTAAACTCATCCAGGATTGTTCTCTTCGTGACACTTGGGAAGCTGCTTGTAAAGTACACACAGCCGTGTACGGGGTCAAGGGTGGTCCTGGGGTGGGGCTAGATAGGTAGCCGAGAGGTTAAGAGCATGCATTGCTCTTCCAGAGGACCCCAGTTCGATGCCGGCACCCACGCGGCGGCTGGGAGTTACCTATGACTCCATCTCCCGAGGCATCTGCAACTCACTGGCATGCACTCAGACATACGCACATACGTGAAATTAAAAATAATATAATAACACCTTTAAAAAGAAAAGTCTCGGTGTACTCAATGAAAAATAACAGTGGTGCATGGCAGTGAGGTCCTGCAGAGCTGGAGCCAGGGCTGGAGCTCAGTTGGCAGAATATCTGGTCCTTTCAAATCCCTGGGCTCCATCCCTAGTACCACTTAAACCAGAAAGAGGAGGCAGGAGGATTGGGAGTTCAAGGTCATCTCTGACGATGTGGTGAGTTCAAGGCCATCCTGGCACAGAAAAAGATCTTTTCTGAAAAACTAAACCAAAGCAGTGCTTTGTCAGTTAAGACATGCTGCTGGTGGTGCAGGCGGAGGATCAGCAGAGGTTTTATTTTTTTTAATTTATTTATTTATTAAAGATTTCTGTCTCTTCCCCGCCACCGCCTCCCATTTCCCTCCCCCTCCCCCAATTAAATCTCCCCCCAGCCCGAAAAGCAATCAGGGTTCCCTGTCCTGTGGGAAGTCCAAGGAACCCCCACCTCCATCCAGGTCTAGTAAGTTGAGCATCCAAACTGCCTAGGCTCCCACAAAGCCAGTGCGTGCAGTAGGATCAGAAACCCATTGCCATTGTTCTTGAGTTCTCAGTAGTCCTCATTGTCCGCTATGTTCAGAGAGTCTGGATTTATCCCAGGCTTTTCCAGACCCAGGCCAGCTGGCCTTGGTGAGTTCCCAATAGAACATCCCCATTGTCTCAGTGTGTGGGTGCACCCCTCGCGGCCCTGAGATCCATGCTCGTGCTCTCTCTCCTTCTGCTCCTGATTTGGACCTTGAGATTTCAGTCCTGTGCTCCAATTTGGGTCTCTGTCTCTGTCTCCTTTCATCGCTTGCTGAAGGTTAATATTCAGGAGGATGCCTATATGTTTTTCTTTGGGTTCTCCTTATTTAGCTTCTCTAGGATCACTAATTATAAGCTCAATGTCCTTGGAAGGCAGTATGGCGGTTTCTCAGGAAATTCGGGATCAACTTACCCCTGGACCCAGCAATACCACTCTTGGGAATATACCCAAGAGAGGCCTTATCATACAACAAAAGTATATGCTCTACAATGTTCATAGCAGCATTGTTTGTGATAGCCAGAACCTGGAAACAACCTAGATGCCCTTCAATGGAAGAATGGATGAAGAAACTATGGAATTTATACATATTAGAGTACTACTCAGCAATAAAAAACAAGGACTTCTTGAATTTTGCATACAAATGGATGGAAATAGAAAACACTATCCTGAGTGAGGTAAGCCAGACCCAAAAAGAGGAACATGGGATGTACTCACTCATATTTGGTTTCTAGCCAGCAGAAGTTTTAATGGCTCAGGCAGATCCACAGATGTGGGGAGGCTCCGTAGAGGACAGACATGTTGGTACAGGTCAGGTCAGGGGTGGGCAGGACCATGCACGGTCCTGGGGTGTGCGGAAAGGCTGTGCCCCTATCTTGCATGCTTATGAAAATCAATATCAGGTGCATTAGAGACCTTATGAGTCTTTAAGCTGTAGGTTTAAAACTAAAAGCTTTCAGAAAACGATATAGATTATTTTCGTGACCTTGGGGGCAGGGACGGCACTCTCAAACAGAACATACAATCTCTAAACATAAAAACAAAAAGCGGGCCATGCTGTTTGCAGTAAAAACTGAGAATCTATCAGAAATTGACCGTATCAAATAGAGAGCTCACCAAAAGCTGGCCTTTGAGACAAGCAGCTAAACTCCCAGAGTTCTGTAAACTTGGAGAAGGTGCTAGAAATACAGACTCTGGCAAAGGCCTAATGCGCAGAAGCATCAGGGAGCTGAGACTCTACAGAGTCCTTCCCCAGACTTCCCAGCAGTGGGCTCCCAATTAGTAAGGGGACATGAGGCTTGCTGGGAACTAGGGCAAGACCTTCTTTCTCATCTTTTCCTGTCACTGCTGACGTCACCACTGATGTCAGCCCCCAGCTTCACTCAGCCTGATTATCACTCCCCTTGGGATGGGTGCTGTCGTTTGGATCCAGAATGTCCTTTAAAGTCCTATGTGTTGAAGGCATGGCTGTCAGCTCGGTGCTGTTGACAGGAGGTGGCTTCCTCAGTGCAATGGTTTAGATAAAATGGTGGAATTCCCCGAGGTCCAGTGAGCCCCCTTTCTATCTCATGTATGGGCGGCTGGTTTTCACCCCCGGCCTCTCACCCCGAACTTCTCCCCTTCCTGATCACCTGCTTACTCCACTGTTATCCCATCTTCGCTCCCTATTATAGGATTTTACCGACTACTCATTCCCTCAACCATGTGCCAATTCATGCCCACCGCTGATTAAAATAGGGAGAACTATTTATTCTCCCCCTGCCAGACCAACACCTCTCAGCCCTCCCCCTAAATGGCAGGGCTCCTTTAAAGTAATTCTTGTAACTCCCACAGCTGCCAAGCTCGAGGGTCTCCCTCATTGGATTCACCTGTCTCATCTCAAACCTTTTACTCTTCCAGCTCAAGAGTTCAGCTTCCTCGTATAAGGTATCTCAAACAGGACCCTGCTCCCTTAAGTTCCAGAGGACACCAAGATCAGGCCAGAAGAATAAAGTCTCATCACCATACTCAACTCTCCTGTGCCAAAAACTCCATATAATCTCCCTTTTCTTCTTTCTCCTATCTGTTTTACCAACTTCTCCCTATCTCCAATATACTTAAATTTCCAGTTAACTACTCAGCTGTTATTATAGGGACCATCATTAAACACAGAGCCAGAGGTACAAGGACTGCCAAAAGCCCAGGTGGTAAGAAACAATAACGAGTTTGGGGACATTCACAGCCCCATACTCCAAAAAAAAAAAACACCTCACAAAACAGACTTTAACATAACAGGTTGGTTTATCACTGCCTGCAGCAGTGTCTCCTGGATGTTAAGGTAAAACCATGATGCTAAAGAGGACAAGTGCCTTAAGATTTGCTTCAGGTAAAACATTGAGGGGTCTAATAATTCCCCTTTCTAATAATTTCCCCTTCTTTTCTTCCCTCCTCCCCACCATCTTCTGTCCCAACACTATACTGTTGTAACCATAAGCTTTTAATGTGTCTAAAATTTATTTCTTTGTGAACATTTTTCATAATCTCCAGGGAACCAAATTGAACCTACCTAAACGGACCAGACTCACCCAGAATAAGTATCATTTAATTTTTCCCTTATCATTCCTGGTCTCAGGAACCCTGGGAAACTCCCTCCTCCACCTCAAATCCCCTCCCCCACCTCAGACCCCCCTGCCCCCACAAAACCCCCTCCATCTTCCATCTTGGGACTCTTCTCCCTCAATCACTAGGATCTAAAATTTTTTCCAGACATAATCTTCTGCCTTGGCAGCATCTTGCATGGTGCAAGCTGCCAGCCATCCAGTTCCACAGAGCCCGAAAAACACGGAAGTAATCATCCACCCCAGGACATGGTCAAGCACCTCAACTCTCTGATGCCCACAAAATCAGCAGGAAGTAGTCTTGAGAGACCTGATGACACCTCATTCCCACCCATTAAAGACCCCAACCCCCCAAATTTTACAATAAACAAAAGGGTGTAATGTTATGATCCCAGCCACATAGTGGTGGCGGGCACTTCCAGGTTCCAGGGCCACGCATAGGCAGACAAGCTCTCAGGCAAAATACTTAGCCACACCAGGCGGGACATTAAAAGGCCCTGTGTGACCTGCATGCAGCATGGTTGTATTACCTACATATAAGCTACATAAGCCCTTGAGCTCCGTCATCTGCATATGATGTAGCTACGTTACCCCCGCCCCCATGCACATGTGTTAGGCAGCCTTTAGAAGCTGTATGCACCATCTTCAAGCTCTTTTTCTCCACACCGATGTCCCCAGGCCTGTACACGTCTCCTCTAATACTCTTTAAGTGGGTTTGTTGTGTGCTTCGTGATTCGTCCTCACTCGCGCCAGGTAATTTCACCCAGGAGTGGCTTCCTCAGGAGGTGGCTTCCTCAGGAGGTGGCTTCCTCAGGAGCTGGGTCTCACTAGAAAGGACTTTGATTTTGTGCCCTCGAAAGGGGTTTATGGGATACCATTTTTTTTCTTGCCCATTGTCTATTTTCTGTTCTTGTGAGGTGAGCAATTTGCTTTCCCACGCACTCCCAGCTGTGATGCACACAGGCACGGGCCCCAAAATAATGGGACCATGGAATGATACACAAACTTTAAGCCTAAACAAACCCTTTTCTCTCTTTGAATTGATAGGCTCAAATGCTTTGTTTTGGTTATGAAAACTACGTGTTGGCTAGCATACTGCAGTGGCGGTGGCAGTGGGGCAGTGAAGTGGAGGATTCCTTCCCTGAGCGTTAACGCTATGTCCAGCATCTTCTGGTTGTATTCCTAGTTATAGGGCAACGAGTCCACATAACGCAGAGCCGTGACTGCTTGGGGCTGTAGGGAGGCCTCCGTCTGCATTCTCAACTCCAGCCCTAGAAATGGTAGTTAGGAAGCCCACTTTTTAAAAACTTTATTTTTAATTGATTATTTGGGAATCTCACATCATGCACCCCAGTTACACTCACCTCCTAGTCTTCCCCTGTCTGCCTCTTCCCCCTGTCTCCCTCCACCCCGCCCCCCCCAAGAAAAAAGGTAAAGGAAAAATCAAGTCCATTTTGTGCTGTCCATATATTCACAGGAACATGGCCAAATTCCTAGGGGCCAGCCTAGAGTTGTTCTCTGCCTCCATCCTTGCCAGAAGTCATCAACTGGGGAGAACCCCGTGGTGGCCGATGAGGGGTGGCACCAGCTCTCCTGCCCCCACTCCACCACTGGTAACCTGCTTCTAACACGGGCTTTGCTCTGCTTCCATGGAAAGACTAGTGGGCATGCATCCGTCAGTCTCTGTGACAGCCGGGTACCAGCTATGACCGGTTCTCTCACTCCCTCTGGGCTGTCTGAGAACCCACTGCATCCAAATTATGGGCTGAACTTGCAGCCCCAGGACTAGCCCTCTGAGAATCTTCTCATTTCTCCCATTCCCTCAGTGTGAGGAACTGAAGCTTCTTCCTGCGGCTCATCTTTAGGTGAGCTCAGGACCCTCCAGCTTCCAGCTGTGCAACCATTTCCCCATCTTCATTTCTACCCATTTAACACACCTGTGTGGTTTGGTTGCTTGTCTGGACCTTGACTTATATACCAACAAAGATGGGATTTAAAAAAAAAAAAAACCACAAGCTCCGGGCAAAAATCTCACTAAAGTGTTTAACAAAGGAGGAAGGACCAGCGAAAGTAGGAAAAGATTCTGACTGTCTTGAACAACCACAGAAATGCAAAGTCACAGCATGATGAGGTGGCCTAGACTGGTAGCTTGGGACCGCCCGATAGCAGTGCTGGTGAGGTGTGGAGGGCAGGGGTTTCTCCTGCAAGGTCTGAGTCCAAATTAGTGCGGTTACGTTGGCAGAGCATTGAGTGCCGCTGGGAGGTTGCGATGGGCATTTGAAGTAGTCCTTCGGGATCCTTCACAGAAATTCCTATATTATGTGCACCAGAATTCATTTCTATAAATGTGCATAGCATCAGTGTTCATACACGCTAAAATAGTAGACTGAAAACTTGACGTAAGTCGGACACAATCACACGCTTAAAATCCTGGATGCTGATGGATTGGAAGTTTGATGTCAGTCTGGACTGTAGAGTGAGACCCTCAGATAAAATTGGGAATGACTGAAGCCAATAGCCATCAACAATACGTCATTTGGTATTTGTACCACGGGAGTGTAAAACTAACAAACTATATTTTTATGCCATATGCAGGGTTCTAAAAACATAAGGCTCAAACATTGGCTGGATGAATGCTTACTGAGTGTGCTGTGTTGGAGGCATTGTGCCTGCTGGCGAGGCTCCAGTGGCATTTCCATTGCAAGGGAAGATGACAACAGACAGGAAACCTTTTAAGTTCTTTAGCAAATGGAATTTGAGAATATAAGTTCTGTGGAAAGCTAAAGAAAACCCTCAGAAGAGAAATCAAGACTCATCTGGAGACAAGAGAGAATGTGTGTGTGCGTGTGCATGTATGTGTGTGTGTGCTTGCAGATTGAAACAGGGAGACACTGGGCAGGGGTGGGTCTCAGGGTAGCCTCTTGAGGCTTTCTGGTTCGGATGAATCTTTCAATAGTATTCACTCCATTGACATTTTGACTTATAAGCTTATATATAAGACAGATTGTGCATGCATGCATACATGTGTACTCGAGGGTGCACGCACACATGTGTACCAGTCACAGGTGAGTGTCAAAGTAGGTCTCTTTGTTACTCTCCAATTAATTTTTGTCCTCACGATTCCTGATAGGGCCAGTTACCTTGCAAGAGAAATTACGTGTATTAAAAAAAATGCATTCTTTTTCTCTAACCCACATCTTCATGCCATTTACAATAGCCTTATTTTTTTAAAAAAATAGCATTTGTTTATTTAAAACACAAAATTAAGAATGCAACACATGGTAAGTAACATTTTAAATCAAATAAACGAGAATGATACCATTTGACTTTTGTTTTTCCTTCAAAACCCTGATGCTTGGTGTGATAGCTATTGTTGGTTGTCAGCTTGACTGGCTAGGGAATGAACTACAATCCAGAAATGGAGGACACTCCTGGGAGGGGTTTTTTGCTTGGTTTGAAGTAGGTGAATCCTCTTCTAGCCTGGACCTTTGAGGTAGGAGGACCCGCACCTTTGGTACAGATCTTGAGGCAGGAAGACCCATCTGGGCCACACCTTCTGCTGGAAGTCTACAGGACGTGGAAGAAGCTTTTGCTCTTTATGCCCTTGCCTGCCAGCACACCTATCCCTTCCCTGGCACTGGAGCCTGCTTCAGGATTCCAGCACATAGAGAAACCAGCTGAGCCATCAGCCTTGTGGAAAGAGCAACTCCTGGATTCTTGGACTTTCTGTTCACTGCCAGCCATTGTTGGATTAGCTAGACTGCTGCCGGTCAATCAGTCCAATATATCTTCTGTTTCTTTTTGATGTTGTTTTCATGATGGGGTTTTTCTGATAGCGCTGGCTGTCCTGGAACTCACTCTGCAGACCAGGCTGGCCTTAAAACTCACAGAGATCCGCCGGTTTCAGCTTCCTGAGTGCTGGAACTAAAGGTGTGTGCCACCACCGCCCAGCTATGTCTTTGTCTTTCTTAACATGGTTACATGGTGGAGTCTGCGAGGGAAACAGAACCTTAGCAAAATTGGTTTTGCAGAAAAGAGCTTCCTGGACACTAGGGTCCCCAGAGCTCCAGCAGGCAGCATTCCCCCAACCTGTAGAGCGCTGTGTTTGAAAAGTATTCGAAACTTCCATGGACGTATATGATATACCTTCATCACATCAGGCCCCCACTTTCTCCCTCCCTCCAGTTCCCCTTCCTCCAGTCTCTTACTCCAATTCACATCCTCTTATTTTTTTTTTTCACCTTCTGTCATTGAACCTGGAAGCTCAATGATCTATCTAGGCTGTCTGGCCAGCAGCCTCCAGGTTTCTGGGGTTACATATACTCACTGATGCATCAATGTTTTAACATGGGTTCTGGGGATCTGAACTCAGGTCCTCATGTTTGCACAAAATACACTTTACCAACTGAGCCATCTCCTTAGTGCCTAGGAAACACGTTTTACATAAAAAAAAATTGAGACACCAGGAGAATCTTCCCCTTAGCAAACAGGAGCAAACTGCCGACTCATTTATATCACAGGATGATTGTTTTCTAGATCTGGGCAAACTTTCTACATGTGCCCTCAATGTCTGGGGAATGCGAATAAAAGAATCCTGGTGCATTGTTTTATTTTGGCCATTTTCAACAAGCAGGTACCAGTTTTGGCTGTTAAAATGACAGAAAGGAATGGAGAATGGGATGTCAGCCTATTTGGGGGACAGTTAAACATGTGTGCCATCAGGAAGTCTTTATTGGAATACCCGTTATACGAACAGGATATTTGGGAGTCTAAGGGAATGTTAAATCCTGCTTTCAAGGTGGAATCAGTATAGTATTCAAGGAATCACCCAAGACACCACTAAAGTATCAATAGCGAAACTGTGTGGCCCTGGACTCTCAGACACCATGCGTCAGAGCAGTGCGCGTCTCAGTTAGGCTCCATGGCAACTGAGTACAGAGTTTTGCAGTGTTTTTTATGATCACATTAGCAGAAAAAGTATACCTGTGATCTGCTGCTGTGTGTTTGTGTACATTCTGAGAATCCGCGATGCTTAGGATAAACAGTGTAGACCGCCTGCGCTGCATGGGCGGGGCCAGTGCTGCCCTGGTCCCTCCTCCCCTTCCTTCTCTGTCTTCCCCCTTCCTCCTCATGCTTCCTCTTTCTTCTTTCCTCTCTTCCTCCCCTTCTTCCTCTTCCTCGTCTTCTGAAAGAATCTTGCTGAGTTGCCCCAGGCTGTCCCAGAATTCACTGTGTAGGCCAGGATAACCCTCAAGCTGGAGATTCTGCCCCTTCTTTCTCACGAGTGCAGGGGTCTCAGTGCTCTGCCACCGCATTTGGCTCCAGTCCCCCCCCCTTTTTTTTTTGTCTGTCTAGAATTTCCCCATCACTCTAAAAATTACCTTAGGAGGGTGAAGTATTTTTTTTTTTGCTTTATCTTTGGTATGAATGATGTTATTAAATATTTTAGCTCAAGTTGCTCCTATTGGGTCTTGTAAAATATAAGTATTCAAGAGTTAATATTATAACTTTAGGAATTTATTCACTGAGCAATCTCCCTAGTTCTCAATGTAAGGAAGAAGGAATTTTAAATTTCTTTTTGTGAAATATTTCAGAAAAAAATGTGAAAGCCAAAAACATCTGAAAATTGGGGGTACTGGAAAGATGGCTCAGGGGTTCAGAGCAATGGCAGCTCTTCTCTGGGTTCAATTCCCAGCACCCATATGGCAGCTTACAATTGCCTGTAACTGCCAGGCGGTGGTGGCGCACACCTTTAATCCTAGCACTTGGGAGGCAGAGGCAGCGGATCTCTGTGAGTTCGAGACCAGCCTGGTCTACAAGAGCTAGTTCCAGGACAGGCTCCAAAACCACAGAGAAACCCTGTCTCGAAAAACCACAAAAAAAAAGAAGAATACAATTGCCTGTAACTCCAGTTTTTGCACAAAATACATGCAGGCAAAACATGAATGCATATGAAATAAAAATAATTTAAAAAAAATCTGAAAATTGGGAATTGTCTTCATCAAGCAAGTTCAAGAAAGCATGCTGTCACTTTTGGGTGGGACCTTCATGAGTACCACTTGGTTTGAAGTGGTGGCTTGTTTAAAGATACTAATTAAATAGATTACTGTCATATTCAATATGATGTTGCATATTGCTGGTTTCGTACAAACATATAGGTCGTTAAATGTCAATAGTTTCCTTTTGGAGCTCTTGAAAGAAGGAAAATATTTTGACAATCTATGACCAGACTGTGAGTGTGCATACCTGACAAGAGGCGGGAACGAAATTGGCTGTGTGTGGATAGCTGCACACGCCTCTGCTGTTCTTGAGGCATTTGAGATGACAGAGTTTGGTCTTGCTACTATGCTCTGGCTATGTAGCAAAACTCAAAACAATTGCTCCGCAGTGGGAGAGTTTCTGGTTCTTTGTTGTGTATGGATTGGCTTTGGAATATTATCTTTGGAAATATTCGTGCATGATTGTCTAAAATTAGACTTTAAGCCCACTGAAGTCTAATTTGCTCTCTCCACCCCCCTATATCCTGTCCACTAGCCTTGAATTCTGGTCCTGTTAGTATTGAGAATAATGCAAGAAGAATCATGAAAACGAGGAAAGTGTGGTCTCAGAGGAATGTGTTTATCCTTTGATTTCTCTTATTTGACATTGTTTTGGCCTTAAGCAAGAAGAGGGAATTTGCTTTTGCAGTTTGCTTGCTTCTATAAAGGGGAAAGGAGCCTCCTGCTCTCCTTCGGTTTCTAAAGAAAGACATCCTTAATAATTCCGTTGTAGGATTTCTTCAAGGTGTGACATACATTCAGATTACAGGTCCTGGCACCGTCAGCAGGAGTCTTGCCTTGGTTCCTGTGGATGCTGGCGAGGGTCGATTCTTTCCCAGCACTGGTCCAGGGATAGCGCCAACAGCAAGGGGTGGCCCTGCAGGGACGTCAGCATGGAAGCTGCCTGGCAGAGTGTCCAGGGTAGCGTCTTACCTGCTTGGGAATTTTAAATGTTCTGAAGGATTTACAAGAACTTAGGACAGTCTAAACTTGACTTTGCTTCCTCCCTAGTTCTCAGCGGGAGATTTAAGCTACATTATCTAAGAGGGCATTCCTTGTAATCTGCCCAAGTCACAGTGGTGATGCTGGCAGGAGATGGGTGAATGGGAAAATGACCCAAGAAAACTACGGCGGGCCTGGAGGTCATGATGCTGAGACAGGTTCATGAGTTCAGTGAGCCGGGCTCATTGGCTCTTTTCCAACAGCTGCCCTCCTAGGCTATTAGACCCTTAGAGGTATTTTGTAGGGAGTTTTGATAATGTTTGCATACTAAGTATTCCCCATTTTGTTCTGATTCTTGAGGTTTTGATTTCTATAACCTAGGGTTGGGAAATCTTTCTGCTCCTCCATTGAGCCCCACAATGATCTCCTGGAGGGTGAGGACACTTGTCTTTTCCTGTGTTTCCCTAGGGTGCCTGTCATGTTTGTAGAGCAGAAGTGTGCCCAGTTAGCCCAGTAACCCTTTTCTCCCTAAGGTGCTTTGGGTCCTGGTGTTTATTATAGCAATAGAAAGCATCCGAGGACAGAACGAACTGGGATGGACAGGGAGATGGTCAGGAGAAGGACAGACAGACTATTGAAGGCACTAGGGACACAGTCCTGCTGATAACCGCAGACAAATGTGTGGTGCTTGTCTTAGGGTTGTCTAGGACCCAGGAGGAGGGGCTCTCCTTCCACTGTTTGTTGTGGGGATTTAGACTTCAAGTATGCTCCTGTGGCCATAGGAAACCACTCCCACCCCAGGCAGTCACACAGTAAAAGACTGTAAGCACCTGTGGTTACTAAGGCGAGGGTTTCGATGTTTATGTTGTCCCACGAGTACTTAGCTACTTCTCTGCAAACTGGAGCGAACTGTCCAGGGAAAGAAGCTTCTATAACTGCTTATAGGAGCTGTCATTTTGTGTTTTCTCTGGACCTCCCCTTTCATTGGTTGATCTTGCCATTGTGTGTGTGTGTGACAAATTACGACAAATCTTAAATTTTTAGTCAGGCTGTCAACTACACTGTCAAACACATATTCAAAAACAGCCTCTTAAAAATGCAAAGTTCACACTACACAGCAGAAAAAATAACGACATCTTGAATTTTGCAGGAAAATGGATGGAGCTAGAAAACATTATTTTGAGTGAGGTAACCCAGATACAGAAAGACAGTAATCACATGTACTCACTCATAGGTGGGTTTTAAACATAAAGCAAAGAAAACCAGCCCACAAATCACAATTCCAGAGAACCTATACAACAACGAGGACCCTAAGAGAGATATACACAGATCTAATCTACATGGGAAGTAGAAAAGGATAAGATCTCCTGAGTAAATTGGGAGCATGGGGACTTTGGGAGAAGGTTGAAGGGGAGGGGAGAAGTAGGGAGGAGAGCAGAGAAAAATGTAGAGCTCATAAAAATAATTAAAATAAGTGCAAAGTTCAAACCTCCTCAATGTTTTGTGCTGCAGAGGATAAAGCCTAGAAGGGCAAAAGAATTTCCATTCCCCAGCTTTTCACAGGTACAAACCAGAATGCTCCTGGAGTCAATGAGACATGGCGGATGCTGATTAAAAACTAAAAAAACAAAACAAAACAAAAAAACCTAGGAAGCTGGCAGGGTTCCTTAAAACAGCTGAGCAATGGGCAGACCAAACTGAAAAGGGCTGTAATAAAATGGGAATGTGCAGACCTTGTCTCTACCAGCGGAACAAGTCTGGATGCCGTCAGCACGTTCCCCTGGAAGCTGTGTTTCCATTCGGATGGAAGGAAGAAAAAGTGATGGGAAAGTAGAGTTTGAAGGGTTTCTAAGAAATGGCAGGTAGGATGGTTCGTGTCCCGAGCATTCGGTGAAACTTTGCTTTCATCTTCAAATGACATCTAAGCCATTTACAGACCTCTCAGTTCCCTCTGGTCTTCCACAGAGGCCCCACAAGACTGTAATAAAAATGGATGATGTAAACGTCCGTGTTTGTGTCTTGAGCCCCGAAGCTTGGGTGGGGAAGGCTATCTGACCATTTCTGGCATGACTTGTGTCTTAGATGTCTCAGCCTCCAGAACCATGAGCCAAATAGACTTCCATTCTTCATTAATTACCAGTCTCAGAGATTTTGTTAAGGCAACAGAAAACAGTCTTAAGAGTTTGGCCAACATCTGTCCATTACGGGGTGCTGGTCTATTGTAGTGTCATGGTAATGTGGTGTGTGTCACAGGAGAGCCAGAGCAAGTGCTTGGATCCTCCAAACTTGGGATTATAGACAGTTCTTAGTGGGTGCTGGGAATCCAGTCCTTCGAAGAGCAGCCTGGGGTCATCTCTCCAGCCCCTTCTTTGTGTTTCCTAGAAACCCACATAACAAACCGGGCATGGTGGTGTGCCCGTATGCTGTGCTAGGGAAGCAGAGACAGGAGGGCCTCAACAGTTACCCAGCTCCGCCTGGTTGGTTTGCCCCAGGATCATGAGAGATTCTGCCTCTAAAGGTTGACAGGGCCTGAGGGATGGCACCCAAGGTCAGCTCTGTCTTCACTTATGGATATGAACCTATACAGAATGTACATACATGCAGAGGAGAGAAAAAGAACAAGAAGTGTGTGTGTGTGTGTGGGGGGCGATAGGGAGAGAGAAAAGGAAGAAAGAAGGGCCAAGAATTTCAAGGATCCCTTGTGTTTTTTCAACCATTCCTGGCAATGACCATGAGTAACTGATTTATTATTCACAAAGGGAATGAAAAAAACAAAATCGAGTGTAATGTATTCTGAAACCATGAATCAAATCTCAATAAAATTATGAATTTGAACAGGCTGATAATGGCTGTGTCTTAAATATCAATTCCATGTAGGGACAGAAAAAAAAACAATAAAGTGGCTTTTGGTAAAAAATTCAGGCTTCCTGAAAGTGAGACATAAATTACAAGTTGTTTTTCTATAGGTAATGTCGGAGAAAGAAACAATATTTCCTCTGTGGGCAAGGAAGCATTAGCTTTCAAATGGGCTTGGTATCAAATGGTCCTCTCAACACATCTCTCCATACACACAGACTTCCCAGAGAAGGCTGTCTGGACAGCAGACAATGACTAAGTGGATGCTCACAACCTGTCAGAGCAGAGGATCAGCGTCTGTGGGGTGCTCGCCCACAAATGGGGGGTTTGCATCCACCATCTTCCAGACTCGGGGACATTCGTGGACGAGGACAGTAGGAGGACCCCAGAGAAAGTGTCTTTTCCACATGACAAGGCCCTTACTGCCACGAACCCATAGACTCGTGTTTGCCTGGAAATCAGTCCACGACCATCAAGCCAGACAGCGTTTCAGCACAGGAAGAGGGAGGGGCTCATGAGCCCCCACCCCCTGAATTGTTGACTGGCAATGTCTCCTGGATAGGGAGAGTCAGCTTTTTTTCCTTCATTCCTTTCTTCCTTTCTTAATTGAAAATATTTTTTTTCTTTTTCAATTTTTTTTATTGATAAAAGAAGAATAAAGAAAAAAAAAACAAATTTCCACCTCCTCCCAGCCTCCCCTTTCCCTCCCCCTCCTCCCACTCTTCTCCCCCTCCTTGCACTCTTCTCCCCCTCCTCCCACCCCTCTCCCCTTCCCCCCACTCCTCTCCCCCTCCCTCGTGAGGTATCCCAGACCCAAAAAGAAGAACATGGGATGTACTCACTCATAATTGGTTTCTAGCCGAAAATATTTTTTTTCATGCAATATATTTTGATTATGGTTTCCCCTCCCCACCTCCTCCCAAGTCCTTCCCACTTTTCCACCAAATCCATCTCTACACCTTCTTTCTCTTTCTCTGTAGAAAACAAACAGAAAAAGATTGAATTAAAAAACAAAACAAAGAAAAAGCACAGGAAACGCTCACACACAGACAGACAGAGCCCCCCCCCCCAATAAAAAACCAAAATCAGAAGTCATAATATACAAGCAAAAGGTTAAGGTTAGTTTAAAATAATAATAATAAAAACCAAACAAGGCAATATGAAATAAAAATCTACAAAAATACCATTGACTTCATTGTATGTTGGTCATCTTGCTGAGTGTGGAGCCTGCCCTTGAGTGTGGTTTACAAGCCCGGTGCGATTCCACTGAAGAGACTCATTTGTTCCTTTGCAAGCACTTTTCCACTTGGAGAATCATCTTTCTTTAGGACCTTGTTCTGGGAGGGGGTGCTGGAGAGATGGCTCAATGATTAGGAGCACTAGCTGCTCTTCCAGAGTATCCAGGTTCAAGTCCCTGCACCCTCACAACTGTCTGCGTGAGGACCCACAGATATGAGCCTGTTCCACCTTGACTAGAGGTCAGAGAGTCTGAGCTTGTTTTTGTTCTCTCAAAGTTGTTGACAACAGACGGGACTACTAACAAGAGATTCCGACCTAGGGTGTGGCTAATTAGTATTTGGGGTATAGAGGTGGATCTGCTCCATCTGAACCAAAGGTTGGAGAATTCAGATCTATTCTTTATATTATGTTCATTAAGTCTGTTGCTCCCCCCTCCCCTTTAGGAGTGAAGTATACAAGCGTGTGGATAATAACCACCGGTGGTTCAGTAGTCACTGAATCTCCCTCCTGGTGCTCTTCTGTGTTTCTGCCTCTTATTTCTCTCCTATCTCTGTTTCTTTTACTTAATATTTCTAATCCCCATGCTCCCACCCTGGAACATATGAATCTCGTCGAGGGTGGTCTTCGGCATGTCTATAACTCAAGTTCTAGCAGATCTGACACCTTCACACCAATGCACATAAAATTAAATAAATTATTTTTTTTAAAGACTTTGTTCTTTGGTAGATTGACTGGGCTCCAGTGGGGAGTTTCACACTCTTGCCTATGTAAGCAGGATAAACTGGACACAGTGGATTATCAAGACAAAAAAGAAAGGAAAAGGAGGACATAATATTGAAAGGGAGTGGGGTAGGGACAGATCTGCGAGGAGTTAGGGAGAGGAATAGAAGGAAAACATGATTAAAATACATAATATGTTTGTTTGAAATTCTCAATTAGCTCTTTAGCAGAGTGGTTAGGGCTGTCACTGGATCCCCTTTGCAGCTGATAACCAGGGAACATGGGCCATCACAGTACCTAGTACACGTTACCCAAGATAAGAGGTTACAAATAATTTGATTAGCAGCTTCTCACTATCTTTGGCTCCAGTAAATATGGTGGTACACTCAGTTATCCCAGGGCATTGGAGGTGGAGGCCAAAGGATCAGGAATTCAAGGCTGTCTTTGGTTATTTAGTGACTACGAGGCCAGACTGTGCTACAGGGGACCCTGTCTCAAACAAACAAAAAAACAAAAAAACCAACCAGCTGGGTGGTGGTGGCACACACCTTTAATCGCAGCACTAGGGAGGCAGAGGTAGGTGGATCTTTGTGAGTTCAAGGCCAGCCTGGTCTGTAGGAGCTAGTTCCTGGACAGGCTCCAAAGCTATGGAAAAATCTTGTCTCGGAAAAAAAAAACAGAAAAAGAAACAAATAAAAAACAACCAACTAACTGACCAACAAATCATACACACACGCACACACGCACGCACGCACGCATGCATGCACACATGCAAGCACACACGTTTAGATAAGTTAGAGTTACCAATTACCTAAAACTTGGAAAATATTATTTTTTTCTTGGATTCTGGTCCTTGATGAATCTCAGCTGTGTAGTTTTCATGCACCTTGTGATGTCTTCTGCATTTGCTCTGTGGCATTCAGACGTCATGCTGGCTGAGCTGGAATTTCTGAGAAGGCTTGGCTCTAGTATCTCAGACTTTGGTGTTTCTCCGCGTCCACTTGGCAATGTGGTGGCCTGACGTCAGCCAAACCTCAGCGGGCATCCTAATGGAAACAGAAGCAGCCAGCCTGTCACAGGACAGGAGTGGGACCTTGCAGGGTCTGTTCCACCCAAGTTCCAAAGCTAAGCCAGGGGAGGGCAGTGGCTTGCCAGAAAGAGCGACATGCTGTACAGACAGGGAAGGGACAATGGTGGCTGTCTTTGGAGAAGACACAGCTCCCAAGTGGTGCAGCCAGCACTGGAAACAAGAGGGGGCTGATTTTTCAACTCGACACTTTTGTGCCGAGACGCAGTGATGACTTTGAGGAGCCTCTGTGAGGTCTCTCTGGGTGGTGATCAACACCAACTATACCAGTCATTTGACTCCCCGAGTTGTGCTTACAGAACTTCTTGAGATAGGAAAGTATCACAGAAACCCCTGACAAGTTAGTGCCCTGAGATGTCTCTACAAATGGAAATCGCCCCTAAGTTTTAAAAAATTAAAGATTTATTTTTATTTTAAAATTTTATTTATGTATGTCTGTGGCAGTGTATGCCATGTGCGTGTGGGTGCCCGTGGAAGCCAGGGAAGGGTGTTGGAGCCCCTGGAACTAGAGTTAACAGGCCGTTATGAGCCACCCAAAGTGAGTGCTGAGATCTAAACTCGGACCCTCTGGAAGAGCAGCAAGCTCTCCTAACCTTTAAGCTATCTCTCCAGGCTTCCCTTAAACTTTTTGATTTATGGCTTCACTGAAAGCAGAGACATTTTTTTCAGGACTTGTACAGTAAGTACTCTGACATCCTGTCCCCGGGGGGGAAAATCATCTCTCTGTGTCTGAATATTATTACCCATCCCCGTGGCATGGCACGCATTTCTCTATCCCAGCTCATAGCCCTTTCTTGTCTAATATTAGCATATCTTAATTACATTTTTGCTGCTGAAGACTTAGACAGTCACTATCGAGACTAGAGACACTGTCAGCGGGTTAAACAAATAGAGGCCTGCCTTTCGCCGTTTCGAGCCGAGGATTCTTGTCATGTTCTCTGGCGAACATTGCCCGTCTGTTAAACTAGCACGCTCCTTTAGGCCGTTAGGACTTTCCGAACGTTCCCCTGTTTCCCTTTGATCTTCATATTTTATATTGCTGGTCAGGTATCTGCGGTTCACTCTCATTAAAAAGAGTTAAATTGCTTAGTCCCGGGCTTCAGATTTTTATTATAGCTCTTTAACTCTCCAAAGCCTGTTTCTGTGGTGGAAATGTCAAATTATCCAGAAGTTGGTCGGCACTGGGTGTTTGTGTAAGTGCTATCGTCGTCTTATGGCATTAGTTATCAGAGAGGACTAAAACACGTGCAGCTAGAAAAGAGTGTAAAACACCGTCAGAACCAGGTTGGTTTCCATCCCTCTCTGCCCTGATTCAGGAGTAGGGCAGTCCTCAGTGGTACCGTCCTCCTGTTTTAGTGCTGGGGTGAGAATCTGAATCCAAGCTTGGAATTAGAGCTGCGTCTTGGAATCTTAGATCTGAAATACTGGACTTCTTTTTTTTTTTTAAATTTTCTTTTATGTGTATGGATGTTTTTCTTGTATGTTATGTCTGTGTACCATATGTATGTCTGATGTCCATGGTGGCTAGAAGAGGGCATCAGATCCCCTGGAACA